>NC_073628.1:69425000-70702500 GCF_029407905.1 Bubalus kerabau
TTGAAACTATAAGAAATAGATTTTTTTAAAAAAAGAGAAATGCATTTGTAACACATGTCTTTTAAAAATGTTCTTTGTTCTCTTTTCATTCTAACTCCGCCCATATTCCTTTAGAGAATGAAATGCAGATTTAAAAAGAAAATCATTCTTGAATAAATATATATTCCCTTTAATGAATTGTATTGCATTTAAAAGCATTATATCTTTGTATAGCATGGGAGTTATAACTTCATCTTACATCTACAATAAAGCCGAGGCATGTCTAATAATAATCTGAGCGAGAGAAAATCATACATAAATTTGAGTAATGGAATTTTACAGAGATGATCCTAGTACAAAATTGAAGGAGAATGAATGGAAATCAATACAATGACACATTTCTTGAGAATCATTAAGCCCATAGGAAGATGACCTGTACAAATTGCAGCTACCACATTTACCATTACAATACCTAAGAATAGTCACTCTCTTAATGCATTTTAAGTTGGTGCTGTTCACTGGGTAAATTGCTCTCACAGTTAATCACCCTTTTCTTCCATTGTCCAATGACTAATTGATCAAAATGTGTAGGTATTTAGGTGTGGAAAATATGTCAGTGTCTCAGCAGTCATAGCTAATTTGCTAAGACCCAGATATAAAAGTAAATGTTTCCTGAAAGTCTAAATGCCTAGGGAGGCGATTTGACACTTGTTCCCTACTCCTGCACTGTGCCCTCTCTAGGGAGAGACTAGAACATGAGCCCTGTGATGCCTGAGGTCATTTTCCACCTATTCTATTTCAGTCCAATTCTAACTCATCCCAAGTCAACATATGTCTCATGATGGAGAAGTAGTATTTGGAACCAGGCAAAAAGCACTGAGCCACTAGGGCGTGATCACATGCAGTACTTGTTTATTGAGGAATAGGTATTTAATAGGCAGAAGAGATATAAAATGATGATGACTGTGTCCTTACAGAGCACAAAGTCTGTCTGAGAAGAGAGATTTTAATAGCCAATGCCAGTATAAATAGGACACAGGTAAGCCTGGGGGTGGTATTGTTGCAAAGAAGAAAAATAAAGTGTGATATACTGATGAGAAGCAGTGAGAAAGAGCTTCTGGGAAGTGAATGCTTTAGCCAAATCTAGAAGGATAAGTACAACTTTGCCAGGGATCTGCCAGTCATGGTCAGGGACTGCCAAGATACAAGATAGAGGGGGAAAGGGTAGAAATGAGACTGGCATTTTAATTTGTCACAGGATGAAAGTTTATTTTTTTAAATATATATATATATATATATTTTATTGAGATATAGTTGACTCACAATGTTTCAGGTGCACAGCAAGGTGATTTGGTTATACAAATACACATATATTATTTTTGAAATTATTTTCCATCATAGGTTATTATAATATTGACTATAGTTCCCTTTGTTATACAGTAAACCTTTGTTGCATACCTATTTTTAATTAGAAATCTAGCATTCTAGTCTTACTAAGTCAAACAAGTGGAATCAAAATGTCATAATTTTAGTTATGCATAAATTCATTTTTTTAAATGTATATTGTACATATTTATATATGTACACAAAAGCTTTCCTACTACACTTTATAAAGGCTTGAGAAAGAATATCAAAAAAAGAGGGGGAAATGTTAGAACATAAACTAAATGAAATGGGAGCACTGAATATGAAATAGAAAAAGTGAAACAAACTAGATAAAAGTAAAGTCCAGTTGTTTTTAACATGACTGCTCATTAGAAACATATCTGGAGCTCTGGAGAAAAAAAGCAATACCCTAAGCATTTGTATTTTTCAAAATATTTCAAGATAATTCTGATATGCATCTGGATTTTAAAACGTGGTTACAAGTTTTTCTATTAGGTCTTAATTTTGGTGATATAGAGTTCTATTATTTTTCTGTTGGCCAATCATCATACAATGGTATTAAGTGAGTAATAGTTGCATAGTCATGATAGTAAAAGATGTTTATCGGTTTTCACAATCAGTAGCCAGACAAAAAATAAGAGATAATTATACTTGCAAACCACATTAGGAACATGATTAACTTAACAATATAATTACATGCAATTTGAGCAGGTCAAGCAGAGTGATATGGTAAGTGGAAGTACATTACATGCAGGTTGTCATCCATCCGGCCAGTCTATGTCTTTTGGTTGGTACATTTAACTCATTTACGTTTAAGGCAATGATATATATGATCCTATTAGTATTTTCTTAATTTTGGGGGGTTTATTTTCTGTAAGATACTTACCCTGGTGGCTCAGACGGTAAAAGTGTCTGCCTACAATGTAGGAGACCCAGGTTCAATCCCTGGGTCGGGGAGATCTCCTGGAGAAGGAAATGGCAATCCACTCCAGTATTCTTGCCTGGAAAATCCCATGGATGGAGGAACCTGGTAGGCTGCAGTCCATGGGGTCGCAAAGAGTCGGACACAACTGAGCGACTTGACTTTATCTTCTGTAGGTCTTTTCCTCTTCTTGTGTTTCCTCCCTAGAGAAATTCATTAAGCTTTTGTTGTAAAGCTGGTTTGGTGGTCCTGAATTCTCTTAACTTTTACTTGTCTGGAAAGCTTTTGATTTCTCCATCAAATCTGAAGGAGAGTCCTGCCAGGTAGAGTATTCTTGGCTATAGGTTCTTCTCTTTCATCACTTTAAATATATCATGCCATACCCTTCTGGCTTGTCGAGTTTCTACTGAGAAATCAGCTGATAGCCTGATGGGAGTTCCTGTGTATGTTATTTGTCACTTTTCCCTTGTTGCTTTTAATATTTTATCTGTGAATTTAATTTATGTCAGTTTGATTACTATGTGTCTCAGTGTGTTCCTCCTTGGGTTTATTCTGCCTGGGATTCTATGCTTCCTGGACTTGGTTGACTATTTCCTTTCCCATATTAGGGAAGTTTTCAGCTATTATCTCTTCAAATATTTTCTCAGGTCCTTTCTCTCTCTCTTCTCCTTCTGGGACCCCTATAATGCAAATGTTGGTGTGTTGAATGTTGCCCCAAGGTCTCTTAGGCTGTCTTCATTTATTTTCATTCTTTTTTCTATATTCTGTTCTGTGGCAGTGATTTCCACCATTCTGTCCTCCAGGTCATTTATCTGTTTTTCTCCCTCAGTTATTCTGATGTTGATTCCTACTAGTGTATTACTCATCTCTGTTTGTTCTTTAGTTCTTATAGGTCTTTGGTGAGCATTTCTTAGGGGCTTCTTTGATAGCTCAGTTAGTAAAGAATCCACCTGCAATGCAGGAGAACCTGGTTTATTTCCTGGATTGGGAAGATCTGCTGGAGAAGGCATAGGGTACCCACACCAGGATTCTTGGGCTTCCCTTATGGCTTCCCTGGTAAAGAATCTGCCTTCAATGCAGGAGACCTGGGTTTGATTCCTGTGTTGGGAAGATGCCCTGGAGAAGGGAAAGGCTACAAACTCCAGTATTCTGGCCTGGAGAATTCCATGGACTTTATAGTCCATTTCTTGGATTTTCTCAATCTTTGCCTCCTTTCTTTTCCTGAGATCCTGGATCATCTTCACTATCATTATTCTGAATTCTTTTCCTGGAAGGTTGCTTCATTTAGTTGTTTTTCTAGGGATTTATCTTGTACCTTTGTTACATAACTTTCTGCTTTTTCATCATGATTACCTTTCTGTAATATGATTTTTGTACAGCCACTGTGAGGCTGTGCTGCTTCTTGATCCTTCTGTCTGCCCTGTGATGGCTGAGGCTAAGAGGCTTGTGTAAGATTCCTGATGGGGGGACTGATGATGGGAAAAACTGGGTCTTGCTCTGGTGGGTAGGGCCTTGCTCAGTTCAGTTCAGTTCAGTTGCTCAGTGGTGTCTGACTCTTTGTGACCCCATATATTGAAGCACACAAGGCTTCCTTGTCCATCACCAACTCCTGGAGCTTACTCAAACTCATGTCCATTGTGTTGGTGATGTGATCCAACCATCTCATCCTCTGTCATCCCCTCCTCCTCCCACCTTCAGTCTTTCCCAGCATTAGGGTCTTTTTAAATGAGTCAGTACTTCGCACCAGGTGGCCAAAGTATGGGAGCTTCAGCTTCACCCTCAGTCCTTCCAATGAATATTCAGGACTGACTTCCTTCAGGATTGACTAGTTGGATCTCCTTGCAGTCCAAGGGACTCTCAAGAGTCTTCTCCAACACCACAGTTCAAAAGCACCATTCTTCAGTGCTCAGTTTTCTTTATAGTACAACTCTCACATCAATACATGACTACTGGAAAAACCATAGCTTTGACTAGACAGACCTTTGCTGGCAAAGTAATGTCTCTGCTTTGTAATATGCTGTCTAGGTTGGTCATAGCTTTTCTTCCAAAGAGCAAGTGTCTTTTAATTTCATGGCTGCAATCACCATCTGCAGTGATTTGGGAGCCCAAGAAAATAAAGTTGGTCACTGTTTCCACCGTTTTACCATTTGTCATGAAGTGATGGGACCAGATGCCATGATCTTAGTTTTCTGAATGTTGAGCTTTAAGCCAACTTTTTCACTCTCCTCTTTCACTTTCATCACGAGTCTCTTTAGTTCTTCTTCGCTTTCTGCCATAAGGGTGGTGTCATCTGTATATCTGAGGTTATTGATATTTCTCCTGGCAATCTTCATTCCATCTTGTGCTTCATCCAGTCTTGCATTTTGCATGATGTACACTACATATAAGTTAAATAAGCAGGGTGACAATATACAGCCTTGACGTACTCCTTTTCCTATTCGGAACCAGTCTATTGTTCCATGTCTATTTCTAACTTTGCTTCTTGACCTGTATACAGATTTCTCAGGAGGCAGGTCAGGTGGTCTGGTGTTCCCATCTCTTGAAGAATTTTCCACAGTTTGTTGTGATCCACACAGTCAAAAGCTTTAGCGTAGTCAATAAAGCAGAAGTAGATGTTTTTCTGGAACTCTCTTGCTTTTTTGATCCAGCAGATGTTGGCAATTTGATCTCTGTTTCCTCTGCCTTTTCTAAATCCAGCTTGAACTTCTGCAAGTTCATGGTTCATGTAGTTTTGAATTCTGGCTTGGAGAATTTTGAGCATTACTTTTCTAGCATGTGAGATGAGTGCAATTGTGCAGTACTTTGAACATTCTTTGGCATTTCCTTTCTTTGGGATTTTAATGGAAACTGACCTTTTCAAGTCCTATGGCCACTGCTGAGCTTTCCAAATTTGCTGGCATATTGAGTGCAGCACTTTCACAGCATCATCTTTTAGGATTTGTGATAGCTCACCTGGAATTCCATCATCTCCACTAGCTTTGTTTGTAGTGATGCTTTCTAAGGCCCTCTTGACTTCACATTCCAGGATGTCTGGTTCTAGGTGAATGATAACACCATTGTGGCTAGGCTTTGCTCAGTAAAGCTTTAATCCAATTATCTCCTGGTTGGTGGGGTTATGCTCTCTCCCTGGTAGTTTTTTCACCTGAGGCAATCCAGCCCTGGGGTCTACAGGCTCTATGATAGGGTTAATGACCAACTCCTAGAGGATGTATGCCGTGAGTGACTTTCCAGTGCCCCTGTCCCTGCAGTGAGCTCCTGCTGACCCATGCTTCCACGGTAGGCCCTCTAGCACTAGCAGGTATTTTTGATTCAGTCTCCTGTGGGGGTCGCTGCTCCTTTCTTCTGCATCTTGGTGCATGCAATATTTTGTTTGTCCCCTCCAAGACTTAGATCTGATTCCCCCAGTCCTCTGAGAGTCTTATAATCAAATCACTAGCCCTTAAGGCCAGATTCCCTAGGGATTCACAGTCCCTTTGTCAGATCTGCAGTCTGGGAAGACTGGTGTGTGATTCAGAACCTCCACAACAGTGGGAGAGCTTCTTTGATATTTTTTTTTCTTCCGTGCATGGGTCACCCACACGGTGGATATAGGATTTGATTTAATCCTGATTGTGCCCCTCCTACCATCTTCCTGCAGCTTCTTTGTCTTTGGGTGTGGGGTATCTTTCTTTGGTGAGTTCCAGCATCCTCCTGTCAATGGTTGTTCAACATCTAGTTGCAGTTTTGGTGCTCTCGCAGGAGGAGATGAGCACATATCCTTCCACTCCACCATCTTGAACCAGAAGTGAATGTTTATTTTTAATGTTAATAATACTGCATTTTGCCTTAAATGAAATCACTTTAAAATAGGAGTGGGGAAGAAATATGGCTAGATTTTCATTTTTAGCAAAATGAACCTAGAGCAGAGGACCAGATTACAATTATCAGGGATCTACCTCTTTATCTTGTCTTTTCTTTGTTATCACTTTCATCTTGGACAGTGTTCCCCCAGGTGGTGATAAAGATGACTACCAACATGTACACATACACACCAACAGCATCAGAATTTTATCCTACCAGATTAGCCTATGAGAGAAAGAATAATGTTTTTTCCCAATGTCACAGAAAAAAGTAGTGGATGGATGGATAGGTGGATGGATGGGAACTTTATAGTTCTGACTTGTGTCATGTGCTCGTCACTACAGTCAAAAGGGATAAAATTGGACTGAAATGTACTGATTTACCAGGCCTGGGGCTTTTGTCTTCTTCTTGCTCAGTGTTAGCCTTTGTGGTGAATAAGGTAACATTTCTGGATTCTTCTTAATTTCATCATACCCCCAGGGATAATGGAAGAAGAGAGATCAAAATGGATGCAAAACAGTGGCAACAATATGCCTATTTGCTATCATACAATTTATACTTCTGTTAATTATAATAATGGGTCAGTTCTAGGCGTAACCCTGCTTGTGTTTGTTTGAGAGAGAAATTGCACAGTTAAGAGTGCCCTTGACATTTTCCTAGTGGATAATTAGACTCTATTCATATTATGGTTTCTTTCAATGGGTTAAGCATTGCCCTAGGAAGACTGATGGCTTAAATTTAATTATTAGATTCTGAAATACAAAGTAAAAGTGTTTTCTAAAAATTCTTCTAAATGTTACACATCTCCAGAATATAAATAAACAAACAAAAATTGAACTATTGTTTAATGTAACCAACCACTGTGGGTACAGGAAGCAATAATAGTTGAGGTACCTAAGTCCCTAATGATGGTCATCCATAGCTTTCTTTCAATAGTTCAATATCAATACATAGATATGTGCTTCTATGTTGAATTTCTGACTCAGGAAACTTTTGTTATAAATGTTGACTATGGAAAACAAATGACAACTTCCCCAGTGGCTCAGTGGTAAAGAATCCACCTGCCAATGTAGGAGACTTGGGTTCGATCCTTTGGTCAGGAAGATCCCTGAAGAAGGAAACAGCAACCCACTCCAATATTCCTGCTTGGGATATCCCCTGGAAGGAGAAACCTGGAAGGTTGCAGTCCATGGTGATTGCAGAGAGTCAGATATGACTAAGCAATGAAACAACAATAAACCAAACAGGATGGAATACAGATACATGTTTAAACATTTTGGGAGGAAAGATGTGTGTGCAGTAGTTCCCAGACTCTATCAAAGCTCATGTAAATCACCCAGAAAGTTTTTAAATCTCACAGTAGCTGAATGGCTACGTGGTGTTGGGCAAATAATTTGACTTTTTGATGTAGAACACGTAAGAAGGCTAGCTTTATATGCCTCACCTGGAGCCATACCTGACTAATCAGGGCAGGCTGATTGCAGAGGATGGAGCACTATTCGGAGGTGAGTAGAAATGTAGTGGTCTTTGAGGCATAGAATCTACTATTTAAGAAAGCATGACTGAAACTCTGAAGCCAGGGTCAGAATAATATATTAGTGATTGATGGTGATGTCTTCTTTATAGGGTTAGAAACTGTAACACTTATAAATCTTGGTTAGAGAATGGTATTCAAGAGTTGCCAGAGGAGATCTGAAAGCCTCCATAAGATCTAGAGCAGAAAACTCACTCTTGACTCTTCCTGGCCACTGTCCACAATAGTTACTGATATGAAGTGTTTTAAACTAAGAACAGTGCACCAGCCCCAAGCATCCAGTATCATGCATCAAACCTGGATTGGCGACTCGTTTCATATATGATATTATACGTATTTCAATGCCATTCTCCCAAATCATCCCACCCTCTCTCTCTCCCACAGAGTCCAAAAGACTGTTCTATACATCAGTGTCTCTTTTGCTGTCTCGTATACAGGGTTATTGTTACCCATCTTTGTAAATTCCATATATATGCGTTAGTATACTGTATTGGTGTTTTTCTTTCTGTTTACTTCACTCTGTATAATAGGCTCCAGTTTCATCCACCTCCTCACTGGGATGACCCAGAGGGATGGTATGGGGAGGGAGAAGGGAGAACGGTTCAGGATGGGGAACACATGTATACCTGTGGCGGATTCATTTCGATATTTGGCAAAACCAATACAATATTGTAAAGTTTAAAAATAAAATAAAATTTAAAAAAAATAAAAAAAATAAATTCACCTTTCCCCAATAAAAAACACTTCATTTAGTGTAGTTTCAGGAAAATAAAAAAATTAAAAAAAATAAAAATAAATAAACTAAGAACAGTTGCCAGATACATAGGTATTAGTGATGTGTAGCCAAACATGAGCTTAAGAATAACTTAGTGGAAAGAAAGTAGAGAAAAAACAAATACTTTTTTTTTTTTTTTTCAAGAACTTCCATTATGAAAAGAGGAAGAATTTTGGAGTACAGGATTGAGGAGAATACAGAGTCTGGTAAACATTTGTATAGAAAATTCATAAAACCCATCTTCATACCAAAAGGTTGAAACAATGAAGAGGGAAATGTTCGTCAACCAAAGGAAAAGAGATTATGAATCATGTTATAAGACTTGTAGTCATGGATAAACACAGGTATAGAGGTATATAGGCTTCTGTGAAATAGGAGAAAAGGAATTATTCATACATGTAAAATATAGGAAAAATTTTAAGTAAAAGGAAAGAAGTCTATTTTCAGAAAGAGAAAGAAAGATTAATTAACAAAAGATATGTAAAACCTTTACCATAAAATGTAAGCATCAAGTAGGGTTATAAAACTATAAGGCTAGTATTTTATTTTCTTAACTGATAGAGTGATTTTAGATTTGTATATATAAAATTTAAAAAAAAATTAGTTGAAGGATTAGAAAGAATGTTTATAAAGTATAAAGTACTATGCAAAAGTTAGTTTCATTTATTTATTGTTGATTGTTATAAACATTGATATTAGTTTTCCATGTTCACTTACAAACATGTACGGTGTAAGTGAACATAATTTTAACTTCAACAGAATTTACACTGAAGACCTAAACATATTTAATTGTGATTGCACATATAATATACATAAGTGTGGTATGAGCTTAGTTGCTCTGCTGCTGCTGCTGCTGCTGCTAAGTCGTGTCAGTCGTATCCACCTCTGTGCAATCCCATAGACGGCAGCCCACCAGGCTCCCCCATCCCTGGGATTCTCCAGGCAAGAACACTGGAGTGGGTTGCCATTTCCTCCTCCAATGCAGGAAAGTGAAAAGTGAAAGTAAAGTCGCTCAGTCGTGTCCGACTCCTAGCGACCCTGTGTACTGCAGCCTACCAGGCTCCTCCGTCCATGGGATTTTCCAGGCAAAAGTACTGGAGTGGGGTGCCATTGTCTCTCAGTCGTGTCCAACTCTTTTGTGACGCCATGAACTGTAGTCCACCAGGCTCCTCTGTCTATGGGGATTCTCCAAGCAAGAATACTGGAGTGGGTTGCCATCCCCTCCTCCAGGGGATCTTCTCAACCCAGGGATCAAACCCAGGTCTCCCACACTGCAGGCAGATTCTTTACCATCTGGGCCACCAGGGAAGCCATATAATATACAAATAGTGCTCTTATATAATGCATACCATGCCTCTTTCTGTATTGATTTTAGAGAACTAATCTTTAAATAATGAAAATTTGTGCTTTGTTTGGGAATTGCATGCTGAAAGCAAACTAGGAATGGAGACAGAAATAGTTTGTATGCATAAAGTTCCAAGTAACCTTGTAAACATAGTTCAACACATTGTTTTTACCCAAAGAAGTGACTGGAGAGTGATTTTGAATTATTTATGCTAACCATCTGTTCCTTGCGTATCATATTTTCCAGAACAGACAAATCTCACGGCCTTCAGACTTTAGCTACTACTACCCCTAGATGAGCAGCTGTTTTCTTATCAAAAATCCAAACTGAAGCTGTTTATCCTAAATTGGTGAATTTCATTAGTATCTCCAGGGTTCTGGCTGAATTTATCTATTTAAACAGCATCCTCCTTAAAAACAGGTGCTTAAGTGGCTTATCCCAGTTCTATCATTTTAACAATAGTACTTAGAAAAAAAGAGAAAAACACTTTACATTTTCTACTGAAGATAATATGATTGCTTTCATTTACTACTGCTTTTTCTTATGAAAACAGTGCACAGTTGTCAACATATGGTAATGTTACGGTATTAATTTAATCAAAGAGTGGGCTCTATCCAAAATGTTTTGAATGGAATTAACATTTTTATAATAGTCTAATTATTGAAATTTTTAAAAGATACACTTAAAAATGATTTCTGATAAACTCTAGTAATGTTCTAGGGCTACTATAGCAAATTTCCATACTTGGTGGCTTAAAAGTATAGAAATTGGGACTGCCCTGGTGGTCCAGTGGTTGAGATTTGGCCTTCCAATGCAGGAAAGGCAGGTAATGGGTTCCATCCCTGGTTGAGGAGCCAAGATTACACATGCCTTGCAGCCAAAAAGCCAAAAGATAAAACAGAAACAATATTGTAACAATAAAGACTTTAAAAATAATCTGCATTAAAAAAAAAAGAAAAACCATAGAAATTAATTCTGTCACAGTTCTGGAAGCCAGAGTGCCAAAGTCAGGTGTCAGTAGGACTATACTCCCTCTGGGTGGGCTGGGGGAGGATACCTCCTGCTTCTTCTGGATTCGGGTTGACTATGCTACTCCAGTCTCTGTACTGTGGTCTTGTTCTTTCTTCTCCTGCTCTCCTGTGTGTGTTTAATCTCCTTCTGCCTTTCCATCAGAATAATACTTAAGATGGCATTGAGAACACACGCCAATAATCCAGGTTAACCAGCTCATATTTTTGTTTGTTTGTTTGTTTGAACAGTATGGTCTTTCTTCCTTTTAGGAAAATGAGTCATTTATATTTTAGTTTTTACTTTGTTTTTGACTGCACTGGGTCTTTGTCGCAACACATGGGACTTTTCGTTGCATTGTGCGGGCTTTCTCTCACATCTGCACCAGGGTTTCTCTGCTGGCAGTGCATGAGATCTAGAGCCTGTGGGCTCAGTACTTGTGGCACACGGGCTCTAGAGCTCTTGTTATCAAAGAAACAAATTGCAACAGGCAAGTTAGAAAGGCAAGGGTGATTTTATCCAAAACTATTACAGTAGGAGAGAAGAGGGACCTCAATTCTGCTTCGACAAAACATGGGGGAATTTTTAAATACTGGCATGAGCTGGTGGAAAAGTAGTGGAGGACAAGTTGGGGAGAGGTTTAGTCCATGTCAATAGACCATCTGTGTTTGCTAATGGGTTAGAGGTAGGATTCTGCCCTCCCACAGAGAATGAGTGCGAGGGACTCTATCTTTCTTAATGGTCATATTGCAAAGGGTCCTTGAGAAAGACATCCCTGAGCTGTAAAACTGTCCAGAGGCTGTGATAAGACTTACATCTCAAACGGTCAGAGACAGAATTTACAATTGCAGTTTTTCTAAAGTAAATGTTCTAAGCAACATGAGGTCAGGGCTGCCTTAGTCCATTTGGGTTGCTATAACAAATATATCACAAACTGGGTGGCTTGTGAACAAAAGAAGTTGATTTTTCATAGTTCTGGAGGCTAAGAAGTCCCAGATCAAGGTACTAACAGATTTGGTGTTTGGTGAGGGCCTGCTTGCTCATTTTTCCAACTACCAAAATAATCATCAAATATGATCACCAGAATACTAAAATAAGCTTGCTAACTCTTAGAGTTCTTAAAAACTCTTGCTAACAGATACTTGAATGTGTAAAAGTGCCATGTAAACTTTCATAAAACACTTTGAATCAACTTCTTTATATCTTATGAGACTAAATTGCAGAAATTTCTGCTTGGGTCTCAACATGTTGCCTTTTGTATCGTTTCAAATATCCTTTTACTCTTTTTTCAAGATACTGTTGTATATTCTCAAATTTATTTTATGTTATAACTCTTCCTCATTTCCTCCATGTTGCTACTTTTCTTCAAAGGAAGCCTGTTAAGTCATCTCAGGTCAATTATAAATCAGCCCACTCAGGGTTTCCAGGAGGAGTAGAGATTCATGATTTAAAAACAGTTTAAACGTAAAGCACGTTAATGCTGAGAGCTTTGGGGTTATCATGGACTCATTCATCTTTACTTTCTGTACAAATATTATAAAATTGACTTCAGAGTTAAACAGATATTTTTTGAGGGGCACAAAGTTTGCTTTATATTCACCAAATGAAAAAAAAATTAAAAATTAAAGTAAAATACGAAGCAACAAGCTTCATAATTATCATAGCAGGATATTGAAAATCTTGGCTTTCAACTGTTACAACCATCTTGCTCCCATTCTTCCTCACATGAGCCAAAACTGAGCCTCTTTTACTCAGACTAGTTTCTGGAAATGCACTTGGTTTGTCTTTACTTCATTTTTAAGAATTTTATCATGTAGAAAATCCACTACTGATCCCACTTCTCCTTTTCCTCGTCTGTAGGTATATGTTTCCAAGAGTCTTACAAAACCTCCTGTGAAGTTAATATTTCTCCTTATTGAAAACCTTTCCTTCCTTTCGGAAGGGGATGCTAATACTAATAGGACTCTTTTAGAGCAGACTAACACCCCTTCCTAGCAAAGGAAACCTTCCTGCAGACTGTTATCAAATGGAACTATTATCTAGTTGGTAGATGCTAATGCAAAGAACACATACCAAATGGAATAACTGCTCAGTTTTCAACTAAATCTTATTTAAGGAACATCACTTGAATGTTTCTCATCTAAGTAATAGCATTTTAATGTTCTTTCATGAGTCAGTACACTAATCGACACTATATAGATTTCTTTTAAAGAGTGAGACTGATCTGTTCTAAAACTATTATTTGAAGTCAACCCTGAAGCTTAGCAGCATAAGGATTATTTCCATTTAAATTTTGCTTTAAATATCTTTTAATATGCTGAAGCCTTTTTATGCAGAAAGAAAAATGCTTTTTTTGTCTGTTTCCTGTGAAATTTTGAATAGTTGGTCAAGCAATAAGAGCATTCAAAGATCACATTTCTGAAGTTCAGTTTTAGTACAGATTTGTGACAATTGGATGTAACTTAATTAGTGAAAATTAAGTCAGTTTGAGTAACAAATGCTATTTTCTGTTTTTTTTAATCTTGAAATTTGACAAATCTTGACTGGACCATTTTATTTAACTAAGACATTACATATACTTATATCGCTAAATCTGTTGAGTTTTCCTTTCTACCCTTAAATAGTGTATTTAGCATGAATGTAAATCCCTTATGATTATACAGGGGAAGTGAGAAATAGATTTAAGGGACTAGATCTGATAGACAGAGTGCCTAAAGCACTATAGACGGAGGTTTGTGACATTGTACAGGAAACAGGGATCAAGACCATACTTATGGAAAACAAATGCAAAAAAGCAAAATGGTTGTCTGAGGAGGCCTTACAAATAGCTGTGAAAAGAAGAGAAGCAAAAAACAAAGGAGAAAAAGAAAGATATAAGCATCTGAATGCAGAGTACCAGAGAATAGCAAGAAGAGATAAGAAAGCCTTCCTCAGCGATCAATGCAAAGAAATAGAGGAAAACAACAGAATTGGAAAGACTAGAGATCTCTTCAAGAAAATTAGAGATATCAAGGGAACATTTCATGCAAAGATGGGCTCGATAAAGGACAGAAATAGTATGGACCTAACAGAAGCAGGAGAGGTGGCATATTAAGAAGAGGTGGCAAGTATACACAGAAGAACTGTACAAAAAAGATCTTCACAACCAAGATAATCATGATGGTGTGATTACTCACCTAGAGCCAGAAATCCTGGAATGTGAAGTCAAGTGGGCCTTAGAAAGCATCACTACGAACAAAGCTAGTGGAGGTGATGGAATTCCAGTTGAGCTATTTCAAATCCTGAAAGATGATGCTGTGAAAGTGCTGCACTCAAATGCCAGCAAATTTGGAAAACTCAGCAGTGGCCACAGGACTGGAAAAGGTCAGTTTTCATTCCAATCCCAAAGAAAGGATATGCCAAAGAATGCTCAAACTACCGCACAATTGCACTTATCTCACACGCTAGTAAAGTAATGCTCAAAATTCTCCAAGCCAGGCTTCAGCAAATACGTGAACCGTAAACTTCCAGATGTTCAAGCTGGTTTTAGAAAAAGCAGAGGAACCAGAGATCAAATTGTCAACATCCGCTGGATCATGGAAAAAGCAACAGAGTTCCAGAAAAACATCTATTTCTGCTTTATTGACTATGCCAAAGCCTCTGACTGTGTGGATCACAATAAACTGTGGAAAATTCTGAAAGAGATGGGCACACCAGACCACCTGACCTGCTTCTTGAGAAACTTACATGCAGGTGAGGAAGCAACAGTTAGAACCAGACATGGAACAACAGACTGGTTCCAAATAGGAAAAGGAGTATGTCAAGGCTGTATATTGTCACCCTGCTTATTGAACTTATATGCAAAGTACATCATGAGAAAGGCTGGGCTGGAAGAAGCACAAGCTGGAATCAAGATTGCTGGGAGAAATATCAATAACCTCAGATATGCAAATGACACCACCCTTATGGCAGAAAGTGAAGAGGAACTTAAAAGCCTCTTGATGAAAGTGAAAGTGGAGAGTGAAAAAGTTGGATTAAAGCTCAACATTCAGAAAACGAAAATCATGGCATCTGGTCCCATCACTTCATGGCAAATGGATGGGGAAACAGTGGAAACAGTGTCAGACTTTATTTTTTTGCGCTCCAAAATACTGCAGATGGTGACTGCAGCCATGAAATTAAAAGATGCTTACTCCTTGGAAGGAAAGTTATGACCAACCTAGATAGCATATTCAAAAGCAGAGACATTACTTTGCCAACAAAGGTTTGTCTAGTCAAGGCTATGGTTTTTCCAGTGGTCATGTATGGATATGAAAGTTGGACTGTGAAGAAAGCTGAGCGCCGAAGAATTGATGCTTTTGAACCGTGGTGTTGGAGAAGACTCTTGAGAGTCCCTTGTACTGCAAGGAGATCCAACCAGTCCATTCTGAAGGAGATCAGTCCTGGGTGTTCATTGGAAGGACTGCTGCTAAAGCTGAAACTCCAATACTTTGGCCACCTCATGCAAAGAGTTGACTCATTGGAAAAGACTCTGATGCTGGGAGGGATTGGGGGCAGGAGGAGAAGGGGACGACAGAGGATGAGATGGCTGGATGGCATCACTGACTCGATGGACGTGAGTCTGAGTGACTTCTAGGAGTTGGTGATGGACAGGCAGGACTAGTGTGCTGCAATTCATGGGGTCACAAAGAGCTGGACACGACTGAGTGGCTGAACTGAACTGAACTGAAAGAAGCAGTAGTTCCCAAAAGTTTTCTTCATTTGCAACGCATGCTTGTTTGCTTAGTTGCTCAGTCTTATCCGATTCTTTGCGACACTTTGGATTGTAGCACACCAAGGTCCTTTGTCCATGGGATTTTCAGGCAAGAATACTGTAGTGGGTTGCCATTTCCTTCTCTAGAGGATCTTCCTGATGCAGGGATCAAACTTGTGTCTTCTGCATTGCAGGTGGATTCTTTTCCTGCTGAGCCATCAGGAAGCTCACTTATAATTCATGGGGGCCACCAAAACTGTGGATGCCTACATTCCATCCCTAGATATTTGTCCTAGATATTTGTTATGGAATGGAACTTGGATTGGGCTTTTAAAAGACCGAGGTGACGCTAATGTATACCAAAGCTTAAGAAGAGAACCACTGTTGTAGGGCAATAAGGTTTCCTTGTTGGAACTAAATGATTAATGATTGATAAGTTCTCACTGTTTAGACAGGGAGGTTGCATCCTAGAAATCATGTTTATTTATACATGCATTTAAATATCTTCAATTTCCAACCCAGTAGATCTTAAAAGTATCCTCACTACCGCTTTGCTTACAGATTACTAGTTCATAACACCTAACATTTTCCTATATGCATTTAAAAATCACTTTCCACTAAAGATAATATTTGAAAAATCCCATCCTATTTCTTTTTATTGAAAAGAGCAGTTTTGTGGAGAGAAAAATGTATTTGAATATAATTAGATGATGACCAACTTCATTTCTGGGCTTCCCTGGTGGCTCAGTAAAGAATCTGACTGCAATGTGGGAGACCTGAGTTTGGTCCTTGGGAAGATCCTCTGGAGGAGGGCATGGCAACCCACTCCAGTATGATGGCCTGGACAATCCCAGGACAGAGGAGCCTGGAGGGCTACAGTCTATGGGGTCATAAAGAGTCAGACACGACTGAATGACTAAGTGAAGCACAGCACACCACATGTTTATTATAATGTGGAAATCATAGCATATTGAACATGAAGCTGATTGTGTAGACTGCTTATTTTTTTTCTTAAGGGAAAAAAAGCCCTGGGTTATTCCATATTCCCTAATTCTCTTTATAAGTCACTTTCTTTCAGATTAAAATGATTTTCTGAATTTTGAAAGACAAGTATTTTTATACTCTCCAGTAGAAGAAATACGTAATCATTTGTGGTGGGGGAGGGGCGGATTCTTTTGTCCTTCTATCAAGACTTCACCCAGGAGTTTGAAAGCTTGTGATTGAGGAACACTGGAACCTGCGTCTTAACACCATATGTGCTTTGCACCAACTGCGAATTGTTGAGCACACAATTTAACATTGATAGATTATTCGTAAAATGAAAAACTTTACCTGTTGAAGATACAAAGCTGTGATCAGACCCTAGACTCATCTATATCTTTAAAAATACAGAATCCTAGTTCCCCAGACACATTGAAACCTAAATTTGGGGAATTTTGTATTCTTTAAAGCATCTCTTTTCTGTTATCAAACAACTTCCCCTAGGACCATTTCTGAATTTAGAGAAATTATACTGGTCATTCATTGGAAGGATTGATGCTGAAGCTGAAACTTCAATATTTTGGACACCTGATGTGAAGAACCAAGTCACTGGAAAAGACCCTGATGCTGGCAAAGGTTGGAGGTAAAAGGAGAAGAAGGCAACAGAGGATGATATGGTTGGATGGCCTCATTGACTCAGTGGACATGAGTTTGAGAAAACTCCAGGAAATAGTGAAGGACAGGGAAGCCTGACTTGCTACAGTTCTTGGGATCACAAAGAGTTGGACACAACCAAGGGACTGAACAACAATAGTACAGCTCATATAATATGAAATTCTCCCCAGACATATTTTATGAAGCAAACCAATTGTAATTATGTATTTTATTAGAATGTGAGGCACTAAAGATTAAGATATGAAATAAAATTGTGTCTTTGAAAGACACTCAGGATAGTGCTTATAATGATAACAGTAAACGAATGCTGTGCTAGTATCAAAAAGAGTCGTTTATGGTTACTGACCTTTTGGATCACAGCTCCCAAGATTTCACCATCTACACTAGTGGAAGATGTGGCTTCTTTATCGTACTTTATACACACATTTTTTTGGCCCGAGTCTGTGAAAAGAGTAGGTATTTCACACATGTATTTGAAATAATTTTACTTTTAAATATGATTTTAAAGGGTATTTCTTTCATTTATAGACGATATGTTTCTGTTACACTCGTTGTTCAATAGATAAGTTGTATCCTAATCTTTGCGACCCCAGGAACTGCAGCATGTCAGGCTTCCCTGTCCTTCACTATTTCCTGGAGATTGTTCAAACTCATATCCATTGAGTCGGTAATGTCATCCAACCATCTCATCCTCTGTCACCCACTTCTCCCTCTTGCCCTCAATCTTTGCCAGCATCAGGATCCTTTCCAATGAGTCAGCAATTCGCATCAGGTGACCAAAATATTGAAGCTTCAGCTTCAACATCAGCCCTTCTTCTTTCAATGTGAAAGTGAAAGTCACTCGGTCATGTTTGACTCTTTGCAACCCCAAGGGCTATCCAGTCCATGGAATTCTTCAGACCAGAATATTGGAGTGGGTAGCCTTTCCCTTCTCCAGGGGATCTTCCCAACTCAGGGATCAAACCTAGGTCTCCTGCATCACAGGCAAATTCTTTACCAGCTGAGGCACAAACAAAGCCCAAGAATACTCAAGTGGGTAGCCTATCCCTTCTCAGCTGATTTTCCTGACCCAGGAGTCAAACTGGTGTCTCCTGCATTGCAGGTGGATTCTTTTCCAACTGAGCTATCAGGGAAATCCCTCCTTCCTCTTTGGGTATCCCTAATTAACTCTGCTAGTTGCATGTTTTTTATAGCTATATTTTAGGGTCCAAATCTTTGGATTTCAGTGTTATAATCTAATAGATAGCATAATGTAAGTTCAAGATAACAAGAAAAATGAAAGACAGTGATGTGTGCACTATTTCTATTCATTTTGCACTTTTGTAATCTCTTTAATGATAATCCTCTAAAATCAGGTAGAAAGATTACTGCACCAGCTTAGTCTGCTTTCTACCAACCTGAAATTTACAAATAAGGTAATATCTCAGAGATTCAAGTTTTCTGCCTTTTTTTTTTTTCTCAGTAAATGTGGCTTTGAGAAAATTAATGGAGAAAAATATACAAGGGCTTGGCAGTACTTTTTTCTCTTATTCCTTTTAAAACTTGGAGTTCATCTAAAACTCCAGATGTCATTATGTGAAACAAACATGAGCTTGTAAAAGATGTGTAAAAGGTGGCAGCCAGGCTGGGGATCAGAGGCTGTGAGGAACAATACCACCTTAAATCCTATGTATTTGCTATTTTTGTTGTTTAATATTTTCCTTTTCTTTCTCTATGACTTTATATGTCAAATGACTATGACATATAGTTATTTGACTAGTTCTCCAGAAACATGAATACAATGTATGTGTGTGCTCAGTCCCTCAGTTGTAGCCAACTCTTTCTGACCACATGGACTGTAGCCTTCCAGGCCGCTCTGTCCATGAAATTTTCCAGACAAGAATACTGAAGTGGGTTTTCATTTCCTTCTCCAGGGGATCTTCCCAATGGAGGATCAAACCTGCATTTCCTACACCTTTTGAATTGGCGTGCATGCATGCTAAGTCACTTCAGTCATGTCAGACTCCTTGTGACCCCATGGACTGTAGCCTGCCAAGCTTCTCTGTCCATAGGAGAATCTGTCCAATCTGAATTGGCAGGCAGAATCTTTACCCATTGTACCACCTGGCAAGCTCAGAATACATCAATGGGTGGGGACAAAAGAAACCCCAAGAAAACTGCTCTCTTTAGCAGAGAAAGGGCAACCTGGAAAGAGAAAACTTTTAGACAATAAACACCATTCCTGCCCCTGCCAAATGCCTCAGACAAACCTGCAGTCCTAACCTATCTCTGCTAACAAATGCCAAGTTGGGAACCTAGATTTCTGTGATGAAGTTATTTAGCACCACTCCAACCTCCACACCCCTGCCCCCCGCCATGAGCTGATGTCATAAAAGACCAAGTAGAGAGCCTGGACTTTCAGTCCTGCTGGGCGATAGCGATTACCCTCACCTCCATGGTGTCAGGACACCTAGGGAAGAGTCAGAACTTTACCACCAAGGGAGCAAGAAGCCCAAGACCCTGCAGCATCAGGGGAGGTTAACTGTAGAGCAGTGATGAGTCCCCAGTTCCCTCATATTAGGACTTTATCAGGAAAGGTGTCATTGAAAACCCAAGATCCACCCTGCTTCTAGCAGTAAGGGGAAGCCCTTCTTTCCACGGGCTTCAATGTATTACAAGATTGAAACTTGGACTTTCACCTTGACCTGGCGTTAATAAAGTGATGCTTTTCTTTGCTTGAGCAGTGTCAGAAGTGACCTTCTAAAACACATTTAAATAAGACCCAGTGGTTCCTAGTATAATACTCAGAAGACTCATGTTTCAACTGAAACTACTTATCATAGGAAATACCAGAAAATCTCAAGTTGATGAAAAAAGAAAATTAATAAATACCAACAGCAAGATGATACAGATTTATCTGAGGATTTTAAAGGGGCCATAACAAAATGCTTCAGTGAATGGTTAGGAACTTGATTGAAACAAACGAAAATATACAAAGTCTCAGACTGAAGTTAAGCCAACTACTAAGGTAGAGGTGACATATTTCTTACAAGACTGTCTTAACTTTGACCAATTGCAAGTCTGGAAGTTTCCCCAAACTACCCTCACTTTTGGTATGTAAGGACTCACAGATGTCACTGAAAGTTACTATACTCATAGTTATACTGATGGTTACACATTATCACAAGAAAAGGATACCTTTAGCCAGGAAATCAGAGAAGGCAATGGCACCCCACTCCAGTACTCTTGCCTGGAGAATCCCATGGGCGGAAGAGCCTGGTAGGCTGCAGTCCATGGGGTCGCTAGGAGTCGGACATGACTGAGCGACTTCACTTTCACTTTTCACTTTCATGCACCAGAGAAGGAAATGGCAACCCACTCCAGTGTTCTTGCCTGGAGAATCCCAGGGACGGGGGACCCTAGTGGGCTGCCGTCTATGGGGTCGCACAGAGTCGGACACGACTGAAGCAATTTAGCAGCCAGGAAATAGGCACATAGGACAGAGTCCAGGGAATTACTAGACTTAGATCTTCTTTTGCCCTCTCCCTGCAAAATCAGGGCATGTTGCTTTCCTTGCACTGGTTTGTGACAATTTATATGGTGTATCACCAGTCATGGAAGGTCATCTGAGCCTCTGCGTTTAGTTTTTATTGGAAGCTCCATCACATAGGCACAATTGATTAATTGATTGCCTATGTAGCTAATCTCAGTCTCCAGGTCAAGTCCAAAGTCCCCACAATACATTATATTGTTGATTTTTCTGGTGTGTCAGGCCCCTCCCTAAATAACACTGTCCATGGCCCCCAGGCAAAACGACACTCCTTACAGGCATGACACAGATTACCTCCCAAAAGCTGAGAGCAAAGACTAGACCTCTTTTTTGGCAAAGATAAGTTTTTGTTGTAGTTACATATTCTACAAAGAAATAAAAGTTATTAACAGAAGACCAAATGGGAATTTTATAAATGAAAGCTATAATAACTGCAACAAAACATAGATAGATTCAATAACTGAATATAGAAGAAAGAAGAGTCAATGAACTTCAAGATAGAACACTATAAATTACTGAATCTAAAAGCAAGATAGACAAAATAGAGTAAAAAAGTTAAATTAAATAAAAAATAAAAAGAAAGAAAGAAACAGAGCTCCAGGGAACTGTGGTTCTCTATCAAAAGATTTACCTTTCATGTCATTGGAGACCTGCAAGAAAAGAGAGAAGGAGAGGGTGAACATTATTTAAAGATGTTGTAGCTGAAAATTTCCCTAATTTGCCAAAGATATAAAGTTATAAGATCAAGTCAGAAAAAAGCCCCAAACAGAATGAACACAAAAAAATCCACACCAAGGACATCAGAGTCAAAATTCTGAAAGCTAAAGGCAAATATAATATCTTGAAAAGACTAGGTGAGAAATAACACCTTTCTTAAGGGAGTACAGCTTGAATGACTTCTACTGAAAACTATGGAGAACAGAGAAAGTGACACAACTTTTTTCCAGTGTTGATGGAAAAGAAATGCTAACCAGGATTCAACAGCCAGGGGAAAATACATTTCAAGCACTAAGGAATTTCAAGATATTCTCAGATGAAGGAAAATTAAGATACTTTATCATCAACATAGCAACCCAAAATGATTGCTAATGAAATTTCTCTAAACAGAAAGAAAATTATAAAATAACTAACCAAAAATCTAAGAGAAAGAAAGAACAGAAAGATTAAAAATATAAGTAAACTTTTATGCTTGAGTTTTCTAAGTTATGTTTGATAGCTAAAAAAAATTATAGTACTGTCTGATGTGATTTTCCATGTATGTAGAGAAAATATATGAGAATTATACTGTAAAAGAGGAGTCAGTTCAGTTCAGTCGCTCAGTTGAGTCTGACCCTTTGCGACCCCATGGACTGCAGCGTGCCAGGCTTCCCTGTCCATCACAATTCCCAGAGCTTGCTCAAACTCATGTCCATCGAGTCGGTGATGCCAAAGAAGAGTAAAAGAACTTAAAATGGGGGATAATGTTTCTACATTCCCTTTACTGGCCAAATCTCCACACTACTACACTGTAATGAGTTATATATATAGTGTAATACCTAATGCAACTGTTTTAAATAGGCCTATAGAAAAATCAAAATAAATTCTAAGCAATGTTTATGCAATGCACAGATAGGCACAGAAAAAGTAAAAACAGGGCACAAAAAAGAAAATAAAAATAAAGTGGTATGGTCAGGCCTTCACATATCATCAATAATTTCATGAAATATAAATAGTTCTCTTTACTTGTATTAGACAAACACTGTAAATCAGTCCATCATCAGTTGGTTGGTTAAACCAACGGCAGCACATTCACATCTCTGTGTTCTACTCACCATTAACAGGGAATGAGTGATCTGTATTGGTCCATATGATTACTAGGTTAAATTGTGAGGGCATTATGCTGAATGAAAAACAGAAGACAGTTTCAGTAAATCACATATTATCTAATTCCATTTACAAAACATTTTCAAAATGACATGTTAGAGAAAAAAATTGTTAGTGTCTGCCAGGGGTTAGGAATGGTCAGAGGAAGAGAAACCAGTTGACTATAAAGGTGCAGAAGGAGGGATATCTTCGCAGTAAGAGAATAATTTTGTATCTCACTTGTGGTGGTGATTCATATATCTAGTCTTCTGAGAAAATAGCACAGAACTTCATACACACACATTATTCCAATGTCATTGTTCTGGTTTTGATACTGTGCTGTATTGATATAAAATATAATCTGTGTGTATGTGTGTGCTCAGTCATTCAGTGGTGTCTGCCTTTTTGCAACCCCATGGACTGTAGCCTACCAGGCTCCTTTGTCCATGGAATTTTCCAGGCAAGAATACAGAAGTGGGTTGCCATTTCCTACTTCAGGAAATCTTCTAAACCCAGGAATATCAAATTTGAGTCTCTTGCATCTCCTGCACTGCGAATTTTTTTTTTTTTTTTTTTTACCACCGTGCTGCCTGGGAAGCACAAATGCACTCATCTCACATGCTAGTAAAGTAATGCTCAAAATTCTCCAAGCTGGCTTCAGCAATACGTGAACTGTGAACTTCCTGATGTTCAAGCTAGTTTTAGAAAAGGCAGAGGGACCAGAGATCAAATTGCCAACATCCACTGGATCATGGAAAAGCAAAGCAGTTCCAGAAAAACATCTATTTCTGCTTTATTGACTATGCCAAAGCCTTTGACTGTGTGGATCACAATCAACTGTGGAAAATTCTGAAAGATGGGAATACCAGACCACCTGACCTGCCTCTTGAGAAATCTGTATGCAGGTCAGGAAGCAACAGTTAGAACTGGACATGGAACAACAGACTGGTTCCAAATAGGAAAAGGAGTACGGCAAGGCTGTATATTGCCACCCTGCTTATTTAACTTCTACGCAGAGTACACCATGAGAAACGCTGGACTGGGAAACACAAGCTGGAATCAAGATTGCCGGGAGAAATATCAATAACCTCAGATATGCAGATGACACCACCCTTATGGCAGAAAGTGAAGAGGAACTCAAAAGCCTGTTGATGAAAGTGAAAGTGGAGAGTGAAAAAGTTGGCTTAAAGCTCAACATTCAGAAAACGAAGATCATGGCATCTGGTCCCATCACTTCATGGGAAATAGATGGGGAAACAGTGTCAGACTTTACTTTTTGGGGCTCCAAAATCACTGCAGATGGTGACTACAGTCATGAAATTAACAGACGCTTACTCCTTGGAAGGAAAGTTATGACCAACCTAGATAGCATATTGAAAAGCAGAGACATTACTTTGCCAACAAAGGTCCATCTAGTCAAGGCTATGGTTTTTCCTGTGATCATGTATGGATGTGAGAGTTGGACTGTGAAGAAGGCTAAATGCCGAAGAATTGATGCTTTTGAACTGTGGTGTTGGAGAAGACTCATGAGAGTCCCTTGGACTGCAAGGAGATCCAACCAGTCCATTCTGAAGGAGATCAGCCCTGGGATTTCTTGGGAAGGAATGATGCTAAAGCTGAAACTCCAGTACTTTGGCCACCTCATGCGTCGAGTTGACTCATTGGAAAAGACTCTGATGCTGGGAGGGATTGGGGGCAGGAGGAAAAGAGGATGACAGAGGATGAGATGGCTGGTGGCATCACTGACTCGATGGACGTGAGTGTGGGTGAACTCCGGGAGTTGGTGATGGACAGGGAGGCCTGGCGTGCTGCGATTCATGGGGTCGCAAACAATCGGACACGACTGAGCGACTGAGCGACTGAACTGATCTGAGGAGACACTAAATAAAAAACTATACAGGAATCTCTCTGTACAAATATATAGCTTCATATGAATTTTTATTTTTTTAACATTGAAAGTTGGGAATTCCCTAGTGGTCCAGTGGTAAGGACTCTGTGCTTCCACTGCTGGGGGCCCAAGTTGGATCCCTGGTTGGGGAACTAAGATCCTGCAAGCCACACAATGTGGTCAAAAAATTAAAAAAAAAAAAGGATAAAAATAAATAAATGAAACAGTTAAAGAAAGGATATTTAGTATTAAATAGCAATGTGTAAAAGTTTTAATCTTTTACACATTTATAATTTATATTTAAATTATATTGGTAATACCTTATTTCTAAGATAATTGAAAAATCAGTTGGGGTTAGACTCTTTTTTTTGCTAATATTGAGTAGCAGATTCTAAATGATTTGTTAAGTAAATTTATGCCCTAATTCATAAACGTCACAAATCCTCTCAGGTGCCTTCTTACCATGACTTATGAGAATATATAACGTTGCTGGATTTCTTACCTGTCCTGCAGCAATTCTTAGACTCCTGAAGACATGTTCATATACCATAAGGGTTAGGTCTAGTTTCCTAATGCAGAAGTGAATTACTCTGATTTCAAAAGATAATAAAACTTATTTTATCCCAAGAGGGCCAAGTAGTCACAGCTCACTCCAATTTCCTCACTTAAGCCTCAAAGGGCCAAGAAGACAGCAGGGACTATCTCCTTGGGTCTGTACTTTTCAAGGAGAGAGAAAGATCCAGAATTTGAACACATTCTAGGCTGGGAGAAAATAATATAAAATTTGAATACGGGAGGCTAGTTGGCTACTGAAGATATTTCATACACATACAAAAGAGTTGAAGTTCAGATTCAAGCTCATGTATTTCCAAGGAGATTTAGATTAGGGAAGGGGACCGCTGTCTCCTTTCTCTTTCTAAGTGGAAAGAGCCATTTATCTAGGTGCCTGATCTATAAGAGTATTGGACTACTTGTGGGGAAAAAAATTGCATTACCTTTAATCATGTCAGTCCAGAAGTTAAGGACTGAGGCAAAGAGGAGCACACTAGTGTTATAAAATATTTCATGAAAGAATGAGAATACCTACTGTTTAAGATAAAAATAACAATAAATATTATAAATCTAGCATTACTCCACTTTATAGAACAGATATGTGACAGAGAAGGTAAATAACCTTCCCCAAGGTCATAGGGTTTCTGGAGGACAATATGGGAACTAAAGCCTAGATGGCCTGGCTTTAGAATCTATTCACTGAGCTCCCATCCTATAACAGAGAAAGCAGAAATTTAATTTAACAAGATTACAAACTAATATTAGATAAGGTATCTTGAGTATTTTTCAAGCAGATCTGTTTTTCTACATGGATGATTCACTTTATATGCAAAGTAAATCTTATCTTGTTTTTTCTTTAGGGAATTTGTAATTAGATGGATGAAAATTCAGGATTCTTTTTAATAATTTAAAAGGAAACAGAGTGTTAACGATTACCACTTTTTGTCAGGGATAGGACGTGGGTTGAAGAATGTAGACACAAAGATATGCCAAAATCTGGGTTGCCATAACTATTCAGAGACCTGGGAATATCACATTTAAGATTACAAACAGTCTCTGGGAGTTCTCGATATAATTATGTTTTCTTATTATTTTGCATGGGTGTTAATTGCCCACTAGTAATTAACTTCCCATGTGACTGTCAAGAAATGTAATCAATAGTAAGAGCCTAGGGACCAGCTTGTCTTGGCTTCTGTGACCAATATCCTCTTCCCCTGGCAAGGTGTTTCTGTTATAATAAAAGGAACAGGTGCAAATGTACAAGGTTACTTCAGCAAGCCACCAGCTAAATCAGTGCATCTCATAGTTCTGAAATTAAAATATAGCCAATCAGAACTTTGAAATATAATTGCCTCATTTTCAAACTTAAATACATTATGAGCCTCCTGCTAGTGCTGCACCTGGCAAATCTACTTATTAAAGTGGTGAAGAGAAGAGTTTGCTGAGACATTTTAAATATTATGCTGACATTGTAATAAAAGAAAGGAAAAAGGTAGGCATGATCTAATTCTACTGATGTCTGCTCCCTTTAATAGATACTGTTATTCCCATAAAGCCAGTAACCAAATTTTATCCGTAGAAATATTTCACGTAATATTGTGTACAAAGTAAAACCTTCTGAATTTAAATACATGACTTCCTGTGTAGTTCTAAAATCTCTCCTGACTTTTTTATTACCCTGATATTATTTTATCATTTAACTCACCCAATGTGTTTAATATTCCTTTTAGAGCAAGTCTGTTTTCTTTCATCTCTGTAGTGGTTGTCAATGCATTTATAGACACTTATGTAACCAGTGGGTAGGGGCTGTGAGAAAGATGAAATCCTGTCTGTGTTGAAGTCCTGGCAAAACAGTCATAGGTGTTCTGAGATGTGATTAATCCTCATCAGTAAGTAAGGAAGATACAGAACCAGAGTTCAGATTTTTGGCATCAGTATTTTTACCTAATTCCTTAGATATTTTCTCTGCTCTTTCTTAGATGCCATACATTATAATGAAGTATTGGATTTTTGATTGACAAAACTGAGTACTTACAATGTGGGATAATACAATTTGGCTTATACAAAATGCAATTGCACTGAATAAATATTTTTACAACCCAAATGATTTTAGCACTAGGAATAATCACATTCCAATATTATTGCCTGGAGAATCCTCATGGACAGAGGAGCCTGGAAGGCTATAGTCCATGGGGTTGCAAAGAGTTGGACACAACTGCGTGATTAAGTACAGCACACACACAGATAATCCCATCAAACATACACACACAGACAAACAACATGCAATCACAATAATATAGACAGAAGAAAGAGAAATAAGCACATACAGAGTGTAGGCAAGGTCACCAATCTAAATATACTAAAAATGGGGAAACATAATGTGTGTCAAAGTACTATGTGCAAAGAGTCACACATGATACCGCATTATCCTACATGATTTAGGAATTGCAGGTCCATAGTATTGATTTGACCAAAGAGTTAGTTTGGGGTTTTCCATAAGATATTATAGAAAAACCTGAACAAACTTTTTGGCCAACCCAATACTATATGCAAAAACTCTTTTGAATATGTATTCCAAAATTTATAATATTTCACCCTTTAGAATGATTATATGAGACAAACACTACATGCTACATAGCACTCCATCTTGTGTGAGACCATGTGATAGCCGCAGATTGCTTCAGGAAAGATTTATTTCCAAGAGAACATAGGTAAGATTGGGCTTGTTTGTCAATTATAAATGCTTCCTTGTGTTTTAGGGCTTCTTGGATTTTAGTATTGCAAACACAGGCTTATGGAATTTGTTAGCAAAACATTATTTTTCTGATTTTGCAATTATTAAGTAAATAGCATTTTTCATTAACATTATGCATGGAAGATATGGATTTGTTTCAAAAAAATAGGCTCACATCGAGTCTGAAAATAATGACAAAGACAAACAGATTATGCTGCCTCTGGATTTGTTGTCACTGTATAACCTGGTCTGTGTTAGCTGTGAAACAAACAGAAACAGAGGGGTCTTGGCCTACTGGCCAGTCTACAGGTAGCAAGAAAAGATGTCCACCCATATTATGCTTTGGTAATGCTGTGGTTTGCAGTTACTTAAAGGGAAGGCCCTTGCCTTGTGCGATTATAGCTCTAGTGAAAGAGGTTAAAAAGCAGAGCCTTCATAGCACGTGTTGATAGGTAATAGCTGTGTTTGACCATGTAATAAAGAAGCGAATGAATTCTCTTTGGGACATGAAAGCTACAAGCTCTCTTTGGGACTTGAAAGGGAAAAAATCCAAACATTTCAGGCCTCCAGACTCAAAAGAACTAACTGCTTCTTGACTCTAAGCCCTAAAACGTTAAGAAATAAAAAAGTCTAAAGGAAGCATGTTCGGTAAAAGATCAGAATACGGACATGGTCTTCCTTTAGAATCTTCACAGCTTCCAGGTCTTCCTTAAATCTAAGACATAGAGAAAGGCTAAAATGTAAAGAAATATAGCAGATCTAAGAACTATCTCTGAAAAACAACTGTGGAAGCAGTTACTGGTAAAGGGAAATCATGAAAGGAAGAACCTTCCAGCCCTAATCAAGAAACAATTTCTGCCCTTAGGGTAAGGAGACCTTACAGTGTCTGCTATGGTGTGTTCTAGGATGACTAATCATAGTAACCTTTATGTGTCTCCTGTTCACATCTCTTTAAAAAAAAATTATTTTTAATTGGAAGGTATTGCTTTACAATATTGTGCTGGTTTCTGACATTCATCAGCATGATTCAGCCGTAGGTATGCTTATGTCCCCTTCCTCTTGAATCTCCTCCTACCCCCTACTCCATCCCACTCCTCTAGGTTATTGCAGGGCACTAGGTTTGAGCTCTCTGAATCATGCAGCTCTCTTTTTTACGTATGGCAATGTATATGTTTTAATGCTACTCTCTTCATATCCTTAAATAGTAGTGTTAGGTATAGGAGGCAAATAACTCATCTTTTTAATTTGTTATCATGTAGACACATGGTTCGGTTCAGTTCAGTTCAGTCACTCAGTCATGTCCCACTCTTTATGACCCCATGAACCGCGGCACACCAGGCTTCCCTGTCCATCATCAACTCCCGGAGTCCACCCAAACTCATGTCCATTGAGTCGGTAATGCCATCCAACCATCTCATCCTCTGTCATCCCCTTCTCCTCCTGCCCTCAATCTTTCCCAGTTATCAGGGTCTTTTCAAATGAGTCAGCTCTTTGCATCAGATGGCCAAAGTATTGGAGTTTCAGCTTCAACATCAGTCCTTTCAATGAACACTCAGGACCGATCTCCTTTAGGATGGACTGGTTGGATCTCCTTGCAGTCCAAGGGACTCTCAGGAGTCTTCTCCAACACCACAGTTCAAAAGCATCAATTCTTCAGTGCTCAGCTCTCTTTATAGTCCAAGTCTCACATCCATACATGACCACTGGAAAAACCATAGCCTTGACTAGATGGACCTTTGTGGACAAAGTTATGTCTCTTTATACTCTTACCATGTAGTAGCCATATTATGTCTGAACTTGACTTACAAACTAGTACACACCTCTCAGATAACCTGGTCTTTGCACTTGATACAGTGGTAGAAAGTTTGGGTTATCTTTCCTGGGGGAGATGTGAGAAGAAGAGAGACAAAGGAGATCTGATGAGGAGGAGGGCAGATTGCAAAGAGAGGAATACTCATCAGGTATCCTATTTGCTCCCTCAGTTCTTTTCTAGTCCTATTGTAGTTACATAGTGCTGAGTGAAAAATTTTGACAAATAAAAAGTAAGTTTAAGTGAAAGGTGTCATTTCTGGGCTATGGCAGTAAAAAATAAAGAAAGAAACACAAAACATGCATCTCTTTCTTGCCCCTTACCGTGGAAACCACAAAGGCTTTATGTTCCACTGTGTGTCGCTGATGTCAGAGCCAGAGCCTCCGTGAGCCTCGGACCTAGTAGAGTCCTCCACTGCTCCACCGGGCATTCGAGATGAGCAAGAAATACACTGTTGTTGTTTTAAGCATCTAGGATATGGGGGATGGTTTGTTATAGCAGTAAAAATGTGCCTTTCCTGACCATCACAAGACAGGTGTGAGATGATAACTAGATAGATATTATTAGATAGAGGATAGCTGGATACTGATGATAAATACAGAGATAAATCTGTTTATATGTTTAGTGTCCTGTTAAGATGCAATTTTATAATAATCTTTTTAAAAATAATTTTCTTTATTTATTTTGACTGTACTGCATGGGGTTTTCATTGTTGCGTGGGATTTTCCTTGATGCGTGGGATTTCTCTCGTTGAGACAAGCAGGAGCTACTCTCGAGTTGCTGGGCACAGGCTGCTCATTGTGGTGGCTTCTCTTGTTGCAGAGCATGGGTTCTAGGGTGTGAGGGCTTCAGCAGTTATGGCTCCCAGGCTCTAGATCACAGGCTCAGTAGTTGTGGCTCACAAGCTTAGCTGCTCTGCAGCACGTGGGATCTTCCCGGATCAGGGATCAAACACATGTCTCCTGCATTGGCAGGTAGATTCTTTACCACTGAGCCACCAGAGAACCCTATAGTAATCTTTTTTTTAAGTTTCTTTAATATGCAATAGGAAAAATAAAGTTGTAATTTGCTACCAATATATAAATAATTATTCCTAAACCTTTCTTGAACAATTATACTGACTGCATTTGTTTTGTGCAGAGGAGCAGCAACGAAATTCTGGCTAAGGTCTAATGTTTCCATGGTTTCCACTACAAAGAATCCTTCCTTGAAACTGGGAGTCTGGCCTTTTTTAGGATTTTTTTAAGTAACGTGTGTGAACAACAAAGGTCCAATGCAACAGAAAAATAAGTGTGCTTTCATTATAGTCCTTTCTGTTTTGCCACAGCCTATGAAAGACCGCAAGATATCTTTAAGTCGTATTTCTTTGGTAAATCACTATCATAATGCTTGCACAATAGTGAAGCATCACTTTATCGAACATTTGTTTGGGAGCTTGAAATATTTGTTCTATTGTAGATCAATCCCTCTGATAACAATTTCACTGGCTTTGCAATTTGCTTTTTCAATTTAATGTTGCCAGTGGTGTTAGACCTGTTATTATTTTCATTGCTTAGATTACTATTGAAAATATTGTTGTGAGATAGAAGTAATATTGCTGTGATTTTATTATTAGCCCACTTTTCTTGTACACAATGCTAGGTGTCTACAAAAGTATCAGGCTTTCAGGCCATATGGTATCATTTATATCTTTTATGACTGGCTCTCAGAGTCCTCCACTAAGAATAGTAAAGGTGGTTTTCAGCACCCTGGTCATAGGAACAGAGCACTGCAGCACACTAAATAATACGATGCTTCAACTTTGAAATTTGGCAGCACTTTCAGGAAAAAAATCAAATGATGACTGTTTCCACATTGTTTCTCTGCACCAGGACGTTCCAAGAAAATCTGTGATGAAAAAGGGCAAGACTATTGAACACATATAGCAGCTATTAACTTAAAACTAATGTATTATTTCTATCTTTGATTATTGTGTTTAAATGATTTAAAAAATGAAACATTGCATGTTAAATTCTTTGAAAGTAAGTGTCATAGATTCCCTTTCCTTCAAAAAGGAAACATACTGGCTTCTGTTGAAAAGCACGTAAAAGGTGATATTGCCTCTTGAAAGGGAAGGTGTTAGTTGCCCAATGATGTCCTACTCTTTGTGACTCCATAGACTGTAACCTACCAGGTTCCTCTGTCAATGGACTTCTCCCAGCAAAAATACTGGACTGGTCAGCCATTCCCTTCTCCAGGAGCTCTTCCTTACCTAGGGATTGAACCCACGTCTCCCATGTTGCAGGCAGATTCTTTACCATCTGAGGCACCAGGGGAGCTCTTATTTTGTCTCTTACTATGAAATTTATCCTATTTATTATTATTTTTATTGTAGTATTAATATTTGATATTAGCTATAGAAGTATAAAGCTATATATCTTACATATTAACTACCTGACATATACACTAGCTACCTAATACATAAACTCTGAATATTGCAGTTTATATAATATTATTCTTTAGAATAGAGGATTTCAGTGTGTTCTCGGGAGAAAGCTGGTGTCCTTGAAATACTTTTAGAATGTCCATGAATCCATGCTCCTCGTTATAATATTTTGAGATGTCATTGCTTTTCTTTTCCATTTTCATTCTTTCTTAAGTGTATAGTGGAGATGTCTAGCAGCGACATGGCATGTGATATGGCAGTAAATCTATGTGCAGAATCAGATACAAGAATCAAGTGTTTTGGCTTGAGTCAGACATTAAAGAGGTTTGCAAACATGTAACAATGCCAATCTCTCCCAAGTTATCTTTTGTTTTTAAAAATATAGTTATTATTATTTAAATATCTTGTTTATATGTCAAGGGTAAATTATTGTAATTTCACATGTAATAATAGATATATGTTTAATTTAGCATGGTAGATACCTATAAAATAAACCACAAAAACAAAAGCTCTTTGGAGTCTTCAGTCATTACCAAGAATATAAGGGGTTCTCAGGGGCCTTCCCTGGTGGCTCAGTGGTAAAGAATCCACCTGCCAATGTGGGAGATGCAGGTTCGATCCCTAGCTCAGGAAGATCCCCTGGAAATGGAAATGGCAACCTACTCCAGTATTCTTGCCTAGGAAATCCCAGGGACAAAGGAACCTGGCAGGCTACATTCCATGGTGTCACAAAAGATTCGGATAGGATTTAGCGACTAAACAACAGCAAGGAACTCACAAGATAAAATGTCAAAGAGCTGTTGCTTCAAAGACTTGCATTCCCCTCTTCCTTTCCCATCCTCAGTTACAATAACCTGGCAGATGACAGAAGTGAGGGAGTGTTGCCAGGACTGCTTCAAGGACTTGTGGAACTGGAGAGCAAATCTTCTCCCTTGCCGTTGGCTTTCCTCCCACACTTACTATATGGCTGCTTCAGCATCCAGTCTGCAGCTCATGCAACAGGATGCAGGAAAAGCTGGGAGAAGAAAAGAGAGAAGCACCTAAATCTGAAAAGCAAACCTTTACTACACAGAAGATCTCCAACCCCAACATACAGACACAGATTGTAGCTTTTGTCACTTTGGCCAGGACATTGTCACATATCCACCAGAGGCTGCGAGGAGTTTAATATTGGACCCATCACAGTCGGCAGCAAAATCAATGTTCTGGAAGAGGACAATGGATATAGTAGAAAACTGGCCAGAGCTGCTTCACCTGTTTCCTTCCTCTGAGCTGAAGCAAATAAAGCAACAAAAGCTTATGGGAATAAAGGGGCTTGACATGGAAAATAGTGTTTACAGCAGGGAGAAACTTGGAAAATGAAGGCATAACACGGGTAGACAGAGAATTAGAGAAACATCCATAATCCACTTAATCTTGAAGCCCTGGAATGGATGAACAAGCCAGAGCCTGTGGACAGGTCCAGAAGACAATGAGCGTCTGGCCACTGTCCAGTGGGAGCCCAGGGAGGTATATGGGAGGTGCTGCTTATGGGCAAGCTGTGATTTCCGTGGAAACTGGTCTCTCTGTAGAACCTACGATGTACTGAATTTTGGAAGGAACTGTGTGTGACCATCACATGTTCATCATTATAAACTCCTGAGAATAATGGCTTCTGTTTAATGTCCACCTTCTACATCTCAAGTTTATTTCACTGGCCAACTTTAAGCCTACAACTGAAAGGGATTTGTGAAAAGAGTTCTCAGCCTTTGACTGGGTTGATGGTTCCAAGATCATAATAAACAACTGAGCATGACTGCCAGCTATGTGTAAAGTGTAAATGCCATAGTCTGAATGTTTTCATTTGGAATAAATCGACAAAGCATGGTCAATTGGAAGCATCACATGTTGTCTTTTTGCAAAAAGTCGTGTTCCTGACAAATTTGAGTAGCAGTATGAAAAACGTATTCGACGAACACAACACAGTGTATTTGGTTAATTGAATTCAGAGAAAAAAGTGTTCAGCAATTAAGAAATCTGAGGAATCTTTTTCAACCATGGCATGATAAAAAAAGACTATGACATCTCTTAATTCTACATTAAAGCTAATGTGTAACTATTTGAAGATAGAATTAAAGGTATGTATACACATATATGGAAAAGGCAATGGCACCCCACTCCAGTAATCTTGCCTGGAAAATCCCGTGGATGGAAGGGCCTGGTGGGCTGCAGTCCATGGGGTCGCTGGGAGTTGGACACGACTGAGCGACTTCACTTTATTTTTTCACTTTCATGCATTGGAGAAGGAAATGGCAACCCACTCCAGTGTTCTTGCCTGGAGAATCCCAGGGACGGCGGAGCCTGGTGGGCTGCCGTCTATGGGGTCGCACAGAGTTGGACACGACTGGAGCGACTTAGCAGCAGCAGCAGCAGCAGCAGCAGCAGCATACACATATATGGGCTTTGCTGGTGGCTCTGCAGTAAAGAACCTTCCTGCCAATGCAGCAGACTCAGGTTAGACCTCTGCATTGGGAAGACCCCCTAGAGGAGGAAATGGCAACCCACTCCACTATTTTTGCCTGGGGAATCCTATGGACAGAGGAGACTGGCGGACTATAGTCCATGGAGTCGCAAAGAGTCAGGCATGACTTAGTGACTGAACAACAACAAGGCATTTATGTGTTACCAAAATACTGACTCTGTCTTATTAAACATTTTATCATATTTTCTTCTAGTAGCTAATTTGTTTATACAAGGCATCTGTGAAAAAGGAAGTAAAGGAAAATAGATTTCCATTGAATATCATGTATACCAGCCAAGTAACTGCCTGGTTTCCCATCGTGCCTAACTGCCTGTAGACATGTGCTGTGGCTGGTAGAGAGGTCTTCATTTTTAATATTTTAAAATTGAAGTTACATTGACTTACAATGCTGTGTTCATTTACAATGTTGTGTTAATTTCATGTATACAGCATAGTGATTCAGATAGATAGATGTAAGGAGGGCTTCTTTCTCTTGATGTACTTCCCCTATGCTTTCTGTGAAGGATCTATGGTGCTTTCTTTTCTGAGAAGATTCAGTATTTAAAAGATGTGTCTACTCTTTATTAAAGGTTGGTTTTCCAAAGTTCTACAGTAATTTATTAAGATTCCATCAGGTGAGAAAGGACTAAGATAATTTTTCCATAGTGCATTGAGAGTCCTAACTACACTTGGAACTATATCTGGAATAAACTATATCAGAATAGCTTAAGATAAAAAACTTTATGCTTGTACTTAACTTTATTACAAATTTGTCAATCTGAACATCAAAAATGGTGATTTTATTTACATAGTTTTAAGAGTTTCCTGTTTGGATATCATTTCTAATAGTTAAATTACTTGTGAATTAATACTATTTTAATACTTATTATTAACATATATTCTCATGTACATTTATGGCATTTAAGATGGTCACATAGGATAAAAGAGATTTTGTGTGGAATTTTTTAGTTTAAGTACTAATTCCATTTTTATGTGACCTGTTTTCATTTGGAAATCACTAAGGTTCTTTGGCTTCCATTTTTCATTGTTGAAGAGAAAACTGCTGCAAAAATTGACAACTGGTGTACGAGGGGCTGGGAGAGGATGGTGTCAGGCATGTTTTTTATCGTTCAAGAGAAAGGCTATATCCTTTTGAGTATTACTTAGTATTTACAGTGTATGAACTAAATTATCTTCTCACTAGAATAAGCCTGGCTCTGGATTCTCTGTCTGACATTGGGACAAGGTTTCAGATGGATTTGATCTTACAGCAGACATTGCTTATGTGTTCACCAGTTTTTCTCCAGGTGCTACTTACAAGGTTTCCCTCCTAGCGAAATTTACTCAGCATCTCTTAAGTCATAGGTATAGTTTTAACACAGTGGCTGTAACATTAATAACTATGTAGAATTAAGAGAACTAAGTGCCTAGAAGAGTGCTTGATACTTAAAAGATACAATTCATAAATTTTCCTTCTGCAATATGAGTATGTACTTTCAGTTTTGTTTATAACAGTGATTGTATGTCATTTCAGGATATTTTGGTTTTTTATTGATACTCTGAAATTCACATGCACTGTAACCTTACCACCTGAACCCCATTTGCCAGTTTCTCATCCATAAATGAAGACATTTATCAATGTTTTGATCTCATAATCTTGCCTTCAACCTGAATATTGAAGCTTAGAACTATACTACACATCTTATTTCAGCTTTATTTTCCCATGTGAATTACCCGCAGCTTCATATTTCATATGATCAAACTTTACTTTTCCAAATGAATTATTCTATGTATGTTCACATTTAGCTTCAAACCTTTCTTTCTTAATCTTGTCAATCAGTTTTGCCATTTAAGAAACATGTTATCAATTCATACTATGTCTAATGTGCTGTATTAGACTTTTGTAAAGGGAAAATATAAAGAAAAATAAAACTTTGTCCTGCCCCTCAGAGAAATATAAAATGATCTTTCTTTTTATATTTCTTTGAGTTCATTATTTTTCTTATTTTCTCCTCATAATTGACTCTGTGTAAGCAAAGGAGAAAAGGAAAGATATAAGCATCTGAATACAGAGTTCCAAAGAATAACAAGGAGAGATAAGAAAGCCTTCCTCAGTGATCAATGCAAAGAAATAGAGGAAAACAACAGAATGGGAAAGACTAGAGATCTCTTCAAGAAAATTAAAGATACCAAGGGAATATTTCATGCAAAAATGGGCTCGATAAAGGACAGAAATGGTATGGATTTAACAGAAGCAGAAGATATTAAGAAGAGGTGGCAAGAACACACAGAAGAACTGTATAAAAAAAGAGCTTCACAACCAAGATAATCACAATGGTGTGATCACTCACCTAGAGCCAGACATCCTGGAATGTGAAGTCAACTGGGCCTTAGAATGCATCATGATGAACAAAGCTAGTGGAGGTGATGGAATTCCAGTTGAGCTATTTCAAATCCTGAAAGATGGTGCTGTGCAAGTGCTACACTCAATATGCCAGAAAATTTGGAAAACTCAGCAGTGGTCACAGGACTGGAAAAGGTCAGTTTTCATTCCAATCCCAAAGAAAGGCAATGCCAAAGAATGCTCAAACTTCCACACAATTGCACTCATCTCACACAATAGTAAAGTAATGCTCAAAATTCTCCAAGCTAGGCTTCAGCAGTACATGAACCGTGAACTTCCAGATGTTCAAGCTGGTTTTAGAAAAGGCAGAGGAACCAGAGATCAAATTGCCAACATCCGCTGGATCATGGAAAAAGCAAGAGAGTTCCAGAAAAACATCTATTTCTGCTTTATTGACTATGCCAAAGCCTCTGACTGTGTGGATCACAATAAACTGTGGAAAATTCTGAAAGAGATGGGCATACCAGACCACCTGTCCTGACTCCTGAGAAACCTATATGCAGGTCAGGAAGCAACAATTAGAACTGGACTTGGAACAACAGACTGGTTCCAAATAGGAAAAGGAGTATGTCAAGGCTGTATACTGTCACCCTGCTTATTTAACTTATATGCAGAGTACATCATGAGAAAAGCTAGGCTGGAAGAAGCACAATCTGGAATCAAGATTTCCAGGAGAAATACCAATAACCTCAGATATGCAGATGACACCACCCTTATGGCAGAAAGTGAAGAGGAACTCAAAAGCCTCTTGATGAAAGTGAAAGTGGAGAGTGAAAAAGTTGGCTTAAAGCTCATTATTCAGAAAAGTAAGTATCATGGCACCTGGTCCCGTCACTTCATGGGAAATAGATGGGGCAACAGTGGAAACAGGGTCAGACTTTATTTTTTTGAGGCTCCAAAATCAGTGCAGATGGTGACTTCAGCCATCAAATTAAAAGATGCTTACTCCTTGGAAGGAAAGTTATGACCAACCTAGATAGCATATTCAAAAGCAGAGACATTACTTTGCCAACAAAGGTCCATCTAGTGAAGGCTATGGTTTTTCCAGTGGTCATGTATGGATGTGAGAGTTGGACTGTGAAGAAAGCTGAGCGCCGCGAAGAATTGATGCTTTTGAACTGTGGTGTTGGAGAAGACTCTTGAGAGTCCCTTGGACTGCAAGGAGATCCAACAAGTCCATCCTAAAGGAAATCAATCCTGGGTATTGATTGGAAAGACTGATGATGAAGCTGAAACTCCAATACTTTGGCCACGTCATGTGAAGAGTTGACTCATTGGAAAAGACTCTGATGCTGGGAGGGATTGGGGGCAGGAGGAGAAGGGGATGACAGAGGATCAGATGGCTGGATGGCATCACCGACTCGATGGACATAAGTTTGAGTGAACTCCAGGAGTTGGTGATGGACTGGGAGGCCTGGCGTGCTATGATTCACGGGTTCACAGGAATCAGACATGACTGAGCCAGTGAACTGAACTGAACTGAATGATCCTTTAATTCAAAATTGTTTCACATCACATCTCAATAAAACCTGCCCATCCTATTGCAGCGTTATTATGAGATTGGATATAGCAATATTTGTGAAGAATCTACTAAAGAAAAGCAGTCTTTAAAAAGAAGGAATAATTTTGTTTTCCTGTCAACTCTCAAAAGAGTTTATGTTTATAAAGATAGGAGCACACTTCTTTCAAACAGGCGTCTTTTGTTCTGGGTTCTAATTAATAACTGTGTCACTTTGAACAGTTGATTGAATCTTGCTAAGTCACTTGTCCTCCTCAGTGAAATGCTGAGTATAATAGTACTCATCTCCAGCAATACCCAGTACTGGTTACCCAGTACCCAGCAATAGGGTTGCTGGAAAGATTAAATGAGAAAATTCACTTTAACTGCTCAGCCCGGCACACATAGAAACATGGAATAAATTATAAAAAGAAAAATAATAGCTAGCATTTATTTATCACTAATTATGTAAAAGGTATTTTATTTTCATTATTATCCAATTTAATTTACTAAACCTGTGAAGAAATTACTACTACAGTTACAAAAATGATTATTAATGTAATTTTAGCTCTTAACTAGCACAGTGATTGTTACACATTAGACACTCAAAAAATATTTGTTATACTCTTGTTGAACTCCATCTTCTAATTATATTTAAGGGCCCTATTAACTGTATCAGTCAGCATTCTTGCAAGAACAGAATCTGACTGTAGCAAAAAAGGAATTTATGTGCAGACAGCAGATTGGGTAGCTGACAGAATCAGCAGAACTGGAGAGCCTGGCTCTGAGGCTGTGCCAGGAACAGTAACAAAATCACATGATAAGTGCCATCTTTTGAGTGTATAAGGAGAACACACATCTGCAGTGTGCACCTTTGACATCCCAAGAGAGATCATTTCAGTCATCGTTATCAGTGATGCTACCAGATAACTTGTTTGCTGCTTCTTCAAAGATCTGTAGAGTTTTGTTATTAAAGAGAGCTGGAGGAGAGCAGTTGCTTGCTGTTTGCTTTGGAGAAGCTACCCAAATGTGCTCTGGACTCTCAGAAATTTCACTCACACATCAGAGGCTTGATAAGCTAAGATATTGGCCAGCAGACAGGATACCTGTTACTTGTATTTTTCACGTATTTTTTAGTATGATGTCATTAACAAAATATGGCCCATGACAGGATGCAATGGTCTGCATTCCTTTGAAGACATTTGGCAGACAGAGGCTGAGAAATGATTTGACCCTTGAATATGATGGAGATGCTTCACTCTCATAGCTGACATAGGAACGAAAACTGCTTCCAGGCTTCCCTTTTTATAATGATAGATAAGAGAGTTTGTACCATAGAAGAAATTTTCCCCCTAGTGCTAGGAGTCCAGTCACCAGTAAGCTACCGTATCTGGAATGGCAGCTTTAATTAGAGTTACTCTGTGATTGAGCGATCGCCAATATGTGAGTTAATTAGAGATGTAATGCGATTACTATTTTCAAAATGTTCAGTATTGAACAGATCTCCAAGTCCTGCAACCATGTCAAGCATTAAAAAAAAAAAAAAAGCAGTATCACCTGAATTTAGTCTTTTCCTAGGAGAAGGAAGCTTCCTTTTATCCATCTTAGCTTTATAGGTTTTACCTGATAGGTTAGTGAGACAGAGCTTTTCTAATTCTTTAGTCAGAGACCAGAAAATAAACATGGTCTGGGTTAGGATCCCATTAGACCTGATTTGAGGAGGCTTCATAGAAAATCCAGTTTACTGTTTACTTTCTATAAGGCCCCTTTCTGTTTCATGTGGCATTAGGAGCCCAAGGGGTTAATTCATAATGCAAAAGAAACATGTGGTCTATTAAGTAGGGTATAAGAGTACTGAGTCTTGAAATCATTCAGAACTACAGATAGCATTCTTCTCTCAGGAAAACTCAAGTCAAGCCGCTTTTGCAGATTTTTTTCCTTTCAATTATACAAATTAAATAGGACCTCAAAGCACTGATTCCACATTTAAATCCCAAGGAACCATGACCTGATTAGTGAATTCTAAAATTCCTCCAGGTAGACTTTTTTGAATAGCACCTTGGACTTATCATCTATGACAATACCAATGTCCACTGTGCCTCTGAGGTGTAATATCTGTTTCTAGGCCTCAGTCACAGAGGGTTAATTGTATCCTAATTGAAACCAGAGCCCACCATCCGATTTCACACAGATTTCCCACTAACAGATGTCCCCATCCTACAGAATATAATATTCATCAGATATGCATGCATTCCTTTTATCAATGCATTTAATGTTCTTTCTCCAGTAGAAAATCAGCAAATTCTTGATAACAACTGGAAAGTCAGAATATTTTCAATAAACTCCCTTGGGACATGATAGATGATGGAAGTGGGATATGATGAAATTTGCTTCCTAATGAAGGTGATTTCTTTGATTAAAATCATTACAATGACTCGAAGCAAGATAATCTAGTCCATCAGGCAGGAGAGAAGATGCTGTTTCTTGGGGACAAAGAAAGTGAGGATTAGTGTTCTGGATTACTCTGAGTTCATCCCAGTCCTCCCCCAATCAACCTTCCAGTTCCCAGGTTCCCACCCTTTCTAATGTTCTTTCCAACTTTAACAGATCTGGCAGGAATTTAAATTCAGTCTTGGGATCAAAATTTGTTTTGAAGCCCTACAGCTGCAAGAGATAAAAGATCTCTTTTAGTCCTTTCCAGCATTCTGTGCTTTGAGAAAAAAAAAAAGTAGGATTTTGAGCTCTTTAAGCAAGCCATCTCTATTTGTAGTAACCAAGTCAGTCTCGGTCTTTGAAATTTTTATGTTCCTCATTCAGTTCTATATAGGCACATAGTCCCAAATGTGCCTTCAACAAGCTCTTCATTCTAGATTAACACAGGTGGTACTTCTATTGTCAAACTTCCACCCTGAATACTGCACTTATTTAAAAAGTCTTTTTCCCTAACAAATCCACAAAGTCTCCTATTATCCATGGAGATTCTTACAAACCACTTATGATACCAGTACCTCTAGTAGCCCAAATTTTTTTATTTTTTGGATGAAGGTAAGAAAATCAGTCTCTAGATAACCCAATCTAATAAGGAATCAATGAAAGGATATTGGTTAGCATATAGAATCTTCAAGAAAGCTAGAGAATCATACTCATACTACCTGGTTGAGACAAATTAAAAAAAAAATCTTGCATAAGACTTATTTAGTGAGATCACCACTGCTGAATGCATTGAACCCTAGATCTCTATAGGGCTGCACTCCCCAGGCCTTTAAGGCCTGCACTTGCCCACCTTCAAGACTGAAGAAAGAGCCTGGAGTCAGTTACAGAAGCATTAATTGTTTAATGGATGGGTAGAGCTTACACATCTGAAGCAAGACCCTAGAGCAACACCTCACCATGTGTGGTGGACAGTGGGGTAGCACAAGGTGGCCTTCTTTGCTCCCATGGGCAGGGGTTGGCTACCAGTTATAGGGAATTGATGTCAAGTTGGCTTATTGGTTGCCAAGGAAACCAGCAGAGGGGCATGCCCCTTACTGCCCTTTGGATAAGCATAGTTGAAGTTCTGATCTAAAACTAGAATAGTCACTAGTTGAAGCCTGGGGCCAATACATGGGAAGGTCAATCATATGAGCATAGTATAGGTGAAGCAGGCAGTGGTCAAGCAAAGGACAGACAGAGAGCAGGAGGACAACCATCTTGAGTGGCTGATCATCCAATAGCAGCAAACACTAGCATTACTGCTGCAATCACTATCTCCCTGAACAGTGCTCTAGGCATCCTCTGTTATCGCTTCAACAGCATAAGATCCAAATTCTGCTGGTGTTCACTTGATTCCTATATTTCTTAGATGATGCAGCTATATCTTGTAGCTGCAAGGGTGCTGGGAATGTGAAGACCTGGGTCTTGACTGTTCTATAGTTATAGTTTGTTATAGAGATAAACTATAACTATAGAGATAACTATAGTTATAATTGTAGAGATAGGCTCTGGGTAAATTTTCAGACATTTGAAGGGGGTTTATAAACAGAGCAATTTGATGAAGGACAGATTAATTGTCTTGCTGTATTAAAATATTTTAACATAAATAAAAGTATCTTTCAGAGAAAAAGAAAATGATCAGGAAAAGCACAACATTTCTAGGCCAGCTACTAAGGAATTAGGTTCTATTTCTGATTTATGCCTGCATGAACCCCTCATTTTATGGCCTCATAAAATTGGCTAGTTCACAAGCTATTGAACAGGCTTGCCATTTATTTTATGCAGCATTCTAGTATTTTGTCAATTTCAGTATAAACTCTATACTCAGGCTTAATAGAAAGATTTGAATAGACTTGCACTGATATGTGGTCACCCAAAGTCCTATCAGTGATTTACTATAGAAGTTGAGAAAATGTTCAACTGATACAAATGATTCAAATAGTTCCTTGGAAATGTTTGGAGAAAAAGAAAACTTTATAAAAGTTAAAAAATAAGCAGTTCTAATCAGGATTATGGGGTGAGTCAAAGTTTGCCTCTTCATTGTGCTCCCTCAAGGGTCAGATTTCCATTTCAGTCATTAGTAACTTTCTGTCATTCAGGAGACTACCTAAATTTTCTGTCTCAACTTTGTTCCCATCAGCCCTTCTTCCTACTCACACTCCCATCTATTTCTTAGTTTTTTATCTTACCTCTTTAAATCTTGCATATTTGTAGTGTCAAGGATTGCAATTAAATTATTTCCTAGGTAGATATTTCTCTTTGAAAATCAGAGGAAGACAGATGAGTCCATACTATCTTCTAGGAAACTGTGATTCTCAAGAAACAACTTTTTAGAAGTGGCTCTGAGTGAACAGTAACTTTGAAGTTCAGTGGTAGAGTTTGATGCTTATTTTTCAACTTTGGAGGTAGTACTTAGCATAGGTAAAAACCTACTGTATACTAAACAAACTAATAAATAAAAACCCAGTCTTAAAATAGCAGACTAGATTTGACATGTGTTCATTTATAGATAAGGTACTGCATTCAGTATAAGGAATTAATATTTGTTTGATTAACTTACTGATAACAGAAAATTTTGTGTTAATAGAATATATTATTAACATGTATTATTTTAAAACTTCTTTGTTTACAGACATAAACAAGAGATACATGTATGAAGAACTAGACCAGTAGTATCTCAAAATAAGTTATTTTTCTCATGAGAAATGAACAGATGAGTTCTGGTTAAAAACAAATGTTTTCATGGATTCTTCATGTATATCTGATACACATCTTTTTTGCTTATTACATCCTTTCATTTAAGGATGTTCTGTGTCCATGTTCTTTATTTTGCTATACATTGTACAATATTTTGTTAGTAAAGACTATTGCTATGCTTTCATAATACTTAAAATTATTATCCATACTGCATTGTCATTTCTACTGAAAAGGTACTTTGTACCAATATAGTAATTGATACAGAAAACAAAAACCAGAATGTGAGCCAGTAGACTTTTACATTTATGTTAACAAGTCATTAAATAATAGCATTTTATATAAATGTCTGAAATATAAGATATATACATATTGAACTGACAACTTAGTAGTATTTTTTGGCTATGATTTTTACTGGCTAACAATATTTATTGACATTTTAGTAGAATAACACATTCATATGAAATATAAAAATCATAAAAGCACAAATTTCCTCCTTGAATCCTGCCCACCCATAGTCCTACTTGCTAATGGAAGCAGCTTCTGTTTTGGATATGTTGGTGGTTTTACAACTCAAGAAATCATCTCTGAATAATAATAATAATAATAATAATAATCTGATTCCTTTTCTACACTTTTGAGGAAGTAAATTATGTGCTCCCAAAGCTTTAGAAAATTTAGAGTGCTTTAGAACACTCTTGAAAATATAGTTCAAAGCTGTTCTGAGCAGAGGTTCTGAATATGTGAAAATGTATAATCAATACACTGGTCAAAGCTTTGCATGTTCATCAATGAAGACAGAAGCACAAATCAGGATCTACATATTATGTCTGGTCCTTTTACATCCAAAAATGTTCCGTTCTCCACTCTTATTTAATTCAACTGTGAAGCATGAGAATAAAGTCCATACACATATAAATACATAAGATTAATATGTAAATGCAGTAGCAAAAATAAAAGTTTTTTGCTGACATTAGAGTTACAAAACTAAAAGTCATCTGCATTCAACATACATAACTGTGCCGATAAAATTTACATGAAAGACTATTGAGGGGACTGAGTTAATATTTAAAGCCCTGCAATTGAGTTCCTGCCAAAGCGAGAACTCGTGTTAACAGAGAGACAGTGAATTCATTTCAAAGTTAACTAACTAGATATCAAGTGTTAACTAGAATTTGTTTTAGAGGAGAGGGAAAAAACAACAGCAACAAACCTTGTTCAGCTATTTTAGAAAAAAAATTCATTTTTACTGGAAGAGCAGTAGTAATCTTGAGAGTCTACATGGTGCCTCGCTAGTCTTCTATAATTTATCGGAAAGACATCACCTGCGCTAATTCTCTTTGGCTCCATAGAATTCATTAATATCATGCATCTGCTTTTGTATTATTTTTTACTTCATGTGAATTAGTTTTGTGAAGAAGACTGACTTACATATAGGATGTCTATTACCACTGATATTGCTGTTGTTTTGTTTCTCATAGTCCTCAAAACTATGCTGAGCAAAAGTACTCATTTGATACATATCTTGCAAACAGGAGTTTCCAGATTAATCTCTCTCTAATAACCCAGATACTGAATTAATTAATTCATTAATTCATTAATTAATTCATTAATTCATTAATCCTAGGATATTTTTATGTGACATTATTTTTTTTTTCTTTTACACATTTATTTCCCCAAAAAAGTATGCTTAGTCATTGTTTGTACTTCCCTCATAGCTCAGTTGGTAAATTCTCAATCGGTAAATGCCCTCAATGCAGGAGACCTGGGTTCAATTCCTTGGTTGGGAAGATCCCCTGAAGAAGGAAATGGTAACCCACTCCAGTATTCTTGCCTCGACAATCCCATGGACAGAGGGGCCTGGCGGGCTACAGTCCATGGAGTTGCAAGAGTCTGACATGACTTAGCAACTAAACCACCACAGTCATTGTTTAGCTGCTGTTTTAAAAGCAAGAGCACTTTATTTTCTACATGAGTTTGGACATTATTATAGGGTTAACTGTAATCTGGTGTCCACTAATCATTATATTTTCTCTTTGTAGTTATGTAAATCTGGAGGTTTGTATAATAATTCTAATGTATCATTCAAATTTCATTTTCCTAATATATAAACATAATTTTTATTAACTGAATAAATATCCAGAGGAATATTTCTGGACATTCTATTGACTTCTAAGTAGAATGAATTTCAGATAGGATGCTATTTTAACATTTTAAAATATTACATGTCATTTGTCATTTTAAAAAAATAAGATGAAATGTTTATTCATATTCCCACTCAGAGATTGAAATAGCTGTATGTTTTGTGCACAACAGGTGTCCGATAACTGTTTTGGGGACTATCAATGGTGACTCTTAATGACTTCGTAATGAAGTAATTATTCAAACGTCATGTTAAAACCCTTTTTTAAAAATTACATAGTGCCAGTTTTCAGCTGGCATGTACTGTTACATCCACTTTGGTGAAATAAATAAATGAATAGATTCTTTAACTTGAATAAAATGTACTGATTTAGAAACTTTTATAATACTACTATAACAAACAATGAAAATAATTAAAATATGCAAACCCATGAAACAATAAAAGCTTATCAGAAATGTTCAAGTAAAAGATGACAATGAAATGAAATGAATGATTAGTTTGCAAAGTAGTGGCATCTGCTCTGTGAATAATCCAGGGAATGCTTTCCAATTTCCATGCCCCAACTCTTTTATTCAAAGGAGAGAATTTGTCAAAGGAGACATATGGGACCAAACAAAATGTAGAGGACTGTGAAATTGGAATTTTAAAATGCATCTCTTATTTATACTCTGCTTACTTAAAAAAGTGATTTGAAGCATGTCAAATGGATATATCCTCAAAACTCTTTCCTGATGAATTTTACTATAAAAAGTCCTGGTTTTCCTTTTGTTTCCTTGTTCTTCTGGATGCATTTAACATCCAAAACATGCCAGAATTCTGTATTTATTTGCTCTAGAAAAAATATCAACCCAACATTCATGAATATAATTTTCTGTTAATTGTCTACAAGTTGCCTTTTCCATCACTGATGAAATAGTTTGGATTTGATTATTGAAATAGCCCTGGTTTGTAAAATATATATAAATTAATTGCCTTATATATGTATATTAATGTAGTTTATCTTTTCCCATGTGAATGGCATATTTTTTAAATATTAGTGATAACTTGGGGGTTTTGAAACACTCAATAGAGACAGTCTCTACCAAGGAATCAGTATGAACATACTTTGTCCAAATTCAAGTAAACACTAACACCTATAACTGGTATTTGAAAATAACTATTTTTGAATTGGACATTTACAACTAACTAAAACAATTTATTTGCAACTTCATAAAAATTTAAAGTAAAATGCTATTTTTATAATCAAAAATTTTCTATCTCATTTACAAACAAGGAAATCAGGCACAAACAGACTGAGGTTTAATGCATGCTGTGTAAATTTTTTGTGGGTAGAATAGTGATTAAAATAGGGTTTGTATCACTTGCCAGATAATATATCTTCAACCACTGCAAACATTTATTAATGAAAATCTGTGTATTCTCTTATACTGATTTAAGGATAATTTCTGAAAATATTTATTTAATAAACAATACTTGAAACATGATTAATGCTGTTGCCAGAAAGAAAAGCTAGATTAATGACTATTAACTTTGGGAAAAAAAATTCAGCACCATCAAATTCACTTATCATCAAAAGGAGAACATGGAAAAATTAAGTTCAAGTTAAACTTTTACCCCAAATATTTGCTTTAGAGCAATTATTTTAATTACCTTTTTCTACGAATGTTCTTGTTCTATCTTATGAGGAACAAAAGAGAAAATAATCCTAAATCATAAAAAATTACCTTCTTGCTATTAATTTGCCACACAGAGAATAATAGATTGCCTTTGTTCAGCATTAACATACTAAATATACTTTGGAGAAGAGGAAAACTGATTATTTTATTAGTAAAGTGTTGAATTTTGGCATTTTTTTCCAGATGAATTCAAGTTCTTTATGAAAAGGCTACCCATGAACTATTTCCTCAACACATCTACCATAATGCATTTGTGGACAATGGATTCTAATTTTCAGCGCCGCTATGAACAACTGGAGAACAGCATGAAGCAACTTTTCCTAAAGGCGCAGAAAATTGTACACAAGCTCTTTAGCCTTAGCAAGAGGTGTCATAAACAACCCCTCATCAGCCTGCCAAGACAAAGGTAAGACAAGTGCAGTAATGTAGACAACTGAGGACAACTCACTGATTTTCTGAATGTAGGTGCAGTAATATACATAATACACTGTTATTCATATTTTTAGAGATGATTTGAAAACATATTGTCTTAAGTCTCAAAATGATTAATTGCAGTTATTTTCCAAAGTAATGCTATAATGGGAACACATAGACTAACTTTTTATTTAATTTTTTTTTTAATCATTAGAATCAAGATATTATTCTAACTTGTTGTACAGGGTAATCATCTGATAATTGTGTGACAGTGAACATAAACCACAAAACCTAGTTACATTGTAAGCATAGGAAGTAAGCAGGAATAAAAAGTGATATTTCTCAAGACGTAACTTTTAAATAAAAGCATCTACATTTTATTTATTTGACACGTTCTTAAAACCATAAATCTCATTCTACGTGAATGTATGAAAATTGCTGTGAAAGTTTCAAACAATGTATATGAATGCTGACAGACTCTTCGAATATTTGTGTCTGAACTGACTTGGGGAAGCCTGGGTTTTAGATTTGGTAGTTTAATATGTATTGATCAGTGAGGGCAGTAAAAAGTTGCATTTACTTAGTACAAGCAGGTTGAAAATGAATAAAAGGAAAAGCTAAGGAAAAATTTAGGAAAAAAATTCAGTAAAAAATGTGTTTGTATCAGTATCACCAATATAAAATACTTGAACTTTGATTCGATTATTAAATTATTAAGAAATCTATAATTATAAATTTCTTTCACTGAAAAAAATAAAGTTTATACATTTTAAAATTCAGTTTCAAAATAAATCATTTGCATTCTTTACAATCATTGGATTTTAGCGTATTCAACATGTATGCAATCTAAGTTGAGAACACTTTCATTGGACCCATTTTTAGCCCCATACTCCCTTGCCCATACTCCCCATATTCCCATGCCCATCCCTTGGCTATTTGTCTCTCCAGATTTGTCTAATCTGCTAATTGTCTCCATAGATTTGATTATTCTGGACATTTTGTACAATATGTGGTCTTTTGTGACTGACTTCTTTCATGGATTTGTGGCATGCATCAGTAGTATATCACATTTTATTTTACCTATCAATTAATCCTTTGATGGACTTGGGGTTGTTGCCACTTTTTGTCAAGTATAAATGATGCTGCTGTGAACATTTACGTGTGCTTTATTTTTTTTAATCTGGACATACGTTTCAATTTTCTTGGATATGTTGTTGTTGTTGTTTAGTCACTAAGTCATGTCCAATTATTTGGGACCCCATGGACTGTAGCCTGCCACTCATCTGTCCTCTGCTATCTCCCAGGGTTTGCTCAAATTCATGTCTATTGAGTCGGTGATGCTATCTAACCATCTCATCCTCTACCACCCCCTTCTCCTTTTGCCTTCAATCTTTCCCAGCATCTTTCCGAGGGTCTTTTCCAGTGAGTCAGCTTTTTATATCAGGTTGCCAAAATTTGGAGCTTCAGCTTCAGCATCAGTCTTTCCAAATGGTTTGTTGGGGTTGCTTTCCTTTAGGATTGACAGAACTGACTATTCAGAAGATAATCGTATATTTAACATTTTGAGGATCTGGCAAACTGTTTTCCAAAATGGCTCTACTGTTTATTATTTCCACCTACTATGAGTGACAGCTCCAATTACTCCACATCATCACCAACACTTTTTATTATCTGACATTTGATTATAGTCATCCTAGCAGTTGTGAAGTAATATCCTTTTGTGGTTTTAATTTACATTTCCCCATCATGACTAATGATGCTAAACATCTTTGCATGTGCTTATAGTCCATTTTGTACCTTCTATGGGGAAATATCTATGTGAATTTTCTTCCCTCTTAGTTTTTTTTTTTTTTTAATTTGCATTATTGAGTTGTATGAGTAATTTATATATTTGGATGCCCCGTTCCTTTAGAAACTGTTTGATATAAAAATATCTCCTTCCAATATCTGGGATATCTTTTCATTTTGTTGTCCATCTCTTTTCCTGATCTATCTGTCTGTCTGGTCAGTTTGTCAATTTTCTTTCTTTTCAAACACTAACTTTTAGTTTCCTTTATATTCTCTATTATTTTTCTGTTTTTATTTGATTTTCCACTGTGATTGCTATTATTTCTTTTTTTCTATTTGCTTTATGTGAATGCTCTAATTTTCTTTTTCTAGCTTCATAGAGAGAAAACATGGGTTACTGACTTCATAGCTTTCACTTTTTTAACATAAGCATTCACTGCTGTAAATTACTCTCTAAGCACTACCATTAAGATTTGTTCTTTTATACTTCCTGTAAGTTTTCTTATTTATTTCATGCATAAGATATTTTTTATATATCTGTCTTCAAACTTCAAGTAAATATTCCCTAACAGAGAATTACAGCTTGAAAAAGACACTTATTTAATCGCAATGAACCTTATTCTCCCCGTGTGAGCTAGAGTTTGTAAACCATTGAAATAGATGATCTCATCTTCAAACATAAGAGGAAATACAAGAGAATGACATGGAAGCAACTGATGAGTTTGCTTATAATATAACTGGTTGACTTTAAGTGTTCTTTTAATCAAGAACAACTGGAGATTATATATATATCTATATATGTATTATATATATGTGTATATATATATATATATATATATATATATATATATATGAAGCTCAGGGGAGATTTGAGAAACTTAAGATGGCAAACATCAGTGCACATGAAATCATAAGATCTGAATGTAATATCATAGGAAATATGTTTAAGGGGTAAGTGGAAAATGGACCTGAAAAGGAAACAAGTAGTGGAGTAAAATATGTCAAAAGAGACACATTAATTTCTAGTAAAAATAAAAATTAAACATTCATAAGTGTCATTACAGTACAATATTTCTAAGAAAAATATGCAAGAATTCAAGTTACGTGTGTGCAGAATAAATAAATAGGCAGTATAATAGAAGGATGCATTACTTGAAACAAATTCAAAAAGCTATAGAACTAAATATTTGTTGTCCAAAACTTAACTAAATAAATCAAAGATAGTTCAGGCTTTTTCTTGACTTGTTTTTTTTTCAATTTAGCTTAATTTCTATGTTTTCTATTGTCATCCCACAGAGTTAAAAAAAAAAAAATACAGCCCACTTGCTAGATTTTTACTGAATTTGGATTTTTTTCCTTCATCACCATATTTCTTTTACCAGGAATGTGAGATTTTGCTTTGTTTTTATTTTTCCCATCTTAATAGATTTTCATGTACTAAAATTACATTCAGTTCAGTTCAGTTCAGTTGCTCAGTCGTGTTCGACTCTGCAACCCCCTGAATTGCAGCACGCCAGGCCTCCCTGTCCATCACCAACTCCCAGAGTTCACCCAGACTCACATCCATCGATTCGGTGATGCCATCCAGACATCTCATCCTCTGTCGTTCCCTTCTCCTCTTGCCCCCAATCCCTCCCAGCATCAGAGTCTTTTCCAATGAGTCACCTCTTTGCATGAGGCGGCCAAAGTACTGGAGTTTCAGCTTTAGTGTCATTCCTTCCAAAGAACACCCAGGACTGATAGGGAAACTATATATATATATACACACACACACACATATATATGTACTAGGGAGAAGGCAATGGCACCCCACTCCTGTACTCTTGCCTGGAAAATGCCATGAATGGAGGAGCCTGGTAGGCTGTAGTCCATAGGGTCGCTAAGAGTCGGACACGACTGAGCGACTTCCCTTTCACTTTTCACTTTCATGCATTGGAGAAGGAAATGGCAACCCACTCCAGTGTTCTTGCCTGGAGAAACCCGGGGACAGGAGCCTGATGGGCTGCCCTCTATGGGGTCGCACAGAATCGGACACGACTGAAGCGACTTAGCAGCAGCAGCAGCAGCAGCATATAGTAGAGTTTGTTATCAGAATTCAGTGGAAAAGAGATTGGAAATTTGTGGGGTGTATTTTCAGAAATATTTGAAAGAGAAAGTGAATAAGTAATCAGTGATTCACTTCTAGCAGGTATTTTTGTTTTTTGCCCTTTCTTTATGGAATTTTTTTCAGTTTTCCTCTTGAACTTGTCCAACTCTCAGAACTAGCTTTCAATATCTGATATTCTAAAATCTGGAAAAAGAAATAGGAACAAAGAAAAATGAGACCTGCAAAATATATCTCACTAACATTATTTCTTAGATAGATAGATAGTGAACATTATTTCTTAATTCTTCCTATATAATGGTGAGTGAAGTCACTCAGTCGTGTCCTACTCTTTGCGACCCCATGGACTGTAGCCTACCAGGCTCCTCTGTCCATGGGATTTTCCAGGCAATAGTACTGGAGTGGATTGCCATTTCCTTCTCCAGGGGATCTTCCCGACCCAGGGATCGAACCCGTGTCTCCCGCATTGTGGACAGACGCTTTACCATCTGAGCCACTAGGGAAGTCCATATAATGGTGGGGCAGTTGATTTTTTTGTTTTTTTTTTCTTCATAATATAGCATGTAATTCTTTCTGGTAAAGTGTGGCCCTCTATCTAGGTGGCAGGTCTGCATTGTTACTACTATCCCTCTCATGAATTCCCATGGCATCAAAATGCTTTTTCTCACTGAAGTGAATTCCAAAGCCTATGATCATGTGGTTTCTTTGAGGTAGTTAACTTTTGTTGCTATTCAAAAGTTTTTGAGATAAGTAAAAATGCTATATTCATTTCATTAAAGAACAATAGTTGCAGCAATTATTGAAAAGTATTCATGTAATATTCCTAGAGAGCACCTCAACTACACTATTTTGTGCTGTCACGTCTTATTCACAGAGTAGCCAAGGGTCCATGGAAATACTACATTTAAAAGTCTCTTGGTAAAGGCTTGACAACCACCTCTCTAGGGGTAGAAAACCTAATTTATTCACATTTACTGATTTTTGTGGTAGAAATATTTCCACCATGGTCAATTTCAAGCTATCAATGTACTGTCATGGCTCATGGAGTTGATGTGCAGCTGGATATCCTGAGCCAGTGCATGCAAACTGCAACTAACCTAAACATTTTTATTAAAATGTTTTTGCAAAGTTATCTCTTCTTCATTAACATTGGAAAGTGATATAGGATGAAATCACTTCTCTAACATCATAGCAAAGGATGACTTGAAGTCTGTGTCATTCTTTGTCTGAGAGCTGTGTCATGTACCTCCTATATATTCTCTATGATAGCAGTCAGAAATTGGCATATAGGTCAAATCTATCCCTCACCAATTTTTGTATCAGCCTGTTGAAAAAAAATCAAAAGGAGAACAGTATTTTTGATGGATGAGGGTGGTATGAATTTATATTAAAATATGCACCAATAAAAAAGCCATGCCCATATGTTTATATATTGTCTGTGCCATTCATACCCTATTGGCAGTTATTGACCACTGCATGCTCCTGAAACCCTACAGTATTTGCTACCTGGTTCCTACAGTAAAATTTTGCCAACATGGACTCTAATATAATATTAATATGTACTCTCTGTCTTTAAAAACGCTATCAAGTGTATTAAAAGTATTTAACTTGTATATCATTGAAAAGTTTATAAATATAGTTCATGTTATGTTAAGGAAAGAAAGTTATTACTTTAGTATCCATCATATGGAAAACATATAGAATAAGACTGAATCTTGAATCCAGGTATTTGTGAGTTAATACTGAATATTTTACTAATAATAACTCATATACAATCATATTAATATATGTACATATGCTATATATTATATATTATGTCCGTGAATTAAATGCAAATATATACATTATATATAGATTTATACATTATATATACCTTAATATATAATATGTACTTATATACATATGCATTTTAACTAACGTAACTTCCGTAGCAATAATCTAAAATCTTATATATCAAACTGATCTTAACTGAAGTGCCATTTCAAACTCATCTCCAAATGCAGATTTGTATAATTTCATGGAGTCAGCCAGCTTTCCCATTTTTCTCTTCCTTCTCCTTATGATCTCCAATTCTAGTCCAATTCAAAATGACATGATTATGAATGAAGAAGAACAAACAACATGAACACTTGAGGAAAATGAAGCTGAAACACTGAACAGTATCTGTGGGTAGGGGAGGATAAAGGGAATCTGGTAATGCTGAAATGAACTGTGGAAATTTTAATGTATTGGGGAAGAATTACCCTGCCCAGTGGAATGCTGAAAAGATGAGATACAGGCAGACTTTCAAGAAATCTGAATGCTTAGTTTTCGGCTGGAGTTTCTAGAGACAGCTCTCACATTCCCAGACAACAAGTGCTCAATACATATTTGATGAGTGCTCTGTGATATTTTTGTTAATACTTTAGTTCAACCTCTGAACGCACACAGCAATGAATTATTACTTTATGTAAAATGTTTCCCACTCTACATAAATTGGATTGCCTGTTATAATATGCGTATCATGTTCTGTTTTGTTTCTCCATTAAGCAGGTGAATGCTCTCCCCCATTCTTTCAAATGAAGCTGAGACAGTGCCTTTGTCTGTTTAGGCTGCTATAAACAAAAAATACCTCAAACTGGATGACTCACAAACAACTGTTTGTAGTTTTGGATACTAAAGTCCAGGATCTAGGGGCCATCATGGTGGGGTTCTAGTGGAGAGCACTCATCTCATTCACATGGGCTCCATCCTCATGACCTAAGCGCCTCTCAAAGGCGCCACTTCCCAATAGCATCATCTTCAGGGGTTAGGATTCCAACATGTAAATTTAGGCAAGACATAGCATTTATATTGTATCAGACTGATTTTGTCTCTATCAGTTAACACTATGAGATGTGAGGGTGAGGAGACTAGCCAGCCGTTTCTTTTGTGTAAGGATACTGTCCATGGTGTATGACAATGAAGCTGGCATGTGAACCCAATAGGAGATAGAGAATTCAGGTGTCCTTTAAACTCCTGTGTTCATTTGACTCTCTAGCGTACTTCTCTTTCGAAGTTTTGTTATTCAACTTTTCCTTCTCAAACTCAAAACATGACCCTTTGTGTCCCTCATGATAAGCAAGCAGTTACCACTCTTTAATTCATGCAAGGAAAATAGATATTTAACACTTTCGTGGGGAGAAATCTTTGTGAATACTGTTTCTCAACATCTGGCATACAGTAATGATGTATAAAAATCCTTTTCAATCATATTTTCCCCTGAGTTCTTTTTCATCCTTTTTTAGCCTATTTTCTTTTTTCTACCTCCTTTGCTGAATATCCTACATTTTCTCTCTTTGTTGACCCCCATTCTTTTCAATATGCCCCCTCTTTACTGAAATCTTTCTATAAACTTTTTTTTTTAATTTGGTTTACTGCTCTTGGAATCCCAATTTACAATTTCTCATTGATATTTTCCTGCAAAATAGTGCCTCTTCACCTTAGATAAACTTGCTCTTTTAATGCATTTTTATTTTTATTTTATTTTTATAATAATGCATTTTATTTTTAATGCATTTTAATGCATATATGAGATACTGCCTCTGACTATGCTTCCAATAGTTTTGTCTTATAACATTTGTTCATTGGAGTTGGTTTCTTTAACTTCTTAAATCTGATAGATATAAATAGATATCAATCTAGAATATATAGAAATCAAATAAAATCCAGATCCATTTTCAATATATTCTGGAAACAGCAAAAATGAAGTATGAACATGTGATTTGCCTGTGGTAATAAATATCATCAACATGGCATAAAACTCTCGAGATAAAGGAGGCCCCTCAATGTCTAGGGCAGTAAATATGTTTGTTTTTTCTTTGTTTTGATAGTTAATTTTATCAAAGTCTTTGTATTACTAGAGCATATAGATAATCATCCAAGGCAGAATTATTACATAACGTTGAAAAAGGCAATTTGGGAGACTATTGGCCTGGGAAAGAGGACAAGGAAAAAACACAAGTTATTGCCAAGTCTTCAGTTCAGTTCAGTTGCTCAGTTGTGTCTGACTCTTTGTGACCCCATAGAATGCAACATGCCAGGCTTCCCTGTCCATCACCAACTCCCAGAGCTTGCTCAAATTCATGTCCATTGAGTCGCTGATGCCATCCAACTATCTCATCCTCTGTTGTCCCCTTTTCCTCCTGCCTTCAGTGGCTTTTCCAATGAGTCAGTTCTTCGCATCAGGTGACCAGAGTATTGGAGCTTCAGCTTCAGCTTCAGTCCTTCCAATGAATATTCAGGACTGATTTCCTTTGGGATTGACTGGTTGGATCTCCTTGCAGTCCAAGGGAGTCTCAAGAGTCTTCTCTAAAACCACAGTTCAAAAGCATCAATTCTTCCATGCTCCGCTTTCTTTATAGTCCAACTCTCACATCCATACATGACTACTAGGAAAATCATAGCTTTGACTAGACTGACTTTTGTCAGCAAAGTAATGTCTCTGCTTTTTAACATGCTGTCTAGATTGGTTATAGCTTTTCTTCCAAGGAGCAATTGTCTTTTAATTTCATGGCTGCAGTCACCATCTGCAGTGATTTTGGAGTCCCAAAAAATAAAGTCAGCCACTGTTGCCACTGTTTGCCCATCTTTTTGCCATGCAGTCATGGGACTGTATTTCATGATCTTAGTTTTTTAAATGTTGAGTTTTAAGCCAGCTTTTTCACTCCCCTCTTTAACTTTCATCAAGAGGCTATTTAGTTCTTCTTTGTTTTCTGCCATGCAGCTGGTGTCATCAGTGTATCTGAGGTTATTGATATTTCTCCTGGCAATACTGATTCCAGTTTGTGCTTCATCCAGCTCAGCATTTTGCATGATGTACTCTGTATATAAGCTAAATAAGCAAGGTGACAATATACAGCCTTGACATACTCTTAATGGTACTTGTCAAGTCTCAATTGTACTTTATAGCAACTAATAAAGAGCCATGAATACATAATATTAAAAGCAATGATGTACAGTAAATTTAGCTGTTAAAAAATCACATTTTGTTTGGCTCATGAAGATTTTCATGAAAATGAAAATCTGTGAAGAATAGTAATTTCCTAATTTATAAACAATAGAAATACAGAAATGAAAGTCATTATCAGGATATGTTAAATTAGTTTCTCAATATTCAAAAAAGTGATCAGGGTTTATAGTTCATATCTTCTATTAATAAGTATATAATCAGCAATCAAGTGATGATTTTTGTTTCTTTAAAAACAGATATAAATTTGGATATATCCTATGTGGTATTACATTATTTATTCCTAGAAAAAATAAATTAAACCTGCTTTAAGTAGGCTACTGTCAACTTGGGCAAGAAGAATTATAGAGGCATAGATATTATTACCTTACCAAAAAAAACAAAAATTTAGGGTGGGGTTAATTTCAACTGGCCCATTTTAATGGCCTTAAGCATCATTCTATGAGTCACTCTGCACAGTAAGCTTAGTTGTTTTCTGTTATTTTAGTGATAAATCTTCTTGCTGAAATTCTCTGATGATCTTGACTGGAAGTTACCACCTGTTTGGTCTCAAGACTCTTTCAAATGCATAACAATTACTGAGAAATCTGAAAAGCTTTTTTGTTATGGAAGCTATAAATCTACATATATATGTATATATAAATTGAAATCTGTATTTACCATAGTAAAATTAAAACAGATTTTAAAATATGCATTTATTAATACAATTTAAAGAACATTAAGCAAGCTTATTACATATTATTAATAACATATATAACATTTAAACTTTAATGATTTTTGCACATTTCTTTAATATTTGGCTTAAGAGAAGATAATTGAATCCCCACTGCTGTTTCTGCATGCAATCTGTTGCAAACTGTAGTTTTATAGCTTCACACAGATTTATTGGAGAAATAAGAACTGCAGTGCCTTTTTGAATAATTGTGGATATTAGTCTGAGCTACTACACCAAAATTCAACATGTGGTAGGAGAACAGGCAGCTCATGTTCAAAAGACCTGAACTTCCCAGTGGCTTTCAAGGAAGGAGTTTTAAACACAGTGTGAGGGAGGAGGCTTCAGGGTGCGTGATCAGCCAGTGGACAATTCTCTAATTGGTTGGCATCAAGGTGAAGTTTCACATGTCATCAGCCTTCTGATTTCAACCAGTCTAAGATCTGTTTTTCAGTCAGCAGTTTTCATCTGGTAAAGGGTCTGTTTCCTGTAAAAAAACAACTTAGGAATGTGTGTCAAGCCTTTATCTATAGTTCCAGGGAACTAAGAGTACAGTGATACTGCTATAGGAAGGACTTATAGCTTAAATGTTTCCCAGTTTCCCAGCCCAGCAGCTATTCTTTGTTTCTACATCTTCATATTCCTAATTATTAACTCTTGAACCAGCCTTCAGTGACTCAAGGGAGGCCTGGGAGAGTAAAGTAAAAACCTTCTACTTCAAAGGACAAGGGCTTGTATATGATTTCATGAGGACCTAAAAGACCTAGAAGACAAATTGTGGGGTTGTCATAGAGGTTCACATTTACAAGCTGAAACTGAAATTTCTGGGAGAAATATCAACAACTGCAGATATGCAGATGGTACCACTCCAAGGGCAGAAAGTGAAAAGGGATTAAAGAGCCTCTTGATGAGGGAGAAAAGGGAGAGTGAAAAAGCTAGCTTAAAACCCAACATGAAAAAAACAAAGATTGTGGCATGCAGTTTCATCACTCCGTGGCAAATAGATGGGGAAAAAGTGGAAACCAAGACAGATTTTATTTTCTTGGGCTCCAAAATCACTGTGGAAGTAGCTTCAACCATCAAATAGAAAGATGATTGCTCCTTAGAAAGCAAGCTTGCTCCATAGGAAGAATAATTATGGCAAACCTAGACCACATATTAAAAAGCAGAGACATCACTTTGACATCAAAGGTCCATATAGTCCAGGCTATGGGTTTTCTAGTAGACATGTGTGAATATGAGAATTGGAGCATAAAGAAGGCTGAGCATGAAAGAATTGGTGCTTTTGAATTGTGGCGCTGGGGAAGACTCTGAAGAGTCTCTTGGACTGAAAGGAGATCAAACCAGTCAATCCTTAAGGAAATTAATCCTGAATATTCATTGGAAGGACTGATGCTGAAGCTGAAGCTCCAGTATTTTGGCTACCTGCTGCGAAGAGCAGACTCATTGGAAAAGACCCTGATGCTGGGAAAGATTGAGGGCAGGAGAGAAAGGGGTGGCAGAGGATGAGATAGTTGGATGGCATCACCAACTCAATGGACATTTGAACAAACTCCAGGAGATAGTGAAGGACAGGGAAGCCTGGTATGCTACAGTCCATGGGGATCTCAGATAGTTGGACACGACTTAGAAACTGAACAACAGAAAGGTTACATCCCTTCTTCCTTTATTTCTCTTTCTTTTCAAATGCAACCCTTTGTTTTGGCAAAGCACATGCTGTACCACCCCCTCAGCCTCCCTTAAATGTTGGATGGATAACAAATGGATGTAAGTGGAAGAAATTCATGAAGCTACTGAACTGAATCCTTAAAGAAAGAAGAATATATGTTTCATCTTCTCCCTAACTAAAATGCAGATGTGATGGTTAGAACTAAAAACTATGACATGAGAAAACATACTAATATTAGTTATATCTAATCTCTTTGAAGTTAGCTTTGCACTCCTTGATTGTTTATATTTGTACTCGTATTTGAGAGAAAATGAAACTGAAGTTTATTGAAGCCAATCTTATTTGGGTTATGTTACTGCATCCAAACTTGTATCCCAACTATTAAAAGGGCCTTACTGTATGGCCTCCAGAATCCTTTAATATTGCAGAATTTGTGATTTAATTAAGAATGGCTTTTATATATTAATATAAGGGAATTTGCTGAGAGCAATTTCATATGAAACTGTATGGAAAAGTCAGGATATTAATTTTCTTTGCATTTCTATATTAAAAAGTAATTTTTAAATTATTTTTTTGTGTTTCAACCATTCCATGATGACTCATAGGCATTTGCTAGGTAATAGCGAATCTGTAAATTTTTATATAACGAGTTCCGTATTTTGACATCTTCAATGTGTTATTGAGAAATGTGAAAAATGGAGGAATTATAAAGTACCCAGTACATGAAAGACACTTAAATAAATATTTATTTGTAAATAGAAATATCATTTTTATGTACATGTCAATACTAATATGGTACTGAATTTTATGCAAAATGTGTTTCATAGTCAAAATAAAGTTTGTCATAGGATAATGGTATAAATGTTGTAAGAAACACATTGTTTCTTGTATAGTGTAGCTCATACTTGATTGGATTCTGATTCAAGGAAGCCAGCAAGATGAATCTTCAAGGAGGGGATTAAAAAAAAAAAAAAATGGTGTGCCCACTCTCCTGGGTATAGGCCACTTCCAAACAAATTCAAAGTAGGCAAATTTATTTTTTCTCTCATGCTCTTTCCTTCACCTCACTTTTGGGGTAGCCTATGTTTTAGTTTTCCCAGCTCTAAAATGTCCTTATCTTTATCTATAAAGTTTCTACTTTGACCTTCAGTTGCAGCACTGATTTCATGATCTTTCAGTTTATTAGATTTTGATAGATGTTAAATGAAAACAAATCTTTTAAGGCAAATTCATACTCACTGACAAAATATCAATTATATGCTAGTCATGTGTCCATGTGCTTAATCACTCAGTTATGTGCAATTCTTTGCAACCCTATGGACTGTAGCCTGCCAAACTACTCTGTCCGTGGAATTCTCCAGGCAAGAATACTGGAGTGGGTAGCCTTTCTCTTCTCCAGGGGATCTTCCTGACCCAGGAATTGAACCCATCTCTCCTGCATTTCTGGCAAAATCTTTACCATCTGAGCCACCAGGGAAGTCCTCATATGGTAGTCATAGAAGTCTTTAATTTTAGATGGAGTGCAAAATAATATTAAAACAATGAAAATCTGTGGGATTATTCTGTTTTTTTCCCTTCTTAGTATTATTTTTTCCTCATGGATAAAGGTCATATGGAACAATCAGAGAACTAGTCACCATGGAGTTTTGCCTAGAGAATGCTGTCTCCAACTCACAATCTATACAGAAAAGTGATCAAAATTTAAAACATAGAGGCTCTCTTTTTAGATAGTTGCTTCATGTCACCCCACTCCAGTACTCTTGCCTGGAAAATCCCATGGACGGAGGAGCCTGGTAGGCTACAGTCTATGGGGTCGCAAAGAGTTGGACATGACTGAGCGACTTCACTTCACTTCACTTCTGATAATATTAACAGAATCAAAAGGCTCTGCTCCTTTTGGAAATTCTGTGGGCTCGTGTGTATGTTTATTTGGATGTGTGTGTGAACTGTGGTCATAAGTTTATTATATGTTTTAAATGAAAACCTTATAGTATTGTCTTATCCTTCTTTTAAATTGGCTTATTCTCTGAGCAGAGGAAAAGGAAGCTAAGAGCCAAGAGGAATAGTCATGAGTATAACACATATTCCAAATAAGAGAGGTTTGTTCTTTTGTTTTCATGTGGTTAACTGTCCTGATGTCATTTCAATACCTCCTACTCCATATCATGGCATTTAAACAGTCTTCCAAGAAAGATTGCCTGTCACCCTCAAGTTCCCTTCCCCCCGGAACTCAATGGGGTTGCTGGCTTAAATAGTCAGATTTAAGAATATCATCAACATAGACAGCTCCAGAGAACTATCTTAACACTTAAGTGAACTTTCTGGAAATAAAAGTCCTATTCATAGCATCTTGGAGGCAAACTCCACAGTATGCAAGATTAAGATGCTTCTCTCCAGCACTATTTGAAGTGAGAACCACTTTGTTTAAACAATCAGAACCAGTTCTTTATTTGACATTGCCCACAGGCTCATGACACAGAGGGTACTTGGAAGTTCTGCTTTCAGAAGCCTTCATTTTTCTCCTCACTAAGCAGTTGATATTCCTTCATTACATTCCACTAAAAAGTTGCATTTTGTGAGATATTAATGTTTATTTTCTAAAATTAATACATAACACATACTTTTTAAAAACAGCCATAGTCAAGAAAATTTGGAATTTGAATTACTATAAACTTTGCTTGAAAGTCTACTTTGTATATATGGATGCCAAATGTTTTACAATGTCCTACAATTAGAAAAAAGATGGATTTGTTTAAACAAGGATTTTACGGAGCAAACATTTTTGTGTCCTAAAATGCCCATTACTGTCTCAAAGTAAACACTTGGAAAACAACATAGCACAATTTTTAATTCAATATTGCAGCTTCTAGAATTGTTTTCAGCTAAAATGCAATCACTTCAATCACCATACAATATTTGACAATTACCTTGAGCTAAAATGATTTTAGAAAATCTTTATTTTCTCAACTTCTTAGATGATTTCTGAGTGCTAGGTACTAATTCCTGACAAATAATTGCTTTAATTGCTTTCTCAGAAAGACTTGGAGACTACACTACCTCATCTCTATGAAGGAATTACTTGATATGGTACTTCAAGTTAAATGCTAATTTGTTTACCAAAATACATTTTTTAAATATACTTGAACTCTATGATTTTTACCTCAATATTTTGCATGAGATGAAGGGTTGCATTAAATGCACACCTTTCTGTGATGATTAATCGGTACATGAAATTATATCTCAGAGAAAATATGTTATGGAACACAGGAAATAAATTGATTATTTGTTGACATCATATTAACTATCAATTATTAACCATGTATTGACCACAATGTGAGGATCTATATAGATTTAAAGACACTAGTGTTTCCCCAAATCTTATAGTTTTATTGACAATAAAATTCTTAGAAGAGATGCACATTCAGTTTTTACACATATTTAACTCAAGGTTGAAAATCAACCTCATTTCTACTTGAATCATTTCTCACAATTTTACTTACTTTATGTGAGAAATGGATGTATGTTTACTTGCCAAAATAAATAGGAATCTGAACATCATCCACTACTGGAATGCTGTGATAGTTTTATTATCTCAAATAAGAAGCCCATTTTTAAAATCAGAATGATGATGTTATCCATGAAACTTTCATGCTGATTATTCCCCTGTTAACATGTAGAGAGGTTAATATCTTAATGTAGGCATGATATGACTTAGAATAGAATGCAATTTTCAAATGTCTTAGTCTGTAAAATAATAATAATAATAGTATATGCATAAGAGAGGAATAACACTCAAAGTTTACCCATATTATATGAAAAGATTTTTATATGAATAATATTGGAGGCTTCAATGTGTGTAGATGAAATAGGTTGTGTCAAAACCATCACTTGTCATTGCATTAATAAATTAATACTTGTCTTCAAGTCTTTCCCATTAATTTGGTAATACATTTTGGAAGCAGTTTGCCACCCTTAAACTTAGTGTATTTTATAATCTTCATGCTGAGGACCCCTCCCGCCAGAAAACAGCCTTCATCACCTCCTTTCATCATTGAAGTGAAATGAAGTCGCTCAGTTGTGTCCGACTCTTTGAGACCCCATGGACTGTAGCCTACCAGGCTCCTCAGTCTGTGGAATTTTCCAGGCAACAGTACTGGAGTGGGTTGCCATTTCCTTCTCCAGGGGATCTTCCTGACCCAGGGGCTGAACCCAGGTCTCCCACATTGCAGGAAACCGCTTTACCGTTTGAGCCACCAGGGAAGCCCATCATTAATTTTTACCATACATTTCTCACATGTATGTGTATGTGTGTGTGTTTGTGTATATACATGCAGGTATTCATGTATACATATATAGCAAATAACTGAAATGGTATATGACAAATGTCTGTATAGTCAAAGCCATGGTTTTTCCAGTAGTCACGTATGAATGTGAGAGTTGCACCGTAAAGAAAGCTGAGCATCAAAGAATTAATGCTTTTGAAGTGTAGTGCTGGAAAAGACTCTCGAGAGTCCCTTGGACAGCACGGAGATCAAACCAGTCCATGCTAAAGGAGATCATCCCTGAATATTCACTGGAGGGACTGATGCTAAAGCCAAAGCTCCAATATTTTGGCCCTCTGATGCGAAGAGCTGAGTCACTGGAAAAGACGCTGATGCTGGTAAAGACTGAGGGCAGGAGTAAGAGGTGGTGACAGAGGATGAGATGGTTGGATGGCATCACCGACTCAATGGCATGAATTTGGGCAAACTCTGGAGATAGTGAAGGACAGGGAAGCCTGACATACTGCAGTTCATGGGGTCTCAAAGAGTTGAACACAACTTAGCAACTGAACAACAGTGACCAAACCCCAAAGTTCCTTTCCTTCAGCATTAAAGTAATATACTATTTTCTAAAAACAAATGGCTTTATGAATCAAGAAAACTTAACATTACAAAGATATGCACAGCTTAAATTTCTTACATTGGAAAAGAAAACAAAAGACAAACAAAGAACTTTAAAGTATTTCATTTAAGGCAGCTGCTACAAGTTATAAAGTGAGTGAATAAATTTCAAAAATCAATGTCAGTTAAAATCGAAATGCCTTCTCTCACAATCCAGATGTACTTCAGACAGCAACAAATAGAACAACACAAAAGGACATAGATGTGACAAAGGACACAGGAGAAAATGAAGGTCAGCTTGTTGTGCTTGTACTATTAAACCCAGCAGGAAAACTTCATGTAGGTGTCTAAAAGGAAGCAGAAAAGATCAAGTCTGAGGTAGTATCTTTTATTGAGCTGAAGTAAAATTAGTTCATAGAAGCTATAAACAAATCTAAAAGCAAAATAGTAAGAATATAAAGAAAACTTACCAATTTTAATGTGTTCAGTCGCTCAGTTGTGTCTGACTCTTTGTTGCAACCCCATGGACTGTAGCCTGCCAGTCTCATTTGTTCATAGAATTTTCCAGGCAAGAATACTAGAGTGGGTTGACATTTCCTACTCCAAGGGACCCTCTCAACCCAGGGATCGAACCCACATTCCCACGTTTCTTACATCTCCTGCATTGGTAGATAGATTATTTACCACCTTCCCACCTGGGAAGCCCTGCCAATTTATATATATATAAATATGTATGTCATGCAACACAAATAGCATGATAAAGGGTGGTTTAGTCACAAGTCAACTCTTGCAACCCCATTGACTATAGCCTGACAGGCACCTCTGTCCATAGGATTTTCTAGGCAAGAATACTGGAGTGGGTTGCTATTTCCTTCTCCAGGATAAAAGGTGATGATTTGCTAATCATCAAGCAACTGACTTGTTAATGGTTAACTGTCATAATTAGCTAATGTGCATTGAGCACAAATTCTGAAGTGCTTTACCTGGTTTTGCTAATTTAATACAATGTTACAAGTTAATGTTATTACCCTAAAATTAAGGAAGTTGAAATTTAGATTATCTAAATAATTTACCCACTGGTAGCTCAGATATTAAAGAATACACTTGCAATATAGGAGATCTGGGCTCAATCCCTGGATTGGGAAGAACCCTGGAGAAGGGAATGGCAACCCACTCTAGTATTCTTTCCTGGATAATCCCATGGACAGAGGAGCTATGGCCCATGGAGTTTCAAAGAGTCAGACATGATTGAGTGACTAAACACACAGCACTCAACTAGTATCAATGACTTTATTCAATCAGTGATTATAGATTTAGGGCTCGAAGTCAGGCAGTTTGGCTCCAGAATATGGGTTCTCAATCCCTACACCATGGTGCTTCCCAAATTTTCCATGTTTGCTGAAATAAGGCTCCCAGCTCCTGTTCATCCTTATTGCTAAGGAGTGTAAGAGGATACTGAGTCCATGCAAAAGCATTAAGTTATGAAATGGAGTCCTCAGAAAATAAGAAAGGCTTTAGAGGATTAAAAATATGATCATTAAGTTTAATACTAAAAGAAAGGCAGTAACATATACATGGAATTTAGAAAGATGGTTAACGATAACCCTGTATGCAAGATAGCAAAAGAGACACAGATGTGTAGAACAGTCTTTTGGACTCTGTGGGAGAGGGAGAGGGTGGGATGATTTGGGAGAATGGCATTGAAATATGTATATCATATATGAAACTAATCGCCAGTCCAGGTTCTATGCATGATACAGGATGCTCGGGGCTGGTGCACTGGGATGACCCAGAGGGATGCTATGAGGAGGGAGGTGGGAGGGGGGTTCAGGATGGGGAACACGTGAATACCCATGGTGGATGCATGTTGATGTATGGCAAAACCAATACAATATTGTAAAGTAATTAACCTACAATTAAAATAAATAAATTTATATTAAAAAATAAATGAAAGGCAGTAAACTGTTAGATGAAACTGAATAGGTTTATTAGAAGAAAATCTTAAGGAACTAACACCTAACAGCAAATAACTAATGAGCAGATGTAATTTATGGGGAAAAAAGAAAGGAGATGGAAGAACATGGAGGATGCATTTTATGTCCATAAGGAGAAAACTGATAGCTGTTTGAGAAGACAGAGAGAGAGAGAGAACTTTCCTTGTAAGACCTAAAATTGAATTTAACAATGACAGAGCACCAAGCAAAATTTATAAAGAAGGATGGTGCTGTGTAGTGATTTCTGAGTTAATGTCAGTCATTTTTAGCTGATTCATTTCAGTTCTTTATAGTTCAGCAAAGAGTTTCAAGAATTGACCCATTTTAAGAGCCAACCTATCACATGCACTTCCCTAGTGGCCCAGACTGCAAAAGCGTCTGCCTATAATGTGGGAGACCCCAGTTCGATCTCTGGATCAGTAAGATTCCCTGGAGAAGAAAATGGCAACCCACCCCAGTACTCTTGCCTGGAAAATCCTGTGGACAGAGGAGCCTGGTAGGCTACAGTCCATGGGGTCGCAAAGAGTTGGACATGACTGAGTGACTTCACTGTCATTTTCATCACACGCACGGGCACAGAAGAAGAGACAAAGGTGTGTACTTGGTCGTCTTCCCCTCACATGCTGTCTCCAAGAATGACAACTGCGGCACCTGTCCATGATAGATCCAGGCATCTTCATCTCTGGATGAAGTACCTAAGGGCAGATAGAACTAGTGGCTTTTTTTGGATCACTGTTTTGGTAAAGAATCTGCCTGCAGTGCAGGAGACTTGGGTTCGATCCCTGGGTTGGGAAGATCCCCTGGAGAAGGAAATGGCAACCCACTCCAGTATCCTTGCCTAAAAATCTCATGGAAAGAGGAGCCCAATGGGCTGCAGTCCTTGGGGTTGCAAAGAGTTGGGCACAATTGAGTGCCTAACACTTAGTCTCTTGAATTCCTATGATTTTGCTTCCAGAGGATAAGAGCACCTTGTCAGGATCCCATATATTAATAGTTTATCCATATAAAGCCATAGACAGCAAGCCAATCTGTAACCACAAGAAGGGAGCCTACTCCTAGCTTGACTTTTTTCCCAAGACCATGACAGCAAAAGAGTTTTCATTTTTCTTCACTGAAAATGTAACCAAGAGAGGGTAGGACAAATAGAGAAAGTAGCAAAAACATATATACACTATCTGATCTGTAGGCTGTCTGTGATGACCTAGAAAGGTAGGCTGGGAGAGGGGAGGGAGGCTCACGAGGGAGAGGAGATATAGATATACTTATGTATAATTATGACTGATTCACATTGTTGTTATATGGCAGAAACCAACCCAACACTCTAATGCAATTATCCTTCAATTAAAAAACTAAAAATAGAATGTGTAGTCAAGTGTGCATGAAAAAAATTTCGATGTGTAATGCCAGAATACTTAACTATGGAAGATCATTAGGTCATGCTTTATGAGGAATAAGAGTGACACAGGATTTTAGACTTTGTTAGGTGATCTTCTAAATAAGAAGAAAACAAAAAGATGTTGGCATTATGCAGTGAATCATTGCTAGGAATTTTCCTCAACCTCAGATATTATAATATCCAAGTATTTCTCCTGAAAACATTATTTATCAAATCAAGATACTGAAAGAAAAATTAGTATAAGAATATTTATAAGCTTTGTTCTCTGAAGTTTAAAAATTTATCCTTGTTAGATTTAATAAAAAGCAAACAATGCCAACATCCACTGAATCATCAAAAAAGCAAGAGAGTTCCAGAAAACATCTATTTCTGCTTTATTGACTATGCCAAAGCCTTTGACTGTGTGGACCACAATAAACTGTGGAAAATTCTGAGAGATGGGAATACCAGACCACCTGATCTGCCTCGTGAGAAACCTGTATGTAGGTCAGGAAACGACAGTTAAAACTGGTCATGGAACAACAGAATGGTTCCAAATAGGAAAAAGAGAACATCAAGGCTGTATATTGTCACCCTGCTTATTGAACTTCTATGCAGAGTACATCATGAAAAATGCTGGGCTGGAAGAAGCACAAGCTGGAATCAAGATTGCTGGGAGAAATATCAAAAACCTCAGATATGCAGATGATACCACCCTTATGGCAGAAAGTGAAGAGGAACTAAAAAACCTCTTGATGAAAGTGACAGAGGAGAGTGGAAAAGTTGGCTTAAAGCTCAACATTCAGAAAGAGAAGATCATGGCATCCAGTCCCATCACTTCATGGGAAATAGATGGGGAAACAGTGGAAACAGTGGCTGATTTTATTTTGGGGGGCTCCAAAATCACTGCACATGGGTGATTGCAGCCATGAAATTAAAAGAGGCTTACTCCTCGGAAGGAAAGTTATGACCAACCTAGATAGCATATTCAAAAGCAGAGACATTACTTTGCCAACATAGGTCCGTCTAGTCAAGGCTATGGTTTTTCCAGTGGTCATGTATGGATGTGAGAGTTGGACTGTGAAGAAGGCTGAGCGCCAAAGAATCGATGCTTTTGAAACTGTGGTGTTGGAGAAGACTCTTGAGAGTCCCTAGGACTGCGAGGAGATCCAACCAGTCCATTCTAAAGGAGATCAGTCCTGGGTGTTCATTGGAAGGACTGATGCTGAAGCTGAAACTCCAATACTTTGGCCACCTGATGCGAAGAACTGACTCATCTGAAAAGCGCCTGATGCTGGGAAAGATTGAGGGCAGGAGGAGAAGGTGACAACAGAGGATGAGATGGTTGGATGGCATCACCAACCCAATGGACATGAGTTTAGGTGGCCTCTGGGAGTTGATGATGGACAGGGACGCCTGGCATGCTGCAGTTCATGTAGTCAAAGAGTCGGACACAACTGATTTACTGAACTGAAAGAATGTCTGCTATTGTTTTTATTACTTATTGTTTAGGAACGTTTGCTTATGAAATAAGGTGTGAATATGGAATTAGCAGAAATGGTATGGCACTAACAGAAGCAGAAAATATTAAGAAGAGATGGCAATAATACACAGAGTGAGTGTGAGTGATAATCCATCAGCCATGTCTGACTCTGTGCAACCCTACGGACTGTAGCCCATCAGGCTCCTCTGTCCGTGGGATTATCCAGGCAAGAATCCTGGAGTGGGTTGTCATTTCCTTCTCCATAGAAGAACTATACATATAAGATCTTCATGACACACATATTATGATGGGGTGATCATGCATCTAGAGCCAGACATCCTAGAATGCGAAGGCAAGTGGGCCTTAGGACACATTTATACAACAAAGCTAGTGGAAGTGATGGAATTCAAGTTGAGCCTTTTCAAATCCTGAAGGATGATGCTGTGAAAGTGCTGCACTCAATATGCCAGGACATTTGGAATACTCAGCAGTGGCCACAGGACTGGAAAAGGTCAGTTTTCATTCCAATCCCAAAGAAAGGCAAGGCCAAACAATGCTCAATACTGCACAATTGCACTAATTTCACACACTAGCAAAGTAACACACAAATTTCTCCAAGCAGTCTTCAACAGTACATGACCCATAAACTTCCAGATGTTCAAGCTGGATTTAGAAAAGTCAGAGGAACCAGAGATCAAATTGCCAAAGGATAATTGAAAAAGCAAGAGAGTTCCAGAAAAACATCTATTTCTGCTTTATTGACTATGCCAAAGTCTTTGACTTGTGTGGATCACAACAAACCATGGAAAATTCTTCAATAGATGGGATACCAGACCACCTGACTTGCCTTCTAAGAAATCTGCATGCAGGTCAAGAAGCAACAGTTAAACTGGACATGGAACAGCAGACTTGTTCCAAATTGGGAAAGCAGCATGTCAAAGCTGTATATTGTCACCCTGCTTATTTAACTTGTATGCAGAATGCATCATGAGAAATGCTGGACTGGCTGAAGAACAAGCTGGAATCAAGATTGCTGGGAGAAATATCAATAACCTCAGATATGCAGATGACACCACCCTTATGGCAGAAAGTGAAGACGAACTAAAGAGCCTCTTAATGAAAGTGAAAGAGGAAAGTAAAAAAGTTGGCTTAAAACTGAACGTTCAGAAAACTAAGATCATGGCATTTGGTCCCATCACTACATGGCAAATAGATGGGGAAACAATGGAAACAGTGACAGAGTTTATTTTGAGGGGCTCCAAAATCACTGCAGATGGTGACTGCAGTGATGAAATTAAAAGACACTTGCTCCTTGGAAGAAAATCTATGACCAAGCTAGACAGCATATTAAAAGTAGAGACATTACTTTGCCAACAAAGGTCCAGCTAGTCAAAGCTATAGTTTTTACATTGGTCATGTATGGATATGAGAGTTGGACTATAATGAAAGCTGAGCACCAAAGAATTGATGTTTGTGAACTGCAATGTTGGAGAAGACTCTTGAGAGTCCCTTGGACTGCAAGGAGATCCAACCAGTCCATCCTAAAGGAAATCAGTCCTAAATATTCATTGGAAGGACTAATGCTCAAGCTGAAACCCCAATACTTTGGCCACCTGATGTGAAGAACTGACTCATTGGAAAAGACCCTGATGCTGGGAAAGATTGAAGGCAGGAGAAGAAGGGGATGACAGAGGATGAGATTGTTGGATGGCATCACCAACTCAATGGACATGAATTTGAGCAAGCTCTGGGAGCTGGTGATGGACAAGGAAGCCTGTCATGCTTCAGTCCATAGGTCACAAAGAGTCATATACGACTGAGCCACTCACTGAACTGACTGACTAGTGGAATTAGCAAAAATAGAGATATTAATATTTCAAAGAAGGTAAGTGAAGAGGAACTAAAAAGCCTCTTGATGAAAGTGAAAGTGGAGAGTGAAAAAGTTGGCTTAAAGCTCAACATTTAGAAAACTTATGGAGAACAGTGTGGAGATTCCTTAAAAAACTGGAAATAGAACTGCCTTATGATCCAGCAATCCCACTGCTGGGCATACACACTGAGGAAACCAGAAGGGAAAGAGACACGTGTACCCCAATGTTCATCACAGCACTGTTTATAATAGCCAGGACATGGAAGCAATCTAGATGTCCATCAGCAGATGAATGGATAAGAAAGCTGTGGTACATATACACAATGCAGTATTACTCAGCCACTTAAAAAAAAATACATTTGAATCAGTTCTAATGAGGTGGATGAAACTGGAGCCTATTATACAGAGTGGAGTAAGCCAGAAAGAAAAACACCCATACAGCATACTAATGCATATATATGGAATTTAGAAAGATGGTAACAATAACCCTGTATACGAGATAGCAAAAGAGACACAGATGTATAGAACAGCCTTTTGGACTCTGTGGGAGAGGGAGAGGGTGGGATGATTTGGGAGAATGGCATTGAAATATGTATAATATCATGTATGAAACGAGTTGCCAGTCCAGGTTCGTTGCAGGGTACTGGATGCTTGGGGCTGGTGCACTGGGACGACCCAGAGGGATGGAATGGGGAGGGAGGAGGGAGGAGGGTTCAGGATGGGGAACACATGTATACCTGTGGCAGATTCATTTTGATATATGGCAAAACCAATACAATATTGTAAAGTTTAATAAAATAAAATAAAGAAAACAAAGATTATGGCATCTGGTCCCATCACTTCATGGGAAATAGATGGGGAAACAGTGTCAGACTTTATTTTTTTGGGCTCCAAAATCACTGCAGATGGTGACTGCAGCCATGAAATTAAAAGACGCTTACTCCTTGGAAGGAAAGTTATGTCCAACCTAGATAGCATATTCAAAAGTAGAGACATTACTTTGCCAACAAAGGTCTGTCTAGTCAAGGCTATGGTTTTTCCAGTGGTCATGTATGGATGTGAGAGTTGGACTGTGAAGAAGGCTGAACACTGAAGAATTGATGCTTTTGAACTGTGGTGTTGGAGAAGACTCTTGAGAGTCCCTTGGACTGCAAGGAGATCCAACCAGTCCATTCTGAAGGAGATCAGCCCTGGGATTTCTTTGGAAGGAATGATGCTAAAGCTGAAATTCCAGTACTTTGGCCACCTCATGTGAAGAGTTGACTCATTGGAAAAGACTCTGATGCTGAGAGGGATTGGGGGCAGGAGGAGAAGGGGATGACAGAGGATGAGATGGCTGGATGGCATCACTGACTCGATGGACGTGAGTCTGAGTGAAGTCTGGGAGTTGGTGATGGACAGGCAGGCCTGGTGTGCTGCGATTCATGGGGTTGCAAAGAATCGGACATGACTGAGTGACTGAACTGAATTGAACTGAACTGATGGTTATTACTTACAGGTGGCATGATTATTTATCTGGAAAGAATCAACTAGAGCAGAAAACAAAACCTAAACCACCTTAAAAATTTTTTTTACTATAAAATAAGTAAATAAATAATCAGTAGTAGTAGCCACCTACTAAATGAGCAAAACCAGTAGCAAAATATAATAGCAGACTACATTCACAAAAATGTCAAATTATATAATTAAAGAAATAAACTAAAACAAACTCATTAAGGGAAATTATGAATAAATTAAGACCTTAGTCATGTTTCTGAATGGAGAAAAATCTTAGAAATATATTTCTCCCTCATTAATGTTATGCAATTTAGACCATATTAATCAAAATTTACCTGGAAAAAACAAGTAAGGGAAGGTGGAAAATTATATTTTAAATGAGGGGAGGATAATGATAGTATACAAGCATCATTAGATATTAAAATCTATTGTAAAGAAATAGGATAGAGCTTTAGATATGTCCTGACTACACTGCTGGATAACCTTGAGTAATTTATCTCTTTTGGTCTCATTTTTCCTAACTGTAATATGTGAATAATGAGAGTACTTACCTTGTAGAAGTATCATGAGAACTAAACTGGCTTATTTATGTAACTATCAGCATTTATTAAACATGCAAAAGTTATCACTTTGTTAATGGTTCTGATGATGATGCTACAGTAATTAAATAGCAAAGAAAATACTCTAAAGTCTAGGAATATACTTAAGTATATGTCGTAATTTCATATATGGTCATAGCAATACAGAGGATGTGTCCAGGAGAGAGCATACAAACACACCTGTTGTAAGGTTAGATTAATATCTTGATCTTAAAAAAAGTTAAGAGTGAGAGACTTCTTAGGCCACTTCTAAATCATCTAATTGGAGAAGGCAATGGCACCCCACTCCAGTACACTTGCCTGGAAAATCCCATGGATGGAGGAGCCTGGTGGGCTGCAGGCCATGGGGTCACTAGGAGTCGGACATGACTGAGCGACTTCACTTTCTCTTTTCACTTTCTCTTTTCACCTTCTTGCATTGGAGAAGGAAATGGCAACCCACTCAAGTGTTCTTGCCTGGAGAATCCCAGGGATGGGGGAGCCTGGTGGGCTGCTGTCTCTGGGGTCACACAGAGTCGGACACGACTGAAGTGACTTAGCATAAATCATCTAATAGAGTTAAATATTTTAAGTGAAATTTCTCAAGTGCAAGGTTTTAAATGAAATTCTTACCTGACTGGAAAGAACTGTTTTAAATATTGAAGGAAAAATTTAAAAATTAATGTTACTTAGATCTTGTAACCACTTATTTGTTTATTCAGCAAATATTTAATGCCATTTATAGGCACAAATAGCTTACAAAATATATTTATTTACTTATTTCCAGGAAACTTGAAGTTAATGTTTTAGTGCAGTAAGGAAGACAATAAACAGGCAAATGGTGTGTTATACTACATAAACTGAAGGATAAAAATCATATTATCATTCCAATAGATGTGGAAAAAAAAATCTGACAAAATTGAGTTTTGCCATAAAATAATGTTGAATTTTGTCAAAATTTTTTTTCATAGCTATTGGAATGATCACATAATTTTTATCCTTCAATTTGTCAATGTAATATAAGGTATGATTGATTAGCATTGCAGGAGTATCTTCTAAAAGGGGAGGGTAGCAGTCAGCATCCAGATGCATGCAAATTAGAAGCCATACTCTCAGATAGTGGATGTACAACATACAGTAAAATCCATTCCAGAAAAGACTGGGCAATTGGTGCTTTGGCCGGCTCCCTCTGCACTGAGCCCCGGAGACGAAGATCCAGTGAGTGCTTCCACACTCAGGAACAGCTGCTTCTTTGTTTGCTACAGTCCTGTGGAACTCATAAGCAGGTCCTGTTGCTTTTCAGAGCTAGGTGACCTGGGAGCCCATCTCTCAGTTGGCTGCTGAAAGACCAGACCTCTGAGTAGCCCGTTGGTGAACCACTTTCCCTTTTTTTACAAGTTGGGGTGCTTTACATTTGTGTCATCTGGCTTTCTTTGCTTTATTACCTGTCAAGGATTAATTAAATTGGACCGAGTGGATGTAATGTCTAGAGGGATAGCAATCCAAGGATGCTAGGTGTAGTCTAACATGCAGCTGAGATTCTTGCTGTGCTTCAAGAACCAACCATCTTTATAAAGATGACCAGACAAACCTGTAGGCCCACAGTCTTCCATGTTCTTGTAGCTGTATGTTGATGTATAATTCTGTGAGATTTGAAACTATTTTCAATTTTTAATTATCTTTATTTTAAACAAGGGAATGAATTTCCTATCCTTTTTTCCTCTCTGTTCTTTGCTCAGAAGCCATAGATCTCTCAAGCCAAAATACTAATGCTCCAAAATGAAAAAAAAAAGATACCAGACTTTGAGAAAATTTTTTTGATAATAGTCAGGCTTATTTCCAGTCTTTCCTTTTATCTTAGATCCCTTTAATGTACCATGGTTAATCTGATTTTTTTTCTTATAAAATTGTTCCTGAGATCAAAAGTGAGCATCTTAATTGTTAAATTGTCTCAAGAAAACATCAACTCAATATTTTAAGATTTCCATTTTTAAGTTGCATTTTCCTAAGTACAAAATATTTTTGACATGTTGTTTAACACTGTTAAAACTAAAAACCAAAATCCACTCAAAGCTGTATTCAAAGTCATTGAACTTTTTCAGATGGCATTTTCCATGAAAGCAAAAAACAGGAATATGGATTCTATCATTTTTTTCCCAAAGGCAATGATATAAAGTTAAAATATTTCTTAGATCTGTTCTTAGCTCCAACCATGTTTAAATTCTTAGTTTTGTGGTTTCTGACTTGAATGCTACCAATTATTTTCTTGCCCCCACAACAAATTATGTTCAGTATCATTTCAGATTCAAATTGATCACTCATACATCATGCTCTGTATGCTCAAATATTTTATTTATTTTTATTAAGCATTTTTTTCTCATTATTGAATTGTTAACAGCTTTTTGTATTTCTGATATAAGTATTTTTTCAGATATAGATAGTGATAGATAGTGAAGTTGCTCAGTCATGTCCGACTCTTTGCGACCCCATGGACTGTAGCCCAGAAGGCTCCTCTGTCCATAGGATTCTCCAGGCAAACATACCGGAGTGGGTTGCCGTTTTCTTCTCCAGGAGATCTTCCTGACCCAGGGTTCGAACCTGGTTCTCCGGCATTGTAGGCAGACGCTTTACCGTCTGAGCCACCAGGGAAGTCCATCACAAATATAGTCACCCAGCATCTGTCTTGCTATTTCTTTTTTCTTAATGTTGTCATTAGAAGAGTGGATTTTAAAATTTTGCTGAAATTTAATTTATCAATCATTTTCTTTTGTAGTTAGCAATTTTGAGTTGTAAGAAATATTGGTCAAACAAAAGGATGAAAAAATGTTCTCCAAAGTTTCTTCTGGGAAAAGAATCCTTTTATATTTGATCTTCCCTTTTTATACTTGCTTTTTATATTTATTTCTTACATTTTTAAGCTTATAGATGTACATTTTTTCATGACCAATATTCAATTCATTTCTCCCATTAACTCTTTGAAATATACAAGTCAGGATTTATTATTCTGTTTTACAGTCAGGGAAAATTAAGATTAAAATATCAAATAATGTTAAGATTATACAGTTAGAAAATGGTGGTAATAATTCTAGAATAGCCTTGCATGTGCTAAGTCACTTCAGTCATGTCTGATTCTTTGCAATCCTGGGGACTGCAGCCCACCAGGCTCTTCTGTCCATGGGGATTCTCTAGGCAAGGATGAGAGAGTGGGTTGCCATTTCCTTCTCTAAGATTAGCCTTCAGTTAAGTTCAGTCGCTCAGTCGTGCCCGACTTTTTGCAACCCCATGAATCACAGCACTGTCCATCACCAGCTCCTGGAGTTTATTCAAACTTACGTCCATTGAGTTGGTGATGCCATCCAGCCATCTCATCCTCTGTCGTCCCCTTCTCCTGCCCCCAATTCCTCCCAGCATCAGGGTCTTTTCCAATGAGTCAACTCTTCACATGAGGTGGCCAAAGTACTGGAGTTTCAGCTTTAACTCAGTCGGTCTAGTGCAATTTTCTCCACAATTCAAATCATCTCCAAATTCTAGTCTCAATCAAAGGTGTGTGCATTTAAATTCCAGGCATAAAATCATCTTTTTTTTTTTTTTTGCTAGAAAATCACCAAGAGGTCTAGCAATTTAGTATAGATAAATAAATGTGTTTTTTTTTTCATGTATGAAACATCAACTCTATAAAATATAGCAATATCTTAATAGCACATTTGCACAGGAGACACAAACCAATTGACACTGGATATTTTCATTAGTAAAATAAATTAGGTACAGTATGGAAGAGTCGATGCATTTAAAATTAGGAGACCTGGGAAGAGCTGGCCTCATTTAAAGCGACATGGCATTAAAATGCTAAAGCGAAGGAATTCTTTCAAGAATATTTATAAGAGAGCCAGTGTATCATTCTGCACCTGTTGTTAAGAGGAGGTACAACTGCTCAAGTTCCAGATTGAATTGGCTTCAAAGATTTTGAAGAATAGTCTCTCTGTTTCTACGTTTTTCACCTCTTGTGAATAGAAATGTGTCTTTTGCAAGGGGAGAGTGGAGGACTATAGGGGCATTCTCAGCAGGAGGCACCTGTGAATCTTGGCAAACTTAAGTGTTTTAAGCTGCTGGTATGAATAGCTTTCCAGTACGTGGGGAAAGAGGCAAGCAGGACCTTCTGATGAATGAATCTACAGAATGTTAATTTTGTGATCACTGAATTATGTGCCTAACTCAACGCTGAAGTGTTGTTTTGAAATACAGTTCATGTCATCCCACCAAGTTTGAAAACATACCCTCTGGCTTTAATTTCAGCATTTCAATCTGTAAATGTTTTGTTGTGATGTTGAGAAGACATCAAAAAATAAATTATGTCTGGATCTAAAATTTCTGGTTTTGGTAAATAAAATAATTTTAAAAAAATCTAAAATTAACTTTTCTATGTATGATAAAGTCAAGAGTTAATAATAAGATTATATGTCTAAATAGATTCCTGTTTCAGGCACATTTTAATACAATGTGGTTAAGTAAAGAGACATCCCAGATAAATTACTTTTTCATAGCAAATGACCCCCTGGTCACCAATAAACATATAATATTGATGATAGTATCATATAGAGGAGTAGATTTTATAACTTTTAATCTATAGAAGAGTCTTTATTTTAGACTAATATAATATGTGTGTTTTAAAGTACAAACCAATATAGTTTTGAACAGTAGTGAAAATGTGTGTGGGGGTTACATCAATACAAACAACATTTGAGAGAAATAAAATTGAAGTGGAGAAATGCTTATGACCATGTAGAACAAACTGCAAAAACTCAAGTTAGCCCAACTTGGATGTTCTTTTCTTAATGTCTTTATTTGTTCTTATTTGCTTGATAAATTTTTTCATATCTTTCAAGACTCATTTGAAATAAGACCTCCTTTCCTGAAAGCTTTTCTTAACCACTTTTCTCTCCAACAAGTTAAAAATTGCCTTTCTATGTTCTCCATCCCTCAGTTAAGACTTATGACATTTTCATTGTATTTATTTGCTTCTGTGTCTGTCTTTCCAATTGATAGTGAGCCCTTCAGAGACAAGGATTGAGTTTTATTTATTGTGTAGCCCTTCTATTTGACATAAGGAACCCTGAATGCACAGTTACAATAAATATAAGGTTGGGTACAAAAAATAGATAACTAACATCATTTATTCATTGCCTGGAGAGAACCTTAACCATGTGGACTTACTTCTTGTGCTATATGGTTGCAGACGGGGCTTAACTGAATTCTAGATCTTACTTAGCAACTAGTATATTCTCTCGCTTATTTTTTTTTTTTTACAGTGACTTGAAAATGTTTTCTATTTTCCTCATCTTTCCTCTAAGAAGATTTGTTATGATTTGCTTTATGTTTAAATTATAAATAAAATGAGACACAGCATGACTTTGATAGTCACATCCTCAGATATGAAATAAAGGGGTATCAATCACTTTCTTCTATGATGCAGTCTTTTGTCATTGATTCAATTGTTTTATGGAATGCAGGAATTTAATCCAAGCATATTAAGTGATCTTTTCCCTAAATCTAACAGTCGACTCTGGTCTGTGTTTTCATTGCATTCAGTTATCAGATCATCTCTAGGTTTGTATTTTTTTTCTTCTCCTTCACCCTTGAATTGACTCTAAACCTAACAGGGCTTTACTAAGTCCACTGGCATACGAATGTCCTCTTTGTGGAACTCCAGCTTTGTCTATCCCTGTTGCTCTCTTAGAGGTGTACATGATTTAGCCTTAGGCTGTGGCTGACAAATAAGTGCATTCCCCTCTGCATCTTTCTCATCTTTATGTTTGGGTCATTCAGGTGTTTTGACCTTCCTCTGACTCTTTGAACCCAAGGAAAGAATTGGGTGTTCTGCCAGATTTCTGGGGATCATCTTTCTCTGTGTTGCCACTCTCTGTAAGATTGCACGCAGCCGAGTTCTGCTGACATGCACATGGACTGCTGGCTCACTTTGCTCTGATCTCCAGGCCTACAGCTCCCCCACCAATGCCACCTCTACTCTGCCTCAACACAAGGGACAGTGCATGACAAGCGACCAACGTACGACCTCTGGGTTTCCTTCCAATTTCCTTCCCTGAGATGGGTGACCAAATCATTTTCTGATTCACACATATATCCCACTACTTCTTGCTCAACATTTGAAATGAAAATTCAATAATTTGATGCTTGGGCTTCTTTGCCTCATTCGTATGGTTAGCTGTTCATTGGGAGAAAGTATAAAATTAATTAGGAAAGAGTATTACCTACTCATCCAGGTATCATGATGGTTTAGAAAAGCTCAATTTTATTGAGTATTTACTACATCTCAGTAATTTACAAGCATTTTATTATAAAATATATTTATTTGGAGCCAGTTTAAATGATTTTTAAATATTTAATAAAAGCCTGATATATAGTATACACTCAATAATCGATGACCAGTTATCCCATACGCACTTCCTTCATGATTTTTCTAGTCTTAAATTTGCTTCTTAATAGTGTCTTGAACAAGTATTGTAAAATTTATTTATGTGTAAAAATTGAGATAGGAATAATTATTCTCCTCAAATTACAGGAGTCATGTAGACTATATGAAAAATGTGTGTGTATATAAAAATGAATTAGATGATGAATAGAGCAAAATTAGAAAATATGCTGAAATTGTAAGCTCATGTTAATTAAAATTTCAGTGATAACAATAATTCATTATTTCAGAGAGTTAAATATTTTGATGAATGAGATTGTTCACAGAGAGAGGGCAGGCAAAAGCATTAGAAGTGTATCCTGCTGCTAAGTCGCTTCAGTCGTATCCGAGTCTGTGTCACCCCGTAGACAGCAGCCCACCAGGCTCCGCCGTCCCTGGGATTCTCCAGGCAAGAACACTGGAGTGGGTTGCCATCTCCTTCTCCAATGCATGAAAGTGAAAAGTGAAAGTGAAGTCGCTCAGTCGTGTCTGACTCTTCGCGACCCCATGGAATGCAGCCCACCAGGCTCCTCCATCCATGGGATTTTCCAGGCAAGAGTACTGGAGTGGGGTGCCATCACCTTCTCTGAGAAGCGTATCCTAGTAATATGTTAAATAAAGACTGTAGCCTGTGTCTTGCCAATGTGAATAGAAAAGAAGGAATCCATCTGACACTAACTGAGTTGACAAGTTATGGTGGCTGGATATATGTTCAAATGAGATGATTTTTGTTAAGCAATGCTAGTTGGACCTTTGAATACAGTGTTAATTAAGTCAACTTTTTCAGAACTTTTGAGTCAGATAAATAGAATTGATTTTTTTAAAATTTAAACAAAAGCTAAAGGGAATGAAAAAAAATGAAAGTAATATAACATTCTGGATATTTCAGATAATAATATTATTTTAATAAAATTGCACTATAGTAGGCTTTCTAGCTTAGAATTTCTTTTTAACCATTAAAAAGACAGAAACCTAAGGCATTTGCCCTGTTAATGTAAATGAATGAACAGATTTTACACAGGCATACATGCACATTTGTGCTTGTCTGTCTTATTTGTCTTATTATTTGCAGACTTAATTTTTGTACATTTGTGGTCATTTTGTTCAGCAAGAAACTAGCTGTTATAGCAATGTAGGTATTATTTTATACATTTATGTATTAGTGTAGAGATAATAGAATTAGAAAAATATATATTTTGAAAAAATAGACTGAAATGTCATATATTTCATTTTATCTTACCTGTTTTACTCATACTGTAAATATTCTAAAATATTCAATTGAAATGAAGAATGTAAACTAAGGCAGAAGCAATTATTCATTTATTTATAATTTATAACCTATTCCCTTATAAAACATCATTTGAGATGAATGGATTAATGCTCTTGTTTATCCTGGGGCATAAACTGAAATCAAAGTGTTAAGATGCAAATATCTCTGGTCAGTATATTAAATGCAAACATATTTGTAGTTGGCATGGCAATTGCTACCTCCATGGAATATGAAGCATACAAATGCATAATTTCTGGCTATTCCTACAATATTATGTTGATTTCCAAAAGTGGTTTCTGTTGTCCATATACATATACACCACAATTAAGTACAAGCAATTCCTTAAAAATAACGACACATTTCCAAAAACTTTGAAAGTGTCATCTATATTGTACTAAAACAAAAGACCTTCAAATTCTACCAACAAGTGAAAACAAAACAAAACAAAACATTAGAGTATCTTTGAAACAGGAAACATTCCCAGAAGCATTTCCATAAAAGAACTTTAAGGAGAGTCTTAGGCAAAATATATATCATCAAAATCATCTTGTTTAAATATTCTATAATGGCAACATTACTGATTCTCAATTTTAATTGAGAATTTTCATAGCAGTTCTATGGATTAATTCCCAGATGCATTTCTAATAACAAATGCTATATTGCCTTATGATGATTAATTCAAGAAAGGCATCTCAGTTTCTTAGAAAGATTTAAACAAGGCTGAAATTTTATCAAAGTAGGCCTTGGCAACTACTTTTGATGCTAATTAAAATATATTCATTTACTACTCTAGATGTCAAATATTCCCCAAATTCCAAATGGATTAAAGCAGGTGATCCATGTCACTAAACTTGTAGTAAAGGGGACGTGGAACACACTCCACATCTGGGTTTTTCATAGCTTCCTTCGGAGAATTGTCATCCTGCCCTATAGACTCAGGCTACAACTCTCCAGGACCAGTTATCCTAAAGGTTGTCCTTTTATCATTCCTCATTTATTTGTTTTATGAATATTATGCAAATTAAATACCCCCCAAAAAAACTCATGGGCTAAGATATATGTTTTTGTTGTTGTTATTGTTGTTCAGTTGCCCAGTTGTGTCTGACTCTTAGGATCCCATGGACTGCTGCACACCAGGCCTCTCTGCCCCTCACCATCTCCCGAAGTTTGCCCAAATTCATGTCCATTGCATTGGTGATGCCATGCAAACATCTCATCCTCTGATGTCCCCTTCATCTGCCCTCAATCTTTCCCAGCATTAGGGACTTTTCCAATGAGTCAACTGTTTCCATCAGATTCCCAAAATATTGGAGTTTCAATGTCAGTGTCAGTCCTTCAACAAGTACTCAGGGTTGATTTCCTAAAGATTGACTGATTTGATCTCCTTGCTGTCCAAGGGATTCTCAGTCTTCTCCAGCACCATAGTTTGAAGGCATCAATTCTTTGGCACTTGCCTGTTACTCCAGGTATCTCTGGACTTCCTACTTTTTCATTCCAATCTCCAGTGATTAATAGGACATCATTTTTGGTATTAGTTCTAGGAGGTCTTCTAGGTCTTCATAGAACTGATCAATTTCAGTTTCTTTGGCATCGGTGGTAGGCATTGAATTAGGCATTAAATTGCTGTGATGTTGAATGCCTTGACTTGGAAACAAACCAAGATCATTCTGTCCTTTTCAAGGTTATACCCAAGTACTGCATTTTGTACTTTTTTGTTGATTATGAGGGCTAATCCATTTCTTCTATGGAATTCTTGCCCACAGTAGTAGATATAATGGTCATCTGAAGTAAATTTGCCCATTCCCATCCATCTTGGTTCACTGATTCCTAAGATGTTGATATTTATTCTTACCAACTGCTTGACCATGTCCAACTTACCTTGATTCATGGACCTAACATTTCAGGTTCCTGTGCAATACTGCTCTTTGCAGCATCAGATTTTACTTCCATCACCACACACATCCACAACTGAGCATCATTTTTGCTTTGGCCTAGCTGCTTCATTCTTTCTGGGGTTATTAGTAGTTCTCCTCCACTCTTCCCCAGTAGCATATTGGACACTTTAGACGTGGGGGACGCATCTTTCAGTGTCACATCTTTTTGTACTTTTATACTGTTCATGAGGTTCTCACAGCAAGTATACTGGGGTGGTTTGCAATTCCCTCCTCCAGTGATCATGTTTTCTCAGAACTCTCCTTTATGACCTGTCCATCTTGGGTGGCCCTACACAGCATGACACATAGCTTCATCGAGTTATACAAGCCCCTACACTGTGATAAGGCAGTGATCCATGAAGGGGAAGATATATGTTATAATTGTATAAATCAGATCATGTAATTCCATTTCTACCCATTTGCTCTGGGGTAAAATTGAAGTCTCCCATCTGGCCACCTTGTTTTGTATAACCTCTGCTTGTGTCTTTAACCTCCTGCTGACCATACTCTTCCAGCCCTGCCTACATTGTTCCACCCTCCACACCAGCCCCGCCTTCTTCAAACACTCAAGTCCAGCGCTGAGTCTTTGCCTATAGTCCCTTATTCACATTCATGCCCTGCCCTACAACCACAGCACAGTCTACCTGTACTTTTTACACTTTGCACAAAGGTCATGTTCTATTGATTCATGTGATTATTTGATTAATATCTTTCTTTCTTCTTAGATAGTAGTGTCTAAATGGTCAGAACCATTTATTATTTGACTCAATATTTGTTCTCAATGTTTCTCATGCTTCCTGGAACAGAAAAAAGAAGCATTATGCCAGTTTCATCTAGGAAAATAGATCTTTCAGGAAAGGGAAAGTAATCAATTCAGATTTGGGGTATGGTTTCTGAGAGACACAGTATTGATGGCTTTCTGTTTCAAGCACTGTGCAAAGTTCTCTGTATGCCTTTAGCTTGTGCAATCCTCATGGGGAATGCACTATGACTATCCCCACTGGCCAGTGAGCAAATAGAGTCAGAGAGGTAATTGTCTTATATCCAAGATCTATGGAGAAGGCAATGGCAACCCACCAGTACTCTTGCCTGGAAAATCCCATGGGCGGAGGAGCCTGATAGGCTGCAGTCCATGGGGTCACTAAGAGTTGGAAACGACTGAGTGACTTCACTTTCACTTTTTACTTTCATGCATTGGAGAAGGAAATGGCAACCCACTCCGGTGTTCTTGCCTGGAGAATCCCAGGAACAGTGGAGCCTAGTGGATTGCCGTTTATGGGGTTGCACAGAGTCAGCCATGACTGACACGACTTAGCAGCAGCAACAGCAGCATATTCAAGATCTAGTAAGAGACAGAGTCGATGAGAACCCAGAATTTGTAATATTAAAGTTTATGATCTCAAATCCTATTGTAGCTCTGAGATGGGATGGGGATGTCTAACTATTATCAGTTTACTGAGAACTCTTTTCAGGTTAACAGAGGGAACCTTGAGTTATTTTCATTTTTTCTCTCTAGACTTAATTCTCAATTATGTTCATGCTTTAGCATCTGATTTAAGATAAATGACTCAATCCACAATAGATGAATTTAAACCAATAATATTTATATAAGATATATTCCCACTCTGTACCAGTGTCCCTATCCACTTAGTTGCTCAAATAAATATCGTGGGAATCATCCTTTCTTTCTCTCTCTCCTTCATGCTACATATGTCATCCAGCAACAAGTCTTGTTAGCATTCTATAATCCAAACATCTATAATCCATTTACCTAGATCTTTCTAAACCTACTCCTCCCATCAGTGCCTAAGCGACCATCACATCTTCCTGGATGAAAGCAACAGCTGTGGAATCATAACTAGTCCGCCTCATCCCACTTCTGCCTGCATCTTTCTTTAAATTCACTCTCCACACAGCAGTCAGAATTTTCTTTGTAAAATTTTCTTTCTACACAGCTTTTCTTTGTAAAACATTTTTTTTTTCCTTCTTGCTCTTTATGTCACCCTAAGGCTGTAATCCAAACCTGCCTTCTAAGACTAACATAATCCTACTTGATCTGCCTCTGTTTTATCACTCTCAGCTAACTCATTACGTGGCAGCCACACTGATCTTTGTTATCCTTTTCATGCCAACCCAAAGCATCTGCACTCTGCCTGGAATACACATCCTTTGCTCAGCTTTGCAAAGAGAGAGAATTCCAAACATTCAACGCTCAGTTCAAATATCACCTCCACAGAGAGGCTTTCACAAGGCTCTTTACTCACAGTAGTCAGTGTACCTTATACTCTAACACATCACACTGTTAATCTTTTTTGTAGAACTTATGCTTATTTAATATTTCCTGCTTATTTATTGTTTCACTTATATTTTGAGAATGAAATTTGCAAGGAGAACATGTGTTTTTTGCACTATTGTATTCTTAAGCCCCTGGAGAAGGCAATGGCACCCCACTCCAGTACTCTTGCCTGGAAAATCCCATGGACGGAGGAGCCCGGTGGGCTGCAGTCCATGGGGTCGCTGGGAGTTGGGCATGACTGAGCGACTTCACTTTCACTTCTCACTTTCATGCATTGGAGAAGGAAATGGCAACCCACTCCAGTGTTCTTGCCTGGAGAATCCCAGGGACGGTGGAGCCTGGTGGGCTGCCGTCTCTGGGGTCGCACAGAGTCGGACACGACTGAAGCGACTTAGCAGCAGCAGCAGCAGCAGCATTCTTAAGCCCCAAATATAAGAAACAGTGTTGGTGGTTTTTGTTTTATCTGTTTATTATTTTTTTTTAATGGAACTTAGGTACAGAGATTTGAGTACATCATATACACAGCTCATAGTTATCATTTTCTTTCTATGCTAGGACTTTGTCTCACTTTATGTATGCAGCTATTATGTTTATTTCTTCATTATCTCTCCTTTCATTCTATGCTCATTCTATTGGGCTTGATCTATGTCTTTAAAAGTGAAGGCATGAGGAGAAAGGGACAACAGAGGATGAGATGGTTGGATGGCATCTCCAACTCAATGGACATGAATTTGAGTAAACTCCGAGAGTTGGTGATGGATAGGGAGGCCTGGCTTGCTGCAGTTCATGGGGTTGAAAAGAGTTGGACATGACTGAGTGACTGACTGAACTGAACTGAACTGATATCATTGTAAAATATGTAGAGATGATATTTGAGTATGCATATTTAATTTGCATTAGTTATACTCTGCATTTTGTTTCTTACTTTTTTCATAAAGTGTGTTTTAAGATCCCTACATTTTTCTGTACCTATATTTTGTGACTGTTGTATGTTCTAATAGTTGGCATCCACCATAATTTCCATACATTCCTGAGTGATTTGCACCCAAACAAATTCCAACCCCCACCAACATATACTTTATCAGAGTGTATATGCAGCTTCATGTTCTGCCTCTGATCTGTGGAGAATTCATCTGTGATATACACTCAGGAGTGGGATTGTTGAGCTATATGTAATTTTTACAATAAGACACAATAGTTTTTAAAGTAAATTATTTAATTATTACTTATTATTAGTTAACTTAATTATTTTAGCACTGTATAGTAAACTCTCTAGGACTTCCCTGGTGGTTCAGATGGTAAACAATCTGCCTGCAATGCAGGAGACCCTGGTTCTATCCCTGGGTCCGGAAGATCCCCTGCAGAAGGAAATGGCTACCTACTCCAGTATTCTTACCTGGAGAACTTCATGGGCAGAGGAGCCTGGCAGGCTACCATACAAGGGGTCCCAAAGAGTTGGACATGAGTGGGCGACACACACACACACACACACACACACACACACAATAAACTATCTTATATTTTTGTCACGTGAATAAATATAACCCCCTACATGGACATCAACAGATGGTCAATACAAAAGTCAGATTGATTATATTTTTGTAGCCCAAGATGGAGAAGCTCTATACAGTCAGCAAAAACAAGACCAGCAGCTGCCTGTGGCTCAGATCATGAACTCCTTATTGTCAAATTCAGACTAAATTGAAGAAAGTAGGGGAAACCACTAGACCATTCAGGTATGACCTAAATCAAATCCTTTACAGTAATAGAGTGGAAGTGACAAACACATTCAAGGGATTACATCTGATAGACAGAGTGCCTGAAGAACTATGGACAGAAGTTCATGATATTGTACATGAGACAGTGATCCAGACCATCCCCAAGAAAAAGAAATGCAAAAAAGGCAAAATGGTTGTCTGAGGAGGTCTTACAAATTTCAGAGGAAAGAGAAGCTAAAGGCAAAGGAGAAAGGAAAGATATACCCACTTGAATGCAGAGTTCCAAAGAATAGCAAGGAAAGATAAGAAAGCCTTCCTCAGTGATCAATGCAAATAAATAGAGGTAAATAATAGAATGAGAAAGACTAGAGATCTCTTCAAGAAAATTAGAGATACCAAGGGAACATTTCATTCAAAGATGGGCACCAAAGGGACAGAAATGGTATGGACCTAACAGAAGCAGAAGATATTAAGAAGATGTGGCAAAAATAAACTGAATAACTATACAAAAAAGATCTTCATGATCCAGATAACCATGATGGTGTGATCACCCATCTAGAGCGAGACATCCTGGAATGCAAAGGCAAGCGGGCGTTAGGAAGCATCACTATGAACAAAGCTTCTGGAGGTGATGGAATTCCAGTGAAGCTATTTCAAATCCTGAAAGATGCTGCTGTGAAAGTGCTGCACTCAATATGCCAATAAATTTGGAAAAGTCAGCAGTGGCCACAGGACTGGAAAAGGTCAGTTTTCATTCCAATCCCAAAGAAAGGTGATGCCAAAGAGCAATCAAACTACTGCACAATTGCACTCATCTCACATGCTAGGAAAGTAATGCACAAGTTTCTCCAAGCCAGGCTTCAACAGTACATGAACTGTGAACTTCCAGATGTTCAAGCCAGATTTAGAAAAGGCAGAGGAACCAGAGATCAAATTGCCAACATCCATTGGGTCATCGAAAAAAGCAAGAGAGTTCCAGAAAAACATCTATTTCTTCTTTATTGACTATGCCAAAGCCTTTGACTGTGTGGATCACAACAAACTTTGGAAAATTCTGAAAGAGATGGGAATACCAGACCACCTGACCTGCCTTCTGAAATATCTGTATGCAGGTCAAGAAGCAACAGTTAGAACTGGACATGGAACCACAGACTAGTTCCAAATCAGGAAAGGGGTACTTCAAGGCTGTATATTGTCACTGTGCTTATTTAACTTATATACAGAGTACATCTTGAGAAATGCTGGACTAGATGAAGCACAAGCTGGGAGAAATATCAATAATCTCAGATATGCAGAGGATACCACCCTTATGGCAGAAATTGAAGAACTAAAGAGCCTCTTGTTGAAAGTGAAAGAGGAATATGAAAATGTTGCCTTAAAACTCAACATTCAGAAAACTAAGTCCATGGCATTTGGTCCCATCACTACATGGCAAATATATGGGGAAACAATGGAAACAGTGACAGAGTTTATTTTGAGGGGCTCCAAAATCACTGCAGATGGTGACTGCAGCCATGAAATTAAGACACTCCTTGGAAGAAAAGCTATGACCAACCTAGATAGCATGTTAAAAAGCAGAGACATTACTTTGCTAACAAAGTTCTGTGTAGTCAAAGCTATGGTTTTTCCAGTAGTTTTGTATGGATGTGAGAGTTGGACTATAAAGAAAGCTGAGCGCCAAAAAATTAATGTTTTTAAACCATGATGTTGGAGAAGACTCTTGAGAGTCCATTGGACTGCAAGGAGATCAAAGCAGTCAATCCTAAAGGAAATAAGTCCTGAATATTCATTAGAAGGACTGATGGTGAAGCCAAAGCTCCAATACTTTGGCCATGAGATGCGAAGAACTGACTCCTTGGAAAGTACCCTGATGCTGGAAAGATTGAAAGCAGAGGGAGAAAAGGATGACAGAGGATGAGATGGTTGGATGGCATCAGCAACTCAATGGATATGTTTTGAGCAAGCTCCAGGAGTTGGTGAAGGACAGGGAAGCCTGTCATGCTGCAGTCCATGGGGTTGCAAAGAGTCAGACACGACTGAGCAACTGAATGAAACTGAACCACATAGATATGTTATAACAAGTTCTTAGCAATAAATTCATAGTCTTACTCTAAACTATTAAGTATTAATTATCTATGATTGCATAACAAATCACTCTAAAATAGCAGCTTAAACGATAAATGCTTATACTATAATTTACGTGAGTCATGATTTGGGGAGTATCTTCTTTGGATATTTTTTCTTAGTTTCTCATGAAATTGAACAGTATGCTGCAATCATCTGAAGGCCTACCTGGGGCTGGAGGAGGAACTTTCAAGATGGCTCACAGGCATGTCTATTGGAAGGAGTTCTTAGTTCCTTGATAGAGCTGTCAAAGATCTCACTGAGTGTCCTTCTGTTATGTTAGCTTGTTTTCTCCAGAGTTAGTCATCCAAGAGCAAGAAGGAAACACAAATTTTTTTTATGACTTACTCTTAGAGGATAAAATCACTTTCTTCATTGTCTATGTGTTATATGCAAATCTAGCTCATGCTCAAGGAGAAGAGATTTAAGTTCCACTTCTTGAAGAAGGAGTGTCAAAGAACTTGTAGACATACTTCAAAGACACCACAAAACCCATAGATCATAATGGAGCCCTATATCTTGTAAACTCTGAATAAATATGTTTTATTATGTTCTGGTTTTGATTCTGTAAATAACATTAAATATTTACTTTGTGCTAAACATTTTGCTGAGAAAGGGAGAAGTAAGATGAATAGTGAGGGCTGTGATACAATTGGATAAAAAAATGATACTTTTATCAGATGATAAATGTATAACAGCATCTTAACTCTATACACACACTTCAGTATTTTAAAGGAATAACATTACGTTTCATTACACCATGATCCTTGCTAATAGTTTTTCAACACTTTGAGAGAAAAATCTTGTAAAAGATTTGATAAATCACCCAATAATTACAAATTTAACATTATCAAGGAAGGAATGCCTCTATTCTCTTACAAAGATCATTAAAAAGAAACAACAAAAAAAAGACAACTAAGAAAACTGATTGATTCACATTCTTACTATCATTATTTAGCTCTTATTCTGTCTTGATTTGAGAAGTATAACATGAAAATATCATCTCTGTGTTATTCATTACAGTATATGGAGTTTCACTATAAATCCTCTGTGACTTTTGGGAGGAAATGCTAAAGGAACGAGAAAGGCTGCTAACTAGGCAACTGAAACAAACTTTTGTCTGCTAACATTAACTACAGTTTAAAAATCTTTATGTCAGTAGCATTCTTATTCTTCACATGAGACAGACTGCTCCAAACACAGATTGGTTTATTGTCCTTACTGCTCAGAAGCTGCACCTGTTCTTTTTTAATGGTATTTAAAAGAAGATAATGCTCCAATTATCTACTGCATGAATTACAAGTATTCCCAGAGCTGGTAAATAATATAGCACTACAAACTAAAATTATAGTTCAATGCTTATTCACATGTAGATGACCAAAAAATATGACTTTCCACACACTCTTCACCTAGGAGACAAAAAAATTACTATCATTGCAATTCAAAAAGATAACTTCTGTTTTTAATTATTGGCTGAGCTGGATAAATTTTAGAATTGGTTTATACAGAGGAAAAGTTCAGTAAGAATAAAAGAATTAAGGTGTAGCTTTGTTTGTTATTTACCTTCTCATACTTCTATCCCTTATCATGATCCTTACCTAACAGACAGTAATAGAATGGTTTTGAGTAAAGGACAGTACCAAATAAAATTGAATCTGATTTATTTTTGACAGAAACTGAAATAGGTATAAATGAAAGCTTAGTAAAAATCATATTTGATTGTCCTGTATAAACATGGTAGATTTACCTCACAAATCAGAACTTTTAAGTGTTTGTTCTTATGAAGTAGTAATCAGATACATTCAAAAGATTTTAAAAGTATTTTGTATTTTTGTCCTTTTCATTGTATAATTGGCATTGGCATAAGAACTTTTTTTTTTTAACATGGTGTAAGTCAAGCCTTGATGAATAAATAGACTCAGCAAGGATTTACCAAACACCGGCTGTATGTAAATGCGTTATTCACGATCCCTCTGTTCCACATGTTTCTGAAAATTGGTTTGCTTACTTTTGTCTTTGTCCTGATTATCTGCTACTTTGGGCATAGGTAAAGCCATTTCAATATTCATTTGTTTAACTAGGAAGCCATGGCAGATATAAAATGAAAGTTCATACTGAGACCCTATCTTATTAACAAATAGCATGAGCTGTTGAGTGTGGCATTGTATCCTCTTTTGGCAGATCACAGGCAGAATTCTCCGTTAAGAAATTTAATTCTGGGAAATTCCCCAGTGGTCCAGTGCTGAGGACTCAGTGCTTCCACTGCTAGGGCCCAGGTTCCACTGATCCCTAGCTGGTGAACCAAGGTTCCACCACAAGCTGGGTGGCAGCCCTACCACCTCATAAAAAGAAATTTAATTCTGGACCTAGTTGGAATTTAAGTTCTATGAAATCAGTAATAGTGGCAACCTTTATCCATTAACCAAGTCTTGTTCATTTGATATAGACAAATTTATTTATCAATTAGAAGCTTCAAAAAACAGTCTGTGGCAGATAGATTTGAATTGTGTTATGTACCATGTACTAGTCCCTTGATAACTATTTGCAGAATAAATAAAATTAAGTTATTAAATTACAAAATAACATGACTAAAGCCATTTAAAATCTAGGAAAGCAGGTAACTACTTTCTGGGGACTTACCATGTGATTAATTTTACATATATCATCTAAACTAAGCCACTGTGATGGTTATTTTTATGCATCAGCCTGGCTATGCTATAGTACTTAGTTATTCAATCAAACAGTTTGGGGAAAAAACAAAAAAAGATTGTATAGTTTGGGGAGACTTTATGTGTTCAGAGTTTTATAGAAAGAAAAGAAGACAGAATGAAAACCAAATGTGTGTTTGTAGAACTAACATTTGATTATAAGACTTAGATAAAGACTGATCTTATATTTTACAGAATGTTCTATATAAACCAAGCTTTTGCACTTTATATAGAAGTGCAAAAGGATATATATATATCCTTATATATATATATAAGGATATCCTTAGTGAAAAACTATTCTAAAAAAATAGGTTAATAGTTCAGATTAAATGATTGACTGCATCCATTTTAATTGAATATTCTCTACTTAGGTGGGGAAATATGAAATGAATTAATGTTATCCAGTATCAAAAACAAAATTTGGAGTAGCTATTCAGATACCTAGTTACCCCTTCAGTGGATAAAAGAACAATAAATTCATGTAAGAAAGATTAAAAAATGAATCAATTTCAATCACAGTTTATTTGAAAAGACTCTTCATACTGCAAGTTTCTGATTTATGCACATTTGCAGTTTTATTCCATATTGTGTACAATGGTGAGATTCACTGAATTTGTGATTGATGCTTTTGAGAGTTAAATAGGTTCTGTTTCTGATTAAGTTCAATATTTTGTTTTCACATGAGCCGCATCAACCCCTTAATGAGAACCTTAGTCATTTCTTGTTCAGTGTTTGTTGCCTTCTCTGCCCTATAAATCCAGTAAAGCTAGAAAATGTGTCCATGTTCGCCTTTACTGAATCCCAGCACTGCTTCTAAGTAATGTGCATCTAGAAGAATGTAAGAGGGAAGACAGATAATAAACAATCAGCAAATAAATACATAATACAATTTTGGATAAGGTTAAAATCTGTGGAGAAAATAAACAGATGGATTGATATGACTGGAGGAGAGGGTCATTTGACATAGGAGAGTCTCTGAATAAGTAAGATTTGAGCAAAGGTATAAAAGATGAGAAAGAGTTTAGATAAAATAGAGTTTTGATAAATCTGGGAAATGGAAAGAAAAAAATGCAAAGACACTGAACATTGTCTGTAAGCTGGGAGTTAAAAGATCTATCATGAGGTATCCTGCCTTCAGTGGAGATTAAAGTAAAAATAAATTATTGTAATACTAAGATAGAATGGTATAGTGTGGAATTAGTATTAGTATAATTAGTAGTATAATTAGTATTAGTATTAGTGATTAGTATTAGTATAAAATAGCTGCTAAGCTCTATGGTAGAAGTGGGCTTCCCAGGTGGTGCTAAGGATAAAGAATCCACCTGCCAATGCAGGAGACATAAGAGATGCGGGTTCAGTTTTTGGGTCAAGAAGATCTCCTGAAGGAGCACATGGCAACCTTCTCCAGTATTCTTGCCTGGAGAATCCCATGGACAGAGGAGCCTGGCGGGCTACAGTCCGCAGGGTCGCAAAGAGTCAGACATGATTGAAGTGACTCAGCACGCACACATGGAAGAAGTTTCTTAACAGGATATTCCTCTGGAGTATCCAGATAAGCACAGAGGAGACACAGTCAAGCAGACTATGGTAGAAGGAGGGATATGGAATTGACTTCCTTTTATTATAGCAGCTGCTCCTCTAAATTCAAGGTGAACTTATGGAAAGTGCAGAAAAATAGTTTAAAAAAAATTACTCCTTTTTTTGTAAATCAATATTGCTGTGCAATGAATTATTAAATGGATGATTATATTTTCATACTCTTCTGAGGATGAATGAATTGCTGTCAGCATGAAGTCAGGCAAAGGCTTGTTTTTGTTTTTTTTTTAATCTAACTGCCTAATATTCTGAACATAAAAGTGTCTATTAATGTAAACATATCAATTTCCCAGCCAAATCAATCCTGTTCATATGAGGTCAGTTGTAGGATAAGCTGCTATGAAAAGGAAGACTTGAATGATAGTTTACATGGGCTAGAAGTGTCTTTCCATCTTATGGAAGTAACTGCGTAGGATTTTTAAGGCTGATGTGTTGGCTTCACAATATTGGAGACCTAGGTTCCTTCTAGCTGTTATGTCACCGTCTTGCACACACAGATCTGATCTCAGGCCACAAGATAGCTGTTTCAGCTGTCACCGTAGTGACTCCATCCTAGCAGCCCAGAGGGAGAAATGGAAACTAGATCACACATTTTTCCTTTGAAAACATGACCCCAAAGTTAACATACCATGCCAATTACAACCCACAGACCAGAACTTATTTTTAGACCACTTCTGCTGCAAGAAAGGTTAGGAAAGGTGGCCTTTGGCCATGTAATGATGTGCTCAGTGAAAAAACTGATTACTATGCAAAGAAAGAAAGAATAAATATGAAGAAACAATTTGTAGTCTCTGCCATATCATCGCATTGTGATCTTAATTTTCAGGTGTTAGATTCATTTGTGGAAATGTAGGAAATTTCTTAAGATGTAATCAAATGAACTGTGCAGAAAATCAATTACATATTCAGATTAGTTGTCTCATATTCACTGCTTACACCTTTATCATTATCAACAAAGCTTTCACATTAATAATTGTTAAGATGAAACGTGCAACATATTCTTTAAGAACAAACGTGTAAGTTTCTCAGAAAGAAGACAGAAACATATGCATATCTGCATGTCTTTCTGTAACACATTTTATAATACATATATATATATATCTACATATCTTTCTATAACATTCTATAATATATATGTTCACTTGTACTTTTTTAGAACATGCTTGATTGTGGAGCTCTTTATTCCATTTTATTTTTAATGCTTTTGAACAGTGTGACCTTTATTCTGTTGAAAGGACCCTAGTTAGGAGTTTGAATACTTATGTTCGAGGTCTTGTTCTGCTACTAATTATCTGTGCGACCTTGGGAAATTATCCTTACCAATCTAGTTTCAATTTCCTCATCTGCCAAATGAAGGTGTTGGACAAGGTGATCTCCAAGGTCCAATTCTGCTGTAATTTCCATGATTCTCTGACTCACAGTACACTGTGAGTGCTGATCTAATTAATTTTCTTAGTCACCTTCACGACACTCAACAGAATATATTTTCTCATGATGTTCAAGGGGTTGATTTGTACATCTGTAAAGATTTCAGTTAAACATAAACACTAATTTTGGCTTTCCTGAAAGGCACAGGGTTGAATTTATGGTAATGTACACTAATTGCAAAGTGCAACTCTTTTGTCCCTTCTTTGTTCTTCTTGCATCAGTTTTGCACATCTCTGTTTCCTCTGAGAAGCTATGAAATGGGGTCAAGTTAATTTTTATACCCACGGTGTTACATTCAATGCTTCATGTTCAAAGCCATTTCTTAAATACATAGCATAAACAAATGAGCCTTTTAAAATGTTTTACACTGTTCAAAAGGGAATGATTTCTTTAAATCCCACCATATATTCATTTGATGTATCATGCTGTTATTTTCACTGTACATAATTATTTCCTACTTCTATAGATTGTATATTTTGCTGAGCTCCAAGAACAAAAACATAATATATTGCAATCAGTCCTCAAGCTGAGCATCATTTAGGGGTTCATTTAGGACACAGGCTGTATATAAGTACAGAAATCCTTTAAATGACTTCAGAATCACCAAGGGATGAGGAGAGCTAAAGACAGTTTCCAGAGTCTCTGCTAGGTTTGTCCATTAATATAAGAACAGGACTTAAGCAGAGTTTGATGTAGCTATCTGAACAAAGGAAATTATTTAAACAAAGGTGTGGAAGTTAGCCTATTTAACTAATAATTTGAAGGAAGTGCTTAGAGATCAATAGTAAAATACATACCACAGGCATTGCATGTGGACAGATGCAAGAGCCTGCGATGCTGTATTGGGAGCTTTGCAGTGAAGATTCAGTTGTTTTTCTCTCCACCTGGGGTGACATGCATGTTCATAGAGAATGCAATTAAAATTTTTGATAATCTAAATAACTGATTTGGTGGCACTATGGATAAGGCTATGAGACACTGAAAATGATGACAAAATTTAGTAAATAACTAGATAGGAAAGAAGTGTCAAGAAATGTGTAGGATTCTGATATTTTACCTTACTTGTGGGCTAATCTTTTTACCCTACTTGTGGGCTAATCTGTGAGCCTGTTACCTTTCATGGATGTTGACAAAAGACACTCCTGACTCTGGAACAAAGGACCTTATTACTCACCACACAGCAAAGCAGTGAACACACCAGCATATTTTTCGTATTGGATTTCATCACAGCTGAGAAACCCAGCACCAAGAGCCCAACAACTTTTGAGCAAAAAAAAATTCTGGTGGCTCAGTGGTAAAGAATGAGCCTGCAAAGCAAGAGACTTGCAGGAGACTGGGGATCGATCCCTGGGTTGGGAAGATCCCCTGAAAAAGAAAATGGCAACCCACTCTAGTATTCTTGCCTGGGAGATCCATGGAGTGGAGCCTGGCAGGCTGCAGTCCATGGGATCACAAAGAGATGGACATGACTAAGCGACTAAACAATAGTAACAACAATCGGTAAACAAGCTAGTCCCCCTCCCCCGGGGAGGTGTATAGTCACACTGTAGTCACCATCAGGCTGAGGTTGCCTTGACCTACTTACCTGTCTGTGTGACAAGCTACAGAAACTGTCCAGTATCAGGACAGATAAAGGCTTTCCATCTGGCACACTTGGCAAGAATGTGCAGGGAAGCTCAGGGCTCATGGTGACTCTGTTCCAACAACAGGAGAATTCAAAATTGATTCCCAGATTTTCTGCACTAGACTCTCAATCTCTGAAGAACATGAACTCAGATTTACTCATCTTCAAAAGCTCAGTTGGCTGGCATAGACGAAGCCTTATTTACCTATATCTATACCCGTATCTCTGTTAGTTCCCTGCTGCTGCTGCTAAGTCACTTCAGTCGTGTCCGACTCTGTGCGACCCCATAGACGGCAGCCCACTAGGCTCCTCTGTCCCTGGGATTCTCCAGGCAAGAATACTGGAGTGGGTTGCCATTTCCTTCTCCGATGCATGAAAGTGAAAAGTGAAAATGAAGTCTCTCAGTCGTACCTGACTCTTAGCGGCACCTAGGACTACAGCCTACCAGGCTCCTCCGTCAAAACAGCCACAAACTGGGTGGCGAAAAGCAAAAGCAAAAAGCAGGCATTTATTTTTATAATATTCAAGAGGCTAGAAATCCAAAATGAAGGTATTGACAAAGCCAAACTCCCTCTGAAAGCTCTGGGAAGAATATGTTCTTACCCTTCACTAGCTTGGGGTGGTTGTCAACATTTTGGCTTAGAGTCACATCCCTTCAGTCTCTGCCTCCATGATCATATGACCTTCTTCTCTCTGTGAGTCTGTGTTTCTGTGCCACCTCCTCTTCTTGTAAGGACACCAGGATTTGGAGGTAGATTAACTAGCATGAACTCATTTACACTTAAATTATTACATCTTCAAAGACCTCATTTCCAAATAAGGTCACATCGTGAGGTCTTTGAGTGCACGTGAATTTGGAGGGGTGAACGGTATATAAGCCCAGTGTAAACTCTATATCTGTATCTGGTCAGTGAGTATATGAATGAATCAGTATGTGAATCAACAAGTATATACATGAATGAATTCAAGACAGTGTAATGCCTTGACTATGCGAATATGGATCCAAAGGCAGAAAAATAATATTAAAAAATGGAAGAATTCAATATGCTATATTTAAGTTGATAATGAGACTTGAGGTGAAAAAAACCCAGAGGCAGTTGAGTAAAGTTGGGTGTTGACACTCCATGGTTTATTTTGCTGTATAGCATATTATTCTCCGCAATAATATGGCTCTGGTGTCTCCCTCCACTTATTCATATATTCATTCTGCAATGCTCAGCTCACATAATATCTCCTTTTTGTTTTTTTTCTGTCTACATGGGTTGTATTTTTACAACTTCTACCATGCTTACTAGCATAACCCATAATTTACTTTTTGTTTACATTATGTATTTATTATATATGTTTAGAATAATAGGCACATGGAATTCACAAATAAAATCTGTTTATTTTTTAATCCTCCCTTTTCCACTTTCCTCACACAATATTATTTAAAATGATGCTAGATACATAATTAGAACTTAAGTATACTTACTGACTAAACTTTCACATTTATGCTTATGCAAGTTTTCCATAAGGATTTTGTTTGCATTTTAACCGATTTCAAATCAGGGTAATTAGGTAATAAAAATTTTAGCATTGGTTTATGGAAATATTATTTCCTTTTGTAAATAAGTGTATACAAAGACACGTTTCAATAGCATTTTTTGTGGAAATTGATTTCAAGCAACATTGGATATTCAGCCAGCTCTGCTCTTTAATACTTGATATTCTCTTTGCTTCTGGGTTGCTTAATATATGCTTTATCCTTTTAATTCTAAACTTTCAGTGCTCTGTGCTTGTGGCTCACAGTGCTGTATTATGCTTTTGTTTTGTTTTCATTTTTATCTCTGACAATAATACACCATTTTCATTCTCTTCAGATTCCCAAGTAATGAAACACATTTTATCATATTCTGGAAGATTATACTAGTCACAGTCTGCCTTTTAAAGAGCAAATGACAGTTCTCGACCAGGGTATTGTGTGTCCTCGGATTCAGGCAGAGGTTGTCTTTCAAGACATCTTATTTCTTAGATTTGCAAATTTGCCTGATCTACTCATAATTCTGTAGTTTTATTTCATGGCACTTTCATCTTGGTTGACAACATGTTGTGTTAGACTAAGTGGCCTCTTGTTTGCATTTTCCTTGGTTTAATTTCAATTCCTTATGTAAGTCATAGTTAAATTTAATGGTTTTTTTGTTTGTTTCTTTGTTCTTATTGTTTTTTGGTCTACAGACCTAGAAATCCATTATCTCTGGGCACTGTGGATACATAATTCAAATGTCATTTTAAAAGGTATTTTCTTTTGTGTACAACTAGTTTTAGGGAAATTCTGCACTTAATAAAAACTAGGTTTGTAAAATTTTATTTATATGCTTGCCCTTATAAGGCAACATTGATTATAATAACAATATTTATGTATCCTAATTGATAAACATACCAAGCATTTTCCTTTTTTTAATATGCTGCATTTTCTATACATGTATCTCATGTAACTATTTCCTATTCCCTTTTCATTCAGTGGTAAAATTATATTATCAAATACTTCATAGTGTATTGATTGCAATGCAGTAAAGTTACCCCAAAGGAAGGATAATGCTGAAGGGAGATGTTGAAGAGCTGGACTTTTCAGAATTCTGTATTGTTGGAATTCAGAACCACTAGCTTCTTATCATTAGCCTTCGGATTTTTAAATATACCTTTCACAAGAACCAAAGAAAGCAGTTAACTACCTTTCCCTAAAAGATAAAATAAAATAAAAATATCTCTGATCTAGCAATTTGAAGGAAAGTGAGAAAGAAGTACAGCAATGAGATATTTACTTGCTAGATTTGACAAGATAGGGAAGGAAGAAATTTTCCTCTGTGCTTCTAGGTTCTTCTGGCTGGTGTGAGAATTAGATTGACATGAGACAGATTAATAGCAGAAAGTCAAATAAAAGTTTAATAACATGTATACCCAGGAGAGACCCAGAAAAACTGACTCCCCAGAATGACCGAGGCCCTCACTTTAAACACCGTCTTCAGGTAAAGACAAGAAGATGTTAGGAATAGTAGTCTGGGACTTCAAAAGGAAGGGAGGCAGTAGACCTGAGGATGAAAAAGTGAATGGTTGATAAATGAATGTTTTCTGGGTCATAAAGACACAATGTTCACAGAGTCAACCCTGATCTAGGCCCTGCCCGAGTTTCCCCCACCAAACCTAGTCCATATTTTTTTTTGCAGATATCTCTGGTAATTGCTCTGTTCTGGGAACAGAGCCACTGTGTCAATTTTAGGGAGCTATGTTGAAAAGCCAACATTTCTTTTTGTATCTTTGGGGCCTTGATTGTTTTTGGTTCAAAACAATCTTCATGCCAAAGAGAAGCTTTAGGGTACCAAATTGTATGGAGTCACACATGGACTTACTGCAAAGTGAGGAGGCAAAGAGCAGTGCTCTCTGAGGATCAGTAGACCTTGAGTGTGATGCCACTGGTCCTGCCCACACCGGGGCCCCCACTTGAGTGGTCCATAGGCCACATGATGGTTCTCTACCTTGAATGCTACTAATTCCAGATGCTGGGTTCTCCATCTAGAAATGTTTATTACACAAAAAGATGTATGTAAGGCAATAATCAATCAATAGACTGCAGTCAAATCTCACCATTGCTGCTTTGCCTGTCCCTCAAGTAATTTTGTCCAGTGTATGTGTATGCTCAATCAGTCATGTTCTGCTCTTTCCGACTGCGTGGACTGTAGCCCACCAAGCTCCTCTGTCAACAGAATTCCCAGGCAAGAACACTAGAGTTGCTAGCCATTTGCCCCTCCAGGGGATCTTCTCGACCCAGAGATTGAACCCTCATTGCTGCTTTCCCTGTTCCTCATATAATATTTTGCCCAGTAATGTGCCTTAATAAAACACAAGCCAATTATCTGAAATATAGACATCTGCATTCAGTGTAAGTGAACTTTTTGGATAACAAATGGTTAAAAACTAGAAAGAGAAGATTTAAAAGTGTTAAATCTAACGTAACATCTGAACATTTATAAACTGTCAAGTCATGTCAGGCTTCCCTGGGGGCTCAGTGGTAAAGAATTCACCTGCCAATACAGGAAACACAGGTTGGATCCCTAGCCCAGGAAGATCCCACATGCCAGGAAGCAACTAAGTCCATGAGCCACAAGTATTGAGCCTGCGCTCTAGAGCCCTGGAATTGCAACTACTGATGCCCGAGTGCCCTAGAGCCAAGGCTCCCTAACAAGAGAAGCCACCGCAATGAGAAGTCCGCACACTGCAGCCAGAGAAGAGATACTCACTACAGCTAGAGAAAAGCCCACGCAGCAGTGAAGATCCAGCCAAAAATAAATAAATAAAATGATTTCAAAGAAGAAGTACTGACATGTAAAAGATGTAAGCATTTATATTAATTCTCATAATGGTAGCCTAGAAATGAATCTAACTGAATTTTATGTTTTCTGTTTAGCTACAAACAAGAAAATCAGAGAAACATAAATAGCAATTATCCTTTGTTTTTTCTTCTTATATCAAATTTTATGTCAACAGATTCTAAAAGTCCATATTTTAACCGTTATGTTTAATTTAGAAATACCGGTAAGCAAACCAGGAGGAACATGAGATGAGCTGTTGGAATAATCTTTGAATTGACACATATACCAAAAATTAAAAAAAAAAAAATCTCAGCTCAATAAGTGTTTCTTGAATGAACAAATGAGTAAATAATTTAGGTTTTGTCTACCTACTAAAAAATTCCCTCTTCATCCCTTCTGCCTTTTTGTAGACTGACTTACTTTCCTCATGTATGCATAGGTCTTTCAGAATTGATTGATGTCTTGTTTTAAATTACCTGAAAAAAATGTCATTACCTTTTACTGTGCCTTTATAAAGAAGCTGGTTTTATGGAAATCTAGGATTAAGTAATACATGAATATCAGACTGCCTGTTTCAATCCCAGCTCAGCCATTTCAGTGTTCATGTTTAAATTTGCTTCACTTCTTACTGTAATTCACTTCCCTTAACTGCCAGATGGAGAAGATGTTAGTACCTACCTCAGACCCATATTGAGTCTTAAATGAGTTAATAAAATAAGGTGTTTAGAAAAGTACCTGGAACACAGAAGACAGTCAGTATTAGCCACTATGGCCAAATTAAGTCCTCACAAAACACTTATCTATTACAAAATTAAAATAGAAACACAAGCTCATCATAATAATCAATAACCTTGTTTAGGCATAAAGTAATTACTTTAAGGCTAAAATTAAAGGAAAATTTAACACTACTTTGTAGTTAACCTGGGACTAGAACCAAGTATTTTCTACTGTAATAAGTAGTCTTAGTACCATATTTTCATAATTATCTCATCTGAAGTACAGGCTTTTTTTTTTTTTTTTCCTGGATGCAAAGTTATAATAAAAAATGTACAAGCAGCAGAAAAGCCCATTTTGGATGGGGATTTCTCCTGCAGTTGTAGTTATCAATCTACTTTTCAGGTTGTGCTAGGGAGTAGAAAGGCCTCTGTACAATCCTTCATTTGTTGCTTACTCATTACCTGTGTGACCTTAGGAAAGTTACTCAGGCTCTCTGTGTCTGGTTAATCACCTCTATAAGAAAATAGTATATCGATAACATTTACATTAAGAGTAGTGAGAATTATATGAATATGTTAGGTAAAGTGCCTACATGTTCCATTCCTTTATCTTCTTGCTTAGGGTCCACTTGAAGGCCCATTTGCAGGGCTGTATTATTGTAAATCCATTTCTCATTTTGTCATTGCTATTTTTTCTTTGCTTTTTAATGCCAAACAATATATTTGGTAAGCTGAGTCTTTAAGGATTATCCAACTTAGACTTTCCAATGCTTTGTGAAAAACATTAGGCTAATGAGTTTATTCAACAGCTTTAAGGCTAATAAAAGCCAATTCTGTAACCCACACAATCCCTCAATGGAGTTTTTAAAAATTAGATTTTGCTTTTTTAAAAATAGGAAAATAAGCGACTTAGCAGCAGCAGTAATCATGACAAAAAAGCAGAAAGTTACCTCCCAGATGAAGGGACAAGATAAATCCCCCTCCCCCAAAATTAAATGAAGTAGAGATAGGCAACTTCCAGAAAAAGAACTCAGAATAATAATAGTGAAGAAAAAAAAAAAAAAGAAAAAAAATAGGAAAATAAAACACACTAGATATGCTGTACACACATTTCTTAACCTAGTTTAGACAGTAACAGGACTTGGTTTGAAAGCTGAATTGTTAATACTGTGTGTATTTGTGTGAGTGTGTGTTGTGTATGTGTGTGCATTTATGCTTAGAGGGTAGAAAGTTAATTTAAATATAAAAATAGTAAATCTTCAACATCTCTTACATTCTTTTTTACCCTCTACCCCAAAACACAATGCACTTGGATTTAATCATTTTTTAGATGCCAATTTTGTCTACAAATAATTAATTAGGGATAAGGGAGCATGTCAAATAGCACCAGGAGGAATTCACCACTCAGATACATACAGTGGGATATTTTTCAAAACTTGATTTTATTTCCAAAAAGCCAATGGCATGGGGAGAAACAATGAAGAAAAGATGAAAAAGATTTAAGGAACATGCCTACATAATAAAATAGTAGGACCTTTTTAAATTATGATTTTTAAGAATTAAAAAGTATTATTTTTAGATTTCCAGGGAAATTGGAATATGACTTGGATATTAATCACTGTCAATGAATTATGGTTAAATTTGTTACATGATAATGGAAATTGTGATTATGAAAGTTAATATCCTTCTAAGATTTTAATTTTTGAGGTGCATATTAAATCACACACAGGATATCTGACTGAAATAACATGAGGTCAAAGATTTGTTTTAAAACCTTCCAGACAACCCAAACCCCACTGAAAGGTGGGGAGGGAGGAGATAAAACATGTTAAATGAAACATTGGTAGTTTTTGAGGCTGGTTGATGAATACTTGAAACCTCAGGGAAAACCTCTATTATTTGTGTGCATTTGAAAACTGTATGCTAAAACAGTTGTTAAAAATAATAGATATTGAATGTAGGTGCCTTAATATTAGTTCTTATGTCTTTTAGGGTTTTAAACAAGTATTTGTAGAGTAAAAAATTAATAAATACATCCTAAACTGCATATGTTATTATGTGCATATTGTATTTATACTAACACAAGATTTTTGCAGCATTTGTTAAGAAAAAACGTTTAAAGATGGATACTACAGTTATAAAACCTTTAACAAGATAGCTCTCCTTGGATTAATTTATACTGAATAACAATGAGACAGTTAGCTCTAACATGTAGCAACTAGATTACAAAAGGATTTAGGTCTTTTAGTTTCCTATTCTGCAAAGGCATTATGTTGAGGTTAGGTATATCTTGTATGGAGTGGTAGTTTAAATACCACTTAATTGCTAACTTTTCATCAACCGTAATTTGATTTAAAGATCTAGAAATCTTTGTAAGTTGGGGAATAAGTGTGAAGATTATTATGTCCATATACATCATGTGAAATGCAAGCCTGGATGAATCACAAGCTAGAATCAAGCTTGTTGGCAGAAATATCAACAACCTCAAATATGCAGATGATATCACTCTAATGGCAGAGAAGGAAAAGGAACTAAAGAGCCTCTAGATGAAGGTGAATGAGGAGAGTAAAAAAGCTGGCTTGAAACTCAACATTCAAAAAACTAAGATCATGGCATCCAGTCCCTTTACTTCATGGCAAATAAAAGGGGGAAAAGTGGAAGCAATGGCAGATTTTATTTTCTTAGGCTCCAAAATAACTGTGAATGGTAACTAAAGCCACAAAATGAAAAAATGCTTCCTCATTAGAAGGAAAGCTATGACAAATCCAAATAGCATATTAAAAAGCAGAGACATCAACTTGCTGCCAAGGTCCATATAGTCAAAGCTATAGTTTTTCCAGGAATCATGTATGGATGTGAGAATTGAACCATAAAGAAGGCTGAGCAACAAAGAACTGATGCTTTTGAAATGTGGTGTTGGAGAAGACTCTTGAAAGTCCCTTGAACTGCAAGGAGATCAAACCAGTCAAAAGAAATCAATCCTGAATATTCATTGGAAGCACTGATGCTGAAGCTAAAGATCCAATATTTTGGTCACCTGATGTGAAGAGCCAACTCATTGGAAAAGGCCCTGATTCTGGGAAAGACTGAAGGCCAAAGAACAGGGTGGTAGAGGATGAGGTGGTTTGATAGCAGTACTGACTCAATGGACATTAGTTTGAGGTTTGAGCAAACTCTGGCATATGGTGAAGGACAGAGGAGTCAGGCATGTTGCAGTCCATGGGGTTGCAGAGAGTTGGACACAACTTAGCAACTGAACAACAACAACAATACCCAAATCACTGCTTTTAAAGTCATGTAGAAAAACAAGAATCTGTACAGAAATATCAAGGAACACAAAACACTCAAATTCAATGAGAAATAAGAGAACTTTAGAGAATCATAAGTATTTCATATGGAAATAACCAAATGTTTTTACAGCTTCAACCCATCCTTCCAAGTTTTCTTCATATAACTACTCTATGAATAAATACACGTATTTACCTCACTCACTGTCTTAATCAGAAAAATCTATTAAGAATGGTCATGGGAATGTGTTCATTTGAAATTGTTTAGTCCCTTTAAAATGCTAACACCAATAAGTAACATTGCAAGAACACTTGAGGGACACTTAACTCAGGGTGGGTATCCAGTTATATGGTAGTCACGCTGTTCTGAATTTAATTTGTCAGACAAATAACAGAAAGGACAGCAGGTGTTTTTGTCTAACCCCATTGGTTATGATTAGAGATATTACAAACCTATGAAAATGAATGTTGACATGCCACTTTGCAAGCTAATTTTCTTGTGTAGGGGACATGCCATAGCAAATCTGAATGGAGTGTATTCCCACTTGCCAGACTAACACATTACTTCTCAGAGTCTTTGGTTCTAAAAGCAGATGTTGTCTACTTCAATCAATTTTCAGCTATTAATGGTAGCTTTTAACTGTATTTGTGAAAGGCAGATACATTCAATTAGTATTTGTCAGGAGCAACATGACACTTAATCTGAGGATAAATTTAAGGCTGCCAGGATCTATTGTAACATAGCATTATGTAGATCAAAATTATCAGTAAAAACAAGACTGTATGGTACACAGCTTTAGAGAACAATTTCATTTTTCCTCGGATTTTACACTACATAGACAATGAACATAAAAACAATGTTTACACATATAAAGAGTGAATGATGATTACCCTTTGTGTTATGGAATGAAAAGAAAAAGAATGGAGTGAATGAATTACAAAGGACCACAAAATGAATTAGATGGACCACAAAACTCCATAGTGACCTTTCTTTCTCATAATGTTGCTTTCTTTTTCAGAGAATTCCTCAGAGAATCATATATAATATTTACTTGAAATTTAATTTTCTTATTAAAATATATAAAAAAATAGAAAGCTGTGTAGAGCATGTTCAGAAAATCAATTGCATGCCCCATATTTTATATGTAATTGTAATTAGAGCCATTAAAATAGTCTTACATTCAATGGTAAATCTAAGAAATTATCTGTCATGTTTATTTTTCCACAGTTATCACTATGTTCATCCAGGGATTTGCTCTTAGTGTTAGAGATAGTCCACATCCCTGTCCAAAAAAACCTTGAGCATGAGGGATGTTGTTCAGTCATGTCTGACTCTTTGTGACCCCAAGGACTGCAGCACACCAGGCTTCCCTGTCCTTTACTACCTCCCTTCACTATCCTCCACTGTCTTTCACTATCTTCACTATCTTGAGTAGTTTACACAAACTCATATCTATTGAGTTGGTGATGCCATCCAACCATCTCATCCTCTGTCATCCCCTTCTTCTCCTACCTTCAATCTTTCCCAGCATCAAGGTCTATTCCAATGAGTCAGTTCTTCACATCAGGTGGCCAAAGTATTGGAGCTTCAGCTTCGGCATCAATCCTTCCAATGAATATTCAGGGTTGATTTCCTTTAGGATTGTCTGGTTAAATCTCCTTGCAGTCCATGGGACGCTCAAGAGTCTTCTCCAACACCACAGTTCAAAAGCATCAGTTCTTTAGTGCTCAGCCTTTTTTTTTTGCCCAGCTCTCACATCTATACATGACTACAGGAAAAACCATAGCTTTGACTAGATGGACCACCTTTGTAAGCAAAGTAATGTTTCTTCTTTTTAATGTGCTGTCTAGGTTTGTCATAGCTTTTCATCCAAGGAGCAAGTTTCCTTTCATTTCATGGCTTCAGTCATCAGCCACAGTGATTTTGGAGCCCAAGAAAATGAGAGATGAGGATGCCTAAGTTATTATTGCTTTATTTGTTTAGCTTTGATTTCTAATTCTAATATCATGTAAAAGCACAGATGTGTCTTTCCCATACCCTTTGTCTCTTTAAGAAACTGAAAAATAATGAACTCCAATAGAGCAAGAAATTTTTCAGTATTGGATGGGAGTGACATTCATTTACTTTTCAGGGGAAAGGCAGCTAGATCTAAGCAGAACATGTGAAGAGAAGCTGGGATCTAGAAATATTTGTCAATTTTTAAGGGGGAAATATCTTCAAGGGTTGATTCTTCCCTTTGTTCTTTTCCTTTGCTTTATTCTAAAAAATTTCCTTTCCTATGTGGTGCTAATGGTAAAGAATCCATCTGCCAATGCAAGAGATGAGACACAAGAGACATAGGTTCGACCCCAAGGTCAGGAAGATCCCCTGGAGAAGGAAATGACAACTGGCTCTAGTATTCTTGCCTGGAAAATCTCACGGACAGAGAGCATTATGGGCTACAGTGGGAGGTGTCACAAAGAGTTGGACACAACTGAGTGAACACACACACAAATTTGCTGCAACTAAAAATTTTTATTTCAGATATCCCAGTACTTGATAAAAAGAAGATGGAATGGAGTGGAGCTTTGATGGTTGAAACACAAAGCCTAGGATTGGGAGCTAAGGGGAGAAGTGATGAATAATAATTTTCAAGTAAATGTGTTTCTACTTTGCTGAGAAATGCACTACAGCTAAGAGAACCTTCTCTAAATTGAACATAGGCAAATTGAACAGACTGTACTTACTTGCATCTACTAACTATGCCTCTCCTCTTATAAATTGTCTAAATGAATTCATTCATCCATCAACATAATTTATTGAATTCTTGCCATGAGCCAGATCGTGTTTCTGGAAATACCACCATAAATGAGTAAGAGAAAAATCCCTATCTTTACCGAAATTAACATTCTAGTGAAGAGAGACATATACCTGTGGCAGATTAATTTTGATATTTGGCAAAACTAATACAATTATGTAAAGTTTAAAAATAAAATAAAATTAAAGAAAAAAATGAAATGCTAGTTATAAGAAAAACATGACAATGAAGGGTGCTAAGAATGGCTGAAGTGATGAGAAATTTGAATAGGTATCTTTGAAAAAACTCAACAAAAAAAATAATGAATTTACGGATCTGAAGGAAATGAAAGAGGAAGTCATATAGACATGTGATCAACACATCTAGTACTAGAAACAGGAACCAGCAAATGTAAAGACCTAGAGGCTGGAGCAAATATGTGTATGGAGTGAGAAAGTGAGAAAGAGGTCCTGGGGAGGGCAGAGAGCAGTATAGAGGGGATGGGGGGTTGATTTTGCAGGGTCTTAAAGGACTCACTAAGGATTTCCACCTTTACTTTAAAAGAGATGATGGGAAGGTTTTGATCTGAGAAATAATACGACCCTACTTAATTGCTAATGGAATCAGGATGAGTTCAAAAGAGACCAGTTTAAATATAAATACATATATACACAATGTGGCAAACATTTCTAAAATACGTGTAGAGAATAGAAGGTGGTTGAAGGCAATGGCACCCCACTCTGGTACTCTTGCCTGGAAAATCCCATGGACAGAAGGGCCTGGTGGGCTGCAGTCCATGGGGTCGCTAGGAGTCAGACACGACTGAGCGACTTCACTTTCACTTCTCACTTTCATGCATTGGAGAAGGAAATGGCAACCCACTCCAGTGTTCTTGCCTGGAGAATCCCAGGGACGGGGGAGCCTGGTGGGCTGCCGTCTATGGGGTCGCACAGAGTCAGACACGACTGAAGCGACTTAGCAGCAGCAGCAGCAGCCTTCTTCTGGATAGTACTACTCAGCTCTTACTTACAAAACTTTAATAGATATTACAACCTTTTTTGTAGGTACTAATATGGCAGGGCAGGGAGGTATTATATAAGTATTGTTAGTGGGAAAAAAATAGAATTATTGAGTCTTCAGGTAGAAAGTCGAATGTTCACGCTGGAGAAAAGCTCAGAAATAGCATTCCATGTGCACGCACGCTCAGTTGTGTCTGACTCTTTGGGATCCCATGGACTGTAGCCCACCAGGCTCCTCTGTCCATGGGATTTTCCAGGCAAGGCTACTGGAACAGATTGCCATTTCCTTCTTCAGATGATCCTCCCAACACAGCGATTAAACCCATATCAATTGAGTTTCCTGCATTGGCAGCTGAGTTATTTACCACCTAAGCCACCAGGGAAGTTAAGAATAGTCTAATATGGAATAAATAATGAATAAAAAAACCTCCTGAATAGCACAGGAAATTCTATTCAATACTCTGTAATGACCTATATGGGAAGAGAATCTAAAAATATAGTGGATATATGTAGGTGTCTGTATAAATTACTCATTTTGCTGTATAGCAGAAACCAAAAAAACATGTAAATTGAATATAATCCAATTAAAATTTAATTGAAAAAATAAACTAATAAATAAGTAAAATATTGTTTCCAGGGTAAAAAAAAAAAAGTCTAGTACAAACTAGCTTGTGTGTCAAAGCAAAAAAAAAAAAAAAAAAAGAAATCATAGAAAGGCTAATGATAGTCCCTACTCACATAGCTTTTAAGTCCTAAACATAGTTGGACAAATGTTATCTCAGATTTTAAACCTGGCCATTGTTGTTCTATCAGATTATCAATGTAATGAGGAAATGCACACTATAATATACACTATTTAAAAATGAGAATATTGTTCTGCTTGATTCAATTGATTGTTGCCCAATTTTATTTTTCTAGAATTCCAGATGTCTGAACATGAATTATTGAATACAAACTTACTAAATGTGTATCCTTAAAAGTGAAATAATTGGTTGACTTAATTAGCACAATTCTGTGAGGGAGATTTGGTTTATTATCTTTGTTTTCCACATATATTTTAAATGGGCTGACTTTCTGGCAAAGGAATTGATTCGTTGATTTGGCAATTTATGTTCATGGGCACAGATCTGTCACCTCTACCTATATCCTCTCAAGATAAAAATAAGATAATCTAAAGCATTTTGTGAAAGATGTTTTCAGAAGAAGAAGTGGGGGAAATAAAAAGATTAGGAGGAATGGCAAAGGTATCAATACAAGGATTTGACAGAGTTGTTTTTAAAACTTTTATGAAGAAAACATACTCTGTTATTTTCATTTAACATGAAAAACTATGCTTTGAATACTGAAATGAAAGTTGTAAGTTTGATTTAATCCTAGGTTCTTCCCTGGGAAATGTAATGCTTCAGCACAATTCTCACCAAAACAATTTAAGGCATTGATATATGGTGAGATGTTTCTTTCAATTTAGAGAAATAGGAAGAGTTTGTACTTCAGATCTTTTACAGAAGTGATATATGTGGGAATAAACTGAAGTGAAAAATAAAACACTTCTTATAAGATCCCAAATACCTGTTTGGAAGACACTAAAAAGATACTTTAGGCTCATTGGAGAGGAAAGGCATACATTGGTTTAAAAAATTCAGTATTAAAAAAAAAAATTCAGTATGTGTTTATTGGCTTACTGGCTTTATTTCCAAATCTAAAACTGTGAATGGATATTCTAAAGTTTTCAGTGCAACTCTCCCCCCTCTAAATTATGAAGTATATAGATACAATATTCTATTGGATTCTGTGGTGACATAGTCAAGGAATTCACAATATACAAATACATAGAAATAGTCAATGATGTCAGCATAACTAAGTTAATGATATATTATTATTTGAATAAATCCTCATGAACGAAGAAACATTAACTTGACTGTTTAGAGACAAATGCATTATAGGGTTATAGCTAACTGATGCTAAAAGCACATAATTTTTTAAAAGCATTTATTTTAAACAAGAATTATAAAGCTTTCAGGTCTATCCAATAATGCTTGAAGACACCACATTCTTTCCCAAGTTGTTAATACTTCTGTTGATTGTTATGTTGTTGATTGTTGTGTTAAGTGTTTTCACTCTTTGTTCAGGAACATAAAATCATCTGTCTACGGATCTAATAGATTCTGTTTCAGGATAACAATCTTTATACATTTTACTTTCACAAGAGTTCCAAGAATTTGGCCTTCTTGACTTTCTTTTTAGAGTTGCTGGAAACAAGTTACGTTTTGCGATATTTCCTCAAAAACCTTTTCACAGTTAGTATGCAGATTATTTCCATTTGCTCCACCTGAGATCTCTGTCCCTCAATACCCAACACAGCAGGTTTCTTGATGTCTCAGAAGCAAGATCAACCGATTACTTATTTTGAAAGTCCGAATGCTTCGCAGAAACTTCATCTGGTTCCTAGTAATCAATATTCTACTACAACTAACAGAAAACTTGATTAATTGAAGCCTAAAAACATAAGGATCTTTCTTTTTCAAGGAAGAGGAATTCCGTGGAAAGTAGCTATTGGCAGTGGTTTTGCAACTTGATGATTTCAGGATCAGTTATCTCTGGTTTTTTGGTTTTATTTTTGCATTTCTCTCAATGTACACGTTTTTTGTTTTTGGCTTTTTCCCTTGAAATCACAAGATGGTGTCTATAGCTTCAGACATCACAACTATTTTCAGTGTGTCTCTGACTGCAAGTCCCTGTGCTCAAAGCACAATGAGACCAAGCAAATTGAAAGTCAGAGTTTGCATCAGAGAAATGATTATTGTAGGGCCATGGAAGGAGATGGGTGGCTTATGGCCCCCCAAACCCCAAACTCTCCAAAGGGTTTTAGCAATATACTTTTAAAGGCAAAGTGGGGGGTGGTGGTTAGTTGTTGCAAACTTCTTGGTATTAGAATCCTTTGTTCTTGCTGCTGTCCGTGTAGGTCAGTCATGATGTTCCTGTAAATCTCCAGTGAAACAAGTTTCTGAAACTTATCACTATATGAATGAACTCAAAGGTCAGAACCCTGAGAATAGGCTACCTTGTATATTTCAGCCTATAGGCAATATTCTTTTACAAAAGATGCAGAGCCAGCATGACTAAGCACAGACAGCAGAGAACAAAGTAAAAGGAACAGATCTAATATAGAGTCAGATTTGTTCTTCCCCATTACATAAGTAGCAAGAAGAGGTACAGCAAGTCATGGCCTTTGACTTCTTTCAAGAGAAAAAAGCTATCTCAGACTCTCCGACCTTAGAAATGTGCCACAAAGCCACCTCTAACTTCAAGGGAACCTGGGAAAGTAGTTTTATTTGGGCACCTGGCGTTGAACAAAGCCAGGGTCCTGTTAGTAGCAAGAAGAAACCTTTGGATATTGAATGCCAATGTGAGTCACATTCTCATCTCACTTTGTATTAGTTAATCTAGAAACAGGATAGCAGTTCACCTTTTCTCCAAAGGTAATCTGGGCTGTCAAAACACTTCAGACAGCTGTCGTATTAGAAGGTAAGCTGAAATTTTAATTTTCTAGAAAGCTGTCCTTTTTCAACATTTATTGTCTTTATATGTGTTTTTTAGGCCAGTTATAACACAGATCATAGAGAGGAGTGGCAAAGAACATGGGCTTTGGCCCATTTTATATTCCATACTGTTACTTAAGGGGCACCCTGTGTACCTTAGTCCCTCATATAGAAATGTGGATGATGATAATACTCACCTCACAGAGCTGTTACAAGGACTGTGATTATTACATAATGTGCACCTGAGGACTGGAGAGAATGTGATTTTGACTTCCAGTACCTACATTCTGATGAATCTGATAAACCATGTCTGGAATGGCCTTTGTTATTCCTTGGCTTGCAAATTACATATGCTTTTATTAGGTCAAACCATTTTTATTAGAATAGGTACTTACTATATGTATTATATGTAAATACATGAAATAAACTAATCATATAATACTTTAGCATCATGGTCTCAGCAGTTTTTGGAATATAGTGTGTCATTTGCCTCTTATTCCCCAAGAAATTATTTTATTAGCAAAGATGATAAATGACAAAGGTAATAAATGATTAGAAAAACAAAGTTAATGTCAAATAAATTTGGAACCAAAATTTAATAATACTTCATTTTCAAATGACTTGAAACTGGATTTACTGTCCAAAATTAAATAAAAGCTAAACTGGCAACACTAAGGAATGAATTTAGGGATATTTCCCCTGCCAACAGAACAGATTAAGTTCTTCAAGTGACACAAGTTTCTATCTTTCTTCCAATTGATAAGAGGTTCCCATTTGTATTGTGGTTTACCCTGAAAATAAAAGAGAACAATTCGTTTCAAATACCCATTTGATTTATGTCACTGCTGACATCATCCAGAGTGACTCATTGTTTTTCCCCAATCAGATACATTATGGTTAATGGAACATCTTGGACACTGGAAAAAAGATATTCTACATTTCATGTCTGCCTGAGAATCCAAGTATAAAAGTGCTTACTCTACTCTGTTTTCTGAATAGATGTAGAACAGTCCTTTAAGCTAATCCACCATTTACTGTGGACTCATCTAGAAAGTAATGGGGCCAAAGAAGACTAGCCATGCTGGATTGCTTCCATTCTCTAAACAGTCATTCCACACATTATGCTTTTGTTTTCCATAGACTTAAATGTAATATTAAATTGCTAAAGATAAAAACATAAATTAGAAGATAATACTTATCATAGTATGGGATGCTCTAACATAAATACCATAGATGGAGTGGTTCAAATCACACACATTTATTTCTCACATAAGGAGGAAGAAGATGGAAGACTGAGATCAAGGCACTGGAAGACTCAGTGTCTTGTAAGAAATCTCTTTCTGGTTCATAGATGGCCATCTCCTCACTATGCTGTTATATAGCAGAAGGAATGTGAGATAACTCTCTAGTTCTTATATAAGGGTGCTAATCCCATTCATGAGAGCTTCACCCTTATTACCTAATTACTTCCGAGGCCTTAACCCCCAGTACTTTCACACTGGGGATTATGGTTTTAGCAAATAAATTTTGAGTGAATACAAATATTCCATCCATTGCAATACCTATATTCTTTTTCATTCTGATGAATAATATCATGTGAAATAAGGTCAAAAGTTATTTCTTGTATTTTCATGGTAAGCAAGCCAATTTTTAGAGATGTAAATTGTCATTCCTTAAATCTTTCTATAAATTTTGCAACATTTAACATAGACACAAATCACTGCTGCTGCTGCTGCTAAGTCACTTCAGTCGTGTCCGACTCTGTGCTACCCCATAGACGGCAGCCCACCAGGCTCCCCCGTCCCTGGGATTCTCCAGGCAAGAACACTGGAGTGGGTTGCCATTTCCTTCTCCAATGCATGAAAGTGAAAAGTGAAAGTGAAGTCGCTCAGTCATGTCCGACCCTCAGCGATCCCATGGATTCAGCCTTCTAGGTTCCTCCGTCCATGGGATTTTCCAGGCAAGAGTACTGGAGTAGGGTGCCATTGCCTTCTCCAGACACAAATCACAGTACTTGTTTATTTCCATAAAACATGACATTTGTTAAGATCAGGAGCACCCATTCATTTTTAGTGATGTTGTGGTTTAACCATTAACCAAGTTTATAATTCAGAGCACAGAGCCTTGCACCCAGCACAAGTAGTGTTCATATAGAGCCACTGTATTGAAGGTGTAATATCACATCTGTCTTGTCTATGCAGTAAACATTAATGATTAAATCAGCACTCTGAGTGCTCCTGTGTACTATCACACTCATAATTCACATTAAGTTCAGTAAGACCTTTGCAGTTTTGTGGTTAGAATTATTGTTGTTGTTGTTCAGGTGCTAAGTCGTGTCTGACTCTTTGCAACCCCATGGACTGCCGCACGCCGGATTTCCCTGTCCTTCACCAATTCCCAGAGGTTACTCAAACTTGTCCATCGAATTGGTGATTCCACCCAACCATCTCATTCTCTGTCATCCCTTTGTTTTCCCACCTTCAATCTTTCCCATCATCAGGGTCTTTTCCAATGAGTCAGTTCTTTGCATCAGGTGGCCAGATTATTGGAGCTTTAGCTTCAATATCAGTCCTTCCAATGAATACACAGGACTGATTTCCTTTAGGATTGATGAGTTTGATCTTGCAGTCCAAGGGACTCTCAAGAGTCTTCTCCATCACCACAGTTCAAAAACATCAGTTCCTCGGTGCTCAGCTTTCTTTATAGTCCAACTCTTACATCCATACATGACTACTGGAATAACCATAGCTTTGATTAGATGGACCTTTGTTGGCAAAGTAATGTCTCTGCTTTTCAATATGCTGTATAGGTTGGTCATAGCTTTAACTCTGAGGAACTACTCCAAAGAGGCAAGGTGAGTGGCCCGTATATATGAGTTTGGCCATGGAATACATGCACTCAAAAGTATATCTCAATAAAAGCATCAGACATCTCAGTTAATGATTTAATGTTTTCTTTGTATATGAAGATGCAAAAATCTGAATTTGTTAATTTTTTGTCCTGAAATGTTCCTAACTATCAAAGAGGCCTGCTTTTCTGAAGCACAGAGCACTTTATTCTGCTTGTGTCTTGGATTCCTTTCAGGGTGTACTGTCAGTCACTGACAACAGTGCCTAACGGCTTGATCCTTGTCAAACTAGATGATGGACAACCATCCTCCTCTTTTGGTTGTCAGTTCAACCCAGCTTTGGGAATCATTCCATGACCAATTTGTTCCACAGTGATAGGAAAGCTTATTCCTAGGTCAGGAAAAGATTTCATTGATAGGCCACTGGATGTGCTGTTACTAGACTAAGTCCTGTTATAGGCAGCCATAAAATTATCTTTCCCACCAACCTTACTAGTCTATTAAACAATAGGAAATGATTCTCCCAATTGTAGAGTTACACTGTTGTGATCATACTAATCTTATATAAAATTGTGTATTTCATCAATTATTTCCAGTTGCTTAGTTGTCATTTGTCAGAGGCTTGGTTATATACTGGGTAATAGAAGAAACAACAATCTTATAGAAGAGGCAGAATTTAAGTAATATAACTGGTAGCATTAATAAAGTAATAAGCAAGAATTAAAGCCAAGAACTTTCTTAAGGTGCAGGCCAATATATCCCCAGTCATCTGTCCCAGTCTGTCCCATACCAATTGCTATCCTTAAGGATAATGATATATTGGCATTATTTACAAGGTACTCAGCCCAATTTCCTAGCCTCATTATGCTGATTATTATTGATCTTGTTCAGTTGCTAAGTTATGTGTGACTCTTTGCAACCTTATGGACTGTAGCACACCAGGCTCCTCTGCCCTCCTCTGTAAACTCCTTCCCAGAGTTTGCTCAAATTCATGTTCATTGAGTCAGTGATGTTATCTAACTATCTCATCTTCTGCTGCCCCCTTCTCCTTTTGCCTCCAATCTTTCCCAGCAACAGGGTCTTTTCCAAGACTTATGACTATTTTTAGTATGATTTAATTGTTCCCAATATAAGGGGAACCTTAAATGATTGAAGCATGCTGTTACCCATATAAACCTATCCTATAACTGAGGAAGGGTCCCTCTTACTAAATGGGGAGTTATGGGTTTTAACTAAAATTTAGCCAATTGCTCTGATTGAGCTTGAGGTACTTTTAAAGAAAATTCATCTTATGGTTATAATCAGAGCAAGTATGAATATTGGCCAATTAAGGGAACCCACTTAGTAATACCAGTAATATAAAAGTATATTTCTTTTGTCTAGAATAAATTTCCTAAGAGTTGTCTAATCAGAGTCCACGAAAGAAGAAATTCACCAAGTTAACCAGAAGTACTAAACATAGGTAATTTATCATAAACCCAAGAATTTCATTGACTTTTAAATGCTGCATAAGATTATACACACAATAGAGAAACATTTTACTTATATGTAAAAGTCCAAGAAATCAAGACAACACTATAAATAACCATATGGGTCAGGTTTAGCATCTTGTGATAGTTGTCTACTTCTTTTTTTTCATTTTTAAGGAGGATAATTGGTTTACAAGTTGTCTACTTCTTATGCCATCTTCTTGTCCTGATGTGATTTCTCCTCTGTTTGTGCATTGTTTTTAAGCGAGTTTGAGGTTAGCAGTCCTCTCTGTAGGCCAGGCTGATGCAAGAACCTTTTTTAAGTGGGAAATATGAATACAAAAATCAGTCCCCTTCAGCTTTGCTGTGCCTGAGCTAGTTAAGAGTACCTGATGAGGTTCCTTTCAGCTAGGTTGGAGAGCATCCTTTAAATGATGTCTTTTCCAGTATGTGTTGCAAGTCATGGAGCATCTGATCTTTCTCCAAAGATAGATCACTCTGATAAGCTTCAGAAACAAGCTTAGATGATCCATTTAATAATTCAATTAAACTTTACAGTAATACAGCATCTTGGTAGTAACAAGAAGCCATCTTGGTAGTGAGTCTTAGGCAGTAAATATAAAACACTAAATATAATCAATAATGCCAGAACTTAATATCCACTGAAACCTACTTTTCCTTTATAAAATTACCCTCACTTCTACAAAATATAGCCAGATGTTCTACTAAAATATAGATTAAATTGTTTGCAAAATAAGTCTTATTTCAATAAATTTGACCTGATGATTTATGTAAGTAGTGGATTGCATAGGTTTTTTAAATTGCCTTTACTGGAACATTTTGGAATCTCAGATTAAACTTTTAAAAGGCTTCTCAAAGATGGAAAAGCCATGCTAAGGACTTGCTGTTGAACTCTGCCTGCAATATCTACAAATTTGGATGGATTCCTCTCTTCTTGAAGGTCTGCAATATATGTTGAGGTCCCTGCACCTGCCAGGAAGTGGATTTCCTTAGTCAGCTGATGAGGCTGCCTGGAACCCTGTGAGCAAAGTGCCAGGGCTGTTTTTCCAAGGGGCTTTATGGCTCCACAAAGTCCACCTTATTTCTTTAAAGCTGTCTGGTCATATCTGACTCTATGCACATTCTCAAATGTGACATTATAGTCAACCGATAACCAATGTTTCCAGATTCTAAAGGGATCAGGTAGAGAGAAAAGATAAATGTTTCAATTCTGTTTACAAAGGTATAATTTATCAAGCTGTTGTAAGCCATAGTTAAGTTAAAAGGGAAAGGTTTCCTTACATCTGGAAAAAATTTTAAAGCCAGTAATATCACTATTCAGACAGATATAACTAATTATTGTTGATCTTTATTTTCTGTTAGCAGTTTTATGAAACAGATTTTTAATTAGAATTTATGATTTATTAATATCACCAGTTCATCAGTAGGATGTAAAAGATATCAGAAACTTATACTTGTCAAAAAGTGGTTTCTATAAATCTTCTAGAATATGAAGCAGTTTTGCAAAAGCATCAGATAAAACAGTAACTATCTGTAAGTGACAAGACAACATGAAATGGCTAAATATCTGATTACAATACAGTTGTCAAAGAAATTTGGTTATTTCTATTTATATTTTACATCTTAATAACTAGAATTATGACTCATAATACCAAGACATATCCAAATTTTAGAAATTTCTAATAATTTCTAGAACATTTATATTAATAACATTGATCCATACACTATAACCTAAGAAGGCTTATTCCCACTCATTTTACAATGCTTTCTATGTAATTTAGCATAGCAAATAAACATATATAGTTTAACACCTCTCTTTGAGGGATTTGATTTCAGGGGCACTTTGATATATCCCAGAGTTAGCTAGAGGTCAGAGAAACTTAATTTAGGATTTGACCTGGAAAGTTAAATATATCAAAAATTTAAAACACTTGGTCAAATAAGATTATAGATCACTATAAAACAATCCTTATTCACTTAAGCAAAATAACAATACAAGATTTCAAAGGAAAATACAGAAAGTTAAAGCATATTGCTTAAACAGTGAAGAAACATTACAATATGTTATCAGAAGCAGATAAATATCCCCAAATATCTTGTCCTCTTAACAGAGAAAAAACTAAATCCTAGTTTTGTATCAACTTACTTTTAATATTAAAATGTATTTACTCAAATTTATTCTTAATTAATCTGTCCTGATCATACATTGTTTTTCCCATTATTTCTTTTCCACAAACCTTCTATAACTTCCTTTTTTACTTTCAGATTCTGTCCTTTTCTCTTTGTCTCATTTGAGCCTTTCTTTAGAGCAAAATTAGGCCTTCCCTGATGACTCAGACAGTAAAGAATCTGCCGGAAACATGGTAGACCTGGGTTTCATCCCTGGGTCAAGAAGATCCCTGGAGAAGAGAATGGCAACCCATTCCAGTATTGTTGCCTGCAAAATTCCATGGACAGAGAAGACTTGTGGGCTGCAGTCCATGGAGTCACAAAGAGTCAGACACGACTAAGAGACTAACACTTTCACTTTAGAGCAAAATTACTTACTTTTCCCTTAACTATAGGCATTTACGTTCCTTATATATTCTTTTTCCTTTTCATGTAAACATGATTTTCTTCTTAATTTTATTGGTTTTAATTAAATGTTTTAATTAGAATTATTAACTTTTAAAACCTTAATTTCTAGTGAAAACTAAGAAGTAAACAATTATAAGCTGTCTTTTACATCAGAATTCTGTAGAATAACAAACATAAATATTATTCAGATTTCCAAAACATGCATTCTTATAGAAAATGTCTCAGTGTGGCACCAAACATATTTATTAATAGTCCTAAATAACTTTAGTTTCTTTGTAAAAGCCTATGCTCAGTAATTAATGTTTCAGTAATTTTATTTGGGAGTGATCTAGATATTCAATAACTTCCATCATTTAACTTAATTTAGCAAATCTCTAAAGTTTCAAGTTACTAAAATTTCAAAGAAACTGTTTTTAAGTAGATATACCATAAAACATAATTATTCTTAAATAGTTCACCTAAAAGCTCTCACTTCCTTTATGTCAATTTAGTTCACTTTTCCTCAATAATTATTTTCAGATTACTCATGAAATCTTCAGAAGACATTGGACCACACCAGCCATCACCACTCCCCCCATTTTTCTTGCTAAAAAATTTTGTGACAGAGATAATGTGAACTTATTTGAGTTTTAGTAAACTTGGTTACAATAAAAGTGCTACACTTAATGTTGTCTATGTTAGTTAAACCAACAAATTTAAACTAACTTTAGCAATAACTATTAATTTAATACTGAATATTTCCTAGATCACATGAAACTGAAACTCATTTGGGTTAGTTTCTGTTTCTGAGTTTATAGAATAACTTATTTTCCTTTAAGTCAATTAAATAGCGTTCACTTATAATTAATTTTGGCAATATCATCAAAGGTAGAAACATATATTTATAGTGTAGAAACATAGATATACATATATCCAGATACATATAGATTTCATAGTTTTCATTTCTAAAACTAACTTATAAATCAGGCATTATAATATAAAACTCACTAGTTTATAAAAAAAAATTAGAATAAGTTGTTTTCTTGCTTAAGTTTAAAAGTCCTCTTTTCCTTTTTTTTTTTTAACTTAATCTCAGGAATTGGAGAGGGTCTAGATACAGTTCCCTGATCTGTACAACATTTACATCTCAAAGTGAGAGAAAATGCAAGTTCCTCCTAGAAGGACCTCTGTTCCCTTAGGGTCAGAATTTTGAAAAGATGATTTATCAAGCTGACTTTTTTTTTTTTGCTGCATACACAAAAGTCAGTTTGGGAATGTGAAAAGAGCCCTATGTTGGACATTTCTGTGCAAGATTTTCTTAGTTTCCAATAAAGTGAGTGCTTATGTGCTTCATACAAAATGTGCATGAACCTGGTTGGAGGTTAGCTATCTGACTTCCCTCTGTCTTCTGTTTAGGAGGCTTTATCTGGTGGCTCATTGGTAAAGAATCAACCAGCCAGTGCAGGAGCCACAGAAGATGTGGGTGTGACCCCTGGGTTGGGAAGATCCCCTGGAGAAGGAAATGGTAACCCACTCCAGTGTCCTTGCCTGGGAAATCCCATGGACAGAGGAGCCTGGCAGGCTACAGTCCATGGGGTCACAGAGTCAGACACAACTTAGCAACTAAAAAACAAGAGGAAAAACAATCCCCCATTTTAAAGTTGGTTTGTCAAGATATTACTATCAAAAGCTGTGTGGTGGGCTGTTGTGCTATTTGTAAGTTTACATCCTGTAGGTATTACCCTCAAGTTGTTTCAGCAATTTTGTGTCTGTTTCTGAATTCTCTCACTGGCAGTCTAAAACCAGCTTGGGTGCTCAGAATACTGGATGAGCAACCGTATGTGTGCATCCCTAGACAAGTGAGTCTTTAGTTTGAGTGGCTTTCCTTATGAGACTGCCAAATGGTATGAGGATTTGTTTCCACCACTCCCATAAATTTCTCAGTTGTTTGAGAAAGCTGTATCAGCTGGGAGGATCGGTGGCCCTTATCTTTGGAGCTGAAAGCTCTCATTTGGTGTCTTCAATTTACTCTGACCAGCCCTGTTAAATAGCCAGTTCCAGCAAGGACATCAGATAGCTCCTACCTGATGACACAGTCCAAACCACCTAGGTGTCTTTCAACTGAGCAAAATCTTGTCAATGTCTTTCAACTGGAGAATCCAGATACCTCTTCTTGAACTTAAGTTCAAGGAAACCCTAGTCCTCATATCAAGGAGTTTAATAACAACTGAATAAGGCTCAGGATGTCAGCCAAGATGGGAGATTCAAGACCACATGAGAGATTCACCCAGTTCATCTAGACACATCAAGGAGGTGGATGGGCACATGGAACCCTTGCTGGTACCAAAGACCTAGATCTCTGTAGAGTTCAGTTAAAGGAAAGAAGTCTGCTCTGAATCCTTCATGGTTGTCAAAACTGTTGACTGAAAAACACAAACACACATAATGTAAGAGCTGAGTTGAGTTTTATTCAGGGCCTTCCTGAGGACTCTAACTCAGGAGATTGCCTCTCAGAAAGCTCTTGAGAAATTGCCCCAAAGAGTTGAGAGAGTGGCCAGATATATACAATTTTGCCTAGGAAATACATGTAGTCAAGCATATAGCTCAATAAAAATTTACTGCTGGTCATGAAGATTACATATCTCCATTAATGATTTTAGTGGTTTTCTATGAATGAGAAGATGCAAAACTCTGGGTTCATATTTTTTTTATTTTTCTGAGATAGCTGTGATTATCTATGGGACCTGTTTTTCCAAAGCACAGAATGCCTTATCCTGTTTTTTGTCCAAATAATTAGAGAATTAGGTTTTATTTTAATAGGTAAAATCATAATTTGAATAAACCTATCTTTAATGGAGAAATATCTGTCAGTCTCTTTGTTTCAGGTCAACATTTATCAGTCAATAGCAATTATGTAGATTGTCACAGGACCTATTTCTATCAACAGCTTTTCTTTTTGCAATGAATGGCATCTACTTGTTTGTTCACAGTTCTTGTAACTACATATTTTTATTGGGTTTTGTAGGTGATATTATATATTGACTATGAAGTATGTTATTTTATTAGAATAGTGTTGATTTTTAACAAGCTGTTTTTTTTTCTTTTTTTTTTTAATTTTATTTTATTTTTAAACTTTACATAACTGTATTAGTTTTGCCAAATATCAAAATGAATCCGCCACAGATGTTTTTCTGGAACTCTCTTGCTTTTTCCATGATCCAGCGGATGTTGGCAATTTGATCTCTGGTTCCTCTGCCTTTTCTAAAACCAGCTTGAACATCAGGAAGTTCACGGTTCACGTATTGCTGAAGCCTGGCTTGGAGAATTTTGAGCATTACTTTACTAGTGTGTGAGATGAGTGCAATTGTGCAGTACTTTGAGCATTCTTTGGCAGTGCCTTTCTTTAGGACTGGAATGAAAACTGACCTTTTCCAGTCCTGTGGCCACTGCTGAGTTTTCCAAATTTGTTGGCATATTGAGTGCAGCACTTTCACAGCATCATCTTTCAGGATTTGAAATAGCTCTACTGGAATTCCATCACCTCCTCTAGCTTTGTTCGTAGTGATGCTTTCTAAGGCCCACTTGACTTCATATTCCAGGATGTCTGGCTCTAGGTCAGTGATCACACCATCGTGATTATCTGGGTCATGAAGATCTTTTTTGTACAGTTATTCTGTGTATTCTTGCTACCTCTTCTTAATATCTTCTGCTTCTGTTAGGTCCATACCATTTCTGTCCTTTATCGAGCCCATCTTTGCAGGAAATGTTCCCTTGGTATCTCTAATTTTCTTGAAGAGATCTCTAGTCTTTCCCATTCTGTTGTTTTCCTCTGTTTCTTTGCATTGATCGCTGAGGAAAGCTTTCTTATCTCTTCTTGCTATTCTTTGGAACTCTGCATTCAGATGCTTATATCTTTCCTTTTCTCCTTTGCTTTTCACTTCTCTTCTTTTCACAGCTATTTGTAAGGCCTCCCCAAACAGCCATTTTGCTTTTTTGCATTTCCTTCCCATAGGGAGGGTCTTGATCCCAGTCTCTTGTACAATGTCACGAACCTCCGTCCAGGCACTCTTTCTATCAGATCTAGGCCCTTAAATCTATTTCTCACTTCCACTGTATAATCATAAGGGATTTGATTTAGGTCATACCTGAATGGTCTAGTGGCTTTCCCTACTTTCTTCAATTTAAGTCTGAATTTGGCAATTAGGAGTTTATGATCTGAGCTACAGTCAGCTCCTGGTCTTGTTTTTGCTGACTGTATAGAGCTTCTCCATCTTTGGCTGCAAAGAATATAATCAATCTGATTTCAGTGTTGAGCGTCTGGTGATGTCCATGTGTAGAGTCTTCTCCTGTGTTGTTGGAAGACGGTGTTTCACCAGCCTCATAGAGGTCTCAATTCAACTTCTTTCCTTTCAAGTCACTGGACTTTGTTTCTTACACCTGACACAGCCCCTGAAACCTCTAGATCCAGTACACCCATATCTTCCTTCACATTTGTTCTTTTACTTCAATTTCAGCCTCTGAAATTTACCCCATCTTTTTTCTAGATCATAAATGCATTTAAGACATTTTTGTCAGAATTATTTGGCATTTTGTGCTGAGGAGTTTTTTAAAGTATTTCCTTTGACATTTTCCCACAAATATAAATCCATAATTCAATTTTGATTTAGACGTTTTGTTTAAAGGGGTTGCATGGGAAGAGATTTTGCTTATCTCTAAAAATTCCAATGAAACAACATTCATTTTCTTCTTTCTGAGAAGCTTATATTCCAACTACCAAAACTGACATGTAAAAATATAGATATTATAATAAACAACACACTTTGGTTGAAACAAGAACATATTTACCAATAATATATGGTTGTACATTGCTTAATTACAAATATAGTAATATAGATTAAATTATATAATTAAGAATATAGTATATATAAGAATATAATATATACATATAATTATATATAAGAATCAAAGAATTAAGTTGTTGTAAAGAGGCTTATTAGGAAGAACTGTTTACAGTAAAAAAAAAAAAATTAAATTTGCATCTTGAACTGGCTAAGCAGAGGGAAAGGACAATTCTGTAATGACAAAATTCATTGTGGTTGAAATTGAGCATGACATATTTAGTTTATCACACACTGAATATCAAAGATATCAAAGGGGAACAAAGAGAGCCTAAATGGAGAATATATTTTATAGAGTACTGAAGCCTAGGTGGGTATTGTATGATTGTAAAGGGCTTTAAAAGTTAGGCAATATACATTTTATATGAAAGTTATTAGGTATTATGCAATAAGAGATAAATTCATTTTAGGAAGATTAGCTTGGAAGCACACAAATGTAATAAAATGACAAAAAGAACAGGTACAGGGCCTCCAGAAGCTAGATCTTATTTAAATTGATACAGAAAGGGATGAGTTGATATCCATCAGTATAGATAACAAGGATAGTTGTGTTAGGAGAGAAGAAAATAAGGCCAGAGACATTCAGTTTGGAGAGATGCTTATCACAGAAATGCAGACATGTCAAAAACAGTTCATACCATAATTACATTCTGGTTATATGAATAGATGGACATTGGATTTGGACAAGTTATGTTTTCTTTATTTAATTGAAAATATGATTTAGATATGAATAGTGTCACCAATAGAAACATTAAAATTTTATTAAATTATTTAAATAATATAATTTCTTTTTGTTTTCAAGCTTTCAGTATCCAACAGAAACATTTTATTGTTTTTTTTAAATGGATGAGAAATTGGTTATGAATTATTAAATTAAGATAATTTTGAAAATGTTTATCACACACTGAATATCAAGAAAATCATATGAAATGCTAAAGATAAATAAATGAATACAAGCAAGAACATTCACAACTTCACCTTGAATATGCTTTTTCTAGCTTCTTCTCTTTTTTTGTTCTTAATTTACCCATTCATGTGATATTTATATTTAGTTTGAAATATTAGGGTCAGAGATGAATGGATCTATGAAGGGTAAGATAAAATGGCCTCTTCATGAATATTTTACTTTTAGAAACTTCTATTTATATTATTTACATTTTCAAATTTGGATTCATCATTAACATATTTCAAGACTAATAAAGGTTCAGAAAGTTTTAATGTGAAAACTTAAGCATAAACACTATAAACTGATTAAGGTACTTTATGATAATAAAATGGTGAAGTAAATAAATATATCTTCTCCCTCACAGCATGTATAATGTAATGAAGTATACAGATGATTGGGTAATAATGACTTGGTATAATGAATATTATGCTGGATGAAAACAAGGGTGTTATAAAAGCACATAGGAGAGACCATTGCATTTGTGTCAATATTCCTCAGTTATACTACTTAATAGACTGAACTTTCACATAATAAATACTTTCCAAGTTTTATTAACTTATCATGTAAGTGATTCAATTGGCAAAATAGTTCAGGTTCTAATTTGGAGGAAATTAAACATGAATTCTATTTTTTAAATAATATATTCCCTTAATATACAGTAAAATAATTGAGTTGTATTTCTCACATTTCACATCCTGAATGTTGCCTTTTTCTTTTCATATTTTATGTCATAAGATGGAAAACGTATCTATCAGTTTTTCTTTAACTATACTATTCAATACAGCACAAATGTGGACAAAATGTTTCAGTTGCAGATTTTTCTGTGTATACTGTTCAATTAAAAGAATTACAGTTTAGTTGGACTGAGGCTTTCTGGTTTGACGTTGTCCCACTTAGTACTTTTTGCTCTTGTTGTTTGTACTTTTGGTGTTCAGTTCAGTTCAATCGTGTCTGTCTCTTTGTGACCCTATGGACTACGGCATGCCAGGCCTCCCTGTCCATCACCAGCTCCCAGAGTTTACTCAAACTCATGTCCATTGAGTCGGTGATGCCATCCAATCATCTCATCCTCTGTTGTCCCCTTCTCGTCCTGCCTTCAATCTTTCCCAGCATCAGGGTCTTTTCCAATGTGTCAGCTCTTTGCATCAGGTGGCCAAAATATTGGAGTTTCAGCTTCAACATCAGTCCTTCCAATGAATATTCAGGACCGATTTCCTTTAGGATGGACTGGTTGGATCTCCTTGCAGTCCAAGGGTATCTCAAGAGTCTTCTCCAACACTACAGTTCAAAAGCATCAATTCTTCAGCACTCAGCTTTCTTTATAGTCCAACTCTCACATCCATACATGACCACTGGAAAAACCATAACCTTGACTAGATGGACCTTTGATGGGGAAATAATGTCTCTTTAAAAAAATGTGCTGTCTAGATTTTTCATAACTTTTCTTCCAAAGAGTAAGCGTCTTTTTATTTCATGGCTGCAGTCACCATCTGCAGTGATTTTGGAGCCCCCCAAAATAAAAGTCTGCCACTGTTTCCACTGTTTCCCCATTTATTTGCCATGAAGTGATGGGACCGGATGCCATGATCTTAGTTTTCTGAATGGTGAGCTTTAAGCCAACTTTTTCACTCTCCTGTTTCACTTTCATCAAGAGTCTCTTTAGTTCTTCCTCACTTTCTGCCATTCCTGCCAGAGATGCTCAGAGGGCTCAAACAAATCTTGTGCACACCAGGACCCAGGGACCCCACAGAGACAGAGACAGAACTGTGTTTGGGCATCTCCTGAGGAGATACGGGTCAGCTGTGGTCTGCTGCAGGGACAGGCACTCTGGGTGTGGGTATGGCATAAGTCCCCTCGAAGGAGGTCGCCATTAACCCCACTATAGAGCTGCCAGAACGTACACAGGACTTTTGGTGTTATATCCCCATATTGTCAGGAGTAACAATGACCGGGACATACTTTGAGTTCTGTCACTTACTAGCTAGTTGACTTTCTGCTGCTGCTGCTGCTAAGTCCCTTCAGTCGTGTCCGACTTTGTTCAACCCCATAGATGGCAGCCCACCCGGCTCCCCCATCCCTGGGATTCTCCAGGCAAGAACACTGGAGTGGGTTGCCACTTCCTTCTCCAATGCATGAAAGTGAAAAGTGAAAGTGAAGTCGTTCAGTCGTGTCCAACTCTTCGCAACTCCATGGACTGCAGCCCACCAGGCTTTTTCGTCCATGGGATTTTCCAGGAAAGAGTACTGGAGTGGGGTGCCATTGACCTTCTATAAGTTCTAATTAATTAAGCTTTTTACAACTCATAGCTTTAAACACAGATTGGGATAACAAGGGTCCGTACTTCAAGGTGTAGTTGAGAATTGGGAGAGTTAATGAAATGGCTGTAAATGGACTGTGTACTTGACAAAACCTCGGCTAATATTGTCTTTAAAATATCACCTACATCTTCAACTGCTTCACTCACTTTTTCATCATCCTCCTACAAACTGAAAGTTTTAGTAGATATGTGAATTCAAGTTCATAAAAATAAAACGTGTGTGTATATATGCATCTATAGGTTTATAGATGTGTATCTATATACAAATGTGATATATATATATATGTGTATATACACACACACACACATATATGTGCTTATTCACTTCAGTTGTGTCTGACTCTCTGTGACCCCATGGATTGCAGCCCACCAGGCTCTTCTGTCCATGGATTCTCCACGCAAGAATACTGGAGTGGGTTGCCATGCCGTCCTCCAGGGGATTTTCCTCACCCAGGGATTGAACTCGGGTCTCCTGCAGCTCCTGCATTTCAGGCAGATTCTTTACCACTGTGCCACCAGGGAAGCCCATATATATGTATACATATACATAAATGATGCTTCTTTGGGAGACTCATAGCCAAGGGACCTTTGACAATGATATCCTGTTTCTGAGGATGTGATATTATTTCCAATAGTGAGACTATTGTGTGATGAGCCCCAGGTCATGTTGTCAAGGCTGAGATGGACACAGCAGCAGAGCTGGAGGAGAGTGAGTGACAGCATATTATTTGGCATCATTTGTCTGTGACTGTGCTAATAATCAGTTTATGATTGTTTAAATGGCTGTGGGCATTTAATCCCAAATTCTCATTCAGTTTAAAGTATCAGGGTTGAAAAAGAACAAATCTATGAAGGCTGAAATGAATAATGAATGAAACAAATAATACTTAACTTCAAAAACAGACTGAAGTTGTGTTGTTTAGATTTTAAAATTCAGATCCACACTGCACAGATTCGGAAAGCCAAAAAAGATTAGAAGGTTGGAAAAAAGGACCTTTGAAATAAGATTATTAGCGCTCAGAGAGGATTTAACTGTGAGAGAAGGTAATTGTTTTTGTATCAACATATGTTCTAATACCTCAGTGCAAACTGTCATGCATCAGAATATATGTACCAAGTTTGAAAAATATTGTTTGTTCAGATTTTTTAGTTTTCAAATTAATACAGAGGCCATCTTAATCATGCTATCAATAACTAGGTCCATATGATAAAAGTGAGATAAAGAGTAAGATTATGCATGTAATCCACAAATTGTTGAAGATAAAGTGACAATTTCCACTTTCTAGAGGAAAGTAGCATTTGTAATAAAGAAACTGCATATGATATTATTTCTTTGAAAGGTAATGGTAGTTATAATCATCATCATAAGAATAAACATTTACATTTATTTATCATTTTTTCTGTGCACAGGTACTCTTTTAATGGATTTTCTTGCTATTTCCCTTTAATTCTTACAATAGCGTATATTTCATTCCCATTTTCCATATGAGTCAAGGAAAATAAGGTTCACTGATAGTTTAGCTCCCAAAAGATGACTGAAGTCAATAGAGTGGGCTGTAACTCAAGTACCTCATTTTATATAATAATTTAAAGTTATCTTTTATCTTTGATGCTTTATCTTAATCTTTGATGCTTTCTAGTATGACAACAAAAAGATATCTTTCCTTAATTCATTTTTCCTTACTATTAGACACACATTAAAAAGTTAGATTTGGTTCCAGTCCTTTTTCATTGTAATACCTAATACATATATATAATTGTGAAAGTTGTTGAAACTATGACTCTATGTATTTTTCAAATTGTAAAATGGGTTTAAGTTTTACATCTACTGTTGAAGGATTAAAAATAACAAAGTGACTGGCCCATGATATGAGGGTAATTCAGTAAATAATTTATTAATATAACTGTAACATTGTAGAATTCTAAAAGTAGGCTTTAGGGTTTTGGTTTATTTCTCTGGTAGCTCAGCTGGTAAAGAATCTGCCTGCAATGTAGGTAACCCCAGTTCGATTCCTGGGTCGGGAAGATACACTGGAGAAAGGATAGATTACCTTTATTCTTGGGCTTCTCTGGTGGCTCAGCTGGTAAAAATCCACCTGCAATGCAGGAGACCTGGATTCGATCCCTGGGTTGAGAAGATCCCATGGAGAAGGGAATAGCTACCCACTCCAATAGAATTGCCTGGAGAATTCCATGGACTGTATAGTCCATGGGGTCGCAAAGAGTTGAATGCAACTTTCACTTTCACTTTTCGTTCTGTGTGTGTATGCCCAAAATTTCTATTTTAGGGCTTGCAAATTTAGCATACATTGTGGGCACAAGGCCCCAAATGTATATTAATTCAAAGCTGTCTGCTGCTATACAGACATTTTAACTTCTCTCTGTCTTCTTCTGGACATGTTCTTAAAGGTTCATGGCTAACTGGTATTTGTGTGTGTGAGTGCCCAGTCACTCAGTCATGTCTGACTCTGTGCGAACCCATGGACTGTAGACTGTCAGGCTCCTCTGTCCATGGAATTCTCTAGGCAAGAATCCTGGAGAGGGTTGCCACATCCTTCTCCAGAGGACCTTCTTGACCCACGGATCAAACCCGTGTCTCTTGCATCTCCTGCACTGGCAGACAGAAGCCCTAAAGAGCCCCTAATAGCTATTGTGGTTGTTAATTTTCATACAGAACTTTAAACAGTGCCTGTGTACATAACAGTTCTCTGAGACTGCATGTTTTATTTTAATTAAAATGAAATATTATTGGTATAATACAAAAAGAAAGTGAAGTGAAAGTCACTCACTTGTGTCCAACTCTTTGTGACCCCATAGACTATACAGTCCATGGAATTCTCCAGGCCGGAAAACTGGAGTGAGTAGCCATTCATTTCTCCAGGGGATCTTGCCCACCCAGGGATCAAACCCAGGCTCCCTGCATTGCAGGCAGATTCTTTACCAGCTGAGCCACCAGGGAAGCCCATAAAGAGAAAGATAGTCGCTAAGTATGTGCATGGGGCTTCCTTGTTGGCTCAGACAGTAAAGCGTCTACCTGCAATGCAGGAGGTTGAACCTAGGTTTAATCCCTAGGTTGGGAAGATCCTTTGGAGATGGAAATGTCAACCCACTCCAGTACTCATGCCTGGAAATTCCCATGGACAGAGAAGCCTGGTAGGTTACAGTCTATGGGGTCACAAAGAGTCGGACACAACTGAGCGACTTCGTTGACTCTTGCCTAAATCTGTTTGCCACTCTTTACTGCACACAGAATAAATTGAAAACCTAAACAAAATCCTGCCTGATCTGGCCACTACTTAGTTCACAGTCTAATACTGCATCGATATGCTCTTTGCTCCAGCTCTACTCGCTCTCATTTAGTTCCTGAAAACAAGACCCTTCCTACCAAGTCCTCTGTACATACAGCTCTTTTAGTGCAATGCTCTTTGCTTTGACCACACTGGCTTTGTCTTTGGGGCTGGATATTTTTAAAAGAGCTTCCTGGGCCCTGCTTCTAGGGATTCATACAATATGTCTGGGTGGGGTCTAGGAATCTATTTTACCCATCCCTCTTAACACTGCTGATGGAAAGAGAATGCAAAAGGTGAGAGTTATGAGTTAATTTGATTTGGGGCAAAATGAGGACTAATAGTCTGGGAGTAGCATTTCAGATAACTCTGAGAGCTGCTCTGAAGAGGTAGGAGGGGAGGTCAGTGTTATATATAATTTTAGATAAGGAAGTCCATGCAGTCAAGCATACATTTTGGCCAAGGCTTGCTGCTTGTAATGAAGAACAGATGCCATCTTTAATGATTTTAGTGCTTTTCTGCATATGAGGAGATGTGAGAGTTGGGCCCATAAAATCATCTTTTGAAAATATCTAACTCTCTGAAGGGCTGTTCTGCCAGTTTTTCCCAGAGCACAGATGCCTCATTCCTGAACTTGACCCTCTGAAGGGTTGTTCTGCCAGTTTTTCCCAGAGCACAGATGCCTCATTCCTGAACTTGACCCTCAGCTCCTTTAAAGGGGGCTGTTGAAGATCAGTGGCTGCAGTGACTAGTGACTTGGTCCTTGTAGAGGCAGATGGCAAGTGCCAATTTTTAGTTGGCAACATCATTCAAAACTATAAGACCAAGACAATATCTTCTTTGATATTCTTCATAACAACAATATTTTAATACTAGCATTTCATTCATATTGTTGCATTATGGGCAGCTACCATGTGTGGGGGCTCTGTGACGATGGGATTTGTTACATCATTTCATCCTGACAATACAGCAACAGGCAAACTGAAGGTGAGCTTCTGAGATTCATAAAGCTGTACACATTCCCCAGCGTCATGCAGAATCAAAATCTGAACCAGTGTTTCTTTGAATTCTAAAGTCTTCGCTCAAAGAGACTAAAGTGACTTGTCCCCAGTCACCAGGTAAAGTCTGTCCTAGAAATCCAGTGTTCATACTTCTGGTCTAGTGCTCTTTTGACACTCACATAATGTGTGTTCTGTGGAGAAGAACAGATTTTAAATACACAGAGAAGGACTTCCCTGGTGGCCCAGCGGTTAAGACTTCGCCTTCTAATGCTAGAGGTGTGGGGTTTAATCCCTGGTTGGGAGCTAAGATTCCCCTATGTCTCCTGGCCAAAAAACCAAAAAATAAATAAATAAAACAGAAACAATTGTCACAAACTCAATAAATGGCTTTAAAAAGGAACTACTTTTTAAAATTTCTTTAATGAAGAAAGAAAGAAAGAATGTTGTTGGTGAACAGAGACAAGTGAACCAAACTTATGTCTAATCTCAACTTGGTTTGCTACCTGATTTCTCAAATATAAACATGCTATAGGCTTTTAACTAATTATATTTTTTTCCAAAAGTTTAACTTAACTCTGGAAGGTATTTTATTTTTGTAATGCAATCACATAAAAGTTTTTTTTTTGTTTGTTTGTTTGTTTAGAAATTAGTTTCAATGCACTTACTTCCTGATAGATAAGGAGTTTTTAAACCCCTTGAATCACTTCATATCATTGTCATTATCAATTCATTAACTTTAATACTGTCTTCCCTTCGTTTTTTTTCTATACTTCTATAATTTGTATAGTTCCTTCACTTTAATTTATATTCTCTCCCTCCCTTTACACCTTCTCTCCCTTTTCTTTCCTATTTCCTTTGCTTAGTAAATATTTATTGAAGTGCTATTAAATAGTTATTAGAAACAATGACACATGTTTGATAAAAAGCAACAAAGGACATACTTGCCTGCCAGGAGTTCATCTTTCAAATTGCATCTTCTAAACCTAACCCCAGTAGACCTTAAATAGTTTATGTGCATAAAAGTTATGTATGAGAATAAAAATGTGGCATTACTTTGTTTTAATACTTAAGTATAAAAGAAAGGATTGATGCTTTTGAATGGTGGTGCTGGAGAAGACTCATGAGAGTTCCTTGGACAGCAAGGAACTTAGACTACTCAATCCTAAAAGGAAATCAACCCTGAATATTCACCGGAAAGACTAATGCTGAAGCTGAAGCTCCAATACTTTGGCCACCTGATGCGAAGGGCCAACTCACTGGAAAAGACCCTGATCCCAGGACAGATTGAAGGCAAAAGGAGAAGGGAGTGACAGAGGATGAGATGTTAGATAGTATCACAGACTCAGTGGACGTAAGTTTGACCAAATTCTGGGAGACAGTGAAGGACACCGAAGCCTGGCATGCTATGGTCCATAGAGTCACAGAGAGTCGGACATGACTTAGCAACTGAACAACAACAAAAAAGAAAGGGAGTTTGAAAAAATACTTCAGTAAAGTTTAGTCGCTGTTGTGTCCGACTCTTTGTAACCCCATGGACTGCAGCACACCAGGCTTCTTTAATGTGGAATATATTTCTCTTCAAAAATTTGTTTAAATTTTAAAACTACAGTTAAAGTTTACTTTGTCAGAGAAAAAAAGAGAACTACATGATCTTTTGGATAAAGTGAAAACCCATGTACAAACGTGAAATTTGCTCCACTTTCTATTTTTTTTTTTTTTTAGGCCAGGTTTTTATTTTATTTTTTTGCTTTACAATATTGTATTGGTTTTGCCATACATCAACATGCATCCGCCACGGGTGTACACTTGTTCCCATCCTGAACCCCCCGTCCCACCTCCCTCCCCATACCGTCCCTCTGGGTCATCCCAGTGCACCAGCCCCAAGCTTCCTATATCCTGCATTGAACCTGGACTGGCGATTCGTTTCTTATATGATATTATACGTGTTTTAATGCCATTCTCCCAAATCATCCGCCCCCCCGCCCCACAGAGTCCAAAAGACTGTTCTATACATCTGTGTGTCTTTTGCTGTCTCGCATACAGGGTTGTCGTTACCATCTTTCTAAATTCCATATATATGCGTTAGTATACTGTATTGGTGTTTTTCTTTCTGGCTTACTTCACTCTGTATAATAGGCTCCAGTTTCATCCACCTCATTAGAACTGATTCAAACACTGCCTTCACAAGATTTTACTAGTAGTAATGAATAATTATTGAATTTTGTTCCTTTAAAAATCTATTCCCTACCTGTGAAGTAATTAAAAAAGAAAAACATAGGTAATAGGGAATAAAGGACAAGAAGCAGCAAGGAAGGAAACACATGTAAGCTCTTCTGTCCTAGGGAACAGGAGCTTTGACAGCATACTGAGTTATCAGTATTCATACATGACAAGCTGAAACCCACGAACCTACAGTAATGCATTCCTTCAATAATGCATCTGCAGGGGATGTGAAAAGAATTGGAAAAGGCTGAAAAAGTCACTGCTTTTCTAAAGTGTCCAAATGAGTCTTTCTATGATACCCTAGTTTTGTGAGCTCTGTCTATAGACTTGGGTCTATTTAATTCAATTTTTTGGTTTGTCCTTATGATTTGGAAACACAATGAGAGCTTACAGTAAGAGATGGATTGGCTCAGAGAATTTATGCTTTGATTCTAGGGAAGAAAATATAATGTTCAATCCAGATAGGGTATATATTTTACATGCTTTATATGAGATAGATATAAATAGGGCTACAGAGAGAAAGAAGACACAGAAATAGGGAAGAAAGAAAGAAGGATAGAATGGAAGGGAGGGAAAAGAGAGAAGGAGAGAAAGAAAGGAGGTAACAAGGAGAGAGATTAATTCATTGAGAGTGAATTGATGAAATAAATATATCAGTAACTGCAGATAACAAGTCAGTAATAATTTCTGGATTCTGAGACTGAATACAGAAATCATGAATCAAGCTATTTCCTCAGTGAGAAAAAGAAAGCTTTTGTGTGTGTGTGTGTGTGTGTGTATATATATACCAGAGGAGAAGAGATGCTTACATAGATGTATGGCTAACCAAGTGCCAATCATTGCTATTTCACAACCCCTGAGCAGCCTCCTGGGCGAGTTTTCTAAGAACTTATTTTTAAAGTATCATGGGAAAGTTAGAAATGATTTTAATAGGTGTAGTTTCCCAGTTAGTGTTTTTCAGGGCAAGAGACAATTAGGAGGAAAATATTTTGTGTTTTTGTTGAGCTTAATTAGGTTTTACCTTCTATTCTAGGTCTATAGAAAACAGTTGCATTTAGGGACTCTGGAAAAGAAAGGTTTTTAAAATATACATTTACTGAGATTTGTATATAGATTGAATTGTGCAGATGTCAAGAATATGTTGTGTAACTCCACCTCCTGCATCTTGGGAGTTAGGTCTTCACAACGGTATGAAATATGAAGTTTAATGCTTTAACTTTTCACTGAAAAATATGCACATTGAGAAAATGTTCCTTTAATTTGTCTGTGCATTTTATCTAATATTCATTAAGTATTAGAGCATTGTGATCTCCCAGCATTCTGCTAGGCCCAAGATCTAAAGCTGCAACCAAAGCATATATGATTTTGGCAAGTTGAATATTATACTTAATGGGATAAATGGAGTATAAACAAGTAAGTACACGATATAACATTTTAAGTGGAAAAAGGCACTATAAAGAAAAATAAGTAAATATTATGAGTAGGTATAAAGGAGTTATTCAATTTATTTGGAAAAAAATAGGGAAGAGCTTCCTTAAAAAAAAAGTGTTATATCACAACAGGAGAATAAGCAAGGACCAAAAATGAATATATAACTCAAATATTGTTCTGAATGTGATAATAAATTGTTCTGACTGATTATTTACACATTCATATCTATATTTTACTGCATATACAAGTTCGTTAAATGGTAGCAATGTAATGTCTAAAGGATTGGGTACAATATATACAATTTGTAGAAAATCTTATGTGTACTGAATAATCAACACTGGAAAGGCATAAAAACACCAAAAAATATACAATTTTTGGTGTCTACTGTGACGCATGCTCTGTACAATAGTCAAAACACATGCAGCCAGTCTGAGGCAAACTATTTCTCACAAGAACTTAATATGGAAAATATTACTAACTTGAGTGCTAAGTCACTTGAGTCATGTTGACTCTTTCCCACCCTATGGACTGTAGCCCTCCAGGCTCCTCTGTCCATGGGATTCTCCAGGCAAGAATACTGGAGTGGGTTGTCATTTCCTCCTCCGGGGGATCTTCCCCACCCAGAGAGCGAACTCCCATCTCTTGTCTCCTGCATTGGTAGGTGGGTTCTTTACCACTAGCACTACCTGGAAAGCCCTTTGCTAACTTAGGTCATTCAACATTTCCATTATTTTGCAGATAGTATGAGAAAGTAGCAAGATAAAATCAAAGAATTGTCTGATTACACAGCCACATGCTTTTCCTTAATTATTTTACTGAGATTTTAAACACACTAAAAGAATTTGAATAATGTGGGAAAAGAGGAAAAGTGAGATCTTAAATTTGCATGAAGATTAGCCTGATTTCTAAATACAAATTTTAAAATGTTAATTATTCAAATCAAACCCATTCAACTAACACACTTAACCCTTATTAAAAGAACTCGTAGTTGGTTTTAATGAGATATTTTCAACAATTTTCTTGAGCAGCCTGGAAGGATAAAAATCAAACATGTTTTAATATTTTCCCTCTCAGTGGGTACTTGTTCTTTCAATGTTGATGGAACCCTAGGATTTAAATCCATTGATTGAATATTTAGAGTTGTTTTAATTTCATTTTTTACTTTCTATTTAGGATTCCTGCTGCATAGTGCTCTATGAAGCTAAGAGTGAATGAATGAACAATCGTCATTTATGCACTCTAATTCTACTGCAGATATTTAATGATAAAACATTTTATTTCCTTTTGTTGGATATCATTTCAAAACTATAACAAACCCAATTATATTCACAATCAGCTTCCAAGGACACTAATGAGATGCCATGTAATCTCTTCAGAAGATATTTCATGCAATTTTCCAGTTCAAATCAAATGTATCGATCTTTAATCTTATTCAATGATGAATGAAATATATATATAATTTAAATATATAAATATTATATAAGTATATTTATATTTTTTCAACGGTGAACTACACAGATTTTTTTTTTTAATCTCAGTTAAATAACTGACTGGAAAGGTCCTAAGAACGTAATAGTGAAGCTTTCAGACACAAGGTAACTTGACTTTAGGATACACACACACACACACACACACACACACGAAAGCTTTTGTATTAATACAGTTTCCTTTTGTTTTCTGTTTCTAGAACTTCAACTTACTGGCTCACTCGCATCCAGTCTTTTCTCTACTGCAATGAGAACGGCCTTCTGGGCAGTTTTTCAGAAGAGACGCACTCCTGTACGTGTCCCAACGACCAGGTGGTCTGCACGGCCTTCCTGCCCTGCACGGTGGGCGACGCGGCCGCCTGCCTCACCTGTGCCCCAGACAACCGCACCCGCTGCGGCACCTGCAACACGGGCTACATGCTGAGCCAGGGCTTCTGCAAACCCGAGGTCGCCGAGTCCACCGACCACTACATCGGCTTCGAGACTGACCTGCAAGACCTGGAGATGAAATACCTGTTGCAGAAAACCGACAGGCGGCTGGAAGTGCACGCCATCTTCATCAGCAACGACATGCGCCTCAACAGCTGGTTCGACCCCTCCTGGCGCAAGAGGATGCTCCTCACCTTAAAGAGCAACAAGTACAAGTCGAGCCTGGTCCACATGATCCTGGGTCTCTCTTTACAGATCTGTTTGACGAAAAACAGCACCCTGGAGCCCGTGTTGGCCGTCTACATCAACCCCTTCGGAGGCAGCCACTCTGAGAGCTGGTTTATGCCTGTGAATGAAAACAGCTTCCCCGACTGGGAGCGGACTAAGCTGGACCTCCCCCTGCAGTGTTACAACTGGTCGCTGACTCTGGGGAACAAGTGGAAGACGTTTTTTGAGACCGTGCACATCTACCTGAGGAGTCGCATCAAGTCAAACGGCCCCAATGGCAACGAGAGCATCTACTACGAACCCCTGGAGTTTATTGACCCATCCCGGAACCTGGGCTATATGAAAATCAATAACATTCAAGTGTTTGGCTACAGCATGCACTTTGACCCGGAAGCCATCCGGGACCTGATTCTGCAGCTGGACTACCCCTACACTCAGGGATCCCAGGACTCAGCACTTTTGCAGCTTCTAGAGATAAGAGACCGTGTAAATAAACTCTCCCCACCTGGTCAGCGTCGTCTAGATCTCTTCTCTTGCTTGCTTCGTCATAGACTCAAGCTGTCTACTAGTGAGGTGGTGAGAATCCAATCTGCTCTGCAGGCGTTTAATGCCAAATTGCCAAACACAGTGGATTATGACACAACCAAATTATGTAGTTAACCATACATGTCAAGCACAACCCAAAATCTTGAAGGAGTTTTTACAGTGCTTTTGTGGAACAGTTTATGTTTGGAAGAGTACCTTTAAATTGTCTTTTCAATATCTGTCTTATATCCGTCAATAACGTTGGATGGCAATTTACACACATGGACTTGCTGACAATGAATATATTATACTGCAGTTTTGGTTTCTGAATGAAATAAATACTGACACCAGTCTAGAAGACATTCTACTTTTTACAATAAATTTCATTTGTAATTTTATATGTTCCGTGGCAATGCTTTTGTGCATTACATCCTCTAGAGGGAACATAAAAAGATACCAATAAAATTTTGTAGCTGAACAGTTATTAAAAAGAAATGCTGTGGGATTCCTTTTTTCCATGAAATGAGTTCTATTTTGATATAGCTTGTTAGAACCTGGGGAAAATTCCCAAGATTTTTTAATTGAAACATTTGACGGTTCCTTTCAAAAGCCTTTAGGGAAAACCCAACTAGGTAGAATGCCTAGCATTAATGCATTTTTATGGTTAACAGCATAATGGCAGTGCTTTATTACCTATACTTATAAACCAGACACCATCATTATTAAAATAGACAACTTATTTCTCAACTAAATATCTAAACATTCTGGCAAACACACAGAAAGTCAGTGTGCTTATAAGTACACATGGAGAAAGTAAAGCCTTCATTTTCTCAGCAACTTGCTTTGTCATTCTCTTTCTACATTCTAATAACCAGCAATCAGCATACTCTACACACTTATTTTCATTTCAAGTATTAAAAGCCTAGTTATTCCAGTACTTTAGCAATGTCAATAAGATAACATTTCTAGAAATGATAAATTGTAATGTGCTGGCGTAAAACAAATGGTCAAATAACTAATTCAAGTGTAAATAGACATTTTTTCCTCTCAGAGAAACTAGTATCATTAAAATACATTTTGCAGTACAATTTCTTTCAATACAAACTATTTTTAGTCCAAAATATTTGCTTGAAATTCCATATTACCAATATATAATATTAGATATGTGGGGCTTCCCAGGTGGCACTAATGGTAAAGAACCTGCCTGCCAATTCAGGAGACATAAGAGATACAGGTTCAATCCCTGAGTCAGGAAGATCCCTTGGAGGAGGCCATGACAACTCACTCCAGTATTCTTGCCTGGAGAATCCCATGGACAGTGGAGCCTGGCAGGCTACAGTCCATTGGGTCTCCGAGTTGGACACGACTGAAGGCACTTATCACATACAATATTAGATATATAATTAATGTTTTTAATCTAATGAACTTAAGTTGCGTTTTTGTTTAGATATATGAATGTGTTTGTAAAGTATGGTGATGCTTTTATCACTCTGCTCTTATTTAAATATTTCATAAACATTTCTTATAATGTTAACCAATGCACTGTCCAGCCCAGGTTTCCTGTTGAGGTCATGAAGTTATTTCTCAGAGCACAAAGAAGGGAATCTATGACATGATTGAACATAGTAAGACTGATGATGAAAACATCACATCCACATTCTGGATTCTTAAGCTGTTTGTTTAGATTCCAAAGCATTTTAAGAAAAGGTAGCTCAGACATTGCATACCAATTCAGTCACCATAAGTATGGCATAGCCTTCTAACCCCTGCCTGGATAACTGATTTTCTTTCTATAATCATCTGATTTTTTCCCCTTACTTTTGCTATTATCATAAATCAACTGAAAATATACACAATTATTTAACACCAGTTTTCTGATGTCATAGCAGATATACTTTTTATTTAATTCTGACAACACTAGGCTATAGATTATCATTCCCATTTTCTTGGTGGAAGAAAAACAAACAGAGGCTCAGAATGGTTTGTCAAATTCCCCAAGATCACAAACCAATAAGTTAAAAAATCAGCCTACCAACACAACTTTTCTGGAATGAATTGTCTTCTTTTCAGTGTGCCACTGAGATTTAAATGAACCATCCTATTTCTGTATTTAATCTCATTACATGGACAGGTTTATGGTGAAACAAGAATCATTTATAAAATTGAGGTCTAAATCATTATAAAACACATACCTTCACAGTACACTGGAATAGTTAAATAAACCAGAATGTATCATCCAAAATTGATCACCGACAAAATGACCAAGCTTATCGAAAATAGATAGACCATATATTTAAAAAGACATTTGCTTATAAAAGTCAGAATTGCAACTAAGGCTTTTTCCAGAAGCATTTTTGAGGCCCAGATGTCCAAAGTCACTGATCTCAGAAACCACCTGAGCAATGTATGTGGTCACCAGTGGACTCAGAACAGCAACCATTCTTGGAACCTAAGCAAAATGTCAGCAATCCTACTTTTATTGCTCAGCTCACTCTGTGCTGATGGGCTTATGATAGAGAAGCTCCTATGGCTAAAGGTAAGGATATACCTGGCTAGGGTGGCTAGGGGTTTATCCTGAGACTTGGCATGTGTTGCCACAGAAGGCTATTGAAAGATGATTAATCATCTTCATTCTGTCTTGGTAACAACCTCAGTGAATATTCAGTATCTCTGACTACATTTTTCCCTTGAAAGTGGAAAAGTAATATGAATGTCTTTCTCTGACTGTTGGGTCTAACATGAATAATATGAATACAATGTAAGTAAACCTACCAAGCAGATTCTAAAGCACTATACAGATTTAAAGGATAAGTGATCAACATCTTTTAATATTTTTGTTTCTCATATGCTACCAGTAAAGTCAAACAAGCAATAGACAATATAAAATATACTTAATTCAACATTTGTTTGTCAACATATGGGAAAAATGCTTTATGATATTGAAAAATTTTAATAAAATTAATTTTATTCAAAATCTTACTTAGACCAAAAATTGAAAAATCATATTTTAAAAGACAGCATTTGATTTCTTTTTTTTGATATTTCTAATGTAAGCTTCTAAATTAGCAGTTGCTGCTGCTGCTGCTGCTAAGTCACTTCAGTCGTGTCCAACTCTGTGTGACCCCATAGACGGCAGCTACCTGGCTCCCCTGTCCCTGGGATTCTCCAGGCAAGAATACTGGAGTGGTTTGCCATTTCCTTCTCCAATGCATGAAAGTGAAAAGTGAAAGTGAAGTAGCTCAGTCGTGTCCGACTCTTAGCGACCCCATGGACTGCAGCCCACCAGGCTCCTCCACCCATGGGATTTTCCAGGCAAGAGTACTGGAGTGGGGTGCCATTGACTTCTCTGAAATTAGCAGTTAATTGACCTTAAAAAATTCAGTGAAATTTGAAATTCTGAAAATTCAAAAATGTATTGAGAATACATTTTGCTTCCAGAAACATCTCATATTGCTCTAGATTTTTTGATGACTATCGTAAATTTGACTTGCTTTACTGTTCCTGTCCCAAGTTGACTTTTTGCAAGTTAATCAGTATTGAAATGATCACTGTCAGCTCAAAAATTTTTCTGAAATGGCTGATGGTCTTCCCTGATTTAAATAGAGCCAGAAAATTGATTTTCCTTTCCTTCTCTTTTTTAAAAATTTTTTGATGACTCATCAGGATATAGAAATATATTGGAAGGAACCAGGTCCGTGTATTGCCCTCTAATCATGTATGTCCCCTTTTTGTAAATATGCCTCCTTCTTTCTTTATGGAGGTTATTTAAGATCTCCAGTTTGAACAGATCTAGAAAATAAATAATTTTAAACAATGTAAGAGCAAAATAAAACACTCTCTCTCTCTCTCTCTCTCTATATATATATATATATATATATATATTTGTTAAGTGGGAATTATAGAATATAAGAATTCACCTGAATGGAAAGTTGAAAGTTTAAAAAATCCAGTAGAAAATATAACTTTTAAATAAGAAACTTGGTTTAAGATTTTAAGAAGCTACATAGATGTCTTCCAAATCCATGTGACAATTGAAAAGAACATACCAAAAAAATCAACCTTAGAGAAACTGAAAACAACCTCATTCTGATTTGTTTCCTAGAGCATTTAACTGGAATAATAATTCTTTAGGAAAAATGTATCTTCCTGGTGCTTATAATTGAAACTTCAGAGTCACAGATGTTAAGCTTGTGATATTCTTTGTCAATAATAGTGCAATCATCTGATTTTTTTTTTAATTTTTATTTATTTATTTGGCTGTGTCAGGTCTTGCAGGATCTTTCATTGTGGCGCACGGGTTCTCCAGTTGTGGCCCGAGGAGTCCAGTAGTGGCAGAGCACAGGCTTAGTTGCCCCACAGCATGTGGCATCTAGTTCCCTAACCATACTTTGCATTGCAAAGCATATTCTTAACCACTGGACCACAAAGGAAGCCCCTCATTTGAATTTTTACAACCTGAGAGTTTACTGAGCTACTTTTCTACAGCTATCAACCTTCTACTTTCCTCTTCTCCATCTCTGTCGTCAGTTACATTTCTACCTCCAGGCTCTCCTAGAGATAGACATATATATTATAATTCAATCACAGTATAATACTCTAATATCTGGAAAATTTTCTTAGCTGAAAATTTTTACAAACATCTACATTTTTTTATATGAAAGCAACATTAACTATTTTAATGAGCCATGAATGACTAATGAATTAGAATATCCATGTCAAATTATTTGATATTGAGGACATGCAGCCAAGTTTGGTAAGTTAGTACATATAAATGAAATTCAATGAAAGCAAAAATTCCACACTTGAAATTATCTCATGTGCTGGCAATCAGAAGATTAAATGATTATTTAATGACTGAAGTACTATTTCATGCTATGATTATACCATATAACTGTCAAATAAAACCATACTACATAATACCTGATTACTTAAATATCTATGCAGTATGTACAATAAAGCACTGTTCAGAGAGCATAGTGATTTCAAGGATTTTGTGGTAACCTCGTAAACTGATCCCAGGTTTCTAACTTTGCCTCTCCCTTCAGTCACCATTAAAATGGCATCAAGAGTCCTGAAAGCGTCTTCAAAGTGCAAGAATAAATAAATAGGAAAAAATGAGCCCGTAAAAAAATTGTAGCAAAAATACAGGCTATGACACTCAAAATGCTAGCAGTAATATACTTCAAAATTAACTACATGTGTGCATGTGCTTAGTCGCTTCAGTCGTGTCTGAATCTATGCGACCTGTAGCCTGCCAGGCTCCTACGTCCATGGGATTCTCAAGGCAGGAAAATTTGAGAGGGTTGCTATGCCCTCCTCCAGGGGATCTTCCCCACCCAGGGATCAAACCCCATCTCCTGTGGCTTCTGCATTGAAGGTGGATTCTTTACAGCTGAGCCACCAGGGAAGCCTAATAAAATTAGCTATTTACTACAGAAAACTGAAATCAGCTTAATCATTTTACATAGAAGTAACTTGTGATTTTGAAATGTAAATTTTTGCTCTTTTATAATAAGTTGGCAATTTATTTAAATTTATTCATCCCAAATCATTAAAATGAGAGAAAAAATAGACTTATCTATAGGTTGATGGTACTCTACACTTACATAGGTTATGAGCTTTTCTGGTAGCTCAGGTAGTAAAGAATCCACCTGCAATGCAGGAGACCCCAGTTCAATTCCTGGTTTGGGAAGTTACCTTGGAGAAGGGATAGATACCCACTACAGCATTCTTGGACTTCCCTAGTGGCTCAGACGGTAAAGAATTCACCTGCACTGCAGGAGACATGAGTTTGTTCCCTGGGTTGGGAAGATGTCCTGCAGTAGGCATAGCAACCCGCTCCAGTATTCTTGCCTGGAGAATCCCCATGGACAAAGGAGCCTGGCAGGATACAGTCCACGGGGTCGCAAATAATCAGACATGCCTCATCAACTAACCACAGCACAGCAGCATATAGGTTAAATGAAAAAAAAAGAAAGTGTTAGTCATTTGGCTTCCCTGGTAGCTCAACTGGTAAATAATCCACCTGCAAGGCAGGAGATCCCAGTTTGATTACTGGTTTGGGAAAAATCCCTGGAGAAGGGATAAGCTACCCACTCCAGTATTCATGGACTTCTCTGATGGCTTAGCTGGTAAAGAATCCACCTGAAGTGTGGGAGACCTGGGTTCGATCCCTGGGTTGGGAAGAATACTGGGAGAAGGGAATGGCTACCCACTCCGGTATTCACAGTTCAGGTCAGTTGTTCAGTCATGTCCAACTCTTTATGGCCCCATGGACTGCAGCATGCCAGGCTTTCCTGTCCATCAACAACTCCTGGACCTTGCTCAAACTCATGTCCACTGAGTCAGTAATGCCATCAAATCACTGCATCATCTGTCGTCCCCTTTTTTTCCTGCCTTCAATCTTTCCCTACTTTCAATCTTTCCCAGCATCAGGGAAAGATTTGCTAAGGGGTCAGTTCCCTTTCATCAGGTGACCAAAGTATTGGAGCTTCAGCTTTAGCATCAATCTTTCCAATATTCATTGGAAATATTCAGGACTGATTTCTTTTATGATTGACTGGTTTGATCTCCTTGTTGTCCAAGGGACTCTCAAGAGTCTTCTCCAACACCACAGTTCAAAAGCATCAATTCTTCGGTGCTCAATTTCTTTATAGTCCAACTCTCACATCTATACGTGACTACTGGAAAAACCATAGCTTTGACCAGATGGACCTTTGTTGGCAAAACAATGTCTGCTTTTTAATATGCTATCTAGATTTGTCATAGCTTTTCTTCCAAGGAAGAAGTGTCTTTTAATTTCATGGCTGCAGTGACCATCTGCAGTGATTTTGGAGCCCGAGAAAATAAAGTCTCTCACTGATTTCATTGTTTCTCCTTATATTTACCATAGAGTTATGGGACTGGATGCCATGATCCTCATTTTTTGAATGTTGAGGCTTTTCATTTTTTAGAAAGAAATTTTATTTTATGCTTTGAAGTTAGTATTTAAAATAAATAACTGTTAATCAGCTAACAAAGGTCTTTGTTGGTTTTGCCAACAAAGGCAAGTATTTAAAATAAATACCTGTTAATCAGCTAACAAAGGTCTTTGTTGGTTTTGCCAACAAAGGTCTGTCTAGTCAAGGCTATGGTTTTTCCAGTGGTCATGTATGGATGTGAGAGTTGGACTCTGAAGAAGGCTGAGAGCCGAAGACTTGATGCTTTTGAACTGTGGTGTTGGAGAAGACTCTTGAGAGTCCCTTGGACTGCAAGGAGATCCAAGTAGTCCATTCTGAAGGAGATCAGCCCTGGGATTTCTTTGGAGGGAATGATGCTGAAGCTGAAACTCCAGTACTTTGGCCACCTCATGAAAAGAGTTGACTCATTGGAAAAGACTCTGATGCTGGGAGGGATTGGGGGCAGGAGGAAAAGGGGACGACAGAAGATGAGATGGCTGGATGGCATCACTGACTTGATGGTTGTGAGTCTGAGTTAACTCTGGGAGTTGGTGATGGACAGGGAGGCCTGGCATGCTGTGATTCATGGGATCGCAAAGAGTCGGACACAACTGAGCGACTGAACTGAACTGAATCAGCTAACACCACTGCCAGGTTTTTCACTCTCCTCTTTCACTTCCATCAAGAGGCTCTTTAGTTCCTCTTGGCTTTTTGCCATAAAGGTGGTATCATCTGCGCATCTGAAGTTATTGATATTTTTCCTGGCAATCTTGATTCCATCTTGTGCTTCATCTAGCCTGGCATTTTGCATGATGTACTCTACATATAATTTAAATAAGCAAGGTGACAATATACAACCTTGTCATACTCCTTTCCCAATTATGAACCAGTTCATTGTTCCATGTCTGGTTCTGTTGCTTCTTGATCTGCATACAGATTTCTCAGGAGGCAAGTAATGTGGTCTGGTCTTATCTGATCTGATCTGATCTTCCCATCTCTTTAAGAATTTTCCACGTTTTGTTGTGATCCACACAGTCAAATCCATACAGCTGATCTACACAGCTTTGGTGTAGTCAATGAAGCAGATGTTTTTCTGGAACTCTCTTATTTTTTCGATGATCCAGCAGATGTTGGCAATTTGACCTTTGATTCCTCTGTCTTTTCTAAATCCAACTGGAACAGCTGGAAGTTCTCAGTTCACATACTGTTGAAGCTTAGCTTGGAATAGCACGAACCTCTGTCAGTTTCTCAGGCACTCTATCAGATCTAATCCCTTAAATCTATTTGTCACCTCCACTGTATAATCATAAGGGATTTGATTTAGGTCATACCTGAATGGTCTAGTGGTTTTCCCCACTTTCTTCAACTTAAGTCTGGATTTTGTGATAAGGATTTCATGATCTGAGCCGCAGTCAGCTCCTGGTCTTGTTTTTGCTGACTGCATAGAATTTGTCCTCTTTGACTACAAAAAATATAATCAATCTGATTTTGATATTGACCATCTGGTGATGTTCATGTGTAACATCATCTCTTGTGTTGTTGAAAGAGGGTGTTTGCTATGACCGGTACGTTCTCTTGGCAAAACTCTGTTAGCCCTTGCCTTGCTTCATTCTGTACTCCAAGGACAAATTTGCCTGTTACTCCAGGTATCTCCTAACTTCCTACTTTTGCATTCCAGTCGCCTATGATGAAAAATACATTTATTTTGGTCCTAGAATTAATTATAGAAGGTCTTTTATGTCATCATAGAACCTTTCAACTTCAGCTTCTTCATCATTGGTGGTTGGGGCATAGACTTGGATTACTGTGATATTCAATGGTTTACCTTGGTAATGAACAGAGATCATTCTGTCATTTTTGAGACTGCATTCAAGTATTGCATTTCAGGCTTTTGTTGAATATGAGGGCTACTGCATTTCTTCTAAAGGATTCTTGCCCACAGTTGTAGATATACTGGTCATCTGATTTAAGTTCATCCATTCCGGTCCATTTTAATGTTCACTCTTGCCATCTCCTGTCTGACCACTTTACACTGTCTTCCAATTTACACTCATTCATGGACCTACATACCAGGTTCCTATGCAATATTGTTCTTTACAACATTGGACATTACTTCCATCACCAGTCATATCCACAACTCGGTGTTGATTTTGCTTTGGCTCTGTCTCTTCATTAGTTTTAGAGCTATTTCTCCACTCTTCACCAGTAACATATTGGAGCTTAACCAGGTAAATATAAGAAATAATATTATTGCAAGGAAAAACAAACTAAACCTACAGTTCCTATGCAATATTGCTCTTTACAGCATTGGACCTTACTTCTATCACCAGTCCCATCCACAACTGGGTGTTGTTTTTGTTTTGGCTCCATCCCTTCATTCTTTCTGGAGTTATTTCTCCACTGATCTCCAGTAGCATATTGGGCACCTACCGACCTGAGGAGTTCCCCTTTCAGTGTCCTATCTTTTTCCCTTTTCATACAGTTCATGGGGTTCTCAAGGCAAGAATACTGAAGTGGTTTGCCATTCCCTGCTCCAGTGGACCACATTCTGTCAGACCTCTCCACCATGACCCGTCAGTCTTGCGTGGCCCCACACAGCATGGCTTAGTTTCATTGAGTTAGACAAGACTGTGATCCATGTGATCAGATTGGCTAGTTGTTGGTGATTATAGTTTCAGTCTATCTGCCCTCTGATACCCTCTCTCAGTGCCTACCGTCTTAAAGGGTTTCACTTACCCTGGATGTGGGGTCTCTCTTCACGGCTGCTCCAGCAAAGCGCAGCCACTGCTCCTTACCTCGAACATGGGGTAGCTCCTCTTGGCCACCTCCCTGACCTCAGGCGTGGGGTAGCTCCTCCCGGCCATCGCCCCTCTCCTTGGGTGCAGGGTAGCTCCTCTTGGCTGCTGCCCCTAACCACTGGCCCCAGGTAGCTTCTCTCGGATGTGCTTTTGCACCATGGCAGCCAGGCATGCTCTTGAATGTTAGGTCCATGAATATCAACATACTAGAAATCAGTGAACTAAGATGGACTGGAATGGGTGAATTTAACTCAGATAACCATTATATCTACTACTGTGGGCAGGAATCCCTTAGAAGAAATGGAGAAGCCATCATAGTCAAGTAAAGAATCCAAAATGCAGTACTTGGATGCAATCTCAAAAATGACAGAATAATCTCTGTTCATTTCCAAGGCCAATCATTCAGTATCACGGTAATCCAAGTCTACGCCCTGACCAGTAACGCTGAAGAAGCTGAAGTTCAACAGTTCTATGAAGACCTACAACACCTTCTAGAACTAAAACCCAAAAAAGATATCCTTTTCCTTATAGGGGACTGGAATGCAAAAGTAGGAAGTCAAGAAACACCTGGAGTAACAGGCAAATTTGGCCTTGGAATATGGAATGAAGCAGGGCAAAGGCTAATGGAGTTCTGCCAAGAGAATGCACTTGTCATAACAAACACACACTTCCAACAATACAAGAGAAGACTCTACAATGGACATCAACAGATAGTCAACAGTGAAATCAGACTGATTATATTCTCTGCAGCCAAAGATGGAGAAGCTCTATACAATCAGCAAAAACAGGACCGGGAGCTGACTGTGGCTAAAATCATGAATTCCTTATTGCCAAATTCAGACTGAAATTGAAGAAAGTAGGGAAAACCACTAGACCATTTAGGTATGGCCTAAATCAAATCCCTTATGATTATACAGTGGAAGTAAGAAAAGGATTTAAGGGACTAGATCAGATAGACAGAGTGCCTGATGAACTATGGATGGAGGTTCATGACATTGCACAGAAGACGGGAATCAAGACCATCCCCAAGGAAAAGAAATGCAAAAAAGCAAAATGCTGTCTGAAGAGGCATTACAAATACCTGTGAAAAAAGGGAAGCAAAAAGCAAAGGAGAAAAGGAAAGATATACCCATTTGAATGCAGAGTTGCAAAGAATAGCAAGGGAAAATAGGATGGCCTTCCACAGCAATCAATGCAAGGAAGTGGAGGAAAACACTAGAATGGGAAAGACTAGGGATGTCTTCAAGAAAATTAGAGATAACAAGGGAAATTTCATGCAAAGATGGGCTCAATAGAGAACAGAAATGGTAGGGACCTAACAGGAGCAGAAGATATTAAGAAGAGGTGGCAAGACTACACAGAAGAACTGTAAAAAAAAGATCTTCATGACCCAGATAATCACGATGGTGTGATCACTGACCTAGAGCCAGATATCCTGGAATGTGAAGTCAAATGGGCCTTAGGAAGCATCACTATGAACAAAGCTAGAGGAGGTGATAGAATTCCAGTTGAGCTATTCCAACTCCTGAAAGATGATGCTGTGAAAGTGCTGCACTCAATATGCCAGCAAATTTGGAATGCTCAGCAGTGGCCACAGGACTGGGAAAGGTCAGTTTTCATTCCAATCCCAAAGAAAGGCAGTGCCAAGGAATGCTCAAACTACCACACAATTGCACTCATCTCACACGCTAGTAAAGTAATGCTTAAAATTCTCCAAGCCAGGCTTCAGCAATATGTGAACTGTGGACTTCCAGATGTTCAAGCTGGTTTTAGAAAAGGCAGAGGAACCAGAGATCAAATTGCCAACATCCGCTGGATCATGGAAAAAGCAAGAGAGTTCCAGAAAAACATCTATTTATGCTTTATTGACTATGCCAAATCTTTGTGTGGATCACAGTAAACTGCAAAAAATTCTGAAAAAGATGGGCATACCAGACTACCTGACCTGCCTCTTGAGAAACCTGTATGCAGATCAGGAAGCAACAGTTAGAACTGGACATGGAACAACAGACTGGTTCCAAATAGGAAAAAGAGTATGTCAAGGCTGTATATTGTCACGCTGCTTATTTAACTTATATGCAGAGTACATAATGAGAAACACTGGGCTGGAGGAAGCACAAGCTGGAATCAAGATTGCTAGGAGAAATATCAATAACCTCAGATTTGCAGAAGACACCACCTTTATGTCAGAAATAAAGAAGAAATAAAGAGCCTCTTGATGAAAGTGAAAGAGGAGAGTGAAAAAGTTGGCTTAAAGCTCAACATTCAGAAAACTAAGATCATGGCATCCGGTCCCTTCACTTCATGGGAAATAGATGGGGAAACAGTGGCTGACTTTATATTTTGGGGCTCCAAAATCACTGCAGATGGTGACTTCAGCCATGAAATTAAAAGATGTTTACTCCTTGGAAGGAAAGTTATAACCAACCTAGATAGCATATTAAAAAGCAGAGACATTATTTTGTCAGCAAAAGTCCATCTAGTCAAGGCTATGGTTTTTCCAGTGGTCATGTATGGATGTGAGAGTTGGACTGTAAAGAGAGCTGAGCACTGAAGAATTGATGCTTTTGAACTGTGGTGTTGGAGAAGACTCTTGAGAGTCCCTTGGACTGCAAAGAGATCCAACCAGTCCATCCTAAAGGAGATCAGTCCTGGGTGTTAATTGGAAAGACTGATGTTGAAGCTGAAACTCCAATACTTTGGCCACCTGATGAGAAGAGCTGACTCATTTGAAAAGACCCAGATGCTGGGAAAGATTGAGGGCAGGAGGAGAAGGGACGACAGAGGATGAGATGGTTGGATGGCATCACTGACTCAGTGGTCATGGGTTTGGGTGGACTCTGGGAGTTGGTGATGGACAGGGAGGCCTGGCGTGCTGCGATTCATGGGGTTGCAAAGAGTCGGACATCACTGAGTGACTGAACTGAACTTAACTGAAACCTACAGTTTGGCGAAAGCATATATGCTTTCAGAAAATTAGATCAATAGTGAAAACATGTAATATTGTGTGTGTGTGACCCCATGGACTCTGTTCCACCAGACTCTTCAGACTGTGGGGTTTCCCAGACAAGAATAAAGGGTTGGATTGCCATTTCCTACTCCAGAGGCCCTTCCTCACCCAGGGATCCAACCCGCGGGTCCTGCATCTTCTAAATTGGCAGTAGCATATAGTATTTTGGCCTGGAAAATCCCATGGACTCTATAGTCCATGGAGTCTCAAAGTGTTGGACACAACTGAGAGTCTTCACTTTCACTAGTGTTTGACTCTTTGGGACCCTGTGCTTGTAGCCTATCATCCTCCTCTGTCCATGAGATTTTCCTGGCAAGAATGCTGGGTTGTCATTCCCTATTCCCTTCTGCAGGGGTTCTTCCCGATCCTTTACCATCTGAGCCACCAAGGAAGCCCATGTGCATTATATGCTTAGCATTTAAAAGATTCAGGTAAATTAACATAAAAAGCTATTATAAAATAAAAATCATAAATGTTGTAAATGCTTCTAAATAAACCACCAATTACGAGTTTGTAATGGGAAATTAAAAAAAAAGCCCTCAATTTTTATAGCAAAAAATATGCTATTAAAATCTAATTTCTAATATAGTTGGATATTTCTCTCAACATAAATTGAAAAAGTCCTTAATGAAGAGACTATAATATAAAGGATAGGAGTTAATCAGATAAATATAAGAAATAAAATTATTGGAAGGAAAAATACAAAACTAAACCTACTGCTTGTGAAATGCATATATGCTTTCAGAAGATTGGATCAATATTTTAAAAAATGTAATATGTGTGTGTGTGCACACACATGTGCTCAGTAGTGTCTGATTTTTTGTGACCCCCATCCACTATCACTCACCAGACTCTTCTGTCTGTGGGATTTTCCAGGCAAGAATACTGCTGTAGACTGTCATTTCCTACTCCAGGGGCTCTTCCTCACCCGGGGATCCAATTTGAGTCTCTTGCATCTTCTACATTGACAAGTGGATTCTTTACCACTGAGCCAACTGGGAAGCCTCCAAAAGATGTAAACTCTATCTCAGTGTCATTTTTAAGTTAATTTATAATCAAACAATATATTAATGTAATATTTTATTATAAGTATGACAAAAGAATCAAAATATGTTTGGAAGAACAAGTGATTATAAACAAACAAATGAAATTTGTAAATAAAACTACTTAATGGGAACTTCCAATAACAATAATATTAAAATAAGTAGAAAAATAAGATATCCAGAAGCATAGTGAGGTATTTGTGAAAATGGCATTTGTGATAAAATTCTCATTTTAAATAATAAAAGGGGTGGTTCATACAGGCTAGATCATTTGATTTTCTATTTTAAAAAGGAGATTCAATAATTAAGTTTATATCTTAAAGCAAAAGCAAATAAGAAACTAAATTCTAGTTGCTTAGGGAGTTAACACTATCAACAAAGAATAATACAATGACTAGCCAGGGAGATCTCTAGTGTTAAAAGATTATTCCCCAGGATAGAGCAGTCCAATAAAAAGATAATTTGAGCCATACATGCAAGCATATATGTAATTTAAATTTTTTCAGTAGTCATATTTTTAAAAAGTAGAAGAAAAAGAGAAGTAGAGTTTAATATTTTAGTTAAGCCAGTATACCTAAAACATTATAATTTCAAAAGTAATTAGTAAGAAACAGTGTTAATAAGTGGGTATTTTATATTGCTTTCTGGGACCAAGTCTTGGAAATCTGGTTAATATTGTACATTTACACCCCTCTCAGTTTGGGCCAGTCCCATTTCTAGAGCTTAAAAGTCCCATGTTGCCACTGTTTTAACAGTGCAGCCCCCCGGCGTGTCCCTTTCCCACTTCTTGTTTTACCCGAGCAGCTTCACTTTCAAAGTGACCTGTTCTAGATAAGACACTATCCTGCCATCTTGATTTAACTTCGTTATCTGCACTTTCAAAGGTTTTCTTTATATATTTTCAAGGTCCCTTCTCATGTTCTTCCACTGTGGGCAAACGAAACTAATAGTTTAGCAAAATTCCAGTTGTTCCCTCTCCTTCATCATCATCCTCTCCACACTTCATCCATTATTTCAAGGTTGACAGCAGCCTCTGCTTTTCAATTTTTGCTTAATATGGGAGCTCAGACAATATCTCTTGCTTCCTTACTTGCTAGCTCTGCTTAAAAGAATGGTTAAATTGTTGTTTATTTAATTGGTCAGTTTTAAGTGTTTGTTCTGGAGTTTTTCTTTTTTCCCCCTTTTAAATTGCTGTGTGTGCTGTATTGATGGAAGCCTACCATTCATTTTCTCCCACTATTCTCCTCTATAAACTTATATCTAGACACCAGAGTGAACTCTTCAATTATAAAACTTTTACCTTGAAAATGTTGTACATATCTCTGCAGAATAGGGACCTAACTAACCCTTTATCTGGCATATGATTCCTTTCTTAAGCAGGTCCTTGCCTATTTCTTTCTCTATCTCTTCAGATGCGTTTATTTCACATGGAACTATAATGTACCTATATAAATGTGTATTTGGTGCAAAAACGGCATGCTTTTTCATGCCTACAGACTTTTTCTTCTCCATTCAGCCTGTGACATTCTTTCATCCTCCACCCTGGATTGCCTTCTAAAAAATTACAACTCTAATTCTCACTCATGGATCAGATGAAAAATTGTCTCACATTTGAATTTAATTTTCATCTTACCATTAGCAAAAAGGGTCCATTACCTCTTACATCCTAATTACAAAAAGGTAAAAATGGTCAAAGTAAACAAAGTTTTGATATTTTAGTGAACTTAATTTTTTTATATATCTATCAGATTGTAGATCCCTAAAAAACAGAAACCATATACATTCATATTTTTAAGTTTTAACCTGTAATATGTGCTGTTAATAGATAAGCCTAAAATCAAAATTTCTGGTACACAGTGCATTCTATATTTGATTGGTTCAGTGAATGAATAATGTGAAAGGTGGTTCTAAATTTAAAGATTCTTTCTAAAAGTTCCTCTTTGTGATTATTTTAACCCTGTGTAGCCTTTCTGTGTGGTTGCTAGTATTTCCTGAGGGAGGAATAACTTATAATGCTGTGTGTGTGTGTGTGTGTGTGTGCGTGTGTGTGTGCACACGCACACATGTGTTCAGTCATGTCTGACTTTTTGTGACCACATGGACTGTAGCCCACAGGGCTCCTCTGTCCATGGAATTTCCCAGGCAAGAATACTGGAGTGGGCTGCCATTTCCTCCTCCAGGGGATCTTCCCAATCCAGGGGTCTAATTTTCTTGAGTCTCTGTGAGTCTCCTAAATTATCAGGAAAATTCTTTACCACTGTACCACCTGGGAAGCCTTATAATGATGTTTAGTTTTGTACTATTGGTGTGCTGGTAAATTTTAAAGCTGTGTGGTAACTGCAATAAATTATATCAACTGAGAACAAAATATTTATATAATTGACATGCAATATTAGATTACTTTGAGATGTATTGTATAGCGATTTGACATTTATATATATTCTGAAATGATTACTCCCATAAGCCCGCATACAACGTTACTACAATATAATTGACCATATTTCTTATGCTACATATTTCATCCCCAATGTCTTATTTATTTTATAACTAGAAGTTTATACTTCTTAAACCCCTTTACCTATTTTACCTACCCTACCACCCTCTCTTCTGGTAACTATGCATTTTTTTTTTCTCTGTATCTATGAGTCTTTTAATTTTGTTTTGTTTGTTGGTTGGTTTTTAGATTCCACATACAAGTGAGATCATATGGTATTTGTGTTTCTCCATCTGACCTATTTCACTAAACATGATATCATCTAGAATTTAGATCTAACTATATTCTCACATATTCAAAAGCAGAGACATTACTTTGCCAACAAAGGTTCGTCTAGTCAAGGCTATGGTTTTTCCTGTGGTCATGTATGGATGTGAGAGTTGGACTGTGAAGAAAGCTGAGCACCGAGGAATTGATGCTTTTGAACTGTGGTGTTGGAGAAGACTCGAGAGTCCTTTGGACTGCAAGGAGATCCAACCAGTCCATTCTAAGGGAGATCAGTCCTGGGTGTTCTTTGGAAGGACTGATGCTAAAGCTGAAATTCCAGTACTTTGGCCACCTCATGCGAAGAGTTGACTCATTGGAAATGACCCTGATGCTGGGAGGGATTGGGGGCAAGAGGAGAAGGGGACGACAGAGGATGAGATGGCTGGATGGCATCACCGACTCAATGGACATGAGTTTGTGTGAACTCTGGGAGTTGGTGATGGATAGGGAGGCCTGGCATGCTGCAATTCATGGGGTCACAAAGAGTTGGACATGACTGAGCAACTGAACTGAACTGATATTGTCACAAAACGCAAGATATTCTTATGGAAAAAATATATCCATATATCTCACATCTTCTCTTCTTTATTCATTCATCTATCCATGAAACTTGAGGTTGCTTCCATACCTTGGCTATTGTAAATAATACTGCAATGAATATTTGGGTGCATGCATCTCTTCAAATTAATGTTTTTGTTGTCTTTGGGTAAATAACCAGAAGTGGAAATGCTAGATTTTATTGTTCTGTTCTTAACTTTTTGAAGAACCTCTGTACTGTTTACCATAGTGGCTGCACCAATTTATAATCCCACCAGCAGTGCATGAGGCTTTCCTTTTCTCCACATCCGCACCAAACTTGTTATTTGTTGTGTTTTTGCTTGTAACCATTCTGGCAGGTGTGAGGTAGTATCTCATTGTGGATTTGATTTGCATTTCCTGACTATTAGTGATGCAGAGCATTTTTTCATGTGCCTGTTGACTTTCTATTATGTCTTCTTTGGAAAAATGTCTATTCAGGTCCTGTACCCATTTTTAAAAATTGAGTTGTTTAATTGTTTTTTCATTTTGAGTTCTTTATATATATATATATATATATATATATATATATATAAAATATTAAATCCTTTTAGAATATAGTTGACCCTTGAATGATGCAAGGTTTAGGGTCAATGATCGTCTGTGTGGTAAAATATCTGTGTACAACTTAATAGTTGACCCTCTGCATTTCTGGTTACACATTCTCTGATTCAACCAATGCCAGATTGTGTAGTACTGTAGTGCAAATTTAGTGAAAAAGTCCATGTTAGTGGACCCATGCAGTTTAAATGCTTGTTTTTCAAGGGTCAACTATATATCATTTGCAGATATCTTCTCCCATTCAGTAGGCTGTTGCTACTTTCCTTCACTCTACAGAAGGTTTTTAGCTTAATGTAGTCCCATTTTTTTTCCCCCCTTGGCTGAGAGGGCATATCCAAAAAATATTGCTAAGACTGATGTCTAAGAGCATATTGGCTATGTTTTCCTCCAAAGTTTTATGGCTTCAGATCTTTTCCCCATTGTACTTCATATTCTTGCCTTCTTTGTCATAGATAAATATTTCATATAAGTGTAAATTCACTTCTGAGCTCTCTATTCTGCTCCATTGAGCTATGTGTCTGATTCTGTGGGAGCATCATGCTTTTTGGATTACTTTAGCTTTGTCATATCATTTAAAATCAGGGCGTCTGGTACCTCTAGCTTGTTTTTCTTTCTCAAGGTTGCTTTGATTTCTATATTCCTTGTATTAGAGTAAACGTGAAATCATCATAGCTAAAAGTCAACACTATATGAGTGATAATCATTTTTGTTCTAAATTTAAGCATCATCATTCAATCCTTTTAATAGTATTCATTGGTCATTTTGTTGGCAACATATGACTGTTTCTGCTGCTAGAGCTCACCTAAGACACACTGTATTTTAATATTTAATTTAAATTGATGACTTAAACATCTATTTCAAATATTAACTTATATGCCCTTCTTTTAAAAAGCTCCTATACTCCCCAACACAAAAGGTAAAAAGATGGGACATGAGTAACTTTCTCAAGAAATTTACTCCCTTGAGTTTTGTACAACAGAGCTAATATATTCAAATTTTTAAATAAAAATATTTTTGGTAGAAAGCCACAATAACTGGAATAGTTGGGTTATTATTAACTATTAGTTTATGAATTTTTTAAAGTAAATGGTGGATATATACTATTTCCTGTAATGGAAAACCCTCCTCCACTTTGAGGATACTAAGGTAAAAGACGGGCCAGCTGCAACAATATTTTAAGAAACACAACATTTATGTATTTTTTAAAATAAAATTTAGCCATGCCAAACAATTTTCTCAGTTTTTAGACTCTGTAATACTTATATGATTATTATATAGAGCTTGATAAATATAAAGGTATATCTTTCTTTAAAAGAAAATTTTAAACATTAAAATTAATGAAAAAATATATTAAATCATTTAAGTACATATTATGGCTATAAAATGCATGAAATAAGTTAACATACTTAAAAGGAGTTTTACTTATTAGTTGTAAGGAAGGATTGAGTGTGGTAATATCTCAATTATACTTACAAAAACTGCTATGATCTTGATTTGAAGGAATCTACACTCTAGTGTGTTAGATTGTCTTGTTTCATTTGATCAGAAAATTCTAATAATACAATCATTTAATAAGTTTATATTTTATAATATTTTAAATTCATTTTTATGTTCCTCATCTCTTCTAAACAACTTTATCAGATAGTCTATTATCTCCTATACTAAGTTCACAGTTTAATACATGCCTCTTCATAATAGAAATGTTTTCATCAATTTGCACTACATCTAAGTATTATTATTTTTTCAAACAGCAAAAATCTAAACCTGATGTACTAATCACAAAGACATTCAGTTTCACCAGGAAATTAAAATAAATGAGGCAAAATAATAGCAGGAAGTAGATTGTAGAGTAATGCCCCACTAAAGGAATTCAAATGTTGTTTTGTTATTTTTGTAGCTATTATTTAATATTAGTCTTTAAAAAGAGAGAATTAGGGGAAAAAACACACAACAAATTTCTTCTATCCAGTTTACTACATTACCATCTATAATACTTTTCTTAGAAAGATTCTGATACAGATTTTAGTAGCATGAATTTAGTTTAAAATGATAAAATGCTTGCTTTTAACTTAAAAATTCTAACATGAATTCTAAATTCATTCTAATATGATTAATCTAACACTTATTCAAATTTTAATTGAATAATTTAAAATTAATTTAGGAGAAGGCAATGGCAACCCACTCCAGTACTCTTGTCTGGAAGACTCCTCCATGGACGGAGGAGTCTGATAGGCAGCAGTCCATGGGGTCACGAAGAGTCGGACACCACTGAGCAACTTCACTTTCACTTTTCATTTTCATGCACCGGAGAAGGGAATGGCAACCCACTCCAGTGTTCTTGTCTGGAGAATCCCTGGGATGGGGGATCCTAGTGGTGGGCTGCTGTCTATGGGGTCGCACAGAGTTGGACACGACTAAACTGACCTAGCAGTAGCAGAGCATCAAAGCCATGATGATCATTAACTTTCCAAATTATTGTTTACTATTTACCTTTTCTTGCATTTGTCATTCCATTGTTATCAGTATTTACCCAATTTCTTATTGATTATCAAGTATTTGTTAATATGAGAATGAGATGGTTGGATAGCATCACCAAGCCAAACAGATATGATTATAATTAAATTTTATATGTCAAATTCATAGCAAAATGATATGCAATTAAAATAATAATGTGTTAAATATACAAAGTAAGCCATTATAATTCTACTTTCAGGTTCAGTGTCAACATATAAAAAGCTTGGAAGTCATTAATGAATCCAACTTAAAATCAATAATTTTCATTGAATCTATTAGAGAACTGAGTTTGCAGAACAAACCACCACCCCCAAATCTGGAGAAACAGATAAATCTAGAGAAGAAGAGCGAAGATATGCACACCTGGAACAGAAGTTGCCAGGGTCATCAACTGATGGAAAGTTATAATGGTAACTTGGATTAATTGCTGGAAGCTGAGTATGGTCCAGAACAATGCTGAGACTCTCCTAGGGACATTTTTAGCTCCTCTCACTTCCACTTTTGTGAATTTTACCTTTAGAAACATCAACAGACTCTCATGGTGGAAATCAGAAAGAATAAGCACATAGGTCTGACAGAGGATGGGGAAGAGAAGTCATTGTGAAATATGCCCAGAACTTTCTCTGTAACAAAGGATTACTCTCCAGGTGAAAAGCCTTTGTTGTTATTGTTGTTCAGTCGCTAAATTGTGTCTGATTCTTTGCGATCCCAGAGACTGCATCACTCCTTTACCAGAGTTATTTCACTCATTGTAAGGGCATTTTGTTTATTCTAACTCCCACTAGAATAACAGACAGCAACTTCTTGTCTTGTGGAAGGGGTGGCAAGACAGCTATACCATTAAGGAAAAACACTTGTTCACAACCAGAGCCAGAGAGCCAATACAAGATGAATGTTTAATCAAAAGATTATAGAATACATTCCCTATTTCTCTCATACCTTACCATTACACCAACAGGGCTCCAATATTACTACATATAATAATACAACAGTGGGTCACAGCTGAAACTGTTGAAATTGCAGCTGAAACTGCAAGTCGCAGACTCTTTCTGAGAAGAAGTACTAAGGAACAAAGTGAAAGGGGAGGCAGAAACAAGGGAGATAGAGGAATATGAAGCCTCTAGTACCTATAGCTCCAGCAAGCATTAAACTCAGCTCAACTGGCAGATTTCCACTGACGGTTCTCACTAAGGAATATTCACCTCAGTGTCTATTACATAATATAATATGTCTGTGTGCATGCTAAGTCACTTCAGTCATGACCAACTCTTTGCACCCTGTGGACTGTAGCCCACCAGGCTCCTCTGTCCATGAGAAAGAATACCAGGCAAGAATACCAGGGTGTGTTGCCATGCCCTCCTCCAGGGTATCTTCCTAACCCAGGGATCAAAGCAGCATCTCTTATGTCTCCTGCACTGGCAGGCAGGTTCTTTACCACCAGCGCCACCTGGGAAGTCCTATTTTATGTCTATGTTAGCAAAAAATTACAAGGCATGCCAAAGAGAGAGAAAAGAGGGGGAGAGAGAGAGAGACATTATATTAGAATTTTCTAAGAATTTAAAATAAGGATGATTATTTTCTGCTAATGGAAAAAAATACACAAAACCAAGAACACATTAATAATATAAGCAGAGAAAAAGAAATTTAATAAAGTACCAAAGGGATATGGTTTGGGGGGGTGGGAAACAATCAGCAGCAAGGAGAAATGTCATTGATAAGTTTATTAGTAGATTGTATCCAGTTGAAAAGGAAATCAAGGAATCCATGTGCTTAAACTTAGTTCATTAGAAATTTCCCAAACTTAAAATCAAAGAAGAAAAAAGAATGAGAACAACAACACAACAGAAGATCCAAGAACTGCTGATATGGGCTGAATTGTGTACCCCCAAAATTCATGTTGACATCCTAACCACCAGTATCAGAATGTGGCTGTGTTTGGAGATAGGGACTCTAAAGAGGTAATGAAATTAAAATGAGAGTCATTAGGGTGGGGCCTGATAAAATATGACTGATGTCCTTATAAGACAGGAAGATTAGGACACCGATACACAGAGTGAAGACTGGCAAAAAACACCACCTACTAGCCAAGGAGAGACTCTTCAGAAGAAAGCAATACCGCAGTCACCTTGATTTCGGACTTCTAGCCTCCAGAATTGTGAGAAAATAAATTTCTATTCTTTAAGCCCCTTGGTTTGTTGTACTTTATTATGGCCGCCCTATCAAATTATTGGGCTTCCCAGGTGGCATAGTGGCAAAGAATCCACCTGCCAATGCAGGAGAAGCAAGAGACACAAGTTCGATCCCTGGATCAGGAAGATCCCCTGTAGGAGGAAATGGCAGCCCACTCTAGTATTCTTGCCTGGAAAATCCCATGGATAAAGGAGCCTAGCAGACTACTGTCTATAAGGTTGCAAAGAGTCAGACACGACTGAGTGACTGAGCACATCAAACTAATCTAACCATGAAAATAGAAATGAATGTATCTCTTTTTTATTTATTCTATTTTAGGACTTAAAAATTTTTTGTTTAGTTTTCATTCTAATATAGTAATGTATACTATAGGATAGATACATTAGAATGAAAACTAAACAAAAAAATTTTAAGTCCTAAAATAGAATAAATAAAAAAGAGATACATTCATTTCTATTTTGTAACGTGTGGGGTAGGTATGACTTATTTTATTTATTTTTTTTTGACTTATTTTATAGTAATGGGCATAAAATTTGTAATTTACAAAAAGAAATTCTTAACTTATTCAGTAACTTAGGAGGAACTAAACTGTTTTTTATATGAAATGAAAACTTGATACCCCTTTTATGTTCTCACTGCTTTGCTGTGATTGTTTTGATGACACTTTTTCTAAATTTCATATATAAATATGCTAAGTAATCAAAATGACCTTTAGCTTCCTCATGCTGTTGTAACTGTATATGAAACATAGTGATCATTTTGGCACATAAGCTTGTTTTACTTTATAATAACTGACTACATATTGCTATAATTTTTTGTGTTTATGGCTGTTTCACAAGCATCACCCTATCATTTGAAAACTTAACATCACCTAGCCTTTGTCCTAGCCCTCTTTTTTTAGAAATGTGTTTCTCTTAGTTCAGGTGATTACAGAAAAGAAGTTAGGATGCTCAGAAGTGTCTGAATTAAGTTTTCTTTATCCAGGATAATAGAACATACTGAGTAATTAGAGAACATGAGGTTTTAAACCTCTGTAACATATGGTTTGATCAAATATGATTTATATTTATGAAAATAGAACTCCACAGGACTACTACTCATCTACTCTTGCTTATCAAAAGCCAAAAATTTTGGAAGTATTTTCTAATCTTTGGAAATACCTGAAACATTATATGTTGCCTAATTTATTATTAGATCAGACTGGTCTCATTGTCTTAGTGTCCTTAATTGCATGCATGCATCTACCTAAAACTGAACAGTTTGTTTGTTGCTGTTCAGTTGATTCTGTTATTGATCCTCACGTTCATTTATTCAGCAACACTTACCAAGCACTGACCATGTGCCTGTCATATCACTAGGTTCTGGAAATGATAAAGAAAAATGCAGACAGTGTAGTTGTGTTCACTAGATATAGGCAAGATTCATTTTTTATAGAAGCATAGTTGATTTACAATATTGTGTTAGTTTCAGGTGTACAGCAAAGTGACATGTACACATCTGTATTTATATATTCTTCCTTTTCCATAATAGTGTATGTAATATATTGAATATAGTTTCCTGGAAGAGCTGTGGATCCAAAGAAAAAAGCCATGTAATAAGAAATGAAACAGGTACTCATTACCCTCAGACTACCTACCTATCCCTTCAGTATTATGTGAGATGAAACAGAAATCTTATATCAGCTATTGTAAGTTTTAGTCCCTTCACCATAGACAAATGCCAAAGTTACATACAGACATTTTCAGAAGGCCACTTGATCAATTTGACTATGTTATTTCAATAGCCACAGAGCTAATTTTTCATTTTCCTTACGTTTAATTTTTAGATTTATAATTTAAAGCTGAATAGGTCTACTCAATTCACTTCAGTCACTCAGTCGTATCCGACTCTTTGCAGCCCCATGGACTGCAGCACAACAGGCCTCCCTGTCCATCACCAACTCCCAGAATTTACTCAAACTCATGTCCACTGAGTTGGTGATGCCAACCAACCATCTCGTCCTCTGCTGGCCCCTTCTCCTCCCACCTTCAATCTTTCCCAGCATCAAGGTCTTTTCCGATGAGTCAGTTCTTTGCATCAGATGGCCAAAATATTGGAGTTTCAGCTTCAGCATCAGTCCTCCCAATGAATATTCAGGACTAATTTTTTTTTAGGATGGACTGGTTGGATCTCCTTGCAGTCCAAGGGACTCTCTCAGAGGGACTGCTGCTGCTGCTGCTAAGTCGCTTCAGTGGTGTCCGACTCTGTGCGACCCCATAGATGGCAGCCCACCAGGCTCTCCCGTCCCTGGGATTCTCCAGGCAAGAACACTGGAGTGGGTTGCCATTTCCTTCTCCAATGCATGAAAGTGAAGAGTGAAAGTGAAGTCCCTCAGTCGTGTCCAACTCTTAGCGACCCTATGGACTGCAGCCTTCCAGGCTCCTCCATCCATGGGATTTTCCAGGCAAGAGTACTGGAGTGGGGTGCCATTGCCTTCTCCTAAGAGGGACTATTCTCTAATAAGTCTACTAGATCTATGTTATTTATTTAAATGATCTTAAACTAACTTTAATATGGTTTAGCATATGTTTATTGTATCCCACTTTATAAAGCATCTTTCCCTAATAATTTAATTTCATTTAGTGAATCATTAATTTCATTAATTAATGTTGGTGTCAGTTATGTCAAACTGTTGATACATATAAAATTTGCATGCTGTTTCCACTTCAGCTGATGAATTACTCTCATTATCATCAATATCAGAAAGTATACTGATTACATAGTTTATTGTAGGCAGTTGGAAATAATCTGGGTAATGAGAGATGATAGAAGGCATTGTCATCCCCTCTGAAGACAACGACATTTAAATTGTGTGATAGGAAATATACATTCTTGTGTGCTGGCTTGTGTGCTGAGTCATTTCAGTCATATCCAAATCTGAGATCCTATAGTCCGTAGCCCGCCAGGCTCCTCTGTCCATGGCATTCTCCAGGCAAGAACTCTGGAGTGGGTTGCCATGCCCTCCTTCAGGGGATCTTCTCAAATCAGGGATGGAACCCAAGTCTCTTGTGTCTACCTGCTTTGGCAGGTGAGTTCTTTACCACTAGTGCCACCAATGTACATTCTTATCTACTCACAAAGATGAACAGAGGAATGGATATATAGATTATAGGTAGAATACTCTATAAAAAGTACACGAGATGGAGGAAATTTTCAATGTAGTGGCTTAATTTTTAACAGGAAGATCTCTTTTAACTAACAGAAACCCATGAAAGCAATATAGATTAAAATGGTCCTTGTACTCTGGGTGAAATCAGGTTGAAGTATCATGTGGAAAGCTAAGCCTTGGTTATTCAACAACACGATTAATCTCCTTTGAGGCACTTGATTGATTTTCATGGACCCCCTAAGAACACAAACATATAATATAAAAAAAACACTAGTTTAATAATAAAATGTAGCCAGGGACTCTAATTGCTTGTGTGTGTGTGTGTGCGTGTGCATGCACATGGACGTGCCAAGCATTTTGTTGCTGTGAGGAAGCATTTAACTCCCCTGGGAACTGTGTTTCTCCCTTATAAAGTTAAGTCTGCTTGTATTTTAAGCTCTTTTTCAACTTGAAAAATTTTATGACTTCATGTGCAGATGATTCAAATAATATAGCTCTATTCGGGTAAAAATGGTTGGAAAATATTATTGGTGATGGTGGCTCCTGGTTAAGCCTTGAAATATGGGTAGACCCTTAATAAATTCAGAGGGTTTGAGAAGACTTTCCAGATAATTTAGGAATGCAAGTATATGTGCTGGCAACAAGATATATAGGTGTTTATTAATGCTTGAAAGCTTAATTTTCACCTTTGATTGAAACACTTTGATTTTGGAAGGGTAAACGATTTCTTAAAACATCGCTGAACACAATGATATACTCAGTTGTTGAGATCGATTTTAAAATTAATGCCACTTTTCACTGGCAAGAGTTCATATGCACAATTAAATATATTTGCCCTTTGTCATAACAAAGCCACGACTGAGTTGCCAATACAGCAGCTGTTAAAATCATAATGTCTATTGCCCCATGATGACTGAAGGGTGAGATGGACTAGAAAGAAAATCCAATTCAGTAGATTGGCTCACTTTCTACAATAGACTAAATTCCTGAAAATTTATGTTAGTCATGTTGAATACAGAGATTATAGAAAAATATACCTAAAATTTAGAGATATGCTGCCTTTCAAAAAGGTGAATCACTAAAATCAACACATAAGAGATTTACCTGCCTATTCATAAATGTTAATTCTTTCTAAGAAAGCCTTCAAAATAGATCAATGGAAAAGAAACCAATAACTTTTTCAGTCACATTGCCATTTACAATGGAAGAATATCTCAACAAAAGTAAAGTTGTCTACATGGATTCTAAAGAAAGGGGATCCAAGATTCATAATTCAACTCTAGTTCTCCAGTACCATCCTGAGGCAATCATGCCCTGATCAAGCTATATCCTCTTTTAAATATTTATAAATATTAATATAAATATTAATATATTAATATAAATATTAAAATATTTGTTTTCTCTGTTAACACTTTTGAAACTCCTAATAGCATTAATATGGAAGTATTATTTTATTTTCTTTTTGTTTCCAAAACTAGCAATTTGTTATTGCTATTGACTGAATGCCCATGTTTCATCAAATTCATCTATTGAAATCCAGTTCACAAAGTAACGATATTAGAAAGTACAGCCTTTGGGAAGTGATTAGGTCTTGAGGAGTGAGCCCTCATGAATGGGACGCCTACCCTTTTCAAGAGGCTCCACAGGGTTCCTTCACCCCTTCTACCAGGTGAAAACATGGGGAGAAGATAGTCTTCTGTGCACTGGTATACATACTCTCAAAAAACTGAATCTGCCTGTATCTTGGATTTCACAGCCTCCAGATTGGTGAGAAATAAATGTTTCTTATTTAAGCCATGTAGTCTGCAATATTTTTGTTGTAACAGTCAGAACAGACTAAGACTTTTATAAAATTGGTAAAACTCCTTAAAATCACTGGTGTCTTAAAAATCATAAATTTAGCTTATGTCCTGAGTGGTCATGAGTACTTTAGTCTCTTTTGTTTATTAACAGACATTTTAAAAGAACTGAATACCGAGCATAATTCTAAGTTTTATACTTATATCAACCCACTTCATCACAGAGAGACTTAGTGAAGTCTATTTTTATCACTAGTTTACAGATTGAATAAACCAAGGCTCAGAAAGGTGAAATAATTTGCCCAAGTTCTCACAACTGGTAACAATATTTTACAAGTGGGATTTAGACAGAAAAAAATTTAGTTCCAGACCCTATGATCTTAAGGACTATACTTTTGATCACTTTTAAAAATTGCAAGATGCTATATCATATGAACAACTTTTTAGCATCTTAAGATTCATTGTCTCTATTAACTGCAGGATAACCTTGGAGACTCGGAGAAGGCAATGGCACCCCACTCCAGTACTCCTGCCTGGAAAATCCCATGGATGCAGGAGCTTGGACAGTCCATGGGGTCACTGAGGGCCGGACACGACTGAGAGACTTCACTTTCGCTTTTCACTTTCATGTGTTGGAGAAAGAAATGGCAACCCATTCCAGTGTTCTTGCCTGGAGAATCCCAGGGACGGGGGAGCCTGGTGGGCTGCCGTCTATGGGGTCACACAGAGTCAGACACGACTGAAGTGACTTAGCAGCAGTAGCAGCAGCTACCTTGGAGACTATAAGGGACTCATGCCTTTAGGTTCATAACCATAATTTTAGCAACTTTTAAAACTATATTAATAATTATCCATTCACTTCAATTACTTCATTCCTTGTACTTATGTTTTTTTAAAATGATAATTGAATGTTTACACGATAGTATGAAAATCCTGCAAATTAATTTTGCTTTAGTTATATGCAAATTACTGCATACTTAATATTATAATCAAATTAAATTTTCAGATACTAACCATATCCCGTGGGTCCTTAATTCTTAATTTCTTTCTTTCCTAGGTCTTTTTGACTCAGTCAGTATCATTTATTTCATGGCTTTTACTTGTTTATTTGCATTCAAAGCACAACTCAGTTTCCTATGAAGTTAGTCACCGTTTTATTTTTCTGTTGCCTCTGTAACAAATTACCACAAATTGGGTAGCTTTAAACAATTTAAATTTATTTTCTCACATTTCTGGAGGGCAGAAGTAGGAAGTCGGTATCACTGGGCTAAAATCAAGCTGCCGGTAGGGCTGCCCTCCGTGCCAAGGCTCCTGGGTGGGAATCCATTCCTTGTCTCTTTGAACTTGGTGGCTGCATTTTAGCTCCTGGGAACATCTCTGCTTTCTCTGCCTCTGACTTCACATTGTCTTCTCGCTCTGCTCTGCTGAAGTCAGGTCTTCTTCTGAACCTGCCCTTAGATGAAGGCTCATGATTCTCTTTAGGGCTTCCCAGGTGGCTCAGTGGTAAAGAATCTGCCTGCCAAGGCAGGGACGCAAGAGACGTGGGTTTGATCCCTGGGTCAGGAAGATCCCCTGAAGAGGGAGATGGCTACCCACTCCAGTATTCTTGCCTGGAAAGTTCCATGGACAAAGAAGCCTGGTGGGCTACAGTCCATGAGGTCTCAAACAGTCAGACACACTGAAAGACTGAGGAGGCATACTAGCACTTCAAGACTAGGATAATCTCATCATCTCAAAAAGCTTAATGTAATCACATCTTTGAAATCCCATTTTCAAAGTAGGATAACATTTAAAGGAATTAGGACTTGACATTTTTGTAAGCTATTATTTAACCTACTATAATAATGAAGAGGAGTTGTCAGAAAATTAATCTATGTTTTTCATGCAAATTGAAAAGAGGATTTATGAACCTAGGCCTGGTGTCTAAGTATCTCTTGAATGTTTCAGTCACTCAGTTGTCTCCAACTTTCCTTCAGTGGACCATAGCCCACCAGGATCCTCTAGCCATGGAGTTTTCCAGTCATGAATACTTGATGGGCTTGCTATTTCCTTCTCCAGGGGATCTTCCTGAACCAGGGATCAAATCCGTGTATCTTGTATCTCCTGCCTTCACAGGCAGGTTCTTTACTGCTGAGCCACTGGAAAAGCCCCAAGTATCACTTTACCCAAAATTAAAGTTCAAATAAGATCAGGATTATGGTTTTCTAGGCTGACTTCTAAATGCCTAGAGAGATAAAATACATGTGTAAATATGAATGTCTTTTATTTTTAAGCATTAGTCTGAATTATCAAGCTTTCATTTATTAATTTTTTATTTTGGTAAAACACATATATTGTATTTACTCTCTGAACTTTTTAAGTGTACAGTACAAAAGTGTCAAGCATTTCACATTGTTGTGCAGGGGATATGTGGAAATTTTCACCTTGCAAAACTAAAACTCTTTACTTAGTAAACATTAATTCCACCTCCCCCAACAGCCTATTTTGTTTCTATGATTTCACTACATTAGATTCTTCGTATGAGTGGAATGATGCAGTATCTGTCTTTTTGTAACTGACTTATATCACTTAACATAATGACCATGGCTACCTGATCAAAAATAGTATATAACATCAATAGGATAGGCAATCTGGCAGTAAAAGCAAAATTGGCAAAAAGGATAAGGGATTTAATATTAAGCATACTGAAGTTAAACTCTGAGGAAACTTTCAAGTGAAATTGTCTAAGGAGTATCTTGATGTATAGATTTATAGCTCAACCTGAGTAGGAAATATATTAGATATCAGACATGTTTGAATAGCATAGAACCCGAGGCATGGACAAAATATTACAGAACAAGGATGAATCATCAGAAATGTATCACGGATGGAACTCTGAACAAATAAATATGAAAAAGAGACACTGACAGAAGGAACAAAGTGGTAACAAATAACTTAAAAAAACAGAAAACTAGGTTTCTTCCTACAAACTGATAAAAGGAGACAATATTCAGTAGAGTCAAGGCCATGGGTAGGAGCTAGGACAAACATTGTCATTCTTTTTTTTTTTTTAATTTATTTTTAATTGGGGGATAATTGCTTTACAAAATTGTGTTGGTTTCTGCCATACATCAACATGAATCAGCCATAGGCAGACATATGTCCCTTCCCTCTTGAACCTCCTTCCCACTGTATCCCACCCCTCTAGGTTGTCACAGGGCACTAATTTGAGCTCCCTGAGTCATACAGCAAATTCCCACTGGCTATTTATTTACTTTACATATGGTAATATATACATTACCCTCCTGCTCTCTCAATTCATCTCAGCCTCTTCTGCCTCCATTGTGTCCACAAGTCTATTCCCTATGTCATTCTTAACCATCATAGCTATATAAAGTCTAGGAAATAATCTGATGGGTTTCTTCTTTATCTAAGGAGAGGTTGGATGATGAGAAAATAAAGGTAAGAAAGCACAGCATCTTTTTTAAAAGCTTGATTATGTTATCTGGCCTAGGGGTCACTGCACATTGGCCTCCTAATAACTTTACATATTTTGTCAAAGATATAAAGCATGCAGATGCTTTGAAATATGTTCCTGAGAAATGGTGAACAAGGGCAGCACATGAAATAAAACATCTATGAGTATTTGTGCAGGGGTCCAGCCCTGGTGGATCCAGGGAATTTGAAGAGAGGACGGCATTGGCAAGGATCAGGAAACAATTGCTTAATTAAACGTTAATTAAGGATATAAAGAGTGGTTAAGTAAGGATAGCTCAGTGAGGAAATTCAGTGGAGAAAAGAGGCTGAATAATTCAGCCAGAAGGTGAGAAAAAGAACGACATGGGGAGACCAAGTTTCAGTGAACAAGGCCTGCACTTTATTTTCCAAAGTAGTTTTTATACCTTAAGTTATGCATAGAGGATAATGGGGGAAGGGGTAGAGTCATGTAGTAAGCCAGGCTTTCTTTCTGCAAACTTATCATATGCAAAAGTTTAGGTGATTTGCATCATCTTCTGGCCCAGAGGCCTGTTAACATTTTAAGACCCTTTCTTCAGAAAACTTAATTTTCTCTAAAGGTGATTAGTCAGGCGACACCCTCCAAAAGCATTAGATAAAGTTGCATTCCTATAGGACAAAGGTGTGGTGGGCTATAATAAGAAAAAGAATTAACTCGAGGGTCTAAGGTTACAAACATTAAAGCTACTACTTACACCAATTATATTAATCAATACACTGCCAGGGACACAGCAGGTAAGGGATATGGAGACTTAGCAGCAAACATTGGCCCAACAAGTGAAAAACCCTTCACCAATACAATTTCTAATCATTCTTTTAACTGCTCAAAGGAATCTGTATTTAGACAGTTTAGAACATCTCATGCCTCTCACAGTTGGGAGGCTCTGAGCAATCACATGTGGCCGGAAAAACCTATTCAGGCAGGCTAGAGGACTTCCAAAGGAGTTTGTAGGTTGAAACACTGTCACACCCAGGAACTTTATTAACTGGAGCTGTAAGTTAACTCTTTTTTTAGAGAGAGGTAGTGGGGGACAGCCCCCTGTAAAGTCAGAGGTGTAGGTGAGAGCACAAAGCAGAAAGTAGGCAGACTCTGGTTTTGGGGTAGATGCTCAAGAATTTCCAGGGGGGCTCCTGAGGCTTGATCCCACCTTTCCGTATGCGGAGCCTCCTTCCTCATGACCTTTGCCACGGGCGGAGTTCCTCACGCTGGCTCCCAGCATCTTTGCATATTTTCCAAAGTAAGTTAACTTCTATTACCACTCTGTATCAATGTTAATGTCTTTTCTGGTCTTTAGCTTTCTTGGGACAGCCTCCCTGTTTCTCAGTCTTTAGGAAAATCATGGAAAGTAGAGTGCAAAGAAGAAAGTTTAGCTCTAAAAGCTCCTTAAGAAGGAGTTTAGAATGGATCCCATGTGTATCAATAGAAGAGGGGTTATGGTAAGATTGCTATTTTAAAGTTATGCCTTAGACTGAAAGGCTCATAGTCACATGCGTATACTGGGATAAGGAACTAGTGGAATGAATGAGGGTCCATGAAGGAGAAAAAGGAAATCAAGAGATGTGTGGTGGTGAGATGGTAAACATTAACATTGCTGGTTTAACTACATACAGAAACAAGATTTTGAGATGAAAAATAGTAAAATTAGGAGTTTCAAGGAAACCACGACAATATAAGTGAATACATATGGGCACTTCATGAGTGATCCTGAGGAAGACGGAGGTGTTGATCAAGAATCAGTGCTATTAAAAGACAATCTTGGTTTCAATAAATTGGGAGATTGGGATTGACAAATATATACTACTCCATGTAAAACAGATAACTAATAAAAACCTACTGCATAGCACAGAGACTCTACTCAACAGTCTGTAATGACCTATATGGGAAAATGATCTAAAAGAAGAAAAGAGTGGATATATGTATATGTATAACTGATTCATTTTGTTGTACACCTGAAACTAACACAACATTTTTAATCAGATATACTACAATAAAAATTAATTAAAAAAAAAGCAAGACTGGATTTGGGAGAATCATCTTAATAGTATTAAAGGGTACTTTAGGTTATTTTTGACTTGGTTATGAATGAAGAATTGATACTTTTGAACTGTGGTGTTGGAGAAGACTCCTGAGAGTCCCTTGGACTGCAAGGAGATCCAACCAGTCCATTCTGAAGGAGATCAGCCCTGGGATTTATTTGGAAGGAATGATGCTAAAGCTGAAACTCCAGTACTTTGGCCACCTCATGTGAAGAGTTGACTCATTGGAAAAGACTCTGATGCTGGGAGGGATTGGGGGCAGGAGGAAAAGGGAATGACAGAGGATGAGACGGCTGGATGGTATCACCGACTCGATGGACATGAGTTTGAGTGAACTTTGGGAGTTGGTGATGGACAGGGAGGCCTGGCGTTCTGTGATTCATGGGTTCGTAAAGAGTCAGACACAACTGAGTGACTGAACTGAACTGAACTGAACTGATGAATGTAAATTTCTTCAAGCCATTCTTTCTCATTTATATGAACAAACATTGTGAGAGAAAAAATCCACCCACCCCCACCTCCGCCAAAAAAAAAAAAAAAAAAAAAAAATTTTAAAAAGGGCTTGAATGATATTTCTCCCTAGTCAAATTTTTATGTGACATATATCAATAATTTGGTGTAATATCAGAATGTGCAAGAATTTCTAAAGGAATAAAAATTTCATGACAGTATATTTTCAAAAGAACTGAGCAAAAAAGTCTGATTTTTTTTTTTTTTTTGCAGAGACATCGTGTATATACTTATATATATGTGTGTGTGTATGTGGCATATGTCTTTGCAAACTCTAGTGAAAATTGAAATTCTCAACTAAGATTGTATGTCATATTTAAATGATATGTGAATGGAAATATAGAAAGATTTTTATGTTACCTGCTTAGGAAGCTCACTGTTTTCTAAATCCCTATTAAATTGACTATAAAAGTGAAACAGAAAGGACCTTACTCACTTTTATTTTAAACATATTGCTTATTAGTTCTTTAGCTAAGCAAAATGTTATACCATCAGTGGATGGACATCTATTGATGACTTTGAATTGATTTTTAAATAAAACTCACAAGAACAAAATATATTTGTATCTCTCAGTTCAGTTCAGTCACTCAGTCATGTCCGGCTCTTTGTGACTCCATACACTGCAGCATGCCAGGCCTCCCTGTCCATCACCAACTCCTGGAGTTTACTCAAACTCATGTCCATTGGTTGGTGATGCCATCCAACCATCTCATCCTCTGTTGTCCCCTTCTCCTCCTGCCTTCAATCTTTCCCAGCATCAGGGTCTTTTCCAATGAGTCAGTTTTTAACATCAGGAGCCAAAGTATTGGAGTTTCAGCTTCAGTATCAGTCCTTCCAATGAATATTCAAGACTAATTTCCTTTAGGATGGACTGGTTGTATCTCCTTGCAGTCCAAGGGACTCTCAAGAGTCTTCTCCAACACAACAGTTCAAAAGCATCATTCTTTGGTGCTTGACTTTCTTTATAGTCCAACTCTCACATCCATACATGGCTACTGGAAAAACCACAGCTTTGACTAAATGAGCCTTTATTGGCAAACTAATGTCTCTGCTTTTGAATGTACTGTCTAGATTGGTCATAGCTTTTCTTCCAAGGAGCAAGCATCTTTTAATTTCATGACTTCAATCATCATCTGCAGTGATTTTGGAGCGAAAAAATTAAAGTCTGTCACTGTTTCCCCATCTATTTGCCATGAAGTGATGGGACCAGATGCCATGATCTTAGTTTTCTGAATGTTGAGTTTTAAGCCAACTTTTTCACTCTCTTCTTTCATTTTCATCAGGAGGCTGTTTAGTTCTTCTCTTTCTGCCATATGGCAGCATCATTTGCTTATTTAAGATTATTGATATTTCTCCCAGCAATCTTGATTCCAGCCTGTGCTTCATCCACTGCAGCATTTCTCCCAAAGTACTCTGCATGTATGTTAAGCAAGCAGGGTGACAATATACAGCCTTGACATACTCCCTTCCCGATTTGGAACCAGTCTGTTGTTCCATGTCCAGTTCTAACTGTTGCTTCTTGACCTGCAGACAGATTTCTCAGGAGGCAGGTCAGGTGGTCTGGGATTCCCATCTCTTGAAGAATTTTCCACAGTTTGTTGTGATCCACACAGTCAAAATCTTTGGCATAGTCAATAAAGCAGTCATATTTATATTTTTACATATGGTAATATATGCCAGCAAATTTGGAAAACTCAGCAGTGGCCACAGGACGGGAAAAGGTCAGTTTTCATTCCAATCCCAAAGAAAGGCAATGCCAAAGAATGCTCAAACTACCACACAATTGTAGTCATCTCACACGCTAGTAAAGTAATGCTCAGAACTCTCCAAGCCAGGCTTCAGTAATACGTGAACCATGAACTTCCTGATGTTCAAGCTGGTTTTAGAAAAGTCAGAGGAACCAGAGATCAAATGGCCAACATCCATGGGATCATCCAAAAAGCAAGAGAGTTCCAGAAAAATATCTATTTCTGGTTTATTGACTATGCCAAAGCCTTTGACTGTGTGGATCACAATAAACTGTGGGAAATGCTGAAAGAGATGGGAATACCAGACCACATGATCTGCCTCTTGAGAAACCTATATGCAGGTCAGGAAGCAACAGTTAGAACTGGACATGAAACAACAGACTGGTTCCAAATAGGAAAAGGAGTTCGTCAAGGCTGTATATTGTCACCCTGCTTATTTAACTTATATGCAGAGTACATCATGAGACACTCTGGGCTGAAAGAAGCACAAGCTGGAATCAAGATTTCTGGGAGAAATATCAATAACCTCAGATATGCAGATGACATCACCCTTATGGCAGAAAGTGAAGAGGAACTAAAAAGCCCCTTGATGAAAGTGAAAGACGAGAATGAAAAAGTTGGCTTAAAGCTCAACATTCAGAAAACTAAGATCATGGGATCTGGTGCCATCACTGCATGAGAAATAGATGGGGAAACAGTGGAAACAGTGTCAGACTTTATTTTTCTGGGCTCCAAAATCAGTGCAGATGGTAATTGCAGCCATGAAATTAAAAGACACTTACTCCTTGGAAGGAAAGTTATGACCAACCTGGACAGCATATTGAAAATCAGAGACATTACTTTGCCAACAAAGGTCTATCTAGTCAAGGCTATGGTTTTTCCAGTGGTCATGTATGGATGTGAGAGTTGGACTGTAAAGAAAGCTGAGCGCAGAAGAATTGATGCTTTTGAACTGTGGTGTTGGAGAAGACTCTTGGGAGTCCCTTGGACTGCAAGGAAATCCAACCAGACCATCCTAAAGAAAATCAGTCCTGGGTGTTCATTGGAAGGACTGATGCTAAAGCTGAAACTCCAATACTTTGGCAACCTCATGTGAAGAGTAGACTCACTGGAAAAGACCCTGATGCTGGGAGGAGTTGGGGGCAGAAGGAGAAGGGGCTGACAGAGGATGAGATGGCTGGATGGCATCACTGACTCAACAGACATGAGTTTGAGTAAACTCTGGGAGTTTGTGATGGACAGGGAGGCCTGGCGTGCTGCAATTCATGGGGTCGCAAAGAGTCAGACACAACTGAGTGACTGAACTGAACTGAATATATACGCAGCTACTCAGCACTGGAGCGGTGGCTGCATGGTGCTGGAATGAGGATTAGGAGGTACCCCACATCTAAGGGCATAGGAGAAACCCCAGCAAAATGGTAGGAGGGGTGAAATTATGTTTGGAGTCAAACTCCATACCCGCCAGAGACACTCAGAGGGCTTACACATACCCTGTATGCACACCAGCACCCAGAGACCCCACTGAGACTGAGACAGAACTGTGTTTGGGTGTCTCCTGCAAAGGTACAGGTCAGCAGTGGTCTGCTGCAGGGGCAGGGGCTCTGTTTGCGGTAGACCTGGGTATGGCATAGGTCCACTTGAAGGAGGTCACCATTAACCCACCACAGAGCTGCCAGAACTTACACAGGATGGGGAAGTAAACTATTGGAGGGCACAAACAGAACCTTGTGTACCCCAGGACCCAGGAGAAAGGAGCAGTGACTCCACAAGAGACTGACTCAGACTTGCCAGGGAGTGTCCAGGAGTCTCTGGTGGAGGCGTGCGTCGGCAGTGGCCTGATGCATGGTTGGGGGCACTGAGTGTAGCAGTGAATGCATGGGACCTTTTGAAGGAGGTTGCCATTATCTTTATTACCTCCACCATAGTTTGACCTCAGGTCAAACAATGGGGAGGGAACACAGCCTCACCTTTCAACAGAAAATTTGTAACTCTAACTACAGATATAAGATAATTCCTCAGGTCTATGATTTTTTATCATTTTGTAATAGTGAGTGGTGGTGGTGGTGGTTTAGTCCCTAAGTCATGTCTGATTCTTGCAACCCCATGGACTGTAGACCCCCAGGCTCCTCTGCCCATCGGATTCTCCAGGCAAGAATACTGAAGTGGGTTGCTATTTCCTTCTCCTGGGGATCTTCCTGACCCAGGGATCGAAGCCGGGTCTTCTGCATTGCAGGCAGATTCTTTACCAACTGAACTACAAGGGAGACCCATAAAAGCCAATACTTTATATAAAAGCTTGAAATACAGTTTGAGGAAACTATCTTTTGACCCTATTGAGTTAAAAAGTATTTAAAGGCTCACAGTGTACAGAGTGGCATTTTATTTGCAGATTTTTAGCAGCTATTGAATGTTCAAACTTGCTAGAAGGCAAACTAAATAAATCACTTTTTTCAAGCTAATGAAACTCTGATGGTTCAGTCTGTTGTATTGACATCTGAATCACTATTGGCTACATAGAAGCCAACACCTGGGGCTGCATTTCAATGACCAGGAAACGTCAAAGGAAATTCTAATAGGAGTAAAAGGAAAGCAGAGTTAGGGTAAATTAAGTGGCAATTGATACTGGTTGAAATAATGAAACAAGTAGAAATAATGAACAAGTAGAACTAAATTCCAAATTGTGGATAGAATTTGGTGTATTTTATTATTTTTTTGGTTTGGAGTTTTTAAGTAAATTTCAAAATATTATGCTTTCTCAAAATAATTTATAGAAGATGTAGTATGTAACCCAAACTCTTGTTCCATAAGTTCATGTTGTTAAACATAACACATGTTGTGGTGTTACTGGTAAAGAATCTGCCTGCCAATGCAGGAGATGCAAGAGATGCTGATTTGATCCCTGGGTAGGGACGATTTCCTGGAGTAGGAAACAACAACCTGCTTCAGTATTCTTGCCTGGAAAATTGCATGGACAGAGGCGCCTGGTGGGCTACAGTCCATAGGGTTGAAGGAGTCGATCACGACTAAGTGATTGAACACAAGCACACACACAAAGACTTGAAAGATTATTTTAGTTCTCAGGTTTATTTGAGTTTACCCTCATATATATCTTAATAAGACCATAAGGAATTATAATTTTGAAATATTGAAGTCATTCTTAATTCCTGGTTATCATATGCCCCTATTGCATCTGTTAGGATCATTTCAGGTATTAGTAACAGCGAAACAAACACTAACTGTTTTAAACAGTTGAATCAGTATTTTGGCTCACTTAAAAATTTTAGCACTAGCATGGACTTAAGGACCATATTATTTTCCCCTCCAGATTTATTGAAGCGTATTTGAAAATCAGAAATTATATATATTTATCTTGTATAAAATGAAGATTTATACACAAATACATTGTGAAATAATTACCACAATCAAGAGAAGTAACATATCCATCACCTCATATAGTACATTTTATTTTTTGGTAGTAAGAACACTTAATATCTATTTTCTTTTGAAATTTCAAGCATGTAATACTATATTTTAAACAATAATCACCATATAGTACATTATTTCTCCAGAATTTATTCATTCTGCGTAACTGGAACTTTTGACCAACATCTTTCATTTTACCCCACCTTTCATACTATAGTAACAACCCCTCAATTCTGCTTTTATGAATTTGCCTTTTTTAAGATTTCACATATAAGTGGGATCATGCAGTATTTGTCTATCTGTTTCAGACATTTGACTTAGTATAATGTCTTTCAGATTCATCCATGTGTCACAAATGGTAATACTACTTTTTATAAGGTTGGATAATATTCCACTGGATATATATGCCACATTTCCTTTATTCATTTGCCCATAAATGGACATTTTGATTGTTGTCATTCTTTGGATATTGTGAATAATACTACAGTGAACATGAGGGGGCATATATTTCTTAAAGATATTCATTTCATTTCTTTTGTGTGGATAACCAGAAGTAGGATTTTTGGGTCATACGATAGTTCTATTTTTAGTTTTTGAGAAACCTCTGTATCAGTTTCCATAATGACCACACCAATTTATAGTCTCAGCAACAGTATACTAATGCTTCCTGTTGCCAACACTTTTTAACTTTTCTTCTTGATAATAACCATGTCAATAGCTGTAAAGTGATATCTCATTGTGATTTTCATTTGCATTTCTATGATTGAAAGATGCTGAGTACACATCCATATACTCGATCATATGCATTCCTTCTTTTAAGAAATGTCTATTTAAATCTCTTGTCCATTTGTAAAATGTGATAATTTTTATCTTTTATTTATTTTTTTTTTTGCTTTTGAGTTATTTGAACTTCTTAAATATTTTGGATTTTAAGCCTTTATCAGATAGGTGATTTGCAAATACATTTCCCCCATTCCATAGATGTGCCTTCAGTATGTTGCTTGTTTCCTTTGTTGTGCAGAAGCTTTCAGTTTGATGTTGCCTCACTATTCCTTACTTGTTTCTTTTTTCTTTTATTACTTATGCTTTTGGTGTCAGATCAAAACAAAACAAAACAAAAAACAAAAAAACCTGCCAAGACTAATATCAAGGAGCTTTAACCCTCTCTTCTCTTCTAGTAGGCTGACAAATGCAGATTTGATGCTTAAGTATTTTATCCATTTTGAGTTGGTTTAGGTTGTTTACTTGAGATATTTCTTTTTTCTCAATGTAAGCTTTTATCATTATAAACGTCCCTGTTAGAATTGCTTTTGCAGCATCCCATAAGTTTTGGTATGGTGTATTTCCATTTTCATTTGTCTCAAGGTATTTTTTTAAATTTTCCTTTTGACTTCTTTGCCTCTGACTATTCAGCACTGTCTTGTTTAATATTCGTGAATTCTCCAATTTTTCTCCTATTATTGATTTCTAGTTCTTTACCATTGTGATTATAAAAGATCTCCGATATTATTTCTTTCTTCTTAAATTTATTACAGCTTGTTTTGTAGTCTAATGTCTGATCTATCCTGAGAATGTTCTGTGAGTACTTGAAAAGAATGTTTATTCTACTGCTGTTGGATGTAATCTTATGTATATGTCTTTTAGTTCCACTTGATCAAAGGCTTATTCAAGTCTGCTGTTTTCTTATTGATTTTTCTGTTGGGATGATTCAATGTTGAGAGTGGGATATTGAAGTTTCCATCATTATTGTACTGCTTGTTGTCTGTTTTTTTTACCTTCAGTTCTGCTAGTATTTGCCTTATATATTTATGTACTTCAATGTTGGATGAATATATTTTTACAGCCACTATATCTCCTTGATGAATTGACCTTTTTCTCATTATCTAGTGGCCTTCTTTTGTCCCATGTGATAGTTTTGCATTTACAGTCATCTATTTTGTGTGATATAAATACAGCCTCTCATGCTTTCTTTTGGTTACTATTTGTTTAGAATATCATTTTTGACTACTTTCGTTTCCACTTCATGGTTTAAGTGAAATTGAGTTTCTTGTAAGCAGCATACTTTAGATCTTGTTTATAATTTTTTTAATCACTCTTTCTATATATATGGTATGTTAATTAACGAATTACTTAATTTGAAATTCTAATTTTAGTCTTTGTCTAAATAGGCAATAAGAACACCAATAAATGGCTAAATCACATTTATTATACTAATACTTTAATGCCTTTAAATATTTGTCATCTTAGGCAGTATGGATCATCTAAAAGTCTTATTAAAATCCTTGTCATAAGAAAGAGAGAAAATATGATTAATCCTAACAAACCAAGCCTGTCACAGAATCAGAACAGGGTCAAGGAGGCCTCCAGCAGTCAGAAGTGCAGTTTCATTTACTGAAGCACAAAGTATTGAGGTATTTCTGGAGAAAAGATTGGGCTGCTGGAGCATTTGGAGTTTTCACTGAACTTACAGAGGTGGCTATTCATTGAGGAAAGTGTGAGTCAGGTCCCTGGGTGGATCTACTGGTTTTTCAGAATATTGAAATGTGTTGACTAATTGAGAACATTGAAACTTACAGACTGAAATCCCATTGCTCTGCAATTCATATGTTTAAACTTTAATATCTTTAAACTCTGATATCACTATGTTCAAATATCAGATCTTTCAAAAAGTAAATAAGGTCGTTTGTGCACGCTTAGTTATGTCTGACTCTTTGCGACCCTATACAGTCTCCTCTGCCCACGAGATTCTCCAGGTAAGAATACTGGAGTGGGTTGTCATTTTCTCATCTATGGGATCTTCACAACCCAGGGGGCAAACCCAGCTCTCCTGTGTCTTCTGCATTGACAGGTGAATTCTTTACCACTGATCAGTTCAGTCGCTCAGTCGTGTTTGACTCTTTGCGACCCCATGAAATGCAATCCGCCGGGCCTCCCTGTCTATCACCAACTCCTGGAGTTTACTCAACTCATGTCCACTGAATCAATGATGCCATCCAACCATCTCAACCTCTGTCATCACCTTCTCCTCCCGCCTTCCATCTTTCTGAGCATCAGGGTCTTCTCAAATAAGTCAGTTTTTCATATCAGGAGGCCAAAGTATTAGAGCTTCAGCTTCAACTTTAGTGCTTCCAATGAATATTCAGGGGTGATTTCCTTTAGGATAGACTGCTTGGAGCTCCTTGTAGTCCAGGGGACTCTCAAGAGTCTTCTCCAACACCACAGTTTAAAAGCATCAATTCTTCCGTGCTCAGCTTTCTTTATAGTCCAAGTCTCACATCCATAAATGACTACTGGAAAAAACAAAGCTTTGACTAGACAGACATTTGTTGGCAGAGTAATGTCTCTGCTTTTTAATATGCTGTCTAGGTTGGTCATAACTTTTCATCCAAGGATTAAACATCTTTTAATTTCATGGCTGTAGTCACGATCTACAGTGATTTTGGAGCCCCCCAAAATAAAGTCTGCCACTGTTTCCACTGTTTCCCCATCTATTTCCCATGAAGTGATGGGACCAAATGGCATGATCTTTGTTTTCTGAATGTTGAGTTTTAAGCCACCTTTTTCCTTCTCCTCTTTCACTTTCATCAAGAGGTTCTTTAGTTCTTCTTCACTTTCTGCCATAAGAGTGGTGTCATCTGCATATCTGAGGTTACTGATATTCCTCCTGGCAATCTTGGTTCCAGCTTGTGCTTTATCCAGCATTTCTCATGATGTACTCTGCATATAAGTTAAATAAGCAGGGTGACAATATACAGCCTTGACGTACTCCTTTCCCGATTTTTAAACAGTCTGTTGTTCCATGTCCAGTTCTAACTGTTGCTTCTTGACCTGCATACAGATTTCTCAAGAGGCAAGTCATGTGGTCTGGTATTCCCATCTCTTGAAGAATTTTCCACAGTCTGTTGTGATCCATACAGTCAAAGGCTTTGGCATAGTCAATAAAGCAAAAGTAGATGTTTTTCTGGAACTCTTTCTTTTTCAATGATCCAATGGATGTTGGCAATTTGATCTCTGACTTCTCTGCCTTTTCTAAATCCAGCTTAAACATCTGGAAGTTCACAGTTCACATAATGTTGAAACCTGGCTTGGAAAATTTTGAGCATTACTTTGCGGGCATGTGAGATGAGTGCAATTGTGTGGTAGTTTGAACATTCTGTGGCATTTACTTTTTGGCAATTGGAATGAAAACTGACCTTTTCCAGTCCTGTGGCCACTGCTGAGTTTTCCAAATTTGTTGGCATATTGAGTTCAGGACTTTCACAGCATCATATTTTAGGATTTGAAATTGCTCAACTGGAATTCCATCACCTCCACTAGCTTTGTTCCTAGTGATGTTTCCTAAGTCCTTCTTGACTTCACATTCCAGGATGTCTGGCTCTAGATGAGTGATCACACCAACATGATTGTCTGGGTCATGAAGATCTTTTTTGTATAGTTCTTCTGTGTATTCTTGCCACCTCTTCTTAATATCTTCTGCTTCTGTTAAGTCCATAGCATTTCTGTCCTTTATTGTGCCCATCTTTGCATGAAATGTTCCCTTTGTATCTCTAATTTTCTTGAAGAGATCTCTAGTCTTTCCCATTCTATCGTTTTCCTCTATTTCTTTATACTGATCACCGAGGAAGGCTTTCTTCTCTCTCCTTGCTATCTTTGGAACTCTGCATTCAAATGGGCCTATCTGTTTTTTTTTTCTCCTTTGCTTTTCACTTCTCTTCTTTTCACAGCTATGTGTAAGGCCTCCTCAGACAGCCATTTTGCTTTTTTGCATTTCTTTTTCTTGAGGATGATCTTGATTCCTCTCTCCTATACAGTGTCATGAACCTCCATCCATAGTTCTTCAGGCACTCTGTTTATCAGATCTAATACCTTTGATCTATTTCTCACTTTCACTGTATAATCATAAGTAATTTGATTTAGGTCATACCTGAATGGTCTAGTGATTTTCCCTTCTTTCTTCACTTTAATCTGAATTTGGCTTTACCACTGAGCCACCCGGATATCATAAGGATATGAGAGAAGTACATTGCTGTAGTTTCTTATAAGAAGAGGAAGAATAGCCAGTTAAATATTTTCACAGAGAAAATACTACATGAGGACACAGCAAGATGACAGACATTTGCAATCTGAGAACACAAACATCAGGAGAAATTATACCTGCTGACCTCTCATTCTTGGACTTTCCAGCCCATAGAACTATGAAAAATTACATTTCTATTTTTTAACCCACTAGTCTGTAGTAAATTTTTTGGAAGCCCAAGCAAACTAACACAGGACCTATTGCTTCATATCTTGACATAGACTTTGGAGGTTACGTGTTTCTCAGAGAAGCCCTAAATCAATATGATCTTAGTCAGATTAAGTTAGACATAACTGTGTAATGTGTGAATCAGAGACCAGCAACCTTCTTGTTCCTCATGGTACTTATCCATTGAAAACATGTATTAACTCTCATATAATCCTTTGAGAAAGAATGGTGACAGCTGAGGAATAAACTTCATGTGCCTGCCTGAGGTGTGAGGTGAGGTGACTGTGCAGATTGAGAAGGCAAACTGTTCTTTGAAATTCAGCAGCACCAGCTAGAATAAAGATGGAAATAGCGCCATCAAGGATAGTTAAGTAATCACCATGAATGACTTGTTCCAACAGAACAGACCACCAGTTACACCATCCAGAACACAGCCCAGTGAAGACAATCTATATTCCCTAGGATAGCCCAGTGGCTAAGAAAGTAAAGAATCCACCTGCAGTGCAGGAGACCTGGGTTTGATCCCTGGGTTGGGAAAACCCCCTGGAGAAGGAAATGGCAACCCACTCCAGTGTTCTTTCCTGGAGAATCCCAGGGACAGAGGAGCCTGGTGGGCTGCCATCTATGAGGTCCACAGAGTCGGACACAACTGAAGTGACTTAGTAGCAGCAGCAGCAGTCTCACTCTTACACACATAGATGAAGACTTAAACAGGATTTTAAGTTAATTATATAAACAAATCAGAAAATCTCTTTACTTTAGTGGACATCACTACCAATAAATGTGTTCATTGTTGTTGAGTAGCTAAGTCATGTTTGACCTTTTGAGACCCCGTGGACTGCAACATGCTAGGCTTTCCTGTCCTTCACTATCTCCCTGTGTTTGCTCAAACTCACGTCCACTGAGTCAGTGATGTCATCCAACCATCTCATTCTCTGTAGCCCTCTTCTCCTCCTGCCTTCAATCTTTTCCAGCATCAGAGTCTTTTACTGAAGAACAAATATTTTTAATAATTTATCTTGATGTCAAATATTAAATCCTTTCAGGTTTTACTTTACATTTGATGATATCTGAAAGAATTGTGCAGCATAGGAATTGTAAAGATCAGTAAATGGTTTACAAGAACTAAGGATGTTATATGAGATAATAATAATGATATCAATTTCAAAACAATTAAACATATACATGGACACACAAGTACACTCATACATATAATGCCCCTCAAAGCTCAGTTACTATGACATGCATTTCTATTAATCATTTTAAATAATATTTTTTTCTGGTAATTTTTGTGCAGAGGTTCTTCATAGGCACACATTTTGCTGATCCACTACTTTGTACACCATACTGGTTTGTTGAAGAATGGCTTCTATCTAGTCAGTTTTTATCAAATGTGAAGAATTCTATCTCTACCTCTGCACAGATTACATCAAAGCTAAGTTTTTTTCCTAGGAACTTTGTATCATCAAATTGTATGCTTTTATTAACATGCCTGATTGTATGGGATTTATGAGATTTTCCTAAGCTTAGAACTGGGGGATATTCCCTTTCTGTCTGTCTTTTTTTCTTTCTCTCTCCTCTCATTTGTAAATCTTTATGGATAGTGTTCTGAAATTTCATGTCAATTTTTCTTTCTTACGGTGCTGTGAACTTGAACATCTTTTACAGTATTCAGGTGCATGGCATTCAGGCTTGAGAATTTATTTCTTTTTTTGGTTAATAATGTCTCTTCTGATTTCCCTCATCTTTCACTCTCATTTTCTCTTTTTCATCAATGTTCATTCAGCAATAGATTCAACAGGTAATTGGGTGAAATTAGATTGAGTTTTGATTGGAGACAGTTGATTACTGCTAATATTTCCTGTGTATGTCTCTACTGTAATGATGATAAACATTTGTGGAACAGAACGTTTCTGGGATCTGGGGATAAAGTCACTTTTTATGGAAGTTAAGATCTCTGCGAATTTTTAAAACTTCGCATAAAATAAGGAGAATTATATTTAACAAACTTTGAGAGGATTATACAAGCTGTTGGCCTAACTTACAATGTTATGGAATTTCCTAGCCTAAAAGCACTTAAAGGAGTTTGTTAGGTTAAAAGGTCGGCACTGCAGAGTCCAGATTAGTGTAGATGGCAGGCAGAAACTTATGCAGTATGTGATCTGAGAATCAGGTAATGGAAATAAATATAAGGGTAGTGGGGTATGTATTATTAAAAAAACAATTTGTTACACAATTATTAAATGTTTTATTCAGTAACTGCTTTAATATTGCCCCTTCCAGATTCATTTACCCTATTTCTCCCATGTTTCCTCACTTTGGGATGTTTAGTATATTTATTGCACTTCTTTTAAGCTAACAACTATATTACATGCTTTGAATTTAGAGGTACTTCACCTGGAAAGAAACAAAATTATACATTATCTGTTTTAAGTAATATTGTTTTTAAACACAAGTTTATTCTGCTTCTAGACTTAAGAACATCCTGTAAAATGACTTCATACACTATCAGTTAAGTGCCTTATATTAACCTCTCTTTCTATATTGTAGTATAAAACATGTGGTGGGACTTCCAAGTTGTGCCAGTGGTAAAGAATCAGCCTGCCAAAACACAGGAGACATAAGAGACATGGGTTCAGGGACCCAAGGGTCAGGAAGGTCCCCTGGAGGAGGGCATGGCAACTCACTCCAGTATTCTTGCCTGGAAACTCCTAAGACAGAGGAGTCCATAGGGTTACAAAGTGTCAGACACAACCGAAGTGACTTAGCACACATGAACACACATATAACATGTGGTAAAAGTTCTTGTTGACAAAACTTTCCAAGGGTTTCTAATTATTTCCTTAAAATAAAATTTCTAGGAATAGAATAGCCAGATCAAAAGGCATGAATATATTAATGACTTTTCAGATGTATGGGAAAAAATTGGCCTGCAGAAATACAGCATCAATGTATTTCTCAACCTCAGTGAAATACTAATGCAATAATGGCTATTGTTTCATAATTGAAAAATTGCAATTCAATAAAATCATAAATGTTAAAAATTATAAATTTATAGAGCTAGAAGATAACTTAATAATTTAATATGATCAATTAATTTAGTTAATGTGGTGATTGGGTTCAAATCAGTTAACTGAAATGAGTAATTATATGTTACTGAGGAAACAGAAACATAACCTAAAATCTAGATTTTTTGCATAAAATCTAACTTCCAGTATTTCCTCGGTATAAATTTTTTATAGAATTTCAAATGCCTACTTATATCTTGTATATATCTCAGAATTAGAAATAAAGTAAGTGATATTCCTATACCACTGCCAAGATGAAACTATAATTTTACAGCTAAAATTGATTTCTTATTATATCTATCCTAGCTGACAACTTGAATGAACATCTTTATTAGTCTGAGAAAACAATGGAGCAATTTTTTCCCAAAGTGCCTAATAGTCAGGACTGGGCTGTTTTTGAAAGGCTAATAAACATGGTGAGATAATAGAATGGGAAAGACTAGAGAGCTCTTCAAGAAAATTAGAGATACAAAGGGAATAGTTCATGCAAAGATGGGCACAATAAAGGACAGAAACAGTATGGACCTAACAGAAGCAGAAGATATTAACAAGTGGTGGCAAGAATACATGGAAGAATTATGCAAAAAGATCTTCATGGCCCAGATGACCACGATGGTGTGATCACTCATCTACAATCAGACATTCTGAAATGCGAAGTCAAGTGGGCCTTAAGAAGCATCACTACAAACAAAGCTACTGGAGGTGATGAATTCCAGTTGAGTTACTTCAAATTCTAAAAGATAATGCTATGAAAGTGCTGCACTCAATATGCCAACAAATTTGGAAAACTCAGCAGTGGCCACAGGACTGGAAAAGGTCAGTTTTCATTCCAATCCCCCAAAAAGACAATAGCAAAGAAAGTTTAAACTACTGAACAATAGCACTCATTTCACAGGCTAGCAAAGTAATGCTCAAAATTCTCCAAGCCAGGCTTCAACAGTACATGAACCACGGACTTCCAGATGTTCAAGCTGGATTTAGAAAAGGCAGAGGAATCAGAGATTGAATTGACAACATCCGTTGGATCATAAAAAAAGCAAAAGAGTATCAGAAGAACACCTATTTCTGCTTTATTGACTATGCCAAAGCTTTGACTGTGTGGATCACAACAGACTGTGAAAAATTCTACAAGAGATGGAAATACCAGACTACCTGACCTGCCTCCTGAGAAATCTGTACACAGGTCAGGAAGCAACAGTTAGAACTGGACATGGAACAACAGACCAGTTCCAAATTGGGAAAAGAATACGTCAAGTCTGTATATTGTCACCCTGCTTATTTAACTTACATGCAGAGTACATCATGAGAAATGCTGGACTGGATGAAGCACAAATTGAAATTAAGTTTGCAGGGAGAAATATCTATGACCTCAGATATGCAGATGACACCACCCTTATGGCAGAAAGCAAAGAAGAACTAAAGACCTTTTGATAAAAGTGAAAAAGGAGGGTGAAAAAGTTGGCTTAAAGCTCAACATTCAGAAAACTAAGATCATGGCATCCGGTACCATCACTTCATGGCAAATAGATGGGGAAACAATGGAAACAGTGGCAGACTTTTTTGGGGAGAAGGGCTCCAAAATCACTGCAGATGGCGACTGCAGACATGAAATTAAAAGACGCTTGCTACTTGGAAGAAAAGCTATGATCAACCTAGACAGCATATTAAAAAGCAGAGACATTACTTTGCCAACAAAGGTCCGTCTAGTCAAGGCTATGGTTTTTCCAGTGGTCATGTATGGATGTGAGAGTTGGACTATAAAGAAAGCTGAGTGCCGAAGAATTGATGCTTTTGAACTGTGGTGTTGGAGAAGACTCTCGAGAGTCCCTTGGACTGCAAGGAGATCCAACCAGTCCATCTCAAAGGAGATCCATCCTGAATATTCATTGGAAGGACTGATGTTGAAGCTGAAACTCCACTATTTTGGCCACCTGATGTGAAGAACTGCAAAACCCTGATGCTGGGAAAGATTGAAAGGAGGAGGAGAAGGGAATGACAGAGGATGAGATGGTTGGATGGCATCACTGACTCAATGGACGAGTTTGAGTAAGTTCCGGGAGTTGGTGATGGACTGGAAGGCTTGGCGTGCCACAGACCATGGGGTTGCAAAGAGTCAGGCACTACTGAGTGACTGAACTGAAATGAATAGAGATAACTTTATGGATATATTTAGACTTAACAGACTTCTTTAGTTAAAAAGATGTTTGAATATGCACAACATGTATAAAACAAAAAGTAATGTATCAGTTTTTAAAAAGTATTAGTTTATTGTAGACTGTGTATTAAGATGATGAAAGTCCAAGATTAGCTTTGTCTATAGCTCAATCATTTTTATTAATGTCAACTTGTAAACTTTACCATACACTTATTCAATGTGTATGCATTGCCTAAAAATAGTTTGATATTGTTTTCAGTTAAAAACTAATCTAGCTTCCATATATAAAAACATATAATCTGTAAACACAGACAATTTTATTTCTTCCTTTCCAATTCTTTGATATCTTTTTTTTTCTTGTTTTCCTTTCCCAATCTTCTTCCTTTCCATCTTTTATCACTCAAAGTGAAAGTGAAATTCGCTCAGTCATGTTTGACTCTTTCTGACCTCATGGATATACAGCCCGTGGAATTCTCCAGACCAGAATACTGGAGTGGGTAGCTATTCCCTTCTCTAAGAGATCTTCCTAACTCAGGTCTCCCGCATTGCGGGCAGATTCTTCACCTGCTGAACCACTAGGGAAGCCTAAGAACACTGAAGTGGGTACCCTATCCCTTCTCCAGTGCATCTTCCTGACCCAGAAGTTGAACGGGGTTTCCTACACTGCAGCCAGATTCTTTACCAACTGAGCTACAAGGGAAGCCCTCTATCACTCTAAAGTAGCAATAACGTCATGCTCATAAACACATTCACACATGTGTGCACATACACTACAAACAAGGAATTGTTCCCTTTTCTATTTTACAAATGTTGGGTCATTGCACCGAGAAGTTACTTTTTCTCCATAAACAATGTAACATGAGAAATCTTACCATTTACTAGACAAAGACTTGACTAACTCTTTTCTAAATGATCTTTGTGTAATTCTTGTATGTATCATTCTTGAATTATGATCAGATCAGATCAGATCAGTCGCTCAGTCGTGTCCGACTCTTTGCGACCCCATGAATCGCAGCACACCAGGCCTCCCTGTCCATCACCAACTCCCGGAGTTCACCCAGACTCACGTCCATCGAGTCAGTGATGCCATCCAGCCATCTCATCCTCTGTCATCCCCTTATCCTCCTGCCCCCAATCCCTCCCAGCATCAGAGTCTTTTCCAATGAGTCAACTCTTCTCATGAGGTGGCCAAAGTACTGGAGTTTCAGCTTCAGCATCATTCCTTCCAAAGAAATCCCAGGGCTGATCTCCTTCAGAATGGACTGGTTGGATCTCCTTGCAGTCCAAGGGACTCTCAAGAGTCTTCTCCAACACCACAGTTCAAAAGCATCAATTCTTCGGCGCTCAGCCTTCTTCACAGTCCAACTCTCGCATCCATACATGACCACAGGAAAAACCATAGCCTTGACTAGACGAAACTTTGTTGGCAAAGTAATGTCTCTGCTTTTGAATATGCTATCTAGGTTGGTCATAACAGTATCTTTTATTTCTTCATATGGAGCTCCAAAATTAAAATTGTTTGGCTTTTGTATTTGGGAACTTTTAATTTGAAGTTACCTTGAAATTCCCTTACAAGTAGAGATATTGAAAGTACCTTAAATGTATGTGCTGCCATGCTTATTTTGTGAAATTTCTAGTCAAAGTTCTTTGACTGACTTTTCTTTAGATATTGTTATCTTTCCCTTACAATTGACAGAAAAAAATTCTGTATATTTTAGTAGAACTATTTATCTTTAATACACCTTTTAAAATAGTTTTCCATTCACTTTGATTTTCATTTTTGAAAAATTTCTGCATGTTTAAAAATATATGAATTTAAATATTTATTTTCCAAATTTCCTATTATTCTTACAGCACAATTCCTAAGTTTCTATTTCTGAGTTTGATACGTAACAAAAGTTTTCTTTATAATTCAATGAGAAAGCTATTTTTGTTTAAAAAAATTGTGATTTCATAATTAACTGTACACCTGGACTAAAAATTTGACTTCTTCCTCACATTACATAAAAATGCATTATTCAGATAAATAGCATTTAAATATAAGGAAAAAAGACTTATGGAAAAGATATTAAAAGATATGTGTAATATAACTGTATTTTACACCATTGCTTACTTTCAATATTTTTAAGTTTTTATATTCCAAAGTTCTATATTTAAATCAGAATAAAATATAATTTGTTAATGTTAGCCAAAACTGTTAATAACTATGTAGATATATGTATTGTATACATAGAGGAATAAATGAATGATGTCTAAATAGATGAATATATGAAAGAATATGAATAAAATAACAATTTTAAAATTAAATATTTGCATGTTTAAACATTTTTTATCTTTGAATTACCTACTTTCCTAAAGTTTAAAAAAATATATTGTACTTTTTAATTTTAATATATTTTAAGAACTGTAGTGATCATTTAATATTCACCAATACAATTTCTGCATTTTCACTTTCTTATTTTGTGATCTATGTTTTCACACTGATGGAATATTTTAAACATAAGCATTATTTACATATTTTATTTTGCTCTATTATCTCTCCTTTCCTTGATTGTTCATTTTTCTTTTTGACCTTTTGCACCTCTCTGATTATATTAATATTCCCCTGTGACTCAACTTTTTGAGACTGGGATTGTAATTTCTCAAAGGTAAGTTCATTTCTACCCACAGACTAACCTCAGCAAAGACGCTAAAATACTAAATAGATACTTTCAAGTTTTCTTTTATGGGTGTGATAGATGCTTTCTGGTCCCATCCCAAATATTTCATCCCTGATCCAGTCCTGTGGCCTAAACTACAGTTTTCCTATGATGGCATTTTCACTACAATCATTCAAGAGTACATCTGATCTTTGCCCCCATCAGATAAATCATGACAACTGCTAATCACTCTGTGGTCTAGCTATTAATTTTTGATATCCAGAAAGATTTTATTGAATTAAAACTTTCAAAATTATATTTATTGACTGTATCATTTTGACATACATATTTGGGGAGTGAGGTGGGACTTCTTACATTTGTTAAGTCTTCTTGTCCACAATTGCTTTTCACTAATTACCTGTAGATAGATATGACATATTGCCATATCCTTAATGCATAAGTCATACTTCAATTTGTCTTGAATCTTATTAAAGTACTGCTATTAATAGTTTCTATGATTTATTTCAATCCAAAGAATTTACATACACCATAGATAACTAGAAAATATTTTTGGTTGTTTTAACTTACTCATTTACCAATTCAAAGTTTTCTGTGTATAATTTCTTTTAAAAATGTAGTGACATAAAGGAAATTAATTTGTTATTTTTTATGAGTTGAGTTTCTTTAAGAAATATATGGAGATGGAATGGATAATAAGTTGTATCCTAGTTTTTTGGAAACAGTTCATGTAATTTCCAAAAGTTGTGAGAATTTTAAAGCAGAACAAACTATAGTTATCTAAGTAGATGTTAGAGACATATTATAATTTAAATTTATACATTATAAAATTTGCTAAACATTTAAGGTAAGATAAACATATGTTATAGTGTGACAATATTTCATGGGATTAATAGCTAAAATTAAGCAATGTCATTCTGCTTCTAATTTTGTTATCTTCCAACTCCTGAGTGTTTTTTAATAACTCGTTTTTGCACACTAAAGGTTGACTCAAACTTTGTTTCAGGTTTTCCAGTTGCAATATATATATTTTCCAAAAGAATTCTACAGTTTGAACTCAGAATTAGGCCATAATCCCAGGGCTGCTCCAAAGTCTGACAATCCAAGACTGAAAAAGAACATCAAATGTCTCTTGTTCAGGAAAAAAGTGTCCTCTGGATCAACATTAGCCAGGCACACTTTGCCACAACAAGATCATTAAAATATTTAATTTGATCTTTTTCTGAGCTCGTGTAATCTCCCCTCCCCTCAAAATTAAAGTCACAGAAGAATGATAACCATCACTGTTTAAAATAAAAAGGTTTGAAAGAGACAAAGTTAGGCTACATTTTACAGGGAAATGCAATTTTTAGAAATAAATATGTACATAGTAGTTATCATAATCCATAGGAAAATGTCTTAAATTCATTAAAAAATTAGGGGGCATAACATCACTGAAATAAGAGGAGATATTGCCAGGAATGAACAAGATAAGGAGAATATGCACAGTATTTTCATAGTTCCAGTGGGGGAATGTGGTGAACTATGAGTTGAAATCTATCTAATTCGCAGAGAATTCCAAATGAAGCCACACTGTGTAGGTATCACTTCTGAACGTCCATGTTCAGGGTAACTTTCTGACACTAACAAAACATAATTAAAAAAAAAATACAAACGAAGCAAATAGCTAAAAGTGGAAGAGATCATGCTGGGGAAATGTTTATAGAGGAATTTAAGAGATATTTGAATAGTGGTAAAAGATTAAGATTACATAGAGAAGATACATATTAATAGAAAATGATGCCTTCTGGGTTACTTTAGCTGTTCTAGTTGGTGGAATAGGAGGTAATCCAGGCTGTAGATGACTGTGGTAATCCAGTGTGAGAGACACACTGTAGATTTTATTTGATTACTGTTATGAGTTCTGGTAATAAGCCTGATTGTTCAAAAAATTTGAAGATCTTTCTCATTTAATTATCTCCTTGCTACTTCCAGGAAAGGATTCCATTCACAGGGCCTAGGATAAATAGAAGTGAAATTATATATATATATATATATATATATATATATATATATATAGGCCTGGGGTGCTGAAATTCATGGGGTTGCAAAGAGTTGGACATGACTGAGTGACTGAACTGAACTTATATATATATATATATTCCTTTAACTTATATAAATAAGTATCTATACAAATCACAATTATTTTAAGAATTTAGAGAGATGAGTAGAGAGATCATAATGACTACAGGAAAATGAGAATACTACAGGGAAAAAGTATCATTGTTTATTTTCTCTAAATAAAATTTAAATTTACCAAGAATTGGGACTACCTTATCATATATATCTCTTCTTGCAATTCTTTGGAACTCTGCATTCAGATGCTTATATCTTTCTTTTTTTCCTTTGCTTTTTGCTTATCTTCTTTTCACAGCTATTAGTAAGGCCTCCCCAGACAGCCATTTTGCTTTTTGCATTTCTTTTCCATGGGGATGGTCTTGATCCCTGTCTCCTGTACAATGTCATGAACCTCCATCCATAGTTCATCAGGCACTCTATCTATCAGATCTAGTCCCTTAAATCTATTTCTTACTTCCACTGTATAATCATAAGGGATTTGACTTAGGTCATACCTGAATGGTCTAGTGGTTTTCCTGACTTTCTTCAATTTAAGTCTGAATTTGGCAATAAGGAGTTCATGATCTGAGCCACAGTCAGCTCCCGGTTTTGTTTTTGCTGACTGTGTAGAGCTTCTCCAACTTTGGTTGCAAAGAATATAATCAATCTGATTTCAGTGTTGACCATCTGGTGATGTCCATGTGTAGAGTCTTCTCTTGTGTTGTTGGAAGAGGGTGTTTCCTATGACCAGTGCATTCTCTTGGCAAAACTCTATTAGTCTTTGCCTTGCTTCATTCTGTACTCTAAGGCCAAACTTGCCTGTTACTCCAGGTGTTTCTTGACTTCCTACTTTTGCATTCCTATAATGAAAAGGACATCTTTTTTGGGTGTTAGTTCTAAAATGTCTTGTAGGTCTTCTTAGAACCATTCAACTTCAGCTTCTTAAGCATTACTGGTTGGGGCATAGTCTTGGATTACTCTGATATTGAACAGGTTGCCTTGGAAAAGAGCATAGGTTATTCTGTCATTTTTGAGATTGCATCCAAATACTGCATTTTGGACTCTTTTGTTGACTATGATGGCCACTCCATTTCTTCCAAGGGCTGCTTGCCCACAATAGTACATATAATGGTCATCTGAGTTAAATTCACCCATTCCAGTCCATTTTAGTTCTCTGATTCCTAAAATGTCGATGTTCACTCTTGCCATCTCCTGTTTGACCACTTCCAATTTGACTTGACTCATGGACCTAACATTCCAGGTTCCTATATAGTATTGCTCTTTACAGCATCAGACCTTTCTTCTATCATCAGTAACTTCCACAACTGGGTGCTGTTTTTGCTTTGGCTCCATCTCTTCATTCTTTCTGGAGTTATTTTTCCACTAACCTCCAGTAGCATATTGGGTAATTACCGACTTGGGGAGTTCATCTTTCAGTGTCCTATCTTTTTGCCTTTTCATACTGTTCATGGGATTCTCAAGGCAAGAATACTGAAGTGGTTTGCCATCCCCTTCTTCAGTGGACCACATTTTGTCAGAACTCTCCACCAAGATCCGTCCGTTTGGCATGGCCCTATATGACAGGGCTTACTTTCATTGAGTTAGACAAGGCTGTGGTCCATGTGATTAGATTGGTCAGTTTTCTGTGATTGTGGTTTCAGTCTGTCTGCCCTCTGATGCTGTCTCTCAGAGCCTGCCATCTTACTGGGGTTTCTCTTACCTTGGACGTGGGGTATGTCCTTACGGCCGTTGCTACTGACCTTGGATGTAGGGTATCTCCTCTAGGCCACGTGTCCCTCCAGCTCTGTGAAGCCACTTCTCACTGCTCCAGCTTCTTCAGCATTACTTGCTGGGGCATAGACTTAGATTACCATGATACTGAATGGTTTGCCTTGGAAATGAACAGAGATCGTTCTGTCGTTTTTGAGATTGCATCCAAGTACTGAATAGTTTCATTGACTTAAGCAAGGCTGTGGTCCAAGTGATCAGTTTGATTAGTTTTCTGTGACTGTGGTTTTCATTATGTCTGCCCTCTGAGGGATAAGAATAAGCTTATGGAACCTTGCTGATGGGAGAGACTGGCTGTGGGTGAAACTGGGACTTGTTCTGATGGGTGGGGCCATTCTCAGTAAATCTGAGAAAACCCAATTTTCTGGATTTTCTGATGGGCTGGGCTGTGTCCTCTCCCTGTTGTTTGACCTAAGACCAAACTATGGTGGAGGTAATGAAGATAATGGTGACCACCTTCAAAAGGTCCCATATAGGCACTGCTGCACCCAGTGCCCTGGACCCTGCAGCAGGCCACCACTGGCCCATGCCTCTGCCAGAGTCCTGGACACTCACAGACAAGTCTGGGTCAGTGTCTTGTGGGGGTCACTGCTCCTTTCTCCTGGGTCCTGGTGTGAACGAGGTTTTGTTTGTGCCCTCCAAGTTACTGTTTCCCCCATCCTGTGTGAGTTCTGCAATCAAATCCCACTGGCCTCCAAAGTCAAATTCCCTGGAGGTTCTCAGTCCCTTTGCCAGATTCCCAGGTTGGGAAATCTGTTGTGGGTCCTAGAACTTTCTTAGCAGTGCAAGAATTCATTTGGTATAATTGTTCTGCAGTTTGTGGGTCATCTGCTTGAAAGCTGTATGGTGGGGTTAATGGTAAACTCCTCCAAGAGGGCTTATGCCACAACCAAGATTGCTGCACGCAGAGGCCCTGCCCCTGAGGCAGGCCACTGCTGACCCGGAACTCCACAGGAGACACTCAATCACTCAAAGGCAGGTCTGTCTCAGTCTTTGTAGGGTCTCCTGGTGCACACCAGGTGTTGTTTGAGCCCTCTGAGTGTCTCTGGTGGTTATGGGGTTTGATTCTAAATGCGATTTCGCCCCTCCTACCATCTTGCTGGTGTTTCTCCTTTGCCCTTGGGCATGGGGTACCTTTTCTTGGTGGGATCTAACATTCTTATGTCAGTGGTGGTTCAGCAGCAAGTTATAATTTTGGGATTTTCACAAGAGAAGATGAGTCCATGTCCTTCTACTCCTCCCCAGCATTGCAAGAGGATTCTTTACCAGCTGAACCAAAGGGAAGCCCATTTACTCAACTAAGTATCCTAAATTTTTAAGAAACCTATAGTATATGGGATTCTGTAAGATTATGCTCTTTTGTGATTTCTTCCAGAGAATTAAACATTCTTCTTATAGGATTTTATCTTATCTACCCAGGTGTTCCTATAAAACTTGAGTTAGACTATCTCCTTAGTTTAGCAGTTTTCAGGCTGATTCATAAAAAGAAATGAACAACAATAATTCCAGCACATGTTCTCCATTGTAAAATTAGATTGTGTAATATATTGTTTTAGCTCATGAAGATGGATTCTGTGCTTCAAAGAGATTCATTGAACAAAGTCACACATGTCAAGAAGGCATTTGTGTAAGTGAAGATGTAAGAACATATTTTTGCACCTCTACTATCTCAAAGATTACAAAATTAACTGTACTTATCTAAACAGATAGATAAACTGTTAGATCTAACAGTATCTAAAATTTTTGATGATTGGGAAAACTCTTATGTTTGAAGACACAGCATATGACCAAAATTATTTTTAAATATCTCAATGAAATGCCTTATAAATTTTATATAAAAGCAGGCACAAAAGGCTCCAACTTGTTTACCTGTGGAAACATTTCAAATATAATATACTTGCCAAATTGAGCAAATGAAACATTTTGACAAATTATTTAGTAGACTCTGCATTTGGGATTCTAATTTTTGTTTCACAGTTAAAAAAATATATAAAGCAACTACATAGGAAGTAATGATAATAGGTTTTTTGGTCTCACAGTGAAGTTTCTCTGAGTCTTTTGCTCTTTGCATATAAAGTTACATTTACTCTCTCAGCTGAATTAGTTTAATAAAACTTAGTGGAAAATCTTCAAACCTAATGAAGCATTCTAAAATGTAAAACATAGACAACTAAAGGTTGGACTACAGCTATAGACTCCCCTGCCCCATACACTAAAAAAAAAAAAAAAAAAAGAAAAAAGGAATCAGATTAGAGCATAAATTTATCACAGTGAATATTTAGAAGAAAATTGAAGTTCAGTTGATGAAATATTTAGAGTTTTCCACCCTTCACTGAGAAGAAGCTCTTCTGTAATATAATTTTAATTATATGTGTACAGATAAATATATATATGCATTTATGATGTATTTCACAAATCCTGTGTGCATTTAAAAGCTCAGCTGCACAAGCTTCACTGAATAAATTATTGTTTTGTGTTGTGTTAGGACCAAAAAGAGCACTGAAGTTTAAGATGCTCATGCGTGACCAAACGTTATAGATTCCCAAAGACTGTAGAAGGCAAGGCTAAGCTAAAGGCAATTGACATTATCACAGAGCTTAAAATCCAATTGCATGGACTTTTCTGAAGTTCAGATTGTCACACAATCTCTCTTTGTGAAAGCATTTCTGTTAGATTTAATTTACAAAGAGATTTAATGCCACATTACAATCAATCAATAAATATAGTGAAGAGTGACAATGAAAACTAAATTAAGATAAAATGTACATGAAAGACATTTGACTTATATAAAACACTAATAAATCAGCATGAGGTCAGTAAAAAAGGATGATGTATTTTGAATTACAGACTTTTTAAAAGGAATACAAATTCTAAACCAAAGAACCAGATCAACAAAGGGTCTTATGCTAAATATATTGTTTTAATATAAGACAAAAGTTTTAATTAGTGACATGGTGATAAATTTTAATGTTAATTACTCAGCCTGGTTCTGAAGATAAGTAGTTTAACCAGAGAGTTTGCAATGTGTGGTCTTGATACACAACCTCTGAAACTTTAGTATCCTCACTGGAAAATGAGAACTATTTTAAATTTCCCCATCCACATTGTGGGTTGGGGGCATCCCATGAAAAAATTATTGTTTAGACACGAAATTGTGTCCCACTCTTTGCAACCCCACAGACTGGAACATGCCAAGCTCCTCTACCCTCTATTCAACTCTCTTCTGGAGTTTGCTCAGATTCGTGTCCATTGAGCTGTAGATGCTATCTAACCATTTCAACATCCACTGCCCACTTCTCCTTTTGCTCTCAATTATTTAGTGCAAAAAATAGACATAAAATATTTTAAAACTGAAAAGTCATGAATAATTTAGTTGACATTTTGTTATTATTATTTTTCTCCAGCCATGAATAGTAACAAAATATGTGATGCCTTTCAAGATACTGTTTATATGTTTATATGCCTTTCAAGATAAAGTTTATCAATTATAAACATGTTTTATATACTGGTATTGGGGGCTTCCCTGGTAGCTCAGCTGGTAAAGAATCTGCCTGCAAAGCAGGAGACCCCAGTTTGATTCCTGGGTCTGCAAGATCCCCTGGAGAATGGATAGGATACCCACTCCAGTATTCTTGGGCTTCCCTTGTGGCTCAGCTGGTAAAGAATCCACCTGCAATGCAGGAGACCTGGGTTCAATTCCTGGGTTGGGAAAATCCGCTGGAGAAGGGAAAGTCTACCCATTTCAGTATTCTGGCCTGGAGAATTCCATGAACTCTATAGTCCATGGGGTTGCAAGGAGTTGGACATGACTGAGTGACTTTAACTTTCACTTTCCTCACTTTCATTGTGAAAATAGGGCTTCCCAGGTAGCGCTAGCGGTAAAGAACCTGCCTGCCAATGCAGGAGATGTGAGACGCAGGTTCTATCCTTGGGTTTGGAAGGTCCACTGGAGGAGGGAATGGCAACCCACTCCAGTATTTTTGCCTGGAGAATCCCAAGGACAGAGGAGCCTGGTGGGCTTCAAGTCCATGGGGTCACAAAGAGTCGGATATGATTGAAGCAATTTAGCACACAGGTTGTGAGAATGTTATCTATTTATGAACAGAGAGAGACTGAAATATTACTGCATTCTCTTTTAATATGTTACTCTGAGCATGCTAGTTGAAAGAAAACAAGTAAAATTTTGTGTCTGTGTGTATTTACCAACAGAAGTATGTTATGTTGTAGAGTTGGCATTCCCAGCTAAAGATTCCTTCTTGTATCTAATTTAATTCTGTTTTAGGTTTATATGTTTGGCCTGTGCTTTCTGTTGGAATATAGCTCTTCTACACATGGGCTGCCATATTTAACAAGTAGGAAATCTGTTGAAGCAGTTGCTCCATATTTTGTGATGCATACACCAGTACTATTTCTCTGCATGATAAGTGACTATTACAGCTAATGCCATCAGGTAAAACACATGGATGTTGTGTGTATGCTCAAAGACCCACATTTTAAAGACAAAACATATCATGGCACTTTTGATATATTGCTTATTAAAATAACTAAATACTTTCACTGATTATGGATGGCTAACTCAAGATAGAGGTGTTGGTTTGACTATTTCATCATCACTAGGTCTAAATCCCTGAGTCATTTTGCCAATTCATCCATTACTAACCAGAATTTAGGCACATATTTTGTTAAGAGAAATGTTTATAAAATATCTAGTACTTAAGATTAAGTATATCATTTACTACCTTAAATTAAAAAAAAATTCTTATCTCAAGAATAAAGAGTATTGCATAGAGCCTTTTCACTTTTTCTTCCTTTATGCATTCATTCACTTATTATGCATTTATGAATTCCTTTATATAAATTATGTATTTGCTGCTGCTACTGCTGCTAAGTCGCGTCAGTGGTGTCTGACTCTGTGTGACCCCCATAGATGGCAGGCCACCAGGCTCCCCCGTCCCTGGGATTCTCCAGGCAAGAACACCGGAGTGGGTTGCCATTTCCCTCTCCAATGCATGAAAATGAAAAGTGAAAGTGAAGTCGCTCAGTCATGTCCCACTCTTTGCGACCCCATAGGCTTCAGCCTTCTAGGCTTCTTCGTCCATGGGATTTTCCAGGCAAGAGTACTGGAGTGGGTTGCCAGTGCCTTCTCCGAGGTATTTGCTAGGTTGCATGAATACTTTTCTTTAAAATTCCATGTGGATATATAGTGAAAAGCAGTTTTGACTGAGTACTGTGTACTTAGTATTTTTTGTGGGGACTGGTCCTGATAGTCATATGTAAAATTTGCCTAGTAGGAAAGTTAAGACAATGATAGCAATATCTTTCATATCTCACAGCCTGAATGCATAGATACTCGATATTTCTTTTTGAAATATTAGATAAATATATCAAAGAATAAATAGAAAATGTATAGATTAAAATTTTGCTAACTTTAGAATATTGCTTTATAGTAAACAGAACACTGCCTTATGTGTTTATATATAAACACACATACTCATTCATTCATCAATATAGAAATGAATAAATGCTTATTCACAAATGCTTATAACAATTCATTGTCTTTCTTCATTTGCATATTTATTCAGAAGTTACCAAAGGCTAGAACAAAGAGACTCTAGGGAAAAGACAGGTAAAATACATACATGAAAAGATAGACCCCAGTGACATATTTACTCATATTCTTCCCTGGTGGCTCAGAGGTAAAGAATCAGCCTGCTGTGCAAGAAACATGGTTCGATCCCTGGGTCAGGAAGATCCCCTGGATGAGGAAATGGTAATCCACTCCAGCATTCTTACTTGGAGAATCCCACAGAGAGAGGAGCCTGGTGATCTACAGTCCATAGGGTCGCAAAGAGTCAGTACATGACTAAAACACCTGAGCACGAAGGAGTTAAGACTGAATGGGCTTTTTCTATTTTCTCAGACTAGCTCGGCATGCATTAGTGTCAGCAGAGCAATAGTGGGCTGTTCCCTCTCTTACATGCAAAAACAACGGGGCTCAGAGAATTAAATGGCTTTCTCAAGTCCCCACAGGAATTATGTAATTAGGCTAAGAACTGAAGCCTTATCTTATTATTAGAAGACTAATATTATTTCCAGGTATCCAGCTGTGGGAAGTTATTTATTGTTTGTACTAAAATATCTTTAGAGTAACAATAAAATTTTAGAGTACATTATCTTTAAAGGGTGACATCATCAAGATGGCAACAAAGGTTGATCCTGACTTCAGTCTCCCTCATAAGATCAATTAGCAGCAATGCATAGAGGACACACCATTGTGAAAATTCTAGAGTATGGAGGTGAAATTGAAGCACCACCCCCCTTGACCACAGAGACCACAAAGGACTGTATTAGCAAGGTAAGAGAAATGGCCACTCTCAGTCCACACTCTCTTGCCCCCAGTCTGGCACCAAGTCATACCAAGAGGGCCATTCTTTCTCCAATGGGAAGGAGAGGGCCCTAGGCAGGTATCCAGCTCCCTCCACACGGTGGCTAATTTCCAAGGGGGCCCAGGTAGGTCTTGCCTCATGAAGATCAGAGGGGCAGGAATTTATGGAGCTTGAATATTGGAGATCAGATTGCGATGGGCAAGAAGGTTGGACATACAACATCTAGAACTCGGACCTTGGCAGACTGAATTTACAGCAGCCCCCAGGAGAAATCCCAGCCAGTAGGTTTATACATCTAGAGAGCCAAGATGATGGCCTCATCTGGCCAAGGAATGTGGCGTATAGTCCCTTGGGTCCCCAAACAAAAATCCTTGCTGGCCTTTGGAGCCTGATTTGCCTCTTCACCCAGAAAGGGAAGGTAGTTAATATCCCTGCCCACTGCTGAATTCAGTCCTCAGCCCTGTGTAACTAGAAAACCTGGCCAGAGCACCAGGGAAGCACTGCAGCAGAGAGCCCACCCAGTAAACCAGTGGCTCTGCTTGGGCAGGGAACTTAGAGGACCATTTTGCTTGATTTGGTCCTCAAAGAATGAAAACCTTTTCAGCCTAGGCATCTGTTCTGTGCCTACATCCAGAAAAGAAAGTCAATTCGCTCAACATACACAAATTGAAAAATGTGATACATTTTATTGATAGAATGACATATAAACATCATATGGTCATCTTAATTATTGCTGGAAAAGTGAGAAAATTCAACATCCATTTATGATAAAAACTCTCAACAAATTAAACACAGAAGTAACACACATTAACATAATAAAGACCATAAATGAGAAGCACACAGCTCACATTAGACTTAGTGGCGAAAGATTAAAAGCTCTTTTTTTCTAAGACCAGGAATAAGGCAAGGGTGCCCACTTTCACCAATCCTATTCAACAAAGTACAGAAGTTGTAACCAAGCAATCAGGTAAGGAAAAGAAAAGTCATTAGAATTAGACCAGGGAAATAAAATTGTCTCTATTTGCAGTTGACAGGATTTTATACATAAAAGATCCTAAAGACGCCACTAAAAATCTGTTGCTGCTGCTGCTGCTAAATCACTTCAGTCGTGTCCGACTCTCTGCGACCCCATAGACTGCAGCCCACCAGACTCTGCCGTCCCTGGGATTCTCCAGGCAAGAACACTGGAGTGGGTTGCCATTTCCTTCTCCAATGCATGAAAGTGAAAAGTGAAAGTGAAGTCGCTCAGTCGTGTCCGACTCCCAGCGACCCCATGGACTGCAGCCTACCAGGCTCCTCTGTCCGTGGGATTTTCCAGGCAAGAGTACTGGAGTGGGGTGTCATTGCCTTCTCCAGAAAATCTGTTAGGTCTAATCAATAAGTTCAGTAAATTTTTAAGATACAAAATCAACATACAACAATTAGTAACATTTCTATATACTAGCAATTCACTGAAAATTAAAGAAAGCAATCTTATTTATAGTAGCATCAAAAATAAGAATAAATTTATGCAAGCAGGTGAAAATTGTAAGACATTGATGAACAGAATTGAAAAATAAATAAGTATAAACATATCCTGTGTTCATGGAATTTTTTTTGTCCCATTGTATCATTTTGTTCCTTTGTCAAAGAGTACACTTATGTGGGTCTATTTCTAAGTGGCTTTTTTTCTTGAGTCTTAGTTTCCCTTTAAATTCAGCTGTTTTCTTATTACCTTTCTTCCTTTCTTATTTCATATAATCCATTTTCTCAAATTTCATAATGTGAAAAGCAGATGCTTTCTAGTATTCATTCTATGTTCAGTATTAAATCTATTTCAAAATACAGTAATTGTATATTGATGGTGTGAAAGTTACACTTTATTTTGTAGGTACTCATTCTTATTTTTTCCCCATTTTTCCTGTTTATACATCTGTGAGTGATGAAAGAACTATACAGGCCTATTTTCAAAAACAGGCCTGTGGATTACCTTATCTTCACTTCCTAAACATGAGTCTGCTTGAAGTATTCTCCTTACGGATAATGCATTGTAAGTTGGCAAATGTGCACAGCAAACTCTCCTGTGCTTTTGCAGATGTGGATTTAATATCTAGATCAGTGCGCATAAAAAGGGATCTATTTATTTTCTCTCCCAAACGCTCAGGACTGGATTTCATTTCTGAATAATATACAGTAGTCTGTAGTTTTAGTTGTGTCTCTCGATTTTAAAAAGTGACTGAAAAGTAAAAATCCCAGAGTATATTGTTACTAAAATTTATTCCATAGCGGTCTGTTTTCACAGTGACAATCTATGTAGGAAACAACTTGTCTCCTTATGTAAATACCAGCTTTATTGGTAGAAATCAATTTCCCAGCAAATTATTTACTGGGTAATGAAAGGATGCAATAGTCCTGGCTAGTCTTAAAAAAAAAAAAAAAAGCTAAAACGGATTATAAAGAATGATGTAGTGAATACAAAGATACATATATCTTTTAGAACTAGTGTTTTTCTATTCTTTGAATAAATGCCCAGAAGTTTGATAGCTGGATCATGTCATAGATTAAAAAAAAAGCCTCTTATTGTACACTGGTGCAGGATAAAGGAGATGGAGGCATGAGGATGAATGAAGTCAAATGTCTGTAAGATACAGAAATGCAAAGAAATTGGGTGAATAGAATGAAATAATCTAATATATTCCAATTCATCCTTCTTGGTTCTACTATTTTCCTTAGGGTTCCTGGCAAATTGGTACAGGATAGGCTTTGAGACAGATAACCTTGGTTTGCATAAAAAGCCTTGCCACTTTGTAGCAGTATGACCTAGAATAATGTTTGTTTATTTATACCATTTTCTACCACAGTATCATCTGCTAAGTAAGCTTGGTAATTATATCTACTTCATGACTATAAAGTCATCTATGCATACTAAATGAGCTAATATTTATAAAATGTTATGTACTGGCACACCATATATATTAAATTATTTAACATTTGTTTAATATATATAAATAAATATCTATCATAGATATTTACTCTACTTTGTCAGTGGTAAATTAAAAGGTTAGATCAGATTTTCCTCAATGATATTTAAAATCAAATATCTAACAGGCACTTATTGATATGTTTATTTAACCTATAAATATATGATAGGAGCCAAAACCAAAGGAGCCAAATATTTTGGCTCCTTTGGTTTTGGCTCCTATAATATAATATTTTTATCAGATCCATCTACATCTTTCAGATATTTACCTGATTATTTTCTAAGAAAATTTCCTGAAACATCAACCCTTTAAACTCTTTTTTAATTCCTTTTCGAGTTATACCTCATAAAATAGCCATTGTAACATCCAGGGCAGTGATTTTTTTCTTTCTATTTTCTGCAGCCTATTTTCCAAGTAGAAAATTATTTCAAATGAAGCACATACAGGATGGGGCTACATGGGGAGAACTGTAAATAGAGTGTATGGGATCTAAAGATGTTGCACAGAGATATGGAGGTAAATATTCAAAATAAAGAGGTTCTCCAGGGAGTTCGCAACATTAATTAAAAATTACCTGGCAAAGTGAAATATTATTTGGCACTCTCTTTTTCAAAAATTAAGGTTGCCATAATTTATCATTGGTAGCAAATTCCTCACATATCTAATTCTTTTTGCATGCATGATAAGTCATTTAACACCATGGGCTGTAGTCCACCAGGCTCCTCTGTCCATGGGTTTCTCCAAGCAAAAATACTGGAGTGGGTTGCCATTTCATCCTACAGGGGATCTTCCCAACCCAGGGATCCAACCCGTGTCTCCTGCATTGCAGACAGATACTTTACAGCTGAACCATAAAAAAATTCATGTGTGTATAATGCTTTTACTTAATTGATTTAGGAAAAAAATATTTGAAATATTATTTCTTAAACTGATATGAGATGATTATTTTTCCCTGTCAAGTTTTCCTTTTATCTCTTAAGGTCTTGGGAGCAAACTTCTAGAGATTGTTTTGGTTTCTATGTTTCTTAATGAAGACGGTAATGAGAGTTTTCTCTTAATAGTTGTGTAAATCCTGTTGAATGTATATAATGTCAACTCTGCTTATTCAGATGAGTTTTATTCAATTTATTTAAAAAATCTAAAGACATTCAATTATTGATGGCATCTATGTATGCAAATCAGTTTAACTGTTCTGGCAGAATATACTAGTAATTAACCTGTTACTAAATGTGTGCTTAACTAAATTACTAACTGAATCTCTTTTATGGGAAGCAAAATCAGGGTAGAATTTTCACCCATTTTGTGTATACAACCAACTTCTTTGATAAGTTCTAGTACCATATTAATTTTCTATCTTATTTTTTCCTGTAAAGATAGATTAGAGAGGGACCATTCAAGTGTAGGGAAGTAAGAGGAACAAGTAGTTATACATAGAATAAGCTACAAGGATATATTGTCTAGTATAGGAAATATAGCTAATATTATATATTAACTATAAATGACATATAAGTTTTAAAAACTGAATCACCATTTTTACACCTGGAACTTATATAATGTACATCACCTATAGTGTTAGTTGCTCAGTCATGTCTGACTCTTTGCAAACCCATGGACTGTAGTCTGCTAGGTTCCTCTGTCCATGGAATATCCCTGGCAAGAATACTGCAGTAGGTAGCCATTGCATTCTCCAGGGAATCTTCCCAACCCAGGGATCAAACCTGTGTCTCCTACATTGCAGGCAGATTCTTTAAGTCTGAGCCACCAGGTATATCACCTATATTTCAATTAAAAGAAAGAAAAATATCACATGTATTACTAAAATCAAAACAAAGCCACAGTCTCCCATAGCTGTAAAACACTGTTAATTCAGCATTACATACCGATCCTCCTTGAATGTCTTCAAGTTCATTCATATTTTAGCATCTAGACGTGTTCCTGTGTGCTGCTCAAATAGGTCCTTTTCAAGGTTCTGTTATCCTTCCCATCATTTGCTACCTTCTTTGCTTTGTTTCTTGTGTATATATATGTGTGTGTTTCTATTCCTCCCAATTCAAAAAACAGCAGTTTTACTGTTATCTCACAAAGATATTACTACTTGTAATGCTCTCTGACTTGTGAGTTGAGATGAATATTATATAATGTCATGATGGGTTGCATTGAAACCACCAATTTCCATTATCCTTGCCCACTAAACCACTGTATGTGAGCCTGCATCTGCCAATATCTACTTCAGGCTTTCTATGCCTGAAGAGCCACAAAGGAAGCCCGAGAATACTGGTGTGGGTAGCCTATCCCTTCTCCAGTGGATCTTCCCAACCGAGGAGCTGAACCAGGTTTCCTGCATTGCAGGAGGATTCTTTACCAACTGAGCTATCAGGGAAGCCACATTAAAAACTGCAGGTGATGGCATGTATTTAATATTTCATAGTTTTACTCTTTCTTGTGTGTATGTGTTTGTATGTGTGATTACTTATTTTTGTTGCTTTTTTTCCACCTACGACTAAAGCACAGCTGTAAAGGTTAACAAGCACCTTTTGGACTCTTCTGTACTTTTAATCTCCCAGACTCCTAAAAGCTAATTGTGCACTTTAAATCTTTCTGTCATATGTCTGCTAAACTTGCTCTGTTCTATATGGAACAATGGTAGGCTTGTACTAACTGAACATCACTGAAGCCTAATGTAAACATGATTAATGTTCAAGCTTACACCCCTGCTGTATGACAATTATCTGTATTTGGAAAATTTTTATGAAAGTTTGGAGTCATTTATCACTTACAAGTTGACTTTTTGGATCTGATATGATTTGTTACATTGATTCATAAGTGAATGAATGAAACTATTCAAAGCTTGTGCTGAAAACAATGACTGACCTGCATTGAACAATATCAACCATCATCTAACCAAAATGGACTCTTACTAAGGACTGGGTCAGGATATTGTGCTTGGTTTGCACTTGTGGTTAGTGCCTTAATTCCAATGCTAGTTGTTGTTGTTGTTTTTCTCTATACAATCAATGACTAACTACATCACAATGATCTTTAATATTTTTAAAGCATAATGAACACATTTTTATTCTAATTTCTTTTTTTTTAACCTAGTATTTTGCCACATTTTATTCTAATATTTTAAAAGTACAGATTCAGCTGAAACTCACTGTGTACTTTTTCCCAATTTTAATCTCATGCGTCCCCAGATAAATCCACATCTTGAATTTATTATTTCATGTACATAATTATATTAATACCATGTGTATTCATAAATAACATATAGTATTGTTTATGCTTTCAAAATTAATATAAATGGCATCATAATGGGCAGATTTCTCTGTAGCTTTCTTTTTTTCTCATCACTGTTTTTGAGATTTAGCTATGATGGTACATGTGAAAGTCTCTCAGTCGTATCCAACTCTTTGCGACCCCATGGACTAGACAGTCCATGGAATTCTCCAGGCCAGAATTCTGGAGTGGGTAGCTATTCCCTCCTCCAGGGGATCCTCTCAACCCAGGGATCAAATGCGGGTCTCTCCCTTTGCAGTCGGATCCCCCACCAGCTGAGCTACCAGGGAATGATGATACATGTAGATATAATGTATTCATTTTACATAGTATATAGTGTCCTACTATTTGAATTCATCCTTCTGTCGATGAATGGTTAGGTGGTTTTTCACCTGACTTATTGACAAGTAGACATACATACATTTTTGCTGTCAAATATTCCAACGCTTTTGAAAAGGGAAAATGCTCCTTAAAATCCCCATTTCCACACCCCACGTTTTCCTTCCCAGAGGTAACTGGCACTATTAACATACTGTGCATTCTTCCAAACCGATTTATTAGAACATCAAGTTAAACAAACAAAAGATCACAATAATCTCTTTAAAAAAATCATTCGTGTCTCTCATTTTTGGAAGCCACTGCATTGTCACTTTTGTGATGTTTCAGCCCCAAATATTTGTAATTTTGCAATTTTATTTTTTGTAATAATTATGGTTATTTTGAAAGCTTGTCATCACTAAAGTTGAAAATGTATCACAAAAATTTACTTTTACTCTAAAATTATTTTTCAATAGAATATTTTTTCAATTATATCTCTTTCTTTTCTTTTTTAAATTTGGTCATGCTGTGCCGCTTGTGCCACTTTGATTCCCTGACCAGGAATCAAAATCAGGCCACCAGTCCTGTAAGCACACTCTTAATCACTATACTACCAGTGAAGTCACTATATTTCTTTTATTGCTTTTATGTTTTCCAATTTCATTGAGATATAAAATTGCATAAGTTTAAGTGTACAGTGTGATTATTTGATATATCCATATATTATGAAATGATCACCCCAATAAGTTTAGTTAATACCTGTCACCTCATATAGCTACAATTTTTGTTTCCGTGTGATGAGAACTTTTAAGATCTACTCTCTTAACAACTTTCAAATATATAATTTAGTGTCATGAACTATAGTCATCATTGTCTATATTACCTCAGAAATCACCTTATAACTAGAAGTACATTTTGACCACCTCCATCCGTGTTGTCAGAAATGGCAGTGTTTTTCCTTTGCATAACTGGATACTGTTCCATTGTGTGTGTATTTATTTCATATTTTCTTTATCCATTCATCCATTGATGGAAACTTGGGTTATTTTCTCATTTTGACTATTGTGAATAAGCTGCAGTGAACATGGGGGTACAGATATATCTTTGGACTCGTGATTTTGTGTCCTTTGGATGTATAGCCACAAATGGAATTGCTAGATCATGTGGCAGTTCGATTTTTAATTTTTTGAAGAAACTTCATACTGTTTTTCATGGTGGTTGTATACACATTTACATTCCCACCAACAGTATGCAAGGTATACTCATGTGTCTCAATCCTTTGTTCCAAGTTTTTTTTTAAGAATAACATTCATAAAAAATAAACAATATCAAAAGAAGAAAAACTAATCAAAGGATGAGTTCAGTTCAGTTCAGTCGCTCAGTCATGTCTGACTCTTTGTGACCCCATGGACAGCTTCCCTGTCCATCACCAGTTCTCAGAGCTTGCTCAAACTCATGTCCATTGAGTCAGTGATGCCATCAACTATCTCATCCTCTGTCATCCCCTTCTCTTCCTACCTTCAATCTGTTCCAGCATCGGGGTCTTTTTTAATGATTCTAATAATCAAAGGATATTAACAAATAATTCATGAAAAGAAGACTAAATTAGCAAATACACATATAAAATATCTCTGCATCACTTTGCAAACACACATCCACACACAGAGGTATGTATGTGCTTATGAACATAAAAAAAAAATTGGAAAAAATGGCTCTCAGAGAGAATAAGGCAATTATTTCAAAGGTTTTATGGCTCAGCTTTCCTTTTTATACTTGCAGTGACCCAGAAGGGATTCTGCCAAGACTGGATCAGTGGAGGGCAATTTATCGTATCAGGGAAGTGCTCAAAGAGAAGCTTCTCAGCTATTCCTGGAAGAGACTGTGAGTTGACCTGTGACTTTGTAAATGCTAACTCAGGTGTCTTGGCCCTTTCCCTTCCTCTTACCTGCAGAGGTACTCTTATTCTCCTGCCATTTTGAAAATGAGCACCTTACTAAAGTGTTACAAACTAGCTTACAAACTAGAAGCCAAGAGTCAAACAGTCTTTCTAAAATAACCATGCTATCTGTCATTAGAGAAGAACTAATTTAAGAGGAAAAAATTATAAAAAGAAAAAACTTGAAACTACATCATATGAATTCTCCTGGTGAAAATCAGTCCTGGGAAAATTATAACCCATGCATCCAGAGAAGGATTGCCTGGTGGTTTCTGGAGTTTGCCCCAAAGCTGAAAAGAACTCATCATCATAAATGTGTTTTTCTGATGTAACATTTCCAGCACCTGAGAGATGATTGCTGAAAATTCCTTGCAGGTGTCTCAGAGATTACAATAAAGGCACAGAGACTGTTTTTCTTAAGGAGTTAGCAAAAAGTGTTTAGAAAAATAATCCTGGAATATGCTACCCTGCTCTGTGTATGAACCCTGACTGTTAAACTGATCACACATACCTGTACAGCAATGATTAATGAGGATCATGCTAATAACCCAAGACCTAAATCTGAGTCTGGGTTGGATAATTTATAGAAAATGTTTCTTTACCAATGAATGATTTGTTGAAGAAATTAAGTTACTTTATAATGTCTGAAGAAGCATGCTGGTATTTATTTCTAAGCTCTGGCATTGAACAAAATGATTATAAAAACATTTATACTAAATTATGCCATACTAAATTAGTTAAATAATATCATTTATACTAAATATATAAATGATTTGATATCATTTATACTACAATACTGACATAATAATACTGGCCATTCTTTTAAAATGTGATTACTTTCCTTCAGAAATATTTTATTACTGAAATAATTTAATGTAAGTTTAAAAACATTTTCACGTGATAAAAAAATTTAAGTAGTATTCAGATAAAAGAACAAGAAGATTTTTTTTTCTCAAAGCTGTATTTTACTTTATGATTAGTAGGTGTATGTCAGACAATGTATCAGTAAGACAAACAGTAAACAAGTCAATATAGGCAGAGTAATCATATATAGTATAGGTAATATTTATTGAACTAGAACTGAGTAATATTCAATAGCTCAAACAACACAGGAAGATCAGCCATTTACACAGCTCTAATATTCTTTCTTTCTGTTTTTAAAAAGAACAATATTTCCTCTGGTTTCTTCACTGTTTGGTCCTTTTTCCTGCTTCCCCATCACTGAGTGGACATCAGCTTAGACCTCTGGGCTTTGCTTAAAAGAATCCACATTAATTATTGCTCATCAGCATTCATCATGGTGACAGCTCCGGTTAACAGTGCTGTTTATTTTGTTCTCACCTTTCTGCTTGGCCGTCAAATGGAAGAGTTTTATGGTTCTTAAGGGAACAATCCTTCTCTATGACCAGCTGCTTTCAGGAGAAAGAAAAAAAAAAAAGTCTTTTCTTTAGTGTTGTACTGGCTTTGGTAATTCCTTGCAAATGAAATGGCACAAATGTAGCAATTAATAGTCTCCTTTAATTGAGTTCACTTATAACAGAGCAGAGTTAAACCAATTAAAACTCCATTGAACAAAATCCTGAAATTGAATGGTATTTCAAGTGTTTTTCAAAGATGATAAAACTTACATTGTCTTATAAAAATCATATCTGTATAGTGTTTGACCTAAAATTGAACTGCTTATTCCTAACTAAATATATTCTTAAGTACAAAATAACTAACAAAATAGTGAAAAATCACTGGCCACATTAGAGAGGAAAGACAGAATTTTAAAGAGATAAACCCAGTAATTAAAGGGAAGCACTTGAGAATATCCAAGGTGCCTGAGATAGAAGAGAGCTTTGGCAGGAAAGACTGTTGGGGCCTTTAAAAGTAGTAACTGCAAATCAGAATAAATTTTCCCTGATAAGAATTTCCATCCTGCTGAAAGTCATGAAACAAAAGACTGATTCCAAATTAGGAAAGGAGTGTGTCAAGGCTGTGTAATGTCACCCTACTTATTTAACATATATACAGAGTAGATCATGGGAAATGCTGGACTGGATGAAGCACAAGCTGGAATCAAGATTGCTGGGAGAAATATCAGTAACTTCAGATATGCAAATAACAGCACCCTTATGGCAGAAAGCAAAGAACTAAAGAGCCTCTTGATGAAAGTGAAAGAGGAGAGTGAAAAAGTTGGCTTAAAACTCAACATTAAGAAAACTAAGATCATGACATTCAGTGCCATCACTTCATGGAAAATCGATGAGGAAACAGTGAAAACAGTGGCAGACTTTAATTTTGAGGCTCCAAAATCACTGCAGATGGTGACTGTAGCCATGAAGAAAAGTTATGACCAACCTAGACAGCTTAGTAAAAAGCAGAGACATTACTTTGCCAACAAAGGTCCATCTAATCAAGGTTCTGGTTTTTCCAGTAGTCATGTATGGATGTGAGAGTTGAACTATAAAGAAAGCTGAACACCAAAGAATTGATGCCTTTGAACTGGGGTGTTGGAGAAGACTCTTGAGAGTCCCTTGGACTGCAAGGAGATCCAACCAGTCCATACTGTAGAAAATCAGTCCTGAATATTCATTGGAAGGATTGATGCTGAAGCTGAAATTCCAATACTTTGGCCACCTGATGCGAAGAACTGACTCATTGGAAAAGACTGATGCTGGGAAAGATTGAAGGCAGAAGGAGTAGGGGATGATAGAGGATGAGGTGGTTGGATGGCATCCCTGACTTGATGGACATGAGTTTGAGCAAGCTCCGGGAGTTGGTGATGGAAAGGGAGGCCTGGCACGTTGCAGTCCAGTTCAGTTCAGTTCAGTTCAGTTTAGTTGCTCAGTGGTGTCCAACTCTTTGCAACCCCATGAATTGCAGCACTCCAGGCCTCCCTGTCCATCACCAACTCCCGGAGTTCACTCAAACTCAAGTCCATCGAGTCGGTGATGCCATCCAGCCATCTCATCCTCTGTCGTCCCCTTCTTCTCCTGCCCCCAATCCCTCCCAGCATCAGGGTCTTTTCCAATGAGTCAACTCTTCACATGAGATGGCCAAAGTACTAGAGTTTCAGCTTTAGCATCAGTCCTTCCAATGAACACCCAGGACTGATCTCCTTTAGGATGGACTGGTTGGATCTCCTTGTAGTCCAAGGGACTCTCAAGAGTCTTCTCCAACACCAGAGTTCAAAAGCATCAATTCTTTGGCCCTCTGCTTTCTTTACAGTCCAACTCTCACATCCATACATGACTACTGGAAAAACCATAGCCTTGACTAGACGGACCTTTGTTGGCAAAGTAATGTCTCTGCTTTTCAATATGCTATCTAGGTTGGTCATAACCTTCCTCCCAAGGAGTAAGCGTCTTTTAATTTCATGGCTGCAGTCACCATCTGCAGTGATTTTGGAGCCCCCAAAAATAAAGTCTGACACTCTTTCCACTGTTTCCCCATCTATTTCCCATGAAGTGATGGGACTGGATGCCATGATCTTCGTTTTCTGAATGTTGAGCTTTAAGCCAACTTTTTCACTCTCCTCTTTCACTTTTATCAAGAGGCTTTTTAGTTTCTCTTCACTTTCTGCCATAAGGTGTCATCTGCATATCTGAGGTTATTGATATTTCTCCCGACAATCTTGATTCCAGCTTGTGTTTCTTCCAGCCCAGTGTTTCTCATGATGTACTCTGCATAGAAGTTCAATAAGCAGGGTGACAATATACAGCCTTGGCGTACTAGTTTTCCTATTTGGAACCAGTCTGTTGTTCCATGTCTAGTTCTAACTGTTGCTTCCTGACCTGTATATAGGTTGCTGGATTCTAAATTTTGACCAGGTTGTTAAAAATATTTTTTTAATGATTTAGTCAGCTTTGGCAGTAATAAAATTCACTCTGCTGCTGCTAAGTCACTTCAGTCGTGTCTGACTCTGTGTGACCCCTTAGACGGCAGCCCACCAGGCTCCCCCGTCCCTGGGATTCTCCAGGCAAGAACACTGGAGTGGGTTGCCATTTCCTTATCCAATGCATGAAAGTGGAAAGTGAAAGTGAAGTCGCTCAGTTGTGTACTACTCTTCGTGACCCCATGGACTGTAGCCTATTAGGCTCCTCCATCCATGGGATTTTCCAGGCAAGAGCACAGGAGTGGGTTGCCATTGCCTTCTCCAAAAAATTCACTCAATTAAGTATATATGAGCACGGGTGTACCTGTGGCGGATTCATTTCGATGTTTGGCAAAACTAATACATATTGTAAAGTTTAAAAATAAAATAAAATAAAAAAAAAAGCAAAAAAAAAAAGAAAAGAAAAGTTTTGACAATCGTATGCACTCCTATAATCCTCACCACAATTGAGAGTTTCAACACTCTAGAATATTTTTCTGCACCTCACTAAAGATGATCCCCTCGGTATATTTTGATGCTGCTCTCTTCCTACGGTTAAATTTTTCATATTTAATTTTTCCCTGAGTGCTATCTACTCTGATTTCACAACTTTATATATTTCTATTCTAATTTCTGACTTTCAGTATCCTGTCATATCTTTAATTACCTATTTAATTAAAATTAATTAATGTTGAAATATTGTGTTGTTATTGTTCTCACCTTTGTGACTAGATTTTGGGTCCTGTTTTTATTAGCTAATTAGTATTGATTAGTTCCTTCTGCTTCACTCTTATTGTATCTTTTTATGGTTGATTTCTGCCATTTCCCATTTATTTTAATTCTTGCTTTTTTTTTTTTTTGGATTAACAGTTACACGTATTTTTAAAGAGAGGTCAACATTCTATATACCCTTTTCTGTTGGTAGTTAAATGCAGTTTCTTAAATACAGAGCACCTTTTCTTGATTAAGAAGTTTTGGTGAACTGGCTGATTTTGTGATGGGACCCTTACTTTTCACCCTTCTTATTTGTTCTTTTTTCCCCCCTCGCCATCAAGAATCTGAGGGGTGCCTTTCTCTTCCAAGTTTCTTTTATCTCCCTCAAAGTAGTGTCTTCTACACACCATTGTTTCTGTGAATACACTTACCATGCTAAGATTTAGATTCTTCAATATTCAGCTCTGATTCAATGGTTCTTAGACCACTTCTCAATAAAGTCCCAGATGCCAAAGGCTTGAGAACCAGAAACACCAATGTTGGAGCACAAGATAAGATAGATGTCCCAGCTTAAAAATAAGGAGTGAGAGCTAGCCCTTGGTCTGCCTTTATGTTCTACTCAGGCCATTAATGGTTTGAATGGTGTCTCATCTCACATTGGTAATGACAGATCTTCTTTACTAAGTCTACTGGTTCAAATATTAATCACTTCTGTAACATACTTACAGACACATTCAGATATAATATTTTACAAGCTATCTAAGTAGCCTTTAGCTGAGTCAAGAGGACACAGAAAATTAACCATCCCATATAGGTCAACACAGATTTTAGCCTGTATCCTAGTTTTGACTAGGTATGATTTTTGAAAGGGGTTTAACCAAGTTTCATCTTTTTGACCTATTTCTTTCACTCTGTGTACATTCTTGGCAGCTTACGACTTTACCAGAGAAAACCAACTCTGTCTTCATTTCTACTTCTCCCTTTCTCAATATTCATGATGCTCAGTCTATGCTAGAATTTTTTCCACCTCCAAAACTCATTGTAGCCTCAAAATCTTTGGGCATCACTTTCCCTCTATTTGAATGTACCTGCACTGGATATTCATATACTTAAATCCTTCTTATCATCCAGATCTCTGTTCAAATTTTTCCCATTCTGTCATATTTTATGGGCACTCTAGCCAAAGAATCCTGCTTCCTCAATTTTTCTATCTATCCCTTCCCTACAATTACTCTATTTGCTTTTCTTCAGAATACTTGTCACTTTTCTCTTTCTTTCTCTTATTGTACTGGGGTAGAGTTGCTTCTGCTTTATTGCATCTACTTCTGCTTTATTGACTATGGCAAAGCCTTTGACAGCATGGAACACAACAAAATGTGGAAAATTCTTAAAGAGATGGGAATACCGGACCACCTGATCTGCCTCCTGAGAAATCTGTATGAAGGTCAAGAAGCAACAGTTAGAACCGGACATGGAACAGCAGACTGGTTTCAAAAGAAAAAGGAGTACATCAAGGCTGTATATTGTCACCCTGCTTATTGAACTTATATGCAGAGTACATCATGAGAAACGCTGGGCTGGGTGAAGCACAAGCTGGAATCAAGATTGCTGGGAGAAATATCAATAACCTCAGATATGCAAATAACAGCACCCTTATGGCAGAAAGCAAAGAACTAAAGAGCCTCTTGATGAAAGTGAAAGAGGAGAGTGAAAAAGTTGGCTTAAAACTCAACATTCAGAAAACTAAGATCATGGCATCTGGTCCCATCACTTCATGGCAAATAGATGGGCAAACAGTAGAAACAGTGAAAGACTTTATTTTCTTAGGATCCAAAATCACTGCAGATGATGATTACAGCCATGAAATTAAAAGATTCTTACTCCTTGGAAGGAAAGTTATGACCAACCTAGACAGCATATTAAAAAGCAGAGACATCACTTTGCCAGCAAGGATCCATCTAGTCAAAGCTGTGGTTTTTCCAGTGGTTATATATGGATATGAGAGTTGGACTATAAAGAAAGCTGAGTGCCGAAGAATTGATGCTTTTGAACTGTGGTGTTGGAGAAGACTCTTGATTCCCCTTGGACTGCAAGGGGATCCAACCATTCCATCCTAAAGGAAATCAGTCCTGGGTGTTCATTGGAAGGACTGATGTTAAAGCTGAAACTCCAATACTTTGGCCACTTCATGCGAATTACTCATTGCAAAAGACCCTGATTCTGGGAAAGATTGAAGGTGGGAGGAGAAGGGGATGACAAAGGATGAGATGGTTGGATGGCATCACTGACCTGATGGACTTGAGTTTGAGCAAGCTCCGGGAGTTGCTGATGGACAGGGAAGCCTGGCGTGCTGCAGTCCATGGTGTCCGCAAAGAGTTGGACACAACTGAGTGACCAAAGTGAACTAAACTGATAGGTGCTTTACAATGTTGTGTTAGTTTCTACTGTACAGTGAAGTGAATCAGCTATATGTATACATATATCCCCTCCTTCTTGGACCTCCGTCCCACCACCACCCCTGTAAGTCATCACAGAGCAGCCAGCTGAGGTCCCACTGCTGTAAATCAGCTTCCTATTAGCCAGCTATCTTACACGAGGCAGTGTTACATGTCAGTCCCAATCTCCCAACTCATCCTGCTCTCCCCTTCTCCCCCCGCATTGTGCCCACAGGTCCATTCTCTATGTCTGTGTCTCTATTCCTGCCCTGCAACTGGGTCCATCTGTACTGTTGCCTGGAGAGTGTGATGAAATAGGGAACCCACTTGCCACTCTTTTAACATTGCATTATGTATACATTTGTTTATATATTTATAGCCTGCCCTCTCTAGTAGAATGTACTCACTAAAAGCAAGTATTATATTTGTTCTTGTTGTATTTTCAGCACTTAGAATCATTCCTACACAAAGTAGGTATGTAAGTCAAATAGTTTTGTCAAATATAGTCTGATTTTTAACCTATTTATAAATAGCAGTTCTGTGAGAAAAATGCAATATTTCATGAGAAAATTGAACGAACTCTGTATTCCATTTTGATTTATCACACCAAAAGTATTTTATGTTCTAGAATTAAGATTACTGGATTGAACTGAAATTTTGAATTGTGATTAAATTTGTAATTTTTGTATAGATATCACCTGGAAGTTATTTAAACTTCTCTCATTATCAATTAAAAAAAAAAAAGCATTTTATGTCATACCACCTGTGTGTAAGTTCAGAGGGAGACTTCCCTGCTGAAAAGCATTTCTTGTGTTGTAGACTTTCTAAGTTTCTCTGCTTGATGCCTCTCTATGCACGACTTTTGCTCTGCAGGGAATATTATTTACCCAATATTCTCTACCCTCCCTAAAAGTTGTAAGCACTTTCAAGAAGCTCACTAACAAGGTATAAACACAACATTTATCATTTCACAAATGTTTTGCTCTTCTTTGAAATCCTTCCTCCTTAAACTACAACAAATCTTAGTCATTAAAGGTTCATAACAAAGGAAAAGAAAACAAAAAATGAGAAAGTTCCCCTACCCTATGGGTGCTCTTCCTTTGAACTCTGTGGGGTTCTCAATTTTTCTAAGATGTTTGAGCCAAAGGAAGAAGAAACAATTTTGACTGCTCCTTCTCTAAGCAGTATCCAGGGGCAGAGTCCATTAAATAAAGAGAGAAAAAGAGACAGACAGACAGAGCACTCACCATGGTGTACTAGAATCTGTGTCATTGGCAGTGTGTGATTTTATTTGTCATTTTTGAAAGCAGCATTTCACAAACAACCTTATGTCACACTGTAGAGTCACTATATGTTACAGACATTACAGAGTTAGGAAAATTGAGAAATATATGCTATTAAAGAACAGTAGTGTGAATAGTAATTATTACTCAAGAAATGTAATAAGGAAAAATGTAGATATGTATGTTTTTCAATGTACATTGAAATAGACATTTGTGCATGATTCTCCTAACATTTGTCAAAATCATTGGATAATATATTTCATACATTAATTAAATGTATATGTATTTTACTGCAATGCTATAGCTAATAGAAAATCTGAGAAGCCAGAAACACACATTTGGATAATTAATTTAATTACAGTATTTTTACATATATAAGAAAAGTGTAAACTAAAGTCACCTAGTTCTATTATTCAAATGCAAAACTAAAGAGGATTTTTTTTCTTTTTTTAATTTTTTTTTTTTATTTTTTAACTTTACAATATTGTATTGGTTTTGCCATATATCAACATGACTCCACCACAGGTATACATGTGTTCCCCATCCTGAACCCGCCTCCCTCCCCGTACCATCCCTAAAGAGGATTTTCAAGACAAAGTATTGCACATAACTGGTCACTCTTCCTCCTCAAAACATTTTCTTTAGATTTTTCTGACATTTTGCTTTCCAGGTTCTCCTAGTTATTGAGTCAGAATTCCAGTTAATCTGATGTAATTGTTACTCCATTGCACTCTGAACACCTTTAGGTTTGTTCATGTCATTTTCATTACATTGAGGCTTACAGGCTATTTTGTTACTTGACTAACTCAATATCCTGCTATAACAGGCAATTAATGAAAATTTGTAATGATGTCTATTCTTAAATAAAAGGGTGGAAGACCATGGAAAGTAATGAAATACTATATTTAATACCAAGTGTCTTTTCATTCTACTTGTGCCAGGGCTGGTGAATTTAGCTGTATAAAATGGGGACTACTGGCCAAAGTATATCTGGCAATGTAAACAGACTTAAAAAAAAATACTTTAAAATTATTGATTTATTTGACCATGCCCCAAGGCATGTGAGATCTTAGTTCCCCAGTCAAGGATCAAACCTATGCCCTTGCATTGGAATGGTGGAGTCTTAACCCCTGGACAACCAAGGAAGTCTCCAGACATATATATATATATTTTTAAGATAAAATTATGACACTCAAAAAAATTTAAAGTGGAACACACTTTAAAGTTCTTTATTATTTAATGTTATATCCACAGAGTGTCCCTCCACAAACAAAAGTCCTCATATATCCATAGAAAAGTATTATTTTTGCATTGCTATCAGTTACCTATAACTCACAAAATTATGAAATGCTTCTCATAATATCAGAATGAGGTGACCTGGAAGTGTGTGCCTCAGACAATGCATAGAGTCCACTGAAGCACAATTTTTTTCATTACAAATGTAAGAGGAATAATATATAAGAAGATGTAATTAACTTTGACAGAGTAAAACAGATTTCTCAGAGGTTGCTCAGAGGTTACAACTTTTGAAGACACACTATTAGTATTTCTACATCCAAGGGTTAGAGAAAGGATAGATCGTGAAAAGAGGTTAGGAAATGTAATGATGACTTTGTCTACATTGTGTGTGTACATGCTCAGTCACTAAGTCATGTCTGACTCTTTGTAACTCTATGGACTGTAGCCCACTAGGCTCTTCTGTCTATGGGATTTTCCACGCAAGAATACTGGTGTGGGCTGCCATGCTGACTCCTGGGAATCTTGCTGACCCAGGGATCGAACTCATATCTCTTATGTCTCCTACATCAGCAGGTGGGTTCTTACCACTGAGCCACTTGGGAAGCCCCATGTATATGTTACCTTTCTATATAGTTCTGGTTTTTAATTCTGATTATTCATATTTAACTTAGATTTGGATTATCAATTGGAGAAAATTGGAAAAGCATATCTAGGCTTCCCTGGTGGCTCAGCAGTAAAGAGTCTGCCTTTCAAGGTTGGTGACAGGGGTTTGATCCCAGGGTCAAGAAGATCCCCTGGGGAAGGAAATGACAATCTACTCCAGCATTCTTGAGTGGGAAATCCCATGGACAGAGGAGCCTGTATATCCTATTTGCTCTGTGAATAGATGACATGAGGGGATGACTAAGGCAATCACTTTAAGAATAAAATAGGATTGTACCTTCACATCAACCATTAGAAATTCTCCCTTTGGCCTGTGTCCTAGAGCATATGCCTGGAAATTTACAACACCTCCTTTTCTTTGGAATTGTTGCCTCTGGTTTTGGCTTTCGTGGGTGTTTATCCCAATCAGTTAGATGGAATTAGTGCAGTTCTGAGTGAAAGTGAAGAGGCTGACTTCACATTTATTGTTTAATTGCCTTATGGCTCCTCATCCCTTTGGCTGTGGAAGTCTGGCCTGAAGATGCCAATAGGGAAAGGGAGATTACTTTCTCTCCAAATAACCCCATTTTCTCAATGACTATTGACATTATGAAGCTATTCAAGCTAACCGATTAAAAACATAAAAAGGCAATGAAGTTAGCTTACTAATACTTACAGCAATGTTCTTTCCAGAAGATTGAGAAGCTGACTTCTCAGTATGCTAAAGTGCAGTTCAGATAAGGAATATGTGAATACTGAAATCCATATGTACAGGAAGAGCAGAGTGTGTTGACTGGGGTCCTTATAGTGCATACTTAGGATTATTTTAAAAATTTTAAATTATAGTCTAATGAAAGATAGTTATTTCTACTTAGCCACATGTATCATCATTTCTAGTACATTTCATCTGCATTATTCATAGAGAATAGTGTATATCTGGATCTTCCCATTAGTATAATTCTTTATTTTAGTAAAATAAGACTATTGATCAATACCACTATAATAAAAATGCAACTATATAGTGCTATTTGAAGTTTGGCTACTTTTCCTAAGCAATACTGCATAAGATACATTTTTCCTTTCTTGTGCATTTGTATACACATTTTTGTTTTTTATTTTTTTTTAACTACACTTACACAATAAGTATTTTAAAAATACTTGTCTCACTGTATGAAATTTGTTCTAATACTCTTCTTGGAAGAATAAAAGTACAATTTAGAAGTTTCTTTACTCTCATTGTGATGGTTCCATTCCTTGAAAGCTGGATATTACACAGACAAAAAGAAAGTCTAATGAAATGCTTGAGGATAACAATATGTTTGAGTTATTAGGATAATGTTGAATACAAACACAAAAAAATGCACTAATGTTATATAAATCTAGTGTTTTTATTTCTTTCTGCTTCATTATAATTTTTACATTTTTGAAATTTGTTTTTCAAAGGATAGTCTTTAAAATTTTTTAAATTTAGATTCCTTCTTTTTTGGTTAGCAATGTCAGTAGCATATAGTAATACATATGAATACTTCTTTGTAATGCAGGCATGTAAATGTTGTGACCTTTACTGAATTAAGACTCCCCAAAGAGGGATATTCTCTTCTTAAGTCACAAGATATATTAACCATTAATGAATACTGTTCAGTCACTAATTTGAGTCTGACTCTTTAGGATCCTGTGGACTGCCACAGGCCAGTATACTTGCCCTTTACTATCTCCCAGAGTTAAGTTAAAAAAACAAACTCTACACTTAAGTATTAGGAGACTGTATTTTTGTTTAATATTATCCATCAAACAATAAAATATTTAAAATAATTATGAAAACAATTTTATGAATTGTCTTTTATTAGAAGAGGTCCTTATTCTATGAAAGAAAGAAAAGTAAATAAATGATCACATTGTCTTTATTTGTTCAGTTCTCTGGAATGGGTTTTACGTTGATTTTATAAGTCATTTAAGGATGTATTTTATTTGATATGTTTCTATTAATTAAGGACTTTTCATTTGTTATATCAAATTTTGTCTCTTTTGTGAACAAAATGATAAAGCATGCATTATCTCTTCAACCATGGAGAAAATATTTTTATTTTAGGGCTTTGTTTTAAATTTTGTGGAAACTTTGGAACTGAATTAAAATATATCATGAAAATTAACTTATGATGGATTAAATAGAGAATTCTAGATAGAAATTTGCTTCCAGAGATGTATGTGCTTACATTCCAAGGAGGGTAAGGCACAAAGCCAATGAGATATCCCAGGAGTACTAAAACTTATGGGCTTCCCAGGCGGCTCAGTGATAAAGAATCCACCTGCCAATGCAGGAGACATGGGTTTGATCCCTGGGTTGGGAAGATCCCCTGAGGAGGGAGTGGCAACCCTCTCCAGTATTCTTACCTGGAAAATCCCAGAGAAGACAGAGTAGTCTGGCAGGCCACACTCTATAGAGTCAAAAAGAATCAGACATGATTGAGCATGACCACACACTCTAAAGCTTAAAATACTAATTTGATCTCCCCCTTACAAGCATAAATGTATATTGTAAGATCCTTTCCTTTTGAACTTCCAAAAGAATTGTTTATACGAGGAAGAAAACTCTGCTCCCCATCTTTAGGAAGACATGACAGTACAAATGGCCTCCCCCTCCTATGTAATAATCCCCTGGATTCATATTTTAAGGTCTTGCCTTCAGGACAAACTCTGGCCCATGAGGATAATCTCTTATCTTGTTCTTATTGTGTAACCCTGCAAGGGAAAATCTGGCCTTGAAAAATAAGCAACATTATTGACTGTAAATAAATAAAGATCTTCTCTGCTGCAGAAACCATGTGTTTGCATTAAGAAAAACATTAATAAATACTGATATTAAAAATGTATACCTGTGGTGGATTCATTTTGATATTTGGCAAAACTAATACAATTATGTAAAGTTTAAAAATAAAATAAAATTAAAAAAAAACGAATCTGAAAAAAAAAATAAATAAAATAAAATAAAAATTTAACACACAGGCTTCCTAAACAGATCATTATTTTTATATCTAATGGTTGGGGAATGAATGCTTATTGCCCCTCAATTATTGTTGAATGCTTGTTGCCCTCAATCCACCAGTGTGATGGTATCAGAAGGTTGAGTCTTTGGTAGGCAATTAGATTCAATGAAGTCATAAGAGTGAAGCCCGCATGAATGGTATCACTGCCTGTATAAGATTCATCAGAGAACTTGTTTCTTCTGCTCTGATCTCTACCATTTGAAGATGCAGTAAGTCAACCATGTACACCAGAAAAGGGCTCTCACCAAACATAGCTGTGCTAACATCATGATTTTCTTAATATGGTAGTGATTTTTTGCTATTTTGTTATAACAACCGAGACTAAGAAAATAATGGTTGACAAATCACTGACTGTCTAGAACTAACACCCAAAAAAGATGTCCTTTTCATCATAGGGGTCTGGAACGCAAAGTAGGAGGGAAAGTGATACCTGGAGTAAATTTGGCTTTGAAGTACAGAATGAAGCAAGCCAAAGGCTAACAGAGTTTTGCCAAGAGAGCACATTGGTCATAGCAAGCACCCTCTTCCAACAACACAAGAGACTACTCTACACATGGACATCACCAGATGGTCAACACCGAAATCAGGTTGATTATATTCTCTGCAGCCTAAGATGGAGAAGCGTTTTGCAATCAGCAAAAACAAGACTGGGAGCTGACTGTGGCTCAGATCATGAGCTCCTTATTGCCAAATTCAGACTTGAATTGAAGAAAGTAGGGAAAACCACTAGACCATTCAGGTACGACCTAAATCAAATCCCTTACAGTTATACAATGGAAATGACAAATAGATTCAAGGGATTAGATCTGATAGAATGCCTGAAGAACTATGGACGGAGGTCTGTGACATTGTACAGGAAGTAGTAATCAAGATCATCTCCAAGAAAAAGAAACGCAAAAAGGAAAAATGGTTTTCTGACAAGACCTTACAAATAGCTGTGAAAAGAAGAGAAGGTAAAGGGAAAGGAGGAAAGGAAAAATATATCCATTTGAATGTAGAGTTCCAAAGAATAGTAAGGAAAGATAAGAAAGCCTTCCTCAGTGATCAGTGCAAAGAAATAGAAGAAAACAATAGAATGGGAAAGACTAGAGATCTCGTCAAGAAAACTAGAGATACCAAGGGAACATTTCATGCAAAGATGGGCACAATAAAGGACAGAAATGGCATGGACCTAACAGAAGCAGAAGATATTTAAGAAGAAGTGGCAGGAAAACACAGAAGAACTATACAAAAAAGTTCTTCATGACCCAGATAACCACGACAATGTGATCAGTCACTTAGAGCCAGACATCCTGGAATGTGAAGTCAGGTGGGCCTTAGGAAGCATCACTAGGAACAAAGCTAGTGGAGGTGATGCAATTCCAGTTGAGCTACTTCAAATCCTAAAAGATGGTGCTGTGAAAGTGCTGCACTCAGTATTCCAGCAAATTTGGAAAGTTCAGCAGTGGCCACAGGACTGGAAAAGGTCAGTTTTCATTCCAATCCCTCAGGACAATGCCAAATGATGTTCAGACTACTGCACCATTGCACTCATTTCACATGCTAGCCAAGTAATGCTCAAAATTCTTCAAGCCAGGTTTCAACGGTACATGAACCGAGAACTTCCAAATGTTCAAGCTGGATTTAGAAAAGGCAGAGGAACCAGAGATCAAATTGTCAATATCCGTTGGATTATAAAAAACAAGAGAATTCCAGAAAAACAACTACTGCTTTACTGATTATGCCAAAGCCTTTGTGTAGATCACAACAAACTGTGGAAAATTCTTCAAGAGATGGGAATATCAGACACCACCTGAACTGCCTCCTGAGAAATCTGCATGCAGATCAAGAAGCAACAGTTAGAGAGAGAGATAGTTATGTTTGTGTGTGTGTGTGTGTGTGTGTGTGTGTGTATACATATGCTGCTGCTGCTGCTGCTAAGTACATTGCTGCGTATTGCCACATGTTTATTTAACTTATAAGCAGAGTTTATCATAGCTAGAATCAAGGTTGCCTGGAGAAATACCAACAACCTCAGATGTGCAGATGATACCACTTCAATGGCAGAAAGCAAAGAGGAAATAAAGAGTCTCTTGCTGAGGGTAAAAGAGGAATGTGAGAAAGCTGGCTTAAAACTCAACATTCAAAAAACAAAGATCATGGCATCCAGTCCCATCCCTTCATGGCAAATAGAAAGGGAAAAAGTGGAAACAGTGAAAGATTTTATTTTCTTGGGCTCTGCATTCACTGTGGATGGTGACTGAAGCCATGAAATTAAGACACTTGCTCATTGGAAGGAAAGTTATAACAAACTTAATGTATTAAAAAGCAGAGACATCGCTTTGCTGACAAAGGTCCCTATAACCAAACCTGTGTTTTTTCTAGTAGTCATGTATGGATATGAAAGTTGGACCAAAAAGAAGGCTGTGCATGGAAAAATATTTTCTCTTATGTTTCATCATTAGTTTAAATTTTTATTGTAGTTGCTTTATAATGTTGCGTTAGCTTCTATGGTACAGCTATATGTATTTGTTGTTGTTCAGTCACTAAATCGTGTCCAACTCTTTTCAACTCCATGGACTGAAGCATGCCATGCTTCTCTGTCCTTCACTATCTCTTGGAGTTTGCTCAAACTCATGCCCACTGATTCAGTGATGCCATCCAATCATTCATCCTCTATCACCCCCTTCTCCTCTTGCCCTCAATCTGTCCCAGCACCAGGGTCTTTTCCAATGAGTTTGTTCTTCATATCACGTGGCCAAACTATTGGAACTTCAGGTTCAGCATCAGTCCTTCCAATGAATATTCAGGATTGATTTCCTTTAGGATGGACTGGTTGGATCTCCTTGCAGTCCAAGGGATTCTGAAGAGTCTTCTCCAGCACCACAATTTGAAAGCATCAATTTTTCCATGCTCAGCCTTCTTTATGATCCAACTCTCATAATCCATACATGACTACTAGGAAAAACACAGGTCTGATTATAGGGACCTTTGTCAGCAAAGCGATGTCTCTGCTTTTTAATAAACTAAGTTTGTCATAGCTTTCCTTCCAATGAGCAAGTGTCTTAATTTAATGGCTCCAGTCACCATCCAGCTATAATATACTCTGCCTATAAGTTAAATAAACATGTGGCAATATGCAGCTATGTGTATGTATACACACCCACACCCACACACATCTCTCTCTCTCTCTCTCTCTCTATATGTATATATATATATGGGCGATACATACATATATAAGTATGTCAATGACTACTTGTCCTTTTGCTTCAGAAATTGGCAAAAACAGCTGATGGTGGTGCCCACAGGATATCAAGGCATTGCAAAAGTTTGGGTGGAGGAAGAGTTGATTTCTAAATGTATTCTCTTGCCTGAGATTTGTTTTCTTGAGTTTTCACTTCTCCCTTGCCATTCAGGGTAAATTATACCCAAAAAACAGCTTCAGCAAAAGCAGCTACTGCTAATAATTTGATGATGAAATCAAGACCAAAGGGGTTAACCTGATATGTGGAGGTGAAGGAGGAAGAGTATTAAGGTGAGGAAACATGTAGGTGGGATCAGATGGATTGGAGGGGTGCTTGGGGCTTTCCACTCTTCAAACTCATGGACCAATCTCATCATCAAAGTAACTTATTCAACTAAAAGAGCACAAACTCATAGACCAAAGCTAAATATCTAAAAAGCATACATTCATTAAACATATATAATATACTAAAGAACATATTCCACTAAAAGGTAGGTATTTGAAGAGAAAGACAAATAATTAAAAGTAAGATTATTTCTTAAGTGAAAGTGACTCAGTCGTGTCCAACACTTTGTGACCCAATGAATATATAGTCCATGGAATTCTCCAGGCCAGAATATTGGAGTGGGTAGCCTATCCCTTTTCCAGTGGATCTTCCTGACTGAGGAATCAAATGGGGATCTCCTGCATTGCAGGCTGATTCCTTACCAGCTGAGCTACAAGAGAAGCCCATTTCTTAAGGGTGTAGGTAAAATACTAGCAACATAAAACAAAAATTACAGTAAAAAGACCCTAAGTTTCCAGTTTCTGGTTCCACATGGAAGCAGCTTAGAAGTTCCTCCTGCATTCCTAACAGCAAGCAAAAATTTGGACAGGCTGGAAAATCACCAACATTTCTTGGTTCTATGAGAGGGGAAACCACTGACCCCAAGATTGGAGAGATAGGCCGTCGTGAGTTCATAACAGACTCTCTAGCAGAAGTTGTGTTGAGGGAACCAGAAGGAAAATATATCATAAGATTTAGAGCAGAAATCCATGAAACAGGGTTTGAAAACAGGAAATAAGTAGGAAAAAAAATAAAAGTAAAAGTTGGTTTTTTGAAAAGATCAATAAAATTGATTAGTCTCTAGCTAGACCAACCACCAAAAAAAAAAAAAAAAAAAAAAAAGATGCCAATTACTAATATTAAAAATAAAAGATGGAACATTAGTACATACGTGATGGAAAATAAAGGATTATAAATCAATTCAATCTGGGAATTTTAATAAAAGGTGGTAGCTGTGGCAGAAATTTATAAATGAAGTAGACCAAAAAATTGGTTTTAATTTAAAAAATAAAGAGAGCCATTGAAGATCTGAGCAATGTAATCAATATACTCAATTACTAAAGGTGGAAGGAGCATTGTCATACACTGAATGTCTGTATTCCCCCAAAGTTGTATGCTGAAATTCTTAACACTAATGTGATGGTTCTAGGAGGTAGGGCTTTAGGAGATAATTCAATCACTCGGACCACATGAATAGGATTATCATTCTTTAAAAAAAAAAACAGAGAACTTTCTTGCTGTCTTTCTGTCATTTGAGGGTACAGAAAGAAGATCTTCTGGAAACCAAGAAGAGGGCTCTCATCAGACCACCTCCAAATCTGTGCATGCCCTAATCTTGTATTTCTTAGCTGATAAGACCATGACAAGTAAATTTTTGTTTTTTAAGCCACCCATGGTTACATGCTCAGTTGCTGAGTTGCGTCTAACTCTTTGCAACCACATGGACTGTAGCCTGCCAGGCTCCTTTGTCCATGGGGTTTTCAGGCAAGAATACTGGAGTGGGTTGCCATTTCCTCCGCCAGGGGATCTTCCAGACACAGGGACTGAACCTGTATCTTCTGCGTTGGCAGGTAGATTCTTTACCATTAGCACCATCTGGGAATCCTTGTTTAAGCCACCCAGTAAATAGTGTTATATCATGGCAGCCTGCATTGTTTAAAAGAAACCTTTCACCCCTGACACAGATAATCTTTTTTTCAAGTACATGTAATACATTAATAGTAAACATTAAATGAAGCATTGCTACTGCTGCTAAGTCATGTCAGTTGTGTCCGACTCTCTGCAACCCCCAAGACGGCAGCCCACCAGGCTACCCCGTCCCTGAGATTTTCCGGGCAAGAACACTGGAGTGGGTTGCCATTTCCTTCTCCAATGCATGAAAATGAAAAGTGAAAGTGAAGTCACCCAGTCGTGTCTGACTCTTAGCGACCCCATGGACTGTAGCCTACCAGGCTTCTCCATCCATGGGATTCTCCAGGCAAGAGTACTGGAGTGGGGTGCCATTGCCTTCTCCAAATGAAGCATTACTTGATCCTAAAGGGGAAATAATGCTTTTGTTGTTGTTCAGTCACTAAGTTGTGTCTGACTCTTTGCCACATTATGGATTGCAGAATGCCAGGCTCCCCTGCCCTTCACTGTCTCCCAGAGTTTGCTCAGATTAATGTGCAAAGCATTTTATATAGCTTTTTTTTCTTTCAAGTAATCTTTAGTAAATGCTTAATATTTTATATTTCAGTTGGAAATAGCACAGTGATATTCTTGCTGATATGAAATTCATTTTCTCAGTGATTTTATAAGATATCTTGAACTTTGTATTAACATATGTATTTGAGCTGTACAATGAAGGCAAGCTTTTATTCTGACAGAAACTAACTATGATATGCCTAATTAGTTTAACCATGACGACTGGCTTTCTTAATTGGGTTATGTGAAGGGATCAAATCATTATTAACAAATATTTCATTGGCAAATGTAAATTAGCATGAAAAGTATTCCAGCTTTCATTACCCTTTTTGAATACATAAGACTAAATACATGTCTCTAGGTGAAAACATAACATGTAATTAATAGTCAGCTGATAATATTTGGTAAATCATTTTTGGTTTACTTCCCAGAATTCGGGGCATGAATGATCTGTTGGGACACTAATTTTGTCCTTTGTAAGTCAGTTGATTTTCAAATCTTTGCTTTCAACAAATTAAAGGGGAATCTTATTTGTCAGCTAATATCTTATAAAATAAATATATTAATTAATCACTATGCAACTTTTCCATGTAATTAAAAAATTCAAGTAACTCAGTGACAATCTATAATAAAATTAATATATTTTCATCTACTTATTTATATGAACAAAAATTTTAACACTTAAAATTAATTTTTCTTTAAAAGGATAGTTAATTTCTGATGAAAGTTGATTCAGTCCATCAATGTGTAATATTCATTAATGGGTATATTAGGGGCAAGGATATCAATCTCATTCAGAGATGTATTTTGATAAAAGTATACTTTTGTTAAATAAAATTTGTTGAATTATTATATATTTATGTGTTATAATGAATGTATTCTTTTGATCGATTACTGCTGATAATAGTTACAAGATAGCTGAGTGCAGAAAAAATTGTAAAGTCTAACATCAAGTGGAAAATAGTCATTAAATTTCATCTTATTTACTCTTTTGCATGAAATATAATAGAAGATGAATAATATTCTGATAGTGCATAGTTGGAAATTTGAGTCAAATGAAAAAAGGAGTGATGACAACATGATAGTTTTTAGATTCCACTGACTTTGTTTAATAGTATTACAATGATTTCATTGTACTATTATAGTAAAATGATTTCACAGACTGTAATAAAACAACTCTATGTCTTTACTGACAGTTTTTCTCAGATGTTCTTTCCAAGATCAGCTCTATAGCAAATAGCCTTGGAAGATAGTATTTACTAGGGGGTATAGAGTTCACATTGCAGTCCAAGCAGTATAATCCCTCCATCCACGTACAGGTTGGACAGATTTTTAGCCCACACTGTCACCATTTCTCACTTGTGTGCACAGCATCCACCAGGGCCCACCACGGCATTGCCCACACAGGATTTACAAACTTGAAGCTTATGCTTTTTGCTCAGCCACAAATAATGAAGATTTTTGTCAATGACTCAGGAGGTTCACGTGTTTTCGCAAGCCTCTATAAAACTGTGCCATGTTAAACTGTCAGCTTGCAGGTAAAGCAAAATCTTAGACTCTTTGCAGTTCTTGACAAATACACATAATACTTATAATAAATGAAAGTACATCCTTTACAATTATTTATTCACGTGATCAAATATTTAAATCAACATATAAACATGTATGCTCAAATGTGAAGCATATAAATTTATTTTATTAATCTTATAACTTAAAACCTATAGGAAAGGAGGAATCTTATCTCTTTTGCTTTTATTTTCCCCTTTGCTACACCCCTAGTGGAGCTTCAACAGTGAAAAGAACTCACCTGCAATCCAGGAATGATCCCCTGGGAAGATCCCCTGGAGGAGGAAATGGCAACCCACTCCAGTGTTCATGCCTGGGTAATCCCATTCCAAATGAGCCTGGTGGGCTACTGTCCAGGGGGTCTCAAGAGCTGGACATAACTTAACAATTAAACCAACCAACCAACATACCCCAAGTAGCTGCCGACATGGCTAAAGTTGGTGTTTTAAAATTACGTTGAATCAATGAATACTTTAATCAGTCTTCAATTATATATATATATAAAAATGGCAGTATGTTAAAGATTTAGAATTTAAATAGGAAAGACCATAGTTTGTTTTTGATTTTAAGATTTATTTATACAAAATGCATAAATTCATGTAAAATACACTGGCATGATAGACTAAACTTTTGTAGATCCTATTTTTCAAGAACTTGCACAAAGCGCTAGCAGCCATTTCATTTAAGAAGATATTCTTTGGGTTTCAAAGATGTTGGAATGAATGTACTAACTTGCTCAATGCGGAGAATCAGGGTTCACTTGACTATATGATATGTGGCCAACTTGAAAATTTCATGGGGTTTCAGCACCTGTAAGAAGCAGGGACACGATTTTCACAGTGCTGTCAGCCACATACTTGGATTTTTTTTCCCTAATGCTATTTAGTGAGGCTATGGAAGAACTCCAAAGCTGTCTCAGTGTTCTCAAAACTTCAGAAAACATAATTGAAATGTGTGAAAAGTTCCAGGTAAATTTGAAAACAGAAATGAATAATCAACTTTCAGAAAGTTAGTCAAAAAGATGATGAACACTGACAGAGTGAATAAATTGCAATGATGATGCTTATGAAATTATGACTCAAAAGAAAATTTTTTGTACTTGTTAGTCAAGTATATGCTAAAACTGGAATCAAACATGAATGTTATTTTAGAGTAATTTTTTTTTATTATAGTAAGTAATAAATTACTTATTAATCTAGTAATTAAATACTAGATTTTTTGTTTTTAACTGAAGGATAATTGCTTTACACGGCTGTATTGGTATACAAGATGTTAGAATTATTATTTTTAAAGGATTTAACTTCTGGCATATCTTCAAAATAAGATATATTTAAACAAAATAGTATTTATTTCTAAATTACAGGATGTATGCATTTCATAAACCATAAATAGATCTGCATATGTACTATTACAAAATCTCTTAAGAAATAGAAAATTAAAATCGGCAATTTGGGAAAAAATCTATTCCCTCCTACTTTGTGAGAATATCATATATAGGCATGTGTTCCCAAGTATTGTCAACAAAATAACTATGACAAAGTGCCAATTATCCGAAAAATAATACCAAGATTAAAAAAAAAAAAAAGATTTCCTTTTTAAATGCAAGAAACTAGCTGAGGAATGCATAGAAAATTTTTATTGTTTGTTGAAAATATGATCACAATTTCTTTTCTATTTCTTCATTTATGCAAAATACAACCTTATCTAAAGTGAGGTGAATTTATTAATAGTTAATGTTGGGTATTTATCCAAAATGGTTTTCACAACAATTTACTTGCATCACCATAAGCACTGAATATTTAGAGTCTATTTTCAATTTCATACAGTCTCAGGTAGCATGACAGAAAACCTACTAATTGACTTGTTGAATATTGAATAAGAATTAGTATCTAAACTTTTAGAGTTTAAATGTCTCAGGAGTAAGTCTGACAATTCAAAAAAATAATTTACAAATATCTCTCATTTTGAATAAATTTCACTGTGTTGGTGTAGTCTATGTCTTATACTTTATGTCTTGGGATTACAATGCAAGTAATAAAAATTAAAGGTATATTTAATAAAATCATCACATACTTTTGAAAATAATATGAAACTAACATTTTTCAAAGGTGCTTGGCTTTTTTCAGTTTGTTTACAAATTTCAGTTGTAAAGTCATATCTAATAGATGAGACTCATACCATATATTAAACTCATATCATAGCAAATGAGTTCACTAAGTAGTATGATTCATTTACAGAATATTCATTAGCTCCAAACTGTTTTGTTTATAGAATGTAAGTACCATAAATGCTAGTTAAAACACACTCAAAATGTGTCCAATTTGTCTTGGTGGGTACTATTTGAAATGTGTGTCTCTATGTATACTGTTGTACATTTTTCCTCATTCAATACTAATAAGCAACTACTACAACTCTAAATAACTAGAGAAGGAAATGGCAACCTACTCCAGTATTCTTTTTCTGGGAAATCCCATGGGCAAAGGAGCCTGATGCGCTATAGTCCATGGGGTCGCAAAGAGTTGTTTAAACAACTAAACACCACACACACCACAGTTCTAAATGAAATTCATAATTTATACCTATTCTGTTAAGTGTTAATGTATAATAACTGCTTCAACTTCCAAAAGGCAATTAAATATCGATTCAGTTTCTCAAAGATAAGTTAATATCCAAACATCCAGAATATCCCAGTCCTTTCTTTTATAACTTATTTTATTAAACTATTCATTTCCATTTTAATTTTTTTGAAGTTCTGTAATCTCAACTAGTTTATAATGATGAATTTATAAGTAATGAAGACCATAAAAATAAATACAATAACAAATAAAATCTAAGAAAACTACACTTTTATTTTGAGTGGATAAAGTGAAAGTGAAAAGTGAAAGTGAAGTCGCTCAGTTGTGTCCGACTCTTGTAACCCCATGGACTGTAGCCTACCAGGCTCCTTCATCCATGGGATTTTCCAGGCAAGAGTACTGGAAAGGGTTGCCATTTCCTTCTCCAGGAGAGCGTCCCAACCCAGGCATTGAACCCGGGTCTCCTGCATTGTAGGCAGACGCTTTACCATCTGAGCCACCAGGGAAGCTATTGAGTGGATAATTATTAGGCATTTTTAACCACAGAGAAAATTTGGCACTCATAAAACAGGTGTTAACATCTGTGTTGAGTTCTAAAATGAGTAAGAGCACTACATGCAATGTCAGCAAAATTTGAAAACTCAGCAGTGGTCACAGGACTGAAAAAGGTCAATTTCCATTCCAATCCCAAAGAAAGGCCATGTCAAAGAATGTATATTGCATTTACTCCCATGCTAGTAAAGTGAAGTGAAGTGGCTCAGTCGTGTCCAACTCTTTGTGAACCCATGGACTATAGCCTACTAGGTTCCTCAGTCCATGGAATTTTCCAGGCAAGGTACTGGAGTGGGTTGTCATTTCCTTCTCCAGGTACCAGGCATGCTAATAAAGTTATGCTCAAATTCATTCAAGCTAGTGTTCAGCATTATGTGAACTGAGAACTTCTAGATGTACAAGCTGGGTTTAGAAAAGGCAGAAGAACAAGAGAGCAACATTCCCTTGATCATAGAAAAAGCAAGGAAATTTCAGGAAAAAAAGTATCTACTTCTGCTTCATTGACTAGGCTAAAGCATTTGACTGTGTGGATCACACAAACTGTGGAAAATTCTTAAAGAGATGGGAATACTGGACCACCTTAGTTGTATCCTGAGAAGCCTGTATGTGAGTCAAGAAGCAACAGTTAGAACTTTACATGGAACAATGGACTGGTTCAAAAACAGGAAAGGAGCACAAGGCTGTATATTGTCACCCTCTTTATTTAACTTATATGCAGAATATATCATGTGAAATGCCAGGCTGGATGAAGCACAGACTGGAATCAAGATTGCTGGGAGAAACATCAATAATCTCAGATGTGCAGATGACACCACACTTATGACAGAAACCAAAGAGGAACTAAAAGCCTCTTGATGAAGGTGAAAGAGGAGAGTGAAAAAGCTGACTTAAAATTCAAGATTTAAAAAACGAAGATCATGGCATCCAGTCCCGTTACTTCATGGCAATAGATGGGAAAGAAGTGGAAGCAGTGACAGATTTTAATTTCTTGACCTCTAAATCACTGAGAATGGTGATGGTAGCCATGAAATTAAAAGACTTGCTCCTTGGAAGGAAAGCTATGACAAACCTAGACAGTGTATTAAGAAGCAAAGACATCACTTTGCCAACAAAGACCTGTCTAGTCAAAGCTATGTTTTTTCTACTAGTCATATATGAATGTGAGAGTTGTACCATAAAGAAGGCTGAGTGTCAAAGAACTGATGCCTTCAAATTGTGGTGCTGGAGAAAATTCTTGAGAGTCGAACTGCAAGGAGATCAATCCAGTCAATCCTAAAAAAAATCAACCCCGAACATTCATTGGAAGGACTGATGGTGAAGCTGAAGCTCTAATACTTTGGCTGCTGCAGTCCATGGGATTGCAAAGAGTCAGACAAGAACTAAGGACTGAACAACAAAAGAAAAGAGATTGAATGTTCTTTGGATCAAGACTTTTTTTACCCTTACCAAGTCCTTTCAGTAGGCACTGCAACATAAACTTGAGGTCAATACTGAATCCTTTCTGTAAATAAGTTAAACATTTTATTCTCATAGACATTCTCCAGCAGAAATATGTAAACACAAAGTCACCAGAAAATTATCTAGCAAATTTAGAACTTAAAAAGTGTAAGTGTACAATACAGAGAGTATGAAATCAGGTAAAATTCTTTAAATTTCTTCCTCCTCTTATTCCCTTTTCAAATTTATTAATAAATGGCCTATGCATCTTTGGGTTTGCTGTCTCTACACAGCTGAGTGCCAGATGGTTGACGTCTTATTTTATACTTTTAGAAGAAAATAGAGTTTCCTTAATACCATAAAATCAGTTTACCCAAATAATTGGGATCAGAAGTTCTTCATGAAAAATAAATGGTGTTACTATGCTATTACTCTCTGCAATGAGTGAAAGTATTCTTTAACTTTTCTCTTTTCGATCATAGTGATGCATAGTCATAGCTGCTGCTGCTAAGTCACTTCAGTCGTGTCCGACTCTGTGTGATCCCACAGATGGCAGCCACCAGGCTCCCCCGTCCCTGGGATTCTCCAGGCAAGAACACTGGAGTGGGTTGCCATTTCCTTCTTCAATGCATGAAAGTGAAAAGTGAAAGGGAAGTCACTCAGTCATGCCCGACTCTTAGTGACCCCATGGACTGCAGCCCACCAGGCTCCTCCATCCACAGGATCCTCCAGGCAAATTACTGGAGTGGGGTGCCATTGCATTCTCTGATAGTCATAGCAGGAAACCCATTTAACAAGTTTAAGGACATTGAGATTAAAAGTTTAAAGTTCAGAAATTGCCAAGGAATAGTTTTTGAGAACTGTCTGATTGACTAAAAAGCATTTGAAAGAAGACCTCAATCTGATTATTAATTTCTAATAGGAAATGAGACACCAAGCACTATTTGTCATAGCATGCCTGGTGAAGATGCCTGTATGTGTGCTCAATCATGTCCAACTCTTTGTTACCCCATGGACTGTAGCTCACCAGGCTCCTCTGTCCATGGGACTTTTCCAGGCAAGAATTCTGGAGTGGATTGGCATTTCTTACTCCAGGAGATCTTCCCAACCCAAGTCTCCTGTGTCTCCTGAATTGGCAGGTGGATTCTTTACCACTGAGTCACCCGGAAATCCCTTAGCTTTAAGGAACACCTGTGTAATTATAATCTTATCCACACCATCAACATGTCCTGAAAAACTGAAAATTTAACAGAAAAATATATACTTGATTGTGAATTCACGAGATCAATAGCCCTAAAATACTTCTTAAAAGAAATTCAAGATTCAGCTTCTAAAATTTCTTCAGAGTAGTAATTACTGGTGGACTGGTGGGATCAGCAAAAAAAAAAAAAAAAAAATCTTAAATGGACATATATTTCAGGTACATTCATTGTCTAAAGCAATAAGTTAGCTTTTGAAGGCAATGATAACTTTAAAAATGAAGGCTTGAGGCAAAGTACCAGTGATACCAATGGTTATATATGCTTCCCTGGTGACTCAGATAGTAGAGAATCCACGTGCAATGAAGGAGACTTGGGTTCAGTCCTTGGGTTGGGAAGATCCCCTGGAGGAGGGCATGGCAACCCATTCTGATATTCTTACCTGGAGAATCCCCATGGACAGAAGAACCTGTCAGGCTACAGTGCATAAGATCAAAAAGAGTTGGACAGGATGTAGCAACTAAGAACAATGGTTAAATACTCTGAAGTAAATTGTAACACCTGGACCAGATCGTTTTTTAATATATTCACTATATCACAAGACTATTTTGAAAATTTACTATCTAAGAAGTAAAAAATATTGATAATAGCTGCAAAAGTTATTCACACACTAAAATTTTTTTTGTTAAAATGGATATGTGTAAACATTAAAATATACTACAATACAAAAAGACAAAAGTGATAGGTTAATATATTACATTTAAAGTTTTAAGTAGACGTTTTGAGAGCAGAGTTCATATCAAAACTGAGCAGAAAGTTCAGAGAGTTCCTATATGACTCCTGACAGCCTTCAAACACCCACAGCCTCCTTCATGATCAATATCCCACATGAGGGTGATACATTTGTCACAGCTGATGAGTCTACACTGACTCAGCATCATCACCCAAAGTCCAAATTCTTTTGGGCAAATATCAAGGAACATCGCTGCTGGATCTTCACGTAAGTCTAGTCTTTCAAAGTGGTTGAACCATTTTGCGTTTGCACCATCATAAGTGAGTTCCTATTGTTCCACATCCTCACCAGACCTTGATTTTTGTTAGTGTTGCTTGGGGCCTTCTCAGTTCAGTTCAGTCACTCAGTCATGTCTGACTCTTTGGGACCCCATGGACTGCAGCACTCCAGGCTTCCCTGTCGGTCACCAATTCCTTGAGCTTACTCAAACTGATGTCCATCGAGTCCGTGATGCCATCCAACCATCTCATCCTCTGTTGTCCCCTTCTCCTCCTGCCTTCATTCTTCCCCAGCATCAGGGTCTTTTCTAAGGAGTCATTTCTTTGCATTAGGTGGCCAAAGTATTGGAGTTTCAACTTCAGCATCAGTCCTTCCAATGAATATTCAAGACTGATTTCCTTTACGTTGACTGGTTGGATCTCCTTGCAGTCCAAGGGACTCTCAAGAGTCTTCAACACCACAGTTCAAAAGCATCAATTCTTTAGTGCTCAGCTTTTTCATGGTCCAACTCTTATATCCACACATGACTACTGGAAAAACCATAGCTGTGAGTAGATGGATCTCTGTTGGCAAAGTAATGTCTCTGCTTTTTACTATGATGTGTAGGTTGGTCATAGCTTTCCTTCCAAAAAGCAAGTGTCCTAATTTCATAGCTGCAGTCACCATCTGCAGCAATTTTGGAGGCCCCCCCAAATAAAGTCTGCCATTGTTTCCATTGTTTCCCCATCTATTTGCTATGAAGTGATGGGACCAGATGCCATGATCTTAGTTTTCTGAATGTTGAGTTTTAACCCGACTTTTTCACTCTCCACTTTCACTTTTATCAAGAGGCTCTTTAGTTCTTCTTCAATTTCTGCCATAATGGTGGTGTCATCTGCATATCTGAGGTTATTGATATTTCTCCCAGCAATCTTGATTCCAGCTTGTGCTTCATCCAGCCTGGCATTTCACATGATGTACTCTACATATAAGTTAAATAAGCAGGGTGACAATATACAGCCTTGGTATCTCATTGTTGTTTTAATTTGCATTTTCCTGATGACATATGATGTGGAGCTTTGGTGATGCATCTGCTAAGGTCTTTGGCTCACTTTTAATTGGGTTGTTTGTTTTCTAAATGTTGAGTTTTAGGAGTTTTCTGTACACTTTGGATAACAGTCCTTTATCTTTTGCATTATTGTGTTCTCTGAAGGAAGGGAAATATACACCAGAGGAAATGTTCCCAGTAGAAATTCTTCTGCCAAAATTAGGGAATAATTTGCACAGAGAGTGACAATAAATGCAACTCAAATTTTGTTTCTGCTGTTTACGATCACTGTGCTCTCATGGTTTATTTTAATTTTACTGTTATATGTAGGACATTGTAATTATATGGTGGTTGCAGGTAAGACTGGCCCCCAAAATTTGTTTGATTGATTCTGAATCACACTAGACTCTTAACTCTTGGAATAAATTTGCGTAACCAATCTGTTTGAGTAGAATTTTACTGTATAACTGAGAGTTCTTATAATTATCTTTCATGTAGAATGCAAAGATTATTAAGGGGAGTAATAAAAATGTGATGATTTGCAATCTGAATTTTTATCACATTGTTAAAACTCTATGATAACTACAAGAAGTGCTTTGATTTTAAACCAGATAAGAAAATTTTTAAAGAGAAATATTGTGTCATTGGGAATATTTAGAATTTTCAGTGCATTGGGATGATGAAAGAAGTAGATCGAGTTTTAGCCAAGCTTAGAATATTTTAAATTTTTCTACAGAGAAAGTTTCACTCCTCTTATTACCTCCATACATTGTAGACAGCTTCTGCTGCATTTTACAGGAGATTTACTCATCATACAGCTGCATGCTCACACACATGCAAACCTCCATATCTTCCTACAGGGAAAATTCATGGTAACAATAACCCATTGGGAATGAGCAGTTGGGATAAATGCCTATAAGTAGATATATTTTTCAGAAATATTTTATACAGTTTCAATAATTTTCTTAAGATAGCTTGTGTTTTCACTTCATTTTCTTTCTTTAGAATGAGATTGATAGCAGAAAAAAGCAGAGATCTGTTTTGCACAGTCAGTTGCCCTAAAATTCCTGGTGGACAAAATTTGTGAAAAATATAAATAATTATTATCACTTTTTAAGATGCCTATGCTTGGGAGTGATTTGTTACACTTCAGGCAACTAAAGTCAGAAAAATAATGTCAGAAAAACTGTTCTTAAATAGATTCATTAACTAGTAGAAGAAAAAAATGTCCAGAAGGTTTATTTTGCTGTGTTTTACATTGGTCCTTATCACTTAAAATGGGTATATAAACTGGAAAATTCAGGTCAAATAACTTAAAAAAAAAAAAAAAAGTTGAAATGCACAGTCCCAGATAGAGCTTCTTCACTTTATCTTGAACTTAGAAATGAAAATAATTTGCATTAATCAATCATTATTAAGTATTCTATTTGGTAATGTGAAGTAATTGAAGAACATAAAATGACTCTTCTAGCAAGATACTGGTGTTAGGTCAAGAAGAATATTTAGGAATTTCATAAGGATGGACTTTAATCAATATCCTTATTTTCAATTTCCAATCAATTTCTTAAGAATACAATTTTGAAAATCAGCACTAAATGTAGTGCCCTACGTCTCTTGACTGAAATTGAGAATTTCTTCTCTATATTCAATTAGATTTAGAAAGACAAAATTAATTTATATTGCCTAGTGCATAATGTTGTTCAGTAAAAGTTTATTTTAGGTATGAGAAAATTATTTAATTACATTCATACAAAAAAGACAAAATTACACATATTCTACTGATTTTCTGTTCTGACATTTTAGGGAGGGATAGTCATAAATGGAAATTAAAATATAAAAAAGACATTTTCTCTAAACACCTATACACACATTAAATTCTTCTATGAGGTTTTTATCATGTTTGTTTTGAAAAGCTCAAAAACTCAATTACTTCAGTATTCTGAAATTGAAGGATCTGTTAATTAGATGTTTTTGTTTGTATGTGGTTAGATGTAGAAACACATGCATTTGCTTTTGCAACTATTTCTATAGCTTCCAAAAATATATTGAGTCTCTAATTCTCTTAGTTTGGGCTGTGTATACTTCATATAATTTATTAATTGCAATTTTGACTTCAAAATAAAGATTCAGGAGCTCCTACTCTGGTTAAGATGTTGTACTGTGCTCTGACGGTGATTCAGTCATAAATAAGAAATGACTCTGGCTCTCAAATATGGGTCCATTGGGAGAGGTAAAACATGAACACAAATAACTCAAAGACAGTTGAAACTGATTAGAGTCTTTAGGGAGTCATAAATTAAGTGTTATCAGAGCACAGATGAAGAGAATAATTCTAGATACTTATCGACTGAGACGTCATAGATGGGAGTACGTCGTTTCATTTTTAGGAACTGAAAATGTGAAACTGGGGAGATGGAGAACTATGGGATCAACAAATGCTTTGGAGAACCAGATAATCAAAGGCATGTGGGCAGAAAGAAGGGCATGACCAGAGGCAATCAGGGAATTTGGCCTAATAAATGTAGTTCAGTTCAGTTCAGTCGCTCAGTCATGTCCAACTTGTTGTGACCCCATCAACTGTAGCATGCCAGGCTGCCCTGTCCATCACCAACTCCCAGAGCCTACTCAAACTCATGTCCATTGAGTCCGTGATGCCATCCAAATATCTCATCCTCTGTCATCTCCTTCTCCTCCTGCCTTCAATCTTTCCTAGTATCAGGGTCTTTTCCAAGGAGTCAGTTCTTCACACCAGGTGGCCAAAGTATTGGAGTTTCAGCTTCAGCATCAGTCCTTCCAATGAATATTCAGCACTGATTTCCTTTAGGATAGACTGGTTGGATCTCCTTGCAGTCCAAGGGACTCTCCAGAGTCTGTAGATGATGAGTTATGTTTGCTTTAAATGTAGTTTTTTATAAATTCAAACTAAAGAAGTCCTGATTAACTATTGATGGCTGGATGGCATTACCGACTTGATGGAAGTTGAGTTTGAGTGAACTCCAGGAGATGGTGATGGACAGGGAGGCCTGGTGTGCTGCAATTCATGGGGTTGCAAAGAGTCGGACATGACTGAGCGACTGAACTGAATATGCATTTGTGATCAGTGCAAAATTTGTTTCAATTTATTAAAGCATAATAGGATGGTCAAAAGCATACATTTAGAAAATAGTCAATATTCAAGTTGCTTCTGTCTTTGGATTCTTTGTCTTGCCTTTGGAGTCTTTGTCTTCCCTTTGGATTCTTTGTTGCCTTTGGATATAGAAGAATTTAGGTTTTGAAAATATATCATATTTAAAACAATTTATAGTAAAACTCTAAAAATGTGCAAATGAAGTGGAACTGTGTCCAAATGCTCCTTTATTTTTCTCTGTTAAAATTTACCATTGCATCAAAAAGAATAAAACATGTAGGAGTAAACCTACCTAAGGAGACAAAAGACTTGTACTCCAAAAACTTTAAGCTGTTGATGGAAGAAACTGAAGATGACACAAACAGATGGAAAGATGTATCATGTTCTTAGCCTGGAAGAATCAAAATTGTCAAAATGAATATACTACCCAAGGCAAAGAGGCACATGAAAAGATGCTCAATAATGCTAATTATTAGAGAAATTCATATCAAACCACCAATGAGGTATCACTTCATATTGGTCAGAAGTGCCATGGTCAAAAAGTCTATAAATAATAAGTGCTGGGAGGGGTGCAGAAAAAAGAGACCCCTCCTAGATTGTCGGTGGGAATGTAAGTTGATTAAAAAGAAAAATATGGGCAAAACTAATACAGTTATGTAAAGTTTAAAAATAAAATAAAATTAAAAAAAAGAGAAAAAAAATAAAAAAAATAAAAAACTCACTCAATTCTTATGAAAAAAAAATAAAAAAAAAAAGAAAAATATCTACTTTAATTTTTATAATCCAACTTTGTAGAATTGGGAGTCCAATATATCTTAAAATTAAAAATAAGTAGAGGAGAGCATAGTTTATAAACTGTCTAAAATTTAGAATGATATTATGTGAAGACAAGTGAAATATGCTTTCAGGGTTAATGCAGTCTTTCATGTGGGATAAAGAAGGACCAGCAAGAAAGATCTAGTTCCAAACTTTGAATAAAAACTGTGCTGTTTAAAAGCCTATACTCAAATCACCTGTACTATTTCTGGTAAGCTAATTTGTATTTTCTGGGCTGCAGTGTTGATATTTATAATTTGACACACATTACATATAATATACATCTTTATATCCTGAAGCTGCTCATGTTTACAAAATGTGAAAAATAAACAAGGCCAACCTGAGAGTTTACTTTTAGAAGCTATAGATAGGAATAAAAACAAAAATCTTTTATTTTTTTTTCCTGTAAGAAAAATGTAATAAGAAGTATCCAGTTGATTTTAACTTTTCCTCTAGTATTTTCCACTACAGGGAAAAATATTAAATTTCCACTTGTACACATTTAAGTATTACTAAATATATGCACATTTGAAGATTTTCTGTGCATAGTTGAACTGGAAAAATTTTCCCCTTACTTGAAATTGCTTTAAGTGCTTTATTTCTAGACAAATTAGATTTCTATAAAATAATAAATTAAAAATGTCTGTCTGTTAAAATACTTTGCAAATTTTATGGTACATGAAATGGTGCATGGTATAGTTCATGAAACAGATTTTTCCAGAAACCTGCTGGTAGTGTACTAATTATAACATTGTGAATTGGAGGGCATAGATTTGAGAATTCAAACTGTTTAACTTCGAATCTTACAGTGCCCTGACTCTGTGACCTTGAACCAGTTACTAAATCTCCTCTGACTTAATATCTTTAGTCTAAAATAAGGGTAAATCAGTTCAAAACCTCATAGGGTAATCCCAAGGATTAAATGAGTTGACACATAAAGAATATAGCTCTGGGCAGGGCACATCATTGCTCTTCAATAAATCTTAGCTTTTACTATTTTCAGCATAAGCCATGGAGCTAGGAATTAATTTAGGGACTTTCTTTTCTTTTTAAATCATAAAAGTGAAAATTGCATCTATTCTCAAGTGCAGAATAACCATCCACTTTGTTGTTGGGCAATTTTAAAGAGAGAGTAGGATACAGCCTCATAGTTTAAATGTATTTACTTATTTTAGAAAAAGGCAATGCATTCCCTTAGATCAATTTTTTTTAAGTATGTTCTCATTATTCAAAATACATAAGGATACAAATAATTTATATAACATGATTTCACTTATGGCTAAACACCATAACAGAAGAGACTAGAAAGTACTGGTGATGGATCCCTTCTACCTAGAGAGTCATGGAAGCTTTTCTGTGGAGGCTGAATTATGTAGATGACTAAAGAGAGGGAGGGAGGGAGGTAGAATCTGGACAAGGAGCTGAGAGGAACGCACAGTACAGCTGTGAGGCATCCTATCATCCTGCAAAGGCATACCCTCTCCCCCTCCAAAACAGAATGTGTTTAAAACATTCTCTTATTAGGAACTTTTAGTGATTTCAAGTCAGAAGAATGAAACTGTCAAAGATACCTGAATTCTTGCTGAAAGGCCAAAAGAGCCTACTGGCTTTTGGCTATGTTGTGATAATTTGGGCATCAAAAAGAGAATAATAACTTTAAGAGAATAATATGTTGAGTCCATCACAGGGCATGAGCACCTCACAACCTCAATCTATGAAAATATGAATGCATTTTTATAAGGAATAAAATATAATACATAACATGTATTTGTTGTTGCTTAGTCACTCAGTCGTATATGATTCTTCGTGATCCCATGGACTGTAGACCGCCAGGCTTCTCTGTCCATGGGATTTCCCAGAGAAGAATACTGAAGTGCATTGCCATTTCCTTCTCCAATGGATCTTCCTGACCCAGGGATCGAACCCATATCTCCTGTGTCTCCTGCATTGCAGGTAGATTCTTTACCTGATGAACCATCTACGGTTAAAGACAAATGAACAGGTTGGGGGTCATAGTTTGGGACTTCAGAGGGGAAGAAGGCAATTTACATGGAGATGAAAAAGCAAATGTTTGATAAACAAATAGGAAGAGACATGGAGAAATAAGGAGGAATTTTAACAGACTTTGCTAGATCCCTCCCTGTCTAGCACGGTGTTCAGTTCATAAAGTAATTATCTACAGTAGTAGTTCCCTTCCTGAAACAAGTCTTCTCTCTACATTATTTTAGGCAGTCAGGGGGAATGTCAAAGTTTCTTTCTGACTGTTTTAGGTCTTGATTGCTTTCAGCTCAAAATAATTCACATGCCAAAGAGACATTCTGGGGTGATAAGTTTCATTCCTCAACATTATGTATTGCTGTTTAAAAATTACCCTCAAGTTTAGAGCTTAAAACAGGGGACATTCATGATTTCAGTTTGCAAGGAGCAGGCAGGAAAGAATGGCTTTTCAGGGTAGTTCTGGCCCCTAGTCTGGCTTCAGTTGCCTCAAGGCTTGACCACAGATGAAGATCTGCTTCAAAGTAAACTCCTATGGTTTTTGGCCTCAGTTATGTGAGTTGTTAGACTGAAGGCTGTCTCAGTGGCTCCCAGTTCTTGGCTTTTGCCAAAGTGAGATTTCTTCAAAAGAGAGACTGCTCTGCTTAATGGCTCAGTCGTGTCTGACTCTTTGAGACCCCATGGATTTTAGCCCTCCAGGCTCCTTTGTCTATGGGGATTCTCCCGGCAAGAATACTAGATTGAGTTGCATTCCCTCCTCCAGGGGATCTTTCCAACCTAGGGATCGAACCCAGATCTCCTTCATTGCAGGCAGCTTCTTTACCATCTAAGCCACAAGGAAAGCCCAAAAGGAAGCACAGGACGAAACAATCAAGACAGAAGTTACAGTGTTTATTTATAACCTGGTCTCCAAATATGAACACTAGACTTTTTTGGCAGTCCAGTGGTTAAGAATCCATTCTTCCACTTCAGGGGGCACAGGTTCAATCCCTGGTTAGGGAAAAGGGATCTTGCCTGCCATGGAGCAGGGCAAAAATCAAAAGAAAACAAAAAACACATACAAAGACAATCCCTTCCTCCCCAAAATGAAAACCAAACAAGGGTGCTTCCACTTGACTGATTGCTATTTAATAGAAGTAAAGCATTCAGTCTTGCCACATTTAAGAGGGAAGAATTAGGGTTCATCTTTTAAAGACAAAGGCAGAAAATAACCTGTGGACTTGTTTTTAAAACCTGTGAGCTATTGACCAGATGACAAGAAAAAAAGGGCTTAAGCTGGGTTTCCCAAAGATTATGGATTAGCAAAATGTTCTAAATGGGTAATCTGACTCTGTAGACATAACACATTGTGATCTGGGAACCAAAACTTAACAATTATGCTGCTAATTAGAATGAGCTACTAAAGACAACAGGCACAGTTTTTCGATAGTACTAAGTACCAGGTCAATATGAAAAAAATGACAGGGCAATTGACCAGGTAATGTCTGAAAAGCAAAGCTAAAAGGAGACAAGGGAAAAAACAAAACAAAACAAGAAAGCTTTCAGGAGAATTACATTTCTGTAAAATTTATGAGCTAAAAAAACAAAAAACAAAAAACCTCTTTGGTATAAACATGGAATTTGACTACAGCAGGGTATAGGTTTAGCTTTGTTAGCCAGTTCCAGATCTTTCCCCCAAATGAATTGTTTAGTAAACCATAACTTAAAATCTTTTGTTGGTTGAATTAGTCTTTTTTACTTGGACTTAATAATGTTAGCATAACCCCCACAATACAGAAAAATATATCTGAAGATAATGAATTCTCAGGGAATAATAGAATATATGAAGATAATGACTATATTAAATACTCAATATTGTTTTCATATAAATGCTGCTGCTGCTGCTAAGTTGCATCAGTTGTGTCCGACTCTGTGCAACCCCATAGACAGCAGCCCACCAGGCTCCCCCCTCCCTGGGATTCTCCAGGCAAAAACACTGGAGTTGGTTGCCATTTCCTTCTCCAATGCATGAAAGTGAAAAGTGACAGTGAAGTTGCTCAGTCCTGTCTGACTCTTAGCGACCTCATGGACTGCAGCCTACCAGGCTCCTCCATTCATGGGCGTTTCCAGGCAGAGTACTGGAGTGGGGTGCCATTGCCTTCTCTGTATATTAATGAGAAATAATGTAATAATGAGTACTGTGATATTTCACTTTTTATACTCTACCTACGATTTAAGATATTTCTAAATGCTCTAAAAAACAACTTTGTTAAATTTATAGACTGAAACTTAAGACGGCTTTTATATTCAGGAGCAATTATTTTCTTCAAAAAATATCATTTTATTTTTAAAAATATCCTGTGGAATATTAGTTTCACAACCAGGGCTTGAACCCATGCACCATGCCTTGGAAGCTCAGTTTCTTAACCACTGGACCATCAGGGAAGTCCCCCAAAATTATTTTTAATTTTATCAATTTTTAATCCAATATTACATAAGTAGTATTTAAATATATGAAGAACCATTGGTTAGCAGATTTATAAGATTTATAAAGAAACATAGAATGTGTAATTAACAGCAAACATTCTTCATGTTTACAAGACTCTCAAACATCAAAAATTTAACTAAGAGTTTTGGTGGAGACTGGTTATATACAATACTAACACAACTAGTCTCTTCATTAAGAATAAATATTGTGGATAAGGCACTAGGAAATGAATAATTAAAGCCCAAAGAAAACTTAAATAACATTTTTTTGGTTATAATGTTCAAATTTATTATTTAGGCTCCTTCGAAAAATAACTTTGAAAGCTCAACATTCTGAAAATTAAGATCATGGCATCAGGTCCCATCACTTGATGGCAAATAGATGAGGAAACAGTGGAAACAGTGACAGACTTTATTTTGGGAGGCTCCAAAATCACTTCAGATGGTGACTGCAGCCATAAAATTAAAAGACACTTACTCCTTGAAAGAAAAGTTATGACCAACTAGATAGCATATTAAAAAGCACAGATATTGCTTTGCCAAAAAAGGTCCATCTAGTCAAGGCTACAGTTTTTCCAGTAGTCTTGTATAGATGTGAGCGTTGGACTATAATGAAAGCTGAGTGCCAAATAATTGATGCTTTTAAACTGTGGTGTTGGAGAAGACTCTTGAGAGTCCTTTGGACTGGAAGAAGATCCAACCAGTCAATCCTAAGGAAAGTCAGTCCTGAATATTCATTGCAAGGACTGATGTTGAAGCTGAAACTCCAATACTTTGGTGACCTGATGCGAAGAACTGACTCATTTGAAAGGACCCTGATGTTGGGAAAGATTGAAGGCAAGAGGAGAAGGGGATGACAGAGAATGAGATGGTTGGATGGTATCACTGACTTAATGGACATGAGTTTGAGTAAACTCTGGGAATTAGTGATGGAAGGGGAGGCCTGGTGTGCTGCAGTCAATGGGGTTGCAAAGAGTTGGACATAACTGAGAGACTGAACTGAACTTTGAAAACTATCAATTTTTTTTTTTTTTTTTAAACTATCAATTTGATCACAATGCGACGGAGTTATTTTGACTATAGCTGTGTAATGAATCAATAATCTAAATATCCCCATAATAATTCATATCAGTCTTTAATTTAGCTGTTATAGCTAATCTTTTCTTGCCCTTGTGCTTTTAGCTTTTTTTTTTTTTTTTCTTTTTTTATCTATAGCTGCAGCCTTAGGCCCTGTCTCATCAGAAAGCTAAGGAACACAATTGCCTGCATAAGCTTCCTCAGGTATATTTTTGTGCCCCTTGTCTTTTCCAATGTAATGAATTGATTCTTTGTCTCCAGCTAACTAGCCATACCTCAAATTTTCTTCCTTTGCCATATGAGACAAAATGCATCTTAGGAATTTGGAACAAGTTTCTTTGCCTGCCAATTAAGAAAGTCCTGCTGGTATGAGAAATTGCAGGAGAAAGTTTATTTTGAAATGTATCACTTTAAGAATTTGAACATGTGTTTTTTTTATATTATCAAAATCATGTATATTTTGATGCAATTAATTTATTCTGAGTGACACCTCAAAATCACAGTTAACTGTATATTTTTATCTGTACAGATGTAGCTTAGAAAAATGGGTGATTAGTAGAGTCAAGCTTTTCTCTTTTCTACAGGTGTGAACATTAATAGAAGCAACTGGATGCCAAAGGAAATATGAAATTCATTGAAACTTGATTTTTAACAAAACATATCAGTGACAATTTACCAAGCTATAATTTCTTTCATGTGGTATCTATGCATGTGTATTTTCAAGTTTCATTTCCACTATTTATTTTAAATATTCAATTGCAGAACTGTAATCTCTGAATTTTCTGAATATTCCAACTCTAAAAAATGCTATTGCAATCATACATCTGAGTGCCCCCATAACCCTCCAAGCTTGGTGTCTAGTACCGCTGACCCTGTATCTACTGAGTCACACATCACGTATAAGAGGCCTGCTGGAGTCACACATCATATATAAGAGGCATGCTGGACACACACTAGTAAGTTATCATGTATTTATGCTAAGTCACTTCAGTCCTGTCAGACTCTTTGCAACCCCAAGCACTGTAGCCCACCAGGCTCCTCTGGCCATGGGATTCTCCAGGCAAGAATACTACAGTGGGTTGCCATGCCCTCCTCCAGGGGATCTTCCCAACCCAGGAATTGAACCTGCCTCTCTTATGTCTCCCTCATTGGCAGGTGGATTCTTTACTACGAACATGACCTGAGAACCCTAGGAAGTTATCAATTCAACACTGATTAAGTGTTGCTCTTAGGTACCTTTTCACATTGATCGCAGTAAGTCAAACCTGGGTTTCCATACCCAGCTTGGTTGTACTTAAGATCCAGCTGGGCATCTTTTAAAGACACTATATGAGAAACAGCTGTAGCTGGATTTCTTTGATGGCATACTTGCCTGATTGACCCTGTAATAATCCTTCAAATCTGCTTAGAGGAAATGCCTTAAAATTTAAAACTCTTCACAGAACTTGATTAATGTAATTATATCTCCTCTATTTGACTTCTGATTAACTGATCTTTAATTTTAGATATAATTTTTGAACTTGACGTTTTGCAACCCTGCCTACACATAGGAAAGTTGTGCTGGAATGTCCATGTCTTTTCCTGCAGCTTTTCCTTTGCCTAACACAACATCTTGGTCGATGTCTTCCACAACCCCTGTGGAGCTGTTATAGATTGAGACACAGATATGGATGACTTAGTTCCCTGCATTAGGGGCTAAGTGAGAAGGATAATAGTCTGGAACTAGTATTGATTGTTAAGCTGGAGCAAGGCCAGGGATGTTAAGGATGAAGGTTAGTAGGCATTCATTGTACTTGGCAAAAGTAAAAAGCAGTTGCATCACAAAGTAATGGGTGTTCCTACAGGGAATTACTGAAGACAATCTAGTGGCAGGTAAAATCTGCAGCTCTATCAAGTTGGTCAGTAGATGTTGGCTATGTCTATCTGCAGGAAGCTAAACCCTGGTCTCCGCTGTACATTTATAAGATGATGGAAAAGAACAGCTTTAGTACTCCAGCAGCCAGGGTTCTAGGCCTTTTGCTCCAACCAGGCTTCAGAAGCAGAAAGTCTAATGTGAGTATTGTGAGAAATAGGCTAGTTGTTAAGGGTTTGATCATGTATAAGGCAAAAACTCAGCTAGTGGAATTATTGCACATGTTTAGACTCAGGTAAGTAGTAAGAGTGAGTTAATACTAAATGTCAGAGAATCAACTCAAGGTAGAATTCCTTAAGTTTCTCTGGCTAATGCCAGATTTAATTCTGGGCCCTGCTGCTGCTGCTAAGTCGCTTCAGTTGTGTCCGACTCTGTGCGACCCCATAGATGGCAGCTCACCAGGCTCCACCATCCCTGGGGTTCTCCAGGCCAGAACACTGGAGTGGGTTGCCATTTCCTTCTCCAATGCATGAAAGTGAAAAGTGAAAGTGAAGTCGCTCAGTTGTGTACGACTCTTCACGACCCCATGGACTGCAGCTTACCAGGCTCCTCCATCCATGGGATTTTCCAGGCAAGAGTACTGGAGTGGGGTGCCATAGCCTTCTCCGAATTCTGGGGCCTAGGGTGTAGATAAAATAGATTTTAGATGATAAATCATATACAAAATGATAAAGACAGGAATTTTTGTAACTTTTATTCATTGTGTGTATCTTTTGCCTCTTAATTTTTACTTGAATAAGAACTCAATAATTATGTGCTTAATGTTGAATGGCTAAATAAAGAAATGGGATGAGGCATTCATAGGCTGCAGAGTTCAGTAGGTCTGGGCACACAAGTGAAGTTGTGAAACTGTTCATAATAAATGCTGTAAGTCAAAATATCTCATTGTGCATAATAGTGTATAAAAGCATTCACCAAAAGCCAAAAGCAAATGTTTGATATAACATACAGTTGGGGCTTCCTGCCTGCCAATGCAGGAGATTCAAGAGACACAAGTTTGACCCCTGGGTCGGGAGCATCCCTTGGAGAAGGAAATAGCTCCACTCCAGTATTCTTGCCAGAAAAAATCCATGGGCAGAAGAGCCTGGCAGGCTACAGTTCATGGAGCTGCAAAGAGTCAGACACAACTGAGCATAACATATAATTACCACTTTTGTATCTACAACTTGCCAATGCAAAACTTTTCAAGTAATCTAAGCTACCAAATATGTATTTAAAAACCATTCTTAGTCAAGTAGAAAGTATAGAATGAATATCATCTGTATTTTTTGGTTTAATATTAAGAGAAAATAATCAAATTATTATAATAAAAATTAAATCTTTATTATTATTCTATTAAGTCTTTATCACACAGTGAATCATTTTACCAAGTCACCCAAATGCACAGATGAAATAACAATTTAGATCTGCAAGAGCAATGTCTTAATAGAAGAATCATTATTTAGCTTATTAAGTGAATCATCAAAATGCTTTTCTTCATAGGAAATTACTTTTATGAACTCTTTCACTTAAAACAAAAATTCTCTGAACTATCTAGTATTCCATCATTTCTATTCTTAAATAAATAAGAAATAAATGCAGACCAATTAGGTGCCCAATATGCTACTGGAGAAGAATAGAGAAATAACTCCTGAAAGAATGAAGAAACAGAGCCAAAGCAAAAACAACACCCAGTTGTGGATGTGACAGATGATAGAATTAAAGTCTGATGCTGTAAAGAGCACTATTGCATAGGAACCTGGAATGTTAGGTCCATGAGTCAAGGCAATTGGAAGTGGTCAAACAGGAGATGGCAAGAGTGAACATCAACATTTTAGGAATCAGCGAACTAAAATGGACTGGAATGGGTGAATTTAACTCAGATGACCATTATATCTACTACTGTGGGCAGGAATTCCATAGAAGAAATGAAGCAGCCCTCCCAGGCAACAACTGAGTTCAAAATGCAGTACTTGGATGCAGTCTCAAAAACAACAGAATGATCTCTGTTCATGTCCAAGGCAAACCACTCAGTATTAGAGTAGTCCAAGTCTGTGCTTCGACCAGTAATCCTGAACAGGTTGAAGTTGAATGATTCTATGAAGACCTAAAAGACCCTCTAGAACTAACACCCATGAAAGATGTCCTCTTCATTATAGGGGACTGGAATGTAAAAGCAGGAAGTCAGGAGCTACCTAGAGTAACAGGCAAATTTGGCCTTGAAGTACAAAATAAGGCAGGTCAAAGGCTAACAGAGTTTTGCCTAGAGAACGCACTGGTCATAGCAAACACTCTCTTCCAACAACACAAAAGAAGTCTCTACACATGGACATCACTACATGGCCAATATCAAAATCAGATTGATTATATTCTTGGCAGCCAAAGATGGAGTGGCTCTATACAGTCAGCAACAACAAGACCAGGCACTAACTGTGGCTCAGATCATGACCTCCTTATTGTCAAATTCAGATTTAAATTGAAGAAAGTGGGGAAAACCACTACTGAGTGATTTAGGTCACTCAGGTATGACCTAAATCAAATCCCTTATCATTATACAGTAGATCGATTCAGAGGGATTAGATCTGATAGACAGAGTCCTTGAAAAACTATGGATGGAGTTTTGTCACATTGTACAGGAGGCAGTGATCAAAAGCAAAAGAAATGTAAAAAAGCAAGATGGTTGTCTGATAAGTCCTTACAAATAGCTGAGAAAAGAAGAGAAGCTAAAGACAAAGGAGAAAAGGAAAGATATACCTATCTGAATACAGAGTTCCAAAGAATAGCAAGGAGAGATAAGAAAGACTTCCTCCGTGATCAATGCTAATAGAGGAAGACAATAGAATGGGAAAGACTCTCTTCAACAAAATTAGAGATACCAGGGTAACATTTCATGCAAAGATGGGCTCAATAAATGACAGAAAAGGTATGGACCTAACAGAAGCAGAAGATATTAAGAAGAGATGGCAAGAATACACAGAAAAACTGCACAAAAAAGATATTCATGACACCGCAATGATGTGACCAGTCATCTAGAGCCAGACATCCTGGGATGCGAAGTCAAGTGTGCCTTAGGAAGCATCACTACCAACAAAGTCAGTGGAGATGATGAATTCCAGTTGAGCTATTTCAAATCCTAAAAGATGATGCTGTTAAAGTGCTGCACTCAATATGCCAGCAAATTTGGAAAACTCAGCAGTGGCCACAGGACTGGGAAAGGTCAGTTTTCATTCCAATCCCGAAGAAATGCAATGCCAAAGAATGTTCAAACTACCACACAATTGTACTCATTTCACATGCCAGCAAAGTAATGCTCAAAATTCTCCAAGCCAGGCTTTAGCAGTATATGAACCATGAACTTCCAGATGTTCAAGCTGGATTTAGCAAAGGCAGAGGAACCAGAGATCAGATTGTCAACATCCATCGGGTTATCAAAACAGCAAGAGAGTTCCAGAAAAATACCTACTTTTGCTTTATTGACTATACCAAAGCCTTTGACTGTGTGGATCAGAACAAACTGTGGAAAATTCTTCAAAAGATGGAAATACCAGACCATCTGACTTGCCTCCTGACAAATCTGTATGCAGATCTGGAAGCAACAGTTAGAACTGGACATGGAACAACAGACTGGTTCCAAATTGGGAAAGGAGTACGTCAAGGCTGTATATTGTCACCCTGTTTATTTAACTTATATGTAGAGTACATCATGAGAAATGCTGGACTGAATGAAGCACAAGCTGGAATCAAGATTTCCAGGAGAAATATCAATAACCTCAGATATGCAGATGACACCACCCTTACAGCAGAAAGCAAAGAAGAACTAAAGAGCCTCTTGACGAAGGTGAAAGAGGAGAGTCAAAATGTTGGCTTAAACTCAACATTCAGAAAACTAAGATCATGGCATCTGGTCTCATCACTTTATGGGAAATAGATGGGGAAACAATGGAAACAGTGAGAGCCTTTATTTTGGGGGGCTCTAAAATCACTGCAGATGGTGACTGCAGCCATGAAATTAAAAGATGCTTGCTCCTTGGAAGAAAAGCTATGACCAACCTAGACAGCATAGTAAAAAGCAGAGACATTACTTTGCCAACAAAGGTCTGTCTAGTCACTGCTATGGTTTTTCCAATAGTCATGTATGGATGTGAGAGTTGGACTATAAAGAAAGCTAAGTGCAGAAGAATTGATGCTGTTGAACTGTGGTGTTGAAGACTCCTGCGAGTCCCTTGGACTGCAAGGGGATCCAACCAGTCCATCCTAAAGGAAATCAGTCCTGAATATTCATTGGGCGGACTGATGCTGAAGCTGAAACTCCAATACTTTGGCCACCTGATGCGAAGAGCTGACTCACTGGAAAAGACCCTGATGCTGGGAAAGATTGAAGGCAGGAGGAGAAGGGGGATGAGATGGTTAAATGGTATCACTGGCTCAATGGACATGAGTTTGGGTAAGCTCTAGGAGTTGGTGATGGACTTGGAAGCCGGGCGTACTGCAGCCCATGGGATCACAAAGAGTTGGACACGCCCTAGTGACTAAACTGAACCGAATATGTACAAGCAAAGTAAAGATCCACCTGAGAAAAAGGTAAGTGCTATCTGCATGGTCAGGTAAGTTCCATTAAGAAGGCAGTGTGAAAAAAAAAATAAATAAAAGAAAGACAACAGAAGGTAGTGTGTGGGACTTCCCTGGTGGTCCAGTGTTTAAGAATCTGTGTTGCAACACAGAGGACACAGGTTCAATCCCTGGGCTGGGACCTAAGATCCCACATGCCTTGGAGAAACGAAGCCCCTGTGCTGCCACTAGAGGGTCCATGTGCTGCAGTATCCAGCGATATTGGATATAAACATATCCAGCGAGGCGGCAACGAAGACCCTACACAGCCAAATGAATGAATGAATAGATAAATGAAAAGAAGGCAGTGTGTAGATGAACACGAAAATAGCATACATACTCATGATAGAACTAGAACCTTTTGGCAAAGGCAGTGAGATATTCCAGCATCTCTTAGCATTACTAAAGACCTCAAAAGATGTGGAGGTAAATTCTAAATCAGTTGCAGAATGTTGAGCCGTGAGGCTGGAGACGTGAACAGGGGTCAATGTGTTGGTGCATCTGGAAGGTGTCCTGTGAGCCATGAGTTCTCTGAGGCTGTGATGCTGACATGCAGAGGTCTTGATTACATTCACATTTTTGGAAAAGTCATGGTTAACTCATCAAAGCGTTGCTATGTTGGCTAATATAATTATTCTGCAATTGAAGAAATAGCCTAAAACTGGTAAATATTTTGTAGTCACTTCATACTTTGCAAAGTGGTTCTATCCTTATCACCTCATTTATGAACTTATATGATGCTAGGGCTAGAATCCAGCCTTTCTTACATCTCATTTACTCCTACTGAGTGGAGAAAGGATGGGTTCATAAAGAAAATTAGAAAATTGTATTATTTTCTCAACATTCACAACATGGTTAGAACGTACTGTTAGGTAAATTAACTTGCTTCAGTAACATCACTCTTACCCACGTCTTATTCATATTTTACATTCATTTCTTGTTTTCTCTGACTTTAAAGTGAGAGCACTTGATGCAGAAGAACAAAATTAAGAGTTAGACATCTTTGATTTGATCATTTTCTCATCTTGGTTCTGCCCCTCAAGCTGTGCACTACTCTTCTTATGGGCTTCCCTATATCTTGTCCCTGCTTGATCTAAGCTTGATCCAGGCTTAACCTCAAGCCTGGGTTAAGAAAGCCAGAAATAATTTTTCACAGTTCATGGGTCAGACAAATATGTGCTGGGTAAGTTTTCACAATGAATCAAGAAACACACAGCTAAGGCAGCTGTCAGATATGCTCTGAGAAAAAAGGTGGTGAAGAATATTGAAAACTGATACAATGTAGTTTTACAAAAAAATGTTTTTTCTCTGCATGGGGATGCTGAAATAAGAATTAATGCAATAACTAAAAAGCAATTGTATTACTAGTATTCTAAATTTCTCTATTTCCATAAATTATATGTATTTGAAATGTTGGGACATGTAATCCTTTGTCATCTCATCAAAATTTGTGCATAAATTTGAGATAAGTTTACAAATATGCCTATATTGATATTAATGTAAGTTAATTAAAACTCAAGAAATACATTATAATGAAGAAAAGGTAAAATAAAAAGGACAATACATACAGAAAATCGCTAGCAGTTTCTGGAGATTGTTGGTCTTTTGCATATTAGAGAAGGCATCAGAGAGAGTATTTCCCCTGTAACCACAGGTAATATAAATTTTGTACATTATTACATCTGCTTTGCAAGCATTGGAAATTGTAGCCTGGGAGGTAAATGAATACTATTCAAAGCTTATCAAATGTCTGAAAAAGAGGAAAATATTCTAGTATCAGGCAGCATACTTGCTGAGGACTTTCTAGAGAGCCCATGCAAGTGGTTTTGACTTTTTATTTAAAAATGTGTTAATGGTTGCTCTAATCTGTCCTGTTCCTCTGTGTATGCTCACCTGAGCCTGGCTACTATTAGAGTTCTGGACACCCTTTAAACCAGTCTGACCTGTCTGTCATATCACTTCACTGGCTTAATTAGTGAGGTCATGCCTGAGTTCTTTTTTGGCCAGAGCATGGGACCATATTCCATAATACTTGATTTCAGCATCTCATGGTAATTCATCATTTGAGATACAAAGCACAGCAGGGTTACTCTCCCTAGGTAAGCTTTTACAGAAATAATTGTGAGCTGACTAGTCACGACCTTGGCTTTATCTATGCTCAATTTTTGATCTAAAACTTCAGTGAACATCAATTTTGAAACCATTTCTAAGTACACGGAGGAATAGCATTTGAAGCTTGGGACCATAAATTCTCCTTTAGATATTTCCCTGTCCAGGGTAGATTGAGTAGGATTAAAGGGAGCAGTCATGCACTCAGGGTTAAATAAAAAAGGTATTACACTTGAATGGTAATTTAGGTAGGACGGATGTTTTTTGCATTACAGACACAGGGGTAAAGCATGGCAGGAAACTATTCAGTGGGGAAGATAAAGGGAAATGATGCTTTAAGCCTCTCTGACCGACAAACAGAAAGAAAAGCCATTATTAACTGAAACCAGGAGCAAGTGTAAGGCAGAGGACAAACAACCAGACTATGAGTCACGCAGGGAACTTACTTGCAGTTGGTTTTCACCCTGTAAAAAAGTTCAGTGATGATGAATGTGATAACCAAGGTTTAGCTAAGTGATTAGAGAAGAATATTAAGCTGGGTTTTAAAATAATATTAATTACTCCCAGAAGCAGATAATTGGGGAAATGTTTTAAAATCTATAGGTGATATGCTTTGCACACATTAAATACAAATAATAAATTAGAAACTTCAAAGTGAGAGTCTATGTGGGCAAAAATATTTTGAAAATTAGTTTGGCATTATAAAGGTATTTTATGTTTGGTTGCTTTAAATTTTATAAAAATGGTACTATATAGACAGGTACCCCAGCAGGTATTTTCAAGAATGTTTATGGCAATAAAATTTATAACAGATAAAGTTAAAATTCACTAATATTCAGGGGCAGAATGGATGAAAAACAGAGGTATAGTTGGCCCTCTGCATATTCTGATAGCTCAGTTGGTAAAGAATCCTCCTGCAAAGCAGGAGACCCCAGTTTGATTCCTGGTCAGGAAGATCCACTGTAGAAGGAATAGGCTACCCACTCCAGTATTCTTGAGCTTCCCTTGTGGCTCAGCTGGTAAAGAATCCACCCACAATGCAGGAGACCTGGTTCAATCCCTGGGTTGGAAAGATCTCTGGAGAAGGGAAAGGCTTCCTACTCCAGTATTCTGACCTGGAGAATACCATGGACTGTATAGACCACGGGGTCACAAAGAGTCGGACATGACTGAGTGACTTTTATACTATTAGTGATAATATTATAAATATATTCAAACAATGGAAAATGCAGTATTTCCTATCTGGAAATATCTAATACCACTGGATGGGTGGGGATGGGTTGGGGTAGGGTGCATACTTTTGAGTGGGGCATAAGAGATCAAAAATACTTTATAGTGTGAGTAGTCTTAAAGACAATGGTTCATTTTTTAAAATATTTTGTTTTATAATTTACAACACCATTTTGCTATATCAAAATTCCATGATTAAAAAGTCTTGAAGGCAACAGATCCAGTACACAGAAGTATTTTTATACTATTAGAAAAAAAAATTGAGAGAAAAAAATCTCAATTCTATTTCCTTCTACTTATCATATTAAAATGAATGATCCTCAAGCTTTCAAATGTAGAAATAAAATATAGCTTTTTAGAAAATTGAAAAGAAATATACATGATTTAAAGTTGCTAGTCTAGATGGAGTAAGACTGTTTCAGAAAATATTGTGCATGACTCGAGTATGGGTTATCCTGACAGAGGTGCTGGCACCATAGAAAAGCCAGGACAGGACTGTGTTTGCATTGTCCTGCCCACCTTGACTGGCTGTTTCAGAGTTTTGCATCTGGATAGAATCTAAGCAAACACAATGGTGAAAGGCATCTCTTTCCAGTTTTCTTCTGGAAGTGTATTTGTGGGAAAGCACATTTAAAAAAAAAGAAAAAAACCCTGTAGCTCTTTCAGTATCTGACCCAGTGTGTTAGGAATCAATCATATTGAATTCAAACCAATAACATCATTTTGGAAGAAAAAGGAAAGACAAGAATCTGGCATAGCTGGAAATCCCCAAAGTGAAATGGTCCAGCAATGACTTCAAGATAACCTTGCCTCGAGCATTTTGGGAAAATAAAATATACAAAATTGGGGCAATTTGTATATTCCCTTTTATACATGACAATTTCGGAAAATTTCCATCAAATACAGGGTAGAGTTGAATTAAAAAGAAAATACAGAATAGTATGCATGTTATCCGAAATTTTGAGTTAGAAAAATGTTACATCTTTCTTTCAGTTTACTTTACCATCCTTTTTAAAGGAGAAATTTTAAAAACATATTTGTTTTATTTCTTAAAAAAAAATTCCAAAACAATGGGTTGGTTTAGAAACTTTTATCAGAGATTTTTCTCCACATGCTTATTATCTATAAATTAAAAATTATCTCACACGCTAGTAAAGTAATGCTCAAAATTCTCCAAGCCAGGCTTCAGCAATATGTGAACAATGAACTTCCAGATGTTCAAGCTGGTTTTAGAAAAGGCAGAGGAACCAGAGATCAAATTGCCAACATCTGCTGGATCATGGAAAAAGCAAGAGAGTTTCAGAAAAACATCTATTTCTGCTTTATTGACTATGCCAAAGCCTTTGACTGTGTGGATCACAAGAAACTTTGGAAAATTCTTCAAGAGATGGGAATACCAGACCACCTGACCTGCCTCTTGAGAAACCTATATGCAAGTCAGGAAGCAACAGTTAGAACTGGACATGGAACAACAGACTGGTTCCAAATAGGAAAACTAGTACGCCAAGGCTGTATATTGTCACTCTGCTTATTGAACTTCTATGCAAAGTACATCATGAGAAACACTGGGCTGGAGGGAGCACAAGCTGGAATCAAGATTGCCAGGAGAAATATCAATAACCTCAAATATGCAGATGACACCACCCTTATGGCAGAAAGTGAAGAGGAACTAAAAAGCCTCTTGATGAAAGTGAAAGAGGAGAGTGAAAAAGTTGGCTTAAAGCTCAACATTCAGAAAACGAAGATCATGGCATCCGGTCCCATCACTTCATGGGAAATAGATGGGGAAACAGTGGAAACAGTGCCAAACTTTATTTTTCTGGGCTCCAAAGTCACTGCAGATAGTGACTGCAGCCATGAAATTAAAAGACACTTACTCCTTGGAAGGAAAGTTATGACCCACCTGGATAGCATATTCAAAAGCAGAGACATTACTTTGCCAACAAAGGTCCGTCTAGTCAAGGCTATGGTTTTTCCAGTAGTCATGTATGGACGTGAGAGTTGGACTGTAAAGAAAGCTGAGCACCGATGAATTGATTCTTTTGAACTGTGGTGTTGGAGAAGACTCTTGAGAGTCCCTTGGACTGCAAGGAGATTCAACCAGTCCATTCTAAAGGAGATCAGTCCTGGGTGTTCTTTGTAAGGAAGGATGCTAAAGCTGAAATTCCAGTAATTTGGCCACCTCATGCGAAGAGTTGACTCATTGGAAAAGACTCTGATGCTGGGAGGGATTGGGGGCAGGAGGAGAAGGGGACGACAGAGGATGAGATGGCTGGATGGCCATCTCGATGGACATGAATTCAGGTGAACTCTGCGAGTTGGTGACAGACAGGGAGGCCTGGCGTGCTGCAATACATGTGGTTGCAAAGAGTCGGACACAACTGAGTGACTGAACTACACTGAAAAGAACAATTATCTCTTTGAAAGGATTTCTCTTTAAGTGAATTGTTTCATATTTAATCAACTATAAAATAGATCCTATATATTTTGAAATGGAACCATTGGTTTAACTATATAAATATCTGAACTAGTGAAATGAATTTTTATTATTTTGAACTATAACAGATTGGATGGTTGGGTAAATTATCAATAATATTATTGCTCTATGATAAGAAATAACAATATACCATGACTGTTATCTAGAACCAGGCATATTTACTTACAGGTGAATTTATTAATCTAATAAATATAATTAAAAGTATATTTTATAGAAATATGTCTTTTAAAGTTACTGGTTCAACACAACCACAGATTTTCTATATTTTCAACAATAGTTTGATATTTTTTTTCTGAATCAACTAACTGTATTTCTGGTGGATAGTTTTTACCCATATTAAACATATAACTTAATTTACCTCTCAAATTAGTATAACCATTTCATTTTTCAATTAAAAAATTTTTTTGACTGCACAGGCATGTGGGATCTTAGTTCCCTGACCAGGAATTGAACCCATTCCCCTTCTGGTGAAAGGATGGATTGTTAACCACTAGACCACCATTGAAATAGCTAGGTTTTGTTGTTGTCTCTAGTCATGTAAAGGTCACTAATGTCTTAGAGTCTCCAAGGATTTCCTGAGACCAGAATTTGATAGCAAGCAGTCTTTTATTTGGGAACCATAGGATGAGAGTGGCTCCTAGAGCCAACTCTATGTGGAAATGCTGCTGCTGCTGCTGCTAAGTTGCTTCAGTCGTGTCTGACTCTGTGTGACCCCATAGACAGCAGCCCACCAGGCTCCCCCGTCCCTGGGATTCTCCAGGCCAGAACACTGGAGTGGGTTGCCATTTCCTTCTCCAATGCATGAAAGTGAAAAGTGAAAGTGAAGTCGCTCAGTCGTGTCCAACTCTAGCGACCCCATGGACTGCAGCCTTCCTCGAAATGCTGGGAATAGTACAAAACAGATTCCTCATCTGACCCGAAGTTTGAGGAGCTGAGGGAGCTGAGATATTTTCACATCAGCTTTTGAGAGTCTTTGGCTGAGAGCTGCTCTAGTGGGGTGAAGACATTCCTCCTCTGGTGCTTTTTGTTTGGGGCCCACAGTTGTTTTACTTTCCACAGTTTTGGGGCAGGCAGTGGCATAGAGTAATCTGCAAGGGCACCAAATACAGCCTGCTTCAGCACTGCCAGGCTCTGCTCCCACTGCCATTCACCTCCTCTTCAAAACTCTCAAGACTCTTTCTGTGATATTTTTTATTTCAATCCATATATCAATATCTTGTACATTTGCATCTTATATATTCTACCACTAAATTATCTGTCATACATATCTCTATTTACACTGTAGAGATGTACAAAATTTATCATAATTGTTCTCTTGGATTATTGCAAGTTTATTCTAACTGGCCTTATTATATCTAGTGTTGCACTCCTCATGATAAAATCACATAATTATTATTTATAATAAATTCACAATGTGTATAATAATTATTATTTTTTATCATTTTGCTAGATTAGTTCTTTAACATGGTGCATTTTGAAACTGGAGTATTTTTCTAGCTGTCTGCACCTAAAAGGAAATATTCAATATGATAAAAAAATCTGGCCATGTCAATCTTGAAAACACTTTAATAATATCCTATTGTGCCTAGTATAAAGACAAGAATTTTAATATTTTTCATTTTAAAAGACTTTTATCAAAGTATAGTTGATTTGCAATACTACATTAGTTTCAGATATAAAAACATAGTGATTCAATATTTTTATAGATTGTTATTGTTCAGTCACTCAGTTGTGTGCAACTCTTTGCAAACATTTGTACTGCAGCATGTTAGGCTTCCATGGCCTTCACCATCTCCCAGAGCTTGCTCAAACTCATGTCCATCGAGTTGGTAATGCCATTCAACCATCTCATCCTCTGTTGTCCGCCTCTCCTCCCACCTTCAATATTTCCTGGCATCATGGTATTTCCTAATGAGTTGGCTCTTTGCGTCAGGTGGCCCAAAGTACTGGAGCTTCAGGTTCAGCATCAGTCCTTCCAGTGAATATTCAGGATTGATTTCCTTTAGGATGGGCTGGTTGGATCTCCTTGCAGTCCAAGGGACTCTCAAGAGTCTTCTCCACACCGCAGTTCAAAAGAATCAATTCTTCAATGCTCAGTTTTCTTTATAGTCCAACTCTCACATCCATACATGACCACTGGAAAAACCATAGCCTTGACTAGACAGACCTTTGTGGTCAAAATAATGTCTCTGCTTTTTAATATGCCGTCTAGGTTGGTCATAGCTTTTTTTCCCAAGGAGCAAGAATGTTTTAATTTCATGGCTGCAATCACCATCTGCAGTTATTTGGAGCCCAAGAAAATAAAGTCTATCACTCTTTGCATTGTTTCCCCATGTACTTGACATGAAATGATGGGACTGAATGCCATTATTTTAGTTTTTTGAAAGTTGAGTTTTAAGCCAGATTTTTCACTCTCCTCTTTCACCTTCATCAAGAGATTCTTTAATTCCTCTTTGCTTTCTGCCATAAGGGTGGTGTCAGCTGCATATCTCAGGTTATTGTTATTTCTCCTGGCAATCTTGATTCCAGTTTGTTCTTCATCCAGTCCAGCATTTTTCATGATGTACTCTGCATATAAGTTAAATAAGCAGGATGACAATATACAGCCTTGACATACTTCCTTCCCAATTTGGAACCAGTCTGTTGTTCCATGTCCAGTTCTAACTATTGCTTCTTGACATGCATACATGTTTCTCAGAAGGTAGGTAAGGTGGTCTGGTATTCTCACCTCTTGAAGAATTCTCCACAGTTGATTGTGGTCCATACAGTAAAAGGCTTTAGTGTAGTCAATGAAGCAGAAGTAGACGCTTTTTCTGGAATTTTCTTGCTTTTTCTATGATCCACTGAATGTTGACATTTTGATCTCTGGTTCCTCTGCCTGTCCTAATTCCAGCTTGAACATCTGAAAGTTCTCAGTTCATGTACTGTTGAGCCTAACTTTGAGAATTTTCAGTATTACTTTGCTAGCATGTGAGACGAGTGCAATTGTGCAGTAGTTTGAATATTCTTTGGCATTGCCTTTCTTTGGGATTGATAACTGACCTTTCCCAGTCCTGTGGCCACTGCTGAATTTTCCAAATTTGCTGGCATATTGAATGCAGAACTTTCACAGCATCATCTTTTAGGATCTGAATAGATCAGCTGTAATTCTATCACCTCCATTAACTTTGTTCATAGTGATGCTTCCTCAGGCCCTCTTGACTTCGCATTCCAGGATGTCTGGTTCTAGGTGACTGATCACACCATCATGGTTATCTGGGTCATTAAGATCTTTTTTGTAGAGTTCATCTGTGTATTCTTGTCATCTCTTCTTAATATCTTCTGCTTCTGTTAAGTTCATACTATTTTTGTCCTTTATTGTACCCATCTTTGCTGAAATGATCCCTTGGTATCAGTAATTTTCTTGAAGGGATCTCCAGTCTTTCCCATTCTATTGTTTTCCTCTATTTCTTTACACTGATCACTGAGGAAGGCTTTCTTATCTCTCCTTGCTATTCTTTGGAACTCTGCATTCACATGGGTATGTCTTTCCTTTTCTCCTCTGCCTTTTGCTTCTCTTCTTTTCTCAGCTATTTGTAAGGCTTCCTCAGACAACCATATTGCCTTTTTGTATTTCTTTTCCTTGGGGATAATTTGATCATTGTCTCCTGTACATTGTTATGAGCCTCCGCCCATAGTTCTTCAGGTACTGTTTATCAGATCTAATCCCTTGAATCTATTTGTCACTTCCACTGTATAGTAGTAAGGGATTTGACTTAGGTCATACCTGAATGGGCTAGTGGTTTTATAAATTATACTCCATTTTAAGTTAGTATAGAATTATGGCTATATTCCCTGTGCTGTATAATATATCCTTGTAGTTTATTAATTTTATACATAGTAGTTTGTGACTCTTAATCCTCTCCTCCTATTTTGCTCCATTTTCTTTCCCTCTTCCTACTGGCAACCACCAGTTAGTGTTCTGTATCTATGAGACTGTTTCTGTTTTGTAGAAACATTGTATGTGTTATTTTTATATTACCTGTATAAGTGAAGATATATAATATTTGTTTTTTATCCATCTTGCTTATTTAAGTAAATATCTACATATTTAAATACTATACTAAAATATAATGCAAAATATTATATTTTAAAATGTAGAGGAGAAAGATGAGGGATTTCATGTATATCTCTCAGATCTACCAGCATGAATATGTTCCCTGTATTTCTTAGCTTGTTTTTTGCTTTATTTTGTTTTTGTATTTTTAGATTCCAGTGAGATCATATGGTATTTGCCTTTCTTTCATGATTCATGTAGCATAACGTCCTCAAGATCCATTTAGGATATTGCAAATGGTAAAATTTTCCTCTTTTTAAATATATCATTTTTTAAATTAGGTGAAATTAAATTATGAAGTATAATTTAATAGTAATTTTATGTATTTAAGTAAAACACATTTAGCAATCTTTTTATAAATAAAGAAAGCAAGAGAGCAGATAAAATAGGCAGCCATGTTGGAGAAGGCCATGGGCTTCAGTCATTGTTCAGTAATTATATAGTAAGAGTATTGAGGTATACTTTATCACTGGTCTTCCATGGTGGTTCAGATGATAAATAATTTGCCTGCAACACAGGAGACCCAAGTTCAATCCCTTGGTTGGGAAGATCCCCTGGAAAAGAGAATGGTAACCACCTCCACTATTCTTGCCTGGAGAATTCCATGGACAAAGGAGCCTGGCAGACTGCAATCCATGGAATAACAGAGAGTCAGACAGGCCTGAGCAACTAAAACATTCACTTTCATGCTTTATTATTTAATCTTTTATTTTGTTTGTTTTGCAAATGGATAACCGGGGTATCACATTGCTATGATATTTTATATTTATTTTTTATCCATAGTATTAACATGTGCACTCAAATTCTGTTTTTAAAACTCATTGTAATAGAGACCTAACACAGTTCCACTTCTTTCAGGTTGCCTCTGATTTTTATGAATTGAGCCTTGATTTATAGTTGTAATTGCATAATTTATAAAAGTAAATGTTTTAAATTTCAAAATTAAATCTAGAAAAAAAATTTATATTTACAGAAGTCAATTTTATTTTTTCTGGTCACCTCTATCTTGTTGTCTCCTCCTTTTATATATATATATACCAGAGTCAAATGCTGCTGCTACAGAGAGCTTTGGGGAGCTCCACAGTTACTGCGCTGGCTGAGCAGTGCTGTTATTATCCATCAGCCAGAATGACTGAAGTGCCTGGGTTCTCTGAGTCCAGAGATCCAGTGGCTGAGTCTATGAAAATGAGCTCTTTATTAGACACTTTCAATGACCATTCCTACATGAGTTAGTTATTATTGGTAATGAAGCACTGCAAGAAGTAATGACTTAAACAGCCATTTTATGATTTCTCACTAGTGTATGTATTGGCTGAGAAGTTCTGTGTCTCTGGCTGTGCTTGCTCATGCATCTCCATCAGTGGTTGGCTAGGCGCTGCCCTGTTTCAGAAGGTCTCAGTAGCTAACTCCGCTCTCCCCAAAAACCTCTCACATCCTTCCAGAGGTTAGTGCTGGTGGCAGTGACAGTGTTTCAAGAAGGAAAGTAAAAATGTGAAAGTATCTTTTCAAGCCTCCATCTGAGTTGTTTGCTCCTGTTGCATTGACACGAAGTCAAGTGTAAAGTCAGTGAGGGAGGGCACTATCCAAGGGCCTAGATACAGGATGGTGTGAATGAATGGGCCATTCCTGCAATCGATCTGATACAACTCTGTTCTAACTGCTGTGGCTTGAGGTTAAGGATGGAATCTGAGATACTGGGTTGTAGATGAGGGAACATACAAACAAGATGAGGATCTTACAGTCATCTGGGGCTGGTTGAGGAAGCCTCAGATGCGACTGACTCTTTTTATCTGAGTGTCTGATTGATTTGTTTTCTTCTTCCTTCTCTTTCTCCTTCTTTTCCCTCCTTCTTCTCTTTCCCCTTCATTTTCTTTTCTGTCTCTATTTCTCTTTCACATGCATGCACATTATATATTAAGTTTTAGTAATCCCCATGCCATCTCATTATCTAAGATAACTGGAGCATGTGCTCAGGGACACTGGTTTTTCCTTTACTAACTACTAGCTTCATTTCCGGAGAAGGCAATGGCACCCCACTCCAGTACTCTCGCCTGGAAAATCCCATGGATGGGGGAGCCTGGTGGGCTACAGTCCATGGGGTCGCTAGGAGTCGGACACGACTGAGCGACTTCCCTTTCACTTTTCACTTTCATGCATTGGAGAAGGAAATGGCAACCCACTCCAGTGTTCTTGCCTGGAGAATCCTAGGGACAGGGGAGCCTAGTGGGCTTCCATCTATGGGGTCGCACAGAGTCGGACACGACTGAAGCAACTTAGCAGCAGCAGCAGCAGCAGCTTCATTTTCACTTTGTCTCTTATATACGGAGAGGAAAGAGTTGAAGGGGTAAATGCTGGTGGAAAACAACATAGTTGGTGAAAGTGACTTTTAGAGGAATATTTTTGTTGTGAGTTGGCAATATAATTATTCAAAGAATATTTGTAATATGCCAAAATACCTGAAAAGATTTAATATGAATGAAGATTGAATAAAAGGCTAAATAACTAAATCTCTAATATTCCAAACCTATCATCTTTGCAGTTAGGATTATTTATAAGAGAAGGAAATTCAAATATACATAGGGTGACTTTTTTGTTGTTATTGTTTCAGTTGCTAAGTCGTGTCTGCCTTTTTGCAACTCCATGGACTGCAGAGTGCCAGGCTTCCCTGTTCTTTGCCATCTCCCACAGATTGCTCAAATTCATCTCCTTTGAATCCGTGTTGCTATCTGACCGTGTTGCTTCCTCTGCTGGCCCCTTCTTACGGTGACTTAAGTTTGTGCTAAAAGTTGAAATATGTTGAAATATGTTCCCAAAGATTTGCAACAATCAAATGCTTACTATGATTGTTGAAATGATTTTGTTTTAGTCTCTTGAGGAAATCAGAGAGCTGAAATGTTACTGACAAGTTCTTAATAGTGTAACATCTACTGATATTTGGAGTGGTTTAAGAGGGATATACTATTTGGATAAACTCTAATGCATCTGAAACATTTTAAAAATAAGAAGAAAGAGGCACTCATTTTTTCTCTCACTCTATTCTGATAATGAAACATTAGCAAAGTATCACTTTTTTTGTTTTTAAGTATTTTCAAGAAAATGGAAAACTATTTAATTTTTGATCTTATTTAAATAATGGAAAAATTTTAGGGACTTTCATGCAATTTTTACTTCTATGTGTAATAGTTTTATGTTATAATAAGTAAATAACTATGTAGTATCCTTAAGGAAGGGCTTCCCAGGTGGTGCTAGTGGTAAAGAACCCACCAGCCAATACAGGAGATGTAAGAGATGCGGGTTTGATCCTTGGGTCAGGAAGATCTGCTGGAAGAAAGCATGGCAACCCACTCCAGTATATCTTGCCTGGAGAATCCCATGGACAGAGTAGCCTGGCAAGCTATAGTCCAAGGGGTCGGACATGACTGAAGTGACATAGCACACACACATGCATCCTTAAAAATATAGAAATATATTTATGACATAACTATTGGGAAATATTCCAAATGATCTTTACAATTTGTGACCAGGCTGATGCAAATTTAAAAAGCTCTGGTAATAATTACAATTTCGTTCCAAGGATACATTCTGTGTCAATACCCTATGAAATGGAGAGGATGTAACCACATAAAGTAGATGAGTATTTAGAAGTCTCCTTGTTCCAAAATAATGTTCTGCTGTTACTAGATCCAGGACCTGCAATCCAGCACTGCTTTATTCACCATCTTAGGTCTACTGAAGGCTACTTAAAATTAATAAACATCTCCAGCATTCTTGCCTGGAAAGTTCTATGGACAGAGGAACCTGGCAGACTACAGTCCATGGGGTTGCAAAGAGTTGAACACAGACAATATCTGGGGATTAAGCACATGATGTATATCTTTGAATGAAAGAAGAGGGCTGCTGTGAAGTTTAAATGTACTGTGTTCCTAAAAATGGTTTTACCTGACATCTAGGAACATCAAGAAGGTTATGATTTCTGGTGGGCACTGTGGCCAACAAAGAATAATATTACAACTATGTGTCATTTTGACCTCCTTTTATAAAAATGCTTTTTATTTGTATTTTATTTTATTTGCTCTGTGCCTCAGCCTCAAGTCAGTTAAGAGTCCACATGGTATACAGACTGAAAATATCTGTTTTAGAATTTTGTTTAAAATCTTTTATGTACAAAGATACATAAAAGTTTATACGCATATATACAATTTTAAAACTATGAGTGAATATTTGATGAAGTTTTCATGAATGTGTAGCCATGAACACATGAACACCCTGAAAATAAACTGATATGGAAATTGAAAGTGTTAGTAGCTTAGTCCTGTCCGAGTCTTTGCAAACCCATGGACTGCAGCCCACCAGGCTCTTCTGTCCACCACATTCTCCAGGCAAGAATACTGGAGTGGGTAGCCATTTCCTCCTCCAGGGGATCTTCTGACCCAGAGATCAAACCTGGGTCTCTTGAATTGCAGGCGGCTTCTTTACCATCCCATCTGAGCCAGTAGGGAACTTGACAAAGTTTTCATGAATGTGTAACCATGAACACCGTGAACATAAACTGATATTGTTAATTTTCATATTTTGGTTACTATATTTAACAAATATTCATAAATGAGAAAGCTTTGTTATGTTTTAATTATGTGTGTCCTTTCCATGTCTTCTGCTTCAAGACAGAAAGGAAAAATAAACCTTTAATAATTAGCATACCATTGATAGTATAACACATAATTCTAAAGTAGATTCTACCAATCATGATAAACCAAATACATGATTATAAAATTAAATTATTAGATTTCAGATATATGTTTTACATAAAGATGAATAGGTCAGCCTGCACCAAGCAGAATAAATAACATTTTACTCCTTCAAAAAGTTCATTTTAGATATACACAGTCTTCAGTTCTATATAGGCCTTAAGCAACTAGTCTTGTTTGCTAAAACTTTTAAACATATAAAACAAGATTCTTTCATTTATAGGGTTAAAAAAAACCTTTTAACATAAAAAAATGGTCCTTTTGGAAATATATATAGGCTATTTAATAAGCATCTCAAACCTTTTAAAATCAAAGACGTTAGGGAGTTATTTGAATTAGATATCTTTACTGGTAAAACTCTATAGTGTGCTTGCTTGTTTCATGGGAATAACCCTGTGAACTCTTTGAAATCAATGGAAGAAGATATATAATTGTGTTTTACATTTACAGCCATAACCCACATTGTGCACAATCTACTTAGAACCACTATGATGTTATATTACAGTCTGTTTTATGCCTAATGTTTTCATTCTAACATTTCTAAACTTCTCTGCTTAACAATTTTAAATTGAACTGTAAGTTAACAGCATAATTTAGGTTACTGGAAGTCAATTAACTGTGCATGATACTTGAGAAAAAATTGGCTTATACAATTGCAATTTCAGAAAATAAAAAGCTTCATTTTTGTTTGTAAAAAGTAGCTCACATCAAGGACTATTATTCTACTGGGATATATGTTTGGGTACAACCTAGTAGAAAATAGAGACACTTTTTTTCTCTTTTACTTTGTTGACCCCACTGTATTGTTCTAGCCAAAGAAATTTCCACAAGATATTGTAGCACATTCAGTGCTTTGGGTTGCTTTAGGGAATATTGCTTCAAAAATGATGAAACCACTGATGATTTCAGCTTTTAACCTCAGCCATAAATACAAGTACTCTACAATATCCTCACAATTTAAATGCAAATAATCTTTAAACAAAACTAATCTTGAGGGCTTTTGTATAGTGAATGATAAATGGAAGGGAATTTTATAAAGTGTGATAGAGAGCAACCTCAGTTTCTTTCTCACATCAATCATCTCTCCTCATGGATCAACAATTAAAATAGTTCAGTGCTTTTGAGGGAGCTGGGGAGAGCAAGTTCATCATTTAGCTGCCCATGGCATTACCTTAGGGAGAGGCAAGCTAATCCAAAGGGTAAGTGTTAATTGAAAAACGTGTAAAGGAAGCTGAAGATTCTTCCTCCAGGTTTGCTTACCTGCAATCTGAGTTATGCCTCAGTTTAGTTCAGTTCAGTCACTCAGTCATATCCAACACTTTGTGACCCCATGGACTGCAGCATACTGGGCTTCCCTGTCCCTCACCAAATACCAGAGCTTACTCAAACTCATGTCCATTGAGTCGGTGATGCCATCCAACCATCTCATCCTCTGTCTTCCCTTTCTCCTCCTGCCTTCAATCTTTTCCAGCATCAGGGTCTTTTCCAAAAGTCAGTTCTTCGCATCAGGTGGCCAAAGTATTGGAACTTCAGCTTCAGCATCAGCCCTTCCAATGCATATTCAGGGCTGATTTTCTTTAGGATGGACTGGTTTGATCTCCTTGCAGTCCAAGGGACTCTCAAGAGTCTTCTCCAACACGACAGTTCAAAAGCATCAATTCTTCAGTGCTCAGATTTCTTTATAGTCCAACTCTCACATCCATACATGACTACTGGAAAAACCAAAGCTTTGACTAGGCAGACCTTTGTTGGCAAAGTAATGTCTCTGCTTTCTAATATGCTGTCTAAGTTGGTCATAGCTTTTATTCCAAGGAGCAAATGTCTTTTAATTTCATGGCTGCAGTCACCATCTGCAGTGATTTTGGAGCCCAAAACAGTAAAGCCTCTCGAGTTATGCCTAGAAAGTCTAATCATCTTATCTAAAATAGTATGTGCTTAATACAAAGAAAGTAAACACTTATTATAGCTGAGTTCTTCATATTGAACAAACTTATGTTTTCAAAACATCACTTTCAGCAGAATTTTGTAATAATTAAAACTATATTTTACATATATCTAACAGAAAGAAAGAGGCTTCCCAGGTGAGGATAGTGGTAAAAAATCTGCCTACCAATGCAGGTGACCCAAGAGATGATCCCTGAGTCAGGAAGATCTTCTGGAGGAGGAAAGGACAACCTACTCCAGTATTCTTGCCTGGAAAATCTCGAGAGAGAGGAGCCTGCTACATAGAGTTGCAAAGAGTCAGAAATGACTGAAGCCAATTAGCATCAGACAACAGAAAGAAAACTTACATTTAGTTGTAATTGTTCATGATCTTATTCTATACGTAATTGTAAATTTAAAACTAGTAAATTGGTACTTTCTTTTACTTCCAATGATCTTTTTTTCTTTTTCTGAGACAGAGATCTATTGTTACTCTTTAGTGTCTTAGTCATGTTCTGCTCTTTCAGGACATTAGTCTGCCAGGCTTCTCTGTTCATGGAATTTTTCAGGTAAGAATACTGGAGTGTGTTACAATTTCCTCCTCCAGGGCATCTTCCCAACCCAGGGATGCAACCCACGTCTCCTCGTCTTCTGCATTGGCAGGGGATTCTTTATACCACTGGGAAACCTCTGTGATTATTTTGATTGAATGCTAAGTCGCTTCAGTCATGTCCACTCTTTGTGACCCCATGGACTGTAGACTCCCAGGATCCTCTGTCCATGTCATTCTTCAGACAAGAACACTGGAGTAGGTTGCCATGCCTTCCTTCAGGGGATCTTCCTGACCCAGGAAATGAACCCATGTCTTTTATATCCCCTGTATTGGCAGGCAGGGTCTTTACCACTAGCACCACCTGTGATTATTTTTATAACTCTGTTGCACTGGTGGTATGTACAAGGAGAAGTATATCTTATAAAAGCCTCATTCAGAAGATGATATTTCTTTCTTCATTTTATCTGCTATTTGGCATCAGTATTTAATTATAATAGTCACATATAATACAGAGAGACAGCTGCCCAGAAAAAATTGCTAGCAGTTTTCGCTTAGGAGTTAAAAATAGTGGACATAACAGGATAAACAAACTGAAGAAGAAAAACTAGTTACATCTTGCAATCAATTAACTGTATATATTTATATTTCTGAAGGGTTTACAGTTTGGCTTAAATATAAATCTCCAGTTCCTCCTTAGCAAGAACTAGAAAAATTCATCAGTTAATTTTAACAGTGAGAATAGTTTCCTTTCTGGTGTCATCAGAGATCCTTTACTCCCTATTTTAATGAAGTATTTTATATCACTATTTCCCTCTTTTGCTGTCTTTCAATCATTAAATTATTCAGCAAATAACTAGATCTATAACTGTTCCATGGAAATAATAAAATAGATAATACAATTTCTATTCTAGAAGTTATAATCTAGTGGAAGAAAAAAGTAAGAGGAAATTTGTGTTACAATGTAGTTGTGATTCATGTCAGTTTTTAGTACTGTTTGCAAGGTATTCAGAATCTATGCAGTTGGTCAAAGTTAACTTTAACGCAGTGTCACTGTTTTGTTGTGAATGAGAATTCTTTTTACCAATAAGCTCTTTGAATATTGTTGTTGCTTTTTAACCTGAAAATAACTGATCTGCATTTGCCTTTTGTTCTTTCTCTAATTTGTAAACCCTCTGCCTTTCACCTGCAATGTTGTGGTAATAGGGAAAGTTATATTCTACCTAGTTTTTTTGGGAAAAACATCCGTCATTAATCAAAACCACAGACGTTCAGAGGCTAAAGCTATTAAAATATCTCCCTCTGTGTGACCTTCTACCCTACATGAGAAGCTCAGGTTTTCCCCTTTTAACTAATATTAAGCAGGCTCTAATATTACACAGCAGCTTCTCAGGTGGCACAGTGGTAAAGAATCTGCCTCCCAATGTAGCAGATGTAAGAGACTCAGGTTAGATTCCTTGATCAGGAAGATCCCCTGGAGAAGGAAATTGCAACCCACTCCAGTATTCTTACCTAGAAAATCCCACAGATGGAGGAGTCTGGAGGGCTACAGTCCATGGGGTCATAAAGAATCAGACATGACTAAGCGTGTGCGTGTGCATTTGTGCACGTGGACACACACACACACACAATGTTTCATCACTTCCCAATGTCCCAGATCAGCATCAATTCCCCACTATTCACAGAATAAAGTCCATGATTTTTCCATCATCTGTCCATTTCTTACCTTGACAATCTCTTTCATTTTTTAAAAAGTAGTTCAAACACAATTTCCTCTATGAAATATGAAATCTTTCCCAAAACCAATCCTCATACTTAACAACTCCCAAAAGCATCCCATAGGGGAGGAAAGACTTTTCCTCTACCCTCTTAATAAGCGGGGCCTGCATATTAAACTGATAAAAGGCAGATGAACAAGAGAAAAGGCATAAAAATGTTACTGATGTTAATATTTTTATATGCAAAGGATTTCCCAGAAAAGAAGTGAGAAGCTGAAGAAACAACAAAGACTCAGGCAGTTATATGCCATTTTTCAAAAATGCAATTATATAAGGTATTAGAGAAAGGAAAAGGCTTTAGATTTCTGGGGGTTGTACATTGGGGACAAGCAAATACATTGGTTAAATTAGTTATAAATAAGGATTATAAGCTCTGTTTATCCAGACTGAACCCAGTGCCTTATCTATCTTTAGTGATAATGATTCTTCTCTTATTTCTGGGAAGGGAGAGGGATCACTTTCCCAAACAAATATTAAGGCCTGTCTTTTCCCTTAGTGCCTCAGATGATAAAGAACCTGCCTGCAATGCAGGAGACCTAGGTTTGATCCCTAGGTCGGGAAGATCCCCTGGAAAAAAGAATGGCTACCCACTCCAGTATTTTTGCCTGGAGAATCCTGTGGACAGAGGAGCATGGTGGGCTACAGTCCATGGGATCACAAAGATTAGGGCATAACTTGGGTAAAGCCAGATCCTTACATTTATAACTTGATGTAATTCTTATAATAGGACTATAGTTTGTCATTTTCATTATTCTAGTTTACAGATGAGGAAACAGAGGCATAGAAAAATTAAATCACTAGTCTAAAATTATACAGGTAGTAAGGGGCAATCCTGGATTAAAAGAGTTATTTATACATAATCTTAATTGAAATAGAATTTAAATGTACTTCAAACATGTCTTTCTATAAAAACTATTCTTACAAAGAGTTTTCAGAAATAATAAAGCATAAGTTTGAGTCAACAAAATGTTACTGACTCCATAATCTCAACTCTTAGGATTTTCTATGTATTCCAATATTCTAGTTCTGTATCTTTTCTTGCATTATCTTTCTGCTTTAACAATGAGCCTTGCTAAGAAAAAAAGTCACTTCACTTCCAAAAGGATAATTGTTAAAGATTTTTACAAGGAATTCTCATTAAAATCTCTGTCAATTTGTCCATTACTTTTATGTCCTTAGATTACATCTTTGCTTCATTCCATTATTAGAAAGATTACAGAATTCTATATCCTCTTTAGGTAGTATTAATTATATAATTGATTAAATGATAGAGATATAGGGAGAAATAACTCTTTTAAGATAGCCATATTCTTTACAGCTGGAAAGTTAGGTTAACAATAGAAGAACATACTGTACTTCATAAATTTCATTTGCATTTTTTCCTGTCCTTTTATTCATGAGTTTAGACAGTATGCTAAAATGTGCTCAATCCACTGAGGCATGGAACAAAACTACATTTCCAGCCTTGAATTATTGTGCTCTCAGAGGAGATGGGCACTTTTACTTTTGGCAAGGTAATCATTTTTTGGAAACAATGTTTTGAAACTATCACATTCTACAATAATGAATCATTTTATATTGAGGAATTGATGGACTATTTTTTGGTGATTCATTTAAGACTGCCTGGAAATGACAAATAAAACCAATCAAACATAATTGCAGACAGAATACTCCATCTCAATGTTAGATATATGCATGATGTTGGCATGAACATTTGAAATAGTCCTGGTTCTTTATGTTCAGGTAGCTATAACTGCCTCAATAACTATCTGCTTTTATGACAAACAAAGACATGAAATGAGAAGCTTCATAATTAAAATGTCTAACCATCCAAATGCTTTCAGTATTTTACTCAATGCACTACATTTCCTTGTAAATTTGCTGAAAAAGATGGAATAATAAAATTAAATATATAGAACTGAAAACACTGAAAAAGCTGTCTTAAAATTCAACATTCAAAAAATGAAGATCATGGCATCTGGTCCCATTACTTCATGGCAAATAGATGGGGGAAAAATAGAAACAGTGACAGAATTTATTTTCTTGGGTTTCAGAATCACTGTGGACAATGACTGAAGTCATGAAATTAAAAGACACGTGCTCCTTGGAAGAAAAGTTATGATAAACCTAAACTGTGTGTTAAAAAGAAGAGACATCACTTTGCTAAGAAAGGTCTATATGGTCAAAGCTATGGTTTTTCCAATAGCTGTGTATGGTGTGAGAGTTGGACCATAAAGAAGACTGAGCACCAAAGAACTGATGGTTTTGAACTGTGGTGCTGGAGAAGACTCTTGAGAGTTCCTTGGACAGTAAGGAGATAAAGCCAGCCAATCCTAAAGGAAATCAACCCTGAATATTCATTGGAAGGAATGATGCTGAAGCTCAAGCTCTAGTACTTTGGCTACAGATGCAAAGAGCTGACTCATCAGAAAAGACACTGATGCTGGAAAAATTTGAGGGCAGGAGAAGGGGGAAACAGAGGATGAGATGTTTGGATGGCATCACCAACTCAATGGACAAAAGTTTGAGAAAACTCTGGGAGACAGTGAAGGATAGGGAAGTCTGGTGTTCTGCTATTCATGGGGTTGCAAAAGTCAAACACAACTGAGCAACTGAACACCACCAAAGAACTGAAGAAAAATTTCCAAAGTTTTAGATATAAGAAACCAGTGAAACCACATAAATTAACTAACATCTCTCATATGTTAATGGTTAGGAAAGCCTGTTAGGCATATATGACTTTTGAAAAAAAACTCCTAAAATTGGTCAAAATATTCTCAGAAATAAATATCACAGCTACTTATCCGCTAGGGGCTTCCCTGGTGACTCAGGTGTGAAGAATCCATCTGGCAGTTCAGAAGACAGGGGTTCAGTCCCTCATCCTGGAAGATTCCACATGCATTGGAGCAACTAAGCCTGTGCACCACAACTCCTGAGCCTGTGGCCTAGAGCCATGAGTCACAATTACTGAAGCCTGTGCACCCAGAGTCCATGCTCTGCAACAAGAGAAGCCACCACAATGAGCAGCCTGTGCACCGCAGCTAGAGAGTAGCCCACGCTCACCAAAATTAGAGAAAACCTGTGCCGAGCAACAAAGATGCAACATAGCCAGAAATGAAAAGATCAGCCAGGACTATTTCTGAATCATGACTATATAGAAATTCCCTAGGTAATATATGATTACTGTGTTTTCAAAAATGCTGACTGTATTATAGATATTTACATTCAGAATAGAAACCATCAAAACTAGCTTTCATAGCTATGTAGACACAGAATGTGTTAGAGGACCAGAAGGTACTAAAGGAGTACTATTTTCCCTAGTAAATATTTATTATCACAAAATAGAATTTCTATTGTTAATGCAGAGCATTTGTAAAATACAAATCCATAGAATATAGCACAGTTATATGAAATGATTCTCCAAGTCAGGCTTCAACAGTATGTAAACACCGTGAACTTCCAAATGTTCAAGCTGGATTTACAAAAGGCAGATGAACAAGAGATCAAATTGCCAACATCTGTTGGATCATGGAAAAGGAAGAAAGTTCCATAAAAATATCTACTTCTGCTTTATTGACTATGCCAAAGCCTTTGACTGTGTGGATCACAATAAACTGTGGAAAATTCCCCAAGAGATGGGTATACAAGACCACCTGACCTGCCTCCTGAGAAATCTATACTCAGATCAAGAAGCTACAGTTAGAACTGGACATGGAACAACAGACTGGTTCCAAATCAGGAAAGTAGTACATTAAGGCTATATATTGTCAGACAGCTTATTTAACTTATATGCAGAGTACATCTTGAGAAACGCTGGGCTGGATGAAGCACAAGCTGGAATCAAGATTGCTGGAAGAAATATCAATAACCTCAGATATGCAAATGACACCACCCTTATGGCAGAAAGTAAGGAAGAATTAAAGAACCTCTTGATGAAAGTGAAAGAGGAGAGTGAAAAAGTTGGCTTAAAGCTCAACATTCAGAAAACTAAGATAATGGCATTCGGTCCCATCACTTCATGACAAATAGATGGAGAAACAATGGAAACAGTGGCAGACTTTATTTTGGGGGGCTCCAAAATCACTGCAGATGGTGATTGCAGCCATGAAATTAAAAGATGCTTGCTCCTTGGAAGAAAAGCTAAGACCAATATAGACAGCATATTAAAGAGCAGAGACATTACTTTGTCAACAAAAGTTTGTCTAGTCAGAGCTATGGTTTTTCCAGTAGTCATGTATGGATGTGAGAGTTGGACTATAAAGAAATCTGAGCACTGAGGAATTGATGCTTTTGAACTGTGGTGTTGGAGAAGACTCTTGAGAGTCCCTTGGACTGCAAAGAGATCAAAACAGTCCATCCTAAAGGAAATCGGTCCTGAATATTCATTGAAAGTACTGGTGCTGAAGCTGAAACTCAAATACTTTGGTTACCTGATGTGAAGAGCTGACTCATTTGAAAAGATACTGATGCTGGGAAAGATCAAAGGCAGGAAGAGAAGAGGATGACAGGATGAGATGGTTGTATGGCATCACCAACTCAATGAACATGAATGTGAGCAAGCTCTGGGATTTGGTGACAGACAGGGAAGCCTAGCATGCTGCAGTTTACGGGGTCGCAAAGAGTCAGACATGACTGAGTGACTGAACTTAATGAATATGAAATGAATCAGCATCAATATCAATTATTTTATAAAATAAAATCTTTTTAAATGGAGAAAGATCTGTAATATACATATATACACACAAACAATATGACACAATTGAATTGGAAAATTGCTCCTATAATACATGAAATATTTTGCAAACATAGGAATTAAAACATATTAGAAGTGGCTTCACCTATCATTTATCCTGATTGACACACTATAATTACTGTTCTTAAATCTGAAATCTTGCAGTATTATTTAATTGTATAAATGTAACAATGGCCATTCATTGGGCATAAAATACTAGACATATGAATAAGCTCTTGATTAAGTACAAAGGAGGAACACGTTTTGGAACACTGGTGGCAAGGAGCATAGACTCTGCATCCAAGGAACACCTCTCAGTGCTGCAAAAACATGTAATGACAATGTACTAGGCACCTTGAACTCCTGATATCCAAAGAGGTTATCAAATTTTATTTATCTGCTTTTCCATTCATGGACATTGATATTGTTTCCAGGTTTTGTTCTTACAAATGATGCCATCAGGAGCATTCCTACACATGTCTTCTGGTCTATTGCAGCAAAATAGTGTCATGCATAGAAGTGTAATTTGGGGATCATAGCATAAATGGATTCCCATGTGGTGATACTGATAAAGAACCCGCCTGCCAATGCAAAAGACGTAGGAGACATGGGTTCAGTCCCTTGTTCAGGAAGATCCCCTGGAGGAGGGCGTGGCAACCCACTTCAGTATTCTTGCCTACAGAATCCCATGGACAGAGGAGCCTGGTGGGCCACAACCGTGGGGGGTTGCAAAGAGTCAGACATGACTAAGATGACTTAGCACCCAAAATATGGGGATGCTCAACATTTCAAGACAATGCTGAATCATTTACCTGAAAGTGGTGTCACTTAATACCCTCATTTATTAAAAAGTAAGGAATCTCAGAAATATGAAGCTCCCCAGTATTTGATATTGCCAGATTTTATTTTATTTCATTTGCCAGTAAGTTAAATGCTTGAGAAACAGAAATTCATTTTGGCCTTATTTTACTTTGATTAATCATGAGGCTGATGCTGCTGAGTGATTCTTTTTCTGGTCATTAGTTTTTTTCTGGTGAAGAATGTCTGCTTATGACATTTGCTCTTTTTGTACAAGTTTGCATGGTAGATTGTTTTAAAAAAAAGTGTTTAAAAACTAGATGTCCATCGGCAGATGAATGGATAAAAAAGCTGTAGTACATATACACAATGGAATATTACTCAGCTATTAAAAAGAATGCATTTGAATCAATTCTAATGAGGTGGATGAAACTGGAGCCTATTATACAGAGTGAAGTAAGTCATAAAGAAAAACACCAATACAGTATAATAACACATATATATGGAATTTAGGAAGATGGGAAAAATGACCCTATATGCGAGACAGCAAAAGAGACAAAGATATAAAGAACAGACTTTTGGACTCTGTGGGAGAAGGTGAGGGTGAAATGATTTGAGAGACTACCATTGAAACATGTATATTACCATATGCGAAATAGATCACCAGTCCAGGTTTGATGCATGAGACAGGGTGCTCAGGGCTGGTGCACTGGGATGACCCTCAGGGATGGGATGGGGAGGGAGGAGGTAGGGGGGTTCAGGATGGGGGACACATGTACACCCGTGGCTGATTCATGTAAATGTATGGCAAAAACCACTACGATATTGTAAAGTAATTAGCATGCAATTAAAATATATTAATTAATTTACCAAAAAAAGAAAAAAAAAAAAAGAATCTCAAAGATTCCCTTATCCTAAAGGTTTTCTAAAGCCATTTCTCTTAACAAAGGTTAGTATCGGTGTTTACTCCCCTCTAATATGTGACTTATTTTGACATATAGAATGAGACAGAAGGGATGTTGTGTTATTTCTGTGCCTAGGCTTAGAAGCTGTTAGTATGTCCTTCTCTACTCTTGGAGCCCTAAGCCATCATGTAAAGAACCCTGACTAACAAAGAGTATAGAGAAGTCATATGGTGAGAGGATTTGGAAGATGTGAGGATAAAATGAGACAGTCCCAGCCAGTCCCAGCCAGTCAACCACTGAGCCACCCAAAAGCTGGTGGCTGAAATAAGGTCATAGCATCCAGGATTTTTCTGCTTGTGTCTCTCAATCCAAGTCAGCAATGTAGCCCATAAGCAAGACACCCAAAACACACTATGTCTCAGAACTATGAAAAAAATGTATGGTACTTGTTTTCACAGCATTTTAGAATGGTTTGTTATGCAGAAGATTATTAAAACATTGTCTTCCGATTATATATTCTTTATGTAGATCATCATCTCTCAGTCGTATCTGACTATTTGTGATGCCACGGACTGCAGCACGCCAAGGCTTCCTTGTGCTTCACCATCTCCCAGAGCTTGTTCAAAGTCATGCCCATTGAGTTGGGGATACCATCATTTATCTCATCCTCTGTTGTTGCCTTTTCCACCTGCCTTCAATCTTTCCCAGCATCAGGGGCTTTTCCAATGAGTGAGTTCTTCACATTAGGTGCCCAAAGTATTGGAGCTTCCACTTCAGCATCAGTCCTTCCAATGAATATTCCGGATTTATTTCCTTTAGGGTTGGCTGGTTGGATCTCCTTACAGTCCAAGGGACTCTCAAAAGTCTTCTCCAACACCATAGCTCAAAAGCATCAATTCTTTGGCATCCAGCCTTCCTTATGGTCCAACTCACATCCGTACACTACTACTGCAAAAACCATAGCTTTGACTATACAGACTTTGTCAGCAAAGTAATGTCTCTGCTTTTTAATATGCAGCCTAGATTTGTCATAGATTTACTTTCTAAGAGTTGTTTATTTATTTTTTTTAAATTTTATTTTATTTTTAGACTTTACATAACTGTAATAGTTTTGCCAAATATCATGACAGCAGTCACCATCTGCAGTGATTTTTGGAGCCCAAGAAGATAAAATCTGCCACTGTTTCCCTTGTTTCCCCATCTATTTGCCATGAAGTGATGGGACCAGAGGTCATGATCTTCGTTTTTTGAATGTTGACTTTTAAGCCAGCTTTTTCACTCTCCTCTTTCACTTTCATCAAAAGACTCTTAGTTCCTCTTTGCTTTCTGCCATCAGGTAGTGGATGGTGTCATCTGCATATCTGAGGTTATTGATATTTTTCCTGGCAATCTGGATTCCAGCTTGTGCTTCATTCAGCCCCTCATTTCTCATGTTGAATTCTGCATAAATTAAATAAGCAGGGTGACAATAAACAGCCTTGATGTATTCCTTTCCCAACTTTGAACCAGTCCTTTGTCCCATGGCTATTAACTATTAACTATTGCCTGTTGACCTGCATATAGGTTCCTCAGGAAGCAGATAAAGTGGTCTGGTGTTCCCATCTCTTTAATTATTTTTTGCAGATCGCTGTGATCCACACAAAGGCTTTAGCATAGTCAGTGAAGCAGAAGTAGATGTTTTTCTGGAATTCTCTTTCTTTTTCTGTGATTCAATGGATGTTGGCAATTCAATTTGATCTCTGCTTCCTCTGACTTTACTAAATCCAGCTTGAACATCTAGAACTTCTCAGATCATGTACTGTTAAAGCCTAGTTTGGAGAATTTTCAATATTACTTTACTAGTGTGTGAAATGAGTGCAATTTTGCAGTAGTTTGAACATTTTTTGACATTGCCTTTCTTTGGGACAGGAATGAAAACTGACCTTTTCCAGTCCTGTGGCCACTGCTGAGTTTTCCAAATTTGCTGGTATATTGTGTGCATCACTTTAAAAGCATCATCTTTTAGGATCTGAAATAGATTAGCTAGAATTCCATCACCTCCACTAGCTTTGATTGTAGTGATGCTTCCTAAGGCCCACATGGCTTTACATTCCGAGATGTCTGGCTCTGGATGAGGGATCAAACAATTGTGGTTATTTGGGCCAGTAATATCTTTTTTGTATAGTTCTTCTGTGTATTCTTGCCACCTCTTCTTAATATCTGCTGCTTCTGTTAGGTCCATAGCATTTCTATCCCTTATTGTGCCCATCTTTGCATGAAATGATCCTTTGGTATCTCTAATTTTCATGAAGATATCTCTAGTTTTTTTCCATTCTATTGTTTACCTCTTTTTCTTTTCAGTGTTCACTTAGCAAGGCTTTCCTAACTCTCCTTGCTATTCTTTGGAACTCTGCATTCAGATGGGTATATATTTCCTTTTGCTTTTCTTCTTTTCTCAAATATTTTTAAGGTCTCCTCAAACAGCTATTTTGCCCCTTTGCATTTCTTCTTCTTGAGAATGATTTTGGTCACTGCCTCCTATACAATATCATGAACCTTCATCCACAGTGCATTAGGCACTCTGTCTATTAGATGTAACCCCTTCAATCTATTTGCTACTTTCACTGTATAATAGTAAAATATTTGATTTAGGTCATATCTTAATGGTCTAGTGTTTTTTCCCCTAGTTTCTTCAATTTAAGTCTGAATTTTGCAATAAGGAGTTCATGTTATGAGACAGAGTCAGCTCCAGTCTTGTTCTTGCTGACTGTATAAGCTTCTCCATGTTCAGCTCAGTTCAGTTCAGTTCAGTTGCCCAGTGGTGTCTGACTCTTTGCGACACCATGGGCTGCAGCATGCTAGGCCTCCCTGTCCATCGCCAACTCCCAGAGTTTACTCAAGTTCATGTCCATAGAGTCAGCGATGCCATCCAACCATCTCATCCTCTGTCGTACCCTCCTCTTCCTGCCTTCAATCTTTCCCAGCATCAGGGTCTTTCCAATCAGTCAGTCCTTCACATTTGGTGGCCAAAATATTGGGAGTTTAAGCTTCAGAATCAGTCCTTCCAATGAATATTCAGGACTGATTTCCTTTAGGATGGACTGGTTGGATCTCCTTGCAGTCCAAGGGTACTCAAGAGTCTTCTCCAACACCACAGTTCAAAAGCATCAATTCTTCAGCATTCAGCTTTCTTTATAGTCCAAGTCTCACATCCATATATGACTCCTGGAAAAACCATAGCCTTGACTAGATGAACCTTTCTTGGCAAAGTAATGTCTCTGCTTTTTAATATGCTGTCTAGGTTGGTCATAACTTTTCTTCCAAGGAACAAGCATCTTTTAATTTCATGGCTGCAATCACCATCTGCAGTGATTTTGGAGTCCAAGAAAATAAAGTCTGTCACTGCTTCCACTGTTTTCCCACCTATTTGCCTTGAAATGTTGGGACCAGATGCCATGATCTTCATTTTCTAAATGTTGAGCTTTAAGCCAACTTTTTCACTCTCCTCTTTCACTTTCACTTTTGCCTTCTCATACTGTTCTTGGGATCCTTATGGCAAGGATACTGAAGTGGTTTGCCATTCCCTTCTCCAGTGGACCACATTTTGTCAGGACTCTCCACCATGACCTGTCTGTCTTGTGTAGCCCTACATGGCATAGCTCATGGTTTCATTGAGTCAAACAAGGCTGTGGTCCATGTGATCAGTTTGGTTAGTGTTCTGTGATTGTAGTTTTCATTCTGTCTTTCGTTTGAAGGCTGATGATAAGAGGCTTATGGAAGCTTCTTGGTGGGAGGGACTGGCTGTGGGTAAAACCTAGCTAGCTCTGGTGGACAGGGTCTTGCTCAGTAAATCTCTAATCCAATTTTCTAATTATAATAATTCATGTTGTTATTTGTTATTCAAAAAATATTGTTTTATATCTTATGTGTTTCCAATATTTTCCTAAGTTTATAGCTTGATTTTCCACTTTACAAGATATTTTTTGAAGACCAGAAATGTTTGAACTTAATATTGCCACATTTTAATTGTTGATTTTCTTTAATACTGAAAAAAACTTTCATGACCTGTTTAAGAAGACTTCTATCTCCCAATATAAAAAATATATTCATCTATATATTCCCCCAAATACTATAAAGCTTTGTCTATGGAATTTTAAGTTTTAAGCCATCTAGAATGAATTATGGATATGTTTTGAAGAAGAATTTAATTTCAATGAAATGAACTGAAGAAGTCAATTTCACTTTTCTTTCCATATGGATAACAAATATTTGCTGATCATTTTGCCACTTCAGCTCTAAATCAAAGTGGCATATTTGTGTGGATTTATTTCTAGGTTCACTATTTTCTTCTATTTATCAATTTGCCTCTCCTTGTACACATTTTACACTTTCTAAATTGCTCTAGCTTTAAATAAGTCTCTGGATTTTGTAAAGGCTTTTTTTCTTCCACATTTTTCTTCTTCAGAAAGATTTAAACTATTTTCAGTTCTTTGTTATTCTATATAAATTTTCAAATCATTGAGTGTGTAGTTCTGTTGTATCTATAGAGAAGGCATGGCATTTTTATGATATTCATTCATTATACCTATTGATATTGGGTATATTTCTTTGGTATTTTCTTTGTTTTAGATTTTCAGTGATTTTTCACTAGATTTACATTTTCAGTCTTGCCACATGTATTGCATATTTTTAGTTACATTAACTTCTAGATATTTATTGTACTGTGATATTTAAATGTCTTAGTGTTGTTGGTAAACACTGACTTTTTAATTTTTCTTTTAAAAAATTTATCTTTATGTTTTAATTTTATTTTGAGGGTATAACTGGTTAACAATATTGTGTTAGTTTCAGGTGTACAGAAAACTGATTCAGTTATACATATATATGCATCTATTCTTTAAAAAGCCTCTTGATGAAAGTGAAAGAGGAGAGTGAAAAAGTTGGCTTAAAGCTCAGATTCAGAAAACAAAGATCATGGCATCCAGTCCCATCACTTCATGGGAAATAGATGGGGAAACAGTGGAAACAGTGTCAGACTTTATTTTTTTGGACTCCAAAATCACTGCAGATGGTGATTGCAGCCATGAAATTAAAAGATGCTTACTCCTTGGAAGGAAAGTTATGACCAACCTAGATAGCATATTCAAAAGCAAAGACATTACTTTGCCAACAAAGGTCCGTCTAGTCAAGGCTATGGTTTTTCCTGTGGTCATGTATGGATGTGAGAGTTGGACTATGAAGAAAGCCAAGCACCAAAGAATTAATGCTTTTGAACTGTGGTGTTGGAGAAGACTCTTGAGAGTCCCTTGGACTGCAAGGAGATCCAACCAGTCCATTCTGGAGGAGATCAGTCCTAGGATTTCTTTGGAAGGACTGATGCTAAAGCTGAAACTCCAGTACTTTGGCCACCTCATGCAAAGAGTTGACTCATTGGAAAAGACTCTGATGCTGGGAGGGATTGGGGGCAGGAGGAGAAGGGGATGACAGAGGATGAGATGGCTGGATGGCATCACCGACTCGATGGACATGAAGTTGAGTGAACTCGGGGAGTTGGTGATGGACAGGGAGGACTGGTGTGCTGCTATTCATAGGGTCGCAAAGAATCAGACACGACTGAGCAACTGAACTGAACTGATTCTTTTTCAAATTCTTTTTCCATGTAGGTTATTACAGAGTACTCAGCAGAGTTCCCTAATCCTGATTCTTTTTGTATATTTTTCCTGTTTCCAACCTTACCATTTTATCCTGTTTTCTTTAGTATTGATAATGTGTCTGTATCTTCTCCTCAACTAAACAATCACATTAACTACAAATGATAAATAATTGCCATCTTTCTAATCCTCAAGTTTTATGTGTCTTTTCAGTTCAGTTCAGTTCAGTCTCTCAGTCTTGTCCGACTCTTTGCGACCCCATGAATCGCAGCACTCCAGGCCTCCCTGTCCATCACCATCTCCCGGAGTTCACTCAAACTCATGTCCATGGAGTCAGTGATGCCATCCAGCCATCTCATCCTACATTATCAAATGTAAGTAGTGATAATGGATTTGTCCCTACCTACAAAGGACATGCCTCTCACTATTCTCATCCAGAGCTATATTTATGGAAAACGTTTTCCACCTTATCTTTATTCAGTTAAATAATTTTGTCTGTATCTCAAATATTCTAAAACCTTCTATCTCAAATTAAAAAAATAATTAAATGTCAAATTTTATTTTACTTTTTAAAACTGTATTTAGTGTGATGATTATAGGCTCTTTTCCTGTAATTTAGTAATTGTCTCAACTACCTATTGATTTTTGAGTATAAGTTTTTTTTTTTTTCTACAACTTTCATTTTCAGCCTATTTCCAAATCTATTTCTCACATTTTCTCTGTTGACTGCTTATTTAAGAAACTATCTGATTTGTTTCTTTAAATATTTTATATGTAAATATTGTATATTCTGTGAATGACCTTCTAGACACAGATAAGCCCTGGAATTAAAACCATTTATTTATTGTTTCTTTTAGAACTTCACTGATAGTTTCTGGGATTCTTGTGCACTTGGTTGTTTTTTGTTTGTTTGTTTTGTTTTGTTGATGGTTTCCTTTGCTATGCAAAAGCTTTTGAGTTTAATTAGGTCTCATTTATTTATTTTTGCTTTATTTCCTTTTACTTAGGAGGCAGATCAGGTTCCAAATAAACAAAATAAATGAAAAGAGATGTAGCTTATTTCTGAAATGACAGCACTCTATGTTTGTAAATAATTCTAGTGGATAGAATATTCAGTCTTTCACTCATACATAATATACTGACCCCTACACAAGGAAGATAACTAAAAAATCATTCACAGTAGTTTATCATACTCCATGTTCAGGCCATTGGGAAAACTTCATATCTGGTCTAAATCTGGAAGCTCATGAATTAAGAAGACAAGTAATACACTACCAGGGAAGATTCCCCTGGAGGAGGGCAAGACAACCCACTCCAGTAGTCTTGCATGGAGAATCCCATGGACAGGGGAGCCTGGTAGGCTACTGTCCATAGGGTCACAACCAGTCAGACATGACTGAAGTGACTGAACATGCGCACACGCATGATATACTCTCCACAAACCCAGTAAAATGTAGCTTTGAGGCAGGATAACCACAGTAAACACTCACCTTTTGGGAAGAGATCATTGAAACCATACAACAATCTCTGTACATAGCAATAGTGAAATTCCAGCTGACAAATATTGGGCGGAGCCCCTACTCTCATATCCTGGGTTTTCCAGGTGGCATTAGTGAAAAAGAACCCGCCTGCCAGTGCTGGAGACATAAGAAACTCAGGTTCAATCCCTGGGTCAGGAAAATCCCCTGGAGAAAAACATGGCAACCCACTCTAGTATTCTTACCTAGAAAATCCAATGGACAGAGGAGCCTGGCAGGCTACAGTCCATAGCATCACACAGACCCTCATATCTTCAGTCAGTTCAGTCAGTCAGTTCAGTCACTCAGTTGTGTCCAACTCTTTGAGACCCCATGGACTCAGCATATGGGATCCCAGTTCCTAGAGCAGGGATCGAACTCTGGCCTCCTGCACTGCAAGGTGAATTATTAACCACTGGACAATCAGGAAAGTCCTTAAAAATATTTTTTAATTGTATCTTTGACTATTTAGGTTTAAGAGATTTTTTTCTTCCAACCTGTAAGTCTCTGAATTTCAGCTTTCATAATGGCCAATTATTTTCTGAGGTAACATTTCTTTGCTCTGCCTTGTGTGAAGTAGCCCATGATTATAAGCCTGTGCTCTTAAATTCTCTTTGTCAGCCTCTGCATCCAGCAGGACACTTGTTTCAGTAAAGAACATTTTATTAGGATACAGACACATGTATTTACTTGCATTTCATTTATGGTTATTTTCTTGCCGTGGTGGCAGAAGTGAGTAATTTTAACAGAGAGCATATGACCCACAAAACCCAACACACTCTAGTCCTTTACAAAAACAATGTTTGTTAACCCCAGATTGAGAGTTTTAAGCTATTATAGGCAAGTGGTTTACTACATTTTTGCCACTGCATAACATGAACAGCTCTGATATATTTCATCAAATAAGATGAAAGCTGTGAATTGGCCATTTATTTTACTCATATTAAAGTTATTGTAAGTTTTGTAAAGAGTAGATTCAGTGGAGGAGTAAAGTGAAACAACATATCAATGAGGAGAAATATGAAGTTAAACGTGAGAATGGCAGAGAAGTGATAGCTATTTGAGGAAAGAAGAGAAAATGTAAAATATTTGTCTGTAATCGTGACAGGTTAAACAGAAAAGGAAAGTATGATCTGATTTCCAGGAATCATTAAAATATACTTGAGTTTCACATAAATAAATTGAAGTGAAAACAGTCAGTATGGTTTTAAATTTTACTTCTACTACATTCAATAATGTTCAATTGTATTATAAGCAGACTTTGGATCTAGTAACCATTGTGATTAAATATGTGCTTAGTTATTATATTTGGGTTCAAAGTCTGTTGGATTTAAGCTATTAGAATAATCTGAGACACAAAAAACTGATGATCTTTGATGGAAGAACTTAATATTTTCTTATTGTAAAAAGAAATGTACACTTATACAATTTCTCTGAAAATAAAGATTTTGGTACCCAAAATATATTGGGGTTATATTTTGTTAACTCTTTTCCCAGTGCTGAAATCCATATCATGAATACTTTAGATCCTAAATGGGTTTCCCTGGTAGCTAAGACAATAAGAATCTGTTCGACCCCTGGGTTGGGAAGATCCCCTGGAGAAGGGAATGGCTATCCACTCCAGTATTCTGGCTTGGAGAATTCCATGGACTATATAGTCCATGGGGTTGCAAAGAGCCAAACATGACTAAATGACTTTCACTTTAGATGATTAACATATGTTAATTGACATTTATATTAAAACAAGAAAAAAATAAGTTAAAATTCTCTTTGATTTATTTGAAAAATTCAATTTATGTTGTATCCCAAATTTAGCAGTTTGCTAACAAAGAGCAGGGAATTACAGAAATCACATTTTTGATGATAGCTGCCCTGAATGCAATTTCTCTACTACCCTATCAATGAAAAAATGAGTTACTTAAGGAGCTTGGGGAATGTTCCAATTAATCTTAACTTACATAATATTTAAAAGGACCTCTCTCAGTTCAGTTAATTATTATCTTTGTGATATCCACTCAATTATATTTCATTTTGGGAGGTCAAAAGTAGCAGCCCATCAACTGCACTGAGCCACCCTTAATTAAGGATAATCATAGGTTAAATTTCTTCTCCCTAAAAGAAACTCTCAGTGTTAAAAAAGGGATGGTTTTGTATCCACTGAAAGTACTGCACATTTTTATTTGAAAAAGAAAAACAGCTACACATTTAGCCAATTAAAAAATTATGGCTGCAAATTCATCTACTTGATTTTTCCATCTTATATTCCAAATTATATGTCTGATATTAACATTTATAATGTTATTGATAATTCCAAATTATTAACGTTAACAACACTTGAGATTGTCATTATGAATTGAAATTAATAAGAATGAAGCTATTCAGGATTTAGGTAGTAAGTACACAGTAAATGCTTTATAGTTAAAAGTCCTATGTGCCCTATTCATATATGCTATAAAGCATATCCTACAATATAATAATAATAAACTGATTTTGTGTAATGTGTCTATCTCTGTTTTCTTATTCTCTTCATTGCTGGTCATACACTGTTGACTCTTGTATATGTATTATATATCTTTATGATATCCTGGACTTCATGGCAAAAGAACCAGAGGCTCTGAGAAGGTTATGTTTGCATGGTGTCCCCTCTTTCTTCTGTTAGGCACAGGGTGGGTTCCATTCACTTCAGTCTAGACAGGCACTGGGCTGGCCTGGGGTTCATTTACATTTTGGAGAGTGTAAATTTCCTCTACACCATCTTCATCTGGGTTGCACATGAATGTACCTCTGATTTCTGATTGAGTGCCTGGCATATCTCTTTGGCAATAGTGCTGAAAGACTGAGGGATGTCTTGCTCTGTTCTTTAGAGGTTCCTAATTCAGTTCTCCAACCACCTACCACTCAGCCTCAGAATTTGGCACATGCCTTGAAGAGGAGAGTAGCAGAGTGTGTGGGACAGGTCCACTCCTTCTAGTAGGTATTTTCTTTTCTAACACCACAATGCAGAGCTTTCACTCTGCATTTAATTTTTTACTTATTTTTTTCTTTTTTTTTTAAATTTTATTTTTTAACTTTACAATATTGCATTAGTTTTGCCATATATCAAAATGAATCCACCACAGGTATACATGTGTTCCCCATCCTGAACCCTCCTCCCTCCTCCCTCCTCATACCATCCCTCTGGGTCGTCCCAGTGCACCAGCCCCAAGCATCCAGTATCGTGCACTGAACCTGGACTGGTGACTCGTTTCATACATGATATTATACATATTTCAATGCCATTCTCCCAACTCATCCCACCCTCTCCCTCTCCCACAGAGTCCAAAAGACTGTTCTATACATCAGTGTCTCTTTTGCTGTCTCGTATACAGGGTTATTGTTACCATCTTTCTAAATTCCATATATATGCGTTAGTATAGTGTATTGAATTGGAGAAGGAAATGGCAACCCGCTCCAGTATTCTTGCCTAGAGAATCCCAGGGAAGGGGGAGTCTGTTGGGCTGCCCTCTATGGGGTTGCACAGAGTTGGACATGACTGAAGCGACTTAGCAGCAGCAGCAGCAGCATACTGTATTGGTGTTTTTCTTTCTGGCTTACTTCACTCTGTATAATAGGCTCCAGTTTCATCCACCTCATTAGAACTGATTCAAATGTATTCTTTTTAATGGCTGAGTAATACTCCATTATTTATTTATTTTAAAAGTATAATTGCTTTACAATGTTACGTTGATTGCTGCTGTATGATGAACTGAATGTTATTTGTATACATGTATCTCCTCTCTCCTGAGCCTCCCTCCTATCCCTATCCCATCCCTCTTGACTCTGCATTTTAGAAACTATTGACCTAGTTCTGTGTACTCTTATAAGCCTTGAAACTCAGCAAATAGTTTATAGAATGAAACAGCTGTGTGTTTGAGACCTCTCAATTTTCCATATTGTAGTTTATATCCACACGACTGCCAACAGCTCCACTGTTTTTTCCTCTTTACCCAGTGAACATTTCTCATGAGCCTATGGTGTTTAATTCAATAAATTTAAGTATTGTGCAAAACCAACCATTAAGTCCAAAGTGTAGTTTTATTTCAGCCCCTCCTCCTTATAGACAATTTCTGACTACCTTCCATGTCAGAACATTTTCTTTGGGGTAAACACATATATATATCGCAGAAGGAACAAAGTTAATGAGTAATGCAAGTTAAACTATTTTGTATAATAAATAATATTTTAATTTTGAAAGATGCTCATTTATTGAGAAATTTTAGATAAATAAACATCTGGGCTTAAAAGCGTTCTTCAAAATTTAACACTTGTTTTTCCTATTTTGATTCAGAACCTTCTCTTATCTATATACGATAATTTTTAGATATTTACAATTGCACCTTCATATTTTAAACCAAGGAGTGTTCTAAAACCACGTGGGGAAGAGCACAACAAAAAGAGCCAGCTGTTGGCCTTTCAATTAAGAAAACAATAAGCCTCCACATAGTGACAATGAACCAACAATCCAATTTCAACAAAGCAGTGAACAAAGCAAAAACTGCAACAGATGCTGTTTTCAATATTATCAAACACTCTATATAGAATAAATTCCCTTGAAAATTTAGCAGAGAGAACATGCCAATTTTTGATTAATTCAGATTTGCCTCAGCTCTCGAGAGCTCAAGCAGAAAACTGACTTGCCCCTATGGTACTAGAACTAGAAACAGTGATCAGGATTCAAAAGAAATAAAACTCAAATCCAGATGGCTATAGGGCAAACTATAAACCTTTCAAGGAAATTTTTAAGTGAATGCATTAAAAAGCCTTTCTCTACATACAATGAAACAACATTTTACTGCCTACCCAGCAAACAATAACTTTCAGCATCATCTCTAATGCTTCTTCATTTCTGCCTACTTAGTAGAACCAACACGATACCATAGCAGCGATTCTAGTGGAATGGTTCACCTACTTGCTCCTTCATTTAATGCAATCTCTTTTAACACATTGCATTGTGTGTATGTGTGTGTGTGTGTGTGTGTGTACGTGTATAACTATTAAGGATCTAATTAAAGTTAAGGTTATTCACTATGGAGAAAGACATATTTGAACTCACAAAGCTTTATGTAAAATTACTGAGAATTTCATGAAGCTTAAAATTTATACCTGGCCTCTAGGACCTGAGGATAAAAAGAAAATCTTCCTTAAGGTCCATGTAGATATGATAACTTATTATGATATACAAGTCACATTTCAAATCAGAAAGGATGTTCAGTAAATGATTCTGAGAAAAGTTTTGAAAATCATATCCATTAACTCTCCAAACTATTTCAAACATAACTCCTGATATATTAAAGATCATAAATATTCTATTTAAAAAATAAAGGAGAATATGGAAGACAAAATATATGCCTTTGGCCAAGGGAGAATGTTTTCAAGAATGCATGAAAAGCTAAAGCCACAAAGGGAAACATAATAATATAATAAATCTGAATTTATAAAGATCAGATACCTATTCATGGAAAAAAATGACCACAAACAAAATTTTAAAGACTACTGGTCCTCAAGGAGAAAATATTTTCAATAATATAATAGCCAAATGGTATCCATCCAGAATATAATAATGTAATTATTCTCAAAAGAAAAATAAGGAAATATTTAAATCAGGTATTTCACAGAAGCATAAATATAAATGAGTATTCAGCATAAAAAGATAGTTGATTCTATTAATTACTAAGGAAATCAAATTAAAGCAACAAAGAAAGAGCATTCTTTTCACACATCAAATTGTCAAAAATTTAAAAAGGCAGTTTAAAGAAACTTTACAAAATGATGGAATCTGAGTCTTCTCCAGCGGCTCAGTGATAAAGAATCCACTGGCCAATGAATGAGACACAGATTCAATCCCTGTGAAGATCCCATATACCGAGGAAGCAGCTAAGCCCATGTGTCACAACTACTGAGACTGTGTTTTAGAGCTCGGGAACCACAAGTTCTGAGCCCAGGTGCTGTAACTACAGAAGCCCATGAGCCCTAGAGCCTGTGCTCCACAACCAGGGAAGCTACTGCAATGAGAAGCTTGCATGCCAGTGCTAGAGAGTAGTTCCTGCTCACCACAACTGGAGAAAAGCCAGTGCAGCAATGAAGCCCCAGTGAAGACAAAAAAAAAAAAGATGGAATCTAAAAATGCACAATGTAGGCGTGTTGTTCACTAACCAAGTCATGTCCAACTCTTCACAGCCCCATGGACTGCACGTCGGCATAAACATTATTCAATAGGGTAATAAAGCCATAAAATATGACAAAATTATAATTCCTGCTAATAAATGTCAAATATATTAAATAGTATTACTCATATATAGAATTATACTGGAAGCTCTAAGATAATCTAAGAAGTAAAGTATTTACAGAAAATATTTTCTAAGTGAGTTTTTTTTAAATAAAAATTACATATATAATCACTTCAAATATATCCATTAATCATTTATCCTATGTTAGAAATTAGGACTGACAATACCTTATCAGGACATACCATATTTTTAGGAATTCCATATAATTTTTAGAATACTTATATTTAAAATGTTTACTCATACAATATAACCTGAAAAATCTTCTCAGTCATTTGACAATGCTTCCCATGCAACTTCACATACTAAATAAGGTGCATGTGTGCTAAATTGCTTCAGTTTTTCCTCTTGAGACTCCATGGCCTGTAGTCTGCCAGGTTCCTCTGTCCATGGGATTCTCCAGGCAAGAATACTGGAGTGGGTTACTGTGCCCTCCTCCAGGGGGATCTTCCCAACCCAGGGATCAAACTCACATCTCTTACATCTACCTTCATTGGCAGGCAGTTCTTTACCACTAAGGACACCTGGGAAGCCCACCAAACAATAACAAAGCCCCCTTTTTTCCTTCAGTCTTAGGGATCACAGATAACTAGATTTAACATTAAGATATATCACTTACATCTCAATGACACAGAAAGATAAATAACAAGTCTTTCAAGAGACCTAGCTTCCTCTAACTGAAAAGAAAAACCTAGATTTAGAATATTGAAAGAGGCTCATCTTGGCCATTGTTGGGGATTTTCTCCCCGGGACTTGGAGGCGACAAACCTGAAAGAATGACACTCGGACAGTCTCTTGCAAGGACTGACAAGTTTATTTCTGCAGTCAAGCCTTTTTATAGAAGCAGGAACAAAGAGCTTAGAGTATACAGCCAGCAGAGCTCATACTGGGTTAACACCTAATCAGTAAAAGTATTTCAAGGACAGCGTGCTATAAGTGACCCATGTTCTTATCCAATAGCCCGTTTTCTCAAGCAACATCCTTAATATTTATTATTAAATCTTGGCACCGGGCATAACCAAAGGCAGGAGATGTTTTTCTGCCCACAGCACACCAAGCCAGGGTACTTTTGGCCCTTCGCCGTTTTCCCAAGGACTTCCTCCAACTGGCTATTTTGTATTGCGCTTCCCAACATATCCTCCTTTTGTTTTTAATTTAAACATGGTAGCTGCTAGTTAGACTCCATTGTGGGAGGCATGGAGTCTTGAGGAGAGACATCTATATCCTATAAGCAATGACAGAAAAATCAGGGTGATTAATACATATATAAAAATGTTGCTTCCTGAAAACCAAGTTCTAGGGTCTAGAGACAATAGGGTTTTGGTTAAAGTATCATAAAATTGAGTGCTGTACAATTCCTTAGGTACCTTAACTTGAAAATTAGCAACTTGTTGTTTCAACAAATTGATGTCTAAACTTGAGTTATCTGTGAGATCCTGCAAATGCTCTTTAACTTTATCCCAAGGATATTCAGTGCTATTATAGGGCATATTAGTCAGACAATAATAAGTAAAATTCCAGTGACAACATATATGTGTTTGGAAAGTCAGTTGTTGCACTTGATCTCCTAAGTGGATAACCACAGTTTGTAACTCATTGATTCGTGTTTGTAATTGCTGATCTATTTGAGCTTGTCGAGTCCAAAGACCATGAGAGTCTTTGTGCCAAGCAGTGATAAAATCATGATTTTGTATAGAATTATGTAAAGCCATACCAGACAAAGTTCCTACAGTCGTAATAGAAATAAGGCATAAGATGCCTGCAATAATCTACCCAATGATGCGCTTATATCGCCTAAGTCCAATTTTCAACAATACAGAAAGAAATACAGAATCAGTCCAAGGCTCAGTTAAGTTTATGGGAAGCCATAACTCAGATCTTTGTTTAACTAGTGCAATGCTAGCATTGTGATATGAAATGGTGTGATTAAGGCAGGTATACAATGCACATGCAGTACAATTGACAATCTTGGCTGATAAGTCAATATCAAAATGTCCTACAATAAATAAGTATGGAAGGTGAATGCACGATTGACTATAGCCAGTACTATTGTACAGGAAGGTATAATTAGAAGGACGAAACACACCCATAGTCCCATAAACATTAGCGAAGTGCTCTAAGGCTGCTGTAATTTTCCAAATGTGCCATTGCTTTAGCCCCACAATGGGAACGACAATCCTAGGTTATGGGGGTGATAAGCCCCGTTATACCAATTCAGCAATATGTCCTTATCAGTCCAGAAACTTGTCTTAGATTTATGAAAGCTTCCAATGCTTGATCTATCAAACCAGGAGCAATTATGATGTTCCTCCTGCTCTTCAGAACAGTTTACAAACAAACCGTGAGGTCCCCAATCAACAAATTTAAATGTATGATTAGTATGATTTTGCTGAATTATAGAAACTTTCCCAAATTGACCTCGACAATCAGACCAATGTAACTGTTGTATTGCCTGTTTTCTTCTCCAAGATACAGTATGACATGAAGGTTCCTCTGGTTGAAAAAGCGAGTTCGAATAGTTGGCTATCTGGCCTGGATAATGTCACTTGGTGCCATTAAGTAAGAAAGATGCCGTAGCAAACATTCCCAGATGCAAAGCAGTCCCATTGTTGGCAGAGTATGCCCACCACTGTGGGAAGATAGTCATGCAAAGGGGATGAGATCCGAAACAGATAGGCAAGGTTTTGAATCCCAGGGAAATGTTGATTGGCTTTCCCTCATCTTCTTCATGAATTGGTTGCTTTATGGACCAGGGACTTGGAAAATGCATGCTATCTTTAGTAAAGATCGTAGGGGCTTTATCTACCGAATCTACTATGGACGGAAGTGGTGGGTTGGGTATGTATGCCCAATAAACATATTCTGCACTTACCCCAGAGGAATAGGAAAGAACAGCTAACATTGCCAGAAACAGCTTATCTGGAGTTATAGGAGTTCCAGTACTCTTCAGTGTCTGCTCAGCCTGACGAGTCATGTTTTTCACTTGAGCCCATATTGGGTAAGGATTCAGATGATGGTGTTTCCTCATTGGTTCCTCCAGGGTCATTGACGAGACCCTTTGCATCAACTTCGTCACTCCCTGAGGGAGTCCGTCTTGGGGTCCCACTCGGTAATGGACATGGCGAAGGGGAACCTAGATTTCCTCTCCATCTGCAATGACAAGACCACAACCCTTGCCTAGGAGTCGTAAGATTCCTGGAAGCCACTGATTAAATTACTTATACCATATTGGTGTATTGATTTCTAATTTGCTGTTTTTGTCTTCTGCAAAATGTCTATCTGCACGAGTATCAGAATTATTTTTTGTTAAGTTTAAAAAATTCAGGGAATAAAGAGTTAAAGATAATAGTAATTGAGGGTTCATGGGATAAGAAGTGTATCTCCTCTTCCATATTTCCCCTTTCTGTTTTAATAAATGAGTTTTTAGGGTGCGGTGGGCTCTTTCAATAATGGCTTGACCCTGAGGATTATAGGTTATTCCTGTAATGTGTGTTATGTTCCATTCTGATAAAAATGAACAAAACGAATGCGAGGTAAATACAGGTCCATTGTCTGTTTTCAATACAGAAGGAATCCCCATAATGGGGAAGGTGAGTAAGAGTGTGGAAATGGTGTGTTTACTGGATTCTGAAGAGACAGGTACTGCCCAGATAAAGCCTGAAAATGTATCAACTGAGACAAAAAGCAAAGAAAACTTTCCTAAGGAGCAGTGAGGGAAATCAGATTGCCAAAGGGAGTTAGGCTGTTGCCCCTGGGGATTAACTCCTGAAATCGTAGTTCGTAAGTGCAGAGGGGTGCAAACATCACAGGTTTTAATAATATGCCGCACTTCAGTGAGAGGAATATGGTATTTAGAGTGCAATCTGTTAGCATTGGTATGAAGATTAGCATGCTCGTCATTGGCAGACGTAAAAATGGGAGCTATGAGCCTGTCAACAGCATCATTTCCTGCAACCGGAGGGCCAGGTAAACCTGAATGAGCATGTATATGTGCAATAAAGAAAGGTTCTGTATGTGAGTGAATTAAGGCTTGAGTCTGTGAAGAGAGAGTATATAATTCTTCATCTAAGTTGTATAAAAAGGCTGTAACAAAATTGGGAAAAAGGGAAGCAGGGTATTTGGAATCAGTATATACGGTGAAGGATAATGGTTGAAGCGACAAAAGAGCATTAAAGCATACAATTTAACTCTTTGTATTGAAGAATAGGTAATGGGTAATTTTTCTTTGATATCAGGGCCAACAATCCCTGCTATGCCTTCTTGTTGCCATCAATGAAATAGGTGGGTGCATTGCAAATAGGCTGGGATGCAATGATATTAGTTACAATGAATTTAGTACATTGTAGAAAGTCCCATAATTTTCCTTTCAGCAAATGAAATGAGATAACATTTTGAAAATCACTTAATGCCATTTGCATGGTCAAGTTATACTGTAAGGCAATTTGCAATTCCTTTTTTGTCAAGGGAACGTGTATTGCATATGGATCAAATCCAGTCAAAGTTTGTATATGGCTTCTTCCTGACATAATTAAGTGCCCTATTTTCTCAATATATGATACAATATTTTTAGACTGTTTAGTGTGTAAATATACCCATTCTATTGGGCTATGCTGAGTTATAACTGCTGTGGGCAAATGTTCAGTGGGGAATATATATAAAGACATTGGTTGATCATGATCTAGCCAAGTTGAGAAAGACTGTTGAATGTGTTTCTCCATAAGGCCAGTTCTTCTTTGGCCTCTTTTGACCCTAGCTGCCTAGGGCTATTAGGGTCAGGGGATCCTTCTAAAATTTTAAATAGATTTTGTAAGACATAGGTGGGGATGCCAACAGATGGCTGCAGCCAATTAATATCTCCTAGCAATTTTTGAAAATCATTCAGCATGCATAGAGACTGCACAGAAATTTGAGTTTTTTGAGGTTTGATTTTAGATTCTTCCATAGCATGTCCTAAATAATTAAAGGGTGCTTTTCATTGAATTTTATCTGATGCAACAAGCAGGCCATGATTTTGAAGAGTAGTAGTAACTTCATTGTATAACTGTTGCAATCAGAGTTCAGATTCCATAGAAAGAAGTATATTATCCATGTAATGAATTATAAATGCAGTAGGATACTTATCTCTAATGGGTTGTAATAAAACAGATATGAGATATTGGCAAATGGTAGGAGAGTTCATCATTCCCTGAGGTAGCTACCTTCCATTGAAATCTTTTAACAGGAGCCATGTGATTTATAGAAGGAACTGAAAAGGCAAAACGTTTTCTATCTTTAGGGTGCAGAGGTATAGTAAAAAAGTAGTCTTGTAAGTCAATAATAATTATAGACCATCCTTTTGGTACCATAGAAGGGGAGGGCAATTTGGGTTGTAAGGGCCCCATAGGTAACATGGTATTATTAACATTTCTTAAATCTATCAACATTTGCAATTTTCCTGATTTCTTTTTTATTACAAAAATAGGGGAATTCCACGGGGAAAATGAAGGTTCTATATGAGCTTTTGGTAATTGTTCATTTATTAATTGAGCTGCCAATTTTTCTTTAGTTAGGGGCCATTGAGGTGTCCATACTGGGGTATCAGATTCCCAATCAAGAGGCAGCAGTGTTAACTCAATGGCCCCCATTAAAAAGGTTCATTTAAAGAAATTGTGGCTTTCATTTGTTCAAAAAAATCCTGTCCCCATAAATTGATAGGGATATTAGTAATATATGGTTTAAGATAAGCTACAATTTGATCAGGGCCACACACTTGTAAATAGGATGCATTGACAAAAGTTTGTGTGGCATCAGTTTTATCCACTCCTAATAGTCTAGAAGGAGCCATAACCTTACCCCAATCAAGGGGCCATTCTGCAGTTCTAATGATTGAAATGTTAGCTCCGGTATCTAACATGCCTGTGAAATTTTTTCCCCATATGTGTAAAGTAAGCATGGGTTTCTCATGTTCCTTTAATAAGGTGGATAGTGCAGCAGTAAGGCTGGTACTGCCAAAGCCTCCCTGCCGAACTTTATCAGATGCCTTCATTGGTTTGACATATGGCAAAAGTAATAATTGTGCAAAATGTTCCTCTTTTTGTAAGTATATATTTCTCATTTTCACAGCATTTACCATAACATGTATTTCCCCTTTATAATCTTCATCCACAACACCAGTCAATACCACTGAACCTCTCATTGTGCAGTTACTACATCCCAAAATCAGTCCCATTGTCCTGGGTGGAATCGGGCCATAATATCCAGTGGGAATTTTGTGGGGGTTGTATAATTCTATTAGTTCCATATCATAAGGACTAGGTATATCAATGCAAGCAGTCTTAGATGTAACTGCTCGTAGCGTCATAACACTAGGTCCTCCTTTTGTAGTGGGGCTAGAGGACGGCCCCTTTATCAGTTTCCTTGTTGTTTTTGTTGTGCACCGGGATTCAAAGTGTTTCCATCCTTATCAAATTTAGAATGACATTCATTCAGCCAATGGAACCCCTTTTTACATCTTGGACATACTCCTGGGGGTCTCTTCTTATTAGAAATATTATTATTATTATTATTTTGGCCTGTGTTGGCAGGTGGCATTGTTTTTTCATATGGTTGGGCTTCCCACAGGTAAAACATTTGGCATTAGTAGCTTTATGTACATTAAAAGTTTCTAATGTTGCCAATTTTGCTCTATGGGAACTAGATCCGATATCCTTATAAGCTTTCAAATATTCCATAAAAGAGCTAGTCTCTCGAATTGGTCTAAGCATGGATTGACATTCCTCATTAGTGTTTTCAAAAGCAAGTTGTTTTAAAATAATATTTTATAAAGTCACATCCTTAATAGATTTTTCGATTGTATCCTTTAATTTCCAAATAAATTGAGAATATTCCTCTTCATGTCCTTGAATAATCTTAGTAAATGAACCATCAGAGTTAGTGCTATCAACCTTTGCTTATGCCCTGCAGGCAGTTTCTTTAATGAAATGTAACATCTGAGGGGTAATATTAGCTAATTGCGCAATCATATCAGCCACGGCTCTTGTTCCAGTGAGTATATCATAGGTTAAATTGGCAGGGTTACCATGAGATTGCTGGTCAATCATCAGCTGTCGGGCCTCATCATTAACCCACATTTCCCACTGCAGTAATTGTTGAGGATTTAAAATCATCTTTGTTACTTGAAAAAAATCATATGGCATCCAATGGTCAGCCCATCCTCAAAGAAATTCTATACAGTAAGAAGTAGGTCCATACAGAGTGCATGCTTTCTTAAAGCTAGACAACATGCCAAAATCTAGATTAGCCCAAGTATTTTGGCCTTGGGCAGGTTGATTAAATTACATTGGGAAAGCGAAAGTGCAAGCAGGCATCCCCTGAGGAGGAGTAAAATGATTAATATGAGCAAAGTTAGCAATTGCTGTTACAGGCGGAGCAGAAGGAAAAACCTCAGATTTGGGCTGTTCATTGAATGAAATGACCTCCGTTCTAAGTGGCTTCAGTTTTGACATATCCTGTATATATATATATGTCTCTAAGTTGTTTTTCTAAGGATTGTGTCTGATTGAGCATAACATTCTTGCATTTCAAAGCACCTTGCATGTCTTGTTCATTAAGCTTGTATTCATGCAAAGACCAAACAGTCTGTACCTCCAAATCAACATTATGTCCTTCAATTTATTCTATGACAGCCCGTATGAGTGACCAGGTAACCCGCCATTGAGGAGGAATGTGAACTCCCTGCCGATATGCTCGCAAAACATTATTTTTAACCCTTTTTTGTATGTCTAATTTGAGTGTCCCCTCTTCTGGGAACCATGAATTATTCCAGTAAAATATGATAGCAGTCGTTCAACTGATCTCTTGAAACATTAACACCGTTTTGTTTCAAAAAATGATGCATTATAGAAATGAAAGGAATTTTACTGTTATGTTGTCCCATCCTGCGTACCTCTTTCTGTAGGCACTCATCGCTTTGTTTAGCCTTCCTTTCAAGTCCCTGTTTGGGTGCCACTTTTTGGGGATTTTTCTCCCCGGGACTTGGAAGCGATGAACCTGAAAGAATGACACTCGGACAGTCTCTTGCAAGGACTGACAAGTTTATTTCTGCAGTCAAGCCTTTTTATAGAAGCAGGAACAAAGAGCTTAGAGTATACAGCCCGCAGAGCGCATATGGGGTTAACACCTAATCAGTAAAAATATTTCGAGGACAGCGCGCTCTAAGTGACCCATATGCTTATCCCATAACCCGTTTTCTCAAGCAACATCCTTAATATTTATTATTAAATCTTGGCGCCAGGCATAAACAAAGGCAGGAGATGTTTTTCTGCCCGCAGCACACCAAGCCGGGGTACTTCTGGCCCTTCTCCATTTTCCCAAGAACTTTCTCCAACTGGCTATTTTGTATTGTGCTTCCCAACAGCCATTTTTTGGGATTGTTTCTTCAGTTGCTAAATTGCCAATTCAGTTATACTCAATAACATTAATAGAAAAAATACACAATGCTCATTTGTGTTTACATGCATCACTTCCAGATAAACTTGAATCTATACTGAAGCTACCTGACCCCATAAAGATCAAAACAAAATTAAACATCAATTTATGATAAAAAACTCTCCAGAAAGCAGGACTAAAAGGAACATACCTCAACATAATAAAAGCTATATATGACAAACCCACTGCAAGCATTATCCTCAATGGTGAAAAATTGAAAGCATTTCCTCTAAAGTCAGGAACAACACAAGGGTGTCCACTGTCACCACTACTATTCAACATGGTTTTGGAAGTTTTGGCCACAGCAATCAGAGCAGAAAAAGAAATAAAAGGAATCCAAATTGGAAAAGAGAAGTAAAACTCTCACTGTTTGCAGATGACATGATCCTCTACATAGAAAACCCTAAAGACTCCACCAGAAAATTACTAGAGCTAATCAATGAATATAGTAAAGTGGCAGTATATAAAATCAACACACAGAAATCCCTTGCATTCTTATACACTAATAATGAGAAAATAGAAAGAGAAACTAAGGAAACAATTCCATTCACCATTGCAATGAAAATAATAAAATACTTAGGAATATATTTACCTAAAGAAACTAAAGACCTATATATAGAAAACTATAAAACACTGGTGAAAGAAATCAAAGAGGACACTAATAGATGGAGAAATATACCATGTTCATAGATCGGAAGAATCAATATAGTGAAAATGAGTACACTACCCAAAGCAATCTATAGATCCAATACAATCCCTATCAAGCTACCAACAGTATTTTTCACAGAGCTAGAACAAATAATTTCACAATTTGTATGGAAGTATAAAAAACCTCGAATAGCCAAAACAATCTTGAGAAAGAAGAATGGAACTAGAGGAATCAACCTGCCTGACTTCAGGCTCTACTACAAAGCCACAGTCATCAAGACAGTATGGTACTGGCACAAAGACAGAAATATAGATCAATGGAACAAAATGGAAAGCACAGAGATAAATCCGTGCACCTATGGACACCTTATCTTTGACAAAGGAGGCAAGAATATACAATGGATTAAAGACCATCTCTTTAACAAGTGGTGCTGGGAAAACTGGTCAACCACTTGTAAAAGAATGAAACTAGAACACTTTCTAACACCATACACAAAAATAAACTCAGAATGGATTAAAGATCTAAATGTAAGACCAGAAACTATAAAACTCCTAGAGGAGAACATAGGCAAAACACTCTCCGACATACATCACAACAGGATCCTCTATGATCCACCTCCCAGAATACTGGAAATAAAAGAAAACATAAACAAATGGGACCTAGTTAAAATTAAAAGTTTCTGCACAACAAAGGAAACTATGAGCAAGGTGAAAAAACAGCCTTTGGAATGGGAGAAAATAATAGCAAATGAAGCAACTGATGAACAACTAATCTCAAAAATATACAAGCAACTCCTGCAGCTCAATTCCAGAAAAATAAATGACCCAATCAAAAAATAAGTCAAAAAACTAAATAGACATTTCTCCAAAGAAGACATACAGATGGCTAACAAACACATGAAAATATGCTCAACAGCACTCATTATCAGAGAAATGCAAATCAAAACCGCAATGAGGTACCATTTCACGCCAGTCAGAATGGCTGCGATCCAAAAGTCTGCAAGCAATAAATGCTGGAGAGGGTGTGGAGAACTTACACTGTTGGTGGGAATACAAACTAACACCACCACTATGGAGAACAGTGTGGAGATTCCTTAAAAAATTGGAAATAGAACTGCCTTATGACCTAGTAATCCCACTGCTGGACATACACACCGAGGAAACCAGAATTGAAATAGACATGTGTACCCCAATGTTCATCGCAGCACTGTTTATAATAGCCAGGACATGGAAGCAACCTAGATGTCCATCAGCAGATGAATGTATAAGAAAGCTGTGGTATATAAGCACAATGGAATATTACTCAGCCATTAAAAAGAATACATTTGAATCAGTTCTAATGAGGTGGATGAAACTGGAGCCTATTATACAGAGGGAAGTAAGCCAGAAAGAAAAACACCAATACAGTATACTAACACATATATATGGAATTTAGAAAGATGGTAATGATAACCCTGTATGCGAGACAGCAAAAGAGACACAGATGTATAGAACAGTCTTTTGGACTCTGTGGGAGAGGAAGAGGGTGGGATGATTTAGGAGAATGGCATTGAAACATGTGTAATATCATAGAAGAAACTAATTGCCAGTCCAGGTTCAATGCATGATACAGGATGCTTGGGGCTGATGCACTGGGATGACCCAGAGGGATGGTACAGGGATGGAGGTGGGAGGGATGTTCAGGATGGGGAATACGTGTACACCTGTGGCAGATTCATGTTGATGTATGGCAAAACCAATACAATATTGTAAAGTAATTAGCCTCCAATTAAAATAAATAAATTTAAATTAAAAAAAATCAAAGCATAGGCAAAAAATTTAGCTTTTGATGTAAGAAGATATTTCTTCTAAGGAAGAAACCAAAAAACATAGTTTTGATGCATGCAGTTTGAACTACCTAGTCTACTATGTTAAGCTTGCTGAGAAGAAAACACAATGAGAACATCTTAAATAAATGGCGTGCATTATTCAAAAAAAAAAAAAAAGATCAAAACAAGTAAAAGAGAACAGGGCTAGGGCTCATGTACTGAGATAACATACATACACCCAAGATATTGATAGAAGCCAAAACAATTCCAAGATGCTCACTCTGATACAGTAGCAGAAATATCAGGGGTATTGTTGCCCAGATCTCAAGGAAACTTGAGGTCAAACAGTGTTACCAAAAAACCCCCAGAATTTTGTTTAATTTGTGGGAGCATAATTGAAGATTATAGCAAATATCCTCTTGCAACAGTATAAGAAAAGATTCTACACATGGATATGACCAGATGGTCAAAACTGAAATCAGATTGATTATATTCTTTATAGCCAAAGATGGAGAAGGTCTATACAGTCAGCAAAAACAAGACTGGGAGCTGACTGTGGCTCAGATCATGAACTAAATATTGCCAAATTCAGACTTAAATTGAAGAAAGTACGGAAAACCACTAGACCATTCAGGTATGACCTAAATTAAATCCCTTATGATTATACACTGGAAGTGAGAAATAGAGTCAAGGGATTAGATCTGATAGACAGAGTGCCTGAAGAACTATGGACAGAGGTACATGACATTGTACAGGAAGCAGACATCAAGTACACCCCCAAGGAAAAGAAATGCAAAAAGGCAAAATGGTTGTCTGAGGAGGTCTTACAAATAGCTAAGAAAAGAAGAGAAGCTAAAGGCAAAGGAAAAAAGGAAAGATATATCCATTTGAAAGCAGACTTCCAGAGATATAATAGCAAAGAGAGATAAGAAAGGCTTCCTCAGTGATCAATGCAAAGAAATGGACAAAAACAATAGAATGGGAAAGACTAGAGATCTAGTCAAGAAAATTAGTGATAGAAAGGGAATATTTCATGCAAAGATGGGCTCAGTAAAGGACAGAAATTGTATGGACCTAACAGAAGCAGAAGATATTAAGAAGAGGTGGCAAGAATACACAGAAGAACTGTACAAAAAATATCTTCATGACCAAGATAATCACGATGGAGTGATCACTCACTTAGAGCCAGACATCCTGGAATGTGAAGTCAAGTGGGCCTTAGGAAGCATCACTATGAACAAAGCTAGTGGAGGTGATGGAATTCCACTTGAACTGTTTCAAATCATAAAAGATGATGCTGTGAAAGTGCTGCACTCAATATGCCAGCAAATTTGGAAAACTCAGTAGTGGCCACAAGACTGGGAAAGGTCAATTTTCCTTCCAATCCCAAAGAAAGGCAATGCCAAAGAATGCTCAAACTACCACACAGTTGCACTCATCTCACACGCTAGTAAGGACTTTCCTGGTGGCTCAGAGAGTTAAGCATCTGTCTACCATGAGGGAGACCTAGGTTCAATCCCTGGGTTGGAAAGATCCCCTGGGGAATGAAATGGCAATCCACTCCAGTACTATTGCCTGGAAAATCCCATGGACAGAGGAGCCTGGTAGGCTACAGTCCATGGGGTCCCAAAGAGCTGGACACGACTGAGCGACTTCACTTTCACTTTCACACACTAGTAAGTTCAGTTTAGTCACTCAGAGATGTCCGACTCTTTGAGACCCCATGAATTGCAGCACGCCAGGCCTCCCTGTCCATCACCAACTCCTGGAGTTCACTCAGACTCACGTCCATCGAGTCAGTGATGCCATCCAGCCATCTCATCCTCTGTCGTCCCCTTCTCCTCCTGCCCCCAATCCCTCGCAGCATCAGAGTCTTTTCCAATGAGTCAACTCTTCGCATGAGGTGGCCAAAGTACTGGAGTTTCAGCTTTAGCATCATTCCTTCCAAAGAACACCCAGGACTGATATCCTCCAGACTGGACTGGCTGGATCTCCTTGCAGTTCAAAGGACTCACAAGAGTCTTCTCCAACACCAGAGTTCAAAAGCATCAATTCTTCAGCGCTCAGCTTTCTTCACAGTCCAACTCTGACATCCATACATGACCACTGGGACCATAGCCTTGACTACACAGACCTTTTCAATATGCTTTTCAACATGCTATCTAGGTTGGTCATAATTTTCCTTCCAAGGAGTAAGCGTCTTTTAATTTCATGGCTGCAGTCACCATCTGCAGTGATTTTGGAGCCCCCCAAAATAAAGTCTGACACTGTTTCCACTGTTTGCCCTTCCATTTCCCATTAAGTGATGGGACCAGATCCCATGATCTTCATTTTCTGAATGTTGAGCTTTAAGCCAACTTTTTCACTCTCCTCTTTCACTTTCATCAAGAGGCTTTTTAGTCCCTCTTCACTTTCTGCCATAAGGGTGGTGTCATCTGCATATCTGAGGTTATTGATATTTCTCCCAGCAATCTTGATTCCAGCTTATGCTTCTTCCAGCACAGCATTTCTCATGATGTACTCTGCATGTAAGTTAAATAAGCACGGTGACAATATACAGCCTTGAGGTACTCCTTTTCCTATTTGGAACCAGTCTGTTGTTCCATGTCCAGTTCTAACTGTTGCTTCCTGACCTGCATAAAAATTTCTCAAAAGGCAGGTCAGGTGATCTGGTATTCCATCTCTTTCAGCATTTTCCACAGTTTATTGTGATCCACACAGTCAAAGGCTTTGGCATAGTCAATAAAGCAGAAATAGAATTTTTTCTGGAACTCTCTTGCTTTTTTGATGATCCAGCGAATGTTGGCAATTTGATCTCTGGCTCCTCTGCCTTTTCTAAAGCCAGCTTGAACATCTGGAAGATCATGGTTCATGTACTGCTGAAGCCCAGCTTGGAGAATTTTGAGCATTACTTTACTAGCGTGTGAGATGAGTGCAATTGTGTGGTAGTTTGAGCATTGTTTGGCATTGCCTTTCTTTGGGATTGGAATGAAAACTGACCTGTTCCAGTCCTGTGGCCACTGCGGAGTTTCCCAAATTTGCTGGCATATTGAGTGCAGCACTTGCACAACATCATCTTTCAGGATTTGGAAGAGCTCAACTGGAATTCCATCACCTCCACTACCTTTTTCGTAGTGATGTTTTCTAAGGCCCACTTGACTTCACATTCCAGTATGTCTGGCTCTAAGTGAGTGATCACACCATCGTGATTATCTTGGTTGTGAAGATATTTTTTGTACAGTTCTTCTGTGTATTATTGCCACCTCTTCTTAATATCTTCTGCTTCTGTTAGGTCCATACCATTTCTGTCCTTTATTGAGCCCATCTTTGCATCAAATGTTCCTTTGGTATCACCAATTTTCTTGAAGAGATCTCTAGTCTTCCCCTTTCTGTTGTTTTCCTCGATTTCTTTGCATTGATTGCTGAGGAAGGCTTTCTTATCTCTTCTTGCTATTCTTTGGAAGTCTGCATTCAGATGCTTGTATCTTTCCTTTTCTCCTTTGCTTTTCACTTCTCTTCTTTTCACAACTATTTGTAAGGCCTCCCCAGACAGCCATTTTGCTTTTTTGCATTTCTTTTCCATGGGATGGTCTTGATCCCTGTCTCCTGTACAATGTCACGAACCTCAGTCCATGGTTCATCAGGCACTCTATCTATCAGATCTAGGCCCTTAAATCTATTTCTCACTTCCACTGTATAATCATAAGGGATTTGATTCATACCTGAATGGTCTAGTGGTTTTCCGTACTTTCTTCAATTTAAGTCTGAATTTGGCAATAAGGAGTTCATGATCTGAGCCACAGTCAGCTCCTGGTCTTGTTTTTGTTGACTGTATAGAGCTTCTCCATCTCTGGCTGCAAAGAATATTGTCAATATGATTTCGGTGTTGACCATCTGGTCATGTCCATATGTAGAGTCTTCTCTTGTTTTGTTGGAAGAGGGTGTTTGCTATGACCAGTGCATTCTCTTTGCAAAACTCTATTAGCCTTTGCCCTGCTTCATTCCATATTCCAAGGCCAAATTTGCCTGTTACTCCAGGTGTTTCTTGAGTTCCTACTTTTGCATTCCAGTCCCCCATTATGAAAAGGACATCTTTTTTGGGTGATAGTTCTAAAAGGTCTTGTAGGTCTTCATAGAACCGTTCAACTTCAGCTTCTTCAGCATTGTTAGTTGGGACATAGACTTGGATTACTGTGATATTGAATAGTTTGCCTTGGAAATGAACAGACATCATTCTTTTTTGAGATTGAATCCAAGTACTGCATTTTGGACTCTTCTGTTGACCATGATGGCTACTCCATTTCTTCTAAGGGATTCCTGCCCACAGTAGTAGATACAATGATCATCTGAGTTAAATTTACCCATTCCAGTCCATTTGAGTTCACTGATTCCTAGAATGTCAACGTTCACTCTTGCCATCTCCTGTTTGGCCACTTCCAACTTGACTTGATTCATGGACCTAACATTCCAGGTTCCTATGCAATATTGCTCTTTACAGCATCAGACCTTGCTTCTATCACCAGTAACATCCACAACTGGGTGTTGTTTTTGCTTTGGCTCCATCCCTTCATTCTTTCTGGAGTTATTTCTCCACTGATCTCCAGTAGCATATTGGACACCTACCGACCTGGGGAGTTCCTCTTTCAGTATCCTATCATTTTGCCTTTTCATAGTATTCATGGGGTTCTCAAGGCAAGAATACCGAATGGTTTGCCATTCCCTTCTCCAGTGGACCACATTCTGTCAGACCTCTCCACCATGACTTGCCCATCTTGAGTGGCCCCACACGGCATGGCTTAGTTTCACTGAGTTAGACAAGGCTGTGGTCCATGTGATTAGATTGACTAGTTTTCTGTGATTATGGTTTCAGTGTGTCTGCCCTCTGATATCCTCTTGCAACACCTACCATCTTACTTGGGTTTCTCTTACTTTGGACGAGGGGTATCTCCTCACCGCCACCCCTCCTGACTTTGAATGTGGAGTAGCTCCTCTTGGCCATCCTGTGCCCAAGCAGCCACCGCTCCTTGAACATGGGTTTGCTCCTCACATGCTAGTAAAGTAATGCTCAAAATTCTCCAAGCCAGGCTTAAACAGTATTTGAATTGAGAACTTCCAGATGTTCAAGCTGGATTTAGAAAAGCCAGAGGAACCAGAGGTCCAATTGCCAACATCTGATGGATCATTGGAAAAGCAAGAGAATTCCAGAAAAACATCTACTTCTGCTTCGTTGATTATACCAAACCCTTTGACTGTATAGTTCACAACAAACTGTGGAAAAATTATTCAAGAGATGGGAATTCCAGATAACTTTACCTGCCTCCTGAGAAATCTGTATGCTGGTCAAGAAGCAGCAGTTATAACCCAATATGGAACAACAGACTGGTTCCAAATCAGGAAAGGAGTACATCAGGCTGTATTTTGTCACCTTACCTATTTAACATATATACAGAGTACATCATGTGAAATGCTGGGCTGGAGGAAACATAAGCTGGAATCAAGATTACCAGGAGAAATATCCTCAGATATGCAGATGGCACCACCCTTATGGCAGAAAGTGAAGAGGAACTAAAGAGCCTCTTGATGAAAGTGAAAGAGAAGAGTGGAAAAGCTGGCTTAAAACTCAACTTTTAAAAAAGTCAGATCATCTGGTCCAATCACTTCATGGCAAATAGATTTGGGAACAATGGAAATAGTGACAGACTTAATTTTGTGGGCTCCCAAATCACTGCAGATGGTGATTGCAACCATGAGATTAAAAGATGCTTACTCCTTGGAAGAAAAGCTATGGCCAACCTAGACAGTCTATTAAAAAGCAGAGACATCACTTTCCTAATAAAGGTCCATCTAGTCAAATCTATGACTTTTCTGGTAGTCATATATGGATGTGAGAGTTGGAGTATAAAGAAAGCTGTGCCCTGAAAAATTCATGCTTTTGAACTGTGGTGTTGAAGAAGACTCTTGAGAATCCCTTGGACTGAAAGGAGATCAAACCAATCCATCCTAATGGAAATCCATCCTGAATATTCATTGGAAGCACTGATGCTGAAGCTGAAACTCCAATACTTTAGCCACCTGATGTAAAGAACTGACTCATTCAAAAAGATCATGATACTGGGAAAGATTGAAGGCGGGAGGAAAGGAGGACTACAGAGGATAAGATGGTTGAATGACATCACCAACTCAATGGACATGAGTTTGAGTAAGCTTTGGGAATTGGTGATAGACAGGGAAGCCTGGTGTGCTGCAGTCCATGGGGTCTCAAAAGAGTCTGACACGACTTAGCGATTGAACTGAACTGAACTGAGTTAAATATTTACCAGTTTTGCATAATACACCCCCTTGCAGGATATAAGTTGGAATAGATTTCTGATCACCTGTTTTTAATTATGCACAGCCAAAAGCAAACTAATGCAATGCAGGATGGTCTCTCAGGGTTGCAGCTCCCTAGATCCAGAAAGGGATATTCCCCACCAATTGTCCACCATAGGTGAAGCCAATGCAATAGGGAAGAATAGCCTAGTGTCATCAGAGCTCAGAGGCCAGAGATATCTCCACCAGTCAATGCAAGTACTCAAACACACACATATACAAACAACAAACATGGGCCCACAAACAAGAGATTGGATGAGGTGTAGGCCAAAAATTATACTTCCACTCCCCAACAAAGTTCTCCTAACAGATTAGACCAATTCTTAATCTAATGGGCCCTGAAGTGGCTAACTTTCTGAAAGGGAAATGAGCCCTGATGGAGTGGGTAGAATTTTCCCATTCTGCGCACACTGGAATGACTCAGTTCAGTTCAGTTCAGTCACTCAGTTGTGTCCAATTCTTTGTGACCCCATGGACTGCAGCATGCCAGGTCTTCCCTGTCTATCAACTCCAAGCAATGCTGAATCAGGACATTTCTCAGCTCCAAACAGCTTCATGCTAGGGTGGCTGGCAACTGTCAAGGAGAACCCCTCCAAGTTCCCTGGAAAGAAATGAGCTCAAGCAGCTGCTGAAGACTCAGAGAAGGGGCTGCTCTTTGCCAGAGTTGACCTGCCATGGACATGGACTTCTAGTCTCACCAAAATTGTTAACAATGCAAGTTTCTGCACCTGAACACAGTGAGGTCAAACAAAATGAAACAGAAAAAAAAAAAAAAAAAAAGGTTTACACAGAGCCAAGCAAGAAGAATGAGTGGTTTGTGTTCAAAATCCTCAGACTCCATGATGGTTTGTGGGAGATGTTATAGGCAAAATAACTTCAGAGAATGTGGTTTTATTCTGACTGGTTAGTTTTCCAGAATTGTTGTGTTCAGGCTGAAGTTATCATCCTCTACCTGTGTAGGGGACTTAGTTCCTGCCAAAGAACTCAAATATATTGTTATGTATATCCCTTGACGAGAAACCGGGACCCCAGCTCCTCATTGCCCTATTATTTCTTGAGTACTCCTCCTTTGTTTCTGCATTCTCCCCCTTCCCTATGTGCTCAGTCACTCGTTCATGTCTGACTCTTTCCAACCCCATGGAGACTACCTGGCTGTCTCCTCTGTCCATGGAATTATCCAGGCAAGAATACTGGAGTGGGTTGTCATTTCCTTCTCCAGGCGATCTTCCTGACCCAGAGATCGAACCCATGTCTCTTGCATCTTCTGCATTGGTAGGCAGATTCTTTAGCGTTGTGCCACTTGGAAAGCCCACAACTATTTGAATTTGCTTGCTGGAACTCAGGGAAGGACTAGGAGACCAAATGAAGCCTCTTTCCTAGGAACAAGAAATGGGGAACATGTAAAGAATTTATATACATCAGAGTCCCACAGAGTCCTGCCCAGTTTTATTATGACACATTACAGTTATTAAGTTTGTCACATGGCCACATAAAACTGGAAATCACAATGGGAAAAATAAAATCTAATCTAGGTGGCCATAAGAAAATCTAAAATCTTACATTTGTATTAAAAATGAATGAATAAAGGAAGCAATAAACAGTTTCTGCTATATCCATGGTAGACCATCAATCAAAAAACAAAACTGCCTACAGAAGAATATATAATGGTCACATGCAAAATATATAATAGTCACATAAAATTTACCAATATACGCTATTATATTTTCAAGTCTATGTTTATTTTTGGGTAGCTATAAATATCAGTAAGTCTCCAGTGCTAGATTATGGGTTAAGCAGAAGCAGAAAGTTAAGATTTTTACATTTTTTTCTTTTAGATTTCTATATGCATCTTTTTCAAAGACTAGATGCTATTTTGATAACCTAAAACAAATGAAAAGAAAAGAAAAACTGTAGACTCAGGAGACTTCATTGGTAAATTAACAGTTTGAATTGACAAAGAATACATCTCAATGCAATAAAAATGAACTTGAAAGCAAATATTTAAATGTTACCCCTATTTTTACCATTATATTTTAGAATGTTATCTAGATGTTGGATAGCAACTCAATGTTCTTTTTTTGCATATCAACCTAGGATAAGTTCAAAGGGTTCCAGAATTCTGGTAAGGAATACTAGAAGGATTCATAAGCCCTACAAGAAGGAAAAATAAAAATCAATCAACTGTATTGCTTGTTAGCAACTGTGTAATGTTTTCTGAATTATCTAGATCAGCCATCTTTGGAATATGATCTCTGTGGACTAGCTGCAGTAGCAGTAGTACTTGAGAACCTGCTCGGAAGTCAGGTTCCTGGGCACAGACCCACGCCTATTCCATCAGAAACTCTATAGGTGGAGCCTGATAATCTGCCTATTTACATAAAGCTCTGCAGATGATTCCAATATGAGCTCAAATTTGAGAACCACTGACCTAGATAATTACTTCACCCTTTTGCTTTGTTTCCCTTCTGCAAACATGTCAGTAATTGCTATGGAAATGTATTATAATATAGTCAACATGCAATTATCTCTGATAGTCAGGGAGCAGAATGATTTGGACAAGAAAATACCCTGGATAATCCCCACACCTCTCTTTAGCTGTTAGTTTCAGACTCCGCCCACCCACACATTATTTTTTTGCCAGTGCCCCTAATGAGAACTGTAATTGACTGATTCCTGTTTCAGTTCATTTTTTCCTCCAGCCCACTCTCTGGTGAAGGTGCTAATGAACAGCGAAATAGCCTGAAGGCAAACAGCAGGAGAGAAAGGGAGAGCCCTGTCCCACTGAATATTTGTGAATATAATATCAAAAACAATTTTTTAAAAACCTCTTTCTCCTGACTTAAAACTTCTTAACATCCAATGTTAAGTTCATTTTAAAGACTCTCAGTAAAAAACTGAACTATTATAGTAGTACTATTATTTTCTCAAGATTACTTTCTTTTACTTCAGCTATTGGTTTTCTTTCTCTCCCTTCAGTTCTGTTTGACTAGTTTCAATCTCTTCCCTCTATTACTGCTATCAACAAAGCCTTCCTTTCCTTTTTTCTGTATCTCTGTAAACTTTCATCTCTCTGTTTAACTGGCTTTGAATGCTAGTCTATAAACCTACTTAAAAACAGATGAGAAAGAAGGAAAAAATAACATAACATTAAATGCCATGGCACTGTTACAGGTATAATTCTAAAGGTGTTCCAGGGTTTGAAACATCAAATAAACCTCAGTCTGAAGGGTATTATTTGACTTCTCTGTCTGTATTGCTTTCTGCAAAGTCGTAGCAAGAAAAAAAAAAATCATTTTAGAAATTCTTTCTGTGACTTTGACTGAAAAGAAAAAATAAAAAGCTATATCATCAATACAGTCATAATAATGCCAAACTCTTATTTTTCTGTTTTTATTTGATTCAAAAGATTGCCCTTCCCTCCCCCAGTAAAAAACCTTATATCATTATGTTATAAATGGTAAAAATGATTTTGTGAGCTTCCCTAGAAATTTAACAGTCTTGTAGGTTATATATCACTCAGGCAAAAAGCCCTGGGTAAGATAACTGCCATGTTGATGCAATTATATCGATGAGATTGTTACAGATTCAGCATTGATGTGAGGCCATCTCCACTGTTTACATTAATACTACTGTACTAATCTTAATTCCTTTCCATATTTAATGTGATTTAGCCTGTTGATCCTTGTTAGCTATCTTTGTTGAGATCAAAGTAAAGAAAATTGCAAAGATCCCAGTCATTTGATCATTATATTAATGTTTTCAAGATTCACCACATAGTTTACATAGAAATGTAAACTGGGACAGAACTACCATGCGTTATGTTTCTGAGTACAGTAAGATTTTTGTATACAGTAAGCTACTTTTGTTTAAAAGTACACTAATGTTTCCTCCTCAAAGTTGTTTCTTTGAGGAGAGCCATCTATTGTTAATATTAATGTTTAAGATAAATTTGAAATTTAAACAATGGCTTTCAAATTCTTTTCAGTTGTTCCCATGTTTCCATAACCTTATCTGTTGAAACAGAATTTGAATTAAATAATTAAATAATCAAGCCTCAGTAGAAATGAAACATGATGGCAAAGAAAGGGGAAGATGTTCTCTGGTGGCTGCGTAAACAGAAGCTGAATACAATTCCATATTTTGGTCTTTAGCAGAATTAAAGAAATTAGTTACAAGCTATGTTTTTATTAGTTTTAAGAATTGTCTGATTTACCCATGTCCAGTAAGATTATTAATAAAAGTGCATGGCAGATGTTATTTAGTGGATCAAATTATATTAAATGTATTCAATTCTGTAATACAATCAATCTATAGCTAAGCCACCAGCATGTCACCGTTAACTGATGGAGTGATGTAGAATCAGCAGCATATCCTGTCACAGATGTTCTTTGTTTCAGTTTTTTTCTGGAAATAAATGTCACCAAGGAAATTCTTGACTATGGGAAGGTAAAAATAAAAATATTTCTTGGAAATTGAATTTCGCTCTATATGCACTCTTGAAATCTCTATTTTTGTTGTCTGTTGTGAATGAAGGAGCAGCCCATTTGTCTAAAACAGTTCAAGACTCTAAATTTTAAATAAAGAAATACGCGTTTTGCATCTGTCATTGGACAGAATAAACAATGTGATAATGCATTTTTAATAAGCTGATATTAGTTTTTCTATTAAATATGTGCAACCCTTACTTTTAAAGCCAGCAGCTGCTCTCACGTAGCAGAACTGCTGCCAGACTTCACAAAAATAATTCCTAGCATTTCTAATTCAGGCTTATTCACATGCTTAGAGAGTTGCAAACATCTGGGAATTCAAAGGTTTCTGCCTATTTTGAAATCTAAATCTTAACTACTTTTTTTAAGACTGTATATCTTGAAAATAAAATCCATTGAAAATACTGGTATTTAAATTGCAATTATATTAGAACCCAGTTACTGTGCTGAATACAAACCACCTGAAAACTCAGACTTGGAACAACCTTTTATTATGCTCACAGGTTTTGTGGGTCAGGAATTTAGACAGGATATAGAAAGAATGACTGTTTTCTATGTGGCTTGACTTCCTCACAGCATGGCACACTCAGGGTGACTGAACTTCATATATGGTGGCTTCCAGTTCAGGTACTTTTGAATTATGCAAAGGCTGACTCCCCTTTCATAACCCAAATTCAAAAGTCACTCAACATCTTTAGATTCAGAGTTAGTGATAATACAAATTATTCCTAGGGATAATATGAATTATACCATTACAAATATTCTTCAAATATGAATTTGTCATTTTAGATGTGATTAGTCTTTGGCTTGAATTCTTTAGAAAAATATTTTTTTAAAATTTTCACATGAATGAATTTTTGTTGTCTGTGTGGTTATTATTATCATTTTGTTCTCCATATCCTGCTTCATTTCAATATGTTTATTAAGGTCTTCTGATTTTCTCTTTTACTGAGGATATTTTTTGCCTTCGGATATGGCTAATTTTTATAACTTTCCACAGGACAATATAAATACATACACAAATTGGAGGGTGCAGAAGCTTTTCCGCAAAATCTATTTACCAGATTTGAGTGTTTAACTGCTTCACCTTGTCGTTTCTGAGTTAAACTGCTTGCTGCTGCTGCTGCTAAGTCGCTTCAGTCGTGTCCGACTCTGTGTGACCCCATAGACGGAAGCCCACCAGGCTCCCCCATCCCTGGGATTCTCCAGGCAAGAACACTGGAGTGGGTTGCCATTTCCTTCTCCAATGCATGAAAGTGAAAAGTGAAAGGGAAGTCGCTCAGTCGTGTCTGACTCTTAGCGACCCCATGGACTACAGCCTACCAGGCTCCTCCTTCCATGGAATTTTCCAGGCAAGAGTACTGGAATGGGGTGCCATTGCCTTCTCCGGAGTTAAACTGCTTATAGAATTTTAAAAGTTTCTGATTATAATAAATATGATGAATCATATTTTTAATAAAATAATGTATACTAGACACAATTTGGCCTATAAATTGATGATTCATTCTTTTAAAAATAACTATGTATTTGTCTTCTGACAAAGTTTGTCTTTTTCCATATGCATGGATATTATTGAATTAACTTGCTCCTTGGAAGAAAAGCTATGACAAACCTAGACAGTATATTAAAAATCAAAGACATCACTTTGCTGAAAAAGGTTTATATAGTCAAAGTTATAGTTTTTCTAGTAGTCATCTATGGATGAGAGAGTTGGACCGTAAAGAAGACTGAGGGCCTTAGAATTGGTGTTTTTGAACTGTGGTGCTAGAGAAGACTCTTGAGAGTCCCTTGGACAGCAAGGAGATCAAATCAGTCAATCCTAAAGGAAATCAACAACAGCAACAATTTACTGGAAGGACTGATGCTAAAGCTGAACCTCCAATACTTTAGCCACCTGATGTGAAGAGATAACTAATTGGAAAAAACCCTGATACTGGGAAAGATTGAGGGCGGGAGGAGAAGGGGATGGCAGAAGATGAAGCAGTTGGATGGCATCACTGTTTCAATGGACATGAGTTTGAGCAAGCTCCAGTAGATAGAAAAGGATAGGGAAGCCTGGCGTGCTGCAGTTCATTGAGTTGCAAAGAGTAAGACACAACATAGCAACTGAACAACCACAAAATGGATACTGCTGAATTAGTGAACAATTATAACTGTGATTTCTAGCAAAATCAGTCATTACACATTCTATAATTGGAGCCAGACTCACTTCTGTGTAATTCTGAATAAAAGTTGAGACAACAGTATCTAAGTAATCTTGAAAATTAAGTTGAAACTCTCACATATCATTTTTCTTGCTCATGTTTTAGAGGAGCAAGAGTGAAGAACAAAGGATTTAGAAGTTCTAAGGAATTTAATTTTTAAAATATTTTACTGAAGTTTAGTTGATTTTTAATAATGTGTTATTTTCTACAAAGTGATTCAGTGTGTGTGTGATATAAATATATATTCTCTTTCCTATTCTTTTTCATTGTGGTTTATTATGGGATATTGAAAATAGTAGAACTTTGTTATCTGTTTTATTATATTTTTGTTATCTATTTTGTATTTAGCAATTTGCATTTGGTAATCTCAAACTCCTAGTTTACTAAGGGATTTAAAGATAAAAAATTATATAATTAAATAATGATAATCTAATGAACCACTTATATTTGAAGAGGTTAAATACACAATATGTTCAAAGAATTTAAATACCTTTACAGAGAATGCTGTTAAAGTACAGAACTTAAGAGGAATGATGAAAAATTTTTTAGTAAAATACTCTACTTTGTGATGGGACTATCAGCTTTATCTTGACAAACTGTAGAACATTAATGATATCCTAATGCCAAGAATTCTAAAGATTGATAGGGAAAAAATATGGCTACTTTTTAGTGGAAAGAAATGTAAATAAGATTTAGCAATTTATATTTTATTCAGTAGAAAAGACAACATTTTCTTTATTTCTGTATGATACATTACATGATACACATTAATTCTTAAGAAGATTTTATCTTATTAGATTAAAACATGTTGGATGATCCATTATGTTATAATAATTATATAAAATTATCTTACTGTTTCTAATGAACATTAATTTCCTTCATAAGTCTTTATTTTTTTCACTCTCTCTTCAAAATAAACATTTGATAGTCAGATGGAGCACAAGATCTTTAGCCAACTTACTGCCTCATTCCCTGCTAGTGTCTTATTTGTTGTTGTTCAGTCGCTAAGACATATGTGACTCTGCCACCCCATGGACTGCAGCACAACTGGATTCCCTATCCTTCACTATCTTCCACAGTTTGCTCAGATTCATGTTCATTGAGTCGATGGTGCTATCTAACCATCTTATTCTCTTCCTCCCTCTTCTCCTTTTGCCCCCAATCTTTCCCAGCATCAGGGTCTTTTCCAATGAGTTGGCTCTTTGCATCAGGTGGCTAGTTTCTTATACCCCCACCTTTGTACCTACATTAGAGATATATCAATTTTCTTTTAGAATCTGTGTATAAGTAACTCTCACCAGCATCCTCTTACTTCACATATTTTCCTTAGCCTCTTACTTTGCATATTTTGCTTAGTAATGTTTAGTAAGATCCATGATATGTCTTATATCTATTTTGTGACATAAACCCCCCATTATACAAACTTATCTTCACCTTACTTTCTTTTTTTTTTAATTTAATTTTATTTTTAAACTTTACATAATTGTATTAGTTCACCTTACTTTCTTAGACTACTGTACCCAAAGATGTCTCAGCCTACACAGCACTATTTTGTGAGTTAAAAAAAGGAAATCTCATTTGTATGGTCACAGACCTGCCAGAGTGCTCAGTGCTCGGAGTGCTTGGCGGAGGTCACCACTTGCTCTATGGGACATAAGCCTATACCAGATCACCACTTTGTGACACTTGTCTTCCCAATATATTAGTAACTCTTGCAAACTGATGGAGAATGAAAAATACAACTAAGCAAAGAATTCTTGTGTTATGCATTACATCATTCATGCATGTACTCATATATCTGACTGACCTACAAAAACTTAATATGTGTCAGGCAGTATGTTATTAATTGAGGATACAGCATTGAACAGGATGTAAAAATCATTGCATCTAGGATGTGTATATTCTAGTTGGAGAAATAGAAAATAAACAAACTCAAGAATAACATAGCACCAGTAACTGAGAATGGCCGCATGACCTGTATAATGAGATATCTGTGAATTAAGTTACATCTAAATATCAACTATAAAATACTGACGCTACCATTCAAGTACAGGAAGTCTAATTGCACAGTTGAAGAAAGACCTTTTTAAAAGCTCCCAAATCTATTTCTGTTAGTTACTTTAACATGTCATAGACTCAGCTTTGAAGCAGTGTTCTCTGATTTTATATTTTGCTAGAATTTTGAAGGTTTCTTCTGTCCATGATAGAGGCATTAGTGCCTCTGCCAGAGGTGGAAGTTCCAGATAGACTGACCATCCAATGTCTATGCAATTATGACCATGAAGTTGGAATATTGTCGAAATTATCTTCAGCTACTCACCAAATGCTAGCACCTATATTGATAAAGGTAGCAATATATATTCTATATATATGTTCAGTGTCTGATAAACATATTATGAAAAGCTTTGTTTTAACAAGTCTGTAATTTCATGTTTTTACCCAACAAGGTAGTTCTTAAAATTAAGATTTTGAGGGTTTCTCTGGTGGCTCAGCTGGTAAAGAATCTGCCTGCAATGTGGGTAGAGCTGGGTTCGATCCCTGGGTTGGGAAGATCCTCTGGAGGAGGGCATAGCAACCTCACTCCAGTATTCTTGCTTGGAGAACCCCCACAAACAAAGGAGACTGGCATGTTTCAGTCCATGGGATCACAAAGGGTTGCATACGACTGAGAAACTTTCACTAACATGAGTTCTGTAGAAATATTTATATTCTATCTCTTTATATGTATGTTTTATTCTCATGAGCCTTTTCAGTATCCTCTATCAAAATCTTGTGCTTAGTCACTTAGTTGTGTACAACTCTTTGCGATCTCATGGACTATAACCCACCAGGCTCCTTTGTCCATGGGGATTCTCCAGGCAAGAATATTGAGATGAGGTTGCCATGCCCTCCTCCAGGGAATCTTCCCAACCCAGGGATCGAATCCAGGTCTACCCATATTACAGGTGGATTCTTTACCAGCTGAGCCACAAAGGAAGCCCCAAATATACCAATAGCAGAGGATGGTTTCTATCCATTTACCTCTGGGTTATGGGCCCAGCATGCTTCTGCTGAGCCCCTCTGTTCTACAGAATAGTAAGTTAAAAAAATATAATGTTTTAATGATAAAAGGGAACTATAACCATTTGCTTTCTAACAACACTCCTTGTTTAACTTCAACATTGTTAGTTTTAGCTTGTTATTGTTCAGTCTCCAAGTTATGCCCGACTCTTCATGACCCTTTGGACTGCAGCTTGCCAGGCCTCCCTGTCCCTCATCATGTCCTGAAGACTGCCCAAGTTCATGTCCATTTTATCAGTGATGCCATCCAACTATCTCATCCTCTGTCACTCTCTTCTCCATCTGCCCTCAATATTTCAGGGTCTTTTCCAATGAGTCATCGCTTCACATCAGGTGGGCAAAGTATTGGAACTTCAGCTTCAGCATCAGTCCTTCCAATGTGTATTTAGGGTTGATTTCCTTTAAGACTGATTGGTTTGATCTCCTTGCTGTCTAAGAGACTCTCAAGAGTCTTTTATAGCATCACAGTTTGAAAGCATAAATTCTTCAGTGCTCTGCCTTCTTTACTGTCCAGTTCTCACAGCTATAGATAACTACTGGAAAGACCATAGCCTTGACGATACAGATGATACTTTAGCTTGCTATATCCAAATCCATTCTACTAAATCAATCTAAGTCTATCCAGCCAGCTGACAGTCTGCTTACTAGGATTTGTATTGACTTATATCTTGAGAAGAGTGGCATGTATATAACTGTACTGATGGAAAGGAAAGATGATATCATACTCTTCCTGTGAAATTATATTTATGCAGTTAAGTCATAGACTGTTTTTTAAAAATGGGAAACAGCTTTTCTGCAATTGTCTGAATTCCAGAATATATAACATAATTTCATTGAACCCTAACTCTTTGTGAGCAGGTTATATGTATATTCTATTGAATTATAGGGGACTTCCCTAGGGTCTGGTGGTTAAGACTCCAAGCTCCCAATGCAGGGGGCTCAGGGTCAGTCCTTGATCAGGGAACTAGATCCCACATGCTGCATCTAAGACCAAGGACAGCCAAGTAAATTGAAAAACAGGAGAAGAAATATTACTCTCAGATTTAATAAATACAACCTAAAATATTCATTTTTATATTTAAATATATTATACTGGATTATATTATACCACACTTTATCACTATATGTGTAGTCTTTTATGTGCTGAAACTTTAACTCTAATGTATTCTGGTCATGGCAACATGGATTTATTTAACAATAGAACATTTCAAAAGATATTTTACTCTGTGAATGAAAATAAATCCTACAATTTTACAATTTGTTTTCAGTACATATTTTAAATACTGCATGTTATACCCCAAATCATATTTTAACAAATAAGATCGGTAAAAATTCATATTTATATGACAGTTATTTATGACAGTTATTTCTTTCTAATGCTTATTCATTTTTTCACAAAAGAGAAAATGAATCATACTCTGTATTATTCAAATAAAAATAATTTGTTAAATACATGAATGTATGAAATATTTTCTCAGAATTTAACAGCCATTCCTTTTCTGATTTATTTTGTTCAAATAAAATGCAATTGTGTGTGAATCTATATAGAAAACAAACTTATGGTTTCCAAAATGTATGGAAGAGTAGGGGAGATAAATTAGGAGTTTGCATTTAACATAAATATACTACTATATATAAAATAGGTAGCTATAAGGACCTATTGTATAGCACAGGGAGTTCTACTCAATGTCCTTTAATAACATAATGAAAAAGAATGTGAAAAAGAAGACACACACACACATATGTGTGTGTGTGTGTCTATGTATGTGTGTATATATATATATATATAATTTTGTTGTTATTTAGTCACTAAGTCATATCCGACTCTTTGTGACCCTATGAACTGTATAGTCTGCCAGGCTCTTCTGTTCATGAGATTTCCCAGACAAGAATACTGGAGTAGGTTGGCTTGCCTTCTCCAGGGGATCTTCCCCACCCAGGGATCAATCCCATGTCTCCTGCCTTGGCAGGTGAATTGCTTACCACTGAGTCACCAGGGAAGCCATATATATGTGTGTGTATATATATATATATATACACACACATATATATGAATACATTCATATATGTATGAATGAATCACATTCATATATATATATGCATTACTTTGCTATACACTTGAAAGTAAAACAACATTGTAAATTAACTATATTTCAATAGAAAATTTAATTGCAATAAAGAATAGAATTTATCCTGGAGATACTAGCATTTTTATCTCATATTATTTATGTAAAAATAATTCATTGTAAAGATTACTCATGTTTTGAGTACAAACAAACAAGCATTTACTTAGTCTATTCAAAGGTGAACATTCTTGTTGAATAGATATATGCCCAACAACTCATAAATATTTATAGATTCTTAAACAAAGAAACACAAAGAAACTTGATTTTTATGATCACAGTTTTGTTAGCAGTTCAAAAGTGTTAAGTTCTCCTTTGAGAACTCAGTCTATGATCTATTTTTGAAAGATTTGGGTAAAATAACATATATTAAATTTTAAGCAAATAAGGAATTTTGCCACTAAAATATAAGTTGTTTGGTTTTATCACTTGTGCTCCCTGGATCTGAAGAATATACTCTTTAAATTTTCATGCTGGAGACTTTTTAAAAGTAATTTCTGTCTTTTATTCTAAGACTGTGGCACATCCTGGAAGCTTTAAAGAATCCAGAAGAACCAGATGCATATTATAAACTTTAAAAGGAATATGAACACAATTAAACACCAGACAAGTACAAAGAAATTAAAAGTAGAGCATTAAAGTGTATTCTCTCAGAGTTTTAATGTGCTAAATGTCTCTGTTCATAACATTGATGGTATCTTTTTTTGCATGCTAGTGGCTGAGAATAATTATCAGAGGCTATAAAATGTACTGTTTTGAAAGAATAGCTTTTATAAATTATGAAGAATTTTCTTCAAAGGTAGTATTAGCATTAATTTGCAACAACATGGGTAGCACATTTATCTATTTAAACACTAAGAAACTTCCAAATTAAAAAGAATTAAGAATGTTGACTAATAGAGTTATTTTTGCTTACTATGTGCTATGGTGTCTTATGCATGCTGAAAATTTTTTCCTTTCCTTGATTTTTTTCTTTGTTACAAGCTTATGCAATATTGACAAGTGATTTCTAGCTACTGGCATTCATAGGCTTCAACTTTAAAGGCTCTTATTTATAAAGAATACAAACATATATATAATCTTTTACAAATGGAATATCTAGGCTACATTTATTTATGATCTCTTTGTTTTGTCATTTCTTCCGTGTTTCTTTTTTCTTTTCTTTTTTTGTTTTGTTGATCTAATAAAGATCCATAATCACCCTTCTACCTACATTACTTCATTTGAATACTTTGGGAGATATATATGAAAGAACTTGTAAAATAAAATACAATATATAGAGAGAGTTATAAATTTATCTTCTTGGGTATCAATTACACAACATAATGACTCAAAATAAATGACACAGAGAAATCAGATTAACTGTATGCTTAAAGATCATTTGGGAACAACAATAAACACAAGCAAGCTCACCAAAAAAAGTGTTTTGAAATGCATCAGCTTTTTAAGTCACTCTTTCTAAATTTATATGCTGTTTTTTTTTAATTTTATTTTATTTTTAAACTTTACCAGATCACATTTTTAAAATAGTGGAATATGAACCCAGTGGCTCATATTCCAATAGTTAAGATATTTTTCTTTAGTTTCATTTTTAAGCATATTAAAGTTTTTTAATAGATATCTGAGAATCTAAAGGATTTTGTGCTGTTTTTGTTCTCCTTAATTTGGTATTACATTTCTCTTAAGGGTAAGTTTTTCAATTAGGAACAGCTTTACCCTTAAGCTTATTACCTACTTGGTATAGAGCATTTCAATTTTAATTTTACTAATCAGTGCATTTGGAAAGATCCTTCCAATCTTTCTCAGCTGTACTAAGCTATCTAAAGCAACTTGTTTTCTCTAAGAATTATGCTAATATTTTGTTGGCCTTTGTATTATGTAGGTTCAAATATGAAAAATATCCTTAGGATTCTTGCTAAATTTGCATTTTAGTTACTAAGAACTGTTTAAATTTTTATAATATTGTATTATTAATTGAATTTTTTCTCTATGGTTTTCAAACTTGAAAGAACTGCTGTCTAATAAATGTTTAGGTCTTAGCCCCAATTTTTTGTTGAATAGAAAAAATACCTTGAAGATTTAGACACGAGTGATGCCACAGTGATGCCACAGTGATACCAAGTTCACATAATTCCTGCTCTGACTGTACCACCAGTGGACACTTAACTGAATCAGAGCTTCCTGTGACGTGTGATGTGGCCTGGCAGAAAATGATGAGCAGGCCAAATAAAGCTGAGAGAAAGAGAGATGCAGATTAAAATACCTAAGCATTGACACCACAACTGCTGATAGGTGGCATTAGATTTAAAAAAACATTTTCAAGTAATGAGTGTATACTTGTTTCTTGCCCCCCAAAATATCTACCAAAAACATATATGATTACCTTAACTGAGCAACTTATGACTCCTCAGCAAAGAACTGCCTCATCAACAGTACTACTAGAATCACAAATGGAAAACATTAGTATGAAACAGAAAGAAATCTCAAGAAAAATTGTGTTTCACTTGTTTCTCTTTTGTATCTGTATTAAAATAGTCATACTGTGTATGAGGGAGAGCTTTTTTTTTTTTTTTTTTTAATGTTCTGTTCAACAGTCTCTCTTAAGCATCTACAAAAATTTATCTATTGTGCGATTTTAAAATGCCATTTCCTTTTTAACCCCTTCTAACTTCTGCCTTCATTCCACATTTCAACAAATACTTCTTGATAATATTAGGTATGAAACAATTTGTGAAGTAAGAGGTAATAGAACTTTAAAATTGTTTTCTAATCGCCAAAGAATTTTATTTGTTATTTCGGAAGCTTTGTATTTTTATTCTACTAGTTTTCTGGATTTTTGAAACACTGTTTATTATTCTGTTGTTGTTGTTCAGTCACTCAGTTGTGTCCAGCTCTTTGTGATCCCATGGAAGACATCACGCCAGGCTTCACTGGCCTTCACCATCTCCCATAACTTGTTTAAACTCATGTCCATTGAGTTGGTGATGCCATCCAACAATCTCACCCTCTGCCATTCCCTTCTTCTGCCTTCAATCTTTCCCAGCATCAGGGTTTTTTCTAATAAATTGACTCTTCACACAAGGCGGCCAAAATATTGGAGCTTCAGCTTCATGATCAGTCCTTCCAATGGATATTCGGGACTGATTTCCTTTAGGATAGACTGGTTGGATCTCCCTGCTGTCCAAGGGACTCTCAAGTCTTCTCCAACACCACAGTTCAAAAGCATCAATTCTTTGGCATTCAGCCTTCCTTATGGTCCAACTCTCACAACCAAACTGGAAAATCTATAGCTTTGGCTATACAGATATTTTCAGGCAAAGTTATGTCTCTGGCTTTTTAATATGCTAAGTTTGTCATAGCTTTGCTTCCAAGGAACAAGCATCTTTTAATTTCATGGCTGAAGTCACCATCTGCAGTGATTTTACAGCCCAAGAAAATAAAGTCTATCATTATTTCCGTTGTTTCCTCTTCTATTTGCCATGACATGGGGGACCAGAGGCCATGATCTTTGTTTTTTGAATGTTTAGTTTTAAGCCAGCTTTTTCACTCTCCTTTTTTACCTTCATTCAGAGGCTCTTTAATTCTTCCTCACTTTCTGCCACAAGGTTGGTGTCATCTGCATATCTGAAGTTATTGATATTTCTCCCAGCAATATTGATTCCAGCTTGTGCTTCATCCAGCCCGGCATTTTACAAGATGTATTCTGTATATAAGTTAAATAAATAAGGTGACAATATACAGCCTTGGCATATTCCTTTCCCAATGTTGAACCAGTTTGTTGTTCCATGTCTGGCTCTAACTGTTGTATCTTGACCTGCATACAGATTTCTCAGGAAGTAGGTAAGGTGGTCTGGTATTCCCATCTCTTTAAGAATTTTCCACAGCTTATTGTGATCCACAGAATCAAGGCTTTAGCGTAGTCAATGAAGCAGAAGTAGATTTTTTTCTGCAATTCTCTTGCTTTTTCTGTAATCCAATGGATGTTGGCAATTTGCTTTGCCTTTTCTAAATTCAGCTTGAACATCTGGAAGTTCTTGGTTCAAGTATTGTTGAAGCCTAGGTGGGAGCATTTTGAGCATTACTTTGCCAGCATGTGTAATGAGTGCAATTGTGTAGCAGTTGAACATTCTTTGGCATTTCCCTTCTATGGGATTGGAATGAAAACTGACCTTTTCCAGTCCTGTGGCCACTACTGAGTTTTCCAAATTTGCTGGCATATTGATTGCAGTATTTTAGCAGCATCATATTTTAGGATTTGAAATAGCTCACCTGGAATTCCATCACATCCACCAGCTTTGTTTGTAGTGATGCTTCCCAAGGCCCCCTTGACTTCACATTTCAAGATATTTCACTCTAGGTGAGTGATCACACCATTGTGATTATCTGGGTCATAAAGATATTTTTTGTATAGTTTTTCTGTGTATTTGTGCCACCTCTTCTTACTATCTTTCTGCTTCTGTTAGGTCCATACCATTTCTGTCTTTTACTGTGCCATCTTTGCATGAAATGTTCCCTTGGTATCTTAATTTTCTTGAAGAAATCTCTACTCTTTCTTTTTTTTTTTGTTTTGTTTTGTTTTGTTTTGTTTTCCTCTATTTCTTTGCATTGCTCAGTTTGGAAGGCTTTCTTATCTCTCCTTGCTCTTCTTTGGAATTCAGCATTCAGATGGGTATATCTTTCCTTTCCTCCTTTGCCTTTTGCTTCTCTTCTTTTCTCAGCTATTTTTAAGGCTTCTTAGAGAAAGTTTTTTCCTTTTCACACTTCTTTTTCTTTGGGATGGTCTTGATCACTGCCTCCTGTACAATGTTATGAACCTCCATCCATAGTTCCATAATTATCCTAATATCATATGTTTCTAACTTAATCTTTTACTGTTAGTTTTAAAAGCAATCTTTTGACTCCTACATAATCTAAAAAAATAGTTTATAATATTTACCTTCCCCTTTAAACCTCCCCCTTTAGCCACTTTTATTTGCATTGTTTTACTCAGTCAGACATATGATGCTCAACACATTCTCATCTGAAAACCTCACTATGCGTTAGTCTTAGCTCTACAGTTAAACATATGAAATGTTCAACATGAATTTTCCCACTTTTTGTTGAGATAATTTTTATCTTCTCTTTGTTTCCTTGGGAAAGACACAATGCATAGCTTTCCCTGATTTCTGGCACGTTTTCCTATGGCCTCAGACCTGAAGGACAGCATGATGGATAAAATATTTTTGATTGGCACTTTATTCTTAAGTAAATAAAAAATTCAACAGCCTGATGTTAGTACAGTTTTCTTGCTCTTATTGAGAAAGGAGAAAATTCCTGATTACCCCTTAAATTATTCTATTATTTCTTTTCACTCATTGCATGTGCCACTTTATAATACACTATATATTTTAGTTATTTATCATTTTCTTTTATATTTATATTTATTGTCTGTTCCTTCCCCAGTAGACTACAAGTTCCATGTATGCTATATTTACTAGAATAGTGCCTGTTACATAATAAGAGCTAAAAATATTGAATAATAAATGACAGTATATATATTTTGATAGATTCAATGATAATAGTATTTAATTTTTCATTCTTAGAAATTTCCACTTTATAAATACTAAAGGAGGCAGAAGGTGTGTTAGCTATAAAGTCTTAGAAGTAATTCCCACATGTTTCAACCAGAGAAAACCCACACATAATAACAAGATCCAGCACAACCAGAGATAAATAAATAAACAAATATTTTTAAAAAGAAGTAATATTACTAACATTCAAGTTCAAATTGACAGTGGAAACTCTTGAGGTTCTAGATTTATTTTTGTCACTCTTTTCTGATTGGAAAAAAAATATTTATCTCTCTTCAAATAATAAAAAAGCCTCTTTCTTTTGACCACACTGCAAGGCATCTGGGATCTTATTTTGGGAACCAGGGATCAAACCCACAATCCCTGCATTGAAAATGGTGAGTCTTAACCACTGGACCATCAAGGAATTCTCTTCTCAAATAGTTTAGACAGTGTTTCCATGAAGAAAGTCTCTGTAATTAAACAAATGCTTGAAATTATCTTTCCAAAGTGCTTCTAAATACAAGAAGACCAGGAGGAATATTTTCTTCTTTAGGGGGAAGCTGATTTTGCTCATATTCTAAAACTGCATCTTCTATTTTACCTAGATATACTAGGTCATAAACTATAGTTTGATTTTTTAAACTAGAATTACGTGTTATTGTGCATGCCATTCCAAGTACAAATGGAAGATTTGTGCTTCTCAATTTGTCTGAACTGCTATCTACCAAGCAAGAATAAACTTACCAACATCTGTCCAAAGCAGTAAAAAGATTTATGACCAGCATTGGCCCAAGATGGCAGTCTGTCTGTTGGAAAAGAAAACTCAATAAGTGAGCTGAATAGTAGAATAAACACAGCTGAAGATCAATTTGGCTAGCTACTAGATTGAATCGATGAACTCTCTGAAAGTGATTGATTAATCATCCTAGCTTTTACAGTAACCCCCTTTATTTCCTGCTGATTTAGCAGCATAAGGGGACAAAAATGGCCATTGGCAGTTTTGGCATCCAATTTAATGGAACCATGACTTGTTGCCTGGTAGCAACCTTTCTCCATTGGGAATAGAACTCACCGAGCCCAATATTACAGGAATGGGTGGGAAGGGGGGACTATGACAGCAGATTATTTGGCTTTAGAGTAAAAGAGTCATATCCCATCTCCTGAATTGTGGGGTCCATACATTCTAATTATAGGAGAATGACCATCACATACTAAGTACTAGCTGAAGACATATATGACACTATCAGGACTCAAGATTTTATTTCTCCAAGATGGTACCATAACTAAGACTGTGCTGTGCTGTGCTTAATCACTCAGTCATGTCTGACTCTTTGCAACCCCATAGCCTGAAGCCAATCAGGACACTCTGTCCATGGGAATTCTCCAGGCAAGTAAACTGGAGTGGTTTGCCATGCCCTCCTCCAGGGGATCTTCCCAACCCAGGGATCAAACCCAGGTCTCCCACATTGCAGGCAGATTCTTTACTGTCTGAGCCACCGGGGAAGTCCTAAGTAGAACTACAGCAGCCTATCTCACAATTTTTTCAAACAACTGCTTCTGGTTGATGAAAGATTTTGCACCAATGAATTTGTGGCTATGAGCCGATTGCTCTAATTCCTTCACTATAAAGCATGTTCTTTGGAGATGCTGCATGAGATACTCTGGCAATGGATACGGTGTTCTGTAAGTTTATGAATGGTGGTATTGGTAGAAACACCATGGGAAGTAAGGAAATATTGTATCTCTGTGGACACGTATTCCAAACTATTGCTCTCTCTGTGATGAGAGGAGTCCCAAACAATCAATCTGTTGGGAGATGCTTGGCTGGAACTCTGCAAAATGTGCCAAGTATATTTCACTGTTAGCCTTTGTCATTCACAGATTGGGAACTCGGCAGTGACAGTAGCCAGATCAGTCTGAGTACAAAAACTTTATAAAGTTGAGCCCATGTATGGCTTCCATCTTTGTTTTCATGGCCACTGAGTCTATGTCCATTGAGCAAGCACCAATATGACTGGGGAAAGAGTGAGCAGTCACATCTTCCTTCTGCTTACTGAGGGCCGTGTCTAGTTTACAGCCATCCATTTTCATTTAACTGGGACACTATATCATATTAGATCTAGTCTGACAAAAAACCTACAGCACAATAGTTAATAATTCTCAAAGACTAACAGAAACTCTGCAATTTGCAAGAGGCTTAGGAAAGACCCACCAACTGCCTTGGAATACAATAGCAGGCAGCTGTTGACAAGAAACGTTTGAAGTTGCAACACAATTGGGATTTTAGCTTCTTTAAAGGTAATAGGACACACAGTAAAGTCAATGAATTCCATAGACATGAGCCTATGGCTTCCCCTTCTTTTCTGTAAAATACAGTTTCTTGGTCATAAAAATAAGTCATTCTGTAAGCTCAACCACAGGACTGGAAAAGATCAGTTTTCATCCCAATCCCAAAGAAAGGCAATGCCAAAGAATGCTCAAACTACCACACAGTTGCAATCATCTCACACGCTAGTAAAGTAAAGCTCAAAATTCTCCAAGCCAGGCTTCAGCAATACGTGAACTGTGAACTTCCAGATGTTCAAGCTGGTTTTAGAAAAGGCAGAGGAACCAGAGATCAAATTGCCAACATCTGATGGATCATCAAAAAAGCAAGAGAGTTTCAGAAAAACTTTCTGCTTTATTGACTATGCCAAAGCCTTTGACTGTGTGGATCACAATAAACTGTGGAAAATTCTGAAAGAGATGGGAATACCAGACCACCTGACCTGCCTCTTGAGAAATCTGTATGCAGGTAAGGAAGCAACAGTTAGAATTAGACATAGAACAACAGTCTGTTTCCAAATAGGAAAAGGAGTACGTCAAGGCTGTATATTGTCACCCTGCTTATTTAACTTCTATGCAGAGTACATCAAGAGAAACGCTGGGCTGGAGGAAGCACAAGCTGGAAACCAGATTGCCGGGAGAAATAGCAGTAACCTCAGATATGCAGATGACACCACCCTTATGGCAGAAAGTGAAGAAGAACTAAAGAGCCTCTTGATGAAAGTGAAAGAGGAGAGTGAAAAAGTTGGCTTAAAGCTCAACATTCAGAAAACTAAGATCATGGCATCTGGTTCCGTCACTTCATGGCAAATAGATGAGGAAACAGTGGAAACAGTGGCTGACTTTATTTTTTTGGGCTCCAAAATCACTGCAGATGGTGATTGCAGCCATGAAATTAAAAGATGCTTACTCCTTGGAAGGAAAGTTATGATCAACCTAGACAGAATATTAAAAAGCAGAGACATTACTTTGCCAACAAAGGTCCATCTAGTCAAGGCTATGGTTTTTCCAGTGGTTGTGTATGGATGTAAGAGTTGGACTATAAAGAAAGCTGAGTGCATAAAAATTGGTGCTTTTGAACTGTGGTGTTGGAGAAGACTCTTGAGAGTCCCTTGGACTGCAGGGAGATCCAACCAGTCCATCCTAAAGCAGATAAGTCCTGGGTGTTAATTGGAAGGAATGATGTTGAAACTGAAACTCCAATACTTTGGCCACCTGATGCAAAGTGCTGACTCATTGGAAAAGACCCTGATGCTGGGAAAGATTGAAGGCAGGAGGAGAAGGGGACGACAGAAGATGAGATGGTTGGATGGCATCACCGACTCAATGGACATGGTTTGGGTGGACTCTGGGAGTTGATGATGGACAGGGAGGCCTGGTGTGCTTCGGTTCAGGGGGTTGCAAAGAGTTGGACACGACTGAGAGACTGAACTGAGCTGAACTGAACTGAACTGTAAGCTCAACAATGTGGTTTGAACAAAAGCATGTGGGTAAGAAGGTAAGTCCATACATAAATACAGAGCAAGTTATCTTCCCAGGAAGGAAAATTTGCTGCCTCATACCTTAGTGGAACGGGTTCAATGTAGTCAACCTGCCACCAGGTGGCTTAGGTTGGCAGGTAGGGCCCTGAGATAAATTAAAGTTTGAGCCTTGTGACTAATTGATAGAAAAAATGGCCAGGAATTTTTCTCATCTACTTATGAATGTTCCCTTGACTTGGAGAGAAGGATCTCACAAATGGAGTCTATTTCTCCTTTCCATAAATCTGGGCAGGACTATGATTCAGTTAAGCCAGTTAAATGTTAACAAATTGGGGATTTCTCACTTTCTACTTTTGGAACATGTTTGCCATCTTGTGAAAAAAAATTTTTTTTTTTTTTTTTTATATCTATGGTAACTCCTTTGAGACCATGTAATATTCAGGCTTCCCAGGTAGTTTGGTGGTAAAAGAATCTGCTTGGCAATACAGGAGACGTGGGTTCAATCCCTGGGTCAGGAAGATTCCCTAGAGGAGGAAATGACAACCCACTCCAATATTCTTGCCTGAAGAGAAATTCCATGGACATTGGAACCTGGTGGGCTACAGTCCATGAGATCGTAAAGAGCTGGACATGATTGAGCAACTGAGCATGAAAATGAGAACAACTTGGAACTTGGTAGTTTAGAAGAGTAACTGATGACATCAGCTAAATGAGCTGAAGAAGTTAGTTTGCAAAATTTCATTGGGGAACTGTAATTCTCAAGTCTCTGGAAACTGTTGACTGGAGAAGCTGCTATATAGCTTGTGGTTGTTCATATGCCTGATCACTGTGAAATCTTAATAATGCCTTCTCCTCACTTTCACCCCACAAGCCTGATATGCATTCCTAATATAGACTCTTGAAAGGAAAAAAAGGGTCTTTTGAGATGTTTTCTGGCTTCTCCTTTGCAATCCACAAAGCCCATAGATGTAACTGGTAGTAATGTAGACTTGGCAACCAACAGCACAGATTAGCATATCTTCACATGGAATACTCATCCTGAAGGGTTCAATCATGTACTTCTCACAAAGACATCCTTACAAGAAACTCCTACAGCTCAATTTCAGAAAAATAAATGACCCAATCAAAAAATGGGCCAAAGAATTAAATAGACATTTCTCCAAAGAAGACATACAGATGACTAACAAACACATGAAAAGATGCTCAACATCACTCATTATCAGAGAAATGCAAATCAAAACCACTATGAGGTACCATTTTACACCAGTCAGAATGACTGTGATCCAAAAGTCTACAAGCAATAAATGCTGGAGAGGGTGTGGAGAAAAGGGAACCCTCTTACACTGTTGGTGGGAATGCAAACTAGTACAGCCACTATGGAGAACAGTGTGGAGATTCCTTAAAAAACTGGAAATAGAACTGCCCTATGATCCAGCAATCCCACTGCTGGGCATACACATGGAGGAAACCAGAAGGGAAAGAGACACGTGTACTCCAATGTTCATTGCAGCACTGTTTATAATAGCCAGGACATGGAAGCAACCTAGATATCCATCAGCAGACGAATGGATAAGAAAGCTGTGGTACATATACACAATGGAGTATTATTCAGCCATTAAAAAGAATACATTTGAATCAGTTCTAATGAGGTGGATGAAACTGGAGCCTATTATACAGAGTGAAGTAAGCCAGAAAGAAAAACACCAATACAGTATACTAATGCATATATATGGAATTTAGAAAGATGGTAACAATAACCCTGTATACGAGACAGCAAAAGAGACACTGATGTATAGAACAGTCTTTTGGACTCTGTGGGAGAGGGAGAGGGTGGGATGATTTGGGAGAATGACATTGAAACATGTATAATATCATATGTGAAACGAGTCGCCAGTCCAGGTTTGATGCAGGATACAGGATGCTTGGGGCTGGTGCACTGGGACGACCCAGAGGGATGGTATGGGGAGGGAGGAGGGAAGAGGGTTCAGGATGGGGAACACATGTATACCTGTGGTGGATTCATGTTGATATATGGCAAAACCAATACAATATTGTAAAGTTAAAAAATAAAATAAAATAAAAAAGACATCCTGCCCCCATCTTCCAAGTTCCTATTCATCTGAAAAACTCTCAGCCATTGCTAATGAATTAATGTAGATGCCTATTTAAAGTTCTAGCACCTACTTAAAGCCATTTATCAACCCCAAATGTTGTGAGCAACTAAAAGTTTTGCTGGAAATTCTGTCCCCTGAAAGGCGCTTCTTTCTCCATTATCTCTTAGGGACAGTCTTTACTTCTCAGTGTGTATATACTGTACCAGTCAGACAATTCCCACTAGCACCAGCACACAGTAAAGATTCATCTATAAACCAAGCTTATCTTTTCTTTTCTTTCTTTTCTTCGTAACTACCTGGTCATAGTGAATTTCCCTAGGTATGTGGGTTGGAAGGAATGTTGACAAAACAGCAGGGGTAGATACCATGGAAGCTGGGCCAGCAGTTGTGAAGTTTTTCCCTTCTAGATCTGGTGGTGCACACACGATTTCAATTTTGCAAGAGATTACTGCTGTGCATTACCAATTTCATGATACTGTAGATGGGATAAAATGTATTTCATCAGGGAAAATTTAGTTTCTTTTATGATTGATGTCCCTTGGACATGTATGTAGTTTCTATTGAAGCACAGCTGCAAGCCAGAAGCTGTTTTTCAAATGGAAAACAGTTGCATTGCATAAAATCTTTAAGGGTCTAAACTATGAGTTTCATATTGTTCAAGGCTTAACATAGAACCATAGACGTTTTCAATGTCATTGGTTGGTCAAATGAAAATTATGGAAGTCTGGCTTTGTCACTAAAAAGTCTTTTGTGTTTACCTAGAAGAAAAGTTAGAGAGGCATACTCAAATATATTCTGCTTTGCCTCCTAAATTAAAAGCATTTTGGACTTCCCTGGTGGTGCAGTGGATAAGAATCCACCATCAATGCAGTGGGCATGGATTCGATCCTTGATCCAGGAAGATCCCACATGCCATGGAGCAACTAAGTCTGTATGCCATGACTACTGAGCCCATGCTCTAGGGTCTGCAAGCTGCAACTACTGAAACCTGGATCCTAGAGTCGTAGCTCTGCAACAAGGGAGGCCACTACAAGGAGAGGCCCACGCTCTGGAATGAAGAGTAGCCCTTGCTTTCCACAACTAGAGAAAGCCAGTGCAAAGCAATGAAGATACAACCCAGACAAAAATAAAATAAATAACGATGTATTCATTTATATAAATAACTATATATCATTTTATATGTATACAAAGCATTTCATCATTTTTTCTCTGCTTTGTGGTAGCATAAAGCATAGCTATTTTACTTTTTCTTAAAGGGAATATCTCCTGATGCCTTCAGACCATGGAAACTTAGAATGCTCTCTGCTATATGGGGGTTTTTATACATGCATGGGTTTTATTTCTCCTTCTACACAATGCATATAAATTAAGAATATATCTAGGCTGCTTTTTATGTCTTGCTCAATAGGCTCATGTTGATGTTCTGATATCAAGATAATCAATGTCACTGTTGACTATAGCAAAGGCAAGGCATTTGATAGACCAAGATGAAAGGCAATGAAAGTGACCATCCATTCACATGAAGGCAAATTGCCACTAATTTACTTTGTGATAAAATTTTATTAAAATTATATGCTTGATAAATTTCTGATGTCAGTTACAGAGATAAGTATTTGCTCCACTAAAGATATTACAGCCAGAATGACAGTTGTGATTGGCACTATCAATTGGTTAATGTGGATATAATCAGCATCCTTCCTCAGTCAGTCTCTCCCATCAGGAAGCTTCCATAAGCTTCTTATCCTTCTTCATCAGAGGGCAGACACACTGGAAACCATAATCACAGAAAACTAACCAATCTGATCACATGGACCACAGCCTTGTCTAATTCAATGAAACTATGAGCCATGCCATATAGGGCCACCCAAGAAAGATGGGTCATGGTAGAGAGTTCTGACAAAACATGGTCCATGTTTTGGAGAAGGGAATGTCAAATCAGTTCAGTATTCTTGCTTTGAGAACCAAATGAACAGTATGAATAGGCAAAAAGACCCTGAAAGATGAACTCCCCAAATCGGTAGGTGCCCAATATGCTACTGGAGATCAGTAGAGAAATAACTCCAGAAAGAATGAAGAAATGGATCCAAAGAAAAACAACAACCAGTTGTGGATGCGAGTGGTGATGGAAGTAAAGTCCAATGCTGTAGAGAGCAGTATTGCATAGGAACCTGGAATGTTAGGTCCATGACTCAAGGCAAATTGGAAGTGGTCAAACAGGAGATGGCAAGACTGAACATCGACATTTGAAGAATCAGCAAAATAAACTGGTCTGAAATGGGTGAATTTAATTCAGATGACTATTATATCTACTACTGTGGGCAAGAATTCCATAAAAGAAATGGAGTAGTCATCATAGTCAACAAAAGAATCTGAAATACAGTACTTGGATGCAATCTCAGAAATGACAGAATGATCTCTGTTCCTTTCAAAGGCAAACCATTCAGTATTACAATAATCCAAGTCTATGTCCCAATGAATGATGCTGAAGAAGCTGAAACTGAATGGTTCGATGAAGACCTACAAGACCTTCTAGAACTAACGCCCCAAAAAAGATGTCTTTTTCATTACAGGAGACTGGAATGCAAAACTAGGAAGTCAAGAGCTACCTGGAGTAACAGGCAAATTTGGCATTGGAATACAAAATGTGGCAGGTCAAATGCTAACAGAGTTTTGCCAAAAGTATGCACTGGTCATAGCAAACATCCTCTTTCAACAACATAAGACTCTACACATGGACATCACCAGATGGTCAACACTGAAATAATATTGATGATATTCTTTGCAGACAAAGATGCAGAAACTCTATACAGTCAGCAAAACCAAGACTGGGAGCTGACGATGGCTCAAATCCTGAACTCCTTATTGCCAAAGTCAGACTTAAATTGAAGAAAGTAGGGAAAAACACACCAGATGGTCAACACTGAAATAAGATTGATGATATTCTTTGCAGCTAAAGATGCAGAAGCTCTATACAGTCAGCAAAAGCAAGACTGGGAGCTGATGATAGCTCAAATTCTGAACTCCTTATTGCAAAAGTCAGACTTAAATTGAAGAAAGTAGAGAAAAACAGTAGACAATTTAATACTATGACCTAAATCAAATCCCTTGCAATTACACAGTGGAAGTAAGAAATAGATTCAAGGGATTAAATCTGATAGAGAGAGTGCCTGAAGAAATATGGATGGAGGTCCATGACATTGTACACAAGGCAGGGATCAAGGCCATCTCCAAAAAAAAAAAAAAAAAAAAAAAGGCAAAAAAGCATAGTGATTGTCTGACAAGGCCTTACAAATAGCTGAGAAAAGAAAAGAAGCAAAAGGCAAAGAAGAAAAGGAAAGATATATCCATTTGAATACACAGATAAAAAGCATAACAAGGAGAGATAAGAAAGCCTTCCTCAGTGATCAATGCAAAGAAATAGAGGAAAACAATAGAATGGGAAAGATTAGAGATCTTGTCAAGAAAATTAGAGATACTAAGGAAAAATTACATGCAAAGATGGGCACAATAAAGGACAGAAATGGTATGGACCTAACAGAAGCAGAAGATATTAAGAAGAGGTGGCAAGAATACACAGGAGAATTATACAAAAAAGAACATCACAACCCAGATAATCATGATGGTGTGATCACTCACCTAGAGCCAGACATCCAGGAATGCAAAGTCAAGTGGGCCTTAGGAAGCATCACTAAGAACAAAGTTAGTGAAGATGATAGAATTCCAGTTGAGCTATTTCAAGTCCTAAAAGATGATGCTGTGAAAGTGCTGCACTCAATATTCCAGCCAATTAGGAAAACTCAGCAGTGGCCACAGGACTGGAAAAGGTCAGTTTTCATTCCAATCCCAAAGAAAGGCAATGCCAAAGAATGCTCAAACTACTGCACAATTGCACTCATCTCACATGCTAGTAAAGTAATGCTCAAAATTTTCCAAGCCAGGCTTCAATAGTATGTAAACCATGAACTTCCAGATGTTAAAGCTGGATTTATCAAAGGCAGAGGAACAAGAAAATGGCAATCTACTCCAGTACTCTTGCCTGGAAAATCCCATGGATGGAGGAGCCTGGTGGGCTGCAGTCCATGGGGACACAACTGAGTGACTTCACTTTCACTTTTCATTTTCATGCACTGGAGAAGGAAATGGCAACCCACTCCAGTGTTCTTGCCTGGAGAATCCCAGGGACGGGGGAGCCTGGTGGGCTGCCGTCTATGGGGTTGCACAGAGTCGGATAGGACTGAATTGACTTAGCAGCGGCAGCAGCAGCAGCAGCAGAGGAACAAGAGATCAAATTGCCAACATCTGTTGGATCATCAAAAAAGCAAAAGAGTTCCAGAAAAACATCTATTTCTGCATCATTGACTATGCCAAAGCCTGTGACTTTGTGGATCACAACAAACTGTGGAAAATTCTGAAAGATGGGAATACCAGACCACCTGACATGCCTCTTGAGAAGTCAGTATGCAGGTCAGGAAGCAACAGTTAGAACTGGACATGAAACAACAGACTGGTCCCAAATAGGGAAAGGAGAAGGTCAAGGCTGTTTATTGCCACTCTGCTGTTTTACATATATGCAGACTATATGAGAAATACTGGGTTGGAGGAAGCACAAGCTGGGATTAAGATTGCCGGGAGAAATATCAATAATCTCAGGCATGCAGATGACACCATCCTTATGGCAGAAAGCAAAGAACTAAAGAGCCTCTTGATGAAAGTGAAAGAGGAGAGTGGAAAAGTTGGCTTAAAGCTCAACATTCAGAAAACTAAGATCAGGCATCCAGTCCCATCACTTCATGGCAAATAGATGGGGAAACAGTGGAAAGAGTGTCAGACTTTATTTTTGGGGGCTCCAAAATTACTGCAGATGGTGATTGCAGCCATGAAATTAAATTAAATTTGCTCCTTGGGAGAAAAGTTATGACCAGCCTAGACAGAATATTAAAAAGCAGAGACTACTTTGGCAAAAAGGTCTGTCTATTCAAAACTATTGTTTTCCCAGCAGTTATGTATGGATGTGAGAGTTGGACTATAAAGAAAGCTGAAAGCTGAAAAATTGATACTTTTGAACTGTGGTGTTGGAGAAGACTCTTGAGAGTCCCTTGGACTGCAAGGAGATCCAACCAGTCCATCCTAAAGGAAATCAGTCCTAAATATTCATTGGAAGGACCGATGTTGAAGCTGATACTCCAATACTTTGGCCACTTGATGCGAAGAACTGACTCATTTGAAAAGTCCCTGATGATAGGGATGATTGAAGTGGGGAGGAGAAGGGAACAACAGAGGATGAGACGGTTGGATGGTATCATCAACTCAATGGACATACATTTGAGTAAACTCCAGGAGTTGGTGATGGAATGGGAGTTCTAGCCTGCTGCAGTCTGTGGGTTTGCAAAGAGTCAGACACAAGTGAGTGACTGAACTGAACTGAACTCAAGGAACACTTGAATTTTGTGCTGGCCAAGTAGAAACCATAAATTTGATTTTATAGTAGGAATTTAGGGATGTTCAAGGAAAAAGAGATGATCTCAATGTAGCAGTATTATGCCCAGTTTATTTGGGCACTGCTTTGGGATAAAGCAATCTAAATACCTTCTTAAGCTGTATGTGTGCTGGAGAATGGAAAGACAACCCATGAATGTGTAAGGACCATATATAGCATACATATGTGCAAGGAAAATCTCTCATCATATGAGATAATCCAGGCACTACACTCCAGTATTCTTGCCTGGAGAATCCCATGGATGGAGAAGCCTGTACAGGTTGCAAAGAGTTGGACAGGACTGTGCAATTCACTTTTTTTTTTTTTTTTTTTTAATGCAGAAGGGGAGGAACAAAGAGAAGGATCAGAGATGGGACTTATCTTATCTAGATAATGACTCTTAGAGGCACAGTGACTAGAGTCTGGCTCAGAGCTCCAAAGGGCAGTGATTGGTCTTCATAGCCACAGGGTTTATCTAATCTATAAAGATAAATTAGGTTAGCAGATGTGAGGAACAGTTTTCTAGGATACACAAAGCAAGCAGGCGCTAAAATCAGCTTTGCAAGCTACCTAGAGAGGTAAGATGGGGTGGAGGGGAGGTTCAGATGGGAGGGGACCTATGAGTAAGTAAGTGTAAATAAGTGTTAGTCGCTCAGTCATGCCTGACTCTTTGTGACCCCATGGACTGCAGCCCACTAGGCTCCTCTGTCCCTGAGATTTGCCAGGCAAGGATACTGGAGTGGATTGCCATTTCCTTCTCCAGGGGATCTTCCCAACTCAGGGATCGAGCCCGGGTCTTCTGCACTGCAGGCAGATTCTTTACCGACTGAGCTACAAGGAAAGCCCTATGTCTACTTGGTGGCTGATTCACATTGTTGTATGACAGAAGTCTACACAATATTGTAAGGCAATTACCCTTCAATTAAAAATGAATTAATTAAAAAATAAAATAAAATACATTTTAAAAAGGAAGAAAAAAAATTGGATGTGTAAAAATTTGAGTTTGGCCCTGGTAAGATTCTAAGATAAATTTCAGTGTATGTAGAGAAATAAATCAGAGAAGGCAATGGCATCCCACTCCGGTAGTCTTGCCTGGAAAATCCCATGGACGGAGGAGCCTGGTAGGCTGCAGTCCATGGGGTCGCTAAGAGTCAGAAACGACTGAACGACTTCACTTTCCCTTTTCACTTTCATGCATTGGAGAAGGAAATGGCAACCCACTCCAGTGTTCTTGCCTGGAGAATCCCAAGGACAGGGGAGCCTGGTGGGCTGCCATCTCTGGGGTCACATAGAGTCGGACACGACTGAAGTGACTTAGCAGAAACAGCAGCAGCAGCAGAGAAATAAATAATTCAAAGGCCAATACACAGAGGTCATCTTTGATTCACTTCTGTAACAGTCTTATTCTAATCATTGTTATTGCATCTTTCAAGTATTTTCTGATGAATCTAATCACTGAATTTCACCCAAGGCCACAGTATTGTTTTTAGTTGATTGATTAATTTAGTACTTGGGTAGCTGTAGAGGATGTTATTCAGGAAGTGAAAGTGAAAGTCACTCAGTCATGTCCTATTCGTTGTGACACCATGGACTATACAGTCCATGGAATTCTCCAGGCCAGTATACTGGAGTAGGTAGCCTTTCCCTTCCCCAGGGGATCTTCCCAAACCAGGGATCAAACACAGGTCTCCTGCATTGCAAGCTCTCCTTAATTATATCTTGAGTTCATTGGTAAAGTTAGTAATACAAGTATCTGGTCAGTTACTAAGTGTGCCTAATCCCATCATGGATTCTAAACATAGAGAAGTAACCACAGTTTTTCTAAATTCTCAGTGAGATGGATTTGTCCCAAGACTGTACTATCACCAATTGTTTTTTTAAGCCCCAATCTAACTGGTAGAATGTGAGGTTTTTGGTCTTCGAGCATATATGTCATTTTAAAAAGTCAGCAACTTACAACTTGAAAGGGAAGATAAATTCATTTTTCCCAATGCTTAGATCCTCAGTAAACGGCATCAGGTTCCACCAGGGAAAGCTTTGGGAATGAGTAATGGTGTGTAACTATTACATGATCCCACTGTCCTTCCCCAAACATTTATTGCCTCCCTTCAATTTGAGGTATCTTTGAGTAAATTTGAGTAAGTAGGGGGACTGAACAAGAGATTTTGAATGCCTGCTTAATGATACAATTTGGCTTTTTTTCCCCGCTCGACATAAAAATTTTGCATCATGTGATGGCAAACTGCTCTAATACTACACACCCAATAAGAATTCAAACATTAACACAAATTTCTGCAGACCTGAAAACACTCTTATTGTACCCTTCCATTCTGTGGTTGGATATACTAATTATACTATACTTTGTCATTGGCATCTCAACCTACTATCTATAGCTGTAAGGTTCTTGGGGCTTCCCTAGTGGCTCAGTGGTAAAGAATCCACCTGCCAATGCAGGAGATGTGGGTTTGATCCCTGATACAGGAAGATCCCACATGCTATGCAGCATCTAAGCCCATAAAACACAACTCCTGAGACTGTGCTCCAGAGCCCAGGAGCTGCAGCTATCCAGTCCATGTGCCACAACTGCTTGAGGCCGGCTTACCTAGAGCCTGTGCTTCACAGCAAGAGGAGCCATGGCAATGAGAAGCCCACATGCTGAAACTAGAATGTAGCAACAAAAACTCATCACAGTCAAAAATAAAGAAATAAATACAGTTGCAAGATTCCATTATTTCTATTGATATCAAGAAACTTAAATCCTTTACATTAGAGCATAATCTCTGACCTATAGAACAATCACTGCAAACTATTAAGGATGCTCCTTCTCAGTAATAATTTTTAAAATATATCTTCTCAACTTTCCCTCATATTTTGTATCTATAGTGACATTGCAGGATTCCAGAGTTTTAACACAATATATTCATTACACCATTCCCACTTCCTTAAGACTGTATACTCCTTCCAGGATGGATCTTACTGTCATTTCAAACTCATTCACATTAGGCCACTGTGGATTCTGGGCTTCATATAGCCGTTCTGGCACTCTAGATACCTTTGTGCACTCAGCGATGCCAGATATCCTGTGAGTGCACCTGTGTACATACACATTTGACTTGCTTATTTTTACAAAAAGACTTTCAGAATTATCAAGATTCTGTTGAATCTATAGATCATTTAGGGACACTTGAAATTTTAACAGTGATAAACCAAATACTAATAATATGTGAATACAAAAAATTTTTCATATTTTCAGCACTAATTTTTTTATACCAAAAGCAGATAGACTTCAATAAAAAGAGAATTTCAAAAGAGATATTTTTTAGAATAAAATCTGCATTTACTGATACAAGATATTCATAATCATTTGAGAAATGTTTTGTAGTTTAAAAACACAACTGACATTTTATATTGGCCTTATGACTTTGCTAAAAGGATTTAGTTCTAGTAGTCTTTTTGTAGATTCCATTAGATTTTCTGTAAAAAAATTTTTTTTTCTATGAATAAAGGAATATTTACTTCTTCCTTCCCAATCGTTATGCTTCCTATCTCTATTATTTTTTCTTTATGCAGTGTTAAGTGGAAAAAGAAAGCAGGTATGCTTGCTTTTGTTCTGAGTGAGAAAGAATTTCATCATGAAGTGTTATACTAGCTATAGGTTTTATAGATGCTCTTCTACCAAACTGAAGAAATTCTTTGCTTTTTTTCTGATTGGCTGGTAATTAAGCCACTGTGGCTTAATAAATATTTAAGAAATTATATTATGTTTTCCTTTAGTCTCTTACTTATTAGAGATTAATTTTCAAACATTAGCTCAACTTTGAATTTCAAAGATAAACTGCATTTAGACCATAATTATGTGCCCTTCACCTCCTCCTGATATTGATAATTCGTGTCTTCTCACTTTCTGTAATGTTTTCCTTGATCAGCCTATCTGGATTTATCATCCCATTCAGAAAACCAGCTAAATAATAGCTATATGCTTAATTTTCAAATGTTTTTCATTGAAATTTTGATTATATATATATATTAGTTTTGAAGCAATTATAATATTTATTGGGCTTCTGGATAGGCACATTACATTAGATTTCCTTAATTTATAAAAATTAATCCCTTAAGTTTTCATCTATTTCATAAATATATGTACATTTGTATGTGATATTTCAACTTATTTTTTTGTTTGCCAAGTTTAAAATATATGTTAGTTATAGAGAAAAGCTCTCACTATATATGCTTTTGATATTTTAATCAAATTATTTCAAAATGTTAATAGATATGTGTACATATATAGGTGTAATCTTTCTCTACATTTCCAAAGGGATCTATCTTAACCATATACCAGAATGTTAAGGGATTACTGTATGTTGGCTGTGAGCTGATGCTATTTTCAAGAGATCTAAAGTACATTGTGATTCATATTTTTAAAAGGTTTAATTTTATTATCATATAAAATTACCTGTTTTAAGCATGATGATCCAATTTTGGCTGAAGTCTGCTTCAGAATGGGTCTATTGATCATAAAGCCAAGTGAACCCCCTAGACTTTTCTCTCTCTTCTCTTCTTTAAGATTTAAAGCAAAATCCCATTTCTGTAGGAATTGATGAGCTTAGTGCCACAATAAAAGTCTTGAAAGATGGAGAGCTGAAGACTTCTGTCATACCCCTGTTAAGCTAGCCTGTTTGGACAGTGCAGAAACTAAAAGACCTTGGAGAATATAAATGGGTTATCATAAACTATCCCATGCACTTTCTAATCATGTTACTGTTGAAGATCTGGTCCCTTGTGCAGCTCTTGATGTGATGGTTTACAATCATGTCGTTGGACTTTAAAGCAGAAAGTTTTAAATCCCTCAGATATTTGGTTAACAGAACACACGTGTGCCATAAGTGAGAAACCAACCTAATTCTTTTTACCAGAACTGTAACAATCTAAGGCCCAACAGCCAACAGTAGCCACATTAGCTTTTCCAGGTATAAAAAAGTTAATGCTGGAATTAAAAGCTTAAAAGAAAAGTTAGAAGGACTGAAAGGAAAAAAAAAAAAAAAGATCAAGAAGGCAAGAAGGCCTATTCTGAAAGATAAAAGGCCGATTCTGAAAGATAAGAAGTCCAGGAACAAATTTCAGTAAAGCTACCAGATATCTTAGTCGGAAGCTCCCAAGAACTGTCTTGGAAAGGGCTGCAGTGCTGAGTCTATGTGAAACTCTCACTCATTGTCTTAGTATGCAGCAGCCAAGCAGGTAGTTCCCCAGTGCTGTTTGAAACGATGCAGTGAAATCTCCCATCTGCTCATTTGTCTCCTTGTGACAGCCTCCAGAGAATAATGGCTTTTCTGGCTCTTCTGTCTTCTAAAGCTCACACAAGCGTCTATCGTTGGCAAACTCTAACAAGGAAACATATGGCAAAAGGAGTTTTGGAAATGCAGAAGAGACCTTGGAAAGACATGGTTATGCCAAATTGACAATAGCCAACCTATCACATGATAGAAGTTAAATTACCTCATTTTGTAAATGAGGAAATAACATAAAGATGTTAAACAACTTGCTCAAGGTTACACAGCTGTTAATTGGCACAGCAACTTACTTACCTGCTTGTTTGTACCCTTCACAAGATGCACAATCCCTCTGACACCAAGGTAAGGCTTGTACCTTGTTCATTGTTACAGACTAAGAGGCTAATACATCTCCAGGTGTGTGCATACATGCATGCTCAGTTGTGTCCAACTTTTTGTGACCCTTTGGACAGTGGCCCTCCAGGGTCCTATGTCCATGGGATTTTCTTGCCAAGAATACTGGAGTTGGTTGCCATTTCCTTCTCCAGTGATCTTCCTGACCCAAGGATCGAACCCACATCTCCTACATCTACTGAATTTCAGATGGATCCTTTATCTGCTGAGCCATTGCGGAAGCCCCTACCAGGTGTGGGTTAAGCATTAAATAAATATCTGGTATACAGCTAATGATGATGCAATATTTTAAGGAAAAGATCACAAAGTTTAGTTTTTTCAGAAAACTTGCTGAAATTTTTTTTAACTTTTGATTTTTTAAATTAAGATAAAACTGACATATAGCTTTTTTTAGTTTTAGGTGTAGAACATCTTGAGTCAATATTTATATATTTTAGTTTTAGGTGTAGGACATCATGAGCCAATATTTACATATAATTTCATCAAGTGAAATGATTGCCATAATAAGTCTAGTTATCATTTTCCCATCACACTTGGTTACAGAGTTTAAGATTGTTTTTATGTGTGTGTGTATATATATATATATACATATATATATGTGTGTGTGTGTGTGTGTGTGTATATATTTATAATCTTTTTCAAATTATTTTCCCTTTAGGTTTTTACATAATATTGAGCAGAGTTCCAACAAGGACTTTCTGCATATTACAGGGAACTCTGCTCTATGTGCTTTTGTTAAATGAGTATGGAGTTATTTCTAACATATACTGAAGCTTCCAGTTCTGCCCTCCCAATCTATTGAAATTTCACTGGGAAAGATGTCTTTCTGCTAGTGCTTCTCCTGTGTCCATCATTTCCCGTGCACCTCACTCCAAGGCAGAAGGACTAGAGATGTTTTGTTTCATTATGGATGTCTTTTATACTTCTTACTTGGGAATTTTTCTTTGTATTTGGTGAATTGGTGGTGAAGAGTCCTCTTTCAGTTCTCTCTCTCTCTTTTTTTTTTTTCTCTTGTATAACATTTATATTCATGCAGAGTTCTCTAAGAACTCATGCCTCTTGTAATATTCTCTGATTTAGCTTTCTGTATTATTCAACCTGTTGTTTAATGCCTCTGACACATTTCAGATGTGACAATTATGGGTTCAATTTCAAACTAACCTACTGATTTTAGCTTTCTGGATTTTGTGCTCTTCACGAAGCTCATATACACCTCTTAGAAGGGAAAATAATTCTAGATGCTAACTTTCCTTTCTTTCTGCAACTGCTAATCTGGGGATCTTCATTTGCTTTCTTAAATTGGTGGTTTTCTTTTAAACTACCTAATTGCTTTATATAAACTTAGAATTTTGGAGAGAGCCGATTGGACTGCCTATGCAGAGAAGAAATAGGGAAGGAAGAAACATTCTTCCCTTTGTCAGCATTTAATTTCTGTATTTGTTGTGGTAATATTCGTAGTGTTCTCCTAGCCATGAGCTGCCAGTATCAAATGCAACTATCTCTTTATGAATCAGCTGGAACAAGCAATATTTGCTAACCATGCCAAATTTAAGGAGGAAGTAAAAACATGTACCATAATAGATAATTGCTATACTGATTTTAGTACTAGGTTAGATTGATTCAAGAATCCATAGACTAAGTTTTGTCTTCCCACCAACTGTTGCCCTATGACCTATTTCATTCTAACATCTCAAATCCTCAATGTTATGAGGACTAGAGAATTTCTTCTGGGTTTACTTTCACTTTATTAACCAGATTATTAAGTTTATTAATAAAAAGCGGCTGAGAGGAGCTACCCCACGTCCGAGGTCAGGGGCAGCGGCCGGGAGGACCTAACCTGCTCCCGAGGCCAAAGGCCACAGCTGGAAGGAGCAACCCCACCTCCAAGGAGTGGTGGCTGCACAGGCACAGGAGGGTCTAGAGGACCTATTCCACCTTCAAGGTCAGAAGGGGCGGTGGTGAGGAAATACCTCTCGTCCAAGGTAAGGAGCAGCGGCTGCGCTTTGCTGCAGCAGCCGTGAAGAGATACCCAAAGTCCAAGGTAAGAGAAACCCAAGTAAGATGATATGGTGAGAGGCATCATATGGCAGACACACTGAAACCATACTCACAGAAAACTAGTCAATCTAATCACACTAGGACCACAGCCTTGTCTAATTCAATGAAACTAAGCCATGCCCGTGGGGCCACCCAAGATGGGCTGGTCATGGTGGAGAGATCTGATAGAATGTGGTCCACTGGAGAAGGGAATGGCAAACCACTTCAGTATTCTTGCCTTGAGAACCCCATGAACACTATGAAAAGCAAAATGATAGGATACTTAAAGAGGAACTCCCCAGGTCAGTAGGTACCCAATATGCTACTGGAGATCATTGGAGAAATAACTCCAGAAAAAATGAAGGGATGGAGCCAAAGCAAAAACAATACCCAGTTGTGGATGTGACTGGTGATAGAAGCAAGGTCTGATGCTGAAAAGAGCAATATTGCATAGGAACCTGGAATGTCAGGTCCATGAATCAAGACAAATTAGAAGTGGTCAAACAAGAGATGGCAAGAGTAAACATCGACATTTTAGCAATCAGCAAACTAAAATGGCCTGGAATAGGTGAATTTAACAAAGATGACCATTATATCTACTACTGCGGGCAGGAATCCCTTAGAAGAAATGGAGTAGCCATCATGGTCAACAAAAGAGTTCGAAATGCAGTACTTGGATGCAATCTCAAAAACGATAGAATGATCTCTGTTCATTTCCAAGGTGAACCATTCAATATCACAGTAATCCAAGTCTATTCCCCAACCAGTAATGCTGAAGAAGCTGAAGTTGAACGGTTCTATGAAGACCTACAAAACCTTTTAGAACTAACACCCCAAAAAGATTTCCTTTTCATTATAGGGGACTGGAATGCAAAAGTAGGAACTCAAGAACCACCTGGAGTAACAGGCAAATTTGGCCTTGGAATATGGAATGAAGCAGGGCAAAGGCTAATAGAGTTTTGCAAAGAAACACGCTCTTCTGACAACACAAGAAAAGACTCTGCACATGGACATCACCAGATGGTCAACACCAAAAGCAGATTGACTATATTCTTTGCAGCCAAAGATGGAGAAGCTCTATACAGTCAACAAAAACAAGACTGGGAGCTGACTGTGGCTCAGATCATGAACTCCTTATTGCCAAATTCAGACTGAAATTGAAGAAAGTAAGGAAAACCACTAGACCATTCAGGTATGACCTAAATCAAATTCCTTATGATTATACAGTGGAAGTGAGAAATAGATTTAAGGGCCTAGATCTGATAGATAGAGTGCCTGATGAACTATGGAATGAGGTTCTTGACATTGTACAGGAGACAGGGATCAAGACCATCCCCGTGGAAAAGAAATGCAAAAAAGCAAAATGGCTGTCTGGGGAGGCCTTACAAATAGCTGTGAAAAGAAGAGAAGCGAAAAGCAAAGGAGAAAAGGAAAGATATAAGCATCTAAATGCAGAGTTCCAAAGAATAGCAAGAAGAGATAAGAAAGCCTTCTTCAGCGATCATGCAAAGAAATAGAGGAAAACAACAGAATGGGAAAGATTATAGATCTCTTCAAGAAAATTAGAGATACCAAGGGAACATTTCATGCAAAGATAGGCTTGATCAAGGACAGAAATGGTATGGACCTAACAGAAGCAGAAGATATTAAGAAGTGGCAAGAATACACGGAAGAACTGTACAAAAAATATCTTCACAACCAAGATAATCACGATGGTGTGATCACTCACCTAGAGCCAGACATCCTGAAATGTGAAGTCAAGTGGGCCTTAGAAAGCATCACTACAAACAAAGCTAGTGGAAGTGGCAGAATTCCAGTTGAGCTATTTCAAATCCTGAAAGATGATGCTGTGAAAGTGCTGCACTCAATATGCCAGCAAATTTGGAAAACTCAGCAGTGGCCACAGGAGTGGAAAAGGTCAGTTTTCATTCCAATCCCAAAGAAAGGCAATGCCAAAGAATGCTCAAACTACTACCGCACAATTGCACTCATCTCACACGCTAGTAAAGTAATGCTCAAAATTCTCCAAGCCAGGCTTCAGCAATATGTGAACCGTCAACTTCCAGATGTTCAAGCTAGTTTTAGAAAAGGCAGAGGAACCAGAGATCAAATTGCCAACATCTGCTGGATCATGGAAAAAGCAAGAGAGTTCCAGAAAAACATTTATTTCTGCTTTATTGACTATACCAAAACCTCTGACTGTGTGGATCACAATAAACTGTGGAAAATTCTGAAAGAGATGGGAATACCAGACCATCTGACCTGCCTCTTGAGAAATCGGTATGCAGGTCAGGAAGGAACAGTTAGAACTGGACATGGAACAACAGACTGGTTCCACATAGGAAAAGGAGTACATCAAGGCTGTATATTGTCACCCTGCTTATTTAACTTATATGCACAGTACATCATGAGAAACCCTGGGCTGGAAGAAGCACAAGTTAGAATCAAGATTGCCAGGAGAAATATCAGTAACCTCAGATATGCAGATGACACCACACTTATTGGCAGAAAGTAAAGAGGAACTAAAAAGCCTCTTGATGAAGGTGAAAGAGGAGAGTGAAATAGTTAACTTAAAACTCAACATTCAAAAAATGAAGATCATGGCATCTGGTCCCATCACTTCATGGGAAATAGACGGGGAAATAGTGTAAGCAGTGTCAGACTTTATTTTTGGGGGGGCTCCAAAATCACTGCAGATGGTGACTGCAGCCATGAAATTAAAAGATGCTTGCTCCTTGGAAGGAAAGTTATGACCAACCTAGATAGCATATTCAAAAGCAGAGACATTACTTTGCCAACAAAGGTCCATCTAGTCAAGGCTATGGTTTTTTTAGTGGTCATGTATGGATGTGAGAGTTGGACTGTGAAGAAAGCTGAGCACCAAAGAATTGATGCTTCTGAACTCTGGTGTTGGAGAAGACTCTTGAAAGTCCCTTGGACTGCAAGGAGATCCAACCAGCCCATTCTGAAGGAGATCAGCCCTGGGATTTCTTTGGAAGGAATGATGCTAAAGCTGAAACTCCAGTACTTTGGCCACCTCATGCGTCGAGTTGACTCATTGGAAAAGACTCTGATGCTGGGAGGGATTGGGGGCAGGAGGAGAAGGGGACGACAGAGGATGAGATGGCTGGATGGCATCACTGACTCAATGGACGTGAGTCTGAGTGAACTCCCAGAGTTGTTGATGGACAGGAAGGCCTGGCGTGCTGCGATTCATGGGGTCGCAAAGAGTCGGACATGACTGAGCGACTGAACTGAACTGAACTGAACTGAACCTTATTAACCTTATTGTTTAGACTGCTAATTGCTATAGGATTGGCTTTTCCCTCAATCAAATTCCTCTTACACTAACCACTTCGTAAGTTATCTGATCATTGGAGTATATGCATGCAAGCTAAGTTGCTTCAGTAGTGGTTGACTCTGTGACCCTATGGACTATAGCCCACCAGGCTCCTCTGTCCATGACATTTTCCAGGCAAGAATATTGGAATGGGTTGCCATGTTCTCCTCCAGGGGATCTTCCTGACCCAGAGATCAAACCTGTGTCTCTTACATCTTTTGCATTGCCAGGTGGGTTCTTTACCACTAATACCTATCACCTGGAAAGCCCATATTATTGTATATAAGAAGTACAAAAATAAAATGAAACTTAAAACATAGTCTAGTTCTACTGTATTTTTATGAAACTCTTCAAATGGTTCTGTTTGTCACCTAGATCTGGGACCATTAGTCATTTTGGTTTTGATTTTATTGTTGAAATCATAATTTTCTTTGTGTGTGTAGTCCTAATTTTTAGTTCAGGTACAAGTTCACTCTTATTTGTATGTGTGTGGTTATTAAAGTAGAAATTAAGAAGAGGGGGTAAATAATTCTTTGAAATCATATTGTTTATACTGAAGGAGAAGCTATCAATTTTAGCAGCTTATCAGTTACATCTGTTTCTCATGAACATAGATAACCTTGGGATTCCCTGGTGGCTCTGTTGGTAAAGAATCTACTTGCGATGCAGGAGACCCAGGTTCAATTTCTGGGTCAGAAGATCCCTTGGAGAACGGAAGGGTACTGGCTCCAGTACGTTTGCCTGGGAAATCCCATGGACAGAGGAGCCTGATGGGCTGTAGTTCATGGGGTTGCAAGAGTTGGACACGACTTAGCAACTAAACCACCACCACTACCATAGATAACCTTGCACTATCCTTTCCATAGTTAACCATGCTATGTTCTAGTTATTCTTGTTATCCTATCAATAATCTCACACTATTCATTTTAATATTAGCTTATAGAGGAAAGGTATCATGTAGATTGCTAATTTTAAGAAGTTGGTTTAAATATGTTTTATTGTGACAGATTAAATTAAAGTCAAAAGTAAACTTTTATTCATTTTTTAGAAAATGATTAAAATTGGAAATGAGAGAAAAAATATTTAAAATATCTTCAAATCTCCTATTCAAATTTTCATTTGTTCTTTCTTGGTGATTTGATATGTCATTGATGGATTTTTATCAGGAAACTTTTGTTATTATTAAATCTTAGTTAGAAATACTAAAATCGCTAAATATATTCTTGTGAATTTTATCATTTGATCTAGTTGTTTTGTCTTGGGAGCAGAGAATGACTTGAATAATTTATGCTTTTTAGAGTTAACTTATACAAAATTTGATGCAATATTTGATGAAATGCTTTAAAGCTTTATAGATACTTCAAAATGAGATGTAGGCTCTATAAAAATGGATATGAGTTATGTTTTGAAGAACCTCCAAGGTTTTTAAATTAATTGGATATGGTAGATGAGGGTAAGAAAAACCTTTGTATTTATTTGAATTTCTACAAAAATAATAGAGTCCTTTCAGGCTGAAGAAGCTCGAGTTAGGTGTGGGTTTAATTGGAGAACAGAGGGGAGCAATCTGCAGCCCTGAGTAATCTATATTAAAGTGAAGTGAAAGTGTTAGTCACTCAGTCGTGTACAACTCTTTGCAACCCCATGGACTGTAGCTCACCAAGCTCCTTAGTCCATGGGACTTTCCAGGCAAAAATACTGGAGTGAGTAGCCATTCTGCTCTCTGGGGGATCTTCCTGACCAAAGGACCAAACATGGATCTTCTGATTTGCAGACAGATTCTTTAACAACTGAGCCACCAGGGAAGCCCAATCTATATTAAAGGGAATGTCAAACAGGAATTTGGGTAAGTGATGTAGAGATCAAGAGTAAGATCTTAATTGGTAAGTCATTGACACAATGTATAAAAGTGTGAACTCTCATAGTCATGAGACACAAATAGAAAGCATAGAACAAAACCAAGGGTCATAAATAATATGAATAATAGACCATTGAAACATTTTCTAAGCACTTAATATGTGTCAGGAAGTAAAAGTATTTACATGATTAGCATCTGATTTAATTTTTGCAAAAGCAAAATGAGGTCAGTACTATTATCATGCCTAATTTACAAATGAGGAAATTCAATCATGAAAAGTTAAGTAACTTGATGAGGATCACATTGAAAAATTGTATTGAAATATGCAGATATGATCACAGGACACACATTCTGATACTCTTTTTCACTGCAGTAAACTATCTCCATACATATCTATTTATATGCAATTCGAAGAGAGAGAAAGTCCTCTTTGTTTTTCTTCTTTATTTGTTTGGTTTTGACTTTAAATTAGGTCCTTTATAAAGTTGAAGTTTTTTAAAGTTGAAGTTGTCTCCTTCAAATTGACACTTGCCATGTACCTCTACAAGGATCAAGTTATGAGTTGCTGCAGCTGCTGACCTTCAACACCCCCTGAAAGAAGTTCAGAATGTAGATCAGGAATGAGTAAACATGTGCTCTGGGAGAAACTGGCTGAACAGGTCTTCAGGTAGTTGGATATTTTCAGGCGATTTTATGAGCTCAATTCTTGCATCTCCTTGCATCTGGAAAAGCACTAAAATCCTTCATGGTGACTCCTGACTAGCAGTAACCTTCACAAGTCTAGCAGAAACCTGCAAAAAATATGTACTTGTTTGCATGTTCTCCTCTTTCACCAAAGTCCCACATACACTGACCTCTCCTGCTACCTCTTTGGAGCAGTTTCTGAGAGCTATCTGAAATGCTGTCTCCCAGGCAATAGTCCCCATTTTGCCCCATATAAAACTTACCTCACAACTCTCACATTGTGAATTTTTTTTTTCAGGCAAAAATGTTGTGTTAATTTCAGGTTTACAGCAAAGTGATTCAATTACATATATTTATATATATTCATATTATTTTCCCTTATAGGTTACTGAACTGAAAAAAAAGTGAAAAGTGTGCTAGACACTCAGTTGTGTCTAACGTTTTGTCCCATGGACTCTAGCCTACCAGGCTCCTCTGTCCATGGGATTTCTCAGGCAAGGATATTGGAAAGAGTAGCCATTTTCTTCTCCAGGGGATCTTCAATAATCAGTTAATGTAGGCATTTTCTTTACCATCTAGGATTTAAGATTCTAGAAAGAAAGGCTATTAAGTACAAGGACTTGGAGGGAGTTCTGCAGAGTATTAGGAGATCTCACCATTGGGGCTTCTAAATTCAGTGAAGTTCCTGGAGAACTTGAGCTCAATAGTGTTGGGTGTATGAATAATCAATTATTGAATGAAAAATTAGAAACTAGTGCCTCTGCTGTCTTCCTAGATAGATGACTATTTTTCCAGTATTTTGCATTTGCAACATAATATGCTCATTACTTTGGAGTATTTTTTTCCTGTAAGAAGTATCTAGGAATTGCTTCATTACAAAATTTCATTAAACTAAATTAAAATTTTTCATTATTATTTTAATATTACAAAAGCCGCAGTCTCAATGGAATGCTGACATTAGATTTAAATAATTCCCATAACCACTGGCATAATATAGCAGGCACCATCATATTATGTGACAAATGACAAATTTTCTTTCCTTATATTATTAGAAATTCTACAGTATTTTACATATTGTAAATTTTTGGTTAAACCAAAATACATAAATCTGTATCAGCATAAAGGATATCACGGAATATTGAAAATGAGCACTTCTTTGCTTTTCATTGTTTATAATTGAATGACATTTCATGAATATATTAAATTATGTGCAGTGTAATTGAAAAGGACATTAAAAAGTCTGCATGCATTTTCATAGCATGTGTTATGCATCTTAGGATAGGTGTTTGCATCATTTCATTCTTGCTTTTGCATCCAGGATTTATAATTCATTTCTGGTACTTTGAGATATACCAGCATTGTGAGGAAAGCTCTAGATTAAGGAATATATCAACATTTTAATCAAGAAAAGGTCAGAATAATCCTGAATATTTTAAATTTTAATTTAGGAGGAAACATGCATGTGATCTCTGAGATGCCTTTAAAACAGAAAATATCCCAGAAACTTCAGGAATTTTTTTATTAAAATATTTTTATTGACTGACTGATCAATGTATTCTTTATATAAAATTGTATATAAAAATATGCAACTTTTACTGATCTAGACAAAAGGGAGTTCGGCTCAGCTTTTGGTATAGAAGAATCTTGACTGTCAGTAACCCAAGAAATAGTTTCCAGTTTAAAAGATTTTATATCTTATCATATTATGGCTATTTACACAGCAAAGTTCAGTATTTTTTATACTTCCTTAGTTTCTTGAGGTTCATCTAATAAGTGCTAATTTCTTAAAATAATTTTCACTGTCTACAAAGTAAGAAGGTCATGATGAGGAACATGGATTATAAACTAACTGAAATGAGAGGACTTTAAACTGTTCTAAGCAAATTTGATAAGGAAAGTCAAGGGCCAAAGTATGTGATTAAATACTTAATCCCAGTAGGGGATTGTAAATAAAGAAAAATGTATGGGAGAGCCCTGTAAGTTAATGACCACTCAAGAAAGCAGGTTTGATTAACCATAAAGCCAAATGAGCTTGCTTAGCATCAAAACCATGCAACAGAAGCATGAAACACACTCCCAAACAATACAACAATGGTGGTATGATACCCACTTTCTTTCCAGGAGTTCAATAATTCAACGATACCTAGGATATGCTCCTCTGTGCACATTAAAAACAAAAATATAAGGAAAAGGTGACATTACAGTAAAATTGGAGATGATTTACCAGGTTTAGCCTGTCAGGGGAGTGTGTAATTTCCTTGGTTCTGTCTTGCCACAGCAAAAATTTGAAATAATGGACGGACCAGTGTTATAGCTCAGTTTTATTGGCAAGCAAAGGGAAATACATCCTCGAGGCATGAGAGCTGGCCGACCCAAAAGACATGAAGAGACGAGAAGGCCCCGCCTCAATTTTGACTCCTCTTTTTATATGCTTTTTCTCCTCCCCCTGAGCCTGCCCTATGTAAATTGGGATAGCCAGGAGGGCTGCTTGTTTTACCTGAGGTCCTCACTCTGGTCCTTGGACCTTTCGTTTTTCTATTTTCACAGGCTTTTCCCTTCTCTGTCTTTCAGCCACCGGCATTTTGGACTTCATTTTCCTATTCTAACTACCTAACATTCCTCCCTCAAGAAATGGGAGGACCAATTTTTGGAAATAGGGGCGTTGAGGTGTCTCTGGCTACTTCCTGCTGAACTTGGATGGAGAGGGGCATTGGGTCTCCACTCTTGCTGTTCTCAAGCCTCAGAGTCCTTACAGCAGTGTCCATCTAAGGGTGGGTGAGATTTTCAGTGGCTGGCTGTAGTTTTATATATCCTTGTTAAACTGGCACTGCATGTTGTAGCCTGTTGACCTGGGCAGAAATAAAATGGGTTAGACAATTGATAATACATTAAGCAATCTAAACAGCATCAATATAGTGATAACAGGATTAGTAGGGGCATTCAGTTCAGTTCAGTCGCTCAGTCGTGTCCGACTGTTTGGGACCCCATGAATCGCAGCACTCCAGGCCTCCCTGTCCATCACAAACTCCCAGAATTAACTCAGACTCACGTCCATCGAGTCAGTGATGCCATCCAGCCATCTCATCCTCTGTCGTCCCCTTCTCCTCCTGCCCCCAATCCCTCCCAGCATCAGAGTCTTTTCCAGTGAGTCAACTCTTTGCATGAGGTGGCCAAAGTACTGGAGTTTCAGCTTCAGCATCATTGCCTCCAAAGAAATCCCAGGGCTGATCTCCTTCAGAATGGACTGGTTAGATCTCCTTGCAGTCTAAGGGACTCTCAAGAGTCTTCTCCAACATCACAGTTCAAAAGCATCAATTCTTTGGTGCTCAGCTTTTTTCACAGTCCAACTCTCACATCCATACATGACCACAGGAAAAACCATAGCCTTGACTAGATGGACCTTTGTTGGCAAAGTAATGTCTCTGCTTTTGAATATGCTATCTAGGTTGGTCATAACTTTCCTTCCAAGCCAATTCCAAATTCCCCATCACCAGGAGAAGGATTCCCCAAAAAGAGATATGTAGCCACCCCAAGAAATCTCCAGCTTGTTCTTTAAGGGCCTATAAATCTAAAATGTTTTTCTCGAGGACTGTGAAGCTATCTTTAACATAGCTGGAGGTATTTACCCAGAAACAACATGTCTCATTCAAGATGGCTCAAGTCTCTCCTTGTTCAGGGATCAGGAGATCTATCTCCTGTCTATTTTGGAGTACAACCCCTGCCAAGATGTGTTGGCCATGTAGAGCTGTCCTGAGAAATCTTATCCCCAGAAACCTAATTTTGGGGGTGTTCATTGGTAGTCCTGAATAGGTATCTGAGCTCTCCCAGGGGCTCACAGGTATATTGAGTGTCCTCTTCTGTTTTCTTCCACAGCTTGACTCCTGAGTCAAGGAGTTGTGTCCTGGTACCTTGACTGCTATGGGGGTAGAAAGTATTGCAGGGTAGGGGACCTTCCATATGGGCTGGAGTTGGCCTTTGGGGACCTATCTTTCCAGACTTTAATTAGGACTTGTGTCCCTGGAGCATATAGTGGTGGCTCTTTAGAATATTTTGGGTCCTGGTTCACACCCCACAAGCATATATCCTGTTGGAATTGTCCAATGGCCATGGTATAAAAAAGGAGGGATTGAGCCTCTGGATCCAGGGAGAGGTCATTGAAATAAACAAAAGGTATCCCATATCACATCTCATAAGGACTAACACCAACCTGTTCCTTGGGGGCAATACAGATGCAGAGGAGAACTATTGGTAAAGCTTCCTTCCATCTCCTGGGTTATCTTTTTTATCACTGACTTTTAAGAATTGGTTGGCTCTTACAACTTTTCCTGACAACTGAGGCCTCCAGGCACAATGGAGATAATAAGCAATGCCCAATGCTTTCGAGACCCCTTAGGTGACCTTAGAAGTAACTGATGTCCCATTGTACTTTGTAATGACCTGGGCAGACCAAATCTCAGAATGACTTCATAGAACAGTTTTTTTTACTACCTTCTCAGCCTTCTCATTCTGGGTGGGAAAGCCTTCAATCCATCCTGTGAATGTATCTATCATGACTAATAGGTATTTATACCCTTGAGAAATTGGCATCTGGGTGAAGTCCATCTGCCAGTCCTCTCCTGGGTAGGCCCCACGTCATTGGATGGGCTGGGCCAGCTGGGGTCTTCGAGCTCCTTGGGGGTTGTTTAATTGGCAAGTGGGACAAGAGGAGACCACCTGTCATATAGTTGTTTGGAAGCATGTTCCTCTGAAGGACCTTTCTAGTAATCTTTGGAGGGCCTTCTCCCCTAAATGAGTGGTGGCATGTAAGGAGTTAACCAACTTCCATTGGAGGTTCCCAAGCAGAAAAATGAGACCCTCCTTCTGGAACCACCCCATATGATCTTCTTGAAAGCCCTTACTCTCTTAGCTTTAAGAACCTCACCTTCAGTATATGACAGAGTTTCTGGCAAATTAGTCTGTGGAACTAAGGTGGAAACCCCTATTAGGTCCTTGTTCTGTGATGCTGCTCTCTTAGCTGCCTGATTGGCTGCTTGGTTCCCCATGCCACTTCTGTGTTTCCTTTTTGGTGTCCTTTACAGTGGGAGACTGAAACCTCAGCGGGCAGATGGACTGCCTCCAAGAGCCTAAGGATTTAATCACCATATTTGACTGGAAACGCTCAGGCGGTCAAGTTACCTCTTTCTTTCCAAACAGCAGCATGGGCACGTAGCACCAGAAAGGCATACTTGGAGTTAGTGTAAATGGCTACTCCTTTTCCTTTTCCCAGCTCTAATGCTCAAATCAGGGCTATGAGTTCAGGTAATTGGTACCTGGTGGCAAAGGTGTAGCTTCCATGGTCTCAAAATTGGAGACAACTGTGTATCCAGCTCTTCTTTTTCCATCCAACACAAAGCTGCTTCCATCAGTGTACCAGATTTCCTCAGGATTGGTCAGAGGATCTGACAATCCCTCTCAAGGTTTTGTCCAGTGGTCCAAAGTTTCTAGGCAAGACTGAAAGGGGAGAGAGCCCTTGGGGGTAAACAGGAGAGTGGCAGGGTTAAGAACCTCACAAGGGGATATAGTCAGGCCTGGATTTTCCATCAGCACTACTTGATATCTGAGGAATCAGACACCCATAAATGGCCTGTCCCATTCAGGAGTTGTTTTACTTGGGGGCTGGTAAAAATAGTTTTCCCCCAAAAGAGAGTCTTAAAGCATCTTCTATCAGGACTTCAAAAGCTGCAAGATTTTGAAGACAGGGAAATATTTCTTCCCAATAAGGGAGTAGGACACTCAGGGATCACCAGAAACTGGTGGGGAAATATTTGTCCATCACAGCAACAAAGACATGCTCAGGTGAATATTTTCGTAATTGTTTTTCCTGTAGCACTGAAAATAGTACAGGCTTGGGAGGAGAAGGCTCTGGAGTAGGCGGTCAGGACAGAGTAGGTAGCCCCTGTGTCAACCAAGAAATTCTCGGACCTACCTGCTACATCCAGTTTCACCCTTGGCTCCAGCCCCATGTTGGTTATCTGTGACAGATGGGCTGGATGTAGCAGGCCACTTCAGTACTGTTGAACCACCCTGAAGGAAGGTTTGGTGCTTGACCTTGAGGCTCTTGGGTCCCCAGGGCAGAGTGCCACCCAATGTCCCAACTGATGGCATTTGTAGCAATCCATTTTAGGAGACTTGTCACAGTTTGGACACTCTTTGGCCCAGTGTCCCACCTGACTACAGATTAGGCATTTGCCTCGTGCCTTGTCCTTTAAAGACTCGGGGTTTTCCTGGAGGGTGGCCAGCATCTGGGCATGCCTTGTCTCTTTCCTTTTCTCCCTTTCCTGGGCCTTGTCTTCCCTCTCCTGTTCTCTGCTACAAAGGATATTGGTGGCTGTTTGGACCATCTCATTTCAAGAGGCAGGAGGGTCCTGCTGCTGTAGCTGTTGTAACTTTATCCTGATGTCTGATGCACACTGCAACAGGAATTTGTCCTTTAAAATCACCCATCCCTCGTAAGAGTCTAAGTACACATTGGTAAACTTTTGGAGGGCCTCTTTTAGCCTTTCCAGAAAGGCAGTGGGGTTCTCACTGTGCTCCTGAGTTACTGCTGAGACTGGGCACAGTCCCACAACTAATAGGCTTCCTTCTATTTCCATGAGTGGACTGGGTTAGGGGTGAGTCTTTCTGAAGCTTATCCTACCCTGTACTGTTGCAACCTGAGAGCCAGGTGTCCACGGGTCAGGGTGCAGATCTTCAGGCAGGTTGAGGTGTGACAATCTCCTGGAGATTGAATACTCAGGCTCGTCAAGGCATGTCAGCCTCCTGAGAATTGGGTCCCTGGGCAAGTCGAGGCATGTAGACCTCCTAGAACCCCTGAACTGGTGGATTCCCAAACAGGTTGAGGCATGACAATCTCTGAGGGCCAGATCCCTAGGCAGGTCGAGGTAGATCGACTTCCTGGGACCCCCAGACTGCCAGATCCCTGAGCAGGTTGAAGTGTGACAACCTCCCAGGGACCAGATCCCTAGGAAGGTAGAGGCAGGTCGACCTTATGGGACCCCTAGACTGGAGTTGGGCATCTCAGAGGTCTCCAACGTGACCAGTGCTGGGTAGGATTAAGGGGTTGTAATCTTAACTCATTTCTGGTTTGTCCACTACGGACGAGAATAGGTACTATGATGTAAAGTAACCCAAGCCTGTGCCCTGAGACTGGAAACCTGGGGAAACAGCTATAAGCCTTATCCTCTTATTGCTCTGAGAGAATGTTAGTCACTGATTTCTTCCCCTAGTCCTCCAATAAGAGCAGTTTAGGGTGTTTCCAATGGTAAACATTTCATTGTCATAGACCCACTTTAGGTAATAACAGAAGTAATAATAAAAGAGTGGGCTATCTGGTTCTGTTAGGGTATTAGGAGTATTTTAATAGTAAGTGGGGTGAAGCGATGTTGCCTACAAGGGGGGCAGGGTCCTATTTGTAGGAGTTAGTAAGTGGCTTAAGAATAAATTGACAAGAGACAACAAACCAGATGTTCCATAAAAGTGGAGTGGAGATTTGATCCATTTGGGTATGTTTGTAACTTTAGGAGAAGGGTGGTAAGAATTTGGGCCCAAAGGGCCTGCAGGGCTAACTCCCAAAGTGGTAAACATTATCGCCAGAAGCTAAATTGCCCTTGAAAGGATGCCACCAACAGATGGACTTCTGGCAGGCATTGTGTGCCTGTCACCAGCCCTAGGGTATTCACTGAGAGATGCTATTGTTGCACATGTTGTAAGAAACATGGAAAATGAAGGCCTGAATATATAGAGTGATTGGATATTATACAGTATTTCTCTCCCAAGGGACAGCTATTTTCTGTTTGTCCCCCTAGAAGATTGTAGAGGCAACACTGTGGGCCCAGATGGGGCTCAGGACAAGAGCATGAAGCAGAAGGAAAGGGGGCAGGGCACAACTTTTGAAAGAATGACGTAGCCCAAGAGCATAACATAAACTGATTAAAATCAAATGGATCCAAGATGACAAGTCAAATTCAATTAAACCTTGATTCTCAATCTGCAAGATGAATGACACACCCAGAAGCTCCAGGACAGTTCCAAGGCACTGTCAAAAGACAGAAGTGTGTGGTTCCCTAATTGTTGGGGTGATCCTCTCACTCATTAACATATGAAATCACACAGCTCAAACTAACCACAGGACATTCTATGGCCAACGCACTGCACTCGCCCTCTGCAATGGCCCACACCCTGTGGAGTGTGCTTCTCTCTGAATCCCAACAAATCCACCTCTTAACTATTGCTGTGTCTTTTGCTGAAGTTTTTTCAATGAGACGTCAAGAACCTGAGCTTCATTAGGCCCTGAAACTAGGCACTGAGGGTTTTGGCCAAGAGAGAAGAGCTGAAGGACTGGAGGAAAAAGCAGTGGGAAAAACATGCTGAGCAATCCCCTTCATAACCTGCTGGAAAATATGCTAAATACCCTGACCTGTGCCCACAATTCTCATTGGTCTGATCCTTGGCACAAAGAAGATTAAAAACAGAAGAACCCCTACTCACTTGGGCAACAGCTACTAGGACACCTCAGATAGTGGAGGCATCAGGACACCCTGGGGCACCCACTGCTGCTCACTTATTTGCAGGTGGTTTGAGGAAACAACAAATGAGGGATTGTGAAGGAATTAAGATTTTGTCAGCCATATGTCCTTCCAGCTGTAGGAACGAGGACTTCCTACCCCAACCGGAGCTCTGGAATAGGAGACTGAGCCGCATGAGCTTTCTGCTGACTTTGTTTTTGTTGTCCTGGTTTCCAGTACGGTGGTCTTCTTGTCACTTCCACTGCGCTGGATTTTCTTCGCGTTCAGCTTCCTTCCCAAGAGCTTTCTCCGAGTTGAGCTTCTGCTGTGCTTGGCCTCCGCCTCACAGGGGCCGAGCTGAGGTTGTTTGAGCCAGGTCAAATCTGGGAAGTGGCACCATATATGTCAGGGGAGTGTGTAATTTCCTCGGTTCTGTCTCCCTGCAGCTTCTGTCTCCCTGAAGCGACGGATGGACCAGTGTTATAGCTCAGCTTTATTGGCAAGCAAAGGAAAATACATCCTTGAGGCAAGAGGATGGGCTAACCCAAACGACGCAAAGAGAAGAGAAGCCCCCGGCTCAATTTTGGCCCATATTGTTATATGCTTTTTCTCCTCCCCCTGAGCCTGCCCTATGTAAATTCGGCTAGCTAGGAAGGTTGTTTGTTTTATCAAAGGTCCTCACTCCAGTCCTTGGATCTTCCTTTGTTCTATTTTTGTGGGCTTTTCTCTTCTTTGTGTTTTAGCCACCGCCATTTTGGACTCCTTTTTCCTATTCTAATTACCTAACAAGCCTATGTTACCACCCCTCTGCTACCTTACATAGAGCCATTATATACATTTGAAGTGAAAGTGAAAGTCACTCAGTTGTGTCCGACTCTTTGCGACCAATGGACTATGCAGTCCTTGGAATTTTCCAGGCCAGAAAACTGGAGTGGGTAGCCTTTCCCTTCTCCAGGGAATCTTCCCAACCCAGAAATCAAACCAGGGTCTCCTGTATTGCAGGTATATTCTTTATCAACTGAGCTATCAGGGAAACCCATTATATACATTTGGTTATATAAATATATATAATTTAGAATATCTATATTAAACATATATAATTTGAATATTTCTCTTCTTTCCTAAAGTGAGTTCAAAAAGTAAATGTACATTTGTCCTCTCCTAAGTTTGGGCCAGAATTGATCAAAATGTAGAAAACACCTATCTATTTTAACCTCTTCAATTTACAGATGAACAATTAGAGGATCTGAGAAGTTCATTGAATTTACCTCTGTAAACACAGAGAAGTAAACTCCCAGTAAAGAATAAGGACAAAGACTTGAAATTGTTTTTAACAGTTCCCATCTGGGTGAGGAAAGATCCATTACTGAGTAATAACATAAATTTTATCTGGAAAATAAACTGTCAGTCATAAAAATTTAAAAGGCTGTAATTTCCTAATACATAAATTATTTTGGAAAAGACTAATAACATTTAAGACTTATTCTGAGTCCATCCTGTTCTGCCACGAAGTATATTACTCTCAGGCAAATTAGCTCACACATGATTGGTAAATTAGTATAAATCAGAAGTCAACTTGTATAGGAACTTTTTTCAGGGACATTAATGTTTTAAAACTGAGCTTGCCAGACCTTCTTACAAGGAAAGGTCAAGTATTTAACATGAAAACCTTAATAAACGGCTAAAAATCCTACAGAAGTGGCTTTGTTTCATAGAAATCTATCTGTTTTATTGCTTCAAGATCATCTTTGATTCTGTTGAATTATTTGGGGAATCTACACAGATGAGGATGATGTGAACATATTTACTCCATGTTTAAAAAAAAAAAAAAGATGAAAGAGCCATACATATCTGGGATCTGATAGTTTAAAATGTTGATGACACTGGTCCCTTTTGGAAGTGAATCCTCTTAAGGCCCCACATTTGATGAGGGTAACAGAATTGAGGTTTTAAGTCTACTAAGTATGTGATAGAGGTTTCCAGCTGGCTCTAGTAGTAAAGAATCTGCCTGCCAATGCAGCAGACTTAAAAGAAGAGCGTTCAATCCCCGGATTGGGAAGATCGCTGGGCTGGGAAAGATCCCCTGGAGGAAGGTACAGCAACCCATTCCAGTATTCTTGCCTGGAGAATGCCTATATACAGAGTAGCCCTGTGGGCTACAGTCCATAAGGTCACAAAGAGGCGGACATGACTGAGTGACTTAACAGGCACACAAGGATGTGATGCTTGTTGTGAATGCCAGCAGGGTGCTACCCGTGTTGTTGTTTTTCTTTGAACTCTTGTTGCATCTATAGGGCTCTGCAGTGGTAGAGTTGCGTGGGTTTTAAGTGGTCTATTTAGAACCTCATCTCTTTTTTTGTCATAAGTCTTCCAATTTTAGTGTGCAATTTAGCAAAATGTGAGATTATTCAGGAACACCTATATAGTGTTATAGCAAATATATATATATGTATATATAATATTATATATATATATATTTGTACATGATTCTTAGGAGTGGGCTGAAAAATAAAAATGCAATGTCAGGAGGTCTATAATAATTCATAGTTTTCTTCCTCCATCTTTACCTTTTTCTTTCTTTTTTTATATATCTTAAACTCTTATGGCCTTATCATCTTATAGAGGACAATGTTCCTTCTGCTGGAACCAACATTTCTACCATTTAAATTTGTTTTATTCTTTCAAGTACCATCTTCAATGAAACTTTCTCAAGGAGGTCTTTTCAACCTACATCATCAATTTTAATCACTGGACTCTGAAATCAGAAGTTTTTTTAAGACAATTTATGAGATAGTCACATTAATTAGGCAAGACATTTTCCTTCTCTATGCCTCTAGCATATAAAAGGTATATGTTGTTACTGTGGCTATTCAGTGACTTAACACATGTAAAGAACTTAACATATGTTTCTGGTACATTTAAAGCATTCACAAAGTTTTAATTTTTTTTCTACAACTATGAAAAATTTTATTATTGGTGTGTAGCTGTTTTATAAATGTTGTGTTAATGACAGTTTCTGCTGTACAACAAATTTAATCAGCTCTGTGTGTGTGTGTATCCATTTCCTCTTGAACCTTCCCCCACCCTCCCATCCCACCCCTCTAGGTCAACACAGACCACCAAGCTGGGCTTGCTGTGTCATACAGCAGCCTCCTACTAGCTATCTATTTTATGCGTGGTAGGGTATATATGTCAATGCTACTCTTTTAATTCATTCCACTCCCCTCCCCTCACACATACACATCTGTTCTCTATGTCTGCATCTCCCTTTCTGTCCTGCATATATGTTTACCTGTACCATTTGTCTAGATTCCATAGATATACATTAATATGTGAAATTGGCTTTTCTCTTCCTAACTTACTTCACTCTGTGTGATAGACTGTAGGTCCATCTGCATCTCTGTCAGTGACCCAGTTGAACTTTTAATATTCACCTTTATTAATTTTATCCAGAATGCACACACAAGCTGTACCAGATCAAAGACAGATTTATTATTACTTTACAGCAAATATATATGTGTACTTCCTCCCCCGCCAGTCTTTACCCCATGGGGATATCACCAGAGCCAATAATGGGAATTTTCCTGCATAAGTAACTGGAAATCCCATAGCAAACCATGAGTAAATTATTTCTCTCTGCTTATAAAGTTTCCTTTACCCCAGAAAAGCTCTCCTCCTTCCTTAAGCCCTCTGAGATGGGAGTAGAATCTCGGCAAATGTCTAATAACTCTGTGTGTCTCAGCCTTTAAGACCTAGAGTTATCTCCAAGTGTCTGGGCCTTATTCCTCATTTATATATAAATCCAAAGAAGATAAAGTACCAGTCTCCCTGGCCACCTCATGTATTTAACTTAAGGGCCTAGTTCATGCCTGTAACAGTTAGGGCCTTTCCAGGAAAAATAAAGAGAGATATTTTACTACTCTTCTGGATCAGAGCAATTAACTAGACAAATGTCCACACAACTCATGGCATGTGAAAATGTTGTAGGAAGCTGGGACTTTTTACAAGAACACTGATAAATTCAGGGAAATTTTCTTTTTCCACGATTAGTCTAAACCGAGTATCAGTACGTGTTTTTATTATGTGCTTTCACAGCAAACTTTTATTTCATAACATTTATCACTATTGTAGATTTATTTCTGTGTTTATTATTTTTGTCAAATGTGTATGTAGACTGTCAGGTTGCAAACCCCATAAGGATCATGGAATATTTTGCCCAATCCTTTGTCTTTGGCTATCAATTCAGTGGCTGACACAGTAAGCACATGCCTTTTGTATATCTTAGGTCCTGAGCTGTGTTGACTGTGCCACGAAAACTGTACTGCTCAAGTTGAAATTGTCATGTCTGAAATAATTAATTTTTAAATATATTTTTACCAGGGCACATAATGGTTTATGACTTTCTTATTTTATAGGATAATAAATACATCAATGACATATTGGTTGATAAATGTGATGGTATTATAACAATCTTCATTAAAAACTCAGAGGAGTTAAATTTTTCTTCTATTTCCTTTATATTGTTAAATTCACTAAAATATGCAAAGTGTCAGTCTAATTTATTATGACATTCTATATTTATAGGTCAGTAATTACCATTAGAAGGCAATGGCACCCCACTCCAGTACTCTTGCCTGGAAAATCCCGTGGATGGAGGAGCCTGGTGGGCGGCAGTCCATGGGGTCGCTAAGAGTCGGACATGACTGAGCGACTTCCCTTTCCCTTTCAATTAGCATTTAGTAGTTGCTCAATAAATAATTGGCTGAGTGAATTCATAAATTAGGTAAGCAGTTTAGCTGAAATTTAGTTTAAACCAATGAACAACGTATTAGGTTGCCTTAAATACTTAAGTAGTTATTATTAATAATCAATTGTTCTTTCGTTTGCTAAGGTTATCCAGGATCATTTTGTTTCACCTTATTTTATCATGTTAAAATGGGACCAGTATCTTCCCAGAATGTGTATGATTATCATTCAACAGGTTTTATACTTCTTTTTACTTAGACTATAAGTTTTTAAAATCATTTTTATTAAAACATACTTTGCATCATAGGACATTTAATCATGTGTATAGCTTGATAAATTATCACAATGTAAACATATTTTATAACTACTCCCAGATCAGGAAATAGTGCATGACCAGCAATATATAACCTCCTCGTATGTTCAGTTCAGTTCAGTTCAGTTTAGTTGCTCAGTTGTGTCCGACTCTTTGCGACCCCATGAATCGCAGCACGCCAGGCCTCCCTGTCCATCACCAACTCCCGGAGTTCACTCACACTCACGTCCATTGAGTCAGTGATGCCATCCAGCCATCTTATTCTCTGTCGTCCCCTTCTCCTCCTGCCCCCAATCCCTCCCAGCATCACAGTCTTTTCCAATGAGTCAACTCTTCACATGAGGTGGCCAAAGTACTGGAGTTTCAGCTTTAGCATCATTCCTTCCAAAGAAATCCCAGGGCTGATCTCCTTCAGAATGGACTGGTTGGATCTCCTTGCTGTTCAAGGGACTCTCAAGAGTCTTCTCCAACACCACAGTTCAAAAGTATCAATTCTTCAGCACTCAGCTTTCTTCACAGTCCAACTCTCACATCCATACATGACCACTGGAAACCATAGCCTTGACTAGATGGACCTTTGTTGCCAAAGTAATGTCTCTGCTTTTGAATATGCTATCTAGGTTGGTCATAACTTTCCTTCCAAGGAGCAAGCGTCTTTTAATTTCATGGCTGCAGTCACCATCTGCAGTGATTTTGGAGCCCCCAAAAATAAATCTGACACTGTTTCCACTGTTTTCCCATCTATTTCCTATGAAGTGATGGGACCAGATGCCATGCTCTTTGTTTTCTGAATGTTGAGTTTTAAGCCAACTTTTTCACTGCCCTCTTTCACCTTCATCAAGCGGCTTCTCATATGTAGGCTCCCCAAATCCATATACTTCTGTTTCTCAAAGAAAATAACCTTCATAGTTTCTAATAGTATAAATTAGTTTCCTCTATAGTGAGCCTCATATGAAAAAATAAATAATATATTTTTCTGCATCTCACCACTACAACGCAATATGAAGTTTGTACTAGAATAAATAATATTAGAATTCATCCTATTTCCAGGTTTTGGTCTATTAATGATAATGTTGCAATAAATATTCTTGTATATTTCTTGGATGTACATGGAAGGGTAATTCTGTTACTGACATATTCCCATGGGAGGAATTATTGGTCATAGTGACTTCCCTGGTGGCTCAGTGGTAAAGAATTCACCTGCAATGCAGGAGATGTGGGTTCGATCCCTGGGTTGGCAAGATCCCCTGGAAAAGAAAATGGCAACCCACTCCAATATTCTTGCCTGGGAAATCGCATGGGCAGAGGAGCCTGGGGGGGCTACAGTCCATGGGGCCACAAAGTGTTGGCCAAAACTTAGTGACTGAACACACACGTGCACATGTACACGTATATTTATTTGTTTAACATCTGGTCCCATCACTTCATGGGAAATAGATGGGGAAACAGTGGTGACTTTATTTTGGGGGGCTCTAAAATCACTGCAGATGGTGATTGCCGCCATGAAATTAAAAGTTGCTTACTCCTTGGAAGGAAAGTTATGACCAATCTTGACAGCATATTAAATAGCAGAGATGTTACTTTGCCAACAAAGGTCCGTCTAGTCAAGGCTATGGTTTTTCCTGTGGTCATGTATGGATGTGAGAGTTGGACTATAAAGAAAGCTGAGCGCTGAAGAATTGATACTTTTGAACTGTGGTGTTGGAGAAGACTCTTGAGAGTCCCTTGGACTGCAAGAAGATCCAACCAGTCCATTCTAAAGGAGATCAGCCCTGGGATTTCTTTGGAAGGAATGATGCTAAAGCTGAAACTCCAGTACTTTGGCCACCTCATGTGAAGAGTTGACTCATTGGAAAAGACTGTGATGCTGGGAGGGATTGGGGGCAGGAGGAGAAGGGGACGACAGAGAATGAGATGGCTGGATGGCATCACCGACTTGATGGACATGAGTTTGAGTGAACTCTGGGAGTTGGTGATGGACAGGGAGGCCTGGCGTGCTGCGATTCATGGGGTCGCAAAGAGTCGGACACGACTGAGCAGCTGAACTGAACTGAAACTGAACTGTGGTGCTGGAGGAGACTCTTGAGAGTCCCTTGGACTGCAAGGAGATCCAACTAGTCTATCCTAAAGGAGATCAGTCCTGGGGGTATTCACTGGAAGGACTGATGTTGAAGCTGAAACTCCAATACTTGGGCACCTGATGTGAAGAGCTGACTCATTTGAAAAGACCCTGATGCTGGAAAAGATTGAAGGCAGGAGGAGAAGGGGACAACAGAGGATGAGTTGGTAGGATGGCATCACCGACTCAATGGACTTGAGTTTGGATAAGCTCTGGGAGTTGGTGATGTACAGGGATGCCTGGCGTGCTGCAGTTCATGGTGTTGCAAGGAGTTGGATACAACTGAGTGGCTGAACTGAACTGAACATGAAAATTATGTTAAAAGTTTTCTAAGCATCATTTTAGCATCTAAGCATCATTTACAATCTCTCCAGCATTCCAGTAATTTTACTTCCTCACCAACACTCAATATTATTAATTATTCTTGGTCAGTGGTGTATGGTAGTATCTCACTGTATTTTTAGCATGGCTTTTCCCTAACTCCTACTGAGGTTGTGTACAAGTGTGTGTGTGTGTGTGTGTGTGCAGTATGCAGGTTGCCTCTTTTGAGGAATGCCCCATAGTCCCTTCTATTTTTCTACTGGACTTTTTTTCCTTTCATTTTGTAAAATTTCTTTTATTATTATTATTATTATTTGCAGATATTTTATTTCATTTATTTATTTTTTATTTTACCATATTGTATTGGTTTTGCCATACATCAACATGCATCCACCACGGGTGTACATGTGTTCCCCATCCTGAACCCCCCTCCCACCTCCCTCCCCATACCATCCCTCTGGGTCATCCCAGTGCACCAGCCCCGAGCTTCCTGTATCCTGCATCAAACCTGGACTGACAATTCATTTCTTATATGATATTATGCATGTTTTAATGCCATTCTCCCAAATCATCCCCCCACTCCCTCTCCCACAGAGTCCAAAAGAGTGTTCTATACATCTGTGTCTCTTTTGTTGCCTCGCATACAGGGTTGTTGTTACCATCTTTCTAAATTCCATATATATGCATTAATATACTGCATTGGTGTTTTTCTTTCTGGCTTACTTCACTCTGTATAATAGGCTCCAGTTTCATCCACCTCATTAGAACTGATTCATACAACCCAGCAATCCCACTGCTGGGCATACACACCAAGGAAACCAGAATTGAAAGAGACACGTGTACCCCAATGTTCATCGCAGCACTGTTTAAAATAGCCAGGACATGGAAGCAACCTAGATGTCCATCAGCAGATGAATGGATAAGAAAGCTGTGGTACATATACACAATGGAGTATTACTCAGCCATTAAAATTTCTTTTATATTCTACATATTTGCTCTTTGACAATTATATGTATTACAAATTTATTCACCCGCTCTTTAACTTTTCATTCATTTAAAAAAATATTTGTTTATTTTATTGCAGTATAGTTGCTTTACAACATTGTGTTAGTTTCTGATGTACAATGAAGTGAATTAGCCATAAGTATACATATAACTCCTCCCTTTTGAGCAGCCATCTTATCTCCATATCCCATTCCTCTAGATCGTCATAGAGTTGAGCTTCCTGAGCTTCCCATTAACCATCTACCTTACACATGGTAGTGTATATATGCCAATCCCAGTCTACCAATCCATCCCACCCTCCTTCTTTCTCCCTTGTTTCCAAAGATCTGTTCTCTACATTTCATTCTTAATGGTGTCATTTGATGAACTGAATTTTTATTTAATGCAGCCTAATTATTTATAGCTTTCAGTAACAATTAGTATTTTTGTTCTAAGAAGATTTTCACTACACAAAGGACATGAAGACAGTTTCATATGTGACTTTTTAGAAGTTTTATAGTTTTACTTCTCAAATTCTAATGTACAAGTTACCCAAGACATATCTCTTTGTCTACCTAACTGGGTCTTTTATTGGACTCCCTATTTGAGTGTTTATTTAATAGAATTTGTTATAATGATGGAAATGTTTTATATCTGTTTAGCCTCAGTACAATAATCACACACTGTATAATACATTTGAAGAAATGAATATTTAGTTTTATTTCATTGAATTTGAAATTTAAACTACTACATGTGGCTGGTGGCTACCATATTGGACCACATAATGAGTTCTGTTTCATTGATCTATTTTCCTGAATTTCACACCAAATTCATAATTACCATATGGTTGAGGAGGCCTCCAAGATAATACCCAGGTGCATAAATAATAGTCTCACAGAAGTCAGTAGAGTTGTTATACTCATGGTTCCAGTTCATTACAGTGAAAGGATACAGATTATGACAAGCAATAGGAAAAGGCATATTGGGCAAAGTCCAGGACAGAATAGATACAAGACTATCTGTTGTCATCTCCCACAAAAGTGGTGCAAACAGCCTGTATTTCTCCCAGAAATGATGTTTGACACTTCCTGTAGAGTATTGCCAACCAGGAGAGATCATACAAGTCCTGGTGCCAATAGATGTACCAGAGATTGTACAGGTAGACACGGCTGACCAACCCCATAGGTGATGCTAATCTTGTACCCCTCCAGAGATGGAGCTGACACCAAATGGCCCAAAATCCTCACTATAAATCATGTTGTTGGCATCAATTCAATTAAGTGGCAAGGCCCAAGATGTCCTGGTAAACAAGAAAAGTTTATTAGATAAGCTTAGTGGTTACCCTCTAAGACATGAGGACAAAAGGCCAAACCTGACTTTAGACAATGCTTATCCTTTATTGAGGGGCTTCCCTGATGGCTCGGTCAGTAAGGAGTCCTCCTGCAGTATAGGAGATGTGGGTTTGATTCCTGGGTTTGGAAGATCCCCTAGAGGTGGGCATGGCAACCCACTCCAGTATTCTTGCCTGGAGAATCCCGTGGACTAAGGAGCCTGGCAGGCTATAGTCCATAGGGTCACACAGTGTTGAACACTGACTGAAGTGACTGAGCATGCATACTCATATCCTTTATTGCACATATATCTTGAAATTCAATAACTTATGTCCAACTTTGCTCTTCTTTTATCCTGATTTCCTTTGACACTATGGGACCTTTGAATTTTCACATAAATTCTAGAGTTCATTTGCAAATTTCCCAAACAAACTTTCTTGAATTTTTCAGCTAGGGTGGAAATAAAATTAGAGATTGGATAAGAAAAGGTACAGATTTTTCAAAAATATTCCTTCTGCCTTTACATTTAGCCCTAGTTTAAGGAAGAAGAAAATTAGTACAGAATTTGGAGAACAGTTTATGAAGAAGTTGGTGTTTTAATCAAGTTCTACACAATGGCAAGTTTAAAATTGCAGAGACATAGAGCAAACACAGTGGCCATGAGTATGAAAAAAAAATTACCCTGAAAAATTGTTCGATACAAAATTCATCTCAAATGCTACAACTTACATCATAATACTAAAATACTGAAGAAATTTGAATAGTCATAGTTAGTTAGTTCAGTCGCTCAGTCGTGTCTGACTCTTTGCGAGGCCATGAATTGCAGCACGCCAGGCCTCCCTGTCCATCACCAGCTCCCGGCGTTCACCCAGACTCATATCCATCGAGTCAGTGATGCCATTCAGCCATCTCATCCTCTGTTGTCCCCTTCTCCTCCTGACCCCAATCCCTCTCAGCATCAGAGTCTTTTCCAATGAGTCAACTCGACGCATGAGGTGGCCAAAGTACTGGAGTTTCAGCTTTAGCATCATTCCCTCCAAAGAAATCCCAGGTCTGATCTCCTTCAGAATGGACTGGTTGGATCTGCTTGCAGTCTAAGGGACTCTCAAGAGTCTTCTCCAACACCACAGTTCAAAAGCATCAATTCTTCGGGGCTCAGCCTTCTTCACAGTCCAACTCTCACATCCATACATGACCACAAGAAAAACCATAGCCTTGACTAGACAAAACTTTGTTGGCAAAGTAATGTCTCTGCTTTTGAATATGCTATCTAGGTTGGTCATAACTTTCCTTCCAAGGAGCAAGAATCTTTTAATTTCATGGCTGCAGTCACCATCTGCAGTGATTTTGGAGCCCAGAAAAATAAAGTCTAACACTGTTTCCACTGTTTCCCCATCTATTTCCCATGAAGTGATGGGACCAGATGCTATGATCTTCATTTTCTGAATGTTGAGCTTTAAGCCAACTTTTTCACTCTCCTCTTTCACTTTCATCAAGAGGCTTTTTAGTTCCTCTTCATTTTCTGCCAGAAGGGTGGTGTCATCTGCATATCTGAGGTGATTGATATTTCTCCCAGCAATCTTGATTCCAGTTTGTGTTTCTTCCAGCCCAGTGTTTCTCATGATGTACACTGCATAGAAGTTAAATAAGCAGGGTGACAATATACAGCCTTGACGTACTCCTTTTCCTATTTGGAACCAGTCTGTTGTTCCATGTCCAGTTCTAACTGTTGCTTCCTGACCTGCATACAAATTTCTCAAGAGGCAGATCAGGTGGTCTGGTATTCCCATCTCTTTCAGAATTTTCCACAGTTTATTGTGATCCACACAGTCAAAGGCTTTGGCATAGTCAATAAAGCAGAAATAGATGACTTTCTGGAACTCTTTTGCTTTTTCCATGATCCAGCGGATGCTGGCAATTTGATCTCTGCTTCCTCTGCCTTTTCTAAAACCAGCTTGAACATCTGGAATTTCATGGTTCACATATTGCTGAAGCCTGGCTTGGAGAATTTTGAGCATTACTTTACTAGTGTGTGAGATGAGTGCAATTGTGCAGTAGTTTGAGCATTCTTTGGTATTGCCTTTCTTTGGGATTGGAATGAAACTGACCTTTTCCAGTCTTGTGGCCACTGCTGAGTTTTCCAAATTTGCTGGCATATTGAGTGCAGCACTTTCACAGCATCATCTTTCATGATTTGGAAGAGCTCAACTGGAATTCCATCACCTCCACTAGCTTTGTTCGTAGTGATGCTTTCCAAGGCCCACTTGACTTCACATTCCAGGATGTCTGGCTCTAGGTCAATGATCACACCATCGTGATTATCTGGGTGGTGAAGATCTTTTTTGTACAGTTCTTCTGTTTATTCTTGCCATCTCTTCTTAATATCTTCTGCTTCTTTTAGGTCCATACCATTTCTGTCTTTTATTGTGCCCATTATACAACATGGCAAAATCCTCCAGAATACCAGTCTACTGCTTGAAAAACCTGAATAGTACATTTAATGAATCAAATCATTCACAGGACTCAATCACATCTAACACCACTAGTTATTTAGGGGAAGTAAAAGAACAAAAGGGGACTTCCCTCGTGGTCCAGAGGTTAAGACTTCCCCTTTCAATGCAGATGGTGCAGGTTTGATCCCTGACTGGAGGGCGAAGATCCCACATACCTCATGGCCAAAAAACCAATACAGAAACAATATTGTAACAAATTCAATAAAGAGTCTAAAAATTATCTGCTTCAAAACAAATTTTAAAACAAAAGGAAACTAAATTTCCTTTAAAAAAAAAGAAAAAAAGGAAAGTCATACCCAAAATATGAAATAAATTTTATTCAATTATTTGTGCAGGTAATGTAATAATTTTGAAGATATTTGTAACTTTCATGTAGTAACTCTTTCCAATTTTCAACAACTTGTGCTGTACTTATTAAGTGTCAGGCACTGTGCTAATCACTTGATCCATTTCAATTTCACTAGCATTGATAATAACCCAGTGAGTGTTAATGAAATCAATATTTCCTTTACCCACAACACAGGTAGTGTAGGTATCTCTTCTGTGTATATATTTAGAATATTGTGAGCCTATTTCTGTAGTTAATTGGGTATGCATTCAGTGATCACTGGTACATTCATAAATTATTAGAAGGGCAAGAGCACTTGGTTTCTTTCTCAAGAGGTAGTTCAGGAACTTTGGAGATCTATAAACCTCCAGAAAGTTAAATTATCCTACATACTACCCATAGGTACTATTAGAACACAAATGTTCAACCTTTCTGAAGAATACACATTTCACTAAATCTGTAGGCAGAATTGTTATTTTACATAGTCTACTATGTGATTTGCAAGAATTACTGTTACAACAACCAAGAAAGCACTTGAAAGGTATCTGAAATTATTTTTCTTCACACAGGGCTATATATTTCTCTATCTAATATGACAGCATGCCATTCTTATAAACATATTTATGGCTGTGTCAGTTCATATCAAGCACATTGGGACAGTGAAAAAAATGTAATCTAGATGAAAGAGAATTTCATCTGATTCTCAAGGGTCCCCACTCCTCTGTAATGCATTAGAAATTATGATCAGAATGATATAACTTGGACACCATCACATCTCAGGAATCATCCATTATTGTAACAGAAGTGCCTGAAGCTTCTTTTATTCTAATTCTATCCTTGTAAAGCACCTAAATAAAAGGCTGGTTAGTATAAATATAGTTTGGGACTTGCTAATTATGATTTCTGGAAAAATAATACTGGTAGAACAGAGATAAGCTTGACACATGTTTCTGTGCCAAAGATGAATGTTGACATAGATATTCAAAAGGAGCATTATTACTTTTCAGACATAGTGTAACTTTGTTCTGTCATCAACGTTTAGCTTTTTCATGTTTGGCTCATTGCATCACCTTCACTTTCTCATCTTGCAACCTCCTTATATCTTCTTCAGTGTAATCTGAAACCAGCCCTGTTATTGAGAGGGGTATGGGATGGGGAGGGGGTGCCGTGAAGGGAAGGGAGATATCAAATAAAGAGTCATGCAGCTTCGGCTTGATAGGCAGAAGTTTTTAATAGGCAGGGGAACTTACCAGGCTCCTCTCAGGCCAGAGGTCCCCAACATTTTTGGCACCAGGGACCAGCTTCATGGAAGACTTTTTTCCACAGACAGGAGGGGGCATAATTTCAGGATGATTCAAGTATATTATATTTATTATACACTTTGTTTCCATTATTATTACATAAGCTCCAACTTGGATCATCAGGTATTAGATCCCTCAGGTTAGGGGCTCTGTCTTAGAGGAGCTCAAGATGAGTAGATTTCTCCACCTGCCCACAGCATCTTAAAAGTTTATATAGAGAACTTAATAGGGCTCAGTCAGGTAACCAGTCCAGGTGGCTTCAATACCACATTGCTGTGTCAAGGACATATCCTTGAACAACTCCTGGAAATGGGAAGAACAGCAGAATTGGAGCTACAAGGAAAGAGGGGTGGTGGAGTCTTTAATTCATAAGGTCCAGCACTTGGGTCTACTGATCTATCTTTTTGATGGTTTCTTCCAACACTTCTTTAAGACAAACCACATTATTTCTTTTTTAGAGCATTTTTTTTTTCAGGGAATGCTTGTAGATATTACTTATCTTAATCTTTATACCTCAGCATACATTTTCATTCTGTATAGGTAGAGTGGGGAATAATTTTGAAAAGGAGCCTCAATGATGTTATGTGTTCTCTGTCTAGGAGAGACTATGTTATTTAATTAAACAAAAAGTATTCTAAGGTCATCAAAATAGTTTTTTGCTTTATATACATTACATGGATAGGATATGATTTGAAATAACTTAATTTACCTTTTTAATAAAACCAAGGTATTGGCCATTACAAATTATTTAATACAGTCATTCTTCTTTTCTTTATACAATTAACATAGATTGAACTTCATCATAAAGTATCCTCAGTATATGATTACATGCAATTTCAGAAATTCTGCCTATATTTTTTTATTTGCACAATGAGTGCTTTTCACGTAATGTATATTTTTGTCATCCCATTTAGGTCATGTATTTCTGAAGAATGATTCCATCACGTCTTCCTATTCTTCATCTGTTTTTGGATATAGCAGATGGAAATCCAATGAATTTTTATCTTAAAGCCTTACTTCTCTGTCAGAACATGGAAACATTTCAGGATAACCATATTGAACCTGAAAAAGAATGGTGTTTGAAGATCAGATTCAGAAAGAATGAAGTTGGATACCATGAGGAAACTATAAAATTACTTTTCAATAATATTTTTGCATGATTGACTTCATATGTTCAAAGAAACAATTGTTTCACTAATTTCTCACATCCTCTTGTTGCTAGTCAGATATTTATACTTTCACTAATCTCATCAAACTTTTGTGACCTTTAAAAATATAGAATCACTGAATTGCCTGTTAAAGAGAAACTTAGGGAACATTCTAGAATGAATCTTTCACATTTCAGGTCAGAGTAACTAGACTTTCATGCATTTATAGGTAATATTATCTACCTGTCAGTGCTCATCTCTCTGTTTTAGTTTCTATTTTTATCTCTAATCCATTACTCTTTTTTTTTTTCATTTCATTAAAAAGATGCTAACTCATTCCTTAATGATAGAAATTCTTCTCTCCTATTGGTATACTTGTTTCATCTCATCTGGTGAGCAATAACTCATAGCATCTCAATTAACCCCTTCCAATTTAATTATTGTTTGATTTAATAGCTTTTATATGGATTAAACATTATTTCAAAAATACCATGTTATATTTATTTTATTTATTTATTTTTATTTTGTGTCATATAACTTTTTTTAAATTTTATTTTATTTTTAAACTTTACATAATTGTATTAGTTTTGCCAAACATCAAAATGAATCTGCCACAGGTACCATGTTATATTTAAACAGAACATTTATTTCAATGTAAACTGGTACTATATATTCCTTATTGAGACCATAGTACAGGACACTACAAATTAGTTTAAATTTTTGTGTGCAATCAACATCCAGAAATAGCTTCTTTGGATTCAGTTCAGTTCAGTCACTCAGCCATGTCCGACTCTTTGCTACCCCATGGACTGCAGTACACCAGGGTTCCCTGTCCATCATGAAACTCCTGGAGTTTGCTCAACTCATGTCCATTGAGTCGCTGATGCCTTTCAACCCTCTTATTCTCTGTCATCCCCTTCTCCTGCCTTCAGTCTTCCTCAGCACCAGGATCTTTTCCAATGAGTCAGTTCTTTGCATCAGGTGGCCAAAGTATTGGAGCTTCAGCTTCAGCATCAGTCCTTCCAATGAATATTTAGGACTTATTTCCTTTAGGATTGACTGGTTTGATCTCCTTGCAGTCCAAGGGACTCTCAATAATCTTATTCAATACCACAGTTCAAAAGCATCACTTCTTTGGTGCTCAGCTTTCTTTATAGTCCAACTCTCATATCCATACATGATTATTGGAAAAAACATAGCTTTGACTAGATGGAACTTTGTCAGCAAAATAATGTCTCTGCTTTTTAATATGCTGTCTAGGCAACCTCAGATATGCAGATGGCACCACCTTTATGGCAGAAAGCAAAGAAGAACTAAAGAACCTCTTGATGAAAGTGACAGAAAAGAGTGAAAAAATTGGCTTAAAATTCAACATTCAGCAAACTAAGATCATGGCATCTGGTCCTATTGCTTCATGGCAAATAGATGAAGAACCATGGAAACAGTGGCAGACTTTATTTTGGGGGCTCCAAAATCACTGCAGATGGTGACTGCAGCCATGAAATTAAAAGATGCTTGCTCCTTGGAAGAAAAGCTATGGCCAACCTAGACAGCATATTAAAAAGGAGGGACATTACTTTGCCAACAAAGGTCTGTCTAGTCAATGCTATGGTTTTTCCCATAATCATGTAGGGATGTGAGAGTTGGACTATAAAGAAAGCTGAGTGCCGAAGAATTGATGCTTTTGAACTGTGGTGTTGGAGAAGACTAGTGAGAGTCCCTTGGACTGCAAGGAGATCCAACCAGTCCATCCTAAAGAAGATCAGTCCTGGATGTTCATTGGAAGGACTGATGTTGAGCTTAAACTCCAATAATTTGGCCGCCTGATGTGAAGAGCTGACTCATTTGAAATGACCCTGATGCTGGGAAAGATTGAAGGCAGGAAGAGAAGAGAATGACAGAGGATGAGATGGTTGGATGGCATCACCAACCTGATGGACATGAGTTTGAGTAAGCTCCGGGAGTTGGTGATGGACAGGGAAGCCTGGCCCGCTGCAGTCCATGGGGTCACAGAGAGTCCGACAGGACTGAGTGACTGAAATGAAATGAACTAGGTTGGCCATAGCTTTTCTTCCAAGGAACAAGTGTCTTTTAATTTCATGGTTGCAGTCACCATGGACCCCAAGAAAATAAAGTCTCTCACTGTTTCCATTGTTCCCCATCTATTCACCATGAAATGAGGGGACCAGATGCCATGATCTTAGTTTTTTGAATCTTGAGTTTTAAGCCAACTTTTTCACTGTACACTTTCACTTTAGAAAAAGAAAGCATTTTTAGATATTTTATTTTGCCTCTTACATCATTGAAAAAATGAAGATCATACTAACTCAATTTTCTAATATAATTATATTTTTTCTTCTTTTTTATTATCAGACATTCTCTTTACATTTAAGACCTTAAGAAGTCCCTTCAAAACTATCAGAATTTTATTAAAGAGTAATTTTTGTCATATCAACATATAGTCAAAGATCTGTAAGATGAACTACATGCTTTACAATTTCACTGAAATAGAATGACCATCTTGTATTTAGTATACTTTCTCTTCACTAAAAATGTTGTATTTACTAGACATTGTTCCAGAAATTGGGACTACATTAGTGAACAATTTGGATGGAGGCCCTGCTTCAAAAACTTTGCAATCTGATGGAAGAGATAGCTAACAAGTAAAGATGCATAGAGACGACATAATTTAAAGAATAAAATATGCAGTGAGAAATATAAGGTGAAGTAAGTCATTAGATAACCTGGGAATGATTGTCTAAAAAGATTTCATAGACTTAGAAACATAAACCATTAGCAGGACTAGCCATATTGACTCACTGAATTAATGCACTGTATCATCCATTAAACTTACATGCCTCATGCTATTTAATCTACATTTGTATAATTGAGGAAATGATGCTCAGATAAATTAAATGCCATGCCATGTGCAACTATAAAGTAGCATAACCAGGATATGACTATAGGTTTAACTGATGATAGTCTATTGTTTATACATTGCCCTGTTTTCTGTGGTCCCGTTTTCTGTTTTTTTTTTTTTCTTTGATAACTGTTCTACTTTTCAATTTACTTTTACTCTGAGAATAAATTTCAGTGCAGAAAATTGGTCCCTATTTTCCATGCTTAGTTCTGGTCAAGAGGTAAGGTCAGAAGTTTACATCTAGAATGGGGCATGTTTTGTTGCTATGAAACATGGCCCCTTTAGAGTTGGTGCAGTTGAGGAGTCCCCAACTCAAGAATGGCCACAGAGCCCCTCCCCTGGAAAAGTAGGATTGGAGAAAAGGGAAAAAAAAAAAATCCTTTTACTTGCCTAGAATTGGATGATTCTATTTTTCTTGTCATGTGAATTAAATAATATAGAATGCTATTGTGCTAGAAAAACTGAAAGAAGCCAACTCTAAATAATTAGATATTAAAAAAAAAAGTAAACTCCCAGGTTCTGTGTTTCTGATAGCTCTCCCTGTTTTGTTCACAGTCCTTCCTAAGCCCAGGGGCTTTTCTGTCCAGATATGACACATCCTTTTGTACTTAAAAAAAAATGCCCTGTTTTTCTTAAGCCAGCTCAAGTTAATTTCTGAAAATTGAAATCCAAAACGCCAAGCTAAAATATTTAATTATAACATTATTGAAGTAGTGGCTAGATGCAAACTATTAGACAACATTCAGGTATGTATGTTATCTGTAGTAATAAGAGGAAAGAAAAGAAGTTGAAATGTGTCATGCAAGCAATGTATAAGAGCTATCAGAGGAAACCACCAGTAGAACCACATATTTTTTGAAATACCTAGAGACACCTCTGGAGAAGGCAGTGGCACCCCACTCCAGTACTCTTGCCTGGAAAATCCCATGGACGGAGGAGCCTGGTGGGCTGCAGTCCATGGGGTCGCTAAGAGTCGGACACAACTGAACGACTTCACTTTGACTTTTCACTTTCACGCATTGGAGAAGGAAATGGCAACCCACTCCAGTGTTCTTGCCTGGAGAATCCCAGGGAGCGGGGAGCCTGGTGGGCTGCCATCTATGGGGTTGCACAGAGTCAGACACAACTGAAACTACTTAGCAGCAGCAGCAGCAGAGACACCTCTGTCCAGCTATAAAGGAAAATTCTCTACAGGTTACTTTTATGCAGCATATACAATGTAAATATTAAGGATGAGTTGTTTATTTGAGAAGAATTTTTGATAATGAAATTTTAGTATTTTGAATGCAGAGTGGGATGTTGTGAGTGACAAGACAAGCAGAAGACAATTACTTACTACAGTGTTTGGTTAGGGAATTCAGGTTACTGATTGACATTTGTGTGAATGAAAGCTATTTTCTGGATTAATGATTTTAACAAATTTTTATCTGATTCCAAGAGCCATTTGGGCAAGGTGGCCTATATCACAGGGGAGTCATTAGGTTACAGCTTTAAATTGCAGCAGCTTATTGCAGAATATGAACTGAGGGATGTTTGAAGAAAAAAATTAGAGTTAATAAGAGCTGGCAGTGGCAAAATTTGACCTTGGTGATCTAATATGTAATTACCAGGTCCAAAGGAAATTGCAATAACCTGGGTACAATACTTTTGAGAACACTAAAAAGCAAATCAACAAGCAAGCAAAATCAGAAAAATCTCTCTTTTTAAGGTGAATAGTGAAACGTTGATAATTAAAATATCAAGCACTAGAGTTAGGTGGTTTCCTTTCTATTTCATAAGTTTCTAACAAAGCAATGAATTGCTGAAGTTCTGACAGATAATGTATTTTGATCCAAGGAGTCTGTATCTGATTCCATGATTTAATGCAATGCTTGTTCTTTTTCATTTTCCATCTCTGAGAGGTACCATATTTGTTTAATATGATAACTTCATCAAAATAGAACTGTCAGTATATTTTTTGTTTTAATGTTTATTGGATTACTGTAATTAAATGGTATAATTCTGGACTTTTCTTTTAGCAAAAGTAAAAGATAAACCAGTGATAGCATTGTGGAATATGTTAATTTTACAATATTTTAGAAAATAAATTTATGTTCTTAATTTTAAAACATTTTAGTCTTACAGCATTGTGGTCATTACATTATCATTGTATTTTACTAGTATACTCTGTATGCTTTCTATGTGATAATCTATTTAATGTTGATTGTTATTATATTTAAACAACTTTTATAAAATGGGTCCTGGTGTTTTTTGTATTAAAAATATTCATATTCTTAATTACTCAATGCTAAGTTAATTGAGACATTTTAGAATTCCCTAGATCAGAATTAAATTAAATTTAATCTCTACAAGGTGGCTAAAAGGTCATTAGCATTTTATTGTACTATCTACTATGCTATGTTACTCTTCTGCCAAATCAAATACCAAACAATGGTGCCACGCAAAAAAGTCAATATATAGTTGCATAAAATGCAAAATAATCAAGAAGTTATAAATATATAATTTAAATTTAATCTCATCTATTAAAAACATAAATAATCATGAACATTCAATCACATTTTAGTTGTGGCCATATAATAGCTGTTTAAATGTTTTTCTTGCAAAATATACACTACTATATTTAAAATATTAAGAAATAACCAAGAAGGATAATGACCTACTGTGTAGACAGGGAACTGTGCTCAGTAGTCTGTAAAAACTTAAATAGGAAAAAATTTGCAAAAGAAAAATTACATGTGTATGTATAACTGAATCACTTTGCTGTCCACGTGAAAGTAACACAACATTGTTAACTACATTCCAAAGGCGGGGAGGAGAACCTCAAGAACTTATCTCACTTCTGAATTGTTTGATGGATGTTTCTGATTTCCATCACGTTATTCTAAGTCCAGAAAATCCCCTGTTAAAGTATAAATAGAAGATAAAAACATAGGATTAGAAGCATATCCTACATAAACCTTTGATATTCTTTACCTCCGTATTTAATAGCATAAGCTGCTTATCTAAGCCAAGACAGAACCTGGGGGGGATGGGCTTATGACAGGTGAATTTCAGTAAGAAGTAGAGAGAGTGTGAGTGCATGCTCAGTCACTCAGTTGTGTCTGACTCTTTGTGACCCCATGGACTGTAGCCCATCAGGCTCCTTTGTCCATGGAATTCTCCAGGCAAGTACACTGGAGTGGGTTGCTATTTCCTTCTCCAATGCATGAAAGTGGAAAGTGAAAGTGAAGTTGCTCAGTCATGTCTGACTCTTAGCGACCCCATGGACTGCAGCCTACCAGGCTCCTCCGTCCATGGGATTTCCCAGGCAAGAGTTCTAGAGTGGGGTGCCATTGCCTTCTCCAAGATCCCCTAAACCCATGAGCCCAGTTTGCCTTAGAATGACCTTATCAGAAATTGTGTTGCCTTTGTTATCATGTCTTGTTGAGATACATTTGAAAACCACAAAGATTGTAGGCACTCTTGGCCACAGAGTTTTGGATAAAGGAGGGAAATAAGATAATCCAATATTTTGAATATTTTTAGTTCAACAGAAACACAATAATTTTTTTACAGTTGACACTTGTACTGAAGAAGGTCTTTTTTTCAGATTTTTTTTTTTTTTTCTTTCTCTTCTTATACTGTTCCAGGAACAAAGTAATGCATTACGATTACAGAATTCCTTTTAGGACAATGGTTCTAAACATTTGATACAATTAACTGTAATCAAATACCTTTTTGGTTCTTTCATTTCTTCTTTTAAATTCATGACTCAGGTATAATTTAAGACTTGGTTAAGCAAAAATCTCTGGGGATGAAACTGAGTCATGAATCCTAAAAAATGCGTAAGCTAAAGCTATGGGATGTCACGCAACAATGCTGGAAACAGACAGGGAAATATGCAAGTATAACATGGAAATGGTACTCGTGACAACAATTAAACTGAGATTACACACAAGATACAGGGGGAGCTTAATTACTTCTCCCATCCTGGAAATAACAGATTGCTAGTGTGGAAGGTAGATTGCTAATCCTGAAGGAAATAGTGTCAGCTGATATTAAAATATACAGAGTTGGAGACAGGATAGTAAGAAGGAGAGAATAAGTTTTATGAGCCCAGAAAATAGCATGTGAAAAATCCAAAATTTCTGAAGTCAGTGTAGTTACAAAACCATAGTGGTCCTGGAAATAGAATTGTTTCTCTGACATAGAAAAGAAATGCAGGTGGCAGGGTAAGTACACAGGTGTTACATTGATAGGCATTGAAGGGAAGGGAGTTTTGATTTTTTTTCTCTGAGATTCGGGGAAGCTAAAGATAGTTTTTACATAAAACTGTACAATGATCAAATCTGCATTTTAGATCTGTCTTTTAAGCAGATTTTACATTAGGATAGTGTGTTTATGAAGGCAGGGAAATAAACTGCCATGAGATCTCACTTGCATAGTGATGCGAAGCAATACGATTTTGGCTTAATATTATGTATAAAAAGCATTCTTACAGCAAAAATCACTTACCCTATGTTAACTCTAGTCTTATTTGCTGAAGTTGTTATTGTAATTAACAGCAATCATTTTCTTTTCTTTATATGAGCAAATACTGCCTCGCTTCAGTTTTGTCTGACTTTGTGACCCTATGGACAATAGCCTCCCAGGCTTCTCTGTCCGTGGGATTTTTCAGGCAAGAATACTGGAGTGGGTTGCCATTTCCTCCTCCAGGGGATCCTCCCAAATCAGGGATCGAACCCATGTCTCTTGTGTCCACTGCATTGCAGGCAAGTTCTTTACCGGCTGAGCCATAGGGGAACCCATCCAATTCCTAATTTCTACTAATAATTACCTTTGTCCATAATGGTCATGAGTGGCTTTATTATGCCATATATTCATTATCTTGCAGGTAAGAGGAAATTTTATAGCTTTCTTTCAATGTCAAATCCTCTTATCAATATCCATAGTACCATTTAAGATTTACTCCAACACTGTGGCCACCTGATGCCAACAGCCAACTCATTGGAAAAGACCCTGATTCTAGAAAATATTAAAGGCAAAAGGAGAAGAGAGTGGCAGAGGATAAGACGGTTGGATAGCACCACTGATTTAACAGACATGAACTTGGGCAAACTCCTAAAGATAGTGAGGGACAGGGAGGCCTGGTGTGCTTCAGTCCATGGGTTTGCAAAGAGTTGGACACAACTTAGTGACTGAACAACAACAACATAAATAGAAATAAATGGCAACCTACTCCAGTATTTTTGCCTGGAAAATCCCTTGGACAGAGGAACCTGGTTGGCTACAGTCCATGGGGTCGCAAAGAGTCGGACAAGACTGAGCGACTTCACTTTCCAACTACTTGTAACTAATGAAGAACATAAATTTTCATCAAGGGAGTCTTCTGTATCCTGGATTCTTCTTCCTTGCCACAGGTTTGGGTAGTATAATGTTTGTCTATGATGATTTCTGATATAAAATTACTGTCCTTTAAAATAGCCCACTTTTCCAAACAATTGACGTTGAACTAAGAACTTACACAATGGGAAAACACACACACACACACACACACATCTACTAGAGAACTTGATGACATTAAGCAATCAATAAATGTTTCAGTCAGTTCAGTTCAGTCACTCAGTCATGTCTGACTCTTTGCAACCCCATGAATCGCAGCATGCCAGGCCTCCCTGTCCATCACCAACTCCTGGAGTTCACTCAGACTCACGTCCATCGAGTCAGTGATGCCATCCAGCCATCTCATCCTCTGTCGTCCCCTTCTTCTCCTGCCCCCAATCCCTCCCAGCATCAGAGTCTTTTCCAATGAGTCAACTCTTCGCATGAGGTGGCCAAAGTACTGGAGTTTCAGCTTCAGCATCATTCCTTCCAAAGAAATCCTAGGGCTGATCTCCTTCAGAATGGACTGGTTGGATCTCCTTGCAGTCCAAGGGACTCTCAGTGTTTAGTAGCATTTAAAATTTATTTTGTTTTAATGTTGAAGGGTGAGTTGGAGAATCCTTCATGGCAGTGAAGTAAGGGGACTAGAGAGCATATTTTAGGGCTCTCAGACACCAGTGAGGAAGGAGTAACTGACTGCCTGGATGAAAGGACACATTATGTATGAGGGGGTCATATTAATGAAGGCTTTGAAGCAAAAGTCAGGTTTTTGTATTTTAATCTTAAGGAACTTTGGGAATAGCATCCTAGTAGATAGAGCAGGATAATTAAGGCATGGAGGAGGGGGAGAGTAAGGTATTTGAAAAACGGAATATATATAGTATCGTGTTCAATGTTTCTAGAAAAAAGCTTCATCTAAAAAAACAAATCAGAATGACTTGTAAAACCTTCCAAATCTCTACTTCATCTCCTTCCATTTTATATCTCAGGTTTCTTTTTTATTATTACTTTATATTTCTAGAAATAAAGAGAGGCAGAAAGAGATATTGATATAGACAATGTCATCTATACATATGTATAATAGGCATACTACACATAATCCATATCTGTAGATTTACATATAATTACTACATTTCAAATATATGGCATATTTTATTGTCCTTTATTTCTCTAGTTAACTGTAGATTCCATGAGGGCAAGGACTCTGTTTTAACATTCTATGCCCATGAAATAGAAAAATTCCTGGTATGTAGAGAGTGCTTAATATATTTTTGATGAAGAAATGGGCAAGAGAATGAGGAAATGAATGTGTGAATGAAATCAGATGGAGGTTTTGCTTTACCCTTAATGGACAGAGCCAGCAAATGTATTTTCTCCTAGATCACTTTGGAGCCAGTTCCTAAATTACTGCTTCTATCAACTTTATTGAAATTAACATGCACTCTAAATAATAATCCCTAAATCCAGATTATTTTGTTTGAAACATGCAGTTCTTTTTGTGTTGATGGCCTGCCTCGTCTTAGCCTTGAGCATCTCTTATGATTTTCTTTTTCCTGCTGATCTAACTGGTCCCAGTCTGCACTTTTCTCTGTCTGGTTCACCTGACCCTAAAGTGTTCCAGTTACTTCATTAACAATATGAACTGAATTTCTGATCACTAGAATTCAGTGTCTGAGAAGACAAGTCTGTTTTGTTTACTCTTGTACATCTTATGTCCAGACAAGACCCAGACAAGAGGATAAGCTCAATATTTGCATAATCAATAAACAAATTGTCAATGAGCCCTGATGTATTATTACTACAAGCTGAAAAAAAGATTTAATAAAACCTTATAGAAAATCACAAATAGGATTATCACATGTTTGACTTTCTTTGGAGAAGTAAACTCAAATGACTATTCTGAATTATTTTAATTATTTAATTTAAATATATTATTTGATGTTAGAAATAGTGCAATTTTTAAAGAATTACATCAATTTTTGAATGGGAGTATTAATTTATTTTTAAAGTTTCATTTTTTTAAAAATCAAATAGATGAAAATAGAAGGTGACTGAGTGCTTATTTTATAAGTTCACTTCAAAAGGATGTTTGGGGTGAAACTAGAATAGAATTTTAGGAGAAAAATATATTTCATTTGGACATCTTACAGCAAAGCTTTAACTTTGTAATAATAGATTCAATTTTTTTTTTTTTTTAGTTTCTGGGAGTTTATATCTCTTCACGGCTGCTCCAGCAAAGTGCAGCCATTGCTCCTTACCTTGGCTGAGGGGTATCTCCTTACCACTACCCTTCCTGACTTTCAACGTGGGATAGCTCCTCACGACCCAGATAATCACGATGGTGTGATCACTGACCTAGAGCCAGACATCCTGGAATGTGAAGTCAAGTGGGCCTTAGAAAGCATCACTACGAACAAAGCTAGTGGAGGTGATAGAATTCCAGTTAAGCTATTCCAAATCCTGAAAGATGATGCTGTGAAAGTGTTGCACTCAATATGCCAGCAAATTTGGAAAACTCAGCAGTGGCCACAGGACTGGAAAAGGTCAGTTTTCATTCCAATCCCAAAGAAAGGCAATGCCAAAGATGTGCAAACTATTGCACAATTGCACTCATCTCACACGCTAGTAAAGTAATGCTCAAAATTCTCCAAGTCAGGCTTCAGCAATATGTGAATCTTGAACTTCCTGACATTCAAGCTGGTTTTAGAAAAGGCAGAGGAACCAGAGATCAAATTGCCAACCTCCACTGGATCATGGAAAAAGCAAGAGAGTTCCAGAAAAACATCTATTTCTGCTTTATTGACTATGCCAAAGCCTTTGACTGTATGGATCACAATAAACTGTGGAAAATGCTGAAAGAGATGGGAATACCAGACCACCTGATCTGCCTCTTGAGAAATTTGTATGCAGGTCAGGAAGCAACAGTTGAACTGGACATGGAACAACAGACTGGTTCCAAATAGGAAAAGGAGTATGTCAAGGCTGTATATTGTCACCCTGTTTATTTAACTTATATGGAGAGTACATCATGAGAAACGCTGGACTGGAAGAAACACAAGCTGGAATCAAGATTGCTGGGAGAAATATCAATCACCTCAGATATGCAGATGACACCACCCTTCTGGCAGAAAGTGAAGAGGAACTCAAAAGCCTCTTGATGAAAGTGAAAGTGGAGAGTGAAAAAGTTGGCTTAAAGCTCAACATTCAGAAAACAAAGAGCAATCACTGCAGATGGTGACTGCAGCCATGAAATTAAAAGGCGCTTGCTCCTTGGAAGGAAAGTTATGACCAACCTAGATAGCATATTCAAAAGCAGACACATTACTTTGCCAACAAAGGTCCGTCTAGTCAAGGCTATGGTTTTTCCAGTGGTCATGTATGGATGTGAGAGTTGGACTGTGAAGAAGGCTGAGCACCGAAGAATTGATGCTTTTGAACTGTGGTGCTGGAGAAGACTCTTGAGAGTCCCTTGGACTGCAAGCAGATCCAACCAGTCCATTCTGAAGGAGATCAGCCCTGGGATTTCTTTGGAGGGAATGATGCTAAAGCTGAAACTCCAGTACTTTGGCCACCTCATGTGAAGAATTGACTCATTGGAAAAGCCACTGATGCTGGGAGGGATTGGGGTCAGGAGGAGAAGGGGACGACAGAGGATGAGATGGCTGGATGGCATCACTGACTCGATGGACGTGAGTCTGAATGAACTCTGGGAGTTGGTGATGGACAGGGAGGCCTGGCATGCTATGATTCATGGGGTCACAAAGAGTTGGAGACAACTGAGCGAGTGATCTGATCTTATCTGAGGAGTTTATATAGCTTTAACTTTATTAAATCTAGAGCTATTTTTGAGTTATCTATCAGTTTAGACTTTGACTTCCTTCAGAAATGAGAGCGACCTTTTAAAATGCTCATTTTGCTGCCATTCAGTATTTTATCTGTAGCCACAAAGACTCATTTATTAAACATTTGGGGTAATTATTATTTCTGAAGGCATGTATTCAACTTCACCATCAACACGTTCTCTACTATTTAGAATCCTTTTTAAAGACTGCAACTAAAACTGAATTGCAAAGCCATAGCACAAGAATAAACACAAAGTCTGAATGAAATCTTTACCTCGATTGTTTGTATTTCCATAAAGTCACCTCTCTATGTATCCAAAATCTGATGAGTGATATCATTTCTGGTTAATGCCTCTTTTCCTAAAGAGGCACTTAAGATTTAAAAATAAATTTCATGAGAAATTTGACCATAATATAACTGCCTTTATAGGTACTTAAATTTAAGCTTATTTCCAGCTTTCTGAAGGAAAATTTGAGGGACAAAACACCCTATGAATCTTACTTGGGCTTATGAGTTTACTTATGTTGATCACCACCAGCCACTAGGAAACCTGATCACAGATAGCATTTGGTAAATGTTTTCTTTACCCCGTAACTGTTTCAAGGGTATACGCAGTTCACAAATGTGAATGTATTTCTATTTGTATTTGTGTATATTCGCTTAAGATGTCATTTGGAAAAATTGACTTGGGAAGTGTGTCCTGCATACACCATCCACATTTTCACATTTCTATAATTATTTTGAGGCACAAAATATATCTGGTTGCAACCGGAGGGAACCTCAGAGCCTGCCCTCTCACTGTGGGACATCTTTCCCCTGATGACAGGCAGATCTGTCATGGGGAGAGATGATTTATCTCCTCTGATTTCATCCAGTAAAGACGCCCTATACAAGGTGAAGTGATAATTTTCCTCAGAGCTAACATGTCCAATGTCTCATTTTTCATTCTAGTCCTTGTGAAATGACATCGAACACTAAATTGGGAACTAATTTCACTTGTGAGGTTTGGCTGCCTGCCCACTTCCTTGGGAAAACAAGCAAATTATCTGTACTTTTTAGTCATAGGCATTATAGGATACCTGAGGCCGGCTATTTAGTCTAAGGATTTTGTTTTTTTTTCTTCTTTTTCTTTTAACCTACACTAGAGAAGTAAAAGAAAATTATAGATGACAGGGAATCTTGCAAAAAAATATACTTTTGCCAGAAAATTAATTAAAAAGAAATATGCCAAGCGCTGTATTTGTGAAAAAGCAAAATAGTACAAATTAGGGAAGCTTCAGGTGAAGGAGTATGGCAGTTAGTATACTTGACTACAACACTAAAATAGAAAATTAATTCAGTATGATTTTAGGAAAAAAAACAATTTTTTGAAAGTGAAATTCAACCAGTCAACAAATTATGTTCATCTAGCAAGAAAACTTGCTTATAAATGTATGTTTGAAGATAGAACACAATCTTATAATGCATTTTCTGAAAGCATTTAATATAAATAGGGTAGTCAACTGTGAAGTGTGTTTGGGTAAACAAAAGATTTATGTGATAAGTTAAATTCTCAGCTACACAATTACACATTTTTCCTTGATGAATACAACTGTTGACGGGTTACATTATTTATAAGGAAGGTGAGACATTGAAATAGCAGTGAGATAGTTAGAGAAGTTTTCAGACTTCCTTGGTGGTCCAGTGGTTAAGACTAGGGCTTTCAAAGCAAGGGGTGTGAGTCTGATCCCTGGTTAGGGAGCTGAGATCACATATGCCTTGAAACCAAAACATAAAGCAGAAGTGATATTATAACAAATTCAATAAAGACTTTAAAAATGATCCACGTTAAAAAAAGTTTTAAAACAAAGAAATATTTATATGATTAGATAATGAAGATAAACTAAAAATAGAGAAAGATTGTGCTTTCTAAAGTTTATGATTATTTTATAAGACAGACAACTTAAAGGGTTATGAGTATTAGTAGAATTGAATATAAGTTCGTTGAGTGATTGGTATCTGAGAGTTTTGCAGGCCTTTCCTGTTGGCAACTAATATCATAAATTTCATAAACTAAACAATAATGAAAGTGAATATAAAAAGTAGTAGAAGAATAGCAAAGGTTTGTTGAAAGCTTGCCATTTATAGGACCTAGGTGAAATTAAGTAGATCTAATTTAAGTAGATCTGTTTTTTTATTAAACAAATATTTAACCTATATGAAATGCATGTTAGTCACTCAGTCATGTCCAACTCTTTGCGACCTCATGGACTGTAGCTCACCAGGCTCCTCTGTCCATGGAATTCCCCAGGCAAGAATGTTGGAGTGGGTTGCCATTCTCTTCTCCAGGGATCTTCCCAACCCAGGGATCAAACCTCATCTCCTGCATTGCAGGTGGATTATTTACCTGCTGAGCAGTTGGGGAAGCCCAAGTTAAATGGGAGGTCATTAATTCCATCTTTTTATGGTTGGAGAAAATAAGATGTAAAAATGGAAAATAATTTTCCCAAGATCTCACACTTAGTAAATGGTGGAGTCTGAACCCAAACCTGTCTAGAAAATGCATTTTTAACCTTAGACTAATAAAAAGCAAGGTAAGCTAGGTACCTTAACCATCTAGTAACACAAAAGAGATCAAGCAAGTCAATCCTAAAGTAAATCAATCCTGAATATTCATTGGAAGGACTGAGGCTGAAAGTCCAACATTTTGGCTACCTGATGCAAAAAGCTGACTCCTTGGAAAAGACCCTGATGCTGGGAAAGATTGAAGATAGGATAAGAAAGGGATGACAGAGGATGAGATGGTTGGATGGTATCACCATCTCAATGGACATGAGTTTGAGCAAACTCTGGGAGATGATGAAGGACATGGAAGCCTGGCATGCTGCAGTCCATGGGGTCATGAAGAGTTGGACATGACTGAGCAACTGAACAACAACAACACAAAAAAGAATGATGCTACATCTGGAGAAGGATGTCAGTTGCAGCTAAAGGAGGAGTAAAATTTCTTCTAGCTGGAACAAGGAAAGGGAAAATGTCACCATGTAGATGAAACATTATGAGCAAAGGCGAGTAAAGATGAAAGACTCTTTGCTTTGCAATAACAAGTTTTCTAGACTGTCTGGAACATAAGCCTCAGAGGGAAAATTTGAAGGAAAACTAGCCCAGAAAAGTATTGCATTACAATCCTTGACTTTAAATTCTAAGCCAAAATGAAGTGACAAAAATATAAAGACTGATTCCCTGGTGACTGAATGGTAAAGAATCTGCCTGCTAATGCAGGAGACAGAGATATGGGTTCAATCCCAGGGTTGGGAAGGTCCCCTAAAGGATCTTCTGGAGTGGTTCCACTGGATCCACTGGAGTGGAGCAACCCACTCCAGTATTCTTGCCTGGAGAATCCCATGGACAGAGGAGCCTGGTGGGCTACTGTCCATGGGGTCACAAAGAGTCAGACACAACTGAAGTGATATAGTATGCACAGACAAGTATATGTTTGTGTCAGTGATCAGCAATTATTCAGATTGCTGGAAAATTGGCTCATGACATCAGAAAATATTTAATTTATATGCCTACCTTACATATCCATTAAATTAATTTAAAATTGAATTGAAAAGTTAGAAGTGATTGGTAGAGAGTTCTTCAAGTCTATTGATAATTTTTGGTTCTCTAGTTTGGTTTCCCAGGTCCTAACTCCTCTAATCTATGAGTGTGATTTTAGATCTTAGCTAGGATTTCACAGGTGTGATTAAGGATTTTGATGTGGTAAAATCATCTTGTATTTTCAGGGTGAGTCATACATGTACTCACAATTGTCCTTATGAGAGGGAGGCAGAGAGGGATTTGAAGGTAGAATAGGAAGAAAACCATGTGACCATGGAAGCTAGGGAAAAAGCTGGTTTGATGTGGGGCCATGAACCGACCAGTGAACAAGGCTCCTGCTGCTGCTACTGCTGCTACGTCGCTTCAGTTGTGTCCGACTCTGTGCGACCCCATAGACGGCAGCCCACTAGGCTCCCCTGTCCCTGGGATTCTCCAGGCAAGAATACTGGAGTGGGTTGCCATTCCAAAAGCTGAAAAAGGCAAGAAAATGTGTTCTCTCCTGGAGTCAGCAGAGGGAGCTGCTGATGCTGATGTCACCCCAGGGAACACTTACAGACTCTGGCCTCCAGACCATAAGAGTACATTTATGTTGTTTAAGTCACAAAATGTGTGGTGATTTGATAGAGCCACCACAGGATATTAATGCAATTATTTTTATAAATGTGTGACTTCCCTGGTGGCTCAGATGGTAAAGCGTCTGCCTACAATGCGGGAGACCCAGGTTCGATCCCTGGGTTGGGAAGATCCCCTGGAGAAGGAAATGGCAACCCACTCCAGTATTCTTGCCTGGAAAATCCCATGGACAGAGGAGGCTGGTTGGCTACTGTCCTGCTGCTGCTGCTGCTGCTGCTGCTAAGTCGCTTCAGTCATGTCCGACTCTGTGCGACCCCATAGACGGCAGCCCACTAGGCTCCTCTGTCCCTGGGATTCTAGAACACTAGAGTGGGTTGCCATTTCCTTCTCCAATGCATGAAAGTGAAAAGTGAAAGGGAAGTCGCTCAGTCGTGCCCTACTCTTAGCAACCCCATGGACTGTAGCCTACCAGGCTTGTCTGTCCATGGGATTTTCCAGGCAAGAGTACTGGAGTGGGGTGCCACTGGGGTTGCAAAGAGTCAGACATGACTGTGCGACTTCACTATCAAAAGGTTTGTCTAGTCAAGGCTATGGTTTTTCCTGTGGTCATGTATGGATGTGAGAGTTGGACTGTGAAGAAGGCTGAGTGCCGAAGAATTGATGCTTTTGAACTGTGGTGTTGGAGAAGACTCTTGAGAGTCCCTTGAACAGCAAGGAGATCCAACCAGTCCATTCTGAAGGAGATCAGCCCTGGGATTTCTTTGGAAGGAATGATGCTAAAGCTGAAACTCCAGTACTTTGGCCACCTCATGTGAAGAGTTGACTCATTGGAAAAGACTGATGCTGGGAGGGATTGGGGGCAGGAGGAGAAGGGGACGACAGAGGATGAGATGGCTGGATGGCATCACTGACTCAATGGATGTGAGTCTGAGTGAACTCCGAGGGTTGGTGATGGACAGGGAGGCCTGGCGTGCTTAGATTCATGGGGTCGCAAAGAGTCAGACACGACTGAGTGACTGATCTGATCTGATCTGATCACTATCAAGTCACAAAATGCGTGGTGATTTGATAGAGCCACCATAGGATATTAATGCAATTATTTTTATAAATGTGTTCATTAGATGATTACATAGTTTTATGTATATTAGATACTTATAAATTAGTATGAATTAAAGGTGAAGCTGAAAGTCCAATACTTTGGGACCTGATGTGAAGAAATAACTCACTGGAAAAGATCCTGATGGGAAAGATTGAAGGTGAGAGGAGAAGGGGACAACAGAGGATGAGATGGTTGTATGGCATCACCAACTCGATGGATGTGAGCTTGAGCAAGCTCTGGGAGTTGGTGATGGATAGGGAAGCCTGGTGTGCTGCAGTCCATGGGTCTCAAAGAGTCAAACATGAACAACTGAGGGACTTATCTGAATTGAACTGAATATAAAATAATAAAATATAGGCAGCTACTTTTTTTGGATTAAAGAATGACTGTCCTATATAGTACATGAAGTATTTTCATAACTTAAGAAAAAGTTATCAACATAAAAACTTAAAAGGTATTTAGCATCTAGTTCCTAATACAAGTCAGGTAAATAACTATTAAATGGTAAAAAGGTCACTTTAGCTGTCAGAGTTACAAACTTAAACAGTAAGGGAAAGCATTTTTAATTCTGCCAAAATGGTACATATTGGTATATATTGAATTATCTTATTGAAATAATTTATTTGTAAGATCTCCAGCAAGTTTACTTTGGAATTACTGTGTTCTACAAATCAGTTAAGTACATTGCACTTTCATTTTTAAACTTCTCCACAGTTCCTATTGCTATTAATAATTCCCAAACCTTTGCAATCAACTTGAGTCCTGTATCTCTCTCATACCTTGTGGTGTTTGTCAAAGAAATCTTTCTGGCTTTACTTTCAATATTTATCTACTCCTCTACAACTTTAGTCTACATGCCCATCATTCTTCCCAAGGTTTTTTGCAATAGCATCCTAACTGATCTCCCTGCTGTGACCTTCAAATTATCACTGTTCATCCACAACATGAAGTTCAGCGTGGCCCTGTAAAACTGACCATATCTCTTCTGTGAGATGTCCCCTGGACATCAAGGAGATCAAAACAGTCAATCTTAAAGGGAATCCATCCTGAATATTTATTGGAAGGACTGATGCTGAAATACTTGGACTGAAGTATTTGTACTGAAACTCCAATAATTTGGGCACCTAATACTAACAGCTGACTCATTGGAAGAGACTTTAATGCTGGGAAGGTTTGAGCTCAGGAGAAGGAGGCAACAGGCAATGAGATGGTTGGATGACAAACCAATAGACACAAGTTTGAGCAAACTCTGGGAGATAGTGAAGGACAGGAGAGCCTGGCATGATGCAGTCCATGGGGTCACAAAGAGCTGGACATGACTTAGTGACTGAACAACAACTTCTCTGGGATGGAAACGCCCTATGGTTCTTTCAATGACCTCTGACACCCTACCTGACTCCACACTCCTTCTCTCTTGTCTTTTTTTTTTCTTTTTTAACTTCCCTTCCTGTTAGCCTCATATAGCTCTTCATCATTCCTCAACAGTCTATGCTTGCTCTGATATAAAAAGGTTTTGCAATGGCTCTTCCTGCTTTCTGAAAGCAAGTTTTTTTCTTCCTATTTTTCCTATTTTCCTCCAAACAACTTCATGGCTCACTTTCTCTTCTGAGAAGGATATTTCTACTGAGTGTGCCTTCTGAAATCTTAAGTCCCCCAGCAGTCTCAAGGCCTGTCACATTGTCCAGTTTTATTTTCTACAACATTTACTACATTCTGATTCTATAGGCCTATTTACTATTTCAATGTGTCTGCGGTATAGAGTTCTGCGGGCTTTTGTGTTTTTGTTTTTCTTTCCACACTTAACATTATGGAAGTCTTATTGTATCTAACAATCACTGTCAGTCTAATATCATTAGTGACCCAACTGTGTGAAAAATATTCTAGCTATGCCTTCTAATATCATGAAAGCAGCAGCATTAAAGTGGTCTAGGTCTCAAAATATGCTTATTTTTTTTCCTTAGCTGCCTTTTCTCCCAGAAATAATCTTCGTGAATGCAGAGATGTTATTTTTTTTTGCTTGTTTGTTTACTCATGCATTCCCAAACCCTGGAATAATTTCTGGTACATAGGAGAAATCAAATAAGTATGTGTTCAATGATTTTATGGATTAACAAAAAGCAATTATAATGCTTCATTACATAGTAGATATTCAGTGAATATTGGTTGTTGTAACAGAAATCCTAAAGAACATCCAGAAATGATTTTATGAATACATTTTGTGGTAAATATTTAATTTAGAAGCAAAAGTTTTGCCCAATCACCTGGTTACTTATTTTTGCATCCTATTGTTATATTCTTAAAAACATTTAAATTTTTTTAGGGAAGATACTACTTTTGAGTCAGACATGACTGAGGGAATAAGTACACATACACTATTTTTTATATTTTAATAAATAAATGAAAATTTCAGAAAATTATCTTTTTATATAATTATCTTTACACAAATATCTTGGCCATATTTTAAATCAAAACTAGACTGATGAGTTTTCCAAATCATATTATACTTAATGAAAATGCTTTTACAATAATAAAAATTAAAAAGTTGAGAATATTTAGCTTAGTATTAATTTCATATTAGCGTATTAGGGATATTATTTATAGTCCAATTATAAAGTCATTAAAATCACGAAGAGTTTAATCTTTCAAATTCTTAGGTATATTGGGAAAGGCATTTTGTATTCAGCAGCTTCACTCAAATGGCATGGAAAAGAAATTCAGCAGCACTGAATTGTGCTGCTGCTGCTGCTGCTAAGTCGCTTCAGTCGTGTCCGACTCTGTGCGACCCCAGAGGCGGCAGCCCACCAGGCTCCCCCATCTCTGGGATCTCCAGGCAAGAACACTGGAGTGGGTTGCCATTCCTTCTCCAACGCATGAAAGTGAAAAGTGAAAGTGAAGTCGCTCAATCATGTCCGATCCCTAGCAACCCCATGGACTGCAGCCCACCAGGCTCCTGCGTCCATGGGACTTTCCAGGCAAGAGGACTGGAGTGGGGTGCCAGTGCCTTCTCCGCACTGAACTGTACTCACTGAGAAATAATGCCTGAATCTAATGGAATTTTTCCTCTCATTATTCTGATCTTAAACATACGATCTACAAATACTAATCTCTACCATTCAAAGTGAAATATAACCAAGTCAATTAGGTTCTGAAGTCTTGCATGAGTGTTTATCTGCCTACTCTCCAGCTGAAATCTTAGGTTACTTCTAAAATATTACCTTGGGTTATCAGCAGCACCTTCATTAAATTTTACAGAATTAATGATGATTGGAATAGTATCAAAGTAGTAATTGCACATTTTGAATTCAGTGCACAAAATTAAAATATAGGCATCCATGTTGGGATTTGTGTAAAATTCATTCTGAAATACCTTATACAGACAGTTATTCTATTGCTCATTTTTATGGTTCTGAGAGAGAGACAGAGGGACTGTGTTCAGTCATTTCAAATCCTTTACAACCCTTTGGACAAGTAGCCCACCATGCTTCTCTGTCCATAAGATTTTTGAAGCAAGAATACAGAAGTAGATTGCCAACTTCCTTCTTAAAGGGATCTTTCTGACTCAGGAATCAAAACCACATCTTCTGTGGCTCCTGCATTGCAGGCAGATTCTTTAACCGCTGAGCCATAAGGGTAAATCCTTATTCGTTTGTGAACAAAGCGTGTCCACAAAGAGTGCTAAGGAGAGCTATAAATATTCGAATACTTTGTATGACTAATTATACAAGTATTGACTTTAAGTTGTCATTTTTATTAATTATTAAAGCAGTGCCTTTGGAGTATTGCCATTTTTCCTGGTGGTGTTGACACAGAAAATACGAATTACTATAATATTTTCTTAATTTACATCTTGCATTTAGCTCCAACTCAATCCAATACAATCTAGATAATAATGAAACCCAAGTACAGGTAGGCAGCTGGGTTCAACTATTGCAGTCTATATTTACTTTCTCTTTAATAATCAGTTAAAGGATATTTGGTTAGATGCTATTTCTATCTTACTGGGCAGTGTGAGATGAAATGTGATAGATCATAACGTTGTGCACATTCTTAAATAGTATCAAAATAAGGATAGATATAACTAAAGCTTACATCTGGCTTTCATGTCCTTCCATAAACTTATTAAGACATTATTTTTATAAGCAGATATATTGGTTTTTAACATAACAGAAATTACATCTATTTTGAGTATTACATTTCAGTAATTTTTATTACCTTTACTGAGTGTTTCACCTGTCACAAAAATTAGAACATTTTTATCTCTTCAGAGGGGGGGGGGAGGGGAAAATCCCTCATGTCCTTATACACCTCAGTAGTAAAGAATCAGCTGCCAAGCAGGAGAAGATGGTTCCACCTCTGGGTCAGGAAGATGCCCTGGAGAAGGAAATGGCAACCCACTCCTGTATTCTTGCCTAGAAAATCACATTTTCTAGGACATTGGCACCTGGCAGGCTACAGTCATGGGATTGCAAATATCCATATACAGTTAGTCCCCATCCTATGCCCAGCCTCAGACTTCCACTAATCTATTTTTTGTCACTATACATCTGCCTCTTTCAGAATATATACATATAGATAAAATCATATAATATGTGGTACCTTGTATATGGTCACTTAACATTTTTTAAGTTCATGGAATATGATGATATTTTCTTTTATTGATGAATAATTTTCCATTTTATAGACAAAACACATTTTATCTCTCCATTCCACTTAGATTGTTGCTGCTGCTGCTAAGTCGCTTCAGTCGTGTCTGACTCTGTGCGACCCCATAGAAGGCAGCCCACCAGGCTCCCCCATCCCTGGGATTCTCCAGGGAAGAACACTGGAGTGGGTTGCCATTTCCTTCTCCAATGCATGAAAGTGAAAAGTGAAAGTGAAGTCACTCTAGTTATTAGCTATTATGATAATGCTTTTCTTTACAATCACATACAAAGTTTTGTGTGGACAAAAATTTCACTTGTCAGATAGCTACCTATTCATCAAAATTCTAGGTCATGTGGTCATTTTATGTTTAATTTTTCTAGAAACTGCCAGACTTACTTTCTAGTGACTGCACCATTTTACATTCCCATCAAGCAATAATAAGTAAGTTTCTGTTTCTCCATATTCTCACCCACTTTGACTATCATCTGCCTTATTTACTATAGATATTTTAGTAGAGGTTAAATTGTTATCTAATTGTAGGTTTAATTTTCATTTCCCCTATAAGTAATTATGTTGGTCAATGTTTTAAACATTGCATATCCTCTTTAATAAAACATCTGTTGGGCATTTATTCAAATAAATAAATACTGTCCTAATTCTTATAAAATTTTGGTTAATTTTCAGAGTTCTGAAAAAGTTCATTTTGATTTTCATTCAAGATTCTTTTATTATTAATTTTATGGAAGAAAGAATTTACAGAAGTCCTCACATTTCTATTCAAGGAAGTTCTGCTTCCATGAAGCACACACATATTTAATTTTTTTTTCTGGTATAATAGTAGATCTTTAGTTTATTTTTTTAAATTGATATAGAATTGTTTTATAATATGTTATTTTCAGCTGTACAACGAAGTGAATCAGCTATATGTTTACATAGAGTGCTAAATAATTGCAATAACTAGTATTTATCTTTCTTAATGCCAAATACTGTTTTAAGCACTTCACACATACAAATTTATTTAATCCTCACAACAATCCCATGAGCTAGAAGGCATTATTGCACCTATTTTATGTGTTGGAAAACAGAGCCACAAAGAGCTTGAACAAGTTGTCCAATGTTCAACAGCTAAGTGGGAGAGACAGACTGGAAACCAAAAATATGTTTCCAGTTTTCAGGCAACTAGCCGTTATCTATGCTCTGCCATCATACAGAGCTTTCAAACTGCCATTTCAGACATGTGATATTCGGTCTAATGTGATCTCTAGTATCATCTAGATCACTCATCTTCAGACCATCACACTGGTCCTCAATGCCTTTTTTTCATGCTTTATTGTCTCAACTGCATTCTCTTAGTAAATATTAACTATTCTTCCTCATATACCCTTAAACCTATAGTTTCTTTAAGGTTTTCCAAAACACTGTATGATTTAAAGAAAATGTTTATTCATAACAAGCCATATAGCATTATTTAAAAATTATGAAGTTTTAAATTCTGTCCTTTCAACTTTATCATAAGTATGTTGAGGATAAGGCTGTATCTTATCTCTCATAGTTTTTAGAAGAAATTATGTCTTATAGATTCTGAAGAGATTGGATAAGTGTTGTTTTTGAGTTGCTAAGCCATGTCCGACTTTATGCTACACCATGGATGGTAGCCCGCCAGGCTCCACTCTCCCTGGGATTTCCCAGGCAAAAATATTGGGTTATTGCTGACCCAGTGATGAAACCTGGGTCTCCTGCATTGTAGGCAGATTCTTTACCACTGACCCACCTGGGAAGCCCTAGATAAGTGAATAGATATCAATTCTTAAGAAACTACATAGCAATAATTTGTTTGCTATGTAATCTTACATATTATCTTCATTCACTGATTGAACTCTATTATATGAAAGATTCTGTTAGAAACACCTTAAAGGCACCTAATTTATATATAAACAGTTCTTATATTCTGTTAGAAGCTGAAATAGTTTCTAGATCATCTTAATTTTTATTGCTTTATTTATATGATCTTAAAAGCATGGCATAGTTCAATTAAAGGTAAAAATAAAGTGCTCTACTTGTATAGCTTATATCATAAATATAAACCATAATTGTATTATTTTTCACTTTTTTATCGTAAGTTTTTTACAAATTTGACATTTCTAATAAATGACTCATATGCAGTCTTTGCATCATTTCTCAGATACAGCACAACACAACAATTAATTTCTCACAGCTTCAATATCTCACATATTAAACACTTATGTTTAGATTTTACTTCTTCAACCTGTTAGTCCATCTAATACTGAAGTCTGGTTTGCTTGTGAAAGGAGTAGAAAAATAAAAATAGAATGGTAATATTATCCCACTTTAAGAAGATTTATAATGAAAATAAATGTATCCTTAAACATATTGCTCTTTTAATTTGATCATTGTTATTGGGAATTTACTATGTAGTGATTGATCTTCAAGCTATTTTGATTTGCTTTTCTTTTTCATCTTTTATTTGTAGGAGTATGTGGGTGTAATATTAATGCAAGTTACATGGAATTCTGGGCAGATAGCATTTTGTGAAACTGCTGTCACCTAAATGAATACCAATGCTTTGGGCAAAACATAAACAAAAAATGTTCTAAAGATGTATAAGATAGAAACATTTATATTAAAAATGCTTGCACTGGCACTCACTTAAGAAAGAGGAGATTAGAAAATTTAAAAGCCAGCATGCCCAAGCTCTTTTTTTGCTGAAATGACTTTCACCATATTCACATCTGGCTCATCTAATTAGGTTTGCAACTGTTACACTTTTGGCATCCACCTTTAGAGGAATACACCTGTCAACAGAGAATTTATTTACTTCTTTTTAAAGGAATCATGTATAACCCTTAGGGGTTGTTGCTGTTGTTCTATTTATTTTAACCTCATGTCTTAAATTTCTCTAAGTGCTAAAATTTCGCTTTTTATTTTTCTGGGAGGTAGAATCTCTAGCTAGCATTATATTATCTCCTATTTCTGGTTTGCAATTCTATTTTCCATGTTCATGTAGCCTGTGAATGTGGTTTCTCTCAGCATGAAACATCATACTTATTTCAAAGTCAACGCTCTTTATTTTGCTTTCAAGACTTTCAGTGCTTCTAAGAGTCTGCTCAGCAGGAAATAGTATTTTATCCAGGTTCTGTGTTTTGCTGCTTCATTTGACAATTTCTGTGTTTAGACAATGAATGACATCCAGATGGAGATTGGAAATATTCTCTTAATTTGGATTGAGTTTTCCACTCTTTTATTCTTTCAGAGTATAAATAAAAACTTAAATGAACTTCTAATAACTGTAAAATAGTAAGTTAGCAAAGATATGGTAAATCACCAGATGATGCACGATTAAAATTATTTAAATGTAAAACAAGTGGGAAAATGGAAGAAAAATATTATAGTAGATGTTTTAACTAGATGGATACTATTTTCTAGTATAAAATAAACTAAGTCTTCAAAATAAAGAATAGAATTATCTTATGACCCGGCAATTCCACTACTGGACATATACCCAGAGAAGACCATAATTCAAAAAGACACATGCACCCCAATGTTCATTGAAGTACTATTTAAAATAGTCAGAACATGGAAGCAACCTAAATACCCACTGGTGGAGGAATTAATAAAGAAGATGTGGTACATATATACTACTGAATATCACTCATCCCTAAAAAAATCTAGAGATGTGGATTAACCTAGATCCTGCTGCACAGTGAAGTAAACAACAAAATAAAAATATATATATCACATATTAACACATATATGTGGAATCTAGAAAATTATATAAATGATCTTATTTTCAAAACAGAGATACAGATATGTAGAGAACAAGCATATTGACCCATGGGCAGGGGGGAAGCATACATCTTTCTGAACATAGAGAAGTACTGAGAACAGTCATAAGGGTAGCCAGCGGGTAAAGAGGGGAGCAATGAATTGGGAGATTGGAATTGACATATATACACTATAGATGTGCTGTGCTGTGCTTAGCCGCTTAGTTGTGTCTGACTCTTTGCAACCCCATCGACTGTAGTCCACCAGGCTCCTCTGTCCAGGGAGACTCTCCAGGCAATAATACCAGAGTGGGTTGCCATGCCCTCCTCCAGGGGATCTTCCCAGCCCAGGGATTGAACCTAGGTTACCGGGTCTCCCACATTGCAAACGGATTCTTTACCAGCTGAGCTACCAGGACAGCCCCATACACTATTGATACTATGTATAAAATAGATAATGAAAACATACTGTATAGCACAGGGAATTCTACTCAGTACTATGTAGTGACCTAAATGGAAAGGAAATACAAAAAAGGAGAGGATAAATGTATATGTATAGCTGATTCACTTTGCTGTATAGCAGAAATTAACATAGTACAAACTGTTGTTGTTTAGTCACTAAGTCATGTCTGACTCTTTGTGATCCAAGGAACTGCAGCACTACAGGCTTCCCTGTCCTTCACCATCTCCCAGAGTTTGCCCAAACTCATGTCCATTGTGTCAGTGATGCCATCCAACTATCTCATCCTCTGTCACCGCCTTCTCCTTTTGCCCTCAATCTTTCTTGGCATAACAGTCTTTTCTGATGAGTTGGCTCTTGGTATCAGGTAGTCAAAGTATTGGAGTTAGAGCTTCAGCATCAGTCCTTCCAATGAATACTTAGGGTTGATTTACTTTAGGATTGACTGGTTGGATCTCCTTGCTGTCCAAGGGACTATCAGGAGTCTTCTCCAGCACCACAATTAGAAAGCATCAATTCTTTGGTGCTTAGCCTTCTTTGTGGTTCAACTCTCCTGTCCGTACATGACAAATGGAAAAACCATATTTTCAACTACGTGGACTTCTGTGGGCAAAGTGATGTCTCCACAACTATACTCCAATAAAATTAACTAAAAATAATTATATTAATAAATATGTACTGATTGACCAAAAGAAAGAGTGTGGAAGGTATACATGAGTCAATGAAAGTGCCAAAGGAAATGATCTAGAGGGTGATAAGCACACACTGCAAGGAGATCAAACCAGTCAATCTTAAAGGAAATCAGTCCTGAATATTCATTGTAAGGATTGATGCTGAAGCTGAAGTTCCAATACTTTGGCCACCTGATGCAAAGAACTGACTCATTGGAAAAGACCCTGATGTTGGGAAAGATTAAAGGCAGGAGGATAAGGGGATGACAGAGAATGAGATGATTGGATGACATCACCAACTCGATGGACATAAGTTTGAGCAAGCTCTGGGAGTCAGTGATGGTCAGGGAAGCCTGGTGTGCTTCAGTCCATGGGGTCATAAAGAGCTGGACATGACTTAGTGATTGAACTGAACTGAACTTAAACACACAGCATTTTATAAAGTTTGGTGTTAAGTGAACTTTTAGATAACATTAATGGTTGTTGACAAAACCTAGGTTCTAGAATTCTATTATGATATAATTTCACTGTGTCAGGGCTTTTTCTGAAAACAAAGTAATTGAAACCTTTAGTCTTAACTACGCCTCATTCTAAACAAATTATTTGAAGAAATATATGTGAACCAAAATGAGCCTTAATGTCTTGATCACATAATGATTATAGTTGTGAATATTGCACCAGTTTTAGCAATAATTAAATGATAAAATACAAATTGAAATGAAAAAACATAATCAGATAGACATAGTTCCTGGCATTATTATTGCTACGATTTTATTCAAGTTTTTTCTTTTCTTTTTTTTTTTTACCAAAATCTGTTTGCTATTACCTGGTACACAGGTGGGCAAGACTCCTCCTAGGCTTCTTGGTGCATAGTGCCAAGTCCCATAGCCTCTACTGAGGCACTTTTGCTCATGGATGGATGCCAGTTGTTTTACAATGGAGACAAAAAGGAGGCCACCATGATACCAATGTCACTCAGGCCTACTTGTTAATAAGAAAATTTAGGAGAGACATTTGTAAGGGGTACATGAGAGAAAATGTGTTCAGTTGCTCAGTCATGTCTACTCTTTGTGACCTGATGGCCAACCAGGATCCTCTGTCCATGGAATTTCCCAGGCAAAAATACTGGAGTGGGCTGCCATGTCATCTCCCAGAGGATCCTTCTGACCCAGGGATCGAACCTGCATCTCCTGTGTCTCCTGCTCTGAAGATGGATCCTTTAGTGATGAGCCACTGGGGGAGCCCATGAGAGAAGATAGAGTTTTTTCACTCTATTATTTTATCTCACACTAGGACAAAAACTCTGAAGCAAGAAAAATAAGGTACATTCTAAGATTTAAACAGTATAAATTTACCTTAGGCTAGTCAAGAAAACAATCTGGACAAAACAAAACTAATGTGTAGGATGTGTCTGTCCCATAAGTTCAGACATTGACATCTCTATGTCAGATACATCCCCATCATGGAGATGAAGTCTCTGGCAATGAGTCTTGATGTCATTAACATTTAAAAATAATTCCCCTTGCTTGAATGTTCAACTAAGTGCATTTTTTTTCATCAACACAAATACTCAAGTCCTATTTCTGACTATTGAAAAATGATGCTTTGAACTGTGGTGCTGGAGAAGACTCTTGAGAGTCCCTTGGACAAGCAAAGAGATCAAACCAGTCAATCCTAAAGGAAATCAACCCTAAGTATTCATTGGAAAGACTGGTGCTGAAGCTGAAGCTCCAATATTTTGGCCGCCTGATGTGAAAAACTGACTAATTGGAAACAACCCTGATGCTGAGAAAAACTGAAGGCAAAAGGAGAAGTGGGCAGCATAGATGAGATGTTTAGATAGCATCAAGGATTCAGTTGACATGAGTTTCAACAAACTCTGCGAGACAGTGGAGGACAGAGGAGTCCAGCAAGCTCTAGTCCCTGGATCCCAAAGAGTAGGGCATGACTTAGTGACTGGACAACCAGCAAATATCTGACTACTGCCAGATTTTTAGTATTCTGAATCAGAGACAGATTTCCAGTGAAATACCATACAGTAAATGATAAGTGTATTGGCTCCTCTTGCCCTAGTGGTTATGCCTAATGTGGGGTCATGAGAGCAAGATTAACTACAGGAGTAGCCAGAGGCCCCACAGGGTAAGAATGAGAAAGAAATTTCTCTCTGCTTTTAAAGCAGAAGAAGGCAATTGTTCTTCCTTCCTAAAGGAGTTCTTAGGAAATATAAATACTGCAAATTCTAACTCCAACTATTTGGTATACAAAAACATTTCTTCAGGACTCAGACAGACCCTGGAGTCTCTGATTTTTTGACATGTAAATACCAGATAGAAATTGTTCCAGTCTTCCTGGCACCTGGTTTTAACGTGGCTGTCCCAGAAATGGACAGAGAAGTTTCATTAACCATTTTGATCAGAGAATTTAACCAAAAAAATGACTACAAATATAAGTTTTAGAGTATGTGAGCTGTTTCTTGGGGGGAAAAAAAGCACTCTATTCTATATAAACATACTGTAAGTATATATGTTTCTATATATTCTATATAGGCTTCCCTGAAGGCTCAGTGGTAAAGCATCTACCTGCCAATGCAGAAGGCATGGGTTTGATCCCTGGGTCAGGAAAATCCCCTGGAGAAGGAAATGGAAACCCACTCCCATATTCTTGCCTGGAGAATTCCATAGACAGAGGAGTCGTGTGGGCTACAGTCCATGAGGTCACAAGAGTCAGAGATGATTTCTCAACTAAACCACCACCATTATTCTATATAAACATAAGATATATAGTATATATTTCCATGGCTCAGAAGCTAGTGCTTTTTGAAGGAGTACAGAAAAATGTAGGGGAGTTTTATTTTTCTAAAGTTTTATATTAATAATCAGAGAATATAGATTTTATATCAATGTCTATGAGTTTTGTTAAGTCCACCTGATAGAGAATGAAGTAGTCATTCTGTTGTCAAAAGCCAAATATCTGACTTCACAAAGGTGAAGTAAAGTTACTGGACAGGGAAAATTTATCCATAGTAAATGTCATCTTGTCAAACCAAATAGTGTATATATATGTGTATATCAGGTTATAAGTTCTACCACCATTTGACCTGATTACTATTTAAAACACCAAACTTTTCCACTTTTTAGTTGTTAAATAATTTGGATATATAGTTGGGTTTTAAAAAGTATTAAGTAATTATTTTAAGTATTATATTGCATATTTTATAGGGATGCTAAACCATCCTATATTAAAAATATAAGAAAATTATAAAATTGTATGTATCTTTATGTCTTCAGGAGGAAGTAAGTTTGACTAAGTTATAGTTGCAACAAAAATTGGCCATTAATGTTATTAGACACATTTTAAGTGCAAAAAATACAAACATACAGCATCTTTAAAAAATCATTTTTCATAGTTACAGTGAAAAAACTTAACAGTGAAAAGAATTGATGCCTTCAAACTATGGTGATGGAGAAGATTCCTGAAAGTCCCTTAGACAGCAAGGAGATCAAACCAGTCAATCTTAAGGGAGATCAACCCTGACTATTCACTGGAAGGACTGATGCTGAAGCTGAAGCTCCAATATGTTGGTCATGTGATGTGAACAGATGACTCATTAGAAAAGTCTCTGATGCTGGGAAAGTTTGAAGGCAGATGGAGAAAAGGGCATCAGAGGATGAGATGGCTGGACAGCATCACTGATGCAATGAACATGAACTTGGGCAAACTCTAGGAGATGGTGAGGGGCAAGGAGGCAAAAGTGCTGCAGTCCTGACTGTGCGACTGAACAACAACAGTCAAAAAACACTCAATATCTTAAGTTCTGATGCCTTTTAATGAATTAATTGGAGTAATAGTATTACTAAGCAATATAACAAGGAGATACAACCAGTCCATCCTAAAGGAAATCAGTCCTGAATATTCATTGAAAAGACTGATGATAAAGTTGAAACTCATTTGGCTACCTGATGCGAAGAACTGACTGCTTGGAAAAGACCCTGATGCTGGCAAGATTGAAGGCAGGAGAAGGGGATGACAGAGGATTAGATGGTTAGATGGCATCACTGACTCAATGGATATGAGTTTGAGTAAACTCCGGGAGTTGGTGATGGACAAGGAAACCTGGCGTGCAGAGGTCCATGTGGTCGCAAAGAGTTGGACACAACTGAGAGACTGAACTGAATTGAAGCAATATAAAGTTCATAAGAAAATAATATCTATATATTTTGGAAATGAAGTAATGTCCAAATCATGTGGAAAATTTGACATAGAGCTTTAAAGAAGTTTAGATAATTCTCATTTAATATGTTGAGATGAGCAAAAAGGCATGCAACAAAAGTTATTTTAAGAACGTAAACATAGTCCATGATTGGAGAAATTATTAATTAGTCTGCAATTGAAATATATATTTGAAGAATTAGAGAAAATTAATAAGACACTATAATAAATATTTAGAAAATGTGAATATCATGTAGAAATTATTGCTAACAGAGAAAAGTTATTTAAAACTAAAATATAGCAAAAACTTACATAGCTACAGGAAAAAATGAATTTAACACATCTGCTAGTTTACATTTTCATGTGTGCCTTGGAGAAGGAAATCTTTGTTTTCAATAATCATTTTGTACCTTGAAAAAGGAAGCAGGGAAGACAAATATGTCTATATCAGTTAAATTGATAAAAAGTCAAACTGTGAATTTTAAATTGGAAGAAACAAAAGAATTTTTTATTGATCTAGAAATTGAAGTCAACTTTTCTTTTAAAAATTCAGATTCAGTAATTATGTTCAACTCATAACTAAGATCTATACATTTTCAAAAACTCTTAAAATGAACAAAACTAATGGAAATTCAATATTCAACTTTTTACCAAAAGAGGATTTTCTCACAATATGAGAAAAGCCTCTGCATGCTGAGAAGATCAGCCATTCGTCTGGTATTATGATTTCCACTCTCATATTTTCTATGGGATGTTGAGTGGAAACTAGCTTTCTATGGCTTTTGCTTGTTTTGTTTATATTTTGCTTTTTTTTGTTTACAGTATAGTGGCTTACATCACAAATTATTTGTGGCTAAAACATATCACTGTCACTCTTTAGAATAGTGAGGTTCGATGATGCTAAAACCTTCTGAAAGGGATAGGTTCAGGGTTAGCAACTCTATTGAAGCATGTGAAGCAGAAGGCACAAGCATTAGATACTAGAATAAAATATAACTGCCTCTTCAAATTTCTAAGGAAACATGATTTCCAGCCAGAACTACATATACAGAGAAAGTATTAATCAGACAGGAAGAAATAAAAATATTTTTAGCCCTAAAACAACTTAGAAAATTATTCTTATGTACACTTTCTTAGGACACAGTTGGGGGGGGGGGGAAAGGAACCCAGAAAATACTGTCTACAGCACTGTAGAGATATCAAGGGAAGTATAAGATCAAAATCTTACTAGTGTTCCAAGTATATTAGTTGATGTGCTGTAGAATATCTATCCTGCCTTACCGAGTACTCCAGAAAGTAATACTTATGGAAATAAAGTTTTTTTTTTAATAGATTTTTATTTAAAATATATAGCTCACTTCTTTTCTGGGTTTGTGGTTTGTGACTAATTTGATTATGTAGTCTTTGGACTGACATATAGAAGAGATGGGAGGGAGATTCTGGAGGGAGGGGACATATGTATAACTGTGGATGATTAATGTTGATGTATGGCAGAGGTCAACACAATATCTTAAAACAATAATCCTCTAATTAAAAAAGAGGAAAAATATCCTAAAAATTTCATTGAAAAGTTTAGTCTACCAAATTTCTTTGGCATGTAGTTGATGATTTTGCATAATTTTTTTCTTTAACAATATTGACAAAATAACAGGTATAGGGACCAGTTGTCATTTCATGGCTGCCTGCCATTTGGAAGTGAGTGAGTGAAAATCGCTCCGTCGTGTCCGACTATTTGTGACCCCATGGGCTATAGACTTTCAAAACTGCACACATTTATAAAAGAGTAGGATTTGGAAGTTAAGGTAAACAAACTAACTTTGGACAAAACTTCCATTATTTTCTGGCTAAGAGTAGTGAAAGTGACAATAATAGCAAACGCCTAGTAGTTACAAAGTTGAAATTTTAATAAATATATTTCCTGTAGGTTAATATTAAAATGGTAGAATGATAAAATTGAAACACAAATGTGAATCAATCCCAGAGATGGTTGAAAGCTTCCAGAAAAATTATCTGTTGGCTCAACTCCTTAACCATTGTAATAATCTTTCCACATATTTATAGTGATGCAATATTGTTCAAATCCACTTTTTCCCTATACAAGTGGCTGCTGAATAGCAGATACAAGTTTAAACTTATACTGCTATTTAATAGCTTCTCAAATAGAGCAAAATAATTTAAATGTAATAATTTGCACACAGTTTATTTGGGGCTTCCCAGGTGGCACTAGTGGTAAATAATCCACCTGTCAAAGCAGGAGATGCAAGAGATGCAGGTTCAAACCCTGGGTCGGGAAGATCCCCTGGAGGAGGGCAGTGTATTGGCGATCCTGTTTGTGATGACGGTTGGTATCTCACTGTGCGCATTGTTCATTGATACCAGGGTAGGCCAGCCGCGAGCTAAAAGGCTCCGGTAGGGACTGAAGACAGGTTTATTTTCTCTTGACTAATGCAGCAGCTGTATCAGCAGCCATGGCGTAACCTAACACAACACAACCTCTCTCCTGCTTGGCACAGCAGCCGCAGCCGAGGACACACTGTATTCTCTCTTCTCATGGCTGACCCCATCAACACAGCCATGATGCAACAGTAATGGAACCGTTTTTAGACAGCGCTCACATATGCGTACTGCACAAAGTAACCCGTGACCAAGCCAGTGCCTCCTGACGCGCATGTGCAGTGCTATCAGTGAGCTCAGCTTTCACATAGTCGTTCTTTACAAAACGTGGGGTGAGAGAGCCTGAACACGCCTCTTGGCTTATTTGCTCTCTACCCACACACAGCAACCCACTCCAGTATTCTTGCCTGGAGAATCCTATAGACAGAAGAGCCTGGCAGGCTAGAGTCCATAGGGTCGAAAAGAGAGAAGACTGGCGCACACGCAAGCACACAGTTTATTTATGCTGTACATGGTTAAATTTAGAGCTTCCTGGTGTCTCAGCTGGTACAGAATCCACCTGCAATGAGGAAAACTGAGTTCGATCCCTGGGCTGGGACGATCCCCTGGAGAAGGGAAAGGCTACTCACCAGTATTCTGGCCTGGAGAATTCCATGGACTATATAGTCCATGGGGTCTCAAAGAGTCGGACATGACTGAACAAGTTTCACTCTCACTTCACTAGTTAAATTTAAAGAGCTAAAATATAATTTGTTTATAGTGGTGATTTTCACCTCTCTCTGCTTATAAAAGTTTTTCTACAAATTACTATCAGGGAAATAATGCCTGAGAATATCTGTAGAGTTTTAATAATAGTTATTTGCTAGAACATTTCTTTATTGAATGACTCACCAGAGAAACTTGAGATCACAAAGCAAGACAGCAATACTATAACGTATGGCAAAGACAACAAAAAGAATATTTGATATACTTGATAGGATTCTCTAAATTTGAGAATTGCATTTGTCTGAAGAAGGTATGCTTTTTAAACAGCAACAAAAATATAAAAACATGAATAAACAAATTTTGCTATTACAATTGAAATGACATTTTTTCTTCTGTTTTGCAGTGGATATTTCCATAGGGAATAAAGTAAAGAGTATTAGATTTCTAGCTCAGATCTCTCTGTTCAGTAGACTTGGAGATTTGCCATGCTGTGGATTCCCACTTCATCTAGAGATGGGACTTCATGAAGGACTGAAACGGAAAAATAACCTAGTTGATAATCAACTGGATGCAGTGAATTTTTTGAGATATAAATGTTATGCCCTAATTCTCATCTTACCCATCTATGACTGCCCTCCCCTTTTGCTGAAACAATTTTCAAAAGAATGAATGATCATCTTTTTAACTCTAGAGCATACATATGCTCCAAGAAAGTTTTATTTAGCTTCATATGTGTTGATACACTATTAATGGAGGAAAGTGTTGCCACTTCCAGGTATGGAAACTCATTTCTCCATCTTGATGGTGGAAGAATTTAAGTATAGAGTCCCAGCAAGAATTTCAGATTCTCATCACAATCAACCACACTAATCAAGTCCAGGAATTTTCTGACAGTGCAGAACTTCCTTAGATAACTACATACTGTGAATTCAACAGTTGTGTAAACAACTTAAATATTGAATCTATTGGATTTTGTTATATATGCTAGTAATCTTTACACAGAGCCAGAATGAGTGTCAAGAAAACCTAAGTTTATGCATTCTCATTCCTTTTTAATACACAGGATATAAAAGAGAACAAGCTAACTTGAGTAAATTATTTATTTATTTTGCCAATCATGTTGGAAAAAGATTCCTTTCAATAATAGATGTCTTAGTCCTTTTGCAATAGGTCTTTTGGAGAGGAAATATATGAAGAAAACATAATAACAGCAACATCTTCACAGCAATCCTGAAAACCTCAAAAGCATATTGAATCTCAAAGGTTATATATACGCTTCAATGAAAGTAAGCATGTAATAATGTAATTCCATCAATCACTGTTTTATGCAAATTTGGTCACACTAGTGATCCTAACAATGTTGATATGTATGTTCTTAAAGTATTAATATCAGTTTACAATAAAAATGGCATTGGAGTGCTTCATTAGCACAGATTAAATTTTAAAATAAAATAATAAATATGAAGTTGTACTTTAACATTTTTGAGAGTTTGTATATTTAAAACCTTTTTTTTTTATTTAAAACCTTGATTGCTGATAACAATGCTTGCAAAAATCACAACTGAATTGAAACATGTTATTTTGCTTTAAAAAATAGAGTTTGAAGAATCATTTTAAAGGAAATATTAGATTGATGCTTCTTTGATTTTTCAAGCAACTCATTTAGACTAGATATGATTCTTACATCATTTAATGGTACAAATGTACTTTTACATTTTTTTTGCAAAAATCTTATCACTTCATTAAAGTTTTATTAAAAGTTTCAGTTTGATGTATTTTATGTATCTAAAGTCACATAAAAATGCTTCAGAAGTTCAAAATAATTCAGCACTGGGGAAAATGATCAGGGTAAATTGTTCTGAATTTGGGAGTCTTCCAATAGGTTAAAAATATTGATAAATGACTAATAGTCAGTTAGTAAACGTCAACTAAAAGAGAAAATACATATGGAGAAGATGGCCAGTAAATATCTTTTGTAATTGTTTTAGCAAGTTTGGGAAAGAGAGAATATAATTTATCTAATAATAATAAAAGTATTTGGAATTACTTTTGTATATGTGTATTTGTGTATTTGGTGCATAACTGTGCGTGCAAACCTAAATTGCTAAAAGAAAATCTTTTTTTTTTTTTTTCTGGATCTCTATATCCTAGAGTACTTGAACCCTCCAATTATTGAAGATTTTCAGCTTACATTAATGACAAAACTTACCACTTTAAAATTTGATCTCTTAAAGACAAAATATTTCAATAAATTTTGTTTGTGTAAAGAAATTGAAAGACTTCATTCAAACAAAATTCCCTCTATGGCCAGGTGTGGCTATTTATTGGGTTGGTCAAAAGTTTCATTTGCTTTTTCCATAACATCTTACAGAAAGACCTGAATAAGCTTTTTGGCCAACCCGATATATCTGGAAGCTAAAAAAAAAAAAAAAAAAAAGTGAAGATCATGGTTCTTATCTTTCAAGAGATTGCATTTGACTGAAGAAGATAAAGCAATGATCTATTTATGATTCTTTTTAATGCATGGATGTTTGTGTAGATATGAAATATTATGGGAGCGGAGAACACAGGGAAGCACTCCCTGTCTGTGGGAGGCAGGACAGAAAGACTATGCACTACAAAAAAGATCTTTAATTTTATTTTCTGCTTACCATAAATCTAGAAGCCTTAAGACAGCATCTGTTTAGCATCTTGCAGTTTTGTAGGTTAGCAATCTAGGTGGCCTCAGCAGAGCTAAACTCTTCACTGGAGATTCTAGAAAATAACATCAACTAGCTCATTGAGTTAGTTGGCAAAATTCAGTTCCTTGTGGTTGTAGGACTGAGGGCTTCTTTCTCTTGTGGGCTGTGAGTTTGAAAATACTTTCAGCTCCTACATTCTGCTTGCAGTGTTATGCCTTGGGCCAGTCTCACAGGCTCTGTCGCATTACAGCTTCCGCAGGAGACTCAAATTTCCTTCAGGCTTCTAATATCTGACTTCCTATTTGTAACCAGCTGGGAAAAAACTCTTCTTTTAATGTGCTCATATGAATGAGTTAAGCCTAATTGGATAATCTTTCTATTGTAAGGTTCAGTTCAGTTCAGTTCAGTTGCTCAATCGTGTCGGACTCTTTGCGACCCCATGAATCACAGCACGCCAGGCCTCCCTGTACATCACCAACTCCCAGAGTTCACCCAGACTCATGTGCAGCCAGTCAGTGATGCCATCTCATCCTCTGCTGTGCCCTTCTCCTCCTTCCCCCAATCCCTCCCAGCATCAGGGTCTTTTACAATGAGTCAACTCTTTGCATGAGGTGGCCAAAGTATTGGAGTTTCAGCCTCAGCATCAATCCTTCCAGTGAACACCCAGGACTGATCTCCTTTAGGATGGACTGGTTTGATCTATTGTAAGGTTAATTGTGTATAAAATGTAAATATGAAACATCATATAACCATGGTAGTATCAACAGGAAATGGAGATGATGCTGAGACTGGCTGGGACCTGAAACCTGGGACCTGGAACCGTTTGCTTCAGTGCTTGCACTTGGACAAACAAATGTCTCCTCCAGCAGCAAAATGCAAAGAAACTGTAAAGGACTAAAAATAACTGTGCATGAGCAGTTCAGGCAAATTGTGAACAACAAGCTATAAGAAGACCCAAAACCCAGTGGCTAATTCTGAGGAGCCATGAGCAAAAGCAGAGTGCTTCTCATGCTCCCTGCACACAGCATCACCAAGGTGGTGGTTAGTCTACCTAAGCCACTCCTCTGGCCCAACTCCTAGATCCACCTCCCACCCTCCCCTCATATGAGGAACCAGCTCCCTCACCTCAGGGAGTGAGCTTGGAAACGCTGTTACTTATGTTCACGCTCCCCTGCTACAGCAGGGCCACATTAAAGTCTTGCCAAAATTTCTTGTCTGGCCTGTTATTAATTTCTATTGATTAAGGAGGCCAAGAACACTGGTCAGTGACAATGAGAGCTGTCTTAGAATTCTGTTTAAAACAGAGCCCAAAGTGGGGAAATAGAGAAACAATAACAGAATCAAGATCTGAAACAGTAATATCAAAGTATTTTCCAAAATTGCTGAAAAACTTCCATTCATAGATTTTAAACATGAGAAATATAAATAAAAAGAAAACAAACAGGCACATGTTTTAATCTGTTTGGGCTGCTATATCAAATCATCATAGACCACGTGTTTTATAAACAGCAGAAAATTATTGCTCCCCATTCTGAAGGTGAAGTCCAAGTCAGCATAGCTGGATTTTGGTGGGGAACCTCTTTTGGGTTTATGTTGCTGAGCTCTCCTCAGGCCTCTTTTAAGAGAGCATGATTCCCATTCATGAGCACTCCACTCTCAGGACTAAAGCACATTCCAAAGGCCCCACCTCCGAATAACATTAATTTCAGGGTTGGGATTCCAATATACGAATTATGGGGAAAACAAACATTCAGACCATGGCACTGAAATATAAATATAAAGAAAACAGCAAATAAGTGGATCATAGTAAAAGTGGTGAAAGTAAAATGACTAGAGAAAAAAATTAAAAGAAAGAAAACAAAGGGTAGATTTAAGGTTTTTTCAGTGGAACAAGATTAAGATTTCAAGCTCAAAGGAATGGGGGGGGAGGTGAAAGCTGAAAGGAAAAAATGCAATGCTACCTTGAAACTGCTGTAAGAAAACAAAACACCTGCCTACTTGGAATTTTGTATCTAGCAAACTGTCACTAAAAGTATATATTTAAATAATCCCCCACATAGATTATCTATATGAAATCTGTATAATAAGAGCAATATTTTATAATTATATGTATATTGGTTAATTATTCATAATATTTAAATACTATAAATAATAATATATAGAAATAGTAAAAACCAAATTACTATTAGATGAAAGTCTCTCAGTTGTGTCTGACTCTTTGCAACCTCATGGACTGTAGCCCACCAGGCTCCTCTGTCCATGGAATTCTCTAGGCAAGAATACTGGAGTGGGTTGTAATTTCCTTCTCCAGGAGATCTTCCCAACCCAGGGATTGAACCTAGGTCTCTCACATTGCAGGTGGATTCTTTATCATCTGAGCCACCACGGAAACCCTATATTATTAAAGGTAGCAACTACACTGTAGTTTTGACAAGTGATTGATGGAGATGTATCAGGACAGGCAGCAGAGCCTAGACATTTACACTCTCTAGTTTGTCATCTTTCTTATCAGCCTCCAGGGTGAAAGCCCTCTGTTACCTGGGGTTCACACAGGAACTTCAGAAACTGGGAGATTTTCAGAAGAGCAGAAGATAAAAATCTCAACAGACAATATTTGTCTGAGTGTCCCTAGGATGGAAGTAGCTGAGGGAGTTAGGTACCACTTTCAGGACTCAGAGAGATAATGATTATAAAACATACTGGAAACATTCCAGTAGTATAACAAACTGTACCTCATATTCATGAACAGTTTTATTACCATGAATGTGATAATAGTTATCTATTATCTATTATTAGCTATTATCTATCTATTACCACATCTATTGAATACTTACAGTTTTGGCAGTCCTACTTAAATACTTTTGCTTGTATTCTAGCATTTGTCAAAATAAGTCTGAGACACATGCTCTCATTATCCTCATTTTTACGGGAACAAAACTGATACATAGCTTTGAATCTGGAACCTATACTCTTAGCCAGTACACTGAACTATAGAAAAAAGTGTAGCATGGTTTGCCCTGTCTGAAAGTGTTAGTCGCTCAGTTGTATCCAACTCTGTGACCCTGTGGACTATAGCTCGCCAGGCTCCTCTGTCCATGGGATTCTCCAGGCAAGAATACTAGATTGGGTGAAGAAGTGAAGTGAAGTCGCTCAGTCGTGTCCGACTCTCAGTGACCCCATGGACTGTAGCCTATCGGGATCCTCCGTCCATGGGATTTTCCAGGCAAGAGTACTGGAGTGGGTTGCCATTTCCTTCTCCAGGGGATCTTCCCAACCCAGGGATCAAACTCAGGTCTCCCGCATTGTAGGTAGACACTTTACTGTCTAAGCCACCAGGTAAGTCCATGATGGAATGGGTAGCCATTCCCTTCTCCAGGGGATCTTTCTGACCCAGGTATCAAACCTCATCTCCTGTGTTTCCTGTATTGACAGGTGGATTCTTTACCACTGCTTCACCAAAGGTCAGTGAAATGACTTATGTTACATCCTTAATATGGAAGACTGCAGTTATTTGAATAAGGCAGACCTATATGTACCCACACAGAAACATACTTTCCATGTATTTATTACTAAGGAAAAAGATAAAGCAAAATGTAAAATATGATATGTTGACAATAATAGCTCAATATGTGTATGGAAATGGATGTGTGAATTCATAGCAAAATTTCTAGGATACTTGTAACTTGAAGGAGGGGGAATAGGATGCTGTGATTGGTTGGGAGGAGACAGGAGAAAGCAAGGAAAAGGAAATTGAGAAATCTTTATATATTTTTGTTGGTGTAAAAAACAAATTTTCCTGTTTGGTATTATAATAAAAACATAAGAAAGAAAATATGATGTTGGTATATTTGTTTATTTATAGAAAATCATGTATCTATCTTGAAATGAAGTATGAGATAATTGTACTTTGAAGTATTTATGGTGATGAAACTGAACTTGTTTATAAAATTATTACAGGTGTATTTCTGTTTTCTGTGGACACTGGCAGGAGAGAACATGCAGTCATTTCTTTTTTTGGCTATGTGGCATGTTTGATCTCAGTTCCCCAACCAGGAATTGAACACATGCCCCCTGCATTGGAAGCACAGAATCTTAATCACTGGACCAACAGGGAAGTCCCAACACATTGTTCTTTCATAACTCACCTATAAACTTATCTTTCTAGAGTGTCACCAACTATGCCATTACCTTAGATTGCTTCCCAAAATTTAAATATTCTGATATCTTTGCATAATTTTAAAATATAAATTATTTGCTCATGCCCAAGGAGGAATTTCTCTATGCACTTATAAATAATACATTTGGAAGTACATATAACTAAGGAAATTTTGATGATAAGGTGCTGCAGAATAAAGAAGGGAACTGGATGAGAAAAGCAAATAACTGTTATAGATATGTTCACATATGTTCATAAATTTTTTATGTTACTTATTAAGATGTGCAAGATAATTTTTCAGATAACAAACTGGTGCAACTTTGAATTTCATATAATGTGATCGCATAAAGCTCCACGTAGTCAGTTCCTGACTGATCTGAGAACATAATCTGATCAAATAGAGAAAAGGGGGAAAGTTTACAGAGGAAATGGAACTTCAATGAAGGTGTGGAAAAGTGATGACACTGCCATTTTATATTTGGAAGGATGAAAATTTAGTCATTATAGAACCTTAATAAAGAACACTCACTTCTTCTCTCATGGAAATTGAATATAATGAAATTCTGTATTTAGCAGATTTCTTCATCATGGTATGTAGAACAAGAAAGAGAATGTGTGCAGGCACATAATAATCATAGAGAGCATGGTCTTAAAAAATAATGACCAGCAATTTTACAAAATAGGTCAAGGAGGATTTGAAAGTATTCAATAATTTGGAAAGGCCTAAAAAGGGCTTGAAGATTTAGTTGTGACAGAAACCAACTGGCAATTAAACATGTTGAAATGATTCTTTGTCTTTGTAACTGTTCAAATCTCTTTTAAGTGTGTGGCTTTTTAAAAGAATTTGTAGTTTCTAATGAAAAGAGAGAAAAGATAAGAAACACTGAGAAATTCTCTGGCTTTAATTACACTCTTGCTTTATTTATTTTTTAAGACAAACATTTCAATAAGGTGCTATACTTGCAAAGGAATGTCTTATGTTCTTCACCAATTAATTCTTTGAAATTGCTTGCCATCAAAATCCTCTGTTTATGAAAAGTTATCAAAATAAATGCAAAGTGGAGGTGTGATGCTAGCTTGATGGCAGTCTATGTGACATCCAGATTGGTTACTTTTTCCTTTTTTTTCCCCCACTCTCTCCACACACATCTCCTGCCCCACCTCCCGGAGTGGTGACTTTTTTCCCTTATTGAGTTGTAAGTGTAAGTATTTTTAAAGTGCAATATGATACAGTTTAAAGCAAATTAAAATGCTTGATAATGTATTTATTTGAATAAAAATCTTCACAATGAAGTGTTATCTACCTGTGACCTTCAGTGGACAGATTACCTATTGTCCTAACTAGATATCTTGCATCTTTCACTAACTTAAAAATCCTTAAAAGCAGCACCTAGTGGACTTATATAGTAAAATTTCAGTAATTATTTAACAAATTTTGGTTTAGGAAAGGACTTTAGTGATTATTAAGATGAACCTACTATTATATTCATGAGAAAATTGAGAATCGCAAACATTAAGTGATTTACTCAAAAGGTTATTAGTTTTAGAACCTATAATTATCCACTTTCTATCCTACTACTTAACTGCTTCTCCAGCAGAATTTTGTGGACCTACATGATCATACAGATGCACTCAAGGAATTCACTAATATCCTGTTGAGATCCTGAGTTTTATTCTTCCTCACCCTGAATTTGTTCCTCTCCAAGTGATCCTTACCCTATTTGAATATGTGGCAATAACTGGCAAATTTATTCACCACTTTGCTTCAACTAAAAATGGTGAAGTCAGTATTTACTCTCATCATTAGTCAATACCACACAGATTGTCCATTATAAAATTCTGTACTCTACATCAGGGACCAGCAAGCTTTTTTTCTGTAAAAGCGAAAACTGCAAATGTTTAGTGTTTGCAGGCTATAATTGTCCAAGTACTCAACTATGCTGTTACAGTGTGAAAGCAGGAACAGACGATCTATTAAAAAAAAAAAAAAAAAGATGTAGCTATGTTCCAATAAAATTTTATTTACAAAACAGACATTGACCCTGATTTCAATCAAGGGCCATAGGCTGCCAACGCCTTTGAAGGTTTTCCAAAGCTATCTTGAATATGAAAACCTCTTCTTAACCGGTCTCCACTGCTATCCCCCTCATATTTCTTCTTTTTTTTATTCACCCCTCATATTTCAATGCAAGCACTACAATGTTGCTCCATCTGGTCTTTCTGAACCCTACAATTTAAAATCTTTATAAAACTATATTTTTATTCAACTTTTGAATAGCTGGAAAATTCTCATGAGTCACAAAGCAAAAAGTAGAGAAATGTGCATGCAGTGAAATGTCTCTACTTATATTTCATTCTCTATCTTGCAAGCAGATAGCCACTGTGGCTCCTTCTAAATATCTAGATAGATGAATTGATAGATATGAACCGTTTTTAAGCAAATGATATAAAATAATCTGGTCCTTGCCTTTTAACTTATAATAAAATTTGCACAGCTTTCCATTTTGTTATAGTACATTTTATTATGGTTGTGTTATATTCCATTTCATTAAGGTTTAATCAACTAGTTGCTCCTTATTGGCATTTAGGATATTTATCAGTTTTTGCTGTTAAAAACGATACCACAGAATAGTATTATAATTTATAAATGGGCATAATATAAATATTTATAGACATCATGTTTATACCTTGATACATCACTTGTATACTTTTATATATCTAATATTACAAGGAAAAAGAGAGACTCTACTCTGGATTTTTAAAAGTTCTGGAATATACAGATATAGATATATAGAAAGATATAGACATAGATTTTATTTTAATTCCTTTTTTCTTACAATAAAATGCTAGCTCTATGAGAAAATGGATTTTGTATAAATTTTCCTCTGTATCCAGCTCCTGATACAAAGTAGGCATTTAATCAATATTTTTAATATATAAGTGAATAAATACATAATATTATATTTTTATTAAGAACTATACTGAAAAATATGAACTGATTATTTGCCTCTTGGTTTAAATTTTGCACTTAAAGATATTTTGAATCTACATAGTATTATTTTAAATGAGAAAAGGAAAGATTGCCACATTCTACTAATAATGAGGCAATGACAGGGTATATTAATTGCAAATTCTGCACTCTGCCTTGTGATTTAGGAGGGTGAAGTGTCCACCACAGTTTGAATAGAAATACTGGTAAGAAAACTTAGCTATCACAGAGTACAAACTTGTAGGTATGCTGAATTAAAAAACAACTTCTGCCCAGCATAGCTGGTTATTGCAATTAAGTTTCAGCAAAATATTATTTGTGACATTAAATCAATGTTCTTAATTTGAATATCATTAACTTTACAGTGTTTATAATTAATTTTTAAATTAGTTTTGGTTATATAGCTGTAAAAGCATATGGGTTTTATATCCAGGTCTATGTTTTGAACTTCTTATGTAACATTAAATACATGTTTAAGTCAGGTGTAACCCTAAGTTTTGGACTGCAAGGAGATCCAACCAGTCCATTCTAAAGGAGATCAGTCCTGGGATTTCTTTGGAAGGAATGATGCTAAAGCTGAAACTCCAGTACTTTGGCCACCTCATGCGAAGAGTTGACTCATTGGAAAAGACTGTGATGCTGGGAGGGATTGGGGGCAGGAAGAGAAGGGGACGACAGAGGATGAGATGGCTGGATGGCATCACGGACTCGATGGACGTGAGTCTGGGTGAACTCCGGGAGTTGGTGATGGACAGGGAGGCCTGGGGTGCTGCGATTCATGGGGTTACAAAGAGTCGGACATGACTGAGCAACTGATCTGATCTGATCTGAACCCTAAGTTTACATATTTTCTTTCCACCAAAATATGGGTACATATTAAATAATTTTGAGAAATACTGCATGTCATGTTCTTTCCCTTTGTATTATTTGCTAAACCAAAGGCAAAAATACATTTTCCCTCATTGTATATATCTTTGGGGCATTTTTCTGCCAATGCACTTAAAAACTACATAAAAATAGGTGACATTTCTGGTTTATTTAGTAACAACATCAACAAAAAACAAAAACGTGGTTAAAAACTGCTTACGTTCTGATTTTTAAATGTCTATAGAAGTTACTAATCTAAAAGTATAATTAATCCATTCACTGTATATAGGCATAAAAAACGATGAGTAATTAGATAACTTTGACGCCTATGGAAAACATGGATATTTATGTGTAATTAGTGTATATGCCTATATGATTATAGTAATTTGGTATATATATAAATAAATATAAAATTCTACATATATATTCCCAAAGGAAAGGGAATATAAATACCATATTACTAATTCTGATTTTAAAGCTTAATTTCCCAGGTGAACAAAACTGATAACAGTGAGCTGTTATGAGTATATTCACACATTAAAAGTATGAAATAACTTGTAAAAAAATTAAATGCCATGGAAACCCAAATTGTTATGATTATTATCATTATTAAGGCACTTGAGTGGGAGAAAAACAGAGCAAACTATTTAAATGTGTTGGACATTAATACAAGAGATATAGCTTTTCACCATGCATGATCTTCAGGCATTTAAACAGTGGAAACACATAATAACTGATATTTAGTCTTTTTCTGGGGCTTCTCTTAAGTTTTCTTGACCTTCACTTCTTGCTTGGTCAATTAGAACTACATACTGGATAAATTTAAACAAATTCTTCAGTCTCTCTATGGCTTATTGTCTTAATCTATAAAATGAATGATGACTTGTCTAAGAGGATTGTTATAAAGTTTAAATAACTTAGAAGTTCAAGACCTTATAAAACTACTTGGCAAGGTAAGATAGGAAGAATACTGGAAAAGGAAAAGGAAATAACAGTATTTATTAGAAAATACTCAGATTTTTTAAATGTGTGCTTTATTGTTTACGCAAGGTATGAGATATAAAGATGCTACGCATCATTGTTTTATAAAATTATATTTTCAAATCACTTTCCACATTGCAGACAATGTAATTTTTGCCATGGATTTAAGAGAATCCAATATCCATGCATTCTTAATATGGCACTCTGAAAAAGATACAATGTCATATTTTTCATCATTAAAGTAATGTTTACAATGAGCATCAGGTATGAGTTTGGAAGGCCAAGAGAACAGACCATCAGTTTCCAGAAGTGCTTGTAGCGACAGACAGTTGGAGCCAAATAAGAGCAGCACAGCCAGCAGCTTCCAGCAGAGACTGTGGACCCCTGGTATTTGACTTCTTCAGTTTCAGTGACATCACCGTTGCCAAAAGATCATAACCTTTGTTCTCCCAGCTCATCCAGTGGTTATCTGTGCTCTAATTCCTTATTGTTTCTGTTTTCCTGACCAAACTTTTCCTATAATTTGGTCATTTAAAAAAAAAGATAATGTATGCATTGTTTGTTGGTCCAGCTAATAGTTGACATTAACCAAGTTGTTATTAAAGGTGAAGCCATGTCTTAGGATTTGTGGGGATTCTGTGAAGGTATAGAATGCAGACTTGGCAGTTCGTATATTGCATATGATTTTATGACCCACGAAAATAATAATGAATCCTTCACGATACTGTGACTTCACTGGCTATTCGGTTAGTGTTAAACTGTCATCCTATGTACTTATCATTCTGCCTTATTTTTAAACAATATTGAAAAATAATCAAGAAATATAACAGGCTTTGATCTGCACATTATTTCAATGTATTATTATAAGCAAAAAAAAGTACTTAACATCTGAATAAAGACTATTTAAACAAAGGTTTACCCATAACAGAGGAAAATATGTCTGTCACCAAATCTTCATTAATTCCTGAAAGCTATGAGTGGTTTACAAACAGATTGATGCAACAAAAATTAACCAATCATTTAGCTTTCTGTACCAAAGGTTAATTCTTAGAGGTATGTGTACAGCATAACTAAAAGAATCTTTAAAATTTAATCAAATGCTGAAAGGATCATAAAGGACATAACTGACACATAAGTTTAAGATTTTGTGGTTTTGTGTAGAATCACATACTACAAGTAGACTCCAGTCATGAACAGATCTGTTCTTAATTTTATTTAGATAATATACCCATAATAATTTGTTCAAATTCTGGTCTTGCTTTACTAAGAACAAAGCTAGTAGAGGTGATGGAATTCCAGCTGAGCTATTTTCAAATCCTAAAAGATGATTCTGTGAAAGTGCTACACTCAGTATGCCAGCAAATTTGGAAAACTCATCAGTGGCCATGGGACTGGAAAGGTTCAGTTTTCATTTCAATCCCAAAGAAAGGCGATCCTAAAGAATGTTCAAACTACCACACATTTGTACTCATGTCACATGCTAGCAAGGTCATGATCAAAATCCTCCAAGTGAGGCTTCAACAGTACACGAACCGAGAACTTTCAGATGTACAAGCTGGATTTAGAAAAGTCAGAGGAAACAGAGATCAAATCGTCAACATTAATTCATTCATCGAAAAAGCAAGAGAGTTCCAGAAAAAACATCTGCTTCATTGACTACACTAAAACCTTTGACTGTGTGGATCACAACAAACTGTGGAAAATTCTTGAAAAGATGAGAATATCAGACCACCTTACCTACCTCCTGAGAAACCTGTATGCAGGTCAAGAAGCAACAGTTAGAACCTAACATGGAAAAACAGACTGGTTCAAAATTGGGAAAGGAGTGTGTCAACCCTGCCTGCCTGCTGCTGCTGTTGCTGCTAAGTCGCTTCAGTCGTGTCCGACTCTGTGCGACCCCATGGGCTGCAGCCTACCAGTCTTCTCTGTCCATGGGATTCTCCAGGCAAGAACACTGGAGTGGGTTGCCATTTCCTTCTCTAATGCATGAAAGTGGAAAGTGAAAGTGAAAGTGAAATCGCTCAGTCATGTCTGACTCTTAGTGACCCCATGGACTGCAGCATACCAGGCTCCTCCATCCATGGGATTTTCCGGGCAACTTTACTGGAGTGGGGTGCCAATTAACTTATATGCAGAGTACATTATGCAAAATGTCAGGCTTGATGACTCACAAGTTGAAATCAAAATTGCTGTGAGAAATATCAACAACTTCAGATATGCAGATATCAGCAACCTTATGGCAGAAATCAAAGAAGAACTAAAGAGCCTCTTGATGACAGTGAAAGAGGAGAATGAAAAAGTTGACTTAAAACTCAACATTCAGAAAACTAAGATCATGGCACCTGGTCCCATCACTTCAAGGCAAATAGATTGGTAAACAATGGAAACAATGACAGACTTTAAATTCTTGGGCTCCAAAATCACTGAAGACAGTGACTGCAGTCATGAAATTATGATGCTTGCTTCTTGGAAGAAAAGCCATGACAAAACTAGACACCTTATTAAAAAGCAGAGACATTACTCTGCTGACAAAGATCTGTATAGTGATAGCTATGGTTTTTTCATTAGTCATGTAAGGATGTGAGAATTGGACCACATAGAAGGCTGAGTTCTGAAGAACTGACATTTTTGAACTATAGTGTTGAAGAATACTTTTGAGAGTCCTTTGGACTGCAGGGAGATCAAACCAACCAATCTTAAAGGAAATCAACCCTGAATATTCATTGGAAGGACTGAAGCTGAAGCTGAAGTTCCAATATTGGCCAACTAATGTGAAGAGTTGAATCACTGGAAAAGACCCTGATGCTGAGTAAGATTGAAGGCAGGAGGAGAAGGAGATGACAAAGGATGAAACAGTTGGATGGCATCACTGACTCAATGGACATGAATTTGAGCAAGCTCTGGGAGATGGTGAAGGACAGGGAAGCCTGGTGTGTTGCAGTCCATGGGGTCACGAAAAGTCAGACACAACTGAGTGACTGAACAGCAACAAGTCTTGCTTTGTTTAAATGTAGTCTAAACATCACCTCCTGCCCCACCAAAAAACACCCTCTTGTATTGTCTATATTTTATATTGTATTTTTATTTGTGTCTAGTGAGAAACTGCATTGTTTATGAATAATTTTATATTTTTCTTCGGCAGATTTCAGTAGATTGTGAGGTTTTACAGTAACATTTTCTTGAAATCTTGCTCATTTCATTCATTGTAGTCAAGAAACCTTCAAACATAACATACATTTCCCTTAGTAATCACATTCTAACCATTTTTTCTCAGATGGGTGAGTGTCTACATGGTAATCTGAGATCTCAAAAGAGTTTGTAGAATAATATCAACCGAATCAGACTAAACTTATCTTTCTATCCTAAAACCGTGTAGCCTTTAGGTCTGGAGTTTGGGGGATGGGGACTTGTTTATTTGTTTGTAGTGCATTCTTGGTGTGTATTTTTATACTTTTGTGTGCATTGTTTGACTCTTGAAATGACTCTTGAAATAAAATGAACATTGTGATAAAAATTACTCTTTCTTGGTGTAGTATTGTCTGTCCACACTGTAACTTTCTTTCACTAAAAGAGTGAAAGTTCCAGAACCTTTTCTGTATGTTATATGACATTTTCCTAAATGGAACCATGACTGATAGTGTATAGAGCCAGACAGTATTTAATGGTCTCCTCAGTGATCTAAACAAAGAGGGACAACAAAAACAAACAAACAAAAAATGTCTATACTTGCTTGAAGATTTCCTTTGCACATACACAGAAGAATCTGTAAACCCTACTCTTCTTGAAGAATGTGACTTAAATATATGCAGGAAGCTGAAGAAGTCTCTTTTGCACTGAATCCCTTTCAATCAGTGGACCCCCAAGGAGCAGATCCATTTGGAATGTAGAAAACATTCATTCAGTGATAAACTCTAATTAAAACCCTGCTTTGTTGAAATCTATTTCAGATTCCACATTTCCCCCAAAACTAAATTACTGGCCAACTTATTTGCTCAGTGAGAAGCTGACTTTCTATGTTTACTAACACTTCTCTCCTGGTCAAGAAAAAAAATTGTAAATTGGCTTTTTGTTTCACATATATTAGTGATTTGAGATTTCCATCAACATCAGTTCAGTTGCTCAGTCATTTCCAACTCTTTTTGATTCCATGGACTGAAGCACCCCAGGTTTCTCTGTCCATCACCAACTCCAGAGGTTACTCAAACTCATGTCCATTGAGCTGGTGATGCCATGCAACCATCTTATCCTCTGTCATCCCCTTCTCCACCTGCCTTCAATCTTTCCCAGCATCAGGGTCTTTTCCAATGAGTCAGTTCTTTGCATCAGGTAGCCAAAGTATTGGAGTTTCAGCTTCAGCATCAGTCCTTCCAATGAATATTCAGCACTGATTTCCTTTAGGATGGACTGGTTGGATCTCCTTGCAATCTAAGGGACTCTCAAGAGTCTTCTCCAACACCACAGTTCAAAAGCATCAGTTCTTCAACACTCAGCTTTCTTTATAGTCCAGCTCTCACATCCATACATGACTACTGGAAAAACCATAGCCTTGACTAATCGGACCTTTCTTGGCAAAATAATGTCTCTGCTTTTTAGTATGCTGTCTAGGTTGGTCATAGCTTTTCTTCCAAAGAGCAAGCCTCTTAATTTCATGGCTGCAGTCACCATCTGCAACATCATTCATGTGCCAAATCAATTTTTTTTTTTTTTTACTATTTCTAGTTGATATGGAAAGAATAAGTATAAGCTAATAATGGTGTAAATGTAGAATTATCTTCGCTAGGCCCCCATCTCAGTTACACTGAAGTGTCCTTTTCCACCGTTAGGGTTCTAGTAAGGAAGCTGTCCTCCCTTCTTCTTCTACCATGAGAGGTACCAGCTTCTGGATGAAGCCATAGAGCATCCCATTTGGTAACCAATGAATTTGTCACATAACCATTCTGTCTCAAAAATACTTTTGGTACCTTACTTTGGAGATAATTCATTTATTGCCAGAAAAGTTCACCCAGGTTGGAGACAAAGAAATCTACATGTATCCTTTCAGATTGTAAATAAACTATGCTCCAATCAAATTAAAATTAAAAAACATGTCATTCCTAGCTAACACTTTGAGCTGGCATGTTTTGTTGACCATGGGGATCCTGAGGAGTCAAAGTTTCCTAGGTGGCTCTAGTGATAAAGAATGTGCTTGCCAATGCAGGAGCCATGGGTTCAACCCCTGGATCAGGAAGGTCCCCTGAAGTAGGAAATGGCAACCCACTCCAGTATTCTTGCCTGGAAAATTCCATGGGCAGAGGAGCCTGGTGGGCTACAGTCCATGGGACAGCAGAGAGTCAGACACGGCTTAGCAACTGAACACACAAATACATCTGATAACTCAGATTGTGCTTTTCACATGGGGACCTATTCCCACTTACTGGACTTGGTGCTTCTTAAGCCTCAAAGTGAGGAAATAAGTGAGGGCCCTCTCAGATAAAAAGCTCTTGACTGTGAATTGAAATGCTCTAACCCTCTTTTCCTACACTCAATTCTTCTGAACATCCCCTTTTTTACTCTAATCCTCCAGAAACAACAGTCCTCATTTAAATTCTTTTCTGCAAGCTGAGGCTTAAGATATTCAGGACCTGGATCAGCCCTCCCAAAGACAGCTGCAATCTTTAGATACACAAAACATTATCTAGAGTCACTGAAGGTGTGAAAGCATTTCTCCTTAAAATCATACATTTCCTTCCAGATAAATCACTCCCATTGACTGCTTAAAGAGTTTCCGGCAAAAGCAGCCAAAAATTAAGACTACCATTGAATTTCTAGGCCACAGTGTCCCATGGCTTTCTAGTCCATATTTGAAGTACACAGTGATTATTCTGGAGCATTTCCTTCTATTCAGAATCTCAGAACAGACAACCTGATAGCTTTTAAAAGCTTTTATAAAGTATTGACTCTGTAATGTGCTTTTGTTGTTGTTCAGTTGCTAAATGGTGTCTGACTCTTTGTGGCCCCATGAACTGTAGCACACCAGGCTTCCATGTCCTTCACTAACTTCTGCCATCTGCTCAAACTCATGTCCATTGAGTCAGTGATGATATCCATCTCATGCTGCCTCCTTCTCCTTTTATCTTCAGTCTTTTCCAGCATCAGGGTCTTTTCCAATGAGTCAGCTCCTCACCTCAGGTGTCCAAAATAGTGGGCTTCAGCTTCAGCATTGGTTCTTCCAATGAATATTCAGGGTTGATTCCCTTACTTTCTTGAAATAAAAAATAAGCCTTCCCTCCTGTACATGAATGAAATATACTGAAACTGTCAGTTAGTTTGAATTTTTTTAAAACATTTGAACTGTTTTATGTTTCAAATGAGATAAAGACATTTGCAACATCGTTTTCCAAAGTGTGATTTTACAAATAAATTACCAGTGTGGGCTTTAGGAAAGTTTATGTGAATTCAATTTAAATTAGAGAACCAGAGAGATAAAGACCACTGAGTCACATAGTGAAATTTATAATATAATTAAGAAGCACAAGATTTCTTTATGAAATGGTTTTCTTCCTTTTAAATATAAGAATTTAAAAACATATATTCAACGTTTGCTCAATAAAGTGAGATTAGTGGATGAGCAGAACTCATTAAGGGGCTTTTCAGGTGGCATAGAATGCCCCTGCAAATGCAGGAGATTCAAGAGATGCAGGATATGCGGGTTCCATCCGGTGGTGGGGAAGATTCCCTGGAGTAGGAAATGGCAACCCACTCCAAAATTCTTGCCTGGAAACTTCCATGGTCAGAGCAGCCTGGTGGTCTACAGTCCAGGGAGGTGCAGAATCTGAGATGACTGAGCATGCACACATATATACAGAACTCATTAACTAGATCTGGAAATGTGAGAATGTGTTATCTGTTTTTACTTTAATTGATATTATTCCTGTTAATAAATATGGCAACTTAATTAACAGTGAATTTAATGTTCATATTACATAAAAGATATGTGAACTTTAATCTTGGGCTTATAAGTTTAGCAATGTAGCAGGATGATATTATCCACTTTGATTTAAGTTACAAGGAAATTTTATCCTTGGTTTGGTCCTCTGAAATTTGGATATAATAGACTTCTCTCACTGGATTTTGCTCTTTAGAAAAATGCTTATGGAACTTCAGAGAAAGTAGCTAGTTGCAAGCCATACACATGATAATTAATATTAATATCTCATCTTTAGCTTGTAGTCTGAAAGTTCCAGTGTCTAATTTCTGTGACTGTGTGTTTACATTCTTGCAAGTGTATATAAATATATGAATATGTCTTATATAGGATTTTCCAGGTGGCACTAGTGGTAAAGAACCCACCTGCCAATGCAGGAGACTTAAGAGATGCAGATTCTATCCCTGAGTCGGGAAGATCCCCTGGAGCAGGAAATGGCAACTCGTGCCAGTATTTTTGCCTGGAGAGTCCCATGGACAGAGGAGCCTGGTGGGTGACAGTCCATAGGGCTGCAAACAGTAGGACATGACTAAAGCGACTTAGCACACACATGTGATATATATGCAAATATAATAAATGCATAGGTGTATGTAAATTCTAAATATGCTTTAAGACCATTAAGCCTAATCTCCTTGATTTCACCGGGCAGCACGTCTATCCAGTAGACCAGGAAGCCTATGTCATCTGTCACCATGGTAACTCCACTTATCATGTGTGTCCCTGTCCTCTATCAGTTGCCCCTGTCAGCTGTTGTAAGCTGCTCTCCAAAATTCGAACTTTTTCATCATGACTTCAGGGAATCTTGGTTGTTAATCAGCAAAAACATTGTCTTCTAAATACTTTCTTTGAACATTCCCTTTGTCTTCTTAGTGGAAATGACACTAGGATTTCCCTCAGAACAATGCTCCCTTTGTAGTCCTCAAGTGAGGACTGTTTTTGTTCACATGTCTTATGTATTGCAGATCTTGGAAAGCTCCTCATCTTTATTTTCACAGTGTTCTTCATCTCTATTCACTAAAATACCTCAGTGGTAAATTTCAGGTCACTAAAATTTACTACTTACTATCGATTTTTACTTGGTATCATGTACATAGGAATGTTGTCATGTACAGGCTTCCCCGGTGGCTTGGCTGGTAAAGAACCTGCCTGCCAATGAAGGAGATGCAAGAGATGAGGGCTTGATCCCTGGGTCAGGAAGATCCTTTGGAGAAGGAAATGGAAACCCACTCTAGTATTCTTGCCAGGAAAATTCCATAAACAGAGGAGCCTGGCAGGCTACTGTCCATGGGGTGGCAAACAGTTGGACATGATTGAGGCTGCAAGCACACACACACAGGAATACTTAACCCTGAATAGCTCTGGTTGTTCCTGGCGAGACACTTGCCCCTCCTCCATTCCCTATTATATTGTCAGTCTTATCACTACTACCATCCAGGTAATTACCCATCATTTATAGATTATAGCACATGACTGTAATACAGTCTAAAATTAATATTGCCTTAATGTTTGATTTAGGTCATACCTGAATGGTCTAGTGGTTTTCCCTACTTTCTTCAATTTAAGTCTGAATTTGGTAATAAGGAGTTCATGATCTGAGCCACAGTCAGCTCCTGGTCTTGTTTTTGTTGACTGTATAGAGCTTCTCCATCTTTGGCTGCAAAGAATATAATCAATCTGATTTCTGTGTTGACCATCTGGTGATGTCCATGTGTAGAGTATTCTCTTGTGTTGTTGGAAGAGGGTGTTTGATACGACCACTGCATTTTCTTGGCAAAACTCTATTAGTCTTTGCCCTGCTTCATTCCGTATTCCAAGGCCAAATTTGCCTGTCTGATACATAGAGTGCCTGATGAACTATGGACTGAGGTTCGTGACATTGTACAGGAGACAGGGATCAAGACCATCCCCATGGAAAAGAATTGTAAAAAAGCAAAATGGCTGTCTGGGGAGGCCTTACAAATAGCTGTGAAAAGAAGAGAAGTGAAAAGCAAAAGAGAAAAGGAAAGATATAAGCATCTGAATGCAGAGTTCCAAAGAATAGCAAGAAGAGATAAGAAAGCCTTCCTCAACAATCAATGCAAAGAAATAGAGGAAAACAACAGAATGGGAAAGATTAGAGATCTCTTCAAGAAAATTAGAGATACCAAGGGAACATTCCATGCAAAGATGGGCTCGATAAAGGATAGATATGGTATGAACCTAACAGAAGCAGAAGATATCAAGAAGAGGTGGCAAGAATACACAGAAGAACTGTACAAAAAAGATCTTCATGACCCAGATAATCACGATGGTGTGATCACTGACCTAGAGCCAGACATCCTGGAATGTGAAGTCAAGTGGGCCTTAGAAAGCATCACTACGACAAAGCTAGTAGCGGTGATGGAATTCCAGTTGAGCTCTTCCAAATCCTGAAAGACAATGCTGTGAAAGTGCTACACTCAATATGCCAGCAAATTTGGAAAACTCAGCAGTGGCCATAGGACTGGAAAAGGTCAGTTTTCATCCCAATCCCAAAGAAAGGCAATGCCAAAGAATGCTCAAACTACCGCACAATTGCACTCATCTCACACGCTAGTAAAGTAATGCTCAAAATTCTCCAAGCCAGGCTTCAGCAATATGTGAACCATGAACTTCCTGATGTTCAAGCCAGTTTTAGAAAAGGCAGAGGAACCAGAGATCAAATTGCCAACATCCTCTGGATCATGGAAAAAGCAAGACAGTTCCAGAAAAACATCTATTTCTGCTTTGTTGACTATGCCAAAGCCTTTGACTGTGTGGATCACAATAAACTGTGGAAAATGCTGAAAGAGATGGGGATACCAGACCACTTGACCTGCCTCTTGAGAAATCTGTATGCAGGTCAGGAAGCAACAGTTAGAACTGGACATGGTACAACAGACTGGTTCCAAATATGAAAAGGAGTATGTCAAGGCTGTATATTGTCCCCCTGCTTATTTAACTTCTATGCAGAGTACATCATGAGAAACCCTGGACTGGAAGAAACACAAGCTGGAATCAAGATTGCCGGGAGGAATGTCAATAACCTCAGATAGGCAGATGACACTACCCTTATGGCAGAAAGTGAAGAGGAACTCAAAAGCCTCTTGATGAAAGTGAAAGAGGAGAGTGAAAAAGTTGGCTTAAAGCTCAACATTCAGAAAACGAAGATCATGACATCTGGTCCCATCACTTGATGGGAAATAGATGGGGAAACAGTGGAAACAGTGTCAGGCTTTATTTTCTAGGGCTCCAAAATCACCGCAGATGGTGACTGCAGCCATGAAATTAAAAGATGCTTACTCCTTGGAAGGAAAGTTATGACCAACCTAGATGGCATATTCAAAAGCAGACACATTACTTTGCCAACAAAGGTCCGTCTAGTCAAGGCTATGGTTTTTCCAGTGGTCATGTATGGATGTTAAAGTTAGACTGTGAAGAAAGCTGAGCGCCGAAGAATTGATGCTTTTGAACTGTGGTGTTGGAGAAGACTCTTGAGAGTCCCTTGGACTGCAAGGAGATCCAACCAGTCCATTCTGAAGGAGATCAGTCCTGGGATTTCTTTGGAAGGAATGATGCTAAAGCTGAAACTCCAGTACTTTGGCCACCTCATGCAAAGAGTGGACTCATTGGAAAAGACTCTGATGCTGGGAGGGATTGGGGGCAGGAGGAGAAGGGGATGACAGAAGATGAGATGGCTGGATGGCATCACTGACTCGATGTATGTGAATCTGAGTGAACTCTGGGAGTTGTTTATGGACAGGGAGGCCTGGCATGCTGCAATTCACAGGGTCTCAAAAAGTCGGACACGACTGAGCGACTGAACTGAACTGAACTGAATGTTTGATTAGTTGAGAATATGTGTATAAAAACCATCTAATAAGTTTGCTACTCAGTTTTTTTAATCTTAATCCTCCAGTGATCATATTCTTCACTCTGCTTCAGTTGTTCATTCTCACAGACAACCCTATTCTTTATTTCCAACATCTTTAACACTCATAAAATTCTACTCTGCAACAACAACTTTCTGTTTTGTCTTTCCATTTTAGCTTCCTATCTTTAATCTTGACCCACCTGTAACCATTTATCAACCATGCCAACACTTCCTTCAAATATTTTAAATCATTATTCAAATGTCATCTTCTCAGTGAGCCTTTCCTTGGCTACCAAATAACATCATGGTAACTGCCTAACTGCCTTGAGCTCCACATCTTTCTTGTCAGTTTTATTTTAAGCCAAACGTAAATGGTGGATGTACTAGAAAACTGATACTTATATGTTACATCCCTCATGTGTATAGCCCCTTATAAGTTCTTCTAATTTTGTATTTATAATTTCAATTATTTCTTTAAAAATTGCCATCAAACTGTACATGAATTATAAATATAATATGTTTAATTATAAATATAATATATGTGTGTATATATATATATAGGCATGTATGTATACAAAGATGGGGTTTCCATGGTGGCTCAGCTATAAAGAACCTGCCTGACAATGCAGGAGATGCAAGAGATGTGGGTTCGATCCCTGTATTGGAAAGATCCCCTTGAGAAGGGAATGGCAACCCACTCCAGTATTCTTGCCTGGAGAATCCCATGGACAGAGGAGCCTGGTGGTCCATGGTCCATAAGGCCCACCTGTGTCAGACACGACTGAAGCAACTGAGCACACATGCATGCAAATACAATGATGCCAAAAAAAGTAGACCTTCTCCTCCTTATAGCTTATTGACACCAGCTGTATATATATATTGCATTATTATTTGTTCCCTAAGTATTTACCTATTTTCCTTGAATAGATGTAAGCTTCTTGGTGGCAGGTATTTTGTCTGCTTTAGTCACTGTTATTTCCCCAGCCCCAAAAAGGGTAAATAGAATATGATAAATATTTGCTGAATTAGTTTTTTCATCTGTTTGATTCTTGTTCACATCTATTGTAAATCTTGTTGGCATTTTATTTATTAGCTGAAGACACAACTACATCTCTGATAAACTAAGAAGGCAAAAAGAAGATAAATTCCAAGTTTCTAAATTGACAAAAGAAGAAACTTGTCAGGTATAAGATATAGAATATACATAGCTTATGAAGCAGATTTGTCAAAAATACAGACCTAAAAGATACGATTGCCTTAAAGAAAGGAGAAAATTATTTGTGCTTAAAAAATGCAAAGCGAAGTATATGTGGTAGAGTTGACTGCTCTCAGTGCAAAGGCAAAGTAGCAATCTGAGCATGGTTGCTTGGCAACGAAGCTGAGGACTCCATATAAGTGAAGAAAGTTCAAGGCAGTTGCACAGAGGGCAGAATTGTACTTCATCCTGAGTCAGTTCTAATTAAACAAAATAGCACAATATAAAAATGTCATATACTTCCCCATAGTTCCTGAAGACAGTACATGTACATTATGAGAATTTACACAAAAGGTGAGAATACAGATGTTGTTTTTTTAAGTTTCACTGCATGATATCATTAGGAGATTTCATGAAAAAAATATGGAAATGTGCATTTTCCTAAACTTGAAATAATTACAGTTGTTGAAGGATGTCAAATAGCAATAAGAAAATAAGATTTTTCCAAAAACTATATCCCATTCATTTAAAATCAAAAGCCCCTCAGTGGATTGAGAAAGCAAAAGGTGATATGCCTTGCTTCAACTTCAAAGGACAATCAAGAGTGTTAAGGCTCCAACCTAGGAGACATGTTTTTCATAAAGAGATAAATCAACTAGTGAGTAGAGTGAAAGAAAACTTAATGTGTTCATTGTAACACATGAATCTGCTAAAAAAAAGTCCATTTGTCCTTTAAAATTTTTTATTGAAGTAGAGTTGCTTTATAATGTTCTGTTATTTTCTGCTGTACAGCAAAGTGAATCAGCTGTATGTATACATATATACCCTTTTTTTTTAATTTCCATCTATATGATGTGATTTTCTCTTTATGACTTTCTGTATGATAGTCTCTAGGTCCATCCATGTCTCTTCAAATAGCACAATTTCATTCCTTTTTATGGCTTTTAAAAGTCACTTCCTTAAAGATATAATAGTAGAAATCACTGAGACAGAACAGAATATAGAAAAAAAAAAAAGAAAAACAAAATGAAGACAGCATAAGAGACTTCTGGGACAACATGAAAAACACTAACATTTGTATTATGTGCGTGCAAAGTGTGTTAGTCACTCAGTCATGTCTGACTCTTTGTGACCCCATGGACTGTAGCCCACCAGGCTTCTCTCTCTATGGAATTTTCCAGGCAAAAATACTGGAGTGGGTAGCCATTCCTTTCTCCAGGGGATCTTCCCCACCCAGGGATCAAACCAGGGTGTCCTGCATTATAGGTAGGTTCTTTACAATCTGAGCCACCAGAGAAATGTCAGAAGGAGAAGAGACAGAGAAAGGGTCAGGGAAAATATTTGAAGAGATAATGGCTGAAAACTTCCCTAACATGGGAAAGGAAATAGTCAATCAAACCCAGGAAATAGAAAGTCCCAGGCAGAATAAACCCAAAGAGGAACGCTCTGAGACACATAGCAATCAAAGTGGCAAAAATTAAAGAAAAAGATAAAATATTAAAAACAACAAGGAAAAAAATGACAAATAACATATGAAGAAACTATCATAAGGTTATCAGCTGATTTCTCAACAGAAACTCGACAAGCCAGAAGGGAATGGCATGATATTTTTAAAGTGATGAAAGGGAAGAACCTACGACTAAGAATGCTCTACCCAGCAAGACTCTTGTTCAGATATGATGAAGCAATCAAAGCTTTCCAGATCAGCAAAAGTTAAGAGAATTTAGCACCACCAAACCATCTTTACAACAAATGCTAAAGGAACTTCCTTATGTAGGAAACGCAAGAGAAGGTATACAAAATAAACCAAAACAATGAAGAAAATGCAAATAGTATCATCAGCTCAATTCAGTCGCTCAGTCGTGTCCGACTCTTTGCGACCCCATGAACTGCAGCACGTCAGGCCTCTCTGTCCATCCCCAACTCCCAGAGTTCACCCAAACTCATGTCCATTGAGTCAGTGATGCCATCCAGCCATCTCATCCTCTGTCATCCCCTTCTCCTCCTGCCTTTAATCTTTCCCAGCATCAGGGTCTTTTCAAGAGTCAGCTCTTTGCATCAGGTGGCCAAAGTATTAGGGTTTCAGCTTCAACATCAGTCCTCCCAATGAACACCCAGGACTGATCTTCTTTAGGATGGACTGATTGGATCTCCTTGCAGTCCAAGGGACTCCCAAGAGTCTTGTCCAATACCACAGTTCAAAAGCATCAATTCTGCACTCAGCTTTCTTTATAGTCCAACTTTCACATCCATAACATGACTACTGGAAAAACCATAGCCTTGACTAGAAAGACCTTTTATTCATGCATACAGATAATTACCTTGAATGTAAATGGATCAAATGCACCACCAAAAGGCATAGACTGGCTGGGCAGATGGAAATTTGTATGTATACACTTCCATGTACCACATAACTCTATTTAACCCCTCAAATTGTATGTAATTATTTTACATGGTTAGGTGAATCATGTTTCCATTATGGTTTGCAGATGTAATTATCTTTTGATTTTTTAAATCTGGCTACTGATTGTGATAACTGATAAACATCTTTTACAATTGTGATTATGTAGCTATTATTTGCTTAATACCATTGTGCCATGATTGGTCAACAGAAAATAATAGAATTCTATATCACTAAACCTACCATTTAATAGAAAAACCTGTAATTACTTATTAAAATCCAGATGCATATGAGAATTTTCTTGTAATTTTTTGAAAAATGCAAATGCCCAGGTGTTGCTTTTTTTCTCCAAAGCTCTATGTGTATTTCTAATGAACGTCCATGTTTAAAAACAACTGGAGTATTTGATGGTCTTCTACTTTCATTTAGTTTGTTTCAATTTTTTTATTTCCTATTCAGTGCTTCCATTTTATTTAGTTTATGTTTTCCAGTTTCTCTGTCTCTTTTTTTTGTTGTTGTTTTCTGAAGTCTTTATCAAGATGATGACAAATTGGTTTTGATTCAACAAAAAAGAATTGTTACTGCAAGGTTGAAAGGGGGCATTTTTGAATGTTTGTTTTATTGATGTGGTTATTGCTATTTTTTATATTAAACTGAAGTAGGTTTTCAAATTAATTTTGTAAAAACCTTGGGAATGTACAGCATAATTACATCTGTGATTGCCTCTGATTCTCAAAATCACAATCTCTTTAACCTGTCTAAATGCTTAACTTTCTCTAAGACCCAGGGTCCTTACCCATAAAATGAGAATATTTTTAAGTATTTAGTATCTCAGGTTTTATAGTACTAAATGAACAAATTTGTGCAAAGTGGTAACTGCAGTGATTAAAATATAGTTAATTCTGATTAAAAACTACCTATCATTATGAAACAAAACAAAAAACCCACTGTGAGTCATTGTGCAGTGATTGAAAGCCCAGACTCAGAAGTGGCGCAATCTGACTAAGTGTATGCTCTGTCACCACTGACATCTTCTGGCCTTGCTTTTCATGTTCAGATTTCTTCCTAAGCAACAAAGCATGGGCTCTGGAGACAGACTGCCTGGTTCTACCACTTACCTACTTGTGCTTTGAAGGAGTTCGCTCACCCAACTTACTAATCTTTAAAGCACATGTAATAACAGTGCTACTTAACAGGATGGTTATGAAGAAAATGTCAATTCAATTTATGTAAGGGAATTTTCATAAAATGGACTATCTCTCATAAAAGATCAAACATCAATCTTTAGAACGATTTTATCTTACTTAAGAAACACATTATAGAGCTTCCTTGGTGGCTCAGTGGTAAAGAATCAGCTTGTCAATACAGGAGACATGGGTTTTATCCCTGATTCAGGAAGATGGACATGGGTTTTATCCTTGATTCAGGAAGATTCCGCATGCCATGAAGCAAATAAGCTCATGTGCCACAACTATTGAGCCAGGGCTCTAGAGCCTGGGAGCAGCTACTAATGAATCTATGCACTGCAATTACTGAAAACCATGTGCCCTAAGGACTTTCCTGGTGGCTCAGACGGTAAAGCATCTGCCTATAATGCAGGAGACCTGGGTTCAATCCCTGGGTTGGGAAGATCTTCTGGAGAAGGAAATGGCAACCCACTCCAGTATTCTTGCCTGAAAAATCCCATGGACAGAGGAGCCTGGTGGGCTACAGTCCATGGGGTCGCAGAGTCAGACACGACTGAGCAACTTCACTTTCAATTTCTCATGTGCCCTAAAGTCTGTGCTCCAAAACAAGAGAAGCCACCACAATGAGAAGCCTGCTCACTGCACCTATAGAAAAGCTGGAGCAGCAACAAAGACCTAGCACAGCCAAAAATAAAATATATAAATAATAATCTAAAAAATTTTAAAAATAAACATGTTGTAACTGTATATCATCAAATGTTCAGTTACATGTTTCCCCACAGGTTTTTCTCTGCTGTTTACTTGGCTATCCTATCAATATCACACACTTAAGTTACAGCTCTAGAGTAAGACTTCTGACCTCATATATATCATTGGTGCAACCTTAGAACAATATCTTCCAGAATGAGGTTTCCAGTTCAGCAGCATCCGCATCATTTTGGAACTTGTAAGAAATTGGAATTTTCAAGCTTTTCTCTACCTACTGAATCAGAAACTCTGACAATGAGGCCCAGCAATTTATATTTTCAACATATTTCCTTGTGACTCTAATGTATGTTCAAGTTTGAGAAGGATTTTATTAGAAATCTACAAGCACATAATCAGAAAAAGCTAAGTGAGAATCTCTAAGAGTCATAGATTTTATCGCTTTAACAGGTGAGAAAATTTACAAAGAAAAGTATTTCCAGCAAGGATGAAAAGTTTTTGTGAAGAAAAGATTTAAAATCTCTAAAGATCTAAAGACATACAAATTCAATTAAATGATATAGTACACAGAGTCAGCAGAAGAGAAAATATAATACACATATGACAAAGCATTAATATTTTTGATCAAGGCACCTGTACAAATATGGAACTTTGTGTGCATGTAATATTTATGAGCTTTGGGATGTCTTAAATTGGGTTTTTTTTGAAAACAAAGACTGAGAAAAACTCTCAGGGAATAATACTGTCATGTAGAAGCAGAAATAAGAGAAAAGAGGAGTAAGACAGGAAAAGAGAAATTACAAAGAAATGCTGATTGGTCAAACTTACTATCTGAAGTTATACAAAACTATTGTCTCCCACCAGTCCATTGGCAGTTTGAAAGGGAGAATTTGCCCTCAGACTTTTGCCAATCGTTCTGTTTAACCTTGCTGTCAGTAATAGTTACTTGAAACACCACTGGATCTGTTGCGTCACATGAAACAAGAGGCAGAACAGCCTCGAGGTGACCTAAATTTCTTGCCAAGGTAGTATGAACTAAGCCCAATAGAAAACTAGAAAGCCAGGGAGATCAGTTAATGCAGTTCTTAAAGCATCCCCAACCCTACCCAGGAAATAGTCAAAGTGAAAGATGGTGGAGAGTATATTTCGAGGAACAAAGGAAGAATATCCAGTAGATTCTGAAAACTATGATAGTTTTCCATATGTGTTTTAGACTGTTGCATCTGTTTGGAATCTGTCATAGAACCAATCCAACAAAAGTCTTACCTTAATAGAATTTCTCCAATAGATTTTTTTTTTTTTGAAGTGGATGACTGTTTGGTGATCTTGGGCATATCAGGTTATCTGTTTAGACCTCTGTTGTTTTATATGTTAAATGGAGATAGCAATAGCTGCTACTTCAAAGGGTGTTTGTAGTATTAAAATAAGATTAAGCTCTTAGCCAGTATTGATAAAAGTACACATTTAGTATATGTTAGTTGTTAAAATTGCTGATAATTTAAGATGAATATTTTTAAGGTATAGAGGGGGGAAAAGAAGTGGATACATTTGCTGGCAATATAATATCAAGATACTGAAATATCTTGCTAAGGATCTATGACTTTTTGATGTATACTATCAGTACTTAGTAAATATCCAAGCAGTATTTAAACTTAATTTATATCACCAATTAGATGTTTGCACAAAGAATTATTTAGCGATTAATTCAATTTTGGAAATTATTCAGAACAGGGAGAAATTTTAGCTTGTCACAGTGGTAATTTCAACATGATGAAATTAGCATTGTGCCAGTGTAAACCTTTGGAGAAGGAAATGGCAACCCACTCCAGTGTTCTTGCCTGGAGAATCCCAGGGATGGGGGAGCCTCGTGGGCTGCCGTCTATGGGGTCACACAGAGTTGGACACGACTGAAGCGACTTAGCAGCAGCAGCAGCAGTGTAAACCTTAGGGCACTAGAACAAGAAGGTATGAGACCTCAGGCTGATGCAGTAAGTTAGAAGTACCTGCAGGACATAAAGAGTTTTCAATGGGAGAGAGACATTTTCAGGTTCTACCAATGTGAAACCTGTTCTCATCTCACCATAATTTGGACCAGAAAATAAATTCACATCCACTTTCACAGCACATCTCAGAGCATGAAGTATAATTAAAGATGTCCTAAAGGGAAGTTCACACAGAAAAAAGCTATTCTTATATAAATACAAAAAGCAACCATTCTGCAAAATACAGGGTGAACATCTTAGCTTCTAGGGGCTTCCCAGGTTCCTCAGTCATACAGAATCTGCTTGTCAATGCAGGAGACACAGGAGATGCAAGTTTGATCCCTGGGTCAGGAAGATCCCCTGGAGGAGGAAATGGCAACCCACTTCAGTATTCTTGCCTGAGAAATCAAACAGAGGAGGCTGATAGTCTACAGTCATGGAGTCACAAAATGTGAGACATGACATAGTGACTAAGTATGGATTTCAGCTTTATGTGAGTTAGTGCAAGGGTTATTTGAAATTAGAATATTGAACACTCCAGAAACGCTGCAAATGAAGACTCTGCCTTTAAAGTGTAAATTTTGAGACCTTTCAGAAGAAGAGACTGAGTATTTTCTGTAATTGATGTAACATGAATCGACTATTACAAAAATGAGGACAGTTAAAGAAGACAGTCAGATAAAATTAAGCCAAGAGAGAATGAAAAGAAAATTACAAGAATATCTTTGCTCCCTCTTTACAGGTTTCACCACCACATTAATGAAGAAGTGCAGATAATAAAAGCTGATGTGAGAATAGAGCAAGTGTCCTCTTCTTATACTTGCCTGAGGTCCTTGCTTTACCCTGGGATAGGTAATGTCCAAAATGGTACATGAGTGCAGTTGAGGAGATTCAAACATTGACTGAAATCTATTGATGTATAACCTGGTATTTCCCAGATGGTGCAAGTGGTTAAGAATCCACCTGCCAATGCAGGAGACAAAAGAGACAGAGATGAGATGCTAGGCTAGTTTGATCTCTGGGTTGGGAAGATACCCAAGAAGAGGAAATAGCAACCTACTCCAGTATTCTTTCCTGGAAAATCTCATGAATAGAGGAGTCTGTTGGGCTACAGTCCAAGGGGTCACAGGAGTTGGACATGATTGAGTGACTGAGTATGCACATTGATGTATAACACAGTAAGGAAAATTGAAAATATCTTCCTTTAGATACTCAAAGCAGTCTTTGGCCTTTTCAAATTATCAAGAACTGTTATACAATCATTATCTGTAGCTATAAGTATAGGTTTCAAAGGTAATATTAAATCCAAAGTTTATTTCAAATACAAAAAATACAATTTTTCATGAACTTAAAATCATAAGAAATTTTGATGGTAAAAATTATAAATATAGCTTGTTTAAAAACCACAATAAGTAAATAAAGCTTCTAAATTTGTCTATAATATCTCAAAAATAAAAATTTCAATAAATTATAAGATTTATGGAAACATGGTGTATGTCAATGAGGTGATTTGTTCATACTGATAACAAATGAGTGACTTGTGTCTGAAGAGTTGTATTGAGACAAAAGGAAAAAATCTTGGAAAAACCGAGTCCAAAAGAATGTCCTGCAATAAAAATTACACATCTTTTGAATGATGACTAGAGTCATTGTGTCAGCAGTTCAGATTTGTGACCATTAGAAGCAACCAGACAAAAATATCTGTATTTCAGAAAAATGTTAGCATGATAACATATTTATTTTTCTATTTATGCTAAAAAGAGTCTATGAAGATAATGTTGCAGAAGAATAGCCTGCCCTCCTTTTCTCAGTCCCTGATGGAGTGGCCAAGTGGGCCACGAGAGGCCAGCACATTGGGAATGGGCCATACGGCACCATGTCAGCCAAGGTGTGACTCAAGAAACTGGAGCAGCTACTCCTGGATGGGCCCAGGTGCAATGAGGGTGCCCTGAACATGGAGACACTGCTTGACGTGCTCATCTCCTGTACACTGAGTGCAGCCACTCAGCCCTGTGCATCGATAAGTATGTGGCCAAGGTCCTCAAGTGGGATGGTGAAGTAGAGGGATCTGAGCTCATCTTCTCCTGAGAGGACTCCAAAATTACAATTCTCTGCTGAACAACCATGGACAAGAGAATGCTGGATCCCACCAAAAAAAAAGATACCCCACATCCAAGGGCAAAGGAGAAGCCCCAACAAGATTGTACAAGACGCAAAATCATGTTTAGAAACAAACCCCATACCTGCCAGAGACACTTGGAGGGCTCAAACAAAACCTTGTGCACACCAGGACTCATGGAGGCCAGTGGGATATGATTACAGAACCTCCACAGGACTGGGGAAACAGACTCCTGGAGGGCACAAACAAAACTTTGTGTGCAACAGGAGCCAGGAGAAAGGAGCAGTATTCCCACAAGACACTGAGCCAGATTTGCCCTGAGTGTCCTGGAGTCTCAGGCCAACAGTTTTGGTGTGGGCCAACAGTATTGGCCTCAGGCCAAATAAGGAGGGAACACAGCCCCAGCCATCAACAGAAAATTCTATTAAAGATTTACTGAGCAGGATCCCACCCATCAGAAGAAGACCCAGTTTCCACCACAATCAGTCTCTCACATCAGGAAGCTTCCATAAGCCTCTTATCTTTATTCATCAGAGGATAAACAGAATGAAAACAACAATCACAGAAAACTAATCAAACTGATCACATGGACCATGAAAGTGAAAATGAAGTTGCTCAGTTGTGTCTGACTCTTTGGGACCCCATGGACTGTAGCCTTCCAGACTTCTCAGTCCATAGGATTTTCCAGGCAAAAGTACTGGAGTGGGTTGCCATTGCCTTCTCAGGGGATCTTCCCGACCCAGGGATCAAACCCGGGTCTCCAGCCTTGTCCAACTCAATGAAACAATGAGCCATGCCATGTAGGGCCACCCAAGATGGATGGGTCATGGTGGAAATTTCTGACAAACCATGGTCCACTGGGGAAGGGAATGGCAAACCACTTCAGTATTCTTGCCTGAAACCCCATGAAAAGTATGAAAAGGCAAAAAGATATGACACTGAAAGATGAACTCCCCAGGTTGCTAGGTGCCCAATATGCTACTGGAGAAGAGTGGAGAAATAACTCCATAAAGAATAAAGAGACAGAGCCAAAGCAAAAGAAAACACCCAGTTGAGGACATGCCTGGTGATGGAAGTAAAGCTCAATGCTGCAAAGAACAATACTGCATAGGAACCTAGAATGTTAGATCCATGAATAAAGGTAAACTGGAAGTGGTCAAACAGGATATGGCAAGAGTGAATATTTTAGGAATCAGTGAACTAAAATGAACTTGAATGGAGGAATTCAATTCAGATGACCATGGGGCAACAAGAAGATCCAACCAGTCCATCCTAAAGGAAATCAATCCTGAATATTCACTGGAAAGACTGATGCTGAAGCTGAAACTCCAATACTTTGGCCATCTGATGGGAAAAACTGACTCATTTGAAAAGACCCTAATGCTGGGAAAGATTGAAGGCAGGAGGAGAATGAGCGACAGAGGATGAGATGGTTGAATGGCATCACGGACTCAATGGACATGAGTTTGAGTAAACTCCAGGAGTTGGTGATGGACAGAGAGGCCTGGCATGCTGCCGTCCATGGGGTTGCAAAGACTTGGACATGACTGAGTGACTGAACTGAACTGAACTGTTGGCAAGAATCCCTTGGAAGAAATGGAGCAGCCCTCAGAGTCAACAAAAGAGTCCAAAACACAGTACTTGGGTGCAATCTCAAAAGTGACAGAATGGTCTGTGCTCATTTCCAAGGCAAACCATTCAATATTACAGTGATCTGAGTCTATGCCCCAACCACTAATGCTGTAGAAGCTGAAGTTGAATGGTTCTTTGATGACTTACAAGACTTTCTACTACTAACACCAAAAAAAGATGTCATTTTCATTATAGGGGACTGAAATGTAAAAGTAGGAAGTCAAGAGATACCTGGAGTAACAGAAAAGTTTGACCTTGAGTAAAAAATGAAGCAGGGCAAAGGCTAACTGAGTTTTGCCAAGAGAATGCACTGGTCATAGCAAACACCCTCTTCCAACAGCAAAGAGACAACTCTACACATGGACATCACCATATGGTCAATACTGAAATAAGATTGATTATATTCTTTGAAGCCAAAGATGGAGAAGCTCTACACTGTCAGCAAAAACAAGACCAGGAGCTGACTGTGGCTTAAATCATGATATCCTTATTGCAAAATTCAGACTTAAATTGAAGAAAGTAGGGAAAACAACTAGACAATTCAGGTATGACCTAAATCAAATCCCTTACAATTATACAGTGGAACTGACAAATAGGTTCAAGGGGTTAGATCTGCTAGACCAAGTGCCTGAAGAACTATGGATGGAGATTCATAACATTGTACAGGAGGCAGTGATCAAGACCATCCCCAAGAAAAAGAAAAGCAAGAAGGCAAAATGGTTGTCTGAGGAGGCCTTACAAACAACTGAGAAAAGAAGAGACACTAAAGGCAAAGGAGAAAAGGAAAAATATACCTATATGAATGCAGAATTCCAAAGAATAGCAAAGAGATATAAGAAAACCTTCATCAGTGATCAATGCAAAGAAATAGAGGAAAAGAATAGAATGGGAAAGACTAGGGATCTCTTCAAGAAAGTTAGAGATACCAAGGGAACATTTCCTGCAAAGATGGGCATAATAAAGGACAGAAATGTTATAGACCTAACAGAAGCAGAAGACATTAAGAAGAGGTGGCAAGAATAAATAGAAGAAATATACAAAAAGATCCTAATGATCCAGATAACCACGATTGTGTGATCACTCACCTAGAGCTAGATATCCTGGAATGTGAAGTCGGGTGGGTTTTAGGAAGCTTCACTACAAATAAAGCTAGTGGAGATGATGGGATTCCAACTGAGTTATTTCAAGTAATAAAAGATGATGCTGTGAAAGTGCTGCACTCAATATGCCAGCAAATTTGGAAAACTCAGCAGTGCCCACAGGACTGGAAAGAAAATCAATGCCAAAGAATGTTTAAACTACTGAACAATTGCATTCATCTCACACATAGCAAAATAATACTCAAAATTATCCAAGCCAGGCTTTAACAATACATCAACCAAGAACTTCCAGATGTTCAAGCTGGTTTTAGAAAAGGCAGAGGAACCAGCGATCAAATTGCCAACATTGTTGGATCATATAAAAAGTATGAGAGTTCCAGAAAAACATCTAATTCTGCTTTATTGACTACACCAAAGCCTTTGACTGTGTGGATCAGAACAAACTATGCAAAATTCTGAAAGAGATGGGAATACCAGACCACCTGACCTGCCTCCTGAGTAATCTGTATGCAGGCGAAGAAGCAACAGTTAGAACTGGACCTGGAGCAATGGACTGATTCCAAATTGGGAAAGGACTATTTCAAGGCTGTATACTGTCACTCTGCTTATTTAACTCATATTCGGAGTACATCATGTGAAATGCTGGGCTGGATGAAGCACAAGCTGGAGACTAGATTGCCGGGGGAAATATCAATAACCTCAGATATGCAGGTGACACAACCCTTATGGCAGAAAGTGAAGAGTAACCAAAAAGCCTCTTAATGAAAGTGAAAGAGGAGAGTGAAAAAGCTGGCTTAAAACTCAACATTCAATAAACTAAGTTGATGGCATCCAGTCCCATCACTTCATGGCAAATAGATGGGGAAACAATGGAAACTGCGACAGACTTTATCTTCTTGGGCTCTAAAATCACTGCAGATTGTGACTGAAAGCCATGAAATTAAAAGATACTTGCTCCTTGAAAGAAAAGTTATGACCAACCTACACAGAATATTAAAAAGCAGATAAAGGTCCATCTAGCCAAAGCTATGGTTTTTCCAGTAGTCATGTATGGATGTGAGAGTTGGACCATAAAGAAAGCTGAGTGCCAAAGAATTGATGCTTTTGAACTGTGATATTGGAAAAGACTGGAGAAGGCAATGGCACCCCACTCCAGTACTCTTGCCTGGAAAATCCCATGGATGGAGGAGCCTGGTAGGCTGCAGTCCACAGGGTTGCTAAGAGTCGGACACGACTGAGCAACTTCACTTTCACTTTTCACTTTCATTCATTGGAGTAGGAAATGGCAACCCACTCCAGTGTTCTTGCCTGGAGAATCCCAGGGATGGGGGAGCCTGGTGGGCTGCCGTCTATGGGGTTGCACAGAGTTGGACACGACTGAAGCGACTTAGCAGTAGCAGCAGCATTGGAAAAGACTCTGAGAGTCCTTTGGACTGCAAGGAGATCAAACTATTCAATTCTGAAAGAAATGAGTCCTGATTATTCATTGGAGGGACTGACGCTGAAGCTGAATCTCCAATACTCTGGCCACCTGATGTGAAGAGCTGACTCATTGGAAAAGACCCTGATGATAAGAAAGATTGAAGGCAGGAGGAGAAGGGGATATAGAGGATGAGATGGTTGGATGGCATCACCGACTTAGTAGACATGAATTTGAGTAAGCTCTGGGAGTTGCTGATGGACAGGGAAGCTTGGTGTGCTGCAGTTCATGGGGTTGCAAAGAGTCAGACATGGCTGGTTTACTGAACTGAACTTGAGAACCTCAAAGAAAGAAAACAGCAGGTCTGTCCTTTGGCACTGATAGCATTATGTATTTAGAGTTTATCTGGGAAGACTAAACCAACTTGTTTTTATCATAATATAAACACAGTGATATATTTACTAGTGTATGCAAAAAGTATAGTGAATATGCATATCATTTTGGCTCATCAATTTGGGATATAACTGAAATATAAATATAATTCAATTAGGAAAATAAATGATTTATTAGCACACATATTCTCCCTGGAAGTTGGATGATAGCTGCCTTAAAGCAAACATGGAATCCAGGCTTAAACAGCCAGAAAATTTTTCCTATGCTTTTCGTTCTGTGATGCTTTGAAAAGACTCCATGCTTTTTATTCTTCTTCTCAGTCAAAGTACTGAATCAATTGTGAATAAATGGTCAACATTATTACAGATGATGCCAGATTGAAAGATATGGCTTAGATATCTCAACCATGCTGATTTTTTAAAATTAGTTAATTTATTTTTGGCTGTACTGAGGCTTCATTGCTGCATGAGTATTTCCCAAGTTGCAGCAAGCTGAGGCTACTCTCTAATTGTGGTGCACGGGCTTCTCTTGTTGTGGAGCACAGGCTCTAGGGCACTTGGGCTTCAGTAGTTGTGGCTCCTGGGCTCTAGAGCACCGGCTCACTAGCTGTGGTGCATTGGCTTATTTGCTCCAAGGCATGTGGAATTTTTCCAGATTAGGGATCGAACTCCTGTCTCCTGCATTAGCAGGCAAATTCTTTACCACTGAGTCACTAGGGAAAACCCATGTTGACTTTCAAAGTGAAACTCTGATTTAGACAGACTTACCCAGAAGTCACAGGCAATGATGGTAAATTATTTTCTTTGTGGAGAAGATCATAGCCTTTGTAAGCTACTCCATTCCAAAAGGAAGTGGCAGAGCTGAACTGAATATGTCCAAAGTTTTCTCCAAATATATAAGTAGATAAACCACTTCATTTGCTTGTGTAAGAGGGCAGAAAGGTCACTGAGTTACTTTAATTGAATTTTTTCCCAAATGAAAGAAAACATGACTTGGGGAGAAGTGGTTCTCATACATTCTACTTCTCTTTACATCTGTTTATATTTAAACGTCATCCTCATTCTCTCTCAGTGCTGATCAGGATGTCAAGGAGGAAGCATGATGATTGCTGGGGTCCTACTCACAATGTCAAAACCCAGTGTCAGAAAACAGAAAATAAAAACAAAATAAAATGCAAATAAAAAATGTACCTCTTCTAGTTCCAAATTGAACATTTCTATTGAAATAGTTTGATTGGCTTAACTTGGGTCATATACTTATCTCTTGGAAAGTCACTGGACCCAGCTGAAGAAGGCAATTATTGGCTTGAACTAGACTTCATGTTTACCCCTGAGAACAGGGAATCAATTATAAAAAGGAGAGACAGGAAGTAGCAGGGCTGAGTTTACACTGTAATGGTTTTTAAAACTTTCTAAAAACATGTCTTTAGTTTACCTTTCATCCATTAGCAAATATTTATTGAATGCCTAGAGTGTGATAAGTGCAATGCCATCTACTATGTATTTGCAGTTCATCCTAACACTAGATGCCAAAATGATCTGGAGCTCAGTCTTTCCTAATGGACCTGCCCTGCTCTACATCTGTAGTCATTCAGCGCCTTCCACCTGTGAGCTCATTTCAGGGTATTTACAAAATTGAAATAAATTGAATCAAGCTAACATTGACCTTTAAATTCCTATCCATCTCAGATTCTATAATTCTTCAAACGTAAAAAACAAGTCATGCAGAGAAAGACAAATATTACACAAATATAATACATGGCTTGTATGTGGAATCTAGAAAATGATAAAAATGAATCTATATACAAAGCAGAAACAGACTCACAGATGTAGAAACAAATAGTTACCAAAAGGAAAAAGTATGTGGGGAGGATAAATTAGGAGTATGGGATTAAAAGATACAAACAACTATACATAAAATAGATAAGCAATAGGATTTACTGTAAAATACAGGGAACTATATTCAATATCTTATAATAACTATAATAGAAAATAATCTGAAAAAAATATATGTATAAAAACTGAATTACCCAAAACTAACACAGTGGAGTAATTCCCCTACATATGAACTTTTAAGTTGTGAACTTTCAAAGATTACAAATGTGTGTTCACATGGTCAATAAGTAAGTAAGCTCATGTGTCTGGGGTATTGTCACGTTGGTGCATCCTCTACAAATGGATATGCTTTTATGTACTTTACTGTACAGTACTGTATAGAGCACAGCAGTACAGTTTGTTTCAAGCTCAGGATTGCATAAAAGGAGAAAATATAAAAGCATCAATAATGTAGCTGATATTATACTGTACTTTTCAGGGTAGTGTACTATAATATTTAAAATGTTTTATATTCTGTTTGTTCTGCATTATTTGTGTGAAAAGTACTATACACCTATTACAGTACAGTACTATATAGCAGATTGTCTTATTTGTGTGTGGAGAAGACTCTTGAGAGTCCCTTGGAGTTCAAGGAGATCCAACAAGTCCATCCTGAAGAAAATCAGTCCTGAATATTCATTGAAAGGACTGATGCTGAAGCTCCGATACTTTGGCCACCTGATGCAAAGAATTAACTCATTTGAAAAGACCCTGATGCTGGGAAAGATTGAAGGCGGGAAGAGAAGGGGACAACAGAGGATGAGATGGTTGGATGTCATCACTGACTCGATGGACATGAGTTTGAGCAAGCTTTGGGAGTCGGTGATAGACACGGAGGCCTGGTGTGCTGCAGTCCATGGGGTTGCAAAGAGTGGGACATGACTGAATGACTGAACTGAGGCTTTGTTGGGCTTACTTAAAAGTTGGACTTAAGAAGGTGCTCTCAGAATAGAACTCGTTCTTATGTATGGGACTTACTGTATTATAAATCTGGTCACTTAATCTGCTTTCCCTTTCCCAGTGACAGGACCTGCGCCCAGCTAGGTTATTCTCTCTTGGCCCTGAGCAGTGCTGGGAGGCAGGGACAGGATGATGCAGATGAGATGAAGTTGTTCTTTCTTCCTTTTTGTGCATTATTCTCACGTTATTTGTTCCACCAAGTTACCTCAATTTTTATTTTAATTTTTTGTATTCTTTTTTTAAAAATTAATTTATTTATTTTAATTGGAGGCTAATTACTTTACAATATTGTAGTGGCTTTCATCATACATCAACATGAATCAGCCACAGGTGTACCTGTGTCCCCATCCTGAACCCCCCTACCACCTCATAGGACTGCTAATGACTTTTATTTATTCTTCTTTTTCTCATATTCCTCTTTGTTGTCCTTCATTATTTTAATTGCAATCAACTCGCTTGTTCCAAATTCATTTGGAAGTGATCAATAACCAAAATTCAGCATGTTTTCTTAGTGATAGTGTATGTGTTAGTTTCTCAGTTGTGTCTGACTCTATGTGACCCCATGGACTATAGCCCTCCAAGGCTCCTCTGACCATGGAATTCTCCAGGCAAGAATACTGGAATGAGTTGCAATTCCCTTCTCCAGGGGAATCTTCCCAACCTAGGGATCAAACCTGGGTCTTCTGCATTGCAGGCAGATTCTTTACCCTCTGAGCTATCAGGGAAGCCTGTGATAGTGCATACTCTCAGATTCATGCATGAAATTTGGGGATGAGCCAAAGCATTTATAATCAACTTTATGGGGTCACTTTGCAAAACTTTTCCTTTGTCAGCAGTTTCCTGGGTACTTTCTGTTTCCCTGGAGGCCCCCAGTTTCCTTTTTCCAGAAAGCACAGGTTGTATGTAACTTGCTCTGGATATAACATTTACGTTCAGAACCAAGCTGCCCAATGTTAGAGAGAGAGAAAAAGCAATTGAGGTTTGTACTCTTGGGGTGACCATATCTACAATCAGAGAGGACGTTTCTCCTTCTTCAGAGTTTTAGTAATTGTGATTCTTTGATGCCTCTGCTGTCACTGTCAAGAGACCCCTGTTCCATTCTTTGAGGTCAAACTTGAAGATTTCTCTCTGTCTGTGCTATGCTCTTACTAGGTTTTAGGTTGCCTTATGTCCTTGGTAGAAGATATTAAATGAAAACAGAGGCTGTTCTAGTATTACTTTTAAATGATTTTGAATTTCTTGGGTACCTCTGTGCTGTTTTCTACAGTGGCTGCATCAATTTACATTCTCACCAACAGTCCACAAGTGATCCTTTTCTTCACGTCCTCCCCAACACTTAAAAATCCCTTGTCTTTTAAATGACAGACCTTATAACAAGTCTGAGGGGAATCTCACTGTGGTTTTGATCTGTGCTTACGGACTGACTTGAATGAGAAAAGCCCTTCCCCCACACATGGAGCATGTTGGAGCTTGTGTGGCCCCTGGGTCCAGTGGCTCAGGGCGCTGAGTGCATGAGCTTTTGGTGGCTCGAGATGAAGGTATGAAGCATGATGTTTCCTCAGTCTGGCTGCTGGAATCCACATTACAGCATCAACAAGTGCTTGACTGCACAGACAGTTTAGGTCCTCAGTTGCACCTCCAGGGCAGGCAGCAAGGGACCAGGGCAGGTAGCTGTGGTAGGTAGAGCCTTAGTTTGCACACGCTTGGTTGTAGGGACCAATGGAAGTGCCTGTGTATGGCAGAGTCTGGTTGTAGACTCTGTAAGAAAATAATAAACAGAAACTTCAATTAAACAGAGTTGGGAGAACAGAATGGGGAGGTCTCAAGTATGAGACTATAGCAGAGCCCAACAGGAAAGTGAAAGACTCCTCTTCCTTCCTCGCAAGGACTCGGCCAATGAAAACCCATGACCATCTGATTACGACAGTCCTCTCAAATCATTTTCCTCTCCATAAGGGTTCTTCCCTTGCCATGGGCTCAGTGTGGTTGCAAACCCTGAATTGCAATTCTCTACTGATCCCAATAAACTTATTTTCACTGGGAAAATATCTGGCAGTCTGTTTATTTTAGGTCAACAGTACACACGCAGGGTCAACAGCAAGGGCAGAGTCAACAATGGCAACTGCATGGGTCCATGGCTGCCTGTGGGCACTCCTGGGGTGGCTGGGTCTTACTCCCGGGGGCACAGGTAGCAGTGGAGGCGTCGCTGTGACAGATTTCCGACTAGAAGAGTGTAGGTGCACAGAGGGAAGGCTAGCAGAACATCAGATGAGCCCAACAGTGCAGGCCAGTGAGAAGAAATAGACCCAAATCCGAGCTCAGAGGCAGATGTGGGAGCCCTGGCTGTCAGAGTCCAGAGCTGTGGTAGCAAGGTGTCACTGAGGATGCACACAAAGCAGTGGACCCTGGTGATGGGCCATTCAGGAGGGGCTGGCCCTGAGCGCTCATGTGGCCGTGGGGGTCTTGCCTTTACCCAAGCCCAAACGCCTGGGCTGGTCACCACCACAGATGCTGGGGTCCGGCTAGGGAGGGGGGCGAGGAATGCAGGCAGCTGTCATCTGCAAACTCCAATAACCTGCCAGGGAGGGGTGTGAAAATAAGAGAAAGAGGTAGGGATTTCACAGAGGTTGTTCCAAGGAGGTAGATTTTCTCAGTGACAAGAACCTCTGGGTCCTCTGCAGAGCGGGCCAGTGGGAACTGGGATTATCTCCAGGTACCTGGCTGGTTGGGGAGTTCTTGCTTTTCTTCCTTGCTGCAGCCATCTCTGTGGCCTGCCTCAGCTCAGCTGGTGTCTGGGTGGGGCAAAGACAAAGGGGGTTCCTCACACAAAGCCCCAAAAGGCTGAGGTAGCTGATCATATAACCTGCTTTCCCTGTCCTAGTGAGAGGAACTATTTTGAGCTGGGTTGGTCCCCCTTGGCTGGGGTAGGCAGAAGACAGAGGATGATGCAGTTGAGATGATGAGTTTCTTTCTTTCTTCCCATGGCCTGTAGCCCCCCTGGCTCTTCTGTCCATGGAATTTTCCAGGCAAGAACTTGGTTGCCATTTCCTTCTCCAGGGATGGATAGCTGTCTAATTATTAATTTCTGTCGAAGGCTGAAAGCTGGTCTCCAACTCTACCATGTCCGTGGTACCACTCCTCTTAACTCTTACTGACCTCATTATAAGTCACCTCCATCTCCAAAGAACTCCAGAAGATTCTTGGGCAAAACTCAACTGGACTCCATGTTCTTAACATCATTCTATGCTGAGTCAGTGTTATAAGAAAATATTTAAGGGTGATGAAAGGAGACTAGTCTTTAGGTCATGCCTTGTATAAGTTAAGTTACAATAGTACATGAGTACTGATAGGAACACTAATCGAATGGTAATTTTTGGATGTTTTATTTATTCACAAAGGCAATAGGGATCTACAGTATTTTCTTGATCAAAAGATTGACATGATGAACAGCAACTTGGGCCAATTAATCTGGAAATATAACATGTTCTAGAAAGGGGAGAGAGAAGGCAATGGCACCCCACTCCAGTACTCTTGCCTGGAAAATCCCATGGACCGAGGAACCTGGTGGGCTGCAGTCCATGGGGTCGCTAAGAGTCGGACACGACTGAGTGACTTCACTTTCACTTTTCACTTTCATGCATTGGAGAAGGAAATGGCAACCCACTCCAGTGTTCTTGCCTGGAGAATCCCAGGGACGGATGAGCCTGGTGGGCTGCCGTCTATGGGGTGGCACAGAGTCGGACACAACTGAAGCGACTTAGCAGCAGCAGCAGAAAGGGGAGACACTAAAGATGAAAACAGCATGCTCAGAATCAGTAGAGGTATCACGGTAGGATATCATGAGAACTGATGATGATAGAAATGAAGACTAACAGGTCATGTGCAGAGATATTGTAAGAAAAATTGGTACTTATCAGGCATTTTAAATTTGACAAAGAAGAAAATACCTTATATATGTTGATTTCAAGGTTCCCTGGAGATAGTCAAGAGAGACATTATCTGCATGCTTCCACAAATTTGACAGTAGATCCAGATAAGAATCTAAGACCATTAAAATACATAAACATCATCCAAATAGTGGCCAAAGTTGTGGAAAATAGGAACAAGAAGATACATACCATCAAAAGCATGATATTTGGGTTGGAGAGTACTGTTTATCCTAATATTTGCTTGAAATACAGCATAACTTGTAAGTAAAAATGCCTTTGGCAGTTTGAAAGATACTTTTTAAAGTAAGTTTTCATCATTTTAATGTACTTTGATTGTATTTTAGAAGGGATTATTTTACTTCCCTTACAATATTGTTGAATTTTGTATGAAATTAGGCTTAAGTGATTCAAAGTACTACCTCAAAGGTAAGAACCACAATTAGTCAATTAAAAAAAAATGGTAAAAATTATGTCATGGAAAATAAAGTTTCCTGTCTTTTATTTATTTCTTTAATTCAACTGTTTTAAGGTATCATCCTTACTTATTAGGTTTAAAAGTGAATATTTGGCTCTCTTTTTCTAGAATAAGGATAATAATAATGTTAAAATAATGTTTAAACCCTATTTTGAATTAAACATACACATACTGATAATAATTCATGTTTGGATTTTAGATGTTCAATTCCTTTCTGTGATATTAAGAAATACCTTGAGTCCTGAGAAAATAATGAAATTACTATTTTTATGCATGGTTGAATTTAGTGTTCAAATATATTAAACTGATTATGCAAAAAAATGGTAGCCAAATTTAGTAATGAATGGTGATTTCTTTTATTATTATTTCTAATTAACCTCAGGGAAAATAATGAGGTGGTAGTTAGGCTGAAAAGAACTAAGAATGATGACTGCCAATACCAAATTACATTTGTGCTTTCATTTTACAAATTGTTTTAGATAAACAGATTTTTTAACTTTGGAGAGTCAAATATTCAAACAAAAATATTTTTTATATAATTAGAGAAGTTTTACATTTTAAGTTGAAAATCTTTACTGGCATTTACCAAATGTGAAAACAAAAATAAATAACATTACTCTAAAGATATATGTGAGTAGTCATAAATACAGATATAGAGCTCAAAAGTGCAAGCAGATTGTTTTTGATAAATGCATCTCATTTTTAGTAATCATGAAACATATGCATCATACTTTTGAATGCTGGAATGGATCATTTATATTATAAAGTAAACCCTAAATCCACAAAATTTTGACAGTAAAAATGTTTCATTCAGAAGAAATTCACATTAAGTTGCATGACACTATTTATTATTAACAATAAATGGTATTTAAATGATTGTTTTAAAGAGAGGAAATTAAAATTGTTCAGATTTAATTATGTTTCCTACAGGTGAAAGTGTTAGTTGCTCGATCTTGTCCAGCTTTGCAATCCCGAGGACTGTAGCCCACCAGGCTCTCCTATCCGTGGAATTCTCCAGGCAAGAATACTAGCCATTCCCTTTTTCAGGGAGCCATTCCTTCTTTGGGGATCTTCCCAACCCAGGGATTTAACCAAGGTTTCCTACATTGCAGGTGTATTCTTTTACTGTCTGAGCCACCAGGGAAGCCCAAAATACCATGTACAAATAAAATTTTTTATTTTGACATATATAGAAATCTGAAGCTAAAATGTCCTGCACTAATATTAAATATGTCCAAATTTCCCACAAGAAAAAAAATAATGAACTTGTAGACTACTGTAATACAAACAATGAGGGGTACAATTTTATTGTTTTTTTCAAAATCTGAATTATATTTATGGAATCAAAAATGTCAAGAATTTGAAGACCTGAAAAATAGATTATCTCAGTAGTTTTGGTGTGATATCAAACCAACAAGACAAGGTGTAACTTCCTTTTGGTTTGACTTTATAGGCCAATCTAGGTCTCATTTGGATGAAGGCCAGACTTTATTTCTACTTTTATTTTATTTTCTCACATAAACCTTTCTTTATTGCTTTTGGAGTTCAAACTGAAATAACTTTCTGACAATTCTCCAAGGATTCGGGTTCTTAGATTTATTTGATATCTTTATGTTGGAAAAAACACTTTTTTTCTTTCCTTCTTCTTTTTTTTTTTTTTTTTTTGGTATCTTATTCCTGCAAGGTAACTAAAGAAAGTATTGCTAACTCTAACTCAAATAACTCTTAACCAAAGGAGGTAGAAATTTCTTTCATTTACTGTTTTAAAATTAACAAACAACTGTAACAGGAAAATATTAAAATGGAATTAAAAGAGTTCTAACTCAAATGAAAATCTACCCCAGAGCTTTTCAGCACATGAGTATATAATCACAGAAGGACTGGCATATCTTTTCTTTATTTATTATGACAGTTTTCCATCAAGCTTTTCCTGATTTCCTGAAACTGACAGGTGTCATGAAAATGCCAGTAATGAGGGGATCATGAAGGTACACTTTTGCTTAAGATCAAGTTCAATCTATACCTGTTTAAAGGCAATTTGATCTAACATATGAATGTTTAATGAAAGTTGCAAAAGCCCTGTTTGGCTCACTGTAAAGATCTGAAACACAGAATTATGTTAGATAAATTGTGATTTGTTTGTTGCATGGTTGGGTGAGTGGTGGTTAGTTTTTAACTGATCTAAGTGTGAATAGAGAAAATCACAGTAAAATGGCGAAACTGGGGTACACATTTAGAGCATCAACCAAGATTTCAAGTGTCAATTGTTCCTGAAAATATACTAATAATACCTTATCCTGGTTTTATTGTTTTTAAGGTGGGAAAATCATCCTCTCTGCCACCAAGCTTACTTCTATGTGTCAAGATATTTTTTTTTTTTTTTTGAAAATTCAAAAATTTTATGAAATCAATACTCTAGCCATTTGGGTACATATACTTCCCATGTGGCACTAGTGGTAAAGAACCTGCCTGCCAATGCAGGAGACACAAGAGACACTGGTTTAGTCTCTGGGTCAGGAAGATCCCCTCAAGGAGGAAATGGCAATCCATTCCAGTATTCCTGCCTGGAGAATCCCCATGGACAGAGGAGCCTGGAAGGTTACATTAAATGGGGTTGCAAAGAGTCAACTGAAGTGACTTAGGACCAACTGACAATTACAAAAAATAGATATCTAGCATTTGAAAAATGTCTTGTTGCCTTTCTTTAGAATACTTCCATTTATTTATTTTTTGAGGCTGAAATGTGTCATAACTATCAACTCCTCCTCTTATCAAGTAGGAGGTCATATAATGTTTTTAATTTAGAGATATTTCAGCTGTTAATTCTTATCAAAGTGAGATACATTCTTTTTAGGTCATTCAAATAACGATTATATGTTGTTGTTCAGTTACTCATTCATGTCTGACTCTTTGTGATACCATGGAGTGAAGCACATCAGGCTTCCCTGTCCTTTGCTATTTCCTGGAATTAACTCAAACTCACGTCCATTGAGTTGGTGATACCATCCAACCATCTCATGCTTTGTCTTCCCTTTCTTCTGTTGCCCCAATCTTTCCCAGGATCAAGGTCTTTTCCAATAAGTCGACTCTGCATCAGGTGCCAAAGTATTGGAACTTCAGCTTCAGCGTCAGTCCTTCCAATTCAGGATTTATTTCCTTTGAGATTGGCTGATTTGATCTTTTTGCTGTCCAAGGGACTCTCAAGAATCTTCTCCAGCATCACAGTTCAAAGGCATCAATTCTTCAGTGCTCAGCTTTTTTTATTGTCCAGCTCTCACATCTGTATAACACTACTAGGAAAACTATAGCTTTGACTATATGGACCTTTGTCAACAAAGTTCGCTGTCTAGGTTTGTCATAGCTTTTCTTCCAAGGAGCAAGTGTGTTTTAATTTCATGGCTGCAGTCAGTGTCCCAAGTGATTATATGTTGAAATGAAAGTTTAATGTGTATGACATTTTTCAGATATGAATAATATTTGGTGGATTCATGTTGATGTATGGCAAAACCAATACAATATTGTAAAGTAATTAGCCTCTAATTAAGATAAATAAATTTAAATAAAAAAAGACATTTAAAGATTTGTAGGTGTGCATTCATATAGGTGAAAATGAAATTTAAATAAAATGATAAATAAAAAAAAGTGTACTGAAGAGATAGTAATAGTTATCCGTTTTTTAAAAATGAGCTTCATTTTTTAATATAATATTTGTGACTGTACATAAATAAATGCCATACATAAAAATGAGCTTTAAAGCTGACACAGGCCTCAGTGTTGATTGCATGAACTATTATCCATATTCATTAGATAACTCACTAATTACCCTGTGAGATGTAGGTATTAAGCACTCACAGATACATAGATACAGACACATATAGCCCAAATTCAAATACATGTTTAAGGAATCTTAAACCACTAAAATATTATCATTGAAAAATTATTTTATAATATGCTTTGCTGACACAGAATTTACTTTTTATTTCCTTTAATGTTGACTGATATTCGATTATATGGGTGTAATGCAGTTTGTTTTTCCATTTATCTGTTAAAGGATATTTTGGTTGCTTCCAAGTCTTGTCAATCGTGAGTAAAATTGCTATAAATATTTGAATGTGAATTATGGATAGATAAAGATTTCGACTCTTTTAAGTAAATGATAAGGAGCATAATTGCTGAATTATGTGGTAAGAGAATGTTTAATTTTTGTAAGAAACTGCCAAGCTCTCTTGGCTGTGCCATTTAAGGTGGCTGTACCATTTTATTGGAGAAGGCAATGGCACTCCACTCCAGTACTCTTGCCTGGAAAATCCCATGGACGGAGCAGCCTGGTAGACTGCAGTCCATGGGATCGCTAGGAGTCGGACATGACTGAGCGACTTCACTTTCACATTTCACTTTCCACTTCCATGCACTGGTGAAGGAAATGGCAACCCACTCCAGTGTTCTTGCCTGGAGAATCCCAGGCAAGAACAGGCTGCTGTCTATGGGGTGGCACAGAGTCGGACACGACTCAAGTGACTTAGCAGCAGCAGCAGCAGCAGCAGTACCATTTTATATCACCACCAGCAATGAACAAGAATTCCTATTGCTTTGTATCTTTACCCACATGTGTAGTGGTATCTCATTACCGCTTTAATTTGTAGTTCTCTAATCGCTAAGCACAGGCGGCTGACCAGCGCGCTAAGCCCGGTGGAGAGGAGCTATCCCACGTCCGAGGTCAGGGGCAGAAGCCCGGAGGACCCCATGCCTGAAGGGCCGCAGCCAAGAGGAGTAACCCCACGTCCAAGGTGAGGGGCAGTGGCCGAGAGTGCCAGGCTGCGACGGCACAGGAACGGCTGAGAGGAGCTACCCGGCGTCTGAGGTCAGGGGCCGCGACGAGAGGAGTTACCCCGCATTCGAGGCCAGGGGCAGCGGCCGGGAGGAGCAACCCACGCTGGAGGCCAGGGGAGGCAGCCAGGAGGACCAACCCCATGTCCAAGGAGCCGTGGCTGCTCGGGCTCAAGAGGGCCTAGAGGAGCTATCCCACGTTGAAGGTCAGGAGGGGCGGAGGTGAGGCGATACCCCTCATCCAAGGTAAGAGAAACCCAAGTAAGACGATTGGTGTTGCAAGAGGACATCACAGGGCAGACACACTGAAACCATACTCACAGAAAACTAGTCAATCTAATCACACTAGGACCACAGCCTTGTCTAACTCAATGAAACTAAGCCATGCCCGTGGGGCAACCCAAGACAGGCAGGTCATGGTGGAGAGATCTGACAGAATGTGGTCCATTGGAGAAGGGAATGGCAAACCACTTCAGTATTCTTGCCTTGAGAACCCCATGAACAGTATGAAAAGGCAAAATGATAGGATACTGAAAGAGGAACTCCCCAGGTCAGTAGGTGCCCAATATGCTACTGGAGATCAGTGGAGAAATAACTCCAGAAAGAATGAAGGGATGCAGCCAAAGCAAAAAGAATACCCAGCTGCGGATGTGACTGGTGATAGAAGCAAGGTTCTATGCTATAAAGAGCAATATTGCATAGGAACCTGGAATGTCAGGTCCGTGAATCAAGGCAAACTGGAAGTGGTCAAACAAAAGATGGCAAGAGTGAATGTCAACATTCTAGGAATCAGCGAACTGAAATGGACTGGAATAAGTGAATTTAACTCAGATGACCATTATATCTACTACTGCGGGCAGGAATCGCTCAGAAGAAATGGAGTAGCCATCATGGTCAACAAAAGAGTCCGAAATGCAGAACTTGGATGCAATCTCAAAAACGACAGAATGATCTCTGTTCGTTTCCAAGGCAAACCATTCAATATCACAGTAATCCAAGTCTATGCCCCAACCAGTAACACTGAAGAAGCTGAAGTTGAACGGTTCTATGAAGACCTACAAGACCTTTTAGAGCTAACACCCAAAAAAGATGTCCTTTTCATTATAGGGGACTGGAATGCAAAAGTAGGAAGTCAAGAAATACCTGGAGAAACAGGCAAATTTGGCCTTGGAATATGAAATGAAGCAGGGCAAAGACTAATAGAGTTTTGCCAAGAAAATGCACTGGTCATAACAAACACCCTCTTCCAACAACACAAGAGAAGACTCTGCACATGGACATCACCAGATGGTCAACACCAAAATCAGATTGATTATATTCTTTGCAGCCAAAGATGGAGAAGCTCTATACAGTCAACAAAAACAAGACCAGGAGCTGACTATGGCTTGGACCATGAACTTCTTATTACCAAATTCAGACTTAAATTGAAGAAAGTAGGGAAAACCACTAGACCATTCAGGTATGACCTAAATCAAATCCCTTATGATTATACAGTGGAAGTGAGAAATAGATTTAAGGGCCTAGATCACATAGATAGAGTGCCTGATGAACTATGGATTGAGGTTCATGACATTGTACAGGAGACAGGGACCAAGACCATCCCCATGGAAAAGAAATGCAAAAAAGCAAAATGGCTGTCTAGTGAGGTCTTACAAACAGCTGTGAAAAGAAGAGGAGCAAAAAGCAAAGGAGAAAAGGAAAGATATAAGCATCTGAATGCAGAGTTCCAAAGAATAGTAAGAAGAGATAAGAAAGCCTTCCTGAGCAATCAATGCAAAAAAATAGAGGAAAACAACAGAATGGGAAAGACTAGAGATCTCTTCAAGAAAATTAGAGATACCAAGGGAACATTTCATTCAAAGATGGGCTCGATAAAGGACAGAAATGGTATGGACCTAACAGAAGCAGAAGATATTAAGAAGAGATGGCAAGAATACACAGAAGAACTGTACAAAAAAGATCTTCATGACCCAGATAATCACGATGGTGTGATCACTGACCTAGAGCCAGACATCCTGGAATGTGAAGTCAAGTGGGCCTTAGAAAGCATCACTAAGAACAAAGCTAGAGGAGGTGATGGAATTCCAGTTGAGCTCTTCCAAATCCTGAAAGATGATGCTGTGAAAGTGCTGCACTCAATATGCCAGCAAATTTGGAAAACTCAGCAGTGGCCACAGGACTGGAAGAGGTCAGTTTTCATTCCAATCCCAAAGAAAGGCAATGCCAAAGAATGCTCAAACTACTGTGCAACTGCACTCATCTCACATGCTAGTAAAGTAATGCTCAAAATTCTCCAAGCCAGGCTTCAGCAATATGTGAATCTTGAACTTCCTGATGTTCAAGCTGGTTTTAGAAAAGGCAGAGGAACCAGAGATCAAATTGCCAACATCTGCTGGATCATGGAAAAAGCAAGAGAGTTCCAGAAAAACATCTATTTCTGCTTTATTGACTATGCCAAAGCCTTTGACTGTGTGGATCACAATAAACTGTGGAAAATTCTGAAAGAGATGGGAATACCAGACCACCTGACCTGCCTCTTGCGAAATTTGTATGCAGGTCAGGAAGCCACAGTTAGAACTGGACATGGTACAACAGACTGGTTCCAAATAGGAAAAGGAGTACGTCAAGGCTGTATATTGTCACCCTGCTTATTTAACTTATGCAGAGTACATCATGAGAAACCCTGGGCTGGAAGAAACACAAGCTGTAATCAAGATTGCTGGGAGAAATATCAATCACCTCAGATATGCAGATGACACCACCCTTATGGCAGAAAGTGAAGAAGAACTCAAAAGCCTCCTGATGAAGGTGAAAGTGGAAAGTGAAAAAGTTGGCTTAAAGCTCAACATTCAGAAATCGAAGATCATGGCATCTGGTCCTATTACTTCATGGGAAATAGATGGGGAAACAGTGGAAACAGTATCAGACTTTATTTTTTGGGGCTCAAAAATCACTGCAGATGGTGACTACAGCCATGAAATTAAAAGATGCTTACTCCTTGGAAGGAAAGTTATGACCAACCTAGATAGCATATTCAAAAGCAGAGACATTACTTTGCCAACAAAGGTTCGTCTAGTCAAGGCTATGGTTTTTCCTGTGATCATGTAAAGATGTGAGAGTTGGACTATGAAGAAGGCTGAGTGCCGGAGAATTGATGCTTTTGAACTGTGGTGTTGTAGAAGACTCTTGAGAGTCCCTTGGACTGCAAGGAGATCCAACCAGTCCATTCTGAAGGAGATCAGCCCCAGGATTTCTTTGGAAGGAATGATGCTAAAGCTGAAACTCCAGTACTTTGGCCACCTCATTCGAAGAGTTGACTCATTGGAAAAGACTCTGATGCTGGGAGGGATTGGGGGCAGGAGGAGAAGGGGACAACAGAGGATGAGATGGCTGGATGGCATCACTGACTCGATGGACGTGAGTCTGAGTGAACTCTGGGAGTTGGTGATGGACAGGGAGGCCTGGCGTGCTACAATTCATGGGGTCGCAAAGAGTCGGACAGGACTGAGTGACTGAAAGGAACTGAACTGTACTCAGTGAAATACAGAATCAGTCACTCAACTGTGTGCAACTCTTTGTGATGCCATGGATTGTAGCCCCTGAGGCAAAGGGCTTCCCTGGTGGCTCAGTGGTAAAGAATCAGTCTGCCAAGCAGGAGATGTGGGTTTAATTCTTGGGCCAAGAAGATCCCCTGGAGAAAGAAATAACAATCCACTCTGATATTCTTGCCTCGGAAATCCCTTGGACAAAAGAGGCTGGTGCGCTATGGTCCATGGGGTCACAAAAGTCAGACAAGATTTGGCAACTAAACAACAACTACACAATACAATGTTGAGCATCCTTTCATATGCTTCTATCTATATATCTTCTTTCATGAGGAGCATGTCAGAATTTTTGCCCATTTTTAAAATTAAGGTTCTGGACTCTGTGGGAGAGGGACAGGGTGGGAAGATTTGGGAGAATGGCATTTAAACATGTAAAATATCATGTATGAAACGAGTTGCCAGTCCATGTTTGATGCATGATACTGGATGCTTGGGGCTAGTGCACTGGGATGACCCAGAGGGATGGTATGGGGAGGGAGGAAGGAGGAGGTTTCAGGATGGGGAACACATGTATACCTGTGGTGGATTCATTTTTATATTTGGCAAAACTAATACAATTTTGTAAAGTTTAAAAATAAAATGAAATAAAATTAAGGTTCTTATTTTCTTATTGTTGACACTAAAGCGTTCTTTGTACATATTAAATAATAGTCCTTTAACAGGTATCTTTATAAATACCATCTCTCATTGTGTGGCTCATCTTTACATGCTCTTAACAGTGGCTTATGTAGAGCAGAAGGGTTTTTTTTTTTTAATTTGAAAGATTTATTTATTTATTTATTTATTTATTGTAGATCATGATTTATGTGTTATATCTAAATAAATCTTCACCAAACCGAAAGTCACTTGAATTCTTCTTATAGTATATACTAGGAGTCTTATAATTTTGCATTTTGTTTTTGGGTATATAACCCATTGTGAATTAATTTTTCCAACAGTTGTACTGTTTTTAGTCACTCAGGGATGTCTGACTCTTTGCAACCCCATGGACTGTAGCCCATTAGGATCCTCTGTCCATGGGGATTCTCCAGGCAAGAATACTGGAGTGGTTTGCCATGCCCTCCTCCAGGGGATCTGCCCAACCCAGGATCAAACCCAGGTCTCTGACATTGCAGGCATATTCTTTACCATCTGAGCCACCAGGGAAGCCTTGCCAACAGTTGTGACATCTTTATTTAGATTCATTTTGTGACATGTGGATGTCCAGTTGTCTCACCATCATTCATTGAGATTATCTTTTCTCCACTGAATTCCCTTTACTTCTTTACTCTGACCAGTTGATTATATTTGTGTAGGTTTATTTCTAGGCAACCTCTTTGTTCCATTGATCAATATGTATATTATTTTGTTAATACTACACTGTCTCAATTACTGTATATTTATATTAAATGTTGAAATCAGGTGACTTTACTTCTTTAGTTTTGTTCTTCTTCAATATTATTTTGATTATGCTGAAGCTTTTTTTTTAACCTTTCATTTAAAATTTAGAATCAGTTTGTCTATATGCACAAAATAACATGCTGACATTTTGATTTGAATTGCGTTAAACCTACAGATCAATTTTGGAAGAACTGATATCTTGAAAGTTTTTAGTATTTTTAGTCATGTACATAAAATGTCTCTCCATTTAAATAGAACTTCTTTGACATCTATCATCAGAATTTTATTTTTCTCATATAGATCTTGTACACATTTTGTTAGATTTATAACTAAGGATTGCATTTGTGTTGGTGATAATATAAATGATATTGTGTTCCTAATTTCAAATTCCAATTGTTCCTTGATGGTATATAAGAAAGAAATTAAATTTGTATTAACCTTGAGTCATACAATCTTGCTATAATTGTGTATTAGTTCCACCAGTCTTTATTTTTAAATTTATTTTCTTAGCAAGCTATTGTTACTTCCTTGAAAGCAACATGTTCTTTGTAATTTGAGCATATTCACATGTGCTGTCCTCAAGAACTGGAACACACTGGTCAACTCTTTCTGCAAATGTTGTTAACATGCTGTACTCAATATTCCAGCAACTTTGGAAAAACAGTGGCCACAGGACTGGTAAAAGGTCAGTTTTCATTCCATTCCCAAAGAAGGGAAACACCAAAGGATGTTCAAACTATTGCACAATTGCACTCATTTCACATGCTAGCAAAGTAATGCTTAAAATTCTCCAAGCTAGGCTTCAATACTACGTGAACCAAGAACTTTCAGATGTTCAAGCTGAATTTAGAAAAAGCAGAGGAAACAGATTAATTGCCAACATCTGTTGAATAATAGAAAAATCAAGAGAATTCCAGAGAAACATCTACTTGTGCTTCATTGACTGTGATAAAGCCTTTGACTGTGTGGATCACAACAAACTGTGGAAAATTCTTAAAGAGATGGGAATAACAGAACATCTTATCTGCTTCCTGAGAAACCTGTATGCAGGTCAAGAAGCAACATTTAGAACCAGACATGGAACAACAAACTGGTTCACAATTGGGAAAGGAGTGCACCACGGCTGTATGTTGTCACCCAGCTTATTTAACTTCTATGCATAGTACTGTGTGCTTAGTCACTCAGTCATGTCCAACTCATTGTGCCTGCATGGATTATAGCCTGCCAGGTTCTTCTGTCCATGGGGATTCTCCAGGCAAGAACACTGGAGAGGGTTGCTGGAGTGGGTTGCCATGCCCTCCTCTAGGGGATCTTCCCAACCCAGGGATCAAACCCAGCTGTCCTCCATTGCAGATGGACTCTCTACTGTCTAAGCCACCAGGTAAGCCAAGTGCATCATTGGAAATGCCAAGCTGGATGAAGCACAAGCTGGAATCCAGATTGACAGGAGAAAAATCAATAACTTTGGGTATGCAGATGACACCATGCTTAGGGCAGAAAAAGAAGAACTAAAGAGGCTCTTGATGAAGGTGAAAGAGGAGAATGAAAAAACAGGCTTAAAACTCAACATTCAAAAGATGAAGATCATGGCATCTAGCCCCATCATTTCATGGCAAATAGATGGGGAAACAGTGGAAACGGTGACATACTTTATTTTATTGGGCTCTAAAATTACTGCATATGGTGATGGCAGGCATGAAATTAAAAGACACTTGCTCCTTGGAAGAAAAGCTATGACAAACTTAGACAGTTTGTTAAGAAGCAGAGATGTTACTTTGCCAACAAAGGTCCATGTAGTCAACACTATGGTTTTTCCAGTAGTCAGATATGGATATGAAAGTTGGACCATTAAGAAGGCTGAATGCTGAATAATTGATACTTTCAAACTGTGGTTTTGGGGAAGACTCTTGAGAGTCCCCTTGGACTACAAGGAGATCAAACCAGTCAATCCTAAAGGAAATCAGTCCTGAACATTCATTGGAGGTACTGATGCTGAGGCTAAAGCTCGCCAACTCATTGGACCCTGATGCTGGAAAGATTGAAGGGAAGACAAAGGGATGACAGAGGATGAGATGGTTGGATGGCAGTACCGACTCAATGGACATGAGTTTGAGCAAGCTCTGGGAGGCGGTGAAGGACAAGGAGGCCTGGTGTGCTGCAGTCCATGGGGTTTCAAAGAGTTGGACGTGACTGAGCGACTGAACAACAACAACTAATCTTTCAAGACTTTGCTTGATACATTAACAAAAATTTATTTAAACTATCTTTTCCTACTCATATAAAAAGAAATTAATGTAAGTTCTCAATTTATATGTCTCTGTAACTCTTTCAGTTTCTCCTGCTTGACAATTAACTGTAGTCATAGTTATGTGTCTATCCTCCTTATCAGACCAGAATATTTTAAAGGCAGATATTATGCTTGTTCTACACATTGCTACTTTCCCATTGCTTATGTAAATAGACCTTTAGCTACATACTATCGGTATATTAAGTGGCACTAAATTCTTACATGCAGCTAGCTATAAGTCTTTCATACTGGGATAATTTTGAAACTGTGGAAACACGATATTCTTTAGTTTTTCTCTTCTGTCCTGAATCTGACAAATCCAATAGTAATGCCTTGAATTTTCAATGCATGGTTTGAAGATACCTTATTTCCTTCAGTCTGTAAAAGCCAGTCTGTTTCTTTTCAGTCATCATTATTCTAATTTCTGTGGACATCCAAGAGAAAAATTTATTTTTTTTAAGTTTTTTCCATATTCACTTGCCTCCTTTTCCCTCCTTGAAACTAAATGTTTTCTGGGTTTCAATTCATGGATTGAAACTGTTATTTAACTCTCATAAGGTGAAAGATGCTATATTTAGTCATGATTGCTATAGAATGCTAATTTAATACATGCATTTTTGAAATACATGGATAATCTTTGAATCACAGAGTATAATAATATTTCCCCCTCATTGTTGGGAAGAAAAATTACAGAAAACAGTAAGCATCATCAATCTGATGGATTTATGTTCATCTAGAATGTATTTTGGACCCAGAATAGAAATTCATCAAAAAATTAAAGGGCATCATGACAATATATGACATATTTATTTCTTTGTTGCTATTATACTTGATTATTTCTGTAGTTTAATAAGGTGGATTTTAGTTTATTTGCAATATTAGAGCTAACATTCCAAGTATTGCAAACAAAAATTTCCAAATTATGTTCTTTCAGTGTTTTTTTTTTTCTTTTTTCTCTTGAAAGTTGAAACTCAGATGCTTTTAAATATTTATTTTTCTTTAATGCTATTAGTTATAAAAATGAGAAACATGAGCAATGGAGATGAAATATAAGCAAAATCTTATATCTAACCTATATTCCATATGAATTAACTCTTGTGATTTTAAAAATTGTAATATGTAATATGAGTTATTGAAAGTGCTTTAATGCTTTGCCACATTATATACTAAATATTTACTGCTGCTGCTACTGCTGCTAAGTCACTTCAGTCATGTCCAACTCTGTGCGACCCCATAGATGGCAGCCCACTAGGCTCCTCTGTCCTTGGGATTCTCCAGGCAAGAATACTGGAGTGGGTTGCCATTTCCTTCTCCAATGCATGAAAGTGAAAAGTGAAAGTGAAGTCGCTCAATGGTGCCCGACTCTTAGCAACCTCATGGACTGCAGCCTACCAGGCTCCTCCGTCCATGGGATTTTCCAGGCAAGAGTACTGGAGTGGGTTGCCATTGCCTTCTCCAAATATTAATTGCAATTAGCTAATTCATTATATAGCTGACATATAAATACCATGCTGCTGCTGCTGCTAAGTTGCTTCAGTCGTGTCCTACTCTGTGCAACCCCATATACAGCAGCCCACCAGGCTCCTCTGTTGCTGGGATTCTCCAGGCAAGAATACTGGAGTTGGTTGCCATTTCCTTCTCTGATGCACGCATGCATGCTAAATCACTTCAGTCATGTCTGACTCTGTGTGACACTATGGACAGCAGCCCACCAGGCTGCTCTGTCTACGGATTCTCTAGGCAAAAATGCTGGAGTGGGTTGCCATTTCTTTACCCCTACAAATACCATAAATAAGAACAAGGTGGGGGCAGGGGGTGGGGGGGAAGTATTTTATTCAAGGAACAACAGACAGCTAGGGGAGAAAGATGAATTGATATGAACAGTGGTGTGATAGAGTCAAAGTGTCCTGGAACAGGAGGGATACCCAGCCTGTGATGTGTTGTATTGAGTCAGGAGATGCTTCCAGAACTGTTCACACAAGGTGTGCCTTGAGTCCTTCTAGCCATACAAATCTCCTTCCACCACCACTGCAAAATTGACCAGGATTAAACCTTAAAATGACCAAGATAAGTACTTGGAGTTATAAAATCCTACCATTCATATTTCTAATAGCTCAGATGGTAAAGTATCTGCCTGCAATGTAGGAGACCCAGGATCAGCCCCTGGGTTGGGAAGATTCCCTGAAGAAGGGAATGACTACCAGTACTGTTGCCTGGAGAATTCAAATATGATTTTAGCTGATGGTTTAGCCTAGTTGATTTGCATATAATTATTTAATTTTTCTATAAGGATAGTCTTACTTGAAGATGTTTTTAACCAACATATTTTACTTCTAGATTGAAAACAAAACCTAAAGTTTATGCAATTTGTAAAAGGGCTGAGCATGCTCTGTAATTTACACTGTAAGTTGTAACAGGTATTTTGAAGGTGTACTGCTGAATCAAAAAAATAAGAAGGAAGGGGAAACAGAAAAAGAAAGAGAGAGAGAGAGAATCCTGTGACAGGATCCAGTGGACTAAAGTGTAGTTTATTACATGAAACCTTGCTGAGGTGAGGGCAGTGCTCCTGGGGTGCTACTAAATAGAGACAGCATGGTAGCTGCCCTTTCTTTGCCATGATAATAACAGGACTCTTGCTGTCAATGGCCTCACTGGGATGATTGACAGGCAGCCCCGGAGAAATGTTTCAGTAAGACCACCTTGGGCTTCAGGAATCCCAGCAACAGGACATAGCTATGGTAATTATTTTCCACCAGGGCTACTCAACTATTTAGAGAAAACATTTTATTTATCTGGAATTATTTGCATCTAAAAATGTAAATGTCAATAAGTTTAGTAAAAGGTTAATCTTACGGAAACATTTATAACATTGCAAGATTCAAAACTTCAAATCCACTCACATTTTATTCAGTAAAAACTTTGAACAGGACAAAAATGACTGATTTGTGGGAAGAATGAAGGGGGGAGTCTATAGGGTTAATTCTTTTTTTTTTTTCAGTATTATTCATTCAGTAAATATAGTTTACTGGTTTTATGTACAAGGAAGGTAGGTTGTCTGAGTATGCACAGAAATGACAGTTATGCCAAAGGAAGAAGGAAGAGCGACCATTTGGGGTTAGTGGTGAAGAACTTAAAATTAAATTTTATTTAGTTAATGACTGTGCAGAGAGTGGGATACTGAGAGAAAGCACCAATGAGAACACCAGCACCTCTTCTAGATGAAGAAATAAAGACCTGAATCAAAGATGTGGCAGTGGAAAAAGTACTGCAGTTTCATAGTTTGTGGTTCAGGACTATATAATAGAAAAAGGTGAAAGATTTTTAAAAAGGTAAAACTGAAAATATGAATATTATAACAAAAATACTTAGGGGACTCTATTGTTCTGGGCCTAGGTGACAGGAAGAATGGCAATGGCATTAACTATTACAGACAATATACAAACAGGCAATGGTAAGATCATAAAGGAAACTAGAAACTTGACCTAAAATCTTCAGCAACTAGTGCCAGAAGCCAAATCACCGTCACTTCTACAGCAATTGTCAGGATTTGATGAATAACTGACAGATTCCCTACACTCTCTCCAAACAGGGCCAACTGGAAAAAGGCAAAAATATTCCCATGGAACAAAAAAAAAAAACAGAGAAGACACACTACTTGTAGTCATCTTTCCTCAGCTTTCTGAAACCAGTGACCTCCAATCAGGGCATACCTGATGCTTCCTTTCCTTCCAGTCTTAAAGCTTTCACATTCCTTTACATGCCTTGAGTCTTTGCTAAGGCAAGGTGTGACTGATGCTTGCTATAACAAATTCTGAATAAATAAACTTTGCATGTCCTCCTTTGAGTGGTCTTCATTAATTTCCACAACAGGAAGAAGTAAAATTAAAATAAGAGTCAAGACAGCAAGTTAACTTTTAAACTTGTCTCAATTACCTCTGAAGGTGAAAGACAGAAAACTGTTGTCCCAGACCAACTGACAATATTCAGAAAGGAAAAAAAAAAGCCAAAACGATGACAACAAAACACAGCACAACTAGCCAAGTGGTTGGTAAAAGATTAGCATTATTAAATAAAAAATGCATTATATTAAATTATTAACATTATTAAATCCAAAATACACTGTATTAGCATTATTAAATACAAAACACACATTATTAAACACAAAATACAAATTAAAGAGGTGATTTTGTTAAAGCTATTGCAATAGGGAGAACATTCATTAACAAGGAATGTGACAAAGAAAAGGAAGTGAGCCTGGGGTTTGATGGAGCCAGCTAAACAAAGGAGCTCTCCATGAGTGTTGAGTGATTCATGAGGAGTACAGAAATAGGCTGTATTTCAGAATATATGGTGGTTCTTCTTGATCAGCCCTTTTCAAGAACAAAAACAAATGAGGTTATGTCCTAGCAGTTCCTGCTTTTTGAAAGCATGTTGCTTAATATTGTCAGCATCAATACTGAATGCAGTTGGAGAAACATATCTAAAAATAATCTTCTCCTGACCCAATAGTCCTCTCTCCTAAAGTATAAGAAAAAGACAAACATTTTATCATTGAATAAGCATCAATCTAGAATGTATTGTGCATCACAGATCGCAAAAACAGACATGTCACGATGTTATGTAACCAAGAAGATACACACTATTATGTATGTGTCCTTAAGATAAATGAAAAGGGCTTCCCTGGTGGCTCAGCTGGTAAATAATCCACCTGCAATGCTGGAGACCTGGGTTCAGTCCCTGGGTTGGGAAGATTCCCTGGAGAAGGGAAAGGCTACTATTACGTAGTTAGAATAGGAAAAAGGAGTCCAAAATGGCAGTGGCTAAAAGACAAGGAAGGGAAAAGCCCATGAAAATAGAACAAAGGAAGGTCTGAGGACCAGAGTGAGGACCTCAGGTTAAAAAACAACACTCCTGGCTGGCCCAATTTACACAGGCCCAGGGGAGGAAAAAAAACAAACAAACAAAAAAAACATATAACAAGAGGAGCCAAAGCTATCTCTCTCTCTCTCTCTCTCTCTCTCTCTCTCTCTCTCCCCCCGCCGTGGTCTGGGGTGCTCTTCTCTTTGTGTCTTTGGATCAACATGCCTTCACGCCTTGAAGATGGATTCTCCTGCTATCTTCTAAATACAATAGAGCTGTAATACTGAGCTGTAACACTGATTTATCTAAGAGCTAAAACATGGTCCGTTCGAGACCTGAGAGCTATAACTCGGTCTGTCCAAGACCCAACAGCTGTGACATGCCGAGGGGGCTTTAATGTCCATCACTCCAAATCTTTGTTGTGATGAGACAAAAACAGGAGCATACACTCGCCTGACAGCTACCCACTCCAGTATTCTGGCCTGGAGAATTCCATGGACTGTATAGTCCATGGGGTTCAGAGTCAGACACAGCTGAGCAACTTTCACTTTTGCTTTTCAAGATAAACAAAAACTAGTCCTCTCATAAGAGGACTTGACAGCACCATTTGTCATATATGGTTTATTCTAAATTCAACAGATAATTCAACATGTGTGCTAACTAATTGGCTTAATCCAAAAGAGCAAAAACTTTGTCATGTCTTTATGAGGGGAAGTAGTTTTCAAGCGAGGCAGACCCCAGAGTTAGGTTCCTATTCTTCCACAGAAACAGATAGATAGTGACGCTGTCTTTTTTTGATAGATATATTTCAAAAAGAGATGTTTTTCTGGGTCTCACAGTATGTCTTTTTGTTAATTTTTTTTTTTTTTCTATTTGTATTTGCCCTGACATTGCCTATTTACCCTTCACTGATTATACTTCTTTGGATAAATTTCTTAACTTTTCCATTGTTTCTAGACAGCAAAGATAATGACATCTATCATGTTTTCATAATGATTAAATGAAATAATACATGACAAGATTGCAAGGGAGGGGAAATAATTGTTTTCCCTCTACCCAGCCTGGGCTTATTGGCTAGGACTCTGTAAATCAGACTCATTAAATGTTAAATATCAAGAGGAAAAAAAGAAGTTTATTAACAGGGACATCACAGTGATGTATAGTGATGAGTAGCTCAAAACTGTGGTTCTTTGGATGCCTTGTGTCCTCCCAAAATGCATATGTTAAAGCATAATCCTCAAGGTTATGGTATTTACAAGTGGGGCCATGTGGAGGAGATTCAGTCATAAGAGCTGAGACCTCATGAATAGGATTAGTATCTTTCTAAAAGAGAGATCAGAGAGATTCCTCACCCCTTTCTCATGTGAAGACAGCAAAAAGATGACTATGTATGAACCAAGAAGTAGCCTCTCACTGATACCAGGAAGGGCCCTGTGGGGGTCCTGGGCACAAGTCTTTCTGTGTCTCCCATTTCTTTGATTACAGGAACAGCCTTCATTCAGCCTCTATGACCTTCCCAAAGTTTCAATACACAGATTCAAACAGTTGTTAGGGAAAGGAGGGAGGAACAGTCAAGAGCAGCCTTGAAGCAAGGTCCTATTTCCTCATCAAGGGATACACACAATTATATCTTTAAGCTATTTTGCAGATACTGAAACCCCCTCCAGTTGGGGGAAGTTAACAATTAGTATTGGTATGCTGCTTACAGGCCTGGAGAATTCCATGGACAGAAGAGTCTGGTGGGCTACAGTCCATGGAGTCACAAAGAGTCAGATACAACTGAGCAACTAACATGGGACAGGACATGCTACCTACAAGCATGTAGATGCCAGACCAGTTGGATCTGAAGATCAGTGATGCTGACTCCTACTTACCTTACACCAACCCATCAGAAGAATGCAAAGAGCTGATGACACCTTTGAACAACTGCTATAAAACTTCTCACTGTTTTCTAGGGAGGCACAGTCTTAAGGGCATCAATCTGGGACTTCTTAGCTTCCAGAACTGTGAGAAATAAATTTCTGTTTTTATTTAACCTGGCCTATGGTTTTTTTTTTTCCATGTAGATCAGAGAGAATCTGCCTGCAGCAGGAGATCCAGGTTCGATCCCTGGGTTGAGAAAGGGACAGCAATGCACTCCAGTATTCTTGTCTGGAGAATCCCATGGACAGAGGAGCCTGGCAGGCTATAGTCTGTGAGGTCGCATAGAGTCAGACACGACTGAGCAGCTACTCTACTACTACATGGTTTAACAACCTGAGTAGACTAAAACAGATGATTAGAACCTGAGCTCATCTTTACAAAAAAAAAAAAAAAAAATTTGAAGATAAATGACAGGATGAAGGAAAAGGACTTTGAGTTTCTTGGGAATGAAATTATAGAAAGGTAAATACATGGGGAAGCAGTAAAAGTGAAGTCCCTCAGTTGTGCCCAACTCTTTGCGACCCTGTGGACTGTAGCCTACCAGGTTCCTCCATCCATGGGATTTTCCAGGCAAGAGTACTGGAGTGGGTTGCCATTTCCTTCTCCAGAGTATCTTCCCAACCCAGGAATCAAACCCGGCTCTCCCACATTGTAGGCAGACACTTGACCATCTGAGCCACCAGGGAAGCCCACCAGGGGAAGCAGTAGATAAGGGCTGATTAGTAAACTTCTTTATGTAGAGTACTCTGACACCCTCATGGGCTGATAAGGATTTAGAATTGTCTCTGTGATTAACTTGTGTCCTCCTGATAGAGGGGATGGGGACACCTTTACAAATGCATGCCTTAATTTTAGACAAATAGGGGAAGTTCAGAGAGCTTTTCTTAAATCTGTTTCTTCTCTATTGAGAAGAACTTCAACTCAAAATAATCATTATGTCAAAGCTGCACATTTTGGGGTGGCATATTCTGGGGTTCCATATTCTGTTACTTTCCAACACTGAATGAACACAGTATGTAAGAAATAATGAACAAAATGTCATTAATAATAATAAGTAAGCCAATCATATACATATATATATGAATTCAGAAGAAGTTAAGGTGTTGTTTTGGAGAAGGAAATGGCAACCCACTCCAGTGTTCTTGTCTGGAGAATCCCAGGGACAGGGGAGCCTGGTGGGCTGCCGTCTGTGGGTTCACACAGAGTTGGACATGACTGAAGTGACTTAGCAGCGAGGTGTTGTTTTAGAAGTCAAGACTTAGCATAATAAAGTAGCAAATTAAACAAGTCTATAGTAAGCTACAGTTTGTTCCTATGGTCAATGCCCAATTGTAATTCATAAGAAATATATGTTTGGTCATTCAGATGGCCAAATATATATTTCTAATATATATTTGATCTTCATCCATGGTTCCTGGCTCACAGTTCCCAAGACTCTTAGAAGTTTTAAATGATAAGAGCAATGAGAGTACCTTTTGTTATAATATTTGTTTTTGTTTACCAAAATCACTTCAAAGACGTAAGATCAAAGAGTGTCTTGTTATTTGCAACAATCCCTTTTCCATCACGACTGTGCTTATGATGATATGGTTACTTTTGGAAAGCACCAAGGATGGGGGCTAGTTGCCAGGGGAATCAATCAGGAAGGTGTGTGTGTGCTTAGCAGCTCAATTGTGTCTGACTCTTTGCAACCCCACTGGACTGCAGTACACCAGGCTCCTCTGTTCATGGGATTTTCCAGGAAAGAATACAGAAGTGGGTTGCCATTTCCTACTCCAGGGAACCAATTAGGAACAGAAGCTTGGAATTTTCAACCCCCACCCCTGACCTCCCAAGGAGAGCTAGGGGCTGGAGGTTGAATTAAGCACCAGTGGCTAACAATTTGATTACTCATGTCTACATAATCTAGAAAGTAAAATATTTCTTCAGTTCTTTGAGACCTTCTAGCAAATTAATGGAATTCCAGGATGTGGTAATTGGAATCTCTTTTTGCCCAGCAGCCAGAATAACAAGTAATAACCTGGGTTTGCAACTGGCATCAGAAATATGTGGCGGGCGTGGGAGACAGTCTCATAGGATTAAGTCCTCAAACTCTAGCATCAACCTGTAGAATCTGACGCTGGGGGTAGATAGTGCCAGAAATGAGTTGAAGTGAAGGACACCCAGGTGGTATCTGAGAATTACTTGTTAAATGGAAACCACCCCCTCCTCACACCCACTAGAACTGGGTGATGAATTTTAGTCAAAAAAACCACAGCTGCCCAGAGAGTGGGCTTCCCTGGTAGATCAGCTGGTAAAGGATCCACTTGCAATGCAAGAGATCCCTGTTCAATTCCTGGGACAGGAAGATCCCCTGGAGAAGGGATAGGCTACCCACTCCAGTATTCTTGGGTTTCCCTGGTGGTTCAGATGGTAAAGAATCTGCCTGCAATGCCGGAGACCTGGGTTCAGTCCCTGAGTTGGGAAGATCCTCTGGAGGAGGGCATGGCAATTCACTCCAGTATTCTTGCCTGGAGAATCCCCATGGACAGAGCTGCCTAGCTGGTTACGGTCCAGGGGATGGCAAAGAGTCAGACATGACTGAGTGACTAAGCATAACACAGCATGGTCCAGAGAGTAGCAGCTCAGTTTGAGAAAACAACTTTTCTCCACTGTATTTCTCAGGACACTTTACAATTTTATTTGTTTCAAAATTTTTCAAAGTGGTAGAAATAAATCAATTTGGGGAGAGGAATAGAGAAAAACAAAGAAGCAAAAATACCAGAAAAGTAATAGTTTTCAAAGTTTGAGAAAAAATGTTCATACTTGGTGGACATGAGTGTAGGAAGCCAAGATTTAATCCTCTTTAAATAAATCATTCTGTATTTAACAAAAAATATATTCAAAAGCAACCATTTGGAAACTAACATTTTTCATATGAAAGAAAAGAGGTAAAAGTTGGTTAGGATTACCCTGAGCCAAATTATTTATGGGAATAAAACCAATATTTGAAGACACAGGATACAAGAAATAAGTAGTCTATATCCCAAAGCAAACCATCAATCATTATTCCCCGGCGGTCAGGGTGGGGGTTGGTTTTGGGTGGTGTGGTGATGTAAGGAGTTATCAGAAACTAAGAAGGAAAACCCCAGTTTGGGCCTAGAATACCTTTTAGATCATTAAACTTGGAAAAGGCCTACCAACGGTACAAGAGTCATTTTAGCCTATAACACAAAATAACTTGCTGTAAAGTTTTACAAAACAAAACAACTCAACCAAAATAATGGCTTTCTAACTAATTAAAAACAGAGCCGGTTATCCTCTTTAATTGTGTTTAAAAAATTCTAATTGGAAACTGCAAATCTGGTAACATCTGTTACACGGTTTGCTAAGTGTATCAAGATGAAAGTTACTTCAGCCTTTTTTCTTACACATTTTAATGTCTTCAAACACAATCATGCATATATTCCCTGAATTTCTTCATATCAAATGATCTCCCAATTAAAAACTGTTTTTAATCTCTTATTACTCACTTTTATAACTGTTCCTCTTTCTATGTTGAGAAAAATGAAAAAAAAAATGGACTTATTTTGCATTTTCAGAATAAGAACCAATTTTAAAATTTTTATTTAAAGAAATTATGTAGTCTATTTAAATTGTATCTTCATCATATGTAGAAAGTATTTAAGGAAAAATTATGTAAATAGTTTATTCACTAAATATTGAAAGTTTAATAATATTAGATAAGAAGTCAATTTTAGTTGTTTTTGTGTTTGAAATATATTTCATATTGAATTATCAGCATAAGTTAGGATCTACTTGCTTGCTAATAATTTTTTCCTGATATGTGATCTTTCTTGGGTGCCTTCTGTATACAATATTTAAATATCATTCCTAATATGATATTTAATATTCTCAAATTTCTTAAAAATGCAAGAAAAATGCTTGGTACTTTATCCCCATATTAAAAAAAAAGTAGAGTGACAGTTTTTTGCAAATAATACTGCCTATCTTTTTAATTTGAAAATGCTTTTTCCTAGCTATCAAACGCAAGTTAATCAGTTTGAAAGTTAAGCACATTTCTCTCTTGTTATCATGTTAAAATTCTAAGTCTCTCATTCAGGAGTAAAGGGTTTCTATTACAAGAATTTTACTAGTGAAAAAATGGAAGATATATTTTATTACTACTTATTTAACTTTCATGAAATAAACTATTACTCTCCATTTCCTGTAATAAACTATTTACTCTCCAAACTGGTGTGGAGATACAAAGAATCCAAAATGCTGTTTTTTTGTGTGCTTCGTAGATTGTACAGTGCCCTCATTGGCCTGCAATTAAATTTTTACTTTTCTTGAATTGGTGGCATTTATTCACAAAGTTTTGTGTACCAGTGGTACAAGTTGCTGCAATTAAAAATCATCAAAGAAAAATGGAAGCAAAAAAGAATGTGCTCTCTTGAAGGCTGAATTCTTTGGAAACATATCCTTTGAAAAGGTTTTATAAATTCAGTTTTTTTTTTTTAAGGTTTTGAAAATTGGCTGTGGAATTGACAATGACAAAAGATTGGAAAATTTTATGTGAAAATCTAGGAGTTTGCACTCATTTACATTCATAAATCCTTATGTTTTCATTTTATTCATAATAAGTTGAAATAAGCAATTATTAATGATGTATAAAGCTGTGTTTTATGTGAGAAAAACAATGCTGATCTACCAAGTGAATCTACAGTTTGAGAAATGACCTCAAAATCTGTCAACAATAGGAATCAAAAATGTTATTTCTTTAATGATTATATGATTACTGCTTTCAAAGTACTTTATATTTAGATAACTTGTAGGATTAGTCATCATAGGAGAAGGTTTTTAATGGATAAGATGATGAGCTCATTGTGTAAAATGAAAAAGTATAACATATGAATAGGTATTTTGATAAGAAAATGTATGTCAAGTGTCAAATTCCATTGATTCTCTTGTGAGTCTGTAGTATTAATATGTACCCACCATGTGGTTAAATACCATGTTAATGGTGTGGAGATAAAATGAGACATAAAAAAAATTAAGAATTTTTAATAACAAGAAATTTGAAGTGTTAATTTAATTTCTTATTGCTCAATATAATAGTGAGAAAATTGTTTTTAAAGAAGATAAATATCCTCTGAAAAAACAATGGAAAAATGCTAAATCTGGTCATCTATTTCATGTCTTGACAAAGAGCATAGATGTCATCACCCAAGAAACAAACTGAACAAGTTGAAAATCAATGACTTTTCTTGGAGTCATTAAAAAACTGAATTTCCAGGGCAGCCACCCTGTGAAATCTGAAAAGTGAAAATGTTAGTCCCTTAGTTGTGTCTGACTCTTTGCGACCCCATGGACTATATTCAGGCTCCTCTGTCTACGGAATTCTCCAGGCAAGAGTACTGGAGTGGGTTGTCATTCCCTTCTCCAGAGACTCTTTCCAACCTAGGGATCAAACCTGGGTCTTCCACATTGCAGGCAGATTCTATATCACCACCAGGGACTGAAATCTGGAGAAACATGTAAATCCAGAAAGTCACAGTTGAGATCTGTGTAAGTAGAGCAAAAGTCACTGATGCGGTCAAATGGAAGGATCACTTAACTGATGGTTTTGAAGAATACCTAAAGGTTGTTTGTGGACTAGCTTGAGAGTAAGAAATTCCTGAACTCTGTGGTCTTAAATTGCCTCACGGATCTCAATGGATTTTACTTGCAGGAACTCTTAAGAGTTCCTCCTCACAGTGAGGAGTCAAGGAATCTCTCCTGGAGGCAGGAAGAGGGAAAAAGTAACAATTGTGATGTCTGCCTAGAATATTCGTTCTAACAAACTCCTACTCTCAAAGGACAAAGACTTTACCAGTACAGTATCCCACCTGTAAGAAATATATCCCTCTGACCTTAGTCTCCTCTATTCTTCTCATCTTGCCTGTGGTTTGGGGGAGAAGCTAATCCCCACAATAATGGAGCTATGTCAAAAGGACACAGGACCCAATGGCCAAACCTAGAACAATTTTCGGAGAAGACAATGGCACCCCACTCCAACACTTTTGCCTAGAAAATCCCATGGACAGAGGAGCCTGGTAGGCTGCAGTCCATGGGGTCGCTAGAGTTGGACACGACTGAGCGACTTCACTTTCACTTTTCACTTTCATGCATTGGAGAAGGAAATGGCAACCCACTCCAGTGTTCTTGCCTGGAGAATCCCAGGGATGGGGAAGCCTGGTGGGCTGCCGTCTATGGGGTCACACAGAGTCGGACACAACTGAAGCGACTTAGCAGCAGCAGCAGCACAGAACAATTTTAGCAACAACAAAAGAAATAGTGAACCATAATACAAATTATGGGTTTCCCAGGTGACTCTGTGGTAAAAAAGTCCACCTGCCAATCCAGTAGATGCCAGATGCATGTTTGATCCTTGGGTCAGGAAGATCATCTGGAGAAAGACAGCAACCCACTCCATAAAAAATTCCATGGACTGAGAAGCCTGGAGGGCTGCAGTCCATGATGTTACAAAGATTTAGACACAACTTAGTGACTAAACAACAGAAACAGCAATATAAATTATAATATAAACACAACATCAAATTTATACTGATAAGAATAGATAAATAAATGGTGGAGAAGAGAAAAATCTCAAGAGCAGAAGATTTCCAGATGATTTATGGAGATCCTCTGCTCTCAGGGAGATGAAGCATGACTCCCCTCTCCTTAAGTGTAAACTGTGCATAACAACTCATTTTCACAAAGTAGGGTGTGAAAAGGGAAGGGGGTGGAGAACAATTTTATAGGAGAGGAATCTGACAAACTCTCTTTCAGGTCATCTAGTCATCCTCTACAATGATGACCTATATCTATAGTATGTCCCCATGATATAATGTGATTCTGACCCTTTCACCCAGATCTCATTGTGAGGAAAAAGATCAGAGAAACCCCAGTTGAGGGCCATTCTTTTTTATACCTGATCATTACTTCTCAGACTATGAAAGTCATCAAAAACAAGGACAACTTGAGAGATTGTGCTCACCTAAAGGAACTTAAGGAGACTTGACTGCTAAACCCAGTGGGGTCTGTAATAGAAGGAGAACAATAGAGACAAGCTAAGAAACCCAAATTGAGTTAATGATAGCAATATTTAATATTAATATATCAACATTCTATCTTTAAATGTGACAAATACATGACACTAATGTAAGATGTTAAAATGGTGAAAACTATGGGACATATGAGAATTTTGTACTCTCTTCTAAATTTTTCAGTAACTATAAAATGGTTCTAAAAATAAAGTTTATTAAAAATATAGTCAATCTGAAAATATTTTAAATTTGTGAATATTAGATTAGACAGAACATATTAAGCATAGTAATAGGAGGAAATTAATTAGCAATATGTACTGGAGTTGTTAAGAGCACCAATGAGAGCAATCACCTGCCTACCTTTGAAGTATTGTTTCTCATGACTGGCTATGTTTCTTAACCAGTTTGTACCTATTTGCTTGGTTACTAAGTGGAGTTGATAATAGTACCTATCTAATACATTTCTTGAGATTAAATGATTAATGTATAAGAAATACTTGGAACCATCAGGGAATACAGCAAATTTCGAAAGTACTACCTATTATTGTCACTAAGTTTCAAGTCATTTTTAAACCTTTTGCTTTAAAGTAATTTTGATGTATAGAAGACTTGCAAATATAATATTTCTCTCTTATACCCTTCACCAAGCTTCCCCTAATAATAATCTCTTATACAACCATGGTGCAATTATATCAACTTGGAAATTGAACATTGATACACTGTCATTAAATGACAGAAGTCATTTGAATTTCACTGGTTTCTCAGTGCTGTCCTTTTCTGGGTCCAGGATTCATTCTGGGAGCACACATTATACTTAGTTGTCATGTCATTTTAGTCTTCTCTAATATGTAACAGTACGTCAATTTTTCTTTATTTTGTGATCTTGACACTTTTGAAGAATACTGACTAGATATTTTGTGGAATGCCCCTTAGGTAGGATTTGTCTGATATTTTCTTATGATTAGATGGGAGTTTGTGCATTTGGGGCAAGAATAAAACAGCAGTATTGTGGCACTTTTCTCTATGCCTCACATCCAGAGTTGTTAGGTATATTTATCTTATTGGTGAGGCTAACTTTGATCACTGGATAAGTGTGCTGTCTTCCAAGTTTCCCCAATTATAACATTATTTAATATTCCCTTTTGATGAGTAAGTCTCTTATGGGGAGATAACTTTAGACTCTGATATATCTATTGTTGATTCTAATTTCAGTGCTCGTTTATACTAGTATTTACTTAGGATGATTTCTATTTCCATTACCCTTCTACATTTATTAATTCAAATCTTTCTTTGAAAAGAACTGTCCCTTCTCCCAATTTATTATGTATTCAATTATTCATTATCTGTATGCATAAGTGGGTATATAGTTTTGTCAAGTAAATCTCTCTTGTTTGCATTCATGATGTTGATAGTGGTTACTGTCAGACAATCAAAGATAATTAGGAGAAAAATATACATATTCCTATGTATACATAGGAAACAGAGAAATCTGACATGAAATTTGTATTGAATTGATTAAATTTTAGAACCATGGGACACTTGTAAGTTAGCTGATACCATGTTTATCATGACAGTTACTGGTTATTCACTGATTGAGTGAATTTAAATTTAAATTTACATTTAAAAATTTCTAACTTTTATTTCTCTATGAAAAGAGAAAAAGTAAATAAAATTAAAATAGTATAAGTGACATACTTCTTTCAAATTGATTTTATTTTTGCTGTTTCCATAAAATAATACATATAATCCATACATATATTTATACATATATGGAATCATAAATCACATGAACAAAAGTCTGGAGGGTACAGTACTATTAACTTTTTTGTAACTAAGAAGTAACTCAACACATAAAAACAGAATAAATAAAAGTAAACACTTTCAGAGAAATGAAGTCATTAATGAGAACACTGTAAAGAAACAGAATCACTGACAATGTAAACCCTCAGCACCTTTATATGAGCAGAAAACAATTAGGATTATGAATGGAAAATTTGTCTGATTTCAGAATCAAAGAGGATCTTAAACATCAAATAATTTTTAAAAATCGGAAAGAATTGCATTATATTTTGCAATTTTTTTAATTTGCAAATCAAGATTTCCTAACAAGTGAATAAAAGAAAAATGTTAATAAAGAATTGCTAAGACTTTTTCACAGATATGACAAATAATGCCCTTGGAAATTTTGGAAAACAACAGATTGATTATTCTATGGGAAAGTTCATAAAATCCACAGAAGAAGAACTGCAATGGCAAATAACATATGACAGAAATGTACAAATTACTATTTATTGAAACACAATATAGTATACATGACATGACATTCATTATTCCAACATACATCATGCCATGCCTGTGTACTTAGTCATGTCAGACTCATTTTACCCCTTTGGACTGTAACCTGAAAGGCTCCTCTGTTCATGGGGTTTTCCAGGCAAGAGTACTGGAGCAGGTTGCCATTTTCTTCTCCAGGGATCTTCCTGACCCAGGGATCGAACCCGTGTCTCCTGTGTCTCCTGCACTGCAGGCAGATTCTTCACCTTCTGAGCCATCAGGGAAGCCCAACATACATCTTAGCACAAACTAAATGACACTTTTATATTACCAAAGGAAGGAAATGCTTTCCAAAATAACATGTAGTGTTCATGAGAGTATAATAAATGTCCAGGTTGTAGTCCAGTATTAGCAAAGTAAATCACTTTAACCTGTCTGGAATTAATGTTGCAGTATTTATCAAAGTTTCTTATAAAATACAGACCCTTTGATGGACAAACTCTAGATATTTAAACTAAGAAAGTAATTTAAAATTCAGGTAGCATTTAAATAAAAGAATTCTCATATCTGTGGTTTTTTAATAACTAGAGATGATATAAAATAATATAGGTAGAAAAATACCTAGTAGTAGAATAATGTTTATTCAGATCAATGTTTATATGTACATACAAACTAATATTAAGCAAAAAAATGTTCTTGATGAAACAATGTGAAACAGTTTTTCGTGAAGTGAGTTATGATAAAATGCTATGACCTAGCAGATTTTAATATTATGTTCATAATCTAAATTTCAGAATATATAAGTACATATATATATAATAAGTATATGTATAAACATATTTTATATTGATATTCATGTCTTTACACATGTCTATATTTTGAAGACAGATGCATTGGATGATTTTATTAATGTGAATATTTTTAAGTACTTATGGCATGTTTGGTCAATTTTGGGTGGACAGTTATGTGTTTTTTAAATTTACTATGATGCATTTTCAAATTTTCCCATCATAAATATTTATCATTTCTATAATCTCAAAATATAAACAGCATATTTTTTTCAAATTTATTTATTTTTTTACTGAAGGATAATTGCTTTATAGAATTTTGTTGTTTTCTGTCAAACCTCAACATCAATAAGCCATAGGTATACATGTACCTCCTCCCTTTTGAACCTCCATTCCATCTACCACCCCATCCCACCCTTCTAGGTTGATATAGAGGCCCTAAAAACAGCGTATTTTAATAATTTGATTTACTCTTATTTCTTTGAACTGTATTCACCAGTGTAAGGAGAAAAAGACAGCTAGAAAGACAAAGTCCAAATCTTTATCTTCTTTTTTCTTATAATCTTCAAATATTTTGACATTATTCCCAGGTGTTTGTCAAGCAGTTCTGAACAGAAAAGTACAACATTAGGTCAAAGCATTGAAATAACAAGAGTCAGGCTACCTCAATGAACTGCTTGGGTGCTCTGATTTTTCTTCTCCTGCCGAAGAAAGGAAAAATGTGTTTAGATCAATCTTATGTAAAAAATAATCCGCTGAGATTCCAACTTAAAAATGTACATAAATAAGTCTTGACTTCAAATACAATCCTTTGAAACACTATATAGAACTGAGGAACAGTATTTGTCTAGAATATTTATTTCTACTTAAGGGTATAAACTCTAATGAAAAGTGTATTGTTCTACAAGTTTGGACAGAACTTTAGCATCCTGTCCCAAATCAGAGTGGGGCTTCCCAAGTGGCTCAGTGGTAAAGAATCTACCTGTCAATGCAGAAGATGTGGGTTCAATCTCTGAGTTTGGAAAATCTCCTAGAGGAAGAAATGGCAACCCAACCCAGTGTTCTTGCCTGGGAAATCCCATGGACCAGGGGAGCCTGGCAAGAAATAGTCCATGACGTCACAGAGTTGGACATGACTTAGTGACTGAGACCACATCACATGCTTTAATAGTAACAATAAACCCGAATCAGAGTATATGAGAGGAAAATGTCATTTCACAAAAATTACACTTTAATTATACAATATATCCATTTTACCATACATTTACTAAAAAATACCATTCCTCAAAAATTAATATAAATCATTCCATTCCTCTAATAGGAAACATAAGCTTGTGTTTGTAATGCAGAGCTCTTGGTTGAGGAAGATAACATCTAGATGATTTCAGAAAGAAAGAACGTGAAGTCATTCAGTCGTGTCTGACTCTTTGCGACCCCATGAACTGCATGCAGCCTACCAGAGTCCTCTGTCTTTGGGATTTTCCAGGCAAGAATACTGGAGTGGGTTGACATTTCCTTCTCCAGGGTATCTTCGCAACCCAGAGATCGAACTCCTGGTCTCCCGCATTGCGGTCAGACGCTTTACCATCTGAGCTACTAGGGAAGCCAAGATGATTTCAGAAAGTGAAAGTGAAGTTGCTCAGTCGTGTCTGACTCTTTGCGACGCGGTGGACTGTAGCCTACCAGGCTCCTTCGTCCATGGGTTTCTCCAGGCAAGAATACTGGAGTGGGTTGCCATTTCCTTCTCCAGGGGATCTTCCCGAACCAGGGATCGAACCCAAGTCTCCCACATTGCGGGCAGATGCTTTAACCTCTGAGCCACCAGGGAAGTCCAGGTGATTTAAGAAGAGATTAGTATATGACACACATAGCCCTTAGAATTATAGGAAGCCTTAAAAAAATGTCTGTTGGCTATATACGCAAAACAACTCTCAAACAACATCTGAAAACCAAATTGTTTTTTTCCAGTGCAAACTGATGCAGAATCAGAAAGTGTAATAAATCAGGACCCCAAATTTGCCATGCTGATTCTAGAACCATGCTATCTCTACTGCTTATGTTGTAGAAAAGGGGATTATTTTGTATATAGAACATAATCATGATGCCTTGTCAGGCTTAAATATTGATATATAATGGCAATGCATAATACTACAAAAGGGGCATTGAAATAAAACAATTTTATTTGGCTGCCTATATATACAATTTATTCCTTTATGTAATATTTACTTCTACCTCTAATTATGAGCACTGTTTTATTTCTCTTCAAAGAAATCTTCAAATGAATATGTTTTACATAAAAACAATTATCTAAATACACATATATTTTGGGGGGTATTGCATATGTCCCAGCTCATTAAATCATACATATTAAACATGTGAGATCTTTGAATATCAATTATACTTTAATTTTGTTGTTGTTTAGTCTCTTAAGTCGTGTCCAACTCTTTGCAACACTATGGACTGTAGTTTGCCAGACTCTTCTGTCCATGGAATTTCCTAGGCAAGGATATCGGAGTGTGTTGCCATTTCCTTCTTCAGGGTATCTTCCTGACCAAGGGATCAAACCCATATCTCCTGCATTGGCAGGCAGATTCTTTACCACTGAGACACCAAGGAAGCCCCTATACCTCTGCTGCTTCTGCTTAGTCACTCAGTCGTGTCCAACTCTTTGTGACCCCATGGACTGTAGCCAGCCAGGCTCCTCTGCCCATGGGGATTCTCCAGGCAAGAATACTGAAGAATCCCCATGGACAGAAAACCTCAATAAAGCTATTAAAAATAAATTAAAATAAATTAAATATAAAATTTAAAGCTCAATAACCTTGAATTTAACTTTATTTTTATTCAAGTTAAATTTATTAATTTCATATGAATTAGTAGATAAAATTAAAAGTTTTATTTTTCATTGTTTAAAATAAAAATTGTCTTCCAGAAGCTTTTTGTAAACTATATAATTTTAAACCTAGAAAAATTATTTAGCATATATAATTCATATACCATAAATAGAGAATAAAATATGCATGTCTAAAATAATAATCTTTTTGATAAAATTTTGGTACTTATTGCAGAATTTAAGGAAGATATTTGCTATTATAAGATAATAAATAAGGCAAAATTTTATGGCCTGTATATTGTGGGAAAATAAATATTCATTGACTTTCTCAGTGCTTATTTCACCTTCCTGAGTAGTGAAAAATGTATACCCTATAAACATTATAAAGGCAAAGAATATTTACCTTCACGTCTAGAAATATTTTAGTTTTCACATACCATGAGGATTATTTCTGCAGCCTAATGGTCCCATAATTACTTTGATCCAGCAAACTTGTTCTTATCTGTGCAAGAGCCAAAATTTATAATCCCCAGGAGACAACTCTCTCAGAATGGCAGGAGAGACAGTGATCTCTTTCTTCTTTAAAAATGAAGAAAATGTGCGTTTTCCTAACCTTCACCTTTGGAGTGAGCCCACCATGTGCACAAGGTATTTTTCCGTCTCGCTCTCAAAATGTAGCTCTTCTGGTTTGCTGGGCATGGGAGAGCAGGCAGTGTGAGTTATTTTAGCTAACGACTGTGCTGCAAGCATCACAGTTCTTTCCTCTGACCCAGGTTTGTGTTTGTGATATTTACTGGGTAAGTAGGGTGACAGTTCAGACCTCTCACAACTTCTGGCAACATAGATCTTGATATTGTTTTCAATATTTAGCTTAAATGGAGTTATTGTTAATAGTGAAGGCATAAATACAAAATATCCTATCTTCAATCTTTTCTCTGGATATTCTGAAAAGTTATATTTTCCCAAACTGTAGTGGCTTATACCATATTTAAAAACCACTGTATCATATATGAAAGCCCCAAAGATAAAGATTTATAATGGACATGTTAGGGATTTCTTAACTACAGTAACATAAAAAGAAGCAGCATAATTTATAACGGCTCAAGTTCCACTTACAAGTTGTACTCTAGATCTTAACATCCCATAATCACCACATAGCTCTTATTATTAACAGGAAGCAAAACAAATTAGTAGTATTATACTAACATTTTTCAAATGTTCTGGATTACTTTTCAGAGGGCTGTAATATCAAAACATCTGTGATTTATTTTGTAGGTAGAGCAGGAGTGGAAATCCATCAAAAGAAAATAGGATTTTTTTTTCTGCAAATATTAAAGTGAAATACTTGATTTGAAAACAGCTGTAATCATGCCATAAATCCATTCCTCTGTAATATAAAAAGGTTACATGCAGTTCCTCAGCTATGAGTACTAATGAAATAAGGTGCAATACTATTATTCTGATTATTTTAAGAAACTGAATGTTGAGGGGATTAGTACAGATCATATAGCTAATGGAGATCTCGATGAATTAATATTTCAAAGTTTTAAATCACATTTAACACATAAAGCATACTTATATAACATACAAAGTTCTATTTTTATTTACATTTTATTTTTTTATTTTTTTTTTTTTAAATCTAAACAAACTTTAATGGAATTATATATGATCATTTTCTTTTTTTTTTTTTTTTTTTTAATTTTATTTTATTTTTAAACTTTACATAACTGTATTTACATTTTAAAACTGTATTTCTAGCTTGTACAGTTCATATTCTGTAGCACCATTATAAATGCAATACATAATCACTTCTAAAGGAATCAGGAATCCAGGCATTCTTACAGGCATACTGTGTAAATCTAGTTATAAAATATCAGCTTGCATATTTTAACATAATACTCCATAAATCATGAATCATTATAACTCTTTAAGTACTTTTCTACGTTCTTATCATCATGGAATTAAATTCTAAAATTAAGAAAACATTTAATGTTTTCTAAAAAGAAATGCTTTATGAAATAAAATTTGAGAACTAAAGCTCTTCTTGTGACAAAATGGAAAGACAGGTTAGCAGAGAATATACCAAAGTGGAGTGATACTTTCATTTCCCTTTAGAGTTAATTAATTATTCCTGGCATCAATATTTAAAGGTATGCACTTATTGTGGTTTATAGTCTACACATTCAAAAATAATAAGTTGTATATTATATTTCCACTGAATGTACATTATATATATACATTACAAAAAGTGAATTGTTAAAGGCAGAATTCTGAGATTAATTAAGATATTTCTTTTTTTTTTTTTTTTCCACACCACAGGGATTGAATCTGCAGCCCAAGCTTTGGAAGCACAGAGTTTTAATCACTGGACCTCCAGGGAAGTACCAAGATTTTTACAAATATCTGCTTTTATTTCTTGCTGTGTCTTTCTTCCCGCTTATTATCTCTTTTACCTTCTCTAAAAATGTTTTGTCCGTATCTTTTCTCTGACAATTCTTTTGTCACCTGAACTCCATGGTGATAAATCCAATGGTCTCCTCAGTAACTCACCTCAGTAGATCAGCCAGGAATACCTGATTTGATTCATTTCTTCTTCCCTGAAACCCTTTCTTCTCTTGATTTCTCTGACCCCCCACCTCTACTGATTTTCATTCCTCATCAATGGTCAACATTCTTATTCTCTCTTCATGTGGCTCTTTCCCCTCTTCCAACTTTTAAATATGGGAATGCCTCAAGATTTGGTGCTGATTTATTTCTTGTTTATTTCTTCTTAATCTACACAACCTCTTTAGAAATTTCTTAACCTACACATCCTCTTTAGAACTTTTAGAACTTGTATATTAGTATTTATACATCCAAATCCCAAATTTACATCTCTTCACTTCTCTGTAATTGGCATTGTTTTCCCTTTTGTTGTTAGAATAAAACTAGCAGCTGCTTAATTCTTACCTGTTTCCTCTTTTACATCTTCTCCATCATCAAATCCTGCCAGCTCTTCATCTATAGCACACCCACATTTCATGTTTCTCTACAGGTTATACTATTTGTTGTTTTAGTTGCTAAGTTGTGTTTGACTCCTTTGCAGCCCCATGGATTGTAGCCTGTCTGCTTCCTCTGTCCATGGAATTTCCCAGGCAAGAATACTGGAATGGACTGCCATTTCCTTTTCCAAGAGATCTTCCTGACACAGGGATCGAAACCGCATTTCCTGCATTATAGGTGAATTCTTTACCACTGAGCCACCAGGGAAGCCAGTGACGCCCTGATCCAAATATTTCTCCTCTCTTAACTAAACACAATGACTCCACCCTCACAATGGTTTCTTTGCTTTTGCCCTCTGTGAAACTTTCTGTATGAAGTAACTGAAGTATCTTAAAAATATAAATTGGTTTTGTCAATTATGCTTTATAATAGTCTAAGATCCTATTTAAAATGAATGTTGTTCAGTTGCTAAATAGCGTCTGACTCTTTGTGACCCCATGGACTGCAGCATGCCAGGCTTCACTGTCCTTCACTATCTCCCAGAGTTTACTCAAACTCATGTCCATTGAGTTGGTGTTGCCATCCAACCATCTCATTCTCTGTCTTGAATGCAGACCCCTTACCATGGTATCCAGGACCAGCAATTCTCTTGACAAATACTATTACTTTCTCCTCTAGACAGAATTGTCCAATCACTCTATTTTTACGTTTGCAAAACACAAAATCCATGCCTACGTTGATGATTTCAAGCTGTTTCTTCTATTCAGTCTGTGTTTGCTCTGCCTGGCCCACAAATGGACTAAGTTAATAAGCTTCAGCTCTGTATTCTCTTTCCAGAGTCACCTGCTTTGAGCCCTCAATATTAAAACTATTATTCCCATCCAAGTCTCAACCAATATCATATCTCTCCATTTTATTTCTATTATCTGAAAGCATCTTGAAATTTTCTTAAATGCATGTTGTTTACTTCTTTTTCTTTCTTTCACTCCTTTTAATATATATGCCAAGAAAGCAAGGGTCATGAATGCCTGTCAAGGGTTAGACCAGTATAAGGGACACAGCAAGAGTTAAATAAATTGTTAAAATAATAAACGTAGTACTTGAACTTTTAAAACAGTCTGAGATACATAATTTAAAGCACCATACCATACTGTATATAGGGCTTGTCTGGTGGCTCAGTGGTAAAGAACTCGCCTGTCAATGCAAGAGACTTGGGTTCAATCCCTGGGTTGGGAAGATCCCCTGGAGAAGAAAATGACAGCCCATTTCAGTATTCTTCCCTGGGAAATCCCATGGTCAGAGGAGGCTGGTGGGCTACAGTCCACAGGGTTGCGAAAAGCGGACACGACTTCATGAGCACATACTACTATATGGATACTATAATTTTCCATTTTAAAGGAAATGTTTGTATAGTAATCAACAAGATAAAAGAGCTAGCACAAAGTCAATGAATGACAAATGCAATTCAGAAAAAAACAAAATGAACTTTTTTTTTTTCAAAAGATAAATATAAATGCACATATGCACACTCTTTGGCAATATCTGTAATTGCTGAGAAAATGTAATATGAAAAATTCAATTTCTTAAAGCATGAAACAAAAATAATTTGAATACATTGATGTCTGTTTCCCATTGGCCCCTTAATTGATTTTTTTCTGTGTTTTTCTTCTCAGCTGCATTCTCTTTCATTGCATATGTTCTTTCTGTTTTTATTTGTTTATTGACCAATCCTTCAACTTGACAGTAAACTCTATTAAGAATATTAGCATATACTCTGGTCTACCACTGTTGATTCACAGCCAAGCACAGAATCTACATGAAAAAATTGCTTAATAAATAATTGTTGAATAAATGAAAAAAAGTAATTTTAAGCCTGAAATTATCAGTTATCATCAAAATCCTAATTTTACAAGACCCAGAACAGATTCTATAAATTTTTGACCTTGTACAAATGATTTTTCATTTCACTGAACATTTATGATTTTTGAATACTCCTTATTTGAAGCAATTATAATGTCAATATTTTTATAAATATCTTGCTAGACAATATTAGTATGCTATTTTTTAATAACAAGGATTCTTTTTTAATTGTCTATAAAATTCTATAAATTTAAAATGTATATCTTCCTCCAATTAAAAAAATAAAAATAAAATAAAATGTGCATGTTATTTTGATAGGATTAGATATTGTAATATGAATGCCTTTATAGTGATACTTGATGCATTACATAATTGTAGCACAACATTGTTGTCTATATTTATTATTCTGGGCATTACATTTCTATGGCTTATTTACTTATTGCAAGATTGGACCTTAAACAATATCCTTATCCCCCAGGCCCTGGTAGCCACCATTTTGCTCTATTCATTATGAATGTAACTTTTTAAAATGCCACCTGTATGTGATATCATCCAGAACTTGCTTTTCTCTTATCTCATTAAGTGTAATGTGCTCAAAGTCTGCCAAATTGTTGCAAATGATGGATATGTGAAAAGAATTCTCTTGATTTTTGCCATTATCCCACAGAAAATTTAAACAAAGAAAAAGTAAACAACTAGGCCAACTCATACATTTGTATATGATATGTTGTGGGACTTAACTGCAAGATTCTGATTCTGCCTTTGATTTGATGCCTCTCAGGTGGCCAAGTTACTGTAAGAAGAGAGTTAAAGTGCAGTGATAAAGCAAGATGTTAGTCACAATTCTGACAACCATCTCCAAGTATCAGTCCTCCCAATGTGGACCCTCTTAATGTAATGTTCCAAATGGAAAACAAGATAGGTACACTATTTACGATAGCCAAGACATGCAAGCAACCAAAGAGTCTTCTGACAGATGAATGAAGAAGATGTAGTACATATACACAGTGGAATACTACTCAGCCATAAAAATATGCCATTGCAGCAATACGAATGGACCAAGAGATTATCACACTAAGTGAAATAAGTCAGACAGAGAAAGAAAAATATCATATGATACCACTTACATGTAAAATATAAAGGAAATGATAAAAGCAAATTTATTTTCAAGACAGAAACAGACTCACAGACAGAAAAAAAATTTATGGTTATTAAAAGGGAAAGGGTGGGGAGAGGGTAAATTAGGAGTTTGGGATTAATAGATGTACACTACTACATATTTAATAGATAAACAACAAGACCTATTGCATAGTACAGGAAACTATACTCAACATCTTGTAATCATAACCTATAATAGAACAAATCTGAAAAGTTTTATGTGTATATGTGTATATATATATATATATATATATATATATATATATATATATATGTCGGAGAAGGCAATGGCAACCCACTCCAGTACTCTTGCCTGGAAAATCCCATGGATGGAGGAGCCTGGTAGGCTGCAGTCCATGGGGTTGCCAAGAGTCAGACATGACTGAAGCGACTTCACTTTCACTTTTCACTTTCATATATATATGTGTATATATATATATACATATATCACCAAATCATTTTGCTATATGCAAGAGACTAACACAACATTTTCAGTTAACTATAATTCAACTGCAAAAAGTAAAATAACAAAAAAAAGGAGATAGGTATCTCCTTTTTAGCAGATAGGTATCTGCTTTTCTAGTCATCAGAAATCATCTGATGAAACAAATCCTTCCCAAATTGCTCATTTGAGCTGAACAGCCAAAATTCCTGATCATGGATGAAAGGATTTCACTTAACCCAGTAAGATTCTTACTCTCCAAAAAGGACTAAGGTATTTTTCACTGATCCAAGGCCTCTTTTCCACTTTCACAGCAGAAATGTAGCCTATATAGGCACTCTACTATATAAACTTGAGTAATATTTTCTAAAATTGGTCCAGAAGAGGGATAAATAGAAAGTATTTCTAACCTAATGGAAGTTAAAGAGAAAAAAAAAAAAGAGAGAGAGAGAGAGAAAGACCTAATCCAGTTGGTGCAGAAAGCAAGTTGAACTTTGGCTTAGAAAACAAAGAAAATATTTTTGCAGAATAAATTTAAAAGGCTCTTATTTCTACAGAACTGAAAACAAAATTAATTGACTTGGCTCAGGTGAAGAGGAGAGGAAGAAAGTAGATGGAAATAAGAAGCAATATAATTCAAGGACTGAAATTATCATTGAGAGCTTTGATGAAGCACACTGGTGCTTTAAATGTCCTCCAATATTACTGAACTACTTCACACAAGGTGTTTGGAAACTTTTTCTGTAAAGGGCCAGGTAGTGAATATTTAAGAATTGCAGGCCATATGGTCTCTGTTGCAACTGATCAGCTCTGCCTGTTGCAGGAAGAAAATAGCCACCAACAAAATGTAAATGAATGGTGCTGGCTTTGGTCCGAATAAACTTTATCTAACAAAACAGACTGCAAATCAAGTTTGGCTTGTGGTTGGTGGTTTGCTGACCACTGCTTCAGACAGTAATTAGACTAATTGTGAATTTTTCCAATGCTTTTAATTTGTTTGATAAAATATTACATAGTTGAGAGATGTTTAATAACCCTGAACCAAGTATGAGCTACTGACATTCAGCAGAAAGTAAAATTTGTGTCCCAGTGATTAGACAGACGGTTATGGTAGACAGTAAAGTAAGATGTGGGCTTATTCACTGAAGCAATATCTATCTCTAGTAATAGTGGTTTGAATAATAATATTGAAAAAGAAATAGCAACATGCTAGTAATCTATATGCAGTGGGTTGTAATCCATTTGATCTTGAATTTGTTCTACTTGAAGTAAACATGCTGTATCAATTGTAGGCAGTTGAAAGTCTCTGTATACAATGATTAATGTCATTCCTTTATTTTGCAAAAGAACATACTGAGCCATTCCTGCTCCATGTCTTTTGTACATACTATTTTCTGTTTTTGCACTTCTCTTCTTCCATTCTTTTCCATGAAAACAGTTTTACCAAAACAATATTAATAGTTCAATAAGAAGTGGGAGTCCTTATTTAGTGACAATGCCATTAACATTTATATAATGTTCCAGGTCTCCCTTTTTGTAATTTAGTTCTCAGCCCTCAGAGAGGACTTCCTGGCATTTCAGCAGTCCCACACCCACTCTTGTTCTCTATTTCCTTATTTTGTTGCATTTCTATCAGAGCACTTTTCACTAGGTGCTATGCTGTGCTATTAATAAGTCATTTCAGTTGTATCCAACTCTTTGAGACCCTATGCCCTGTATCCCATCAGGCTCCTCTGTCCATGGAAATCTCCCGAGAAGAATACTGGAGTGGGTAGCCATTCCCTTCTCCAGAGGATCTTCCCGACCTAGGGACTGAAACGACATCTCCGGTGACCCCTGCATTGCAGGCAGATTCTTTACTGCTGAGCCACCGGGGAAGCCCTTTTCACTATGTAAAATGTCTTATTTATTTGTTTGTTTGTTTCCTACTGTCCCTCAGCTAAAGAGTAAGATCCATGAGGAAAGATACTGTTTATGGTAATTACAGTGGTGCCTGAAATGTGATGGGCATTAAGGGGAAATTCTTAGTCCTCTGAAGGGCATAATGTCATTTTTCTACCACCCATACCCACCAGGGCTTCCCTGGTGGCTCACAGGTTAAAGCGTCTGCCTGCAATGTGGGAGACCTGGGTTCAATCCCTGGGTCGGGAAGATTCCCCTGGAGAAGGAAATGGCGACCCACTCCAGTATTCTTGCCTGGAGAATCCTAAGGACAGAGGAACCTGGTGGGCTACAGTCCACGGGGTCGCAAAGAGTCGGACACGACTGAGTGACTTCATTTTCACTTTACCCAATCTAGAGAAGTTATTTACTGTGGAAAATCTACCAGTTTTTGCTTTGAATTGTTTAAAAAATGGCTTTGATTTTCTTAAGTGTTTTCAATAATGACTTTTGAAAGGTGTAGGCTGAACAAAAGAACATTCTTCATCTTCATAGATTAGATGTCCTTTAAACTAATGGATAATTTTAGGCCTCAGAAATTCACCTATTCTGTTGTAGAGTACGGGCAACTACACCATCCAAGCTTCTGGCTGTTTGCTAAATTCATGTTTGCATTCCAGAATGGATTTCTAGCTTCTAATGATCTTTTTGGAGTAACAAATAGAAAGGTAAATTGATTTTAACTGGAGTGTCAATTCTCATGGATTGGTAGTGGTTGTTCAGAGCATTAATGTGAGGTATGCTCTAAAGCTACATTTGAGTTCATCTGGAAAGAAAATGCCCTGGAGGATTAGTGATATTGTTTGGGGGAAAGGAGAGATTGGGTACATTATATATATATATATATATATATTTCCCATCATTTAGAAAAAAAATATGGTGTATTATTTTAAGATATTTTTTGTAAGGAAGTCTATTGTTATTGTTTATATAACACTAATGCTTTCCTTTTTACATACAAATTTACTTTGTTCTATCTTCCTCTTTACTGCTAGAATATAGATGTCTTCCACATTTCAGTGTTGCATTAGTTATTAATAGGAATATCTCTTGCTTGATCAGATTCTTAGACTCAAGCAGTCATAAATAGATTCAAAGTTTAATGAACTATGTATTTCAATTCTATTTCATGTTAAATTTTAAATAGTTATATAATAGTTACAGGGAAAAACAAATGTTAGCTGATGAAATATTAATAATATAGAAAATATGAGAACACAATTGAATGACAATGAAAATGGCATTAATATCAAATAATGTCTGGACATTTTTACTCCCATTACATTATTTATTGTGGCTGGCAATGTTTATATGGCCATCTGTTCAATATCCAAAGTGCTGCATGTCATTAAGACACTAACTTGCTATCAGATGCAAAAAATGTATAAGGCTTATAATCTAACTATTTTATGTTAGGAAATATGAAGTACAAATTCCTCGTAGGAAATGTAAATCCTTATGTAATCATTGTGAGAGTTTTCTTCAATTGTGAAAAATACTGATTCAATATATATGGCTTTATTTCCATGCCACTGGGTATGAAATCTATGATAGAGAGTTGGTGTCTATTAAGACTAAAACAAAGAGATGTTCTCTGGTAACAAAGCAAAGGCCTTGTCTGAAAGCTAAAAATACATATCTAGGATCATGATACAACAAAAGACCGCTATCACTGAAATTCTTTGACTGTGAGTTTTGAGTTACAGAATTGAGTTAGAGAATTTTGGATTACAGTGACCCCATGAGCTGATTATTCCAAATACTGTTTGCTTGAATTCCTTCATGGACATCATTACTAAATCACTATCTACTACAAAGGTTGTAGATTTTAACTTCAAGATTAATATTTTGAACAAAAAAAAGTAATCAGAAATCATATGGACATTTTTAAAACAGAAAATTAAGATGAACATAAGACCAGTCATTTTCCCAATAACAGATCATTGGTAATGAGCTATCCTACACAGTTAGACACACACACATCCCTCTTGCACCATTTTGCCTTAATTGGTGAGAAAGTTTGTTGCATACTTATACCTCTCTGAATAACAAATTTGTAAACCACTGAGGTACTCTGAAATAGTCTTTATCATATTTGCAGAATGTGAGGTATCATAAATTTATATGTTAGGCTGAAATATAACTTCTTACAACTTTAAGCTATAACTTCAAGTTCTGCCTTTTGAGATTATACAGCAAAGTCTAACGCATTTCTATGTAAAGGTTACCAAATATTTGGGAAATAGATTATATTTCTTGAATTTATTCCCTGGGTTATACCCTCCAATTCTCTTGACTTCTGTGGTCATTTTCCATGAACACACATTATTTTTTTTTCCAATGTCCTTCCTAAAATGTTATGCTAATCATGGCATATATTTAATGACAAGGAGAAATATCGACAATCCAACTGTATGTATTCTAAAAAAAAAAAAATCACTATCTCTGAATTACGATAAAAATCCAAAGTAAGGAAAGTATTTATGGAGCATAGCCTGAGGAATTTGCAGTCCATACACTCATTAAATAACTCTGAAATACATTTTTGGATTAAATGCCACAATTAGGAAATTCCCAGAGGGTTATCCAAACCTTTTTGTGCCTTGGCCATGACAGAATCAGATTAAGTTGAAAATATTAAAAGAAACAGTCCTTGGAAATTTGCCATGCTTTTTCTTCCCCTATTTGTGGTTAAATATGTTTATCATTATATCACCTTAGGTCCATTTAGGATAATGTGTCTCTGTTCAAATCCAGTGTAAGAAATCTTGGAGTCATATTTTTGGCTCCTCTTGGAATAGACTAGTACATCTTCTCAATCCACATGTTTTATGTACAAGAATAATATGTGATTTAATCTCACTTTACATCCTTGACTTCCTCACTTATTCAAAATACTTACCTAAAACCATTTCATTTTTCAAAGAACAAATTGAGTAGTGAGGAAGAAAATATAAGCAACCATGAATTGCTTACAGAACTGAACACTGTACTAGGTAAAATTACCCCTTTTATACTTCCAACATGGTAAGACATGGCAATTAAATGAATTTGTACACATAAAGACTACTGTATCATCTGGCGACATAACTGCGCTCAGAGAGATCAAGGCACTCCATTCACCTTCAGCCAGTTTCTGCTGGCTGTCAGCATGGGTACTTTTAAGTTCCCCCCACAATCTCACTTACCATTAAGCAGACTGACATTTTCATAATAAGGTGGTCTCATGACCCTAGAAGATCAAAAGTCGAACCTACAAGTCCTCTTGAGGCTTAACTTTAGGGCTATTCCTGCATGGTGCTATTTTTTCAATATCCTCTTAGCCAAAGCAGTCCAGATTTTACCTCTTCATTAAAAGGCAACTAAATCTCAGGCCCAGTAAGCATGATAACTAAAGATGATACTTGACAACAATGTATCCCACTGTTACAAATGAACTTGGAATGTCATTGGAGAGAGAATAACAGCAAGAAGGACCAATACAGGAAGTTTCCATGTTCCCAGAAGTGCAAAAGTTTTAGAAGAAATAGATAAAAGTGAGTCTGGAAGGAAAAGTGAAATATATTCAAGCAATACCATTATACATTATATTCATTCATATAAAGAGGATATTTATTTATTCTCGCTGGGAGCACATAAATCTCAGCTCTACAGTAGACCATCTCCACATAACAAAAAGCTAAAGAAAGAAAATAAAACTCTAGTAATTGCTGCAAATTAAAATATAAAAGAATGTCTATTTCTTTTATCTCATTTAAATTCTACAGCTACTCTGAAAAGTAAATTGTATCAGTGGCATTTTAAAGATGAGAAAGTTGAGATTAGGTAATTTGCCAAAAATCCTGGTCTGCTTTATTCTAAATGAGCAAAAAAAGAAAAGGAATTGTAATCCTGGTCTGAGAATTGGGAAGATGGAGCATATGGACTTTTTCCAGGGTTGTTTCCCCTCCACTTGACACGATTGTCAGTAAACAAGCAGAACAGGGACTACTCTATATCCATGCACAAAAGGGTGTGGGGAGAGGATGCAGCTCCTCACATGGGGGGCCTGAAATTCAATAGTCAGTGTGGAATTTGAGGACCCTTTGATTTAGAGGAACAAAGTAACTGCAAGTTTACTGCCTTATGTACCACTGACTGGCAAGTAGGCCATATAAGCTCTCTGTAATCTATATACATTTATGTCTTGGCTATTTAAACAGTGCTGCTATGGATGTTGTTCTTTCAAACTATGGTGCTGGAGAAGATTATAGAGAGTCCCCTAGACTGCACGGAGATCAAGCCAAGTCAATTCTAAAGGAAATCAACCCTGAATATTCATTTCAAGGACTGTTGTGAAGCTGAAGCTCCAATACTTTGGCCAACTGATGCGAAGAAACCCTGATGCTGGGAAAGATTGAAGGCGAAAGGAGAAGGAGGTGACAGAGAATGAGATGCTAGATAGCATCACCGACTCAATGGACATGAATTTGAGTAAATCTCAGAGATAATGGAGAACAGAGGAACCTGGAGTGCTGCAGTCCAGGGGGTCTCAAAAAATCACACAGGACTTAGTGACTGAACAACAACTTTGTATGTTATATTCCTATGGATTCTTATTACCAGGTTTCCAATTCTGAACTCCGTACCTTTTTGATAACACTAAATTGCTTCCTTATGGAAATTCTCTCATTTTTAACCCCCAGTTAATTTTGAATTCATTTTCATGAAGGACATATTACATATCTAATTACATAGCATCTCTGTGTCACTATATTAAATTACATGACAAATATGCTCATCTGCAAGATTTTTGTTAAGTCTAGCTAATGGATTTATAGAATTTTATTCCTTTAGTATCATGTTGTAAAATGTTGAGGGACAATTACATAGTAAAATACTCAGTTGAATGCAGGTGAGAAAGCCATGTCCTCTAATGCTTCCAAGCTTCTCTTTTTAAATTTGAAAATACTTGTATATTATCTTATAGTAAGATGTGGAGAAGGAAATGGCAAACCACACCAGTATTCCTGGAAGGAAAATCCCATGGACCGAGGAGCCTGGTGGGCTACAGTCCACGAGGTCACAAAGAATCGGACACGACTGAGTGACGGAGCACACACAGTAAGTTGCCTATTACTTTTCCAGGTCACTTACACCTAGAAATATTATAAAAAAGAAAACACTGAACTTTTCTGGGTTTGAACACAAAAATTAAAAGCTTCCTTATTTTTGATTCTTGGCTTTTTGGAGCATCTCCAGGGGAGCACTGCTTCACTACAGATTGAGTGAGTTAACCTGCTGCCCTCAAGGCTATTTGTCTCTATGGAACTTACTCATTCATCCTCAAAGGCACCTTTCCCTTCAAAGCCACGCAAGCAGAGAAGTTCTTGTACAGAAAGAGAATTAATCATGTATTTGTCATACTGCACACAAAATAAGTCATTTGATAACAATGGAGCAAACTGTTAGCTGTAAGTTAGCTCATTCCAGTAGAGTTTTACAAGAAGATGTTAGCCATATGCCTCTTAGGAGACAGGGAGGATGGATGGCAGGGTGAAATATTTAATTTTCAATTTGCACAAGTACAGCACTCAACCTCAGAAGCATTTTAAAGGAAGTATAGTAAGAAGGCAATATAATACATAGACTAAATATTATATTTCTATCAGGAGTTCTAATACATTTTTTTTATACCCAAGCTTGAAATATTTAAGGTGATATAGGTGCTAATAATTGGATGGACTACAATTTATTATGAATAATTAAAACTTTACCATGTTTTTTAACTTAGAATCTCAGCAGTTTTAATTACTTAGCACAATCTATCAATTGTTTTCCTCTTATCTAGAAAATAATTCTTTTGTGTGTTTTGTCTTATTTTCTGCAATTTGAGCTACTAACTACATTGAAATTTATGTAAGCAAATTTACCCTCTTAAAATTTGCCCCATGAGATGGCAGAGAAATACTTTGAAAAAGAATCCAAAGAACTATGCTTCTCTTTAAACAGCCTAAAGAGATATGGAAACATGGATTTCAGCCAAGAAAAGAAAAAGAGTAATGGGAAAATAAATTAATTTTAGAAGCTATAAAGGAATAAGTACTGTAATTGGTAGATATGATATTAGAGACATTTAGAAATACACATTTTAAACATTATTTTTAAATGAGAACTCCTTTGAAGATTTCTGCAACTATGGTCAGACTCTTAAAGACACAATTATCCTATAATCATTTTCAAATAACTTTGTTCCCCTTGACTTCCAAGAGAAGTCTTTCTGGAAAATAGTGGGTCAAATTTTTTAGAGTTAATGTATTGGAGCAAGTTCCATATGGAATTATAATTCTTCAAAATCCAGGTCTTTTTATTTTGATACAACCACAACCTTCTGTTACTGAAAGAAAATCTTAAAAAACCTTTCCGTTCTTGAACTACTTAAGAGTAAGTCGCCTGGATGATGCCCTCTCAAAGCTGAACACTTCGATATGTACCAACTACAAATAAGGACATCCTTCTGTATGCTGGTCACAGCACAGCAATCAAACAAGGTCATTAACAGTGGTATATTACTATCATCTAATCCAAAAGCTTCATCCAAGTTTTCTGAGTTTTCTCAGTAATGCCCTTTTTAGCAAATAGGATCAAGTCAGGATCACCTCTTATACTTAGAGGTTATGAATTTTAGCTCTTTTTTTTTTTTGGCTGTTGTTTTTTTGTTTTGTTTTGTTTTGCTTTTTTTACACCGAAACAGTTGTTTGACTTTGATGACGATAACATTATGAAGATTATAGACCAATTATTTTATAGGATGTTCCTTCAGTTCAGTTCAGTTCAGTCACTCAGTCATGTCTGACTCTTTGTGATCCCATGAATCGCAGTACACTAGGCCTCCCTGTCCATCGCCAACTCTTGGAGTTCACTCAGACTCACATCCATCGAGTTGATGATGCCATCCAACCATCTCATCCTCTGTCATCCCCTTCTCCTCCTGCCCCCAATCCCTCCCAGCATCAGAGTCTTTTCCAGTGAGTCAACTCTTCGCATGAGGTGGCCAAACTACTGGAGTTTCAGCTTTAGCATCATTCCTTCCAAACAAATCCCAGGGCTGATCTCCTTCAGAATGGACTGGTTGGATCTCCTTGCAGTCCAAGGGACTCTCAAGAGTCTTCTCCAACACCACAGTTCAAAAGCATCAATTCTTCGGCGCTCAGCCTTCTTCACAGTCCAACTCTCACATCCATACATGACCACAGGAAAACCGTAGCATTTTCTAGAGGGACCTTTGTTGGCAAAGTAATGTCTCTGCTTTTGAATATGCTATCTAGGTTGGTCATAACTTTCCTTCCAAGGAGCAAGCGTCTTTTAATTTCATGGCTGAAGTCACCATCTGCAATGATTTTGGAGCCCAAAAAATAAAGTCTGACACTGTTTCCACTGTTTCCCCATCTATTTCCCATGAAGTGATGGGACCAGATGCCATGATCTTTGTTTTCTGAATGTTGAGCTTTAAGCCAACTTTTTCACTCTCCACTTTCACTTTCATCAAGAGGCTTTTTAGTTCCTCTTCACTTTCTGCCATAAGGGTGGTGTCATCTGCATATCTGAGGTTATTGATATTTCTCCTGGCAATTTTGGTTCCAGCTTGTGCTTCTTCCAGCCCAGCGTTTCTCATGATGTACTCTGCATATAAGTTAAATAAGCAGGGTGATAATATACAGTCTTGACGTACTCCTTTTCCTATTTGGAACCAGTCTGTTGTTACATGTCCAGTTCTAACTGTTGCTTCCTGACCTGCATACAGATTTCTCAAGAGGCAGGTCAGGTGGTCTAGTATTTCCATCTCTTTCAGAATTTTCCACAGTTTATTGTGATCCACACAGTCAAAGGCTTTGGCATAGTCAATAAAGCAGAAATAGATGTTTTTCTGGAACTCTCTTGCTTTTTCCATGATCCAGCGCATGTTGGCAATTTGATCTCTGGTTTCTCTGCATTTTCTAAAATCAGCTTGAACATCAGGAATTTCATGGTTCACATATTGCTGAAGCCTGGCTTGGAGAATTTTGAGCATTACTTTACTGGCATGTGAGATGAGTGCAATTTTGTGGTAGTTTGAGCATTCTTTGGCATTGCCTTTCTTTGGAATTGGAATGATAACTGACTTTTTCCAGTCCTGTGGCCACTGCTGAGTTTTCCAAATTTGCTGGCATATTGAGTGCAGCACTTTCACAGCATCATCTTTCAGTATCACCTGTGGATACTGAGGTACAACTGTATATTCAAAACCATAATGTCATGCTGATATCAACTTCACAGAAATCCTTTTAGCTTTTCCCTTACTATGTCTTATCTCACAGACAGGAACTTGACTTCCACCGTTATATATATATATATATATATATATATATATATATATATATATGTAGTTTTTGACAATTTCTCTTGCATGTCACCAATGCCTATATACCATTGCAGCTCCTCCGATGCAAATGGCCTGCTCGCCCTACTTGGCCTCCGACCCACAGGGGCAGGTAGCATCATCTCAGCTCTGGGGCTCCTAGCAGGCTACCTTCTTTTATTAACCTACTGGATGGCCAAGTGCTCTGCTCCTGTGCTATGCTCCACTTGGGTTCTTAACTCCTGTGCTATGCTCCCTCTCTAGTGCAAAGAGTTCTGATCTTCCTGGATCCCACCTAATGACCTTTAGAATGAAATTTTTAGGAAGGAAAGAAGGAAGGAGCAAGGGAAGGAAGAAAAGGAGATACGCAGGTATCAGAATTAGGTTTTAAAAGCAAACATTCAGGAAACTAATTATTTTCCCATGATTGTTTTATGGACCTTTTGGGGAACAAGATACTTTTAATGGCTATTTTTAATCATAGGTGCTATTCATATCTGGCAGTATTGAAGGAAAAGAAATAGTAGAATTGCCAGAATGCATTGCATATATGTTAAAATCTCCCCAAGGAGAAGGCAGACTTCCTAATGTGCCAGTTCTTCCCTAAGCTAGACCATTCTAGAACAGTCTATAAACAATGAGACTAATGATATGATAACAAGACTCCAAACATACTGGCCCTGTCTGACTTTTATTCTCTATGGTTCCTTCTCAGAGGTTAAATAGCCAATCTTATGCACAATAGTTCATTTAACAAAGTATTGATTCGTAACTCATGGCATAATGTATTATTTGGAGATAGTCCATACTTAGAGAGTTCTTTATATACTTCATATTAAAGAAATAATTGAGGATGGCAATCAAAAACAAATTGATGCTTTTTTACGGGGGAGGCTGCCTTTTTTTGGTTATATTGATAAAATGACTTTCTAAATCTCTTTCAAGTCACATTTTGTGGCAACTGTGTGCTCTGTGCATGAAAAAGTTCAGTTCTGTAAGGGAGCAATGTTTGACCTAATTTGTAAGTGTTTTGTTTAATGTAAGTGAAGGTATCTGTTTACAGGTGAAACTCTCCCCAACAAATCTATAAGGTCAGGTCAGAATTTCAATTCTGAGTTACAATCAGCAGCCAAGAAGCAGTGGGTTTAAGAAAAAATCTGCAAGGCACCAGTTGTAATAGATATTTTGTTATTGTTAGATTGCTTGGTTTTAGTTTAAGCATTTCCTCAGTGGATTACAAATTATGTTTTCATATCAGCCTCAGAAAAAGTAACAGGCAACACAGTGTTTCTAATTTTGACTCTGTTGATTTTACAATGTAAACATAAAAGAATTTTGCAGCATGGAGGGAGAAAATGATTTTACTGAACTTGAAATTCTACTGAGATTGCTATTTAAAATAATCAGCTGTAAGGATATCATATGAGGATGAAAAATTTCATGCTGACTTGTTTTTAGACGAGTTTTTAAAAACACTTTTGCATTTGCATTTATAAAACAAAATTATTAAATTATTTTGAATATATGTCCTTGGGTGATAACAGTTGGCTGACAAAAACATGACTCACAACACAAGTTCCATTTAACTGACTTCAGTATAGAAAAAAATACTATGACATCCTGTTCCACATTAGGTGGAATATATTTTTTTAAATACAGACTTTATTGTGCATAAAATGACAAAAAATATTCAGGATACTATACAAACAATTTATCTGATTATAGGAAGGTTTGATTATAATGAGAAAGTATTTGAGTGCAGAATAATTAATATAATAGGAATAATTAATATAATTAATTATAATAGGATAAATAACAGAATAATAAATGAATCACAATTGGGATAAATAATAAGATTAATAGAATAATAAATAAATCACAATTAGTATGTCCATTTCAGTTGTACATTGTATTTTTACATCCAAAGAGGTAGTGGCTATTATGGGCATAGCACAATCTTTGGAGAAAATTTGTTATGGGTTCACCTATTTGCAGGATGGGAATAGAGATGCAGACATAGAGAATGGATATGTAGACACATGGTTGAGCAGAAGGGGAGTGTGGAATGAATTAGGAGAGTAGCAATGGCATACATACACACCATGTGTCAAATAGATAGCTACTGGAAAGCTGTTGTATAGCACAGGGAGCTCAGCTCTGTACTGACCTATAGGGGTGGGATAGGGAAGGGAGGCTTAAGAGGGAGGGGATAAATGTGTATATATATATAGTTGGTTCATTTTTTTGTACAGCAGAAACTAACACAACATTATAAGCCAATTACACTCCAATAATAACATTAAAAAAAATTGTTCTGGGTTCTAAATCCCATCTCTGACATTTGCTGGCTCTTTGTGTCTTCAGATAAGTTACCTACCATCAATTTCTTCATCTGTAAAAGGAACAATGCTATGATTTACCAAATAAGCTTGGAGTGAAGTTTCATGAAGTGAAACTTTAATGACATAACACAGCAGAGTGCTTGGGGACACAGTATGACTCGGCATAATCTCTTAAAATAGGAACAACTGTGCCAGCTAGGGAATTATTCATCTAAAATCAATTGCAACCAACGTTGTGTATTAGCAACAAAATCAACTCACTAACCTTTTTCACTTCTTTTCTCTGCTTTAGAGGCTATAAAGTCCAACATTTACCTTCCCTATTTCCTTCCCTGGTGGCTCAGATGTAAATAATCTGCCTATAATGCAGGGGACCTGGGTTCTATTTCTGGGTTAGGAAGATCCCCTGGAGAAGGGCGTGGTAACTCACTCCAGTATTCTTGCCTGGAGAATTCCATGGACAGAGGAGCCTGGTGGGCTACAGTCTATGGGTTCACGAAGAGTTGGACACAACTGAGTGGCTTAACACACACACACACACATTTCCTCTTAGCTAGAGCTACACAGGAGACCTGGTTACCTAGTTGTGACTATGGAGTAGAGTTGGGGATTGGGGAGAAGAGCAATATGATTTCTGAAAAAAAAAAACAAAAACATTTTTAAAGGGGCAGACTTGTCTGATCTAGACTTGGTCCCTTTTTGCTTCTCTTTTATCTTTCTAATCCCTGGAATACAGATGTGACGTGTAAAACTCTTCAAGTTACCCTTTAATTACAAAAATAAATGCCACAGTCATAAGATGGCAGGGAGAAAGAAAAAGGAACCTGAATTTTTATAACATTTTTGAACTAAAATAGGAAAGACAACATATCTCCAATTAATGTGACTTTGTGTGTGTGTGTGTGTGTGTGTGCACCTGCTCAGTCACTCAGTTGTGTCTGACCCTGTGACCACATGGACTGTAGCACACTAGGCTCCTCTGTCCATGGAATTTTCCAGGTAAGAATACTAAAGGGGGTGCTATTTCCTCCTCTGGGGAGTCTTTTCAACCCAGGCATTGAACCTGCATCTCTTGCATCTCCTGCATTTGCAGCTGGATTCTTTACCACTGCGCCACCTGGGAAGCCCCTTCTTATCCCATAAACTTGTCCAAATGAGGTTGTTCTACATTCCTGTCTTCCTGTATTCACTAAATCTAAACTGTTATAACTTATGTTTTACCCACCCTCAAACAGTTCACAGCATTGAGAGAGCGCTCTTAAACTGATGTCAAAAACCTATAATTATCCTGCCCAAAGCCTCCCAACTCTAAGCAGATAATATGATGCCTTCAAAGTCTCACTTAAGTGAGAACAGAAATTATCTTTATTTTATGAAGAAGATATTCTGATGGGCTTTTCAGGACTTGGCTAACAAATGCTAGGGCTGGATTATACCCCATAGGATTCTTGATACTAGAAAAATAAACATATTTTGTTTAAACTATTCCATTTTAATTCTGCTGTTTATTCCCTATCACTTCTCCAGTAAATGATATAAGCATTATTTTGTATAATGCATGTAAAGACATTAGCACAGTATCTAGTATATATCCAATGAATGTTAGTTTTCTTTACTTTATGAACATCCATGAATGAATTCATACAATCGTCATGAAAAAAAATTTTTGAAAATTAAAAATAATATAACCTTTTTTTCAGCCAGACCTTGATTCAAAACCTTTTTCTGCTATTCACTCATTGAATGAGCCACACAATTATACCTGTCTTTAAGCCTCAATCTCTAAAGTCATAGCAACTTTGCCAGATTATGGTGAGAAAAAAAACAAAAAACCTATTACTCTTAAATTAGCTAGTTGGAGCATTAATTCAAATCATAAAGTAGTCATTGAATTATATTTCCCTAGCTTATTTTCAGAACTTCATGTTTCTTTATGGTTGGCTCCTTCCATATCCAAGTGACCTACTAAAGTCTGAACTCTCTGTTCTTTCTTTCTGTTTCTTCCTCCACTCTAAAAAAGCAAGAAGTTCCACCTTATTGTGAATTTGTAAACCTTCTGATTTATTCCTCTTAAACATTATGACTCACCAGGTTCAATAGGCTGTTCTGCCCCAGAATTTTCACATTTCTAATAGTAGTGATAGAATCTAAGGATCATAAAATGACAGTTGAGTGATTTCTTTTTTGCTTTGTCAAAGGATTTTACTCTTTGAAGTTGAAATCACACTAGATAAACAATAATCTATTCCTTTATAATTTTCATATATCTAAAATATGATATTATTCACCACTCACAAAAAGTCAGCTATCAAATAAGTCATCAGTCTGCAGAAAGCCCAAATATCCACATTTAGATGTACCAGAGTTACAGGAAAATAGGCTTTGGACGTTTTGCTTCATAAAAATCTTGAGAGACTAAACTCTGTGAGTTCATCACTTTCACTGATTTCCCCTATTGTCAGAAAGCATCCATTTCAGCCTCTCCTTGTACTTCTATCAGCAAAATGTCAGTAACCCAATTCAAAGAAACTTCTTACAATATTCTTTTACTTGAATAAAACATAGAATCTTTCAAAATAAGCTACTGAAGGCATTATGTTTTGCAGGTTTATTTGTTTAGTTTTAGATGGTTTCAATTATGATGATTAGTTATATTTATGGTGGAATAATATAGGTAAAAGAGTAAGAATTGATTTGAAATAGTTAAACCAGAATTAATTCAAGTTAAGATACTTCAATTTGTTTTGACCCAGCATCTCTTGATTTAGATCAATATTTAGACACAGACCTGGCACTATGGCCATTTGAGTCGGATTTCTTTGTCTTGAGGAGAGGTGTCCTGTACATTGCAGAATGGTTAGTCCTCTGCCAAGCTCCCAAACCTGTTTGATGACAGCCAAAATTTCTTCAAACGTTGCCAAATATTCCTGAGATCAAGGGCAATTACCTCCAGTTGAGAACCACTCTGTTAATATTTGATGTTTACAGTTGACAGGATCATAGTCTCATTCAGTACTAGAAGTTTTAAGTACTTCAGGAACATCTTGCATAATTCTGAGAAACTCTTGATTTTTTTAAAGTTATCTTCACTTTATTTTTTATTTATGAACCTTTGGCATTACTTCAGTATATTTGTATTAGTCTCTTAAAATTTCCAATGTGTGAACAGTCAGATTGCTAAAATTAGTAAATATATCAGTTCAGTTCAGTTGTTCAGTTGTGTCCCCCTCTTTGAGACCCCATGGACTGCAACACGCCAGGCCTCTCTGTCCATCACCAACACCCAGAGCTTACTCAAACTCATGTCCGTTGAGTCAGTGATGCCATCCAACCATCTTATCCTCAGTCTCCTTTTCCTCCAGCCTTTAATCTTTCCCAGCATCAGGGTCTTTTCAAATGAGTCAGTTCTTCCCATCAGATGGCCAAAGTATTGGAGTTTCAGCTTCAGTATCAGTCCTTCCAATGAAGTTAGGACTGATTTCCTCTAGGATGGACTGGTTGCATCTCCTTGCAGTCGAAGGGACTCTCAAGAGTCTTCTCCAACACCACAGTTCAAAAGCATCAATTCTTTGGCCCTCAGCTATCTTTATAGTTCAATTCTCACATCCACACATGACTATGGGAAAAACCATAGCCTTGACTAGATGGACCTTTGTTGGCCAAGTAATGTCTCTGCTTTTTAATATGCTGTCTAGGTTGATCATAGCCTTTCTTCCAAGGAGCAAACATCTTTTAATTTCATGGCTGTAGTCACCATCTACAGTGATTTTGCAGTCCCCCAAAATAAAGTCTGACACTGTTTCCACTGTTTCCCCATCTATTTGCCATGAAGTGATGGGACCGGATGCCATGATCTTAGTTTTCTGAATGTTGAGCTTTAAGCCAACTTTTCCACTCTCCTCTTTCACTTTCATCAAGCGGCTCTTTAGTTCTTCTTCACTTTCTGCCATAAGGGTAGTGTTATCTGCATATCTGAGGTTATTGATATTCCTCCTGGCAATCTTAATTCCAGCTTGTGCTTCATCCAGTCCAGAATTTCTCATGATGTGTTCTGCATATAAGTTAAATTAGCAGGGTGATAATATACAGTTATGACATACTCCTTCCTGATTTGTAACCAGGCTGTTGTTCGATGTCCAGTTCTAACTGTTGCTTGTTGATGTGCATACATATTTCTCAGGAGGCAGGTAAGTTAGTCTGGTATTCCCATCTCTTTAAGAATTTTCCACAGTTTGTTGTGATCCACACAGTCAAAGGCTTTGGCATAGTTAATAAAGCAGAAGTAGATGTTTTTTTCTGGAACTCTCTTATTTTTCTGATGACCCAATGGATGTTGGCAATTTGATCTCTGGTTTCTCTGTCTTTTCTAAGTCCAGCTTGCACATCTGGAAGTTCATGGTTCATGTACTGTTGAAGCCTGGCTTGGAGAATTTTGAGCATTACTTTGCTAGCATGTGAGATGAGTGCAGTTGTGTGGTAGTTTGAGCTTTCTTTGACATTGCCTTTCTTTGGGATTGGAATGAAAGCTGACCATCTCCAGTCCTGCTTTCAGTCCTGATGAGTTTTCCAAATTTGCTGGCTTATTGAGTGCAGCACTTTCACAGCATCATCTTTTAGGATTTGAAATAGCTCAACTGGAATCCCATCACCTCCACTAGCTTTGTTCATAGTGATGCTTCCTAAGGCCCACTTGACTTCACATTCCAGTGTGTCTGGTTCTAGGTGAGTTATCACACCACTGTGATTATCTGGGTCATGAAGATCTTTTTTATATAGTTCTTCTGTATGTAAAGGCACATATCTGGGGTCATTAAAAAAGAAAAAAAGATATGTCTTAAGGAGAATCAGAAAATCACTCAGATCACAGCATATTTCAATGGCATAAATGCTCTTCTCTTTCCCCCAGAAGTATCTATGGCTTCTTTCAGTTACTCTCTTTTACCTCTAATCAGTGATCCCCAACTCTTTTGGCCCCAAGGACTAGTTTTGTGAAAGACAATTTTTCTACCAACCGGGGTGGGGGGATGGTTTCAGGATGATTCAAGTGAATTATATTTATTGTGCACTTTATTTCTATTATTATTACATCAGTTCCACCTCAGATCATCAGGCATTAGATTCCAGAGGTTGGGGACCCCGGTTTCCTTTCCTTGTTTTGTTTCTAATTTTTGGCTCCTGTTTACTTACTAATTTTATTGCCTAATGGGTTCTACTTGAGGTCCCCCTATTTTGTGTGCTGTTATTCTTAATTTGTCTATTTTTTTTTTCATTAAATTCCCTAACAGAGAGAATCTGAGCACATCTGTCTGCATCCACGACACAGAGTGATCTTACCAGTATATACCACAGACTGTAACTTCCTCTCATGGGAATGTCTCTTGGTTCAGCATCCTGGTTTTATTGATTGACTGGTCATATCTTTTTTTTTTCTTTCTTTCTTTTTTTTTTAATTTATTTTAATTGGAGGTTAATTACTTTACAATATTGTGGTGGTTTTTGCCATACATGACATGAATCATCCATGGGTGTACATGCATCCCCCATCCTGAAGCCCCCTCTCACCTCCTTCCCCATCCCATCCCTCTGGGTCATCCCAGTACACCAGCCCTGAGCACTCTGTCTCATGCATTGAACCTGGTCTGGCGATCTATTTCACATATGATAATATACATGTTTCAGTGCTATTCTCTCAAATCATCCCACCCTCACCTTCTCCCACAGAGTCCAAAAGTCTATTCTTTACATTTGTGTCTCTTTTGCTGTCTTGCATATAGGGTTATCATTATCATCTTTCTAAATTCCATATATATGTGTTAGTATACTGTATTGGTGTTTTTCTTTCTGGCTTTCTTCACTCTGTATAATAGGCTCCAGTTTCATCCACCTCATTAGAACTGATTCAAATGTATTCTTTTTAATGGCTGAGTAATACTCCATTGTGTATATGTACCACAGCTTTCTTATCCATTCGTCTGCTGATGGGCATCTAGGTTGCTTCCATGTCCTGGCTATTATAAACAGTGCTGCGATGAACATTGGGGTACACGTGTCTCTTTCAATTCTGGTTTCCTCAATGTGTATGCCCAGCAGTGGGATTGCTAGGTCATATGGCAGTCCTATTTCCAGTTTTTTAAGGAATCTCCACACTGTTCTCCATAGTGGCTGTACTAGTTTGCATTCCCACCAACAGTGTAAGAGGGTCCCTTTTTCTCTGTACCATCTTTAGCATTTATTGTTTGTAGACTAATTGAAAGCAGCCATTCTGTGGCTGGTTATTTCTTAGAAAGCTGTCTGTGGTCATTTCTTTCAGTGAGAACTTTGGACCAGGAAGTCTTTTTGAGTCATCTCAGAATTAAAGTGTTAGACCAAGCACACATCTCACCTGCCTTATCTCATATGGATGAAACTTGGGCATTATTTTTTGTCATTTGAAATTCAGAATCTCAAGAAAGAAATATTATTTTACCCTTAAACTTCTGAGTAAATCGTATGAGGAACAACTCTCACTTTGTTCGTCTTCTGATGAGTATCTTCCTTATAGAGGTGAACTTTGTCATCCCTGTCTGAGGTCATGAGGACTGTAGTGCCTGACAGGTTGCTGCTTTGGGGCAATATTCTTTCCTTGAGAGGAATTATATAGAGATGCTATTGCTGCTGCTTAGTTGCAAGTCATGTCTGACTCTTTTGTCTGACCCCCTGGACTGTAGCCCATCAGGCTTCTCTGTCCATGGAACTTCCCAGGCGAAAATGCTGAAGTGAGTTGCCATTTCTTTCTCTAGTGGATCTTCCCAACCCAGGGGTTAAACCCACGTCTCTTGTGTCTCCTGCATTGCAGGCAGATTCTTTACCACTGAACCACCTGGGAAGGTCCACTGAGATGTTGCCCTTGTGCTAAGAAATTTTGAGTATTCAGTGTCGCCATATCAATGACAATATACCTTACACTATGGATTGACTTATAAATGGTAGGAAAAATGCAAGGTGTGTGATTAAGTAATCATGATCAATCGAGTAATTTCTTGAATATAATTAGGCAGTTCGTAAACACCAAAAACCCCCCAAAACTCAGAAGGTTGAGTGATTTGGAGAAGCAGCACATTATCAGGCTAAACTTTTGAGTTTGAGGTAAGAAAACATTGAAACAAGACATGTTATTCCTTCTAGACACCTTTAAATTATTGAGATCTTGTGATTTAGTCAGGGTTAATGTCTTATATCTTACATCAGCCTGTCTGAGTTTGAAGCATTAATGTGAATATTCAAGGTCTTCAAGACACTTTATAAGTTGTCTTTATCAAAGCCATCATCAGGCTGTCTTGATTCTGAATGATAAAACTAATGAGTGCATTTCCTTTTTTTTCTTGAGTTTACCAACTGCATTGTGTATGCTGAGGAAGATTAGAAAAGCCTGTATATACATACAGATGTAGAAAGGATAAAGGAAACTCCTTATTTCTTTTCATGCATCTGTCCATAAAGAAAATTGCTAAAGCTCTTGGGATACACTGAACCAAGACTGGGTACATCTTTTGAATTTTTTTGGGAGAAAGATTTGTTTTGCTCACAGAATACTCAAGGTATTTGTGAGAAAATTTTGCAAATATTAGAATTCTTCCTGAGCTTCATCTTAAAAAGAGATGAGCTTTCCCCTGAATCCTGACCTTCTTTTGCTTCAAAATACACTAAGGAGAGGGACGCATACTCAGCACTCTTGTCTAGAAGTTTTATAGCCTATTTTTCTTTATATAAAGCAATTGAACACCTTTCCCCACTAGAACCTCCTTAAAACTGAGGGAATAATTTACTAACTTGACCAAATGAAGGAAATTTCTCACTTACTCACAAACAGAAAACAATATTGTTCAAAGCCAAACATGGAGATAATAAACTATAACTGGTGTTTGGCAGTGATTTTCATCTTATGAATTGTACCAGGTGAATAATAGAGAAGATGACTAGAAAGAAAGTTGTGTTTCCTCTAAATGTAAAGGAGAAAGTTAATTACTTTGTTCATCATCTTATCAAATTCAATCGTGCGTTTATCTAATTAATCTCAACCTGTCAATATATTTGAATATTTTGAAATGTGTCTTGCCTTTATATCATCATATCTATGAAAATATCAAACCATATAGTTGCAATTAGTTAAGCACTATGTTTTTCCTTTATTCTGCATGTCTATGAAAGATAGAATTAACAGAATTTGAAATCTTTTCTGATAACTGAAAGATACAATTTTCATCTTTATATCTAACATCTTTAAACATACATATTTAACACTTATCTCAAAGACAAGCTACTGGCATTCATTCTTGTAGCTGTCTGAAGCAGCAGTTGGTACAGCAGAATTTTGATATATTTTGCCATTGCACTTGAAAATTTGGTGAAGTATGGTCAGATGCCTGCCTCTGAGAAAATGCCACAAATATTTTATGTCTAATAAATAATATTATGAGAATGTATGCTCATTATGTTCTCCTCAGTAGCAGAAAACAACACAAGAGAAAATGTTGAAGGTGAAATTAAAGAAAATACTTAAAGACTGTTTTTAAGAGTAAAAACTTGCTTAAAATTTATATGAGTAAAAATAAATAAATTACAAAAAATTATATAACAGTAAAAATATTTATAATCAAATTTGAATGGCGAATAAAGGCAGAAATATGTTACTAGGGTTTTAAAGGAAACTGAAGGAAATAGACATTTATTATACCTGAAAAAGAATGAAAAATTAGTGATGCATCTGAACACGGTTGGGGTTGTGTTTGCCAAGTTTTTTCTCAGTAAAGCTAGTATTTCGCACTTTATGGTGAATAATTAGCAGGTGGTGATGTAATTTAAGATGATGCAAATGTCTTTCTTCTCATTATACATTTGCCCTTAAGTTTTAGCATCTGTTGATGATATTTGCTTATGTTAATTATTACTGTATGTTTTGATTAATGGCGATATTTATATTTTCAATATTCTCTTTCTATTGGTGAGCTGGAAGTCCACTACATAGAATAATTTCTCATTTATTTGCTACTCAATCATTTATACAGTGTGCATTATAGGTGTTTATTTTAATTTAATACTTATAACCTATCACTGTCATTATTTATTTATTTACTGCTTTAATTGCCTCATATTTGGCTATTAGGAGCTTCTTTAAGTTGGCTTTTCAGTATGGAGTGAGTATGTTTTTGAGTAATTTTACTTGCAAGTTCCCCAAGTACTTACAGATTTATTTTATGCTTTATTTGCTCCAGGCATGGAATCAGCCACTTCTTCAAAGAGCTCTGGTTGGTTCAGTCACTCAGTCATGTCTAATTCTTTGCAAACCCATGAATCGCAGCACGCCAGGCCTCCCTGTCCATCACCAACTCCCAGAGTTCACTCAGACTCACGTCCATCGAGTCAGTGATGCCATCCAGCCATCTCATCCTCTGTCGTCCCCTTCTCCTCCTGCCCCCAATCCCTCCCAGCATCAGAGTCTTTTCCAATGAGTCAACTCTGCATTAGGTGGCCAAAGAGCTCTTAAGTTTAAACAGTTAGTAAGGTTCAGAACCAAAACCAATACAATATTGTAAAGTTTAAAAATAAAATAAAATAAAAAAAAAAGTCCAAAAAAAAAAAAAAAAAAAAAGAACACCCAGGTTTAATGGCTTATTTCAAGAATCAGATGACTGAATATAGCAAAGTTGCAGGGTACAAATCAACATAAGAAATTCAGTTGTTTCTGGTGTGTGTTAGTCTCTCAGTTACATCTGACTCTTTGCAAGCCCATAGACTGTAGCCTGCCAGGCTTTTCTGTCTATGGAATTCTCTATGCAAGAATACTGGAGTGCATTGCCATTCTTTTCTCCAGGGGATTTTCCCAGCCCAGGAATTGAACCTGGGTCTCCCACATTGAAGACAGGTTCTTTACCATCTGAACTACCAGGGAACTAACAACAAACTCTCTGAAAAGAAAATCGGGAAAACAATCCTCTTTACAAGAGCACCAAAAAGAATAAAAAATACTTAGAAATAAACTTAACTAAAGATATAAAAATGTATATATTGAAAATTGTAAAATATTGATAAAAGAGATTAGACAAGACAAACAAGTGAAAAGATATCTTGTATGCATGAATTAGGAGATTAATGTTATTAAAATATTCATACTATCTAAAGCAATGAAAAAATCAGCATAATCACTACCAAAATCCCAATGATTTTTCTACAGAAATAGAGAAAATAATTCTAAAATTTATATAAAAGCACAAGATACATACAATAACTGGAGCAATCTTAAGAAACAAATCTGGAGACCTCACACTTCTTAATATCAAATATATTACAAAGCTACAATAATAATAAAAAAGTATGATGCCTGGGTAAGTGTGGAAATATAGAACACTGCAACAGAATAGAAAGTATAAAAATAAATCCATGCATATACAACTGATCTTCTATAAGAGTTCCAAAGAAATACAAAGGAAAAGACAGTCTCTTCAACAAAAATTGTTGAAAAAGTGGCTATCCTCATGCAAAAGAATGAAATTTGATCCTTATACAAAACACAAAAAATCAACTTGAAATACATTAAAGACTTAAATTAAGGCTTGAACTTTATAAAACTCCCAGAAGAAACATTGGGGAAAAAAGCTTCTTGACATTGTTCTGGGCAATGATTTCTTTTTGGATAAGATACTAAAGCATAGTTAACTAAAATAAAAATAAAGTGATACTGCATCAAAGTAAAAACCTCTATACAGCAAAAGAAAGATTAATAGGGTGAAAAGCCAATCTATGAAATATCAGTAAATATTTGCAAGCCATATATATGATAAGGGGTTAACATCCAAAATATTTAACTCCTAAGTTATAGTAAAGTAACTAAGTGATACAACTAGTAAGTCAGTTAAAATATATTAAAAATCTGAACAGATATTTCTTCAAAGAAGACATATATATATATATATATATATATATATATGACATATATATCACTAATCATCAGGAAAATGCAAATTAAAACCATCACGCAATATCACCTCATACTTTCCAGGATGGCTATTATAAAAAAAAAAAAAAAAAAAGCAAAAAAAGAAACTAAAGACAACAAGAGCTGGCAAGGATGGGAAAAAGTTTTTACCCTTGCGCATTAACTGGTGAGAATGCAAAATGGTGCAGATGCTGATGAAAATAGTATGGAGGTTCTTCAGACTATTAAAACTAGGCTACCATAGTATCCATTGATATCCACTACTGAATATTTATCCAAAAGAATTGAAATCAGGACCTCAGGAGATATTAGCACTCCTGTGTTCATTGCAGCACTATTCACAATAACCAACACATAGAAACAATCTAAATGGCCAATGACTGATGAATGGATAAAGAAAATAACACAGACAAAAGGGAATAATTTTCAGCCTTAAAAAACAAAGAAATTTTGCAACATTTGACATATGGATGAACTTAAGAATATTATCCAAGTGAAATGTCACTCAAAGACAAATACGGCTTGATTCTACTTATATGAGTTATCTTAACTGTCAAATCATAGAATCAATTAGTGAGATGATGGTTGGAAGAGTCTGTGCCCCAACCAGTAATGCTGAAGAAGCTGAAGTTGAACTGTTCTATGAAGACCTACAAGACCTTTTAGAACTAACACCCAAAAAGGATGTTCTTTTCATTATAGGGGACTGGAATGCAAAAGTAGGAATCTGCCTGGGGTAACAGGCAAATTTAGCCTTGGAATACGGAATGAAGCTGGGCAAAGGCTAATAGAGTTTTGCGAAGAGGACGCACTGATCATAGCAAACACCCTCTTCCAACAACACAAGAGAAGACTCTACACATGGACATCACCAGATGGTCAACACCGAAATCAGATTGATTATATTCATTGCAGCCAAAGATGGAGAAGCTCTATACAGTCAGCAAAAACAAGACCGGGAGCTGATTGTGGCTCAGATCATGAAATACTTATTGCCAAATTCAGACTGAAATTGAAGAAAGTAGGGAAAACCACTAGACCATTCAGGTATGACCTAAATCAAATCCCTTATGATTATACAGTGGAAGGGAGAAATAGATTTAAGGGACTAGATCTGATAGATAGAGTTCCTGAAGAACTATGGATGGAAGTTCGTGACATTGTACAGGAGACAGGGATCAAGACTATCCCCATAGAAAAGAAATACAAAAAAGCAAAATGGCTGTCTCAGGAGGCCTTAAAAATAGCTGTGAAAAGAAGAGAAGTGAAAAGCAAAGGATAAAAGGGAAGATATAAGGACCTGAATGCAGAATTCCAAAGAATAGCAAGGAGAGATAAGAAAGCCTTCTTCAGCGATAAATGCAAAGAAATAGAGGAAAACAACAGAATGGGAAAGACAAGAGATCTTTTCAACAAAATTAGAGATACCAAGGTAATATTCCATGCAAAGATGGGCTCAATAAAGGACATAAATGGTATGGACCCAGTAGAAGCAGAGGATATTAAGAAGAAGTGGCAAGAATACACAGAAGAACTGTACAAAAAAAGATCTTCACGACCAAGATAATTACGATGGTGTGATCACTCACCTAGAGCCAGACATCCTGGAATGTGAAGTCAAGTGGGCCTTAGAAAGCATCACTATGAACAAAGCTAGTGGAGGTGATGGAATTCCAGTTGAGCTCTTTCAAATCCTGAAAGATGATGCTGTGAAAGTGTTGCACTCAATATGCCAGCAAATTTGAAAAACTCATCAGTGGCTACAGGACTGGAAAAAGTCAGCTTCATTCCAGTCCCAAAGAAAGGCAATGCCACAGAATGCTCAAACTACCATACAATTGCACTCATCTCACACGCTAGTAAAGCAATGCTCAAAATTCTCCAAGCTAGGCTTCAGCAATACATGAACCATGAACTTCCTGATGTTCAAGCTGGTTTTAGAAAAGGCAGAGAAACCAGAGATCAAATTGCCAATATCTGCGGATCATGTAAAAAGCAAGAGAGTTCCAGAAAAACATCTATTTCTGCTTTATTGACTATGCCAAAGCCTTTGACTGTGTGGATCACAATAAACTGTGGAAAATTCTGAAAAAGATGGGAATACCAGACCACCTGATCTGCCTCTTGAGAAATTTGTATGCAGGTCAGGAAGCAAGAGTTAGAACTGTACATGGAACAACGACTGGTTCCAAATAGGAAAAGGAGTACATCAAGGCTATATATTGTCACCCTGTTTATTTAATTTCTATGCAGAGTATATCATGAGATACGCTGGGCTGGAGGAAACACAAGCTGGGATCAAGATTGCCGGGAGAAATATCAATAACCTCAGATATGCAGATGACACCACCCTTATGGCAGAAAGTGAAGAGAAACTCAAAAGCCTCTTGATGAAACTGAAAAAGGAGAGTGAAAAAGTTGGCTTAAAGCTCAACATTCCGAAAAAAAAAAAAAAAAGAAAAAAGCTCAACATTCCGAAAACTAAGATCATGGCATCCCATTACTTCATGGGAAATAAATGGCAAAACATTAGAAACAGTGTCAGGCTTTATTTTCCTGGTCTCCAAAATCACTGCAGATCTTGATTTCAGCCATGAAATTAAAAGACACTCCTTGGAAGGAAAGTTATGACCAACCTAGATAGCATATTCAAAAGCAGAGACATTACTTTGCCAACAAAGGTTCGTCTAATCAAGGCTATGGTTTTTCCAGTGGTCATGTATGGATGAGAGAGTTGGACTATGAAAAAAGCTGAGCGCTGAAGAATTGATGCTTTCGAGCTGTGGTGTTGGAGAAGACTCTTGAGAGTCCCTTGGACTGCAAGGATATCCAACCAGTCCATTTAAAGGATATCAGTCCTGGGTGTTCTTTGGAAGGAATGATGCTGAAGCTGAAACTCCAGTACTTTGGCCACCTCATGTGAAAAGTTGATTCATTGGAAAAGACTCTGATGCTGGGAGTGATTGGGGTCAGGAAGAGAAGGGGACGACAGAGGATGAGATGGCTGGATGGCATCACTGACTCGATAGACGTGAGTTTGAGTGAACTCCAGGAGTTGGTGATGGACAGGGAGGCCTGGCATGCTGCAATTCATGGGGTTGCAAATAGTTGGACACCACTAAGTGACTGAATTCAATTGAGAGCCTGATTAGAGGGAGAAATGAGTTACTACTCTAGGGGCAAAAAGTTTCAGTCATGCAAGATGAATTAAGCTCTAAAGATTTGCCATGTAGCATTGTGTTTATAGTCAGAAAGAATGTATAGTACACTGAAAATTTTGTTAGAGATCAATTTCATGCTAGTGTTCTTATCACAGTAACAGTTTAAGAAAAGGAATGAAGATCCGAGGTATTTATAGATGTAGAAGTATCAATATCTTATTCTTTTAAAGGAAAATGCTGGATGCAATTTTATTCCTACTTGAATAATCTTAGTTTACCCATAAGAAACTATGAGTAAAATTACTTATGCTATATATTTGTACATATTTAATTCCATACCTCTCCTCACCTCCCTTTCTCATTCCATCTAAACTGGCAGGTGGATGCCCTGTGTCAAGTACTTAGGGAAATAAATCATAGAAAAATCATAACAATAATTTAAAATAAATGTCCTCATTTCACAATAAGACACAACATAAATTAATTTTCTATACCTATCCATCATCCAACTGTCCATCCATCCATTCATCTATCTATAAATCTATCCATCCATCCATCCAATCATCCACTTATCTATACATCTGTTAAACTAGAATAGTAATGACAAACTCAATCTGAAATAATGGTGGACTGACAGAAATAAAATTATGCAAAAACAACAAAGTGGTTTATATTAATAATGGCTTTTGAACACAAAGTGCTCCACTTTCAGTTTTACCAGGTTGAAAATTTTGAAATCATTCACAGAAAGTGCCTTACATTATAAAAGTTTTCTGCTACTTATATAGAAGAGTCATAAAACATGTTAAAGTCTTATAAAGCTTTTGAAAGAAAAAATGTCCTTGACCCCTAGTTATGTTTCATTTCATAAACAGTAGGTCTTATATTTCAGTATAGTTAAAGACATGAAAATGTAATTTTTAAGTTTTGATGAGAAAAAGTATGAAATTTCAATATCCTACAGTTAATTAAAGATGAAAAATTGAATCAATGCATTCAATGTTTATAACTCCCACTGATCTTCAATCCATAAAATTTTACAGTTTAAAACACAGAAACAATTCTATGTCAGACAGAAGCAAAACTTGAAAAGTTTATTCTACCTGTTTCTACAGCCCTTCTCGTTTCCCAGTATTGTTCAGGAATGGAGTCTATCTGAAATATAATATTTTCATTTGGCTTTAAAATTTTGATTCAGCATTTTCATATCTAAACTGAATTGACAGTTCTTCATGTTTTTCTTATCAGTCTTCATCTTACTATTTTAGTGCTTAAATACTTTTTAAAAAATATTTTGTCAACCGCTATTTATTGAGGGCCCTTTGGAGCCAAATGATGTCCTGTTTCTTAAAACTACATTAATGAAGAAAGAAGCCAAACAAACAAACAAACAAACAAAAACCTGCCATCGTTGAGTATTCATCTTATTTTACATCATTATACCCATATTTTCTTTCCTTTTCAGATAGATACCTTCACTTCAAAAAACAGTAAATTATTCCATATCAGTCATTTTATCCATAGAAACTTGGGGTACTCATTTCTTATATCATGGAGACGATCAAGGGATGACATGAGTGCATGCTCATTCGCTTCAGTTGTTTCCAGCTCTTTGCAGCCCATGGACTGTGGCCTGCCAGGTTCCTATGTCCATGGGGATTTCCCAGCAAGAATAATGGAGTGGGTTGTCATGCCTTCCTCCAAGGGATCTTCTCAACCCAGGGATTGAAACTGCTGCTCCTGCATCTCGTGCTTTGAAGGCAGGCATTTTACCTCTAAGCCACTGGGGAAACCCCTAGGGATGACAACTTCTTACTTACTCTTGGATCAAGTGTTAGCCATGTCTACAATCAGCTTTATATTTTCCAAGTCTAGATGATTTCCACTCATCACATTAGGAAGTTATAACAACACAAGCAAATTAAAAAGAAATAGCAATTTGTAATCACTAAAAGGGAAAATCCAAGGGGTTTAATGGCTGAAAAAATCCAACAAAAACACCCACAGATACATATTCACATTCATACACATGAATTCCTGTGTACAGTGTAAAAACTGACAATACTGACAAGCTGAGAAAATACTGGCTTTGGCTGCTACAAAAATCCAGCTCCAGTTCTAAATCATATGAGGATATTTGAAAATACAGGCAGTTTTAGCTAGTTTTCCATCACAGTCCCATTGTTTATTCTTTTATCATGTTTTCCCTTCCTAGTATTCACTGCATACTTTCCACCGGTAGCTCTACTACTTACAATTCTTCTCCTTCTGCTTTTCCCAAACTTCTCCAATTAAAATATTCCTAACTAAGATAAAGGAGTTTTAGGGGGATAATTTTGGAACCAGACTATTGTCATGTGCAAGCTGCCTGCCTGGGAAAAGCACTGAACATATATTTGTAATATAGATGGGAATTAAATGTGGCATGATACTTGTATGAATGAGCTTACTTGCTGAAAAAAGCAATGGAGCATATTAAGAACCACAGATTCAAAAACATGGTCATTGATTTAAATCTTGTCTTTGCATATTTCAGAGTGTTATACAGTGGGTTAAATTATGTAAGTGAAGAGAAAAAAACAGTATCTGTCTCATAATTAATAAGCAACATTAACCAGAATATTCACTGAAAGTATCATCAAAATGAGTGCAATACTACTAGGTGTTATTTAAGACAAATGCCAAAAGAGTTTATAAACTGGGTAGAAGATCATGATTCCTTTGAGCACATAATTGTAAATGTGTTCATGAGTCACACATATGCAGTCAAATGACGAAGCCCTAAATTCACATTAACAAGGCAGCAGGTATGCAGTAGCACTGGATGTAAGTTTTTTTCTTTTGTTAATAAATAATTCAGGATTTCTGGCTTTAAATGGCATACAACAAGCAGTCCTTGGGGCAGTCTTTCCAAACTTCCTCTTAAAATATCTACAGGAACACAGAACAACATGAAAATGCACAACTGTGAAAATAAAATTCCATACAAAATAATAACAGAATCCAGAAAGAATATTTTTACCACTTATTCTAAAGATGAACTTAGGGAATAAAAAATCTTTCCTCTGACTAAGAAAACCAAAGCTTTTAACAACTAGAAAACTTGTCAGATGCAATTTGACTTCAAAAGTATTACACAAGTTAAATGTTACTTTTTCAGAAAAGACACTTTGTCTTTCAAAGAATGAATCCCTTGTTCAAACGCTGTTTCCATCAGACTGTTTGTCTGAGTTTTAATTTTACATCGTTGATGGGACTACTTATGTCTATCCGTTTTTCTCCCTCTATCATAATGTTTATATTCTTTTCAGAGCAAGAGGAAGTTCCCAGAGTCTGGGGCAGTGCCTGATATACAAGAAAAGTGGCTGTTGTAACCCTTTAGTCACTCAGTCGTGTCTGACTCTTTGCAATCCCAATGGATGGCAGCATGCCAGGCTTCCCTGTCCTTCACCATCTCCCAGAGTTTGTGCAAACTTAAGTCCATTGAATCAGTGATGCCATCCAACCACCTCATTTTCCGTCATCCCCTTCTCCTCCTGCCTTCAATCTGTCAAAGCATAAGGGTCTTTTCCAGTGAGTTAGCTTTTAGCATCAGGTTGCCAGAGTATTGAATGCTTCAGCATAAGTCCCTCCAATGAATACACACGCCTGATTTCCTTTAGGATTGACTCGTTTGATCTCCTTGCAGCCCAAGGAACTTCTCAAGAGTCTTCTCCAATACCACAGTTCAAAAGCATCAGTTCCTCAAAACTCAGCCTTCTTTATAGTCCAACTCTCACACCCATACATGACTACTGGAAAAACTAACTTAGACCAAATAGACCTATATCATAGTTTTTCTTTCAAGGAGCAGACATAGTTTAATTTCATGGTGTTTAGTGATGCTGGAGCACAAGAAAATAAAGTCTGTCACTGTTTCCACTATTTCCCCGTCTATTTGTCATGAAGTAATGGGACCAGATGCCATGATCTTTGTTTTTTGAATGGTGGGATTTTACCCAGCCTTTTTACTTTCCTCTTTCACCTTCATCAAGAGGCTCTTAGATTCCTCTTTACTTCCTGCCATAAGGGTGATGTCATCTGCATGCTGCTGCTGCTGTCCGACTCTGTGTGACCCCATAGACAGCAGCCTACCAGGCTCCTCCATCCTTGGGATTCTCCAGGCAAGAACACTGGAGTGGGTTGCTATTTCCTTCTCTGGTCATCTGCATATCTGAGGTTATTGATGTTTCTCCTGGCAATCTTGATCCCAGCTTGTGCTTCAGCCAGCCTGGCATTTTGCATGATATATTCTGCATATAAGTTAAATAAGCATGGTGACAGTATACAGCCTCTATGTACTCCTTTTCCAATTTGGAACCAGTCCGTTGTTCCATGTTTGGTCTGACTGTTGCTTCTTGACCTGCATACAGGTTTCTCAGGAGGCAGGTAAGATGGTCTGATATTCCCTGTTGCCCCTTCTCCTCCTGCCTTTAATATTTCCCAGTATCAATGTCTTTTCCAAGGAGTCAGTCCTTTGCATCAGGTGGCCAAAGTAATGGAGTTTCAGCTTCAGCATCAGTCCTTCCAATAAATATTCAGGACTGTTTTCCTTTAGGATTGACTGTTTTGATCTCCTTGCAATCCAAGGGACTCTCAAGAGTCTTCTCCAAAACCACAGTTCAAAAGCATCAATTCTCTGGTATTCAGCTTTCTTTATGGCCCAACTCTCACATCTATGCATCGCTACTGGAAAAAGCACAGCTTTGACTAGACAAACATTTATTGGCCAAGTAACATCTCTGCTTTTTAATATGTTGTCTAGGTTGGTCATGAAATGTTCCTTTGGTATCTCTAATTTTCTTGAAGAGATCTCTAGTCTTTCCCATTCTGTTGTTTTCCTCTATTTCTTTGCATTGATCACTGAGGAAGGCTTTCTTATCTTTCCTTGCTATTCTTTGAAACTCTGCATTCAGATGCTTATATCTTTCCTTTTCTCTTCTCTTCTTTTCACAGCTATTTGTAAGGCCTCCCGAGAGAGTCATTTTGCTTTTTTGCATTTCTTTTCCATGGGGTTGATATTGATTCCTGTCTCCTGTACAATGTCATGAACCTCCATCCATAGTTCATCAGGAACTCTATCTATCAGATCTAGTCCCTTAAATCTATTTCTCACTTCCACTGTATAATCTTAAGGGATTTGATTTAGGTCACACCTGAATGGTCTAGTGGTTTTCCCTACTTTCATCAATTTCAGTCTGAATTTGGCAATAAGGAGTTCATGATCTGAGCCACAGTCAGCTCCCGGTCTTTTTTTTTTTTTTTTTTTTTTTGCTGACTGTATACAGCTTCTCCATCTTTGGCTTCAAAGAATATAATCAATCTGATTTTGGTATTGACCATCTGGTGATGTCCATGTGTAGTCTTCTCTTGTGTTGTTGGAAGAGGGTGATTGCTATGACCAGTGCGTTCTCTTGGCAAAACTCTATTAGCCTTTGCCCTGCTTCATTCCATATTCCAAGGCCAAATTTGCCTGTTACTCCAAGTGTTTCTTGACTTCCTACTTTTGCATTCCAGTCCCCTATAATGAAAAGGATATCATTTTTGGGTGTTAGTTCTAAAACATCTTTTAGGTCTTCATAGAACTGTTCAACTTCAGCTTCTTCAGCGTTACTGGTTGGGGTGTAGACTTGGATTATTGTAATATTGAATGGTTTGCCTTGGAAACAAACAGAGATCATTCTGTTGTTTTTGAGATTGCATCCAAGTACTGCATTTCGGATTCTTTTGTTGACCATGATGGCTACTCCATTTCTTCTAAGGGATTCCTGCCAACAGTAGTAGATATAATGGTCATCTGAGTTAAATTCATCCATTCCAGTCCATTTTAGTTCGCTGATTCCTAGAATGTTGGCGTTCACTCTTGCCATCTCCTGTTTGACCACTTGCAATTTGCCTTGATTCATGGACCTAACATTCCATGTTCCTATACAATATTGCTCTTTACAGCATCGGACCTTGCTTCTATCATCAGTCACATCCACACCTGGATATTGTTTTTGCTTTGGCTCCATCCCTTCATTCTTCCTGAAGTTATTTCTCCACCGATCTCCAGTAGCATATTTGGCACCTATCGACCTGGGGAGTTCCTCTTTCAGTATCCTATCATTTTGCCTTTCCATACTGTTCATAGGGTTCTCAAGGCAAGAATACTGAGTGGTGATGGAGAAGACTCTTGCGAGTCCCTTGGACTTCAAGGAGATCCAACCAGTCCATTCTAAGGGAGATCAGTCCTGGTTGTTCATTGGAAGGATGTATGCTAAAGCTGAAACTCCAATACTTTGGCTACCTCATGTGAAGAGTTGACTCATTGGAAAAGACTCTGATGCTGGGAGGGATTGGGGGCAGGAGGAGAAGGGGACGACAGAGGATGAGATGGCTGGATGGCATCACCGACTGGATGGACATGAGTCTGAGTGAACTCCGGGAGTTGGTGATGGACAGGGAGGCCTGGCGTGCTGCAATTCATAGGGTCTCAAAGAGTCAGACATGACTGAGCGACTGAACTGACTGAACTGACTAGGTAGGTCATAGCTTTTCTTCCAAGCAACAAGTGTCTTTTAATTTCAAGGCTTCAGTCACCTTCTGCAGTGATTTTGGAGCCCAAGAAAATAAAGTTTCTTCCTGTTTCCATTGTTGTCCCATCTATTTGCCATGAAGTGATGGGACTGACTGCCATTATCTTAGTTTGGTGAATGTTGAGCTTTAATCCAACTTTTTCACTCTCTTCTTTCACGTTCATCAAAAGGCTCTTTAGTTCTTCTTCACTTTCTGCCATAAGTGTGATGTCATCTGCATATCTGAGGTTATTGATGTTTTTTCTGGCAACCTTGATTCCAGCTTGTGCTTCATCCAGCCTGGCAATTTGCATGATGTACTCTGCATATAGGTTAAATAAACAAGGTGACAATATACCGACTTGACATACTCCTTTCCCAAATTGGAACCAGTCCATTGTTCCATGTCCAGTTCTAACTGTTGCTTCTTGACTTGCAAACAGATTTCTTAGAAGGCAGATAGGGTGGTCTGATATTTCCATCTCTTTAAGAATTTTCTATAGTTTATTGTGATATACACAGTCAAAGGCAGATGACACCACCCTTATGGCAGAAAGTGAAGAGGAACTAAAAAGCCTCTTGATGAAAGTGCAAGAGGAGAGTGAAAAAGATGGCTTAAAACTCAACATTCAGAAAATGAAGATCATGGCATCCGGTCCCATCACTTCATGGGAAATAGATGGGGAAACAGTGGAAACAGTGTCAGACTTTATTTTGGGGGGCTCCAAAATCACTGCAGATGGTGACTGCAGCCATGAAATTAAAAGACGCTTACTCCTTGGAAGGAAAGTTATGACCAACCTAGATAGCATATTCAAAAGCAGAGACATTACTTTGCCAACAAAGGTCCATCCAGTCAAGGCTATGGTTTTTCCTGTGGTCATGTATGGATGTGAGAATTGGACTGTGAAGAAGGCTGAGCGCTGAAGAATTGATGCTTCTGAACTGTGGTGTTGGAGAATACTCTTGAGAGTCCCTTGGACTTCAGGGAGATCCAAGCAGTCCATTCTGAAGGAGATCAACCCTGGAATTTCTTTGGAGGGAATGATGCTAACACTGAAACTCCAGTACTTTGACCACCTCATGCGAAGAGTTGATTCATTGGAAAAGACTCTGATGCTGGGAGGGATTGGGGGCAAGAGGAGAGGGGGATGACAGAGGATGAGATGGCTGGATGGCATCTCTGACTCAATGGACGTGAGTCTGGGTGAACTCCAGGAGTTGGTGATGGACAGGGAGGCCTGGCGTGCTGTGATTCATGGGGTCGCGAAGAGTCGGACACGACTGAGCGACTGAACTGAACTGAAAGGAGAAGTAGATTTTGAGGGGGGATTGTCTTGCTTTTTGTATGATTCAATGGATGTTGGCAATTTGATCTCTGGTTACTCTGCCTTTTCTAAGTCCAGCATTAATATTGAATATTGAAGTTCATGGTTCTCATACCGTTGAAGCCTGTCTTGGAGATTTTTGAGCATTACTTTGCTAGCATGTGAGATGAGTGCAATTGTGCAGTAGTTTGAACATTCTTTGTCATTGTCCTTCTTTGGGATTGGAAAGAAAACTGAAATTTTCCAGTCCTGTGGCCACTGCTGAGTTTTCCAAATTTGCTGGAATATTGAGAGCAGCACTTTAACAGAATCATCTTATAGGATTTGAACTAATTCAACTGGTATTACATCACCTCCACTAGTTTTGTCTGTAGTGATGCTTCCTAAAGCCCTCTTGACTTCGCATTCTAGGATGTCTGGCTCTAAGTGAATGATCACACCATTGTGGTTATCTTGGTCATGAAGATCTTTTTTGTATAGTTCTTCTGAGTATTCTTGCCACCTCTTCTTACCATCTCTGCTTTTGTTAGGTTCATTCCATTTTTGTCCTTTATTTGTGCCCATTTGTGCCCATCTTTGCACGAGCATATGCAAAGATGTATCTTGGTATTTCGAATTTTTCTTGAAGAGATCACTGCTGCTACTGCTACTGCTAAGTCACTTCAGTCATGTCCGACTCTGTGTGACCCCGTAGATGGCAACCCACCAGGCTCTCCCATCCCTGGGATTCTCCCAGCAAGAACACTGGAGTAGGTTGCCATTTCCTTCTCCAATGCATGAAAGTGAAAAATGAAAGTGAAGTCGCTCAGTTGTGTCCAACCCTCAGCGACCCCATGGACTGCAGCCTTCCAGGCTCCTCTGTCCATGGGAGTTTCCAGGCAAGAGTACTGAGTGGATTGCCATTGCCTTCTCCGGAAGAGATCGCTAGTCTTTACCATTCTATTGTTTTCCTCTATTTCTTTGCATTCTTCCCTGAGGAAAGCTTTCTTATCGCTCCTTGCTATTCTTTCAAACTCTGCTTTCAGATGAGTATATCTTTCCTTTTCTCCTTTGCCTTTAGCTTCTCTTATTTTCTCAGCTATTTGTAAGGCCTCCTCAGACAACTATTTTACTTTTTTGTATCTCTTTTTCTTGGGGATGATCATGATTGCTGCCTCCCATCACAAACCTCCTTTCACAGTTCTTCAGGCACTCTAGCAGATCTAATCCCTTGAATCTATTTGTCACTTCCACTGTATAATTGTATGGGGTTTGATTTAGGTCATACATAAATGGTCTAGTGGCTTTCCCTACTTTCTTCAATGTAAGTCTGAACTTGGCAATAAGGAGTTCATGATCTGAGCCACAGTCAGCTCCTGGTCTTGTTTTCACTGACTGTGTAGACTTCTTTATCTTTGCCTCCAAAGGATATAATCCATCTGATTTTGGTATTGACCATCTGGTGATGTCCTGGACGTTCACAGGCAAGTCTGGGTCAGTCTCTTGCAGGCTTACTGCTCCTTTCTTCTGGTTCTTGGTGCACACAAGTTTTTGTTTGTGCCCTCCAAGAGTCTGTTTCCCCAGTCCTGTGTAAGTTGTGTAATCAAATCCCCTGGCCTCCAAAGTCAGATTCTCTGGGGGTTCTCAGTGCCTTTCAGATCCCCAGGTTGAGAAATCTGTTGTGAGTCTTAGAACTTTCTTAACAGTGTGAGAATTTCTTTGGCATAATTGCTCTGCAGTTTGTGGGTCATCTGCTCTGCATCCCTGTGGTGAGGTTAATGGTGACCTTCTCCAAGATGGCTTATGCCACAGGCTGTGTGACCCAGGTAGCTGCACCCAAAGCCCCTGCCCCTGCGGCAGACCACTGCTGGCCCATGCCTCTGCAGGAGACTCAAACAGTGGTCTGGTTCAGTCTCTGTGGGGTATCTGGGTCCTGGTGTGCACAAGACTTTGTTTGAGCCCTCCAAGCATCTCTGGCGGGTATGGGGCTTGATTCTAAATGCTATTTCTTCCCTCGTACAGTCTTGATGGTGCTTCTCCTTTGAACTCGGATGGGGGATATCTTTTTTTGGTGGGATCCTACATTCTTCTGTCAGTGGTTCTTCAGTAGCGAGTTGTACTTTTGGAGTTCTCACAGGAGAAGATGAGCACATGTCCTTCTACTCCACTGTTTTGTGTCTTTCACTGATAAAATAGATCAATGTATTTAATTAATTAAAGGCTATACAGAATAATGACTTTCAGTTTGTGACACTGAAACAAAAATTCACAGAGAATTTGAGGGAAAATGTGGAAGAAGATAAAGGTAAGTAGAATAAAAATAAATAATATAGTAATTAACAGATATATTGTGTCTTATCTTCCCTACCAATATTTCCTCAATAAACTCATTCTTGATGCTAAGAGATGAAATTAGATAGGATAACGTATTTGAGCAGCTCACAAGCATAATTTTGAGTGTGATGTCATAAGAATGATACATATAATAGAGCTTCAGGTAAGTAACCTGGCAATAATTAAATTAATTTAAATCTATAAAATAATGTTTCATAGTACTAGCTTCATTTCAATTCTGTTATAAGTGTTCTATCATGACAGAATATTTTTAAAGGAACCCACTTGTAAGTACTTATAATAGAGGAGTAGCTTCAATTTTTGTTACTTATCATAATACAGACATCACACAAATTAATTAGAACACAAAGAACAAAGTCAATGGCAAGTAGAGGATTTAGGGAGGCTAAAGTTTTGGTTTTTTTTTAACTGAAATTTGACCACAGCTCATCAATGTACAGTGATTGGTCAAGTGAAATTTTAGCCATCAGTGCTGTCTTAAAACTGACTTTATTTTGAGACAGTCTTCATATATACAATTCTGGTAAAAATATCAATAATCCAAGAGCTCAGAAAAATAAATCTGAAAGCAGATTTATATTATATTATATTATATTATTAACATGTATAAACCTCTAGTTGGTATTTAACTCCTACTCTCATAAAATTTATTTTAGAAAGTTTCTTTTCTTTGAGAAATGTATGCTCTTTTCAGATGAATAAAAAGCTGGTTATTTTACACTTGAATACTGAAGAGCTAAAGATTACTTGTTCTGTCCTTATCCATTATGTATTTAGAAATCTTAAATAAATGTAGCATTTATTCTAGACTAGTACACTTAGATATACAACTACTTTATCACTCATGAAATCATCAAGGACTCAAGAAGAAAAGCAGTAGATTGTAAAAGAGATAGGATTAGTAATTTATATTTGAACCTCTTGATTCACATTCAACTATTATTTTTCTACTCACTGAAACTCTACATTTAAAACTAATGGTAGTGAAGATAGATTCACTTAAAGTAATGCTGATTCATAAACACTTCAGTGAGCCAAAAGTATAATTTAATAGCAGGAAAAGCAGAGCTTTAAATAGAGCAAAAGAGAAAATTGTATTATTAAAATGCTTGCCAAGAAGGTGAGCATGTTCAACTGATTCACATTTCTTGGGACATTTACTGAGAAGTATCCCATATTTCTAAAAATCAGGTCAAGTTTGTTATTACATTAATGCCCTTTTGTGATTAATTTTACTAATGAAAAATATCCATTTTCACAAAGAAAGTTAAAAAATATATCACTTTTTGAGAAAAGAGATTTGCAAGGTCAATTGAGTTGTTAAATAATACAGAGTAGATACACTGTATTTTTTAGGAAAGAACACTGAAATATTGTGCCAATATGGAAAACAGAAAAGCATTTTAGTTTTTACCTGATTCTAAAATTAGGAAGTATGATGAATAGAAAAGTCAATTTAGCTAGGTACAGATACTGCAATTATAACATTAGCAAAATTTAAAAGTGTGTAAAAGAAAATGTTTATTAGAAATTTTGAAGTTGCTTTATTTTAAAGATTTACAATATTATGTATAAAACAAAATGTATTAGTTTCCTATAATCCAGGTTTTAAATTTATTTTGTTTAAATTTAAATGGTTGAAATCAATAAAAATTGTTTGACATTTTTCCAGAACCAGTTTTAGAACTTCACATAAATTATAGCTATAATTTTAAAAAATACAATGACTTTTGTAAAAATATCTACTTTAAATTAATTCTAGCATATTTGTTGAAGATTCAAAATAGATGAAATCCAAGATGCTGCCATTGAGATCTCGAAACTATTTTAAAACATGTCAATGATTCCTTTGCATACAGGCCAGACTACTCAGTATAATATATCAGATAATGAAAAAATAAGAGAATTGTATTCTGTGAAAAAAAAGCCTAAATGAATTAATATTCCTTTGCCTTGTTGTTGTTGTTGTTTGTTTTGTTTTGTTTTGCAGAGAACAAAGGTGGATTTCAAGGACATTTTGTTAGTATAGGCAGCATACATATTTAGTATACAGATTTAATATAGATACATAGATGATAGATAGCAAGGGTAGTATTATGCAATTATTTAATTTTCATAAATAAGAAAAATTGGGGAGAGTGCAGATGTAATTTCTTAGACATATGATTTGTTTTGTGACCTATATATATTCTCTGGCATCCCTGGTGGCTCAGTGGTAAAGAATCTATCTGCCAATGCAAGGGACATGGGTACGATCCCTGGGTTGGGAAGATCCCCTGGAGGAGGAAATGGCAACCCACTCCAGTATTCTCTCCTGGGAAATCCCATGGACAGAAGATCCTGGCACAATACAGTCCATGTGGTTGCAAGGACTCAGACACAATTGAGTGACTAAACAACAACGTGTATGTTCCCTAATGAATTGTCTTTCTCTCATGCTGAGACAGCTGTGACCACCAACAGCAGTTTTCTGGAGTTCCAGAAACTTCCTCTTCCTTGACAGCTAACAGATAACTTCTTTGAGTTTTTGCAGTCGTATTTTGACAGTCCATTCTCATAGAAACAGCTCTCTTCCTGTTTGAAATATCCTTAATGGCCTCAGTTTTCATGTTTCAACTCTGAAAAATACATGTCTTTCTTTTTTTTTTTTTTTTTTTACTAGGAGGGAGGGAAAGATATTTTTTAAATGAGGTTGACACTTGAATTGAGATTACAAAATATCACACCTGCACATGAGATGTAGAAAGACTTCTAGACACAGGAAATTTGTGCAAGTCATGGAAATTGAAATTTCACGTTTTTTTGTTTCGTTTTGTTTTGTTTTGTTTTGGGCAAATGGTTGAGTTCAGTTCAGTTCAGTTCAGTCGCTCAGTCGTGTCCGACTCATCGCGACCCCATGAATCGTAGCACGCCAGAGCTCCCTGCTGCTGCTGCTGCTGCTAAGTCGCCTCAGTCATGTCCGACTCTGCATGACCCCAGAGACTGCAGCCAACCAGGCTTCCCCGTCCCTGGGATTCTCCTGGCAAGAACACTGGAGTGGGTTGCCATTTCCTTCTCCAATGCATGAAAGTGAAAAGTGAAGTCGCTCAGTCATGTCCAACTCTAGCGACCCCATGGACTGTAGCCCACCAGGCTCCTCTGTCCATGGGATTTTCCAGGCAAAAGTACTGGAGTGGGATGCCATTGCCTTCTCTGCCAGACCTCCCTATTCATCACCAACTCCCGAGTTCACTCAGACTCAAGTCCATTGAGTCAGTGATGCTATCCAGCCATCTCATCCTCTGTCGTCCCCTTCTTCTCCTCCTTTTTCACTCTCCTCTTTCACTTTCATCAAGAGGCTTTCTGCCATAAGGGTGGTATCATCTGCATATCTGAGGTTATTGATATTTCTCCCGGCAATCTTGATTCCAGCTTGTGTTTCTTCCAGCCCAGCGTTTCTCTTGATGTACTCTGCATATAAGTTAAATAAGCAGGGTGACGATATGCAGCCTTGACGTACTCCTTTTCCTATTTGGAACCAGTCTGTTGTTCCGTGTCCAGTTCTAACTCTTGCTTCCTGACCTGCATACAGATTTCTCAAGAGGCAGATCAGGTGATCTGGTATTCCCCTCTCTTTCAGAATTTTCCACAGTTTATTGTGATCCACACAGTCAAAGGCTTTGGCATAGTCAATAAAACAGAAATAGATGTTTTTCTGGAACTCTCTTGCTTTTTCCATGATCCACAGACATTGGCAATTTGATCTCTGGTTCCTCTGCCTTTTCTAAAACCAGCTTGAACATAAGGAAGTTCGCGGTTCACATATTGCTGAAGCCTGGCTTGGAGAATTTTGAGCATTATTTACTAGCATGTGAGATGAGTGCAATTGTGTGGTAGTTTGAGCATTCTTTGGCATTGCCTTTCTTTGGGATTGGAATGAAAACTGACCTTTTCCAGTCCTGTGGCCACTGCTGAGTTTTCCAAATTTGCTGGCATATTGAGTGCAGCACTTTCACATCTGTTAAATGTATTGACACCAGGATGGGACTAATATCATCTGGTATGTTAAGGGAATTTTTTTCAAGAAGATTAGATTTTAAAAATTTCACAGTACTTAGAAGTACAAATAAAATTATCAGTTCTGTTCATTTCAGTTCAGTGGCTCAGTTGTGTCCGACTCTTTGCAACCCCATGCTCTACAGCATGCCAGGCCTCCCTGTCCAGCATTTACTCAAAGTCAAACAAAATTATTTCTTCCCTGAATTGAGTGTGGAATTTTCCAGACTGAAATGAACAAGAGACAGTCCAAAGAAAATTAGTAAGCTGGAATTTTGGGTTAAAAAGAGAGCATTTGTATCAGATAGGAGATAAAGTGTGAGGTATGAATTGACCCTAAAATTGACTTTGTATATAATAGGCAGCAACAGAGATCTTTTGATGTTAAACACATATTGGGCATTTTCTATTTGTTTCTCTAGATTTTCTTTCCACTCTTTTAACTCTGCTTCTTGTTCTGTACTAATGGATGTGCTCTCTATCAAGGGCTTCTGGGGAGGCATTAACATGATGCAGAGGATGCAGGACAGTCAGGTAGGAGACTGATTCTCACATCCTCCTCCATGCCACTTGGAGGGGGGCCACCTCACCACCAAAAGCTATAACTCTGCTGATCGTGGCCCCTGGGTTCTGGTACTATGCCTTCCATTATCCTTTTAGGGACAGTAGAGGTTCTGAATTCTCTAGAAGAAAGCCTTTCCTCACTCTGGAAGATTTTCCTACACGCAACACTTGGTGAGGTGAAATAAGTCACTTTTTTGGGGGGATGTAGGTGAGGGAGGGAGCTCAACTGAGCTAAAGCTGAGCTGCCAGGTGCAGGAAGAACAACTGATTAAAACCACATACGACAATGAGAGAGAGCTAAGCCTTTAATCATTTACTGTGATGGAAGAGGCAAGAGTCTCAAACCCAAAAAAGATCAACTCCCCCCATTCTATTTTCCCTCTGGAAGGGAGTGCAGGTTGAGGGTCAGGTGGATCAGCACTGATGCTGGCATCTTCTCACTGTTGAGGGAGCTCCAGACCAAAGCATCTTGTGGTTTTGTGGACCCTGTGGTCAGGAGGAGTGGATTAGAACTGGGTGCTGAGTTATAGCAAGCAGAAGACCTTCCAGGTTCCCATTCTCTTAGCTCTTGGGAGGTCTCAGAAGAGGTACTGCAGGAAGGGACCTAGGAATTCAGGCTCCTTCGCTAAGAATGTAAGTATGTAAAGAGCACTACTGGCCACAGGACCTGTGTCCTTGACTGCACCTCCTCCCTTCAGAGATGACAGTGTCCTGGCCATGCGCTAAGTCTGGGGAAGGGTTGGCAGTTTTCCCAGCGACATCTGCCAGGTAAAGCCTCTGACTGCCTGTGGTTCAAAGTCTGAAAACGTTCCACATAGATGCTCAACCAGGAGATGGATTCCCCAGCCAAGAACCTGATCAGTGCCTTTATTTCTCTACACCTTCAGGATGGGGGCCTAAGATTAGGTTATCCTCTCTGTGGAACTCACAGAGAAAACCTCCTCCTTGGTGTGTGGTGGTAAATGGGAAAGGTAGTCTTTGCCTTAGGATTCCTCAAGTTAAGATCAGTGGCTCTTGGCAGGGCAGTGTGCTCGAGTGTAAGATGACTGTGACAGCCACCATAACAGCAATTAGAATTACAAAATTAACATTGCATGAGGTAAATTGGCTACTTTAGAGTAAATAACATGTCATGAAGTCTGTGGATGTTTGCAAATATTCTATGTTTTTTTTTTTTTTTTTTTAAGAGGGATAATTTCAGTCAGCTATTAACTTAGTGAACTCATTCCAATATTTAATTAATGGCAGATCAAATACATGATACTAGTAAGGTGAATACATGCCTTATATATTAGATAGAAATAATCTATGAGTAGAGTTATAGAGAAACAGCAAAAAAAAAAAAAAAATCGTCTTGACCTAATGTTACCATGATAACCATGACTACATATTTTCAAAATAACTGTAAATATGTCTCAGAAGTCAATTCAGTTCAGTTCTGTTCAGTCACTAGGTCATGTCTGACTATTTGCAAACCCATGAACCGCAGCATGTGAGGCCTCACTCTCTGTCCATCACCAACTCCCGGAGTTCACCCAAACCCATTTCCATTGAGTCAGTGATGCCACCCAACCATCTCATCCTCTGTCATCTCCTTCTCCTCCTGCCCTCAATGTTCCCTATCATCGGGGTCTTTTCCAATGAGTCAGTTCTTCACATCAGGTGGCCAAAGTATTGGAGTTTCAGTTTTAGCATCAGTCCTTCCAATGAACACTCATGACTGATCTCCTTTAGGATAGACTAGTTGGATCTCCTTGCAGTCCAAGGGACTCTCAAGAGTCTTCTCCAACACCACAGTTCAAAAGCATCAATTCTTCGGCACTCAGCTTTCATCACAGTCCAACTTTCACATCCATACATGACCACTGGAAAAACCATAGCCTTGACTAGACAAACCTTTGTTGGCAAAGTAATGTCTCTGCTTTTCAATATGCTGTCTAGGATGGTCATAACTTTCCTTCCAAAGAGTAAGCGTCTTTTAATTTCATGGCTGCAACCACCATCTGCAGTGATTTTGGAGCCCAGAAAAATAAAGTCAGTCACTGTTTCCACTGTTTCCCCATCTATTTGCCATGAAGTGATGGGACCAGATGCCATGATTTTTGTTTTCTGAATGTTGAGCTTTAAGCCCACTTTTTCACTCTCCTCTTTCAACTTCATCAAGAGGCTTTTTGCATCTTCATTTTCTGCCATAAGGATGGTGTCATCTGCATATCTGAGGTTATTAATATTTCCCCCAGCAATCAATCAGATCAGATCAGTCGCTCAGTCGTGTCCAACTCTTTGCGACCCCATGAATCGCAGCACGCCAGGCCTCCCTGTCCATCACCAACTACCGGAGTTCCCCCAGACTCATGTCCATCGAGTCAGTGATGCCATCCAGCCAACCCATCCTCTGTCGTTCCCTTCTCCTCTTGCCCCCAATCCTTCCCAGCATCAGAGTCTTTTCCAATGAGTCAACTCTTCTTATGAGGTGGCCAAAGTACTGGAGTTTCAGCTTTAGCATCATTCCTTCCAAAGAAATCCCAGGGCTGATCTCCTTCAGAATGGACTGGTTGGATCTCCTTGAAGTCCAAGGGACTCTCAAGAGTCTTCTCCAACACCGCGGTTCAAAAGCATCAATTCTTTGGCACTCAGCCTTCTTCACAGTCCAACTCTCACATCCATACATGACCACAGGAAAAACCATAGCCTTGACTAGACGAATCTTTGTTGGCAAAGTAATGTCTCTGCTTTTGAATATGCTATCTAGGTTGGTCATAACTTTCCTTCCAAGGAGTAAGCGTCTTTTAATTTCATGGCTGCAATCACCATATGCAGTGATGTTGGAGCCCCCAAAAATAAAGTCTGACACTGTTTCACTGTTTCCCCAGCTGTTTCCCATGAAGTGATGGGACCGGATGCCATGATCTTTGTTTTCTGAATGTTGAGCTTTAAGCCAACTTTTTCATTCTCCACTTTCACTTTCATCAAGAGGCTTTTGAGTTCCTCTTCACTTTCTGCCATAAGGGTGGTGTCATCTGCATATCTGAGGTTATTGATATTTCTCCCAGCAATCTTGATTCCAGCTTGTGTTTCTTCCAGTCCAGCATTTCTCATGATGTACTCTGCATAGAAGTTAAATAAGCAGGGTGACAATATACAGCCTTGACATACTCCTTTTCCTATTTGGAACCAGTCTGTTGTTCCGTGTCCAGTTCTAACTGTTGCTTCCTGACCTGCATATAGGTTTCTCAAGAGGCAGTTCAGGTGGTCTGGTATTCCCATCTCTTTCAGAATTTTCCACAGTTTATTGTGATCCACACAGTCAAAGGCTTTGGCATAGTCAATAAAGCAGAAATAGATGTTTTTCTGGAACTCGCTTGCGTTTTCCATGATCCAGCAGATGTTGGTAATTTGATCTCTGGTTCCTCTGCCTTTTCTAAAACCAGCTTGAACATCAGGAAGTTCACGGTTCACATATTGCTGAAGCCTGGCTTGGAGAATTTTGAGCATTATTTTACTAGCATGTAAGATGAGTACAATTGTGCGGTAGTTTGAGCATTCTTTGGCATTGCCTTTCTTTGTGATTCAAATGATTGATTGACTGCAATCAATACACCCTCTTAAAAAAAGTGTTCATAGTCTAGCTTACCTAAAGGTAGGCAATACACATTACTACACACAGACTATGGTATTGAAAGTGTCTAAATTATTTTCAGTCTTTTTGGAAAGACCTAGATATGTTTCTTCTGGCTATGTCTTAGATGACACACCAAAGAAGCTAAAATGACACTATTTTTCCCACTTAGTTAGTTGCATCTGGATAAATATGAAGACCTCTTCTGTAAACATCTGTCTCATAAAATGCATAAAATGTCTCCTGCCAAAAGAAATTAATAAATTAGAACTGAAGATAATCTTTGACTTGATATAAAGTTTGTACATTTCCTTGCAGTGATTTTTTATTTGCTTGATTATATAATGTATTCAGTAAGTACTGATGGAATTTTCACTGTGCTCAAAGAACTCTCTTTGGTGTTATATTGTACAAAAGATGAATTAGTTTGAGATTTCATTTACAGTTATAGATCCTTTCTTTTTTTTATTTCCCAGAATTCACATAAAAACTATGAAAGAAGTCAGATATTAAATATAAATTCTTGAGAAATAAAAATGTAGTGGTATATCTTCTGTATAACCAGGTCCCAGAGAGATAGCATCACAATGCTAGGTAATTACCAGAAGAATCTAGCATCTCTCTCTCCATCTTGTACTGCTCAGAACCTTTGAGAGTTTTGAAAAATGGAGCTCAAAACTTTATATCATTAATTTCAGGTGTGAACATGAAGCTTATATTTGGTGCAACAGACTGGAATATCTCCTTTTGTAAAAGGAAAATGATGTATCAATTTCTGTATAATTAAATCAAATCAAATCAAAAGAAGTAATGAAAAAAACTTTCAACTCCCCAAATAATTTGGTTCAAAACCTCAACCCTTATTGATTACAGTCTTCACCAAACTTTATTATGTTAATTAATGTTAATTATTAAACAAATTTTCAGACTGTCTCACAGACATAGTATAATATTTCACATGAACATAGACATTCATGGCCTATTGGCTATTTTCACAGAATCTTACATAAATATGTTGCTTTATCATTATCCAGTATAAATGTTTTGCAAGATAGGTGACAGTTTAAAAACTTTAAAATATCTATTTAATAAAAGTTCATATGCTCTTTTTGAAACTGAGAATTGTGTTAAAATTATTTTTGCAATAATTATTCCTGACATTATACTGAGAATTACAGAACCTTCATAAATAACCTCATTTGATTCTTACACCTACTTTGTGAGGTATGTAGGGCAGGAAATAACCTTAAAGAGGTTAAGTGGCTTGTGCAAGGTCCAAGTATTAAGAGGCAGCAATAAATTCAGAAATCAGATCTTTGTATAAGGTCATTGCTCTTCCCAAACTAATACCCTAATGGACCTGAAACACACGAAAAGTTCATTAATATGGCGTGATATTATAGTATAGTATAATGAAAATAGTATAAAATAGAAATAGTATATAATACAAGCTATGATATATATTCCCCTTATAAATACAACTATTTTTCTCATTACAAAAAGAAAATAATTTTGTTTTATAAAAATGTAACTAAGAAAAGAGGAAAATTGCTGATGACAACTGTAAACATTATAATATTTAATTCATATTTTTCTAGATATTATAAATTGCATGTTGCATATATTAATTATTTCTAAGAAAACTATTTTGCCTCTGGTTGCATAATACTTTAAGTGCTTTGAAAGACATGATCTTGCTGTTACTAAGAATAGCATCTAAATCCAAATCAGGATCAATTTCCTCTCGACTTCCTCCCTAAGTCTTGAAGAACATTTTACTGTTTCAGCTTTTGTCATCTGGTTCTCGTCAGAAGGATGTTGGATCTCTCTGTGCAAGTGGGAACCCCCTGCCTTTCAGTCTTACTGTGGTAGTGGTCTGCCCTGTCAGCCTAAGGAAGTGCCATCAGCTCCACGGTCATTCTTATTTCATCTTGTCCCTCCTCTGTTCTTTTCAGTCCAGACTGGCCACATTTCTGCTGATATAAAATTCTTAAAACCCATCAGCCAGTCTCCTGTGCAGTTTGGAAGGGTTCAAGCCATTGACAAGCAGGTCCTCTACATACCTTTTCTGGATAACTCATCTCTAATCCTAGTTTCTGTCAAGATGCTTGATTGAATCCATGTGTTACACATTTAATCACTGTAGCAAAATTGTCCAGCAACTCCTTTCATATTAACTCCACGGCATGCTTTCTTATTTTTTGCAGTGTGGATAGACTGAGAATTTTCCAAACCTTCAAATTTCACGTCCTTTTTTTTGTCATTGTTTTTGTTGTTTGTTTGCTAAATTGTGTTCCACTCTTTGTGACCCCATGGACTGCAGCTCACCAGGCTCTCCTGTCCTTTATTATCTTCTGGAATTTGCTCAGATTCATATCCATTGAGTCATCCATTGGATGGACATGCATGTCCATTGAGTTTTTGATTTTTGCTGGTTTACATTTAGTAAGCATGTCATTTTAGTTTCCTTTGGAGAAAAGAGTTTCTCACACTTTCCATATTTTTATGACCTTGAAAGTTCTGAGGCATAGTCATCAGTTTTGTTTTGTAGAATGACCGTTTTTTTAGGGTTTGTCCAATGTTTCTCTTGTAATTAGACAGGAATTGTGTTTGTTGTTGTTGTTTCTGTTCTTTTGAGGAAGACTACCACAGAGGTCAAGTGCCATTTTTCATTTTTGTCACACAATATCAAGTGTACATCTGTCAACATGACTTGTCACTATTGGTGCTAACCTTGACGATCTAGCGGAAGTAGAGTATGTCAGGATTCTTCACTGTGAGGTTATCCTTTTGTTCCCCTTTTCAAATGCTTTAGTATGCAATTTGCCCATGAGTGCAGAGCACCTACTAATATGTACATTATTTAGGTTTTTTTTCTGTATCGGAGATTGATATCTTCTCTCTCATATATTATGATATTATTTATTTTTCTCAATGTGGACTCATGGATACTCATTTTATACTCTTGGTAATGATCCAATGTTATTTTATTTTGTCAAATTGTTTCCATTTTAGTTACTGTGCTCTCTTTTACTTTGGTCCTGGGTCCCTTTGACACATCCTGCTTACTGCAGGATATTTGAGCATTTTACTTTTTTGAACCATAAGATCTCTAGACTCTTTCTATAAAAAAGTGTTGGCCCATTCCTAGAATCAGTGATTTCTTCAAGGAGTTCCTGTAATAGAATGACATTAGAAATCAAAATCTGGTGATAGGTGATGTTTAACTTTCATACATTAATTTACTATATATATATATATATATATATATGTATGTATATTGTTGTTGTTGTTGCTTAGTGGCTAAGACATACTCCACTCTTTTGCAGCCCCATGACTATAGTCCACCAGGCTCATCTGTCCATGTGATTCCCCAGGCAAGAATATTGGAGTTGGTTGTCATTTCTTCTCCAAGGGATCTTCCTATTAGGTGATTAATATGTATATTTAATACATATGTGAATATATTAACATGAATAAAAACTCTACATTCTTTAAATATCATTTTTATAAATTTCAAATTCAAATCTTTGTTGATTTTATACCATGTATATTTCTTTCTCAAATTATCATTTGTCTTTCAATGCTGTTCAGTTCAATTCAGTTCAGACGCTCAGTCATGTCCAACTCTTTGCAACCCCATGAATCGAAGCATGCCAGGCCTCCCTGTCCATCACCAACTCCCAGAGTTCACTTAAACTCATGTCCATTGAGTCGGTGATGCCATCCAGCTATCTCATCCTCTGTCGTCCCCTTTTCCTCCTGCCCCCAATCCTTCCCAGCATCAGAGTCTTTTCCAATGAGTCAATTCTTCGCATGAGGTGGCCAAAGTACTGGAGTTTCAGCTTCAGCATCAGTCCTTCCAATGAACACCCAGGACTGATCTCCTTTAGAATGGACTGGTTGGATCTCCTTGCAGCCCAAGGGACTCTCAAGAGTCTTCTCCAACACCACAGTTCAAAACCATCAATTCTTCGGAGCTCGGCTTTCTTCACAGTCCAACTCTCACATCCATACACAACCACAGGAAAAACCATAGCCTTGACTAGATGGACCTTTGTTGGCAAAGTAATGTCTCTGCTTTTGACTATGCTATCTAGGTTGGTCATAACTTTCCTTCCAAGGAGTAAGCGTCTTTTAATTTCATGGCTGCAATCACCATCTGCAGTGATTTTGGAGCCCCCAAAAATAAAGCCTGACACTGTTTCCACTGTTTCCCCATCTATTTGCTATGAAGTGATGGGACCGGATGCCATGATCTTAGTTTTCTGAATGTTGAGCTTTAAGCCAACTTTTTCACTCTTGTCTTTCACTTTCATCAAGAGGCTTTTGAGTTCCTCTTCACTTTCTGCAATACGGGTGGTGTCATCTGCATATCTGAGGTTATTGATATTTCTCCCGGCAATCTTGATTCCAGCTTGTGCTTCTTCCAGCCCAGGGTTTCTCATGATGTACTCTGCATATAAGTTAAATAAGCAGGGTGATAATATACAGCCTTGACGTACTCCTTTTCCTATTTGGAACCAGTCTGTTGTTCCCTGTCCAGTTCTAACTGTTGCTTCCTGACCTGCACACAAATTTCTCAAGAGGCAGATCAGGTGGTCTGGTATTCCCATCTCTTTCAGAATTTTCCACAGTTTATTGTGATCCACACAGTCAAAGGCTTTGATGTAATTCAGTGTTGTTACTGGTGTCATTGCCTGTATAGACCTAAACATATTAATGCAATCTAGTGTGTCTTTAGTTTACTTTTTGAGTTATATTTTGTTTAAATAATGTTTTAGTGCCCATAGAATACAAACATATTCAATTGTACATGTTAAAATTTCAAATTTTCTTTTTCTATATTATGCTTTGGTTGAACATGGTCTTTGAAGCACAGTGTGCAATAAGGATTGACTTTCATTTTTGCAATATAAATTATCAGTTATTTTAAAACCACTTATTGAATAGGTCCCCAATCATGAACCAATTTGTAGTGTTATGTCCCTGAAACATTTTATTTCTATAAGTGTTTGATGTATTTGTAGACTTTAAATTTAACTGATTACTTAAGGCAATGCCAAATGCACACATTAAGATGAATCTTAATATCTAATAGATTAACCACCACCCCAAGTCATTGTTTTTCAAAACTGACTAGGCCAAACTCTTATCATCTATTTAGAGTTCAAACTTTTGTAATGGTTAACAATGATAATATAATGGATTAAATAAACAGGTAGATGGTTTCTTTCAGCTGCTGTGTATGAAACTCTATGCCTCTCCTTTTCTAAACCTACTGGTTTATCTAGTCTAGTTTTAGGCATCACATTTTTAAACTTATTTTAATAACTCCTATTTAAAAACAGGAATTCTGGATAGCTCTTGCTTGCACTGTAAATCTCCTGACTCCTGACATCTGCCTCCTTTGAAGACTATTTATTCTTTGTTTCTTAAATGATATGAATTTTGAATTGAGTTTACCTATTTCCTGATCCAAAGATTCACAACAGCTCACACCTCTGATTCTCCTCCCTATTCTTCATACACAAAACCATTTAACTCTGTGTGTGTGTGTGTGTGTATAGAGTTAAAAAGAGGACAGAAACTCAAGTGTTAAATTTAAAACCTATTGTACTAGAATAGTACTTTTCCTTTCCACTTGCTGAAAAGCAAATGAAAAGTTTAAAAAAAAAAGAGAGAGAGTTGGTATATTATGTAACTGCAAATAAAACAGTTCAGTAAATATAAAATAAAATAAAGGTTTTTAGGTATGAATATTGAAAAAGTTTGAGGAATGGACAAGTGGTCCTTGGCAGAATAGCGTTTTGGAATAACAGTTCTTTGTCTCTCTATATTTAATGCCTTCTTTAAGGAGCTTTTATTATTCACTGAGACTGAATAACATGCCATGCAATGCGTATAAGCCATTCGTAAAAGAAAGGTTCAAAGCAGAACATAATGACAGATTTTCAGTAAACAAGAACAGGTTAAAGAGATTGAATGAAAGCTAAAAGCTAATACCCATATGCATTCAGCCAAGAGTAGATAAATCTTCAGTCCTCAAAAATCCCACTCCTGTGCTTTTAAAACTCTAAACTATTGTGAAATACTTGTTGGTACTGGAAGGCACTCATTATCTACACATAATAGCCTAGGAAAGGCTACATTTGTAGGCTTTCAATATGTTCAAAATTAGGACTATTAGAATCTCAAATCAGCTTCCCCCTTTTATTCTGTTATAATAGAGAATTCCAGAGAATGGGTGGGGTTTGGAATATTTACTTTATGTGAATGGGTGTAAACACTTATTTCACACTTGAAATATAGATTAAGGAGTCAATATTCACTTTGAGAATTATAAAAATCTATGCATTTGGGTTTTCCAAACACTCTCATCAAGATGCCCAAATCTTCATATTTACTTTTCTCCTTCATTTTAGAGATAAGATCAAATAGAAATCATATTTTGGGTTAATTATGGATTGCTGGAGTATAAGGTATGAAATATTTTAATAGGTGAAAAAAAAAGGATGTAGAACATTTCCTCATATTGATATTTAGGCAGGAGATAGATGGGCCCCAGGCTGGAATTTGTCCCCTCTGGACAGATACTTCAAGATGAAGAGGAGGAGGAGCTAAGTTCTGCCCAGTTAAAAGACAGGCCCCATGTATTTCTCATTCTCAAGGTCAAGGAGACCTTCCTGACTGTACATGCATAGAAAGGCTCTATGGAAGTCAAAATGTGAGTGATGTCAGCTTCCCCATAGGCCTCTTCACTAGAATCCAAAACATGGGAGGACCCCAAGAGAAACCAAATACAGGCTCAGAACCAGGCAAAGCAAGGTGATTTGTCAAGGAAACCCAGAAGAAATGCCCCATATAAGTGATTCAAAGCACCACGAGGGCATGATTCTCTCTGAGTCTGCCTGTGTGTGCTTACTCACAGGTACATTTTTTTCCTCCTAATAAAGACTTTATGTGTTTCACTACTTTCTGTCTTTGTGGGAATTCATTTCTGCAAAGCTGAAGGGCCAGGGTCTTGTACTGGTCACTGGCCTGGTGGCTAGGATTCAGCACTCTCACAACCACATCCCAACTTAAGTTTCTGGCTGGGAAATGAAATCATGCCTCAAACTGCTGTAGGCCGAGGGCCACTGAGACCAAATTGCTTCAAAATTGCCTTTCTATTTGTTTTGAAATCCTAAAGATAGAATAAAATATCAGACAAGATAAAATGCCACATTTTTGCAAAATATATATTTATCTATTTAATGTCATTGCTTCAAACAAAGTAAACAGATTTTAAAATTTTTCATAGCTATAGCTAGTTTTGTTAGACCAAAATCAAATTTCAAAAATCTTTATGGAAATTGTGTTTAAAGACATTACACCAAACACAGGAACATCCTCCCTTCTCTCCTGAAATTTTATGAAAAAAAAAATATATATATATAAAGGAATAGAAATATATATAAAGAACAATATCAGAATCAGGACAGAGTCAACAGTGGACAAAGAATTTCCAGATTTGGGGAAGGTAAAAGTTATAAAACTGTATTGGCAAATGAAAGCAGAGGGAACCAAAGCCAAGCGAGAGGAAGGCAACCTATCCTGGAAAGGTTTTGACTGAATTGGAGAAAACAATGGAGAAAGCCAGGGAGGGAGAGTGAAAGTAGAGAATATTAGAGCTGAAAATGAATGGAGTCATAGAAAGTTGCTTCATTTTAATATACCATCGACCTTCCAGCTTCCATGTATAGTGCAGGCAACCACAGTTTACCCCTTGAGGGAACAAATTAATGTTTTTGCAGAAAGAAATGGAAAAAGGAGTGCTAGGACTGTTGGAGAAGCCTAGTGGGTTGGGGCATTCCAAAGAAAACTCTCATCATCCCACTTTGATCTCATTGGAATAACAAGTAATCTCTGAACGCTCACTCTAAAAAAAAATCATGTCCATTAGAAAGGTCTTCATATTCTAATTTTAAAAAATTATTTATCTATTTAGGCTGCACTGCATCACATGGCATGTGGGACCTTATTTCCCCAGCCAGGGATTAAAGCTGTGGCCCTTGCAGTGGAAATGCAGAGTCTTAACTACCAGACCAACAGGAGAGTACCCATGTTATCATTGTAAAAGTTACAGATTACAAATAATCAGTATACATGTTCTAAAAAGATCTTAATCGGTATAAATAATACAGAATACAAAGAAAGAATAAATCATTTAAAAAGATATTCATGAAGAATATATTTTCAACACGTTGTTCAATACTATGTTCAAAAGGTAGGAAAGGTATGGCAAATTCAAAACAAGAAAAATCAAATAAGAAAGAGCTCTTAAGAGCAAAAAAAAAAAAAAAAAAAAAGGCAACTTATGGCACCTTCTGCCATAAGGGTGGTGTCATCTGTATACATGAGGTTATTGATATCTCTCCCAGAAATCTGGATTCCAGCTTGTGCTTCATCCAGCCTGGCATTTTGAATGATCTACTCTGCATAGAAGTTAAAAAAGCAGGGTGACGATGTAGAGCCTTGATGTACTCCTTTCCCAGTTTGGGACCAGTCCATTGTTCCACGTCCAGTTCTAACTGTTGCTTCCTGACCTGCATACAGATTTCTCAGGAGGCAGGTATTCCTATCTCTTGAAAAATTTTCCACAGTTTGCTTTGATCTACACAGTCAGAGGATTTGGCATAGTCAATAAAGCAGAAGTAGATGCTTTGCTGGAACTCTCTTGCTTTTTCTATGATCGATCCAACGTATGTTGGCAATTTGATCTTTGATTCCTCTGCCTTTCCTAAATCCAGCTTGAACATCTGGAAGTTCTCGGTTCACATACTGCTGAAGCCTGGCTTGGAGAACTTTGAACATTACTTTGCTAGCATGTGAGAATTGTGCAATTGTGCAGTAGTTTGAACATTCTTTGGCATTGTCTTTCTTTGGGATTGGAATGAAAACTGACACTTTCCAGTCCTGTGGCCACTGCTGAGTTTTCCAAATTTGCTGGCATATTGAATGCAGCACTTTCACAGCATCATCTTTTAGGATTTGAAATAGCTCAGCTGTAATTCCATCACCTCCTCTAGCTTTGTTTGTAGTGATACTTCCTAAGACCCATTTGACTTTGCACTCCAGCATGTCTGGCTCTAGGTGAGTGGTCATACCTTCATGGTTATCTGGGTCATTAAGATCTTTTTTGTATAATAATTCTGTGTATTATTACCACTTCTTCTTAATATCTTCTGCTTCTGTTTCTGTCCCTTTTTGTTCCCATCTGCATGAAATGTTCCCTTGGTATCTCTAGTTTCCTTGAAGAGATCTCTAGTCTTTCCCATTCTATTGTTTTCCTCTATTTCTTTGCATTGATCACTGAGGAAGGCTTTCTTATCTCTTCTTGCTATTTTTTGGAACTCTGCATTCAGATTCATATATCTATCCTTTTCTCCTGTGCCTTTCACTTCTCGTCTTTTCTCAGCAATTTGTAAGGCCTCCTCAGACAACCATTACCTTTTTGAATTTCTTTTTCTTGGGGATGGCTTTGGTCTTGGGGATGGCTTTGGTCACTGCCTCCTGTACAATGTTACCAACATCTGACCATAGTTCTTCAGGCACTCTGACTATCAGATCTAATCCCTTGAATCTATTTGTCACTTCCACTATATAATCATAAGGGATTTGATTTAGGTCATACATGAATGGTCTAGTGGTTTTCCCTATTTTCAATGTAAGTCTGAATTTTTCAATAAGGAGTTCATTACCTGAGCCACAGTCAGCTCTTTGTCTTGTTTTTGCTGACTGTATAGAGCTTCTCTTTCTTTGGCTACAAAGAATATAATCAGTCAATCAAAATAAAGTAATAATAACAATTATAAATTGAGTTTGTAAGATAAGGACATAAAAATATCATAAAAAGTAAGCTTACCTTCACTTGCATATAAAAATTCTCTAGTTTTGCCTTTCACCCTCCATATTATGGGCTTCCCAGGTACTTGGTGGTAAAGAATCCAACTGCCAATGCAGGACACATGGGTTTGATCCCTGGGTTGGGAAGCTCCCTTGTAGTAGGAAATGGCAACCCACCCCAGTATTCTGGCCTAGAAAATCCCATGGACAGAGGTGCCTTAAGGGGTTACAGCCCATGGAGTTGCAAAGAGTCGGATACAACTGAGCATACAAGCACCCATTTTATCTGCTATTGATATTATAATTTACATCTATTTGTATTGCTTATCCACTAACAAATTATTGTAGCTATATTTATTTTTAATACTTGTGTCCTTTAATAGCATTCAGTTTATTAACAGGAAAATGTGCCTGATAAAATGTGCTTGCTCTTAGAAAATATACCTTGAATATTTAGGGACAAAAGGGGCTTTATATCTGCAACTTGTCAAATGGTTCTGAAAATAAATAATAAAATAAAATAAAATGGCAAAATGTTAACAGTTAGGAGCCCTGAGGGAAAGGTATATTGGGGCTCTTTGTTAACTTTTCTTGCAACTTCTATACATTTGAAAATATTTTAAAACAAAATTTACCAAAAGCAAAGGGAAAAAAGGAAGTGCTTGATAAAATACCATGTATATAAAACAAAACATAAAACAAATAAAAACAAAAACTATGGGTTGCTCACAACATTAATGCAATTGGTGTAGTCTATGTCCCTGAGAGTTTCTAGAATGTAATAGTTAAAACTCCACCTGTGAAAGCATAAACAGTTCCCAATTCCTATTTACTACTATGTCTTCAACCTTTTACTCTTTTTACCCTTTATGCTAAAAACACTGCAATTTTCCAGGCCAGAATACTGGAGTGGGTGGCCTTTCCCTTCTCCAGGGGATGTTCCCAACCCAGGGATCCAGCCTGGATCTCCAGTGTTTCAGGCAGATGCTTTACCAGCTGAGCCACAAAGGAAGTCCAAGAATACTGGAGTTAATAGCCTATCCCTTCTCCAGTGGATCTTCCTGACCCAGGAATCAAACAGGTGTCTCCTGCATTGCAAGTGGATTCTTTATCAACTGAGCTGAAGCCCAGAAACACTGCCAGGTGTCTAAAACGGTGGGAGAGATCACCTCCATCCAATTCCACTGCTATTTGTAGCAAAGAACAACTTTCTCCTCTAGAGAAAATAATCTCTGTGTGCTATGTTTGGAAAGTGGATACTGCAGTCAAGTCCCATTATACTTCAGTGACCGTGCATTTTAACATGACATCTTGCTCCAGAGGTAGAAATTATTCCAGAACAGATGGACTCTTTCTGTACTATTGTGCTGAGTCATAACACTCCAAGTCAAACTGCTCAGGACCCTTCTACTTAAAGGCCTTTTCAATCATTTGACTGAAATTTTCTACAGTGCAGATGCTGGCAGAGATTTATGCCACAGAGAAGTGAGTTCTCACTGCTATAGCCAAGAAGTCTCTCTATAAGGAGTACAGGAACCAGGGGGTGAAGGTAATATTTATAGAGCAAATATTTTTTAAAGAGTTTTTTTACAGAGATCATTTTTCAAATTCTTTATTGAATTTATTACAATATTGCTTCTGTTTCTGTTTCATGTTTTTTTGTTTTGTTTTTTTTTTTTTTTTGGCCACAAGGCTTATGGGATCTTGGTTTCCCTACAAGGAACTGAACCCATACAACTTGCACTGGAAGGTGAAGTCTCAATCACTAGACTACTAGGGAAGTCCCTACAGAGCTAATCTTTATCAAAAGACCATATCCAGTGGGAAGCATCAGAGGCAAGCATCCTCTGTCTAGTTGTCAACAATGAGGCTTCCAGCTACAAAGTATCTTGAATAATTAAATTTTAAATAAGGATTTTTAGCATTAGATGTGTAAATAGAAATTTAAGTTCTTGTGAGACAGCAAAATAAATTAACTAATAAATGACCAGGGATTGGTCAAAGTAGTGTATGCCAATTAATCAGCTGCTCTCTCTGTGTCGGTAATCAAGAACCAGGCAAAGGTTGACAAAACCATTATAAGCAGAGGAACAGCAGTGGTTTCCACTCAAGAACCTATCCAAAGTCAAGCATGGAGAAATGCCTAATTGATCATGAATGATATGAAGGAGCTAAAGAGATAGGAAATACCACAAAAGGCAGTATAGCCTTAGTATGAAGAACAGGTAGCAAAACAAAGGAAATGCATGCCTGAGTCTTGGAAATAAAACCCCTTGTAAAAAGAAGCTGGTCATCTGAATATGTATGATGGACCTACACTGGACCACTCTGAGGATGCCCAGGCAATGTTCTGTGGACTGTCCTTGGTCAGGCTTAGACTAAGGGCAAATTAAGCTATTCTGAGATTCTTGCCTGATTTTGATTAATTTTTTTATCCACACCCCACCCCAGACTGAAGAAGACTATTACAGTTGATGATCACTAAACTCTAAAATAAGGGACTTCCCTGGTGGGTCAGATGGTAAAGTGTTTATCTACAATGCGGGAGACCCGGGTTCGAGCCCTGGGTTGGGAAGATCCCCTGGAGAAGGAAATGGCAATCCACTCCAGTACTATTGCCTGGAAAATCCCATGGACAGAGGAGCCTGGTAGGCTATAGTCTATGGGGTTGCAAAGAGTCGGACACGACTGAGTGATTCACTTCACTTCACTTCACAGACTCTAAAATAAGAATAGTGATATACACAGTGGTGTTTTTGGTAATTGTAATGCATCACCCATATGAAACTATGAAAGACTTGAGAAAAGAAGCTAGTCTGTCAGATGAGATCTACAAAAAATGATGAAGGAGACATCAAGGGATGATAATTTAGGTGCTAATTTTTGAGGACAATTGAGGCAGGTCATATTTTAAAAAATTGATTTGGCTTTACCTAATCTGAGTTATGGATGTGATAGAAATTAGGTAACCAGGTTTATTAAATCTTCTTGTTCCTATTGTATAGAGATAAATGCATTTCAATAGGAAGTCATGTGAATAACTTAACTTTATAAATAAAATATTAAATTTTTTGATAGGTAAGAAGTGGATTTATTAAAAAAAAAATTCCATAGATAGTGTGAGCCACTGCAGAGGGTGGGTGCCTGTAAATAAAAATTTTTAAAGCAAGAATAAGATGTCTCTAAGGTAAGTCCCCCATGGAATGATGTAATCAGACTTTCTACCAAGGTAAAAATGTCAAACTAATTGGAAGCCAAACCCCAGGATGATCCTAGTTTGATCATTGAGAAATAAGTACATGATGGAAGAAGGAAAACTGTGAATAGTCCGATTGAAAACAAGTAGCTTCATTTAGAAAAAGAGACAATGACAAATAGAGAATATTTACTTTGGCAGTTTGTGATTAATATTTTACTTACAGTGTATCTTATATTTACATCTCCCCCTTACGTACACTTATTAGCCTTCTTCTTACTGTCATCAATTTTCATCTTCTCATCATTGCTAAGAAATATATGACTGAGGTAACTGCACCATATCCCACAAATGCTGTGCTCTGTTTAACTGAGACAGCAATATTCGATAGTGCGCTGATGCTGACACAGATTTTAGTAAGAACAGTTTCACCTGGGAATAACTTGCCTTGCCTAACTATCAAGCCAACATTCCTGAAATATAGGTAGGAACAAACCAATTATTAAGAATTGAGCCATAACTCCCTGTCAGGGTCCCATAGAAAAAAATTGGGGTGTTTCAAGGGCATTTTAAAGAGCTTCAATTTACGTATGACAGGTAAGTCACAGTTAAGAAAGAAGTCACATATACCTGTGACATATGGATGATGGATTAGTCACCCACAATGCTCCCTCTTCTGCTAGTGGCTTATGATGCCCTCATTTTTATTATGTAAGAAAAGCATCACAATCTAATGATCACCAGCTTACATACCTCAGCATATTCACAGCCATAAATACCATCGATCACATTCGATATTCTGCTTGACTGTTCTAGAATCATTCAAAATAAAGCAAATGTAATTGTAAGAATTATTAAGATTTATATGAGGAGACTTTTCAAAATCTCCTAAATCTCGATTCAATTTCATACTGTACCAGTAAGGAGACCACTCAATAATCTATTTTCAATTATTCAATAACAAAAGAATAATTATATCATATCTAGATGTCAGACAAATAGTAATGGACTCGAATCTACTATCACATTCTTATCATAATACTATTAATAGTCATATAAATATGTGATGTTAAAGAGTGAAATATTTGGCCTCTTTTGTAACTCCTTCTTATCCTTTTTCTTCTCAACCCTATGATCTGAGAAAACAAAGCATCACAAAGAATTAGTTTCAGATAATTATGTTTTTTAATCCTGGTAAAAACTAATTGCAAGGTCTCCACCTTATATAAACTCATATTTACTATTAGCTTATTATTCTATAAGAGAAGAAAAATGTGGTTTAACAAAATTCCAAGTAAATAAAGCTTAAATAAAACACATCTAAATATGATTTAAAAGACTTTTACATGTACTTAGATTTTCATTGATTTTTTTTTTTTTGTAGTAAAGTTTTCATTTAAATTAAAGAAGTGTAATTTATCCAAGAATTGTAGTGTCTGTGGAATTGTTTCTAGGGAAGGTAATTTTCTACAAGTATTTAAAATCAAAAAGGTACAATGAGAGCCTCTGACTTTATTTTCATGAAATTGAAAAATATTTAAAATCAACCATATGGAAGTTACTATGCCAGACAGTGGGAGATTTCAATTCAAGCCAACAAAAAATACTATCTGTGTGTTCCTTATATTGCAGGGATTGTGGAAGCTAGAAACAAGGATGAATACTACCTAAGAACTTTACTCAAGAAGTTAACACCTTCATCAGAGATACAAACAATTGACAAAGTAATAGAAATTCAGTCTGGTAACTGTGATAATGGAAGGATGCTCTACTTAGTTTGAGTTACTAACAAAATTTGCCCAGAATATTAGATAGACTGGTTGTGAGTGAAACAGTGGGTTTCTATCAGACACCTGTCATTCCCACTCTTCTCCCTGATAATCTTTACTTTCATCAATGTGTAACTTTTGGAATATTCTTTGCTTTGTAGATTTTTATAAAGCTGCAGAATCAAATTTCATTTGCTGTGCCTGAAATAAGATTCAGAACTCATATCATCTATTATCTAAAAGATTCAAATAAAATTTAAAGATCATAATTTATAAATAAATATTGTGCATTTTTAATATATTTGAAAAAATTCATTTCCAACTATGTCTTGCAAAATAAAAAAAAAATTTAATATTTTATAAAACAAGAACCTATACAGTGAGATTTGAGAAATTATAGCAAACTAAGCATTTTGTGATAGGAAATAACATCATGATGATATTAAATATTTAAAGAGTCAACTTAATCCAAAAAGGGAAAAAGAAAAGAGATTAGGAAAAAAATCATTCTAAGTGTAAATTCATGTAGAAATGGAAGAGTAAATCTGTATTTTGTCTTTGACATATTAGAGTCAGATATAAATTATAATCTGAACTTGCATCTGTTTTACTCATCTTGCATAGTAAAGCACACACTCTAACTTAAGGAAAGAAAACTTTTAAAGACTCTCAGGACTGGCAGACAGGGTTCAGATAGTGTTTTAAATTTCAATAGACAGGAAATACACAAACTCTTTTAAATATATCAATGTGGTGGAAAATAGAGAGCTTATTGATGCCCACCCTTCAGCAATTTAACTACAGAGACAGACCTTTAGCCATTAAGAAAAAAAAAAGGGGGGGGGGGACAGTGAAGATATTCATGCTAATGCATTTCACTGTTAAATAGTCCATATTTGCCAAATACAACAGATGTTAGAGATAATAAAATGTTTCTGGAATAAAATCAACAAATGCAATGGAATTTTACCCAAGACTGTGTTCTTGTGATTATCTGGGGCCAATTGGTGGCTGCAGTAGGTAAAATTACTGCCATGTGCAAGCCAGAACTGCTGCTACAAATTCTGAGATCTTGAAACTTTCCATAAGCTCTCTGTTTCCTAAACTTTTGATTCTTTAGTGAAAAGTGTGTGTTATTCTCTCAGTCGAGTCCAACTCTTTGCAGCTCCATGGGCTGTAGCCCGCCAGGCTCCTCTGTCCCCGGGATTCTCCAAGCAAGAATACTGGAGAGGGTGGTCATGGCCTCCTCCAGGGGATCTTCCCAACCCAGGGATTAAATCCGGGTCTCCTGCATCACAGACAGTTTCTTCCACCTGAGCCATCAGTGAAGCCTTTTGACTTTTTAACTAAACCATAAATCCCAATCTCAGTCTGGTTGTGGTAATACCCTTATTCTGAATGTCCATCAAAGAAAAGAAAAATTTAAAAAATTAAAGTGCCAGTTACTTGCTTTTATCCTTCAGTTTTTGTACTATACTATAACCATTAAAAAAAAAAGTTATGAAAGACAGAAACAATAAGGCCATCAGTTAATGCATTAAAATGGAAGAAGAGAAATATATGTATATATATGTGTGTATATATAATATATCTTATTATCTATTTTACATGATGAGTCCCTTTGAAAAATTTCGTCAGATTAAATACAGAAGCAAAAATAACTTTGGTGGAAATCATCTCTCATTTTCACTAAGATAATAAACTTGTTTTATACGATATTGTCACAGGGTATCTTTATTTTCTTGTATGATGGCATAACAGAGCATTTTGGTTGCACATGGGCAAAAGCTTAGAGAAATGGGTCTTGGGCTCTGACCACCCATTTAGGGAAACATGCTTTCTTAACTGTCACTGATTTAGGAAAAACAAATCTATGCATTCATAGACAATTTTGAGTGCCAAAATAGATCAATCATTATCCTAAGCGAGCAAAGCAGACAAGTTTTCTCTTCTCAGGCACTTATAATTTAGTGGAAGAGAAAAATAAAAACAGGTAAAAACATGAAGTAATTACCTTTTGTGATGCCTGCTACCAAGGAAACTCAAGAAGGAGATAGATGGTAACAGGGATGGTCTGCTTACACAGCACAATCAGAGCAGGAGTCTCACTTGCTGAAGAGCTGACAGATAAAGAAGGTCAAGGTGCCAGGGGAGGAAGCAACTGCTCAGCCAGACTACAGCCTTAGAAAGAACTGGGACAACAACTTGGCAGAATGAAAGCCCAAAGTGCTGGTTATAGCAATAATAATTATTTTTTGATTATTATGTGCCAGGCATCAGGTGAAGTCTGAATTCTCATAAGAACTCTCCAGGGAAGGTTTTATTATTAACCCCATGCTACAAAAGTGAGCATGAAAGCACAGGGAGATGAAGTATCTCAAGGTTACACAATTAATCAGCAGGGGACCCAAGTTTTATCCTCAACCAGAACTCACACACTAGAGCTCACTAAGTTATATTATCATCTCATAATTAGCTTTTACTGAGCACTTGCTTAATGACAAGGATCAGGTTAAACCCTTTGGAATATATAATCTTTAAAAAATCTTTACAGCAATTACATTGAGGGAGGAAAGGAACAGGCTGAGCTGACTCCATCTTGAAAAAGAAGGAAACTCCATCTTGCATTTTCAGTGAGCTTTGGACTATGTGCCTGGTAGCCATGGGGATAACATACATACAGCTGAACTGGCCTCCTGGACTGATAAACACCAGATTCCATACTACGATTTCTCATTGCCAAAAAGAATGAAATAATCCCCTATGTAGTCGGGTCACTTTGTAATCTTTATCACACCCATTGGTGTAGGCTACAATGAATAACCAGCTGACCCTTCTGATTATGAATCATGGCTGTAACCTGATTGTATCGCCCTTTAACACTTTCCAGGCTAGGTTTAAGGAATTTGGAGATGTGGGCTTGAGCAGTATACTTAAGGTATATAAGGTTTCCATAAAAGTCTGTCGAGGTCCTTGGTTAAGAGGAGACTCTGCCTTGGGCCCACCTGTGTAATAAACTGCACTCCACTATCTGCATTGTCCTTCTGAGTGAGTTTGTTTCCTGGAACGTGTGGCTATACAATATAATATAAACACTTTTTAAAAATCCCATTTTGAAGATTAGGCAACTAAGTACTAGAAAGGTTAGATAAGTTTTTCAGTTACCCAGAAAATGACAAGAAGAGTCAGGATCTGAATTAAGGCACATTCTGAGGATTCCTATACAGACACACGAAGAAGGACTGTGTTTTGTGGCTTTATCTAACAAATTAGCTTTTTGAGTGGGGAGGACAAGGGTCTGGGACAACATAGAGGATCCATAAAACCCATTTCCAATCCATTTCCCTTTTCCCTTTGAGATGAGTGCCCATTCTCATTTTTCATGTTTACTAAGACCTCTTTTCCTTTGGTGGTAATCAACATGGCAGAAGGTGACCATTTCTATCAATTCCCATACTAACAAAACCCTTTTCAAGAGAACAGTAAGACAAAAGCTGAAACTCTGTGTTTCAGAGATTCTGTCAACAGCATGGAATTATAATATGGGGCATGGCTTCTCCGGTGGCTCATCAGTAAAGAATTCGCCTGCCAAAGCAGGAGACGTTGGTTTGATCCCTGGTTTGGGAATATCCCCCGGAGAATGGCATGGCAATCCACTCTAGTATTCCTGCCTAGAAAATCTTGTGACAGTCCATTACATTGCAAAGAGTCAGACAACTGAAGCGACTGAGCACACACAGAGTGTCACAGTGCATGAAGGTGGTTTTTCCTGAAACCACCATGGAGATGGAAAGAGAGGACAACCCCTTACAAATGAAAATTATTAGGAGATTATTGCAACGTTAGAAAAATGTTTAAGATTCTTTCTATGCTTAACTTTCTTTGCCACACACACACACACCAATTGTAAAACTAATACACTGGGAAAATATCAATATATTTTAAATATATTTCCAGTTTTAGGAAAAATATTTGACATTTAATGTAGAATTTATATACTATTTCCCATGTGTTTTAGATAAGGGTATTTAGCATTAATTTATATATTCATGTATAACAGTTCTCCTTAAGTATCAAGAAGAATATCAGTACCATTCTTCTTTGAATTATTTCAAGATACTCTTAAACTTTGAACTCAAGACACTCTTTTTCCTTATTTCATATATATATATATATATATAATTCATAATATATGTGTGTATGCAAGGATTGAGCACATAATAGTAATTATCTCCCCCTATTCCCCTACATCTCCATTTATCTGCATGATAAAAGGACAGTAAAACTTAAAGATCACTTGACAATAAACTATCCCAGCTTTCTTACATTACATATGAATGTCCTGAATCAGAAACAAGACTTGCCCAAGGTCATAGATCTAATATTATTAGCTAATATTAAATTAGCATTTAACCTTGGGCAAGTCATGTTTCTGAGTTTCCCACTATTCTGAAGGATAGTGGGAGTTGGAAATCCAGTATCACTAGAGAGGCTAATCTTTCTCTTAGAGCAACAATTCTCAATTTAGAGTGATTTGCCTTTTAAGAGATTTTGGCTTTTTTTTTTTTTTTTTTTTTGGTCTCAAATGGGGGGTTGGGTGGGTGGGCGTGTTTAGTGGATAAAGGCCAGGGATGCTGCTAAACATCCTAGAGTGCACAGCACAACCCCCACAAAAATAAATGCCCAGCCCACAATGTCAATGCTGCCAAGGTGAAGAAGCTTAGAGCAATAGCATTTTTATTTTATACATTGAAGTTCTTCAAGAAGTGGCTTCACTTAAGATAATTAAACGCATTAACCCAGTTAAAAGCAAAGGTGAAATAAATTCAATTTGTCATTATATGTTATTTTTCTAGTTGGCATATATCTAAAAATTGAAATCATCTCACAAAATACAGTAATTGTGTATATGAAATACAGTTGATTGAATTGATATTTTAGAATAGAGTGTAAAAAATAATTTTATGCTGTATTTCATATATATTAGTGTATATATATATATATATATATATATATATACTTTTAAATCAGATTTGTTTTAAAAACATAGAAAAATGTACATCAAAATCATCATAGGGGCTCATTAAAGATGCATGAGATTTGTGATTCCTTGTGCCCATTTCAATATAAATCCTGAGAATTATATAGTTGAAAAGCAGCCCAAGTGATTCATACACAATTTGACAATTTAAAATATCTCATCTAGAGAAAAATTAAAATTGAAAAGATCAACACAATTCTAACACATTGATAAGGCGACTTTCATCCACTGGCAAATTTTAGTAGCAACAAAGTTTAGTGGAAAATGGTCATAAAATACAAAACTGCAAATAGTACTAGGCTGATAATACAGTGAATTATGAGATAATGGAATAGAGTAGATTCATTTCCAAGGATGAACTGTGGTCAGTTAAGGTCTTCCTTTCTAAAGAAATGCCATTTAAATTGAGACCTGAAGACTTTAAAATTTTGAAGTATTGATGAAAAAAACTTTTAACTCAGAATTAGCAAAACATACAAAAGCCCTTTGGTATGTTTTTGATACAGAGATCCTGGCCAAAAGGACATTGTGGCTAGTTACTGGGAATAAGGGGAGAAAGTGGTACAAGAATTATTTGAGGGGGGAGAAAAACATTATTTTTCATAGTTTTAGGTATTGAGATGTGATCTTCTTTGTTTTGAAAAGGGTGTTCTGAATAGTCTGTACCCAGTGGATTATAAATGGGTAAGTATACTAGTGGAAAGATTAATTTAGAGACCTTTCATTGACTAGCTAGAGGTGTAGTGGACAATGGTGGCTGAAACTGGATTGGTGATAGAGAAGAGGGAAAGAAAGTGGGCTGAAATTCATAGGCAGTAAAACCCACAGGATTTTGTGAGATGACCTTGATATGCAAGATAAGGAAGAACATAATTACTTGGTTTCTAGGAAAGAAGTGAATAGATGTAGTCAATATTTTGTCAGTCTGGTAGGATATTAGATGTTGCAACCTGAGGCAGAGTGAGTTGTTAGAATGATTTTTAGTTTTCTGACATGAACAAGAGTTGGACAGAAGAATCATGGAGAAACGTTGGAGGAAGAGCATATCTACAGGACATAGCAGTTCAGTTTTGCTAATGTTGTATTTTCAGTGTCCATGGTACATCCAATCAAAGGCAATCAAATATCTATATCTGAAGCTCAGAGAATTGATCATGGCAAGACATATTTTCCTTTCTATAGAGGCAATATTTAAATCTCTGGCCGAGTTTCCATACCAAGAAGGTAGGCCTGGAGACACTCCCTGGACAACTTCAACATTTAAAGAAAGGTAGAGAAAGAAAAGCAAGTAAAAGAAATATTGAAGGAAACAGAGGTGTATGAAGAAAATCAAAGGAATGTGTTGTAATGGAAGAGGAAATAAGGAAGAGCAAGTTAGCAAAGTACTGATTGGATTTGCCAACAATAAGATTATTAACATTACCAAGGGAGGGAGGAAGCCAGATCCGAGTCTGAGGAGTAAATAGAACATGAAAAAGTAGAGACAGTAAATAGAATAACTTTTTCATGAAGTTTGCATCTGAAAGGCAATAGAGAGATAGGATATTAAATGAAAAGTTACAGTTTTAAAGTTTATGGGTGCAGAAAATATTATACTAGGAGAAATAGATTAAATGAAGGTGCAACATAAAAATAAATGAGGATAATATTCTATAGAATTCTCTTAATGATTGAATCAGTTCCCTTTGCTTGTCACTTTGTGGTACAGTCTTATTTTGTGTATTTGAAGAGAACTGTGAGTCCTTTGAGGAGTAATTTTCAGCAGCAGGTATATGTCTCCCAGAAATAAACATTAAATCATGGCTCCATCTTACTTGTGAAATATGAAAGGAGTAGCTTAAAATGGCATAATGATGACTTGAAATATGTTTCTATCATGTAGGCTCTTTTATAGAAAGAAATCAAAATTGACAGTTAAGTTTGTGTGCTTTTTCTTTTTTGTAAATGTTCTGCTTAGTTTTCCCAGATGTCTGTAATATGCTAATAACTCGTTTATTGTTGACACTCTAACCACAGAGGAGTTAAGAAAGAGGAGTGCAAGTGAGACAGTTCTAACATACATAGTCTTGTGATGACCTAATAACAAGTATCACATATTTCTTTACTATCTGAAGTTACTTTAAAATGCAAAGGGATTAAACGTGAGATGGGTGGATGATCTGTTTATAATTAGTTGATCTGTGAACAAATTGGATATGTGTTAACACCCATTCAAATAATTGCCATTGAAAAGATTCACACTTAAACTGCTACATAATATTCTCCCCCGCCGCAATAACTTTCTTAGTAAACAGAAAAAATAAGTTTCAAATGAAAATTTCTCTGAGCAACAATACAAAGAATGTATAGTTTATACACAATTATACACAGTTACTAATTTACTAATTACTCTAGTTACAGATTAAACTTGATGTCTTGTTTGTCTTTTTCAAAAGGTCATATGTAGTCATTCAGAATCTAAAACTAAAGTCTATATAGAAAACAGAAAAAAAAAATCTTGGAAGGTACAGGTTTTGAGAAGAAAACAAAAGTAAAGCTGTCAAACACTCTACTTATTTCAGTTTCCTGCCTGTTTCAGGTAAGGTATATAGCACCATAAATATAAAAGTTTGCTTCAGTTTTTGGTTGACTTAACATCATGGTTTCCATATGTTTGCAATTAAAAACAGTTTTGAATATCATAAAAGTATACTGAATTCTGTGGCAATTGAACATTGTAGTCAGAGAAGCATACTTACTTTTGAAAGACAAAATAGAAAATTTTCATCTGTCACCTAAATTAAAAAAAAAAAGCAAAACAGAAAAATCAGATCATTTAATTCTCATGTGCATGCATGATACTAAATCACTTTAGTTCTGTCCAACTCTTTGCGACCCTATAGACTGTAGCCCTCCAGGCTTCTCTGTCAATGGGATTCTCGAGGCAGGAATACTGGAGTGGGTGGTAGGAGAAAGTAAATCATAAACAAAGAAAAATAATATTTTGCTGATGTTTCATTTTTTTACCAATATTTTTAAGATTTTCAAGACAATGTAAATGCAGGTTTCAGAAAGTTAAGTTGGCAAACTCAGTTATTCTATTCAATAAGTCACTGTAAAAGTTCAATTAAGCAGGTAGTAATCAAATGTAAATTGCCTGTGCCATTCAAAAGAATGTAAAATTATATTAGTCAGAGATTGCAATAGAATCTCTTAGGAAACAAACTCAATAAAAACATTCACACCTTATCTTCAGGATACTATTCAATCATAATTATTTTTCTACTTTGACTGTACTCATTATTTGGCATAAGGCCTAAGCAAAAATTAAGTTTTATTAACTTTAAAAGTTCAAGATAAATATCTATAGAGAAAATTAACTGATCATATTCCATCCCTTAATGAAAATGACAGCCATTTAATAAATGGGTTTTCTCAATAATTTCTCAACATTTTAAACTCTTCTATAAATTAACAATTATAATTATAATATGAAATGACACTAAATGTAATAAATTGTGTAAAAATATGAATATCACACAGAATTAAGATATTTATTTAAAAATTCCAGAAAAAAGTTAAGTTGAATTTATAAAATGCATAATATTTATAAAATATCAACTATGTTTATTATCAGGTGCAAACATCCATATACGCTTATGATTGGAAATCTTTTAGCAATAATCATCAACTAAGTGATTTGTAATATATCCTTAAAGTATGACAGATAACAATGTCAAGAGAGAATCTGAATACAGAGAGAGTAAGTTCAGTTCAGTTCAGTCACTCAGTCATGTCCCACTCTTTGCCACCCCATGGACTTGCAGGACACCACTTCCTTGTCCATCACCAACACTCAGAGCTTGCTCAAACTCATGTCCATTGAGTCAGTGATGCCATCCAACCATCTCATCCTCTGTTGTCCCCTTCTCCTGCCATCAATCTTTCCCAGCATCAGGGTCTTTTCCAATGAGTCAGTTCTTCTCATCAGGTGGCCAAATTATTGGAGCTTTAGCCTCTGCATCAGTCCTTCCAGAGAATATTCAGGATTTATTTCCTTTAGGATTGAATGGTTGGATCTCCTTGCAGTCCAAGGGACTCTCAAGAATCTTCTCCAACACCACAGTTCAAAAGCATAGAAAGTAAAGTGAAAACTTAATTATATTCATTTTAATGAGGTTAAGAAGTTTGTCATTTTTATTTCATGAGTATTTTAAGTTAATTTTTAGGTTACATAAGTCAAGAGAGTTCATCAATTTGATTGTAGTGGATATAATATTGAACTGAGGATTAAAACAAGTTAGCATTGAAGATTCAATTTCTACCTGAACTTCTACAGCTACAAAATGTTAACTTTGATCAGCTGTTTTTTTTTCTTTTTCTCTCACTTGATTCCACAGATAATATCTTTAAATTTAGAGCACTTAAGTAATTTGTGGTCACTTAGAGCAATATTTTTTTTTCATATCCATGTTATTCACTCTATACATATATATGTTGATAATTCAAGCATCTGATTTTATTATATGGCCCCACATAAAGAAAATATGTATCAATACTTGTAGGATGTAATTGTCTGTGCAATATTATTAAATGTGGCTTTGTTATTATTTTAAGGTATTTAGTGCTTACCTTGGAGAAGGCAATGGCACCCCACTCCAGTACTCTTGCCTGGAAAATCCCATGGATGGAGGAGCCTGGTAGCCTGCAGTCCACGGGGTCGCTAAGAGTCAGACAGGACTGAGCGACTTCACTTTGACTTTTCACTTTCATGCATTGGAGAAGGAAATGGCAACCCACTCCAGTATTCTTGCCTAGAGAATCCCAGGGATGGGGAGCCTGGTGGGCTTCCATCTATGGGGTTGCACAGAGTCAGACACGACTGAAGCGACTTAGCAGCAGCAGCAGCAGCAGTGCTTACCTCTCTGAATTTAGCATTTTCAAAATGTGATGACTCTCCTTTAAATATGAATTGCTCTCTGTTTCCATTTTTCAGTTCACACATAGTGTCCTTTATTTTAGTCAATCTAGGGAACAAGTTAATTACTTAAAGATTTGGTGTAAATACTGATGAAGGTATTTGGGATCAGGACAGTTATTACTTACAGACAGACTAAAAAATGGGCTATTCTTTTATAGATCTTCCTTTGGTGTCCAAATCTATAAAACATTTTTTAAAGTTGTTCACATGAATTTGTAAAGAAATTCTTCATTTCTATGGCTTCACTTACTTTATATATTTTACTTTACAGAACCAATTAATTACGTATCTTTCAGCTTTATGCCAACATTGAAGAATATTAATAGTCTCTGTTACTTGCTTTAGTTGAACAGTACAGAATCAATCTCTTAAGTTCTTATTGTTCTAAACCACTGCTTTATTTGAAAAATCATCAGTGTCCACCAGTGCAAAATCATCTAGGCTTATATTTACAATATAAACATGTCAGATGCACATGAATTGTAAAGCAATATTGCAGCTGTTATAGAGAACTGAGATAGCCCAAATGCGGGTTCTGACTTCATGAAGTTTTCAGTCAGAAAATTGGTACATGCCAATGGACTATAAAGCTAAAACACAAGTTAGAAAACGATTGGTATCTTAGTAGAGATTTGAAAGAACTGCCAGAAAAATACAATTGAGGAAGAGTCTACGCTTAAGTGTAGAGAAGCAAGTGGATAGTTATAAACTCAGTACTTGAAAGAAAGATTGAATTTGACAATGTGGAGAAAGAAGAGAGATGGAGTTCATGAGAAGCCTTACACTACAAATATAAGGATAATAGAAATCTGGGAAAATTATGGGAAATAGAAAATAGTTTATTTGTCTATTTTAGGATAGATTTGTTGGTGGAGGACAGTGATAAATGGAGTTGGAGTGCTTGACAGGATATTTAGACTGTGGAAATCTTATTAATAATTTATAGGAATAATTTCAAATATTTTTTAACTTACAAGCAGTCCCTCTGGTATGGCCATGTTTCTAAAAGTTCCTTGTGAAATTATCTTACAGCAGATTCTTACAGAGTTCTGGACACATGGTAGTCCTTGATAAATATTTATATTTATTTTATTTTTTATTGAGTTTTACATTGTATTCAATTGTAAAAGTTTCCAGAGTTTACTCTTACTTCATCATCTCTTTGTTGCTATTGTCTTTATCAATTCCTTCATCAATAAGTAAAGAACTTAGTAGAGCATTTTCTCAAAAATTTGACATTAACCTTTTAAAAATTTATTATTATTCTCTGTGACATTAGTTTAAATTTCTGACTGGTACAGCACACTAAAGTTGCAAATATTCTCATTAATTTCAGTACTATTTAAACAAAACTATTCACTTTCACTTTTCACTTTCATACATTGGAGAAGGAAATGGCAACCCACTGCAGTGTTCTTGCCTGGAGAATCCCAGGGGCCGGGGAGCCTGGTGGGCTGCCGTCTATGGGGTCACACAGAGTCAGACACGACTGAAGTGACTTAGCAGCAGCAGCAGAATTCAAAACTTAAACTTCAGCAAGTTAGTCCCAATCATAACTAAGCTGGCATGAGAATAAATAAATAAATAGAAATAATCAAAATATTTGTGTTTAACCTGTAGAGGATATAAAAATCTATTTAAATGCTAATATTGAAATATTTAATATGCCAGTCATGATTTACTGCATATAAAGTCTTTTCAGAATATTATAAGATATATTAACTAAAGCATTGAAGCTGTTGTAGCTTCTGGTGCACTGTTATAGAATTTTAAAGCAAAATTATCCATTATAAAATATCATTTGTTAAAATTAGGATTATTGAGTGATGGACTACTTTGCATACACTTTGGGAAACATTCACTAAAAAAGCATAGCTCTCCATTTCAACATTTTAATCTTTATGTATTACATAATCTTAGTGAATTATAGACTGCTTTCACAATGATTACAGCATTGCAAGCCATTTTCATGTAGGTGCTTCAATTATTACCTAATACTCTGGAAGAGTTTCCAAAGCAGCTATGATGCTAGCCACATATATAGAGTCTTCTTATTTTAAAATATATATATATATATATATATATAATTTAATTGAAGGGTAATTGCTTTACAGAATTTTATTTTTATGTGTTAAACCTCAACATGAATAATCTACAGATAGTCTTAATATCAAGTATGGTAGAAGGCTTCTAAGATCTTAGTATATGTAATCTTCTCCCCTTGAGTGTGGGTAGAATTTACTGACTCAAATACAACAGAAATGATAGAATATCAATCCTGTGGTTAGAATATTAAGAGTTAGTGGCTGTTGAGATCTCTCTCTCTCTCTCTCTCTCATTCATTGCTCACCCAGGGAGAGCAGAAGCCATGTCTATCAGGAAGCAGCCCTGTAAAAATGCATCTGATTAGGGACTAACTACAAGTGAAGTTATTTTTTTTGTGAGACATTACTTTGCCAACAAAGGTCCGTATAGTCAAAGCTATGGCTTTTCCAGTAGTCATTATGGATGTGAGAGTTGGACTATAAAGAAGGCCAAGTGCTGAAGAGCTGATGCTTTTGAATTGTGGTGTTGGAGAAGACTCTTGAGTCCCTTGAATTGCAAGGAGATCAAACCTGTCAATCCTAAAGGAAATCAACCCTGAATATTTGTTGGAAGGACTGATGCTGATGCTGAAACTCCAATATTCTGGCCACCTGATGTCAAGAGCCAACTCATTAGAGAAGATGCTGATGCTAGGAAAGATTGAAGGCAGGAGGAGAAGGGGACTATAGAGGACAAGATAGTTGGATAGCATCACTGACTCAATGGACATGAGTTTGAGCAAGCCCCAGGAAATGGTGAAGGACAAGGAAGCCTGGCATATTGCAGCCCACAGGGTCACAAAGAATCAGACAAGACTGAGCGACTGAACAACAACAACAACATAAGTGAGAGTAGGGGCTTCCTGGGTGGCTAAGTGGTAAAGAATTCTCCTGCCAATGCAAAAGGTGCAGGAGATACATGTTCCATCCCTGGATTGGAAAAATCCCCTGGAGGAGAAAATGGCAACCCACTTCAGGATTCTTGCCTGGAAAATCTCATAGACAGGGGAGCTTGGCAGTCTAAAGTCCATGGGGTTCAGAGTAGGGCATGACTGAGTGACTGAGCATAAATGCTTAAGTGAGGTTAAGTGAGTTTAGAGGCATGTTCCCACATGCCCAGCCTCAGTGGAGCACTGGTGAGACAGCTTTACTGCAACATCAAAAAAAAAAAAAAAAAAAAAAAAAACCATGGAGCCAGAGTCACCCAACAAAGGCACACTTGATTTCCTGACCCCTAGAAACTGTGAGATAATAAGTGCTTTTCCCTTTAAGGATGTAAATTATCCTGTAGGGTTAAAATAACAGTTCCCTAGAGGCAAAATGGGTAGCTGAAATATGTGTGATAAATTTGTATCTACAATCCACAAAATTTAAAATTGTTAAAGGTAGATTTAAGTTACTCTTAAATTATATATATATATATATATATATATATATATATATAGTTTGTTTGTTTGACCAGTGGGATATTTCCTATTAGAATCAGCCAAAGAAAATCAAAAGTTTCTTGTTCTTGTCTCCTTATGATATGCTATTAATATCACCCATTATCTCCTATTATTTAACTTTTCAAAATCTGCTTAATATGTGGGGAAACAAAACTTCACTGGATTCTTCAGCTATAAAAATCCCAAGCTTCTGGAGGCTTGTCACCTACTTGGAGGATTAGAACTCCATCCTTTGTTCAGTTCATTGCACTGATTGAAAGGAGTGATGCAACTTTCTCTTTTCTCAAGGCCAGGATCAGCTCTGACAGCCTGGCATGTATCCCTAAGTTAAATATCTGGGTATTGGGAAAAATAGATAATTAGCTATTAATATCTTCCTAAGTATTTACTATGTGGATCACAATAAACTGTGGAAAATTTTGAAAGAGATGAGAATACCAGACCACCTGACCTGCCTCTTGAGAAATTTGTATGCAGGTCAGGAAACAACAGTTAGAACTGGACATGGAACAACAGACTGGTTCCAAACAGGAAAAGGAGTACGTCACCCTGCTTATTTAACTTATATGCTTAGTACATCATGAGAAACGCTGGGCTGGAGGAAGCACAAGCTGGAATCAAGATTGCTGGGAGAAATATCAATAACCTCAGATATGCAGATGACACCACCCTTATGGCAGAAAATGAAGATGAACTAAAGAGCCTCTGATGAAAGTAAAAGAGGAGAGTGAAAATGTTCGCTTAAAGCTCACTATTCAGAAAACTAAGATCATGGCATCTGGTCCCATCACTTCATGGCAAATAGATGGGGAAACAGTGGAAACAGTGTCAGACTTTATTTTCCTGGGCTCCAAAATCACTGCAGATGGTGATTGCAGCCCTGAAATTGAAAGACACATACTCCTTGGAAGGAAAGTTATGACCAACCTAGACAGCATATTAAAAAGCAAAGACAGTACTTTGTCAACAAATGTCTGTCTAGTGAAGGCTATGGTTTTTCCAGTGGTCATGTATGAATGTGAGAATTGGACTTTAAAGAAAGCTGAGCACCAAAGAATTAATGCTTTTGAACTGTGGTGTTGGAGAAGACTCTTGAGAGTCCCCTGGACTACAAGGAGATCCAATCAGTCCATCCTAAAGGAAATCACTCTTGAATATACATTGGGAGGACTGATGTTGAAGCTGAAACTCCAATACTTTGGCCACCTGGTGCAAAGAGCTGACTCATTTGAAAAGACCCTGATATTGGGAAGGATTGAGGGCAGAAGGAGAAGGGGACGACAGAGGATGAGATGGTTGAATGGCATCACTGACTCAATGGACATGGGTGGACTCGGGGAGTTGGTGATGGACAAGGAAGCCTGGCGTGCTGCGGTTCACGGGGTCAAAAAGAGTCAGACACGACTGAGTGACTGAACTGAACTGAAGTGTTTACATGTCAGACTTGCTACTGGATCTGGAAAGGGAGGGTCATAGGACCCTCCTTTGTCGGTCTCCATTCTTGGTAAGAGCACAAAGAACAATATGAGGTCTTACCTATGGCAAAAACAAGTTTATTAAGGTAAGAACAGAAAGAACAACTCAAGGGAGATATGGGCCAAGAAAAGAGAAGCACTGGCACCAGAATGATGAAGCAAGGACTTGAAAAGACAAGTGTGTGTGCTCAGTTGCTCGGTCGGACTCTTTGTAACCCCATGAACTGTAGCCTGCCAGGCTCCTCTACCCATGGAGTTTTCCAGGCAAGAATACTGGAGTAGGCTGCCCTTTCCTTCTCCAGGGGATCTTCTCAACCTAGGGATCGAATCCACATCTCTTGTATCTCCTGACAGGTAGGCAAAGGCAAATTTTTTACCATTGAGCCACTTGGAAAGTCCTATGTAAAGTGGTTTAGAAAAATGTAGGCTAATAATATGCACTTAATATTAGTCATTAATAGTAGAATTATGATATTATACACTCTCTGTAACTCCTTATATACTAATGACCAACCCTTATTGCTTATGCCTAACTTCCTACCTAACAGAATCAACAAAGAGTCAGAATTTGGAGAAAACTCCAGGATTTAAGGGATGAGGCAGGAAACTTATCTGGCTCATGGAGAGATTTTATTCAACTGCCAAAAAGTCTGGATTTATGATTCAGAAACTTTACTTTTCCTATGGGGCCCTTTTAGGACGGGAGGGAACAAATTTCTTAATTATGCTTTATAATCAGATAAAAATCATTTTTTCCATTCCATTCCATCTTTGCCATTCACCTAAAGACTGTCTGGTTCACTGTATAGGAAAAAAACAAACAAACTCCCATCATCTTTCATCCCATTGCTCAAGGGACAAGCTCTAGGAAAATGAGATGCTGACACATTGTTATTTATTGTGAGGAATTTAATAAAACATGTATTTCTGACCTGGAAAACCTCTGTGTTCATTTAGGGTCAAATTAATAAAAGAAAAATTCTTAAAAACAAAACAGTGGCACTGTTGAAACTCTAAACATGTTCTGTCACATTCTTTCTAGGATGGATGTGTTTGAAAACACTGATCTTAAAAGATTATTTGGTTAAAGTAGGTTAGATTTTTGAGTCAAAGTCTTAGGATCCATTTAATTTTAGCATACACTCTGATATTCCCCTTTGTTAAAAAAAGTTTACCATTGAATAATGTTTTTTCTCAAACTTGTTTGGTCAGATGATTACTTTGTGTGTGCTTTCCTCTCTCTCTCTCTCTTATATATCACCTAGTACAATTTAATTTGGAGTATATTTCATGAATTCAATATAGCATAAACCTTACCATTATGCTACCTAAATAATTTCTTCAAAAATGGATATAAATAATGATGATAACATTTGGTTTCCAAGGTACCAGACACTTTTCTAAGAACTTTGCATATATTACCTCATTTAGTTCTTACAATGACCAAAAGATGAAAGAGGTATATTTAAAGATGAAATTGTGCTCAAATTGCTTTATATCTTTAAGACCATAAAGATATAAAATAGAATATGGATGCATGCAACCTGACCCTAACATTTGTAATAATAATAATTAATATTATATCACTTAGGTTTATTACCAAAATTCTCTATTTTGAGGAGCACAGGTATTTTCTTTGGTTTTGGCTATTATTTACTCTATTAATGTGCAAGAAGTTCTGAAGGGATCATGTGTTGGACTACTCTTAGTCATATCGAACTCTTTCTGACTCCATGGACTGTAACCTTCCAGGCACCTCTGTCCATGCGGATTCTGGCAAGAATACTAGAGTGGGTTGCCATGCCCTCCTCCAGGGGATCTTCCTGACCCAGGGATTGAACCAAGGTCTTCCACATTGCAGGTAATTCTTTATTGTCTGAGCCACCAGGGAAGCCTGGTAATCAGGACTATTAGCATAGGGGTCATGCCTATCAGCATAAAATGTAGTCAGGTTGCCTTTATATACTTGAGTAATAATACTTCTTCATTCAAGTTAGATACCAGGCGCTTTGCTAGCTGTTGAGATAGGTGGAACCCATTGTCTGGGAAATTGAATAAACATCAACAACTTAATAGAAAAAATAAATCAGTAAGGTTTTGAAATAAGTTTTTATCATAAATAGAATATAAAATTACCAGGAATTTTAGGACTAATGCAGAGGACTGCAAAAATGTTTAGAAGCTATGAGAGCAAAGTCTGCTGTCCTCTAAGATGAAACTGTGATTTTCAGTCTACTCCCCATTTATCTGTATTTTAATGAGAATATTTTGGGAAATCTACCACAGTGCATAGTTCAGACCTTAGTGATTCTTGCCTTGAAATTCTTCAAAAAATAAAATAGAAATTAATTTTGTATCCATAAATACATTTTACCAATGTTTCTACAAGCATGTGCATTTCCTAAATGTAAGCATCTTGAATGAGATTTGCAAAAATGATTATTATTTGAAGCAATATAAATATATTTTCTCAACAGTTGGAATAGCAATTTGAAAACTTTTGGATCATAAGAACATGTTAGCAATATTGATACTGATTTTTTTCTCCTATTTTCAATGGTAGGGTAAACTAATCTGGATCTTTCACATATTTTTGTATCACTGCCATATGCTGTATTATGGTTTATACTATTTTTTTATTTGGAGGATAATTGCCTTACAATGTTGGGTTAGTTTCTGCTGTACAGCAGTGTGAATCAACTACATGTATACATATGCCCCCTCCCCCTTGAGCACCTCGCCCACTCCCCATCCCACCCCTCAAGGTCATCACAGAGCATTGAGCTGAGCTCCCTGGATAGGTTTCCCACTAGCCATGTATTTTACGCATGGTAATGTTTACATGTCAATCCTAATCTCCCAATTTGTCTTACCCTCTATTTTATGTCGGTATTGCTTGTATGACATATTTATATTGCCTGTACTTCCGACTGTCACCAATATTTATATACAAAAGGAAAAAAAGTAAAACTGATGACTGATTTGGTACAATGTAAGAGACTCACCCAGAGAAAGCAATGGCACCCCACTCCAGTACTCTTGCCTGGAAAATCCCATGGACGGAGGAGCCTCATAGGCTCCAGTCCATGGAGTTGCTAAGAGTGGGCATGACTGAGTGACTTCACTTTCACTTTTCACTTTCATGCATTGGAGAAGGAAATGGCAACCCACTCCAGTATTCTTGCCTGGAGAATCCCAGGGATAGAGGAGCCTAGTGGGCTGCTGTCTATGGGGTTGCACAGAGTCGGACACGACTGAAGCAACTTAGCAGCAGCAGCAGCAGCAGCAGCAGCAGCAAGAGACTCACCATGGAGTCAATCAAGCTGACAGACTCAAATGATCAATGGTTGACATAAGCTTGATCAATAGGCAACAGAGAGGAGGTAAAATTATAGTTATTAAAACAAAGATCTACTTAAAGAACTTTTTTAAAGCCTATTAGAAAAGACTAGAAAATTATAATGAGAAAAAGGTACATTTATAAGGATGTTGGGAATTCAGAAAGGAGAATCAGGAAACTTCTGACCTTCCTACAAGCTAATTTATATTGGGGTGAAACATAGCAAGAAACAAGAAAGAAGAGGTGAAGAGATTGATGGCTAGATAGATCCATAGAGAGAGACAGACTGATAATAGAAAAATAGAGATAGGTATTAAGGACTTTCCAAATGCCACTAGTGGTAAAGAACCTGCCTGCCAATGCAGAAGACATAAGAGATGTAGGTTCGATCCCTCAGTCAGGAAGATCCCCTGGAGGATGGCATGGCAACTTACTCCAGTATTCTTGCCTGGAGAATCTCGTCAACAGGAGAGCCTGGTGGGCACAGACCATGGGGTCACAAAGAGTAGGACACAACTGAAGCGACTTAGCACACAGCATAGACAGGATAAATATAGATATTCTTTGATTAAATTAATGAATACGGACTCAACTGATGATACAAACAAAACATTTAAGAAGGCGGGGAAATTGCTAGAAAATACAACATTAAAAAAATACTGTCATGACAAAATAAATGATTTTTGGTTATGATTTGCTTTTCTTATATTTTTATTGCTTGGTAATTATAGTGTCACAAAATAAATTCAGAAATGTTTTATTTTGCTATTCTCTGAATTGTTTTAAATATGAAATTATTATCAATTTTTGTATAATTCATATATAGCATTTTTATAATCTTGCCTTTGTGTCTATGCTTGTTTTGATTTTTCATCACTGATTTAGCATCAAAAATGATTTTAAAAGTCTGTTCACTACAGTATTTCTTTTTGTGTCATTTTTGGGGATGTATCTTTTACAAGGAAATTGTGCACATTATGTGAATATACATAAGTGTTCATAATGGTTTCACATAATTTTTGAAGTATTTCTATTCTTATCAAGTACTTATTTTTATCTGTGCATCTTTCACAAATCTTTGTCATTCTTACCAGAAATTTCTTTATTTCATTATTCTTTGCATAAAACTTTAGGTTTTATAATACCATTTTTTATATATTCCATTATTTTCTAGCTTCATTGTTCATTATTTTTCCAGCTTTTTCTTTGTTGTTGCTTTCCCTCTAATTTATTTTTGACTGTTTTTAAATTTCTAACTTGTTAAATTTTTTTAAATTATTTTTCTTCAGTATCTAATACTAAAATTATAAGTATCTAATAGTAAAAAATTAAGTGCAAATGTCAAGTTGTTGTCTGTGCAATGATTTCATTTTTAAGTTCTGAGTCCTGATTTCCATAATAATTTCATCATTTATCTGCAAGTTTTTTTTTTTTCCCAGTGTGCTGTTACTTTCCAAATGTATTTTATATTTTGTTCTTCTTAGTTATTTCTTGCTGGTTGAATTCTAACTCATTTTTATTAGTGTCAGAAGAGTTTGCATGGCACTCACACTTTGATTTAAATCCAGAACCACTTAAATTTATTGTTTATCTTTTCAGAAATCAGGTAGGTAGTAGAAATTTGATTTGAAGACAGGTTGGTGATAGAAATTCTCCAGAAATATATTTTCCTTCCTTTGTGAACCCAGCCTGTAACCATGAAGTTCTTTGTGATCTCCAGACATTGCAAGGATGGAGGGGGGGTTCTCCATGTATTGAACCTGCTCTGAGTTACTCATTTAAATTTTGTCTTTTCTTTCCTCTTCTGGTTTAAATGCTGAAGCCTTTTCATTAATATCCTTAAAACTTCCCTGTCTGCTTATCACACTTGCATAAATTTTCCCTTCTTATCTTGGCTCTGATGGCATCTAGTATCTCCTGAACTCAGCTATTTATATAAAAAGCCATTTTACGTTTGAACCATAATCTCTAACTAGTTTGTATCACAAGTGTTTTGTTTTATAATATGTGCTGTGTCATTCATAATATTGGATGGGATGTAAAAGTCTTCTAATAATTAGAATAAAACTTAGGGAGAATGGAAATCCCACAGCAGATTTTTATTAGCTTTGGTGTGAAGATATGTCTACCCTGTGAGGAGACTGCTCAATTGGTTCTTGAGGATCTGATCTGGAACGTGCCTGCATGCTGAGCCACTTCAGTTGTGTCCTACACTGTGAGACCCTATGGACTATAGCCATCCAGGCTTTTCCATCCATGGGATTCTCCTGGAGCGGTTGCCATGCCTTCCTCCAGGGATGGAACCCATGTCTCTTACGTTCCCTGCATTAGCAGGCAGGTTCTTTACCTCTAGCACCACCTGGGAAGCCCCTGATTTAGAAACCACATCTCAGATACTGTAGCCTCCTTTGTTGGTACCAACAGAAAACCTTTAATTTTCTTATGACTGGGAGCTCTGGAAATTAAGCACAACTTAACAGTTTCAAGTGGTCCTTTAAGTAGACTAAAAGTGGTAGAAGAGCTAAGAAGGCAGTTAAAGGGTGCTTTAAAGAGATAAGGAGTCATTGGGACTTCCCTAGTGGTCCAGTGGCTAAGATTTCACACTCGCAATGCAGGGAGCCCAGGTTCAATCCATGGTCCAGAAACTAAAATCCTGAAAGCTGCACAGTGCCCCCCACCCTCCCCGCAAAAAAAGAAAAAAATCTAAGAGATAATGAGACAAATGCATCCTTAGAAGTGACTATTTTGGCAACATATTGTTAAATGATATTCTTGTGGAAAGTCTGACTTATGTTGAAAGCTTAACTGAATCACAACTCTTTAGACTTGCATTGTGTACTATCCTTTCCCTATGACTTTTAAGACATATTGGATATTTTTCCTCAGTAGAACATAATTAACTCACAACTCTCCACATGGCTGTGAAAAGGAATATATTTAAAAATTTCATTTTCACTGGATAAACTGATAAATCTCCTATGCAAAAAAGATCTCTTCTTTTTTCAAACTGGAAACATTAAAATTTATTACATAGTGTATTAAAGCTAAAATTTATATGATGTGACATAAAATGAGCCAAAAATTTATTTTTTAACCCAAAGATACACAAACAAATGCTGTAGTTTACCTAATTAGCTCTGAGGTTACCTAGATTTGAGAGCATATATTCTCTTACATACTATAAAACACAAAACTGAAGTGGTATTGTATTGTATACAGTCTTGATCCAAACGAGACAGTATAATCCTTGATTGCTTTCTCAGCTTTCCTGTTATGGCTCTTCTAACTTTCTGTGCTTATAAATTTTTTGGTTTGAGAGTTTTTAATTTACATTTGAAATATAAATCTTAAAAGGTAATGCCATCCATACTTGGCCTCTACAGAAATGTTCATACATTTTTGTAATTAATGGGTTTAATCCTCTTTTAATAGAGTTTACTGTTTTATACATATCTCTTGAATTTTATAACAACTTAGCAATATGCTAATCCTTTCTTTATTGTCTCTCTTTTAAGATAAGTGTTCCAAATGAAATCTATATCTTATCATTCTTGTAAATAACACAGTAAATAAAGACATAGGGATGAAGAAGATTAATACTGACTTACAATATTTTAAATCAAGGAGAGAGCATCAGCTGACATAAACTTTGGAGTTATTAGGTCTAATACTTTTCATAAAAAATAAGACATTTATTAAGAGTCTCAATTTTGGTAACCTTTATGAATAAAATTTTAAAAAATAAATGTACTTTATTACATTTTATAATTTTATAATAAAATAATTTAAAAAGAAGTTAAAAATACAGAAATGCATGAGAATAATAAAACCATAATCTCTGAGATTAACATATGGTACTTTCTGCAGTTTTAAAAAATTTTTTTTCCATGTATTATTTTAACTAACTCATCATCTTTATGTCAAATGGAATAGCAACATTAAAAAAAAAAAAAAAAAACAACATAATGTAGGCTTTTCCCAGCAGAATAGAATAAGGCTTTAATTTTAATTGCCATTTAATATTGCAGATATATATTTGTTCAAAAATACATTTGTTCTCACCCGGTGCCATGCTGCTAAATGTCATACATTTATACAACCAGCCCTTCAAGGGACAGAACTGCAGTGTAGTGTCACTGAAGGTGAACTCAAGAAAGAGTTGCTGTTCAGAGTCTCAAGCCAGTTTTTGCTACTCCCCCCATCACAGCCCCAAGACCCAGCAGTTGTGTTCATGTTGTCACTATAAGAAATACAGTTCCTAGTGAATATCTTTATGAAAGTACTTTAATTGATGGGATTTTTCTGCAGAAAAAATTCAAAACCAAATGATTCCTCTTCGAAAGCCATTTGCTTTCTGCAAGTTTGGGCCAATAATAACAAGGAAATACAAAATTATACTAATAAATAGCTGTTAAAATTACAGGTAATGGGTACTTCCCTGGTGGTCCAATGGTTAAGACTGTGCTTCCAATGCAGGGGCCATGTGTTCTATACCTGGTTGGGGAACTAAGATCCCACATGCCCCATGGCATATGCCCCCCCCGCAAAAAAAATAAATTAATTATATGTAATACATGTCATTTTCTTCATTTTCTTTTGTTCTGGAAATACTACTGCAATTGAGAAAATTGGTAAATGACATATTACTTCAGGAATTGTTACCATTATCCTAAATTCTAATGACATAGATTTATTTTGTAATTTTTTATTTAGTTAGTTTTGTAATTAAATTAATAGGATATGAAAGTGAAAGTGTTAGTCACTTATGGTGTCTGACTCTTTGTGACCCCATGGACTGTAGCCTGCCAGGCTCCTCTGCTCATGGAATTCTACAGGCAAGAATCCTGGGGTGGGCAGCCATTTCCTTTGCCAGAGGCTCTTGCTGATCCAGGGATCAAACTCAGGCCTCCTGTATTGCAGGCATATTCTTTACTGTCTGAGCCACCAGGGAAGCTCTAAATATAGATAGATAGATAGACAGATATTTAATAGTGTACGTCTTCCAGGTTTGTTCTTCAATTTTTTTTTTTTTCCTATTCTTAGTGCTTTATATTTTCACATGTATTCTAGAATCAGCTTAACAAATTCTGGAAAATTAACTTCATCAGATTATTAAAATATTGAATGTTCTAATCCATACCTATGCTACATCTCTCCATTTATATTGGTCTAGTTTCTCTTATATAATACTCTTTATTGTTTTCAATGCAGAGGTCTCAGATTTGTTCCTATGATGCTATTGAAAATTGTGTTATTTTAAAAATCTTATTTCTACTTGTTTTTCATACAATTATTATTGATTTTTGCATATATACTTGCACAAATGATTTTGTATATTGTCAACAGTGACCTTTATAAATTCATTTTGTCTCAAGTTTTCTTACACCCCAGAGCCTGACATTGAGTGTTTAATTAAAATTTGTTTATTTAAATTTATAAGTCAGTGCTACTATCTTCCAACATGTGTGTTCATGTGGTGGAGGGTCTCAAAGTATCTTAGAACCTCATTGATAATGATGAGTATTGTGAGTAGGATGAAATTTTGGCTCTCATGTTGCCCACTGGAATGAAGGGAAGTGCTTTAACATGGTTAATGTCTTTGTTGTGTTACCTCTGCAGAGCTCCAGGATGTCATTTATTCAGAAAAACAACCAGGGCACATTATCCCAGAAGTTACAATAAGCTGCTTGGCAGATATCTAGCTTTCCCAATCTGTTCTTGCTGAGCCCTGACCAAGTCCTTAATTTTGTTAGCTCCACATCCCTAAATGCTTGCCTCTGATGAAGTACTAGGACTCAGCATCAATTTATTCCAACTTGGTTTCAGCCCATTGTATTTAGCAACCAGCAAACATACAAGGGCTTTTCATGAGAATAAGCCAACATCGCTCACATACTAGTTGTATTTCTTGGCCTGCTCACAAGTCCATTAACATACAAAATAAGCCATTTATTTATATTCCACACACTTACTCTTATAAAATAAGACATTTCACAAAGGAAATGTGCATTTCATAATAAAAATGAATTTTTAATTGTGTAAAAAGCTTGGGCAATTGTGATGTGAATTAGATGAAAATGATTATACTTTTTCTTGAAAGGTACTTCTTTAAAATCATGAGGACCTCATAAGGAAGAGATTAGGGATCCCTTGTTAATGTAGTAGGGTATAATTAAATGTAAGTCATTGTGACTTTCTGAGGAAAAGGAACACATAAAGTGATGGGTTATAATTGTTTACTGCTTTCAAGTGCTTAAGTATCTAAGTTTCCTATAATCAGCTTCACTTTTAACCAAAAAACCTTGTCCAAATATAACTACTTTGAATTTGAAATCACATTCAATATAGGAAGAGAGGGGAATTAATGAAACTCTAATCCTACACTTCCCTACTTCTGTTGATACTTAATTATTCTCTGCTGGCGGAACAAGGACAGATTAAATTCCATTCTTTGTGAGTATCAAGCCTGTAGAATGCACTGTGTAGATTCCTAGGGCACAGCACCAGAATCCGGGTCTTCTATTTATATATGAAAAGATTAAGCTTTAAAAATTTGAACGCATCATGATGAAAACATAAAATACAGTCATTTTAGTCAGTTCTGAGTGCATGTTCAAAGAAATTTTAATTATAAACTTACAGAAAAATAATAATTTTATTTTTAACACCCTTCACTCAGATCAAAAAATGTATTTTGAAACTTTAATTTAGTCTGTCTTCTTTTTGTTCTAACGTGGTTCTCTGCTATATATGCTCATGTGCCATATGGTAAAAGTGAACATCTTTCACTTTCATCAGCCTCACCCAACACACACACACACACACACACACACACACACCCCAGTGTTGTTGTGCTCATTTTTTATCCTTTTTATACCTTTTGGAGACATAGAGATTTGCAACCTTTGGTTTTCATTTTCAAGAGCAAAACTCTTTGGAGGGAAAAGGGTTTTGCACTTTAGAAATCTTGATTAAAAATATAAAGAACAAAAGTCTGAAGGAGATAGTCATGCATCCATAAGCATAAGGTTAAAGAAAAACATGAAGCTTCTGTTTTCCTATAAGATAAAGCCATTTTAGAGATGGGAAAGAGAAGATTCATATCTAGGCAAGAAGAGATAGATAAGACTGATGTTTTAATATCTTTTTTAAAGCAATGTTAGGTTTACTGAAAAATTAAGAGGACAATATAGATTTCTCTTATGTCCTTGCCCCCCACATGCATAGCCTCCCTCCTTATCAACATCCCCTTCCTGAGTGGTACATTTATTACAAGTGATGAACCTACATTGACATATCATAATCACCCAAAGTTGATAGTTCACAATAAGCTCGCTCTTGTACATTCTATAGTTTTGGACAAATATTTACGGATATGCATCCATCAATATGGTATCATACAGAATATTTTCTCCTCTGTGCTCCACCTACTCATCCCTCTTCTTTCTCCCTCCAACCTCAAACTCCATTGATCTTTTTAATTTCTCCATAGCTTTGTCTTTTCCAGAATGTTTTATGATTTAAATAATACAGATGGCTTTTCAAATTGGCATCTTGGTAATTTGCATTTAAAATTCTTCCATGGTTTTTTCCTGGCTTGATAGCTTATTTATTTTAAACATTGACTAATATTCCATTGTCTGATGTACCACAGTCTATTTATCCATTCACTTACTGAAGAAATTTTTGACTGCTCCAAGTTTGGGCAATTATGAATAAAGAAGCTATAAGCTTCTGTATTGGAGAAGGCAATGGCACCCCACTCCAGTACTCTTGCCTGGAAAATCCCATGGATGGAGAAGCTTGGTAGGCTGCAGTCCATGGGGTCTCTGAGAGTCGGACACAACTGAGCGACTTCACTTTCACTTTTCACTTTCATGCACTGGAGAAGGAAATGGCAACCCACTCCAGTATTCTTGCCTGGAGAATCCCAGGGACGGGAGAGGCTGGTGGGCTGCCAGACGTCTATGGGGTTGCACAGAGTCGGACACGACTGAAGCGACTTAGCAGCAGCAGCAGCAGCAAGCTTCTGTATGGGCTTCCATGGTGTAGACAATAAAGACTTTGCCTACAATACAGGAGACCCAGATTTGAACCTTGGGTTGGGAAGATCCCCTACAAAAGGGAATGTCTATTCACTCCAGTATTCTTACCTGGATAATGCCATAGACAAAGGATCCTGGCAGGCTATAGTCCACGGGATGGCAAAGAGTCAGACACAACTGAGGAACACACCACAAGCTTCTATGTGCAGACATTTTTGTGGACATAAGCTTTCACCTTCTTTGGTTAAACGTAAACACCTTTGTTTTCGATTCCTGAATTTGGGGCTGGAACTTGATGCAAATATAAATAGGATATTAGGGAAAGGCTTCACTGTGAAATTTGCATTTGAGAAAAGACAAAGATGTAAATGATATGAGGCCATGAGTCATAAGAACACCTGAGAGAGACTGTTACTGATAAGGAAGGATGGATATAAAATCCCCATAGCTGAAGGCTGCCTGGGCTACTAAAGAAACCTCAAGGAAGCCAGTATAACTAGAAAGAGTGAAGAGGAAAAGTAATAGGAGAAAAGTGTCAGAGAGATAATTGGGGACTAAGTCATAGTGGACTTTGTAGGACTTTTAAGGACTCTGGCTTTTATTTTGAATGAGACTAACACCTATCAGAAGGTCTTGATCAGAGGAGTGATGCGATTTAATGCACAGCTTTTTTTTTTTTTTTTTATGTGTTCAAAATAAATTTTATTCATGACTATGACACCAGAGGGCCAAATGGGGCTCTTTTGACATTCTAAATTTGATAGTTTTGCACACAGAGTTAGGAAAAGCCAGCTTGATAAAATATTTTTTCAGAATTCTAAACTTAAAGAAACAAAAGTCCTTTTAGGAGTAGCTTGCATTTATCTCCCTGTTTCTTTGAGATGTAATTGTTCTACCTGATCTTAGGAGTTTTTTTGTTTGTTTTTCTCCCCCCTGAGTATTGATATCTTGGTCACCGCCATTAGGAAGGTACACATATGTTGCACATCTGACAATCAGTCAGATGTTCTGAGCAGCTTTTTGGCTGTGCCAGCTTTCAGAGACCTTTGTCATCTTAATGCACAGCTTTAAAGGAACTTTCTTTCTAAGGCCTGAGGCATTAGAAGGAGGCAAAAGTGTACATACTGTGGTTAGTTGGAGGCAATTTCTATAACTCGGTCAAATACCATGCTGTCTAGACCAGGGACCAGGAAAGTGTGAGAAGTTTAGATTTTGTGTATATTTTGAACATAAGCTATGTCAATACTTACACCAACCATAGCCTTTGCTATGCAACCGAATGCATTTTCTGGAGCATTGCTAAGAACCATGTAACTGCATTGTCAGTCAGGTTACAATAAACAACATTTTGCCAATACATACATCCTTACAAGATTTGAAAGGCAGAAAAAGAGAAGGAATGAATCATTATTTTTCTCCCACACCAACTTGCACATTTATGAGTAAATATCATCTATGAGGTTTGAAAGTTCTCTGGTAGAGACCTGGCAATCACTGGTTTTAGTGCTCCAGGCAGCTGAGACCATCAGAACTGACTTTTCTTCAGCTCATGTGTTCCTGGATCTCATGACCTCTTGCAGCATATTTTTATGATTGGTAGTGGTGGCACCTTTTGTTTTTTGTTTATTCTGATCTGTGTCATTTTATTTCCCAACATGCTCAGCAGACAAGTAATTCAATGTGCTGTCCGCATACAACTAATGGTTGCCAGCAGAGATATATGGATGACACTGGGCAGTTACTACTGGCCACACAGTGAAGCGTATTTGGACATCATGATAAGAATTTGAAATGTATTTCTAAATCACTGACAGATTACAAGCAGTGACACAGCAAGATCATATTAGCATTTTGGAATATTAAATCTAGCAGATAACAGAAGATAGATTGAAGAGAAACAGCAGTTCAAAAGTGACTATAATAATCTGATGAGATTATTACAGGTGAGAAATGAGAACCAGACTAAGAAAGACATTAACATTGCTGCTTGATAACACAGGGAAGCTAGGAAGAATAATAAATTAAGTGCAGCAGCCCAAGAGTTTTTTTTTTTTTTTTTTCACACTGTTGAGTCTGTGTGCAAGATATCTGGTGGGTGTAGTGATCAGTAGCACAAACTCTGAAACTGGAGAATGAATCTCACTCTGTTATCTCTTGACTATAAACCCTTGTGTGAGCTCCCTCATCTCTGTTCACCCCAGTAGATGCTTTGTGAGTATACTGGGAGGATTCAGTGAAATGATGACATGATGTATAGAAATTATCTGTACACTGTCTGGAACATAAGGAGCATTTTATACTTAGCTGTTGTGATGGAGATTGTGAGAATGAATCTGATACTGATGGTTGTAATTCAAGCTAGAAAATAAGTTATGAAATTGTATATATAACATTGAATTAGGATGTAGATTCAAGTTAGAGGTTGAAAACACATGTGACACATAAACAATCAGGATCTACAAGGCAAACCAGGCTAGCAAACTGTCTCCTCTTGGTATAATCAAGAACACTTAACCCGAGTAAAGAAGATAAGTTGGTTATTGAACTGAATTGTGGGGATGTAGCATCCCAGTGGTAAAGAAACTGCCTGCCAGTGTAGGACACTTAAGAACCATGGGTTCAATCCCTGGGTTGGAAAGATACCCTGGAGAAGGAAATGGCACCCATTCCAGTATTCTTTCCTGGAGAATCCCTTGTACAGAGGAGCCTGACAGGCCACAGTCCATAGCATCTCAAAGAGTCGGACACGATTGAAGTGACCTAGCACACACACATGGCATCAAGTCACCATTTTTAATCATCTGGTTTTGGCTTACCAGCTCAATACATTAACTGAGCTCCTGAAATAATGAGTTTAATAACAGATCATAAAAATTATGATTATTTTTAAAATAATTAAATAAATCTAAAAATTATTTAATTAAAGTAAATTTTAATCAACATCCACAAACTACATTCCACCCACTCACCTATTAGGAAATTACATTACATTTTGCTATATTTACAGGGTGTGGCTATCATTCCTTAATGTAGCATTTGTGAATGTCATGGTTCTTATGTTTATCAAAGCAAAATAATTATGTGATCATGCAGACATTTTAATTTATTGATCCTGTTTTCAATATACTGTTTCAGGAAAGCATTAAAAACCATACTTGTGCAAATTATGCAGGTGGAGTTGAAATCATTATGAGGTGAAAAAACTGTATATATTATTTTCTCATAGTTCTTCTTGGATTTTTGATCACTGAAGTATCCTGATCAAACAGCATAGGAACTGTGGAAGAGTGCTTTTAATTATCAGTCTTTGTATGACCTTTTCCAAATTTCCCTAAGGTAGTGTGCTCATCTATTTCTAAATTAAGTTTTCCTATGTTGTATCCTTAATTATGAGTGGAATTTGAATTTTTTATTTCTTATAATACTTTTCTCCTTTTTAATCTGATGCATCACACTTTGAGGTGGGTGATGACCCAGAGCTACTTAAAAATAAAGCAAGATAGTAATACAGGTATAATAATGAGAGCTTACAGTAGCTTAAAATAGATATACTAGTCAGTTGCAAAAATCAAATTAAGTGTATCTATGTGTGTTCATTTGGAAAAGAGAAAGTAAAGTAGAATTTATTGTCTGATAGAGTTAATCTATTTCTTTTATGGAACTCATTTTCACATAGGCCCAGTGCACTGTTGGTCACGTCCAACTCTTAGCTACCCCATGACTATAGCCCGCGAGGCTCCTCTGTCCGTGGAATTCTCCAGGTAAGAATACTGGAGCAGATTGCCATTTCCTACTGCAGGAGATCTTCCCAACCCAGGGATCGAACCTGCATCTCCTGTGTCTCCTACACTGCAGGCAGATTCGTCACTGCTGGTTCATATGCGAAGCTCCAGTTTCACATAATACCATGTTAAATGTCTCCAGTACAAGAAATAATGGAGAAAGTTAGACCAATAACTTCATCAGATAAGAAAAATGTCTATTAATCGGTAATTCAGGTTAACCAAATAAAAGAGAGGTGGTCTTTATGTGACTTCACAGAATCATTTGATTGTTTGAACAAGATTACTCATTTCTTTGGCAGTCTAGTCATTGTTATCTGGGGGCAGAAAACTTCTGGGATAAATTATGTGATCTAAGTTAGAATGAAGTTTAATTAAGTAATTGCAGGTTGAAAAAAAGAAATATTATAAGGGTTAAATTCAAAGGAAAACAGTTTCATCAAATACTAACAAGGTAGCATCACACAGCTTTTCTTTCTCATATTTAGATCCTACATTTAGATTACCACTACTCTCTCAGTGCTTATTATTACACAGCCAGGAGATTGGTTTCTGGACCCCTACGACTGACACCAAAATCTAAGGATGCTCAAGTCCCTCACATAAAAGGCCATAGTATTTGCATATAACCTATGCATATCATCCCATGCATTTCAAATAGACTCTAGTTTACTTACAATACTTGTCTATGTGGTGCTCAGTCACATTCAACTCGGTTACCCCATGACTGTAGCCCACCAGGCTTCTCTGTCCATGGAATTCTCAAGGTAAGAACAATGGAGCAAGTTGCCATTTCCTACTCCAGGAGATCTTCCCATGTCTCTTGCATCTCTCTCTCCTGCACTGGCAGAAGGATTCCTTAGCACTACATTACCTGGAAATTCCACTTATAATGCTTAATAATATTTAACACAGTGTACAAATGTAAATGTTATAAATACAATGCAAATAGTTGTCAGCATGCAAGAGCCTAATGTTTGGAACATCCTAGAAGTTTTGTTTTTTTACAGATACTTTTGTTCCATAGTTGTTTAAACCTGCAGGTGCTAAATCTGTAGAAATAAAGGCCTGATTGTACCTATTTTTACTTTCACCAGAAATAGCTCACTACAGATAAGTCATATATATAAATTGTTTTCAATAAATATAATTTCAAGAAAAATAATGTATTAGTGAAATCCTATTTGTTCAGCAAAAAAAGGTACTTGATAAAGAATTTATCTTCAAGGATCTTTATATGTCAGAGTTCTCTAGAGAAGCCAAATAAAAAGGATGTGGTTTGTGTTGCAGTTTGAACCCAAAGGCAGTCTGCTGCCAAAATTCCTTTTTGTTTGTTTGTGTGCTGGTGGGGGCATTGGTCAGACTTTTTATTTTAAGGTTTTCAGCTGATTGCTTGAGACCCACTCACATTGCTGACAGTAATCTCCAATTTAAATGTTGATTTCACCCCCAGTTTCACAAGACTACCTAAGACAATTTCTGACCGAATACCTAGCCACTGTGGCTCAGGAAGTTTGACATAAAGCCTGTGAAATTTTCATCATATATAAATCGGATGGAAATAAAATATCATGCTTTATGTAAGCTATGTGCTTTGTTGCAAAGAAAAGATGCACCATTATTCGTGGGTAGGAAAGTATTTTATGGATTAGTCTTCTCTGATTACTTTGGCGGTAGTGATTTAGTCACTAAGTCATGCCGAACTCTTACAACCCCATGGACTGCAGCCTGCCAGGTTCCTCTGTCCATAGAATTCTCCAGGCAAGGTTACTGGAGCAGGTTGCCATTTCCTTCTCCAGGGGATCTTCCCAACCCAGGGATCAAATACACATCTCCCATGTTGCAGGCAGTCTCTTTATCACTGAGCCACCAGCTTTATTTATTTTTATCAATTATTGTTCAAAGATTAAAAAAAAAACTTTGCATATTTTCTCAACTTTAAATAAAATGTAATTGTCCAGAAAATATACAAAATTTATGTAAAGTTTATATAACATTTAAAGAATAATTGTGCAACCAAAATAATCTAAGGGTTATATAAAGATATTGTTGAAGCTTAAAAAATAAAAATATACTTAGCTTAGGATAGCTAAGCTGGTAAAGAATCCATCTGTAATGCAGAAGACTCTGGTTTAATTCCTAGGTTGAGAAGTTCCCCTGAAGAAGGGATAGGCTACCAGCTCCAAGTATTGTTGGGTTTCCCTGGTGGTTCAACTGGTAAAGAATCTGCCTACAAATGTGGAAGACCTGGGTTCGATCCCTGGTTTGGAAAGATCCCCTGGAAGAAGGCATGGCAACTCACTGCAGTATTTTAGCCTGGAGAATCCACATGGACAGAGGAGCCTGGCAGGCTACAGTCCATGGGGTCGAAAAGAGTCAGGTACAACTGAGCAACTAAATACAGCATGAAGAGATTAAAAGAAAAGTAAAAGTCTAGAGCAAAATCAAATCAATAAAACTTAGTTATATTCACTAGCTTTTGTATTGATCACTAATGGCAGAAATTACCAACCAATTATGAGGTCACAGAGAGCAAAATATAAATGAGGAAGAGATAATTGCTTGTACTGCAACAAATTACATAGAAACCTCAGTTCAGTTCAGTTCACTCAGTCGTGTCCGACTCTTTGTGACCCCGTGAATCACAGCACGCCAGGCCTCCCTGTCCATCACCAACTCCTGGAGTTCACTCAAACTCATGTCCATCAAGTCGGTGATGCCATCCAGTCATCTCATCCTTTGTCATCCCCTTTTCTTCCTGCCCCCAATCCCTCCCAGCATCAGAGTCTTTTCCAATGAGTCAACTCTTCACATGAGGTGGCCAAAGTACTGGAGTTTCAGCTTTAGCATCATTCCTTCCAAAGAATGCCCAGGGCTGATCTCCTTTAGGATGGACTGGTTGGTAGTCCTTGAAGGCCAAGGGACTCTCAAGAGTCTTCTCCAATACCACAATTGAAAAGCGTCAACTCTTCGGCACTCAGCTTTCCTCACAGTCCAAGTCTCACATCCATACATGACCACAGGAAAAACCATAGCCTTGACTAGAAGGACCTTTGTTGGCAAAACATTGAAACCTAGAAAATGCCAAATGTACAGGAAATAAAAATATGTTCTTAGTAGGACAGAATATAATGTAGAAATTTAAATGCCAGATATAAAACTAAAACACTAAGTAGAATAAATGCTATACATTTAGAAAGGTGATAAGCAAGGATTTACCTAAGTTAACAGACAAATGAATAATATATCACATTTGCTTAGGGTTTGAATAAAATATTATGTTTCCCCAGAAGAGGAATAGTGTTATGCTTTGATCCCTTAAACAGCTAACATGACATCTGGAATGTAGCAGCATACTGAAAAAAGTATGTTTATTTGAATTGAATAAACCACAACAAAACAAATATTTCAGGAAAGTGCCATGGAAGGTAGATGTATGGCTGAACACAAGTTAGTTATTTTAATGAAAAGATGATACCATCTTGCTGTAAACAGAATTAGATAAATGCCAGAAAACACAAGTAGAAACTTTTAACATGGTAAAAATCAAAGCTTAATTTGAACATTATGGAGCAATTTACACATGGAAGCATTCAAGAAAAATAATTTTGAGTTGAAGCCATTCACAAAGGATTTCAAGTAAAATGCATCATTGACATGTTTGAAAGGATATTTCCTGTAAAGTCCAAAATAAAAACAGTACTGCAAAAATCATTGTAAAAATTTGATGAAATAATTACATAAAATATTTATAAAAGAATAACAGGAAAAATAGAATTTATATTCCCCCAAAACCAAAATACTGAAGAAAACCATTCTGAAAATGATTTAGTGATTAAAATAAATATTAATCATAGCTACTATTAAAAAATAAAAAGAAAAGAAACATTAGCTTCGATATGGAGAAATTGGAACCTTTGTGTACTGTTTGAAATTTAAATGTTGCAATTGCTATAGAAAATAGTATGAGAATTTTTCAAAAAATCAAAACAGAATTGCCATATGATTCAGTAATTCCACTGGCTTATACACACCCCCAAAAGTTGAAATTAGGGTCTCAATGGGGTATTTGTACACCCATGTTGGATGCCATGACCGACTCAATTGACATGGGTTTGGGAGGACTCCGGAAGTTGGTGATGGACAGGGAGGCCTGGCGTACTGCGGTTCATGGGGTTGCAAAGAGTCGGACAGGACTGAGCAACTGAACTGAACTGAACTGTTCATGGCAGGATTATTTACAAAAAAATTTGAGTACAAATTTTGATGTTGAAATCCAATAATTGCACTTTTTTTTCCTGTACTCCTATTTCTTAGTCACTTTTATGTTTATGTCACCCTGCAGTCTGAAGCCCTGCTCCTTTTGTGAACTGTTTCCATCATGCCAAGGGCATATCAAGAGACCACCATGGACAGCTGCATGTACATCTCTAGCACATTAGACCTGGCAGTATTTGCCCCTAGCCACTTAGGGCTTTCCAGATGGTGCTAATGGTAAAGAATTCGACTGTCAATGCAGGGGATACATGAGATGTAGGTTTGGTCCCTGGGTCAGGAAGATCCTCTAGGGGATGAAATGACACCCCACTCCAGAATTCTTGCCTGGAAAATTCCATGGGCAAAGGAGTCTGTTGGTTTATAGTCTATGGGGCTGCAGAAAGTTGGGCATGACTGAGAATTTATGTTCAAGTATAATTTGTTTTATCATATGCATTATATCCATGAAGTAAGGACATTACCTCTAGAAAGAGTTTTGGAAGGAGAGACAGGTTATCAATGGTAATCTTTTACCTCTAATGATGTGTTCAAGGGAGAACTCTGTTCACTGAACATTCATGCTATGTACTGTTAGAATCCACTAAGGCATAAATTGTTGTTGTTGTTCAGTTCCTAAGACATGTCCGAGTCTTTGCAACCCCATGGATTGCAGCATGCCAGGTTTCCTTGTCCTTCCCTACCTCCTTAAGTTTACTCAAACTCATGTCCATCAGTGATGCCATCCTACCATCTCATCCTCTATTGCTCCCTTCTCCTGCCTTCAATATTTCCCAGCATCGTGGTCTTTTCTAATGAGTCAGCTCTTCGCATCAGGTGGCCAAAGTGTTGGAGCTTCAGTTTCAGCATCAGTCCTTCCAATGAGTATTCAGGGTTGATTTCCTTTAGGATTGACTGGTTTAATCTCCTTGTGTTCAAGGTACTCTCAAGACTTTTCTCCAACACCACAATTTTGTGGTCAGCCTTCTTTATGGTCCAACTCTCACATCTGTACATGATTACTGGAAAAACTATAGTTTTGACTGTATGAAACTGTTGGCAAAGTGATGACTCTGCTTTTTTATACACTGTCTAGGTTTGTCATAGCTTTTCTTCCAAGAAGCAAGTGTCTTTATTTCATGGCTGAAGTCACAGTCCATAGTGATTTTGGAGCCCTAGAAAATAAGGTCTGCCACTGCTTCCACTTTTTCCACATCTATTTGCCATGAAGTGACGGGACTGGATGCCATGATCTTAGTTTTCTGAATGTTGAGTTTTAAAGCAAAAGTAGGATGCATAAAAACTAGTTCTGTCAGATCCAGCCCAGTTTACATATTGCAGTTAATAATAAGTAGGTCAAATAATGTACTATCTGGAATAGAGACTGTAAAGAATGAGATTAGCAGAAATAAGCCAGCTCTATTCCAGGCAAACCAAGACTTTTCACTGTGAACTAGGACATCTAATCCTCTAATTAATACATCGAAAATGGTGTGTGTGTGTGTGGGTGTGGGTGTAACTACAAGAGAAGGCTAGTTAGACAAGACCTCTATGAGGAGGTTACATTTGATAAGCAGCCAACTTTTGGATGCATGGACAGATACAATCAGGGGCCACACAAGAGTACAACAGATTTAATCCAAGAGTAAAATAAGTATGTCTGAGAACAGAACGTTGATTGGAGACAGAGAAACAAATGAGGGCATGAGTGATACATAGCGAGGCACTAGAGGCAAACAGAGATCAGATCATATGCAAATACAATTGACTCCTATTTTGGTTTTAAAAATAATTGGAACAGAGCCACATCCATTTGTCATGTGTTCTCTATCGGTGACATAAGAACACTGCTGAGCAGTGGAGACAGACATCCTATGACCTGCAATATACAAAATATTTACTATGAAGCTTTTTATGAAAAAATTTAACCAACCTGCCATCTAGAGCATGGATATAGTTGCATGTCACTTAAAGGGAATAATACACAAGTGAAAACAAATATCTTGATAAAATGTTACACTGAATTTCTAAAATATATTTTCTTCAATGATAACAGAGTTTTTAATACCCTAAGGAAAATGACTGAATGGCTATATTTGGCAATGCAATTATGGTGTTTGTTAACTAGATGATAAATAAAAGACAAAAATTCCAATGAATAAGTTTGATGATAATCATAAATTCTACATATGGGAATTTTAGTTATGATAATTTTTGAGTACATGAATGAAAAAACAATCTAATATACTCCTTACCTGACTGTCAAGAAGCAAAAACATAAGCATACAATACCTCTAGATTTGTTAAAGCTTAGTATGTCATTTTTTCCACTATATGTCTACTTACTTAAAATACATACATAAGAAATAGTATTATTAATAGTTGGTAGGTGGGATTTTTAAATTTTGTGCTATGAACAGAAAAATACTTAAGAAATAAAGTTGAAACATATAGTTTAAATAAATTATTGTTTCATTTTAATAGTTTTACAGTGAACATTTATTTCATAGAGAATCATTAAACATGAGTGCATTTTAAGCTCTGGAAATGTAATATTATTTCAATTAAAAATCTCAATCAGATAAAAATAAATTTTGCTTTAAAAACTCAAAAGCGACATTCTTCCCCTCATAATTTTAGCCAATTCAGTAGCATTAGCATTTTTCCATTCAATTGAAAATAATGCAAGACAAAGCAAAGCAGAAATCCTTGCCAAGTTTCAATTGGCTTTACACTTAGAACACAGATAAGCTTGTCTACTCAAAATGAAATATTTTTCCTTGTGCAGATTACATTTCAATGCATCAATGCATCTCTAGATAAGATAGCTCATTTTGTTTTCTGCCAATCTTCTGCTTAATGTCCATTTCTCAACTTCATTAATAACCATGCCAAACAAAAATTCACCTTTAAAATATTTTATAGAAATATGCGTGATTATTCTTCTAGTGACAGGGATTCTAAAGTGGTAATAACAGTTTAAAGGATCACCATTGTTTGAAATACACATCTGGCATTTATTCCTTTCTTTTATAACAGACCTATTTCTCACTTTGACCACTGGAGGCTCACTGACAGGATTTGTTGCTGGACACCAAGAGTCACTCACTGTGTGAGTTTGGGCAGGTTCTTCAATTTTTCTGTGTCCATCTACTTATCTCTGCTGCTGCTGCTGCTAAGTGGCTTCAGTCATGTCCGACTCTGTGCGACCCCAGAGACGGCAGCCCGCCAGGTTCCCCCGTCCCTGGGATTCCCCAGGCAAAAATACTGGAGTGGGTTGCCATTTCCTTCTCCAATGCATGGAAGTGAAAAGTGAAAGTGAAGTCGCTCAGTCGTGTCCAACTCTTCACGACCCCATGGACTGCAGCCTACCAGGCTCCTCTGCCCATGCGGTTTTCCTGGCAGGAGTACTGGAGTGGATTGCCATTGCCTTCTCCGATTTATCTCTAAAATAGGGAAAATATTAATATCTCATTAGTTTGTGTGGCTTATAAAAAAGCCAAGGCATGTACCACATGTGCCACACTTCATTTTATTAATAAAGATTGCTTTCTACCTCCTTACCCATTCTCGAACTTCCTAATTTAGTTTCTTTTCAATATTGCATTTATATACTTATTAAGTATTTCTTTTTATATGTGATCTGGGCTCTCTACAGATATAAAATCTGAAAATTTGTTGTAAGTGTAAATGCATTTTTGAGATTGAATATAGGGATGCATACTGGGTATTGGCTGGCAATATATAAATATTCATAAAACATAGAAATGTGTATATTCAACTCTATTTAGAGAATAAGCCATGGTTTTAAAGGAACAACTGTGTAAAGCAAATTTATGCCAGCTATTTTGCCAGTGGGGTTTGAAATTATTCCATCTCTATTTGTGCTCATTATGAAGCAAATTATATAAATTTATCTTTCATTTCATTATTTCTGTCTTCAGATTTCTATTATCATTTGACTTTTTCATTTCATCACCTAGTGTGGTTTTTCATAGTTCTCCCATCTAAATAGTAACCAGACCCAACCCTGCTTAGCTTCCAAGATCCGATGGAATTGGGCACTTTCAGGGTGGTATGGCTATAGACTGATTTCTCATAGTTCTAATAATTTTTTGGCAAATTTTCCTAGTCAATTTTTATATTATCCTGTTCATTTACTTTCATTTTTTCTCTTCTTTCTTTACATAATTATTTTAATAACCGATGTTTTATACCTGTCATAGTATTCTACTACTTTATCTGGGCTTCTCTGTTGGCTCAGATGGTAAAGAATCTGCCTGCAATGCAGAAGACCCAGGTTTGATCCCTGGGTTGGGAAGATCCCCTGGAGAAGGGAATGGAAACCCACTCCAGTATTCTTATCTGAAGAAATCCATGGGCAGAGGAGCCTGAAGGGCTATAGTCTGTGGTGTCACAAAGAGTCAGACATGACTGAATTTACTAACACTTTCACTTTTTCACTTTAACTAGAGTTGCTAATTATTCCAATAACTGTCCTCACTACACAGACATTTCTTGGCATTTTCAGCTCTTAAAGATTTCAATTTTTTTCCCCAAAAACTTGAATATGTTTTCTAACATTGTGTGTTTTAATGTGGTTGCTGTTAGAGATAATTTTGCTATTTTTATGTGATCAAAATATAAGATAGCTCATTATATATTATTCTGATTTAATCCTTATAAGAGTGTCTTTCTTCTCTCTTTCCATGCTTTTTCTACTACCTTGCCTTTCACAGTTTTAATTTTAAATGTAAGAAATTTAAAGCACATTTACTTGAATGTTGTCAATTTTAAGTATATTTTTGAAAGTTAGTTTTAAAATAAGTAATATGGAAATATTAACCAAAAGGTAATGTTTGTGTATTGCCAGTATATACAAGATTGAGATGCTCTGCTGAAAAGAACCACTGATATAAGCATGTTTATCTATTGACCCCAAATCCTCTAACATCCCCAAACTTATAGGAGAGTAGATTAAAATTTCATCTAACAGAGTTTAAGCAAATAAAAATTCACATTTTTAAAGATAGGAGCTGTCATCCCTGAAGAATTGAATGTATTGTTAAGTTTGGAAATTAGATAACCAAGAGTGGTGGAATGATGCTTAAATATGGAGAAACAGGGTCCTCAGGTGTGTAATAGCATGCTTCTTCATGTGTGTAATTGCTTGGGATAGGGTCAGTGGGAGAAGAAAGATAAAAGCACAAGGAAGAGATATGAAGTGCATTTACATACAGCTCATGTTTACTTATTTTCCTTTGGAATTAGAACATACTGAAATAGTTTTTGAAGTAGTTTTGGAAATAGTTTTAGAGAAAAATACTAGTAGAAGAGCAAATAAATAGGGAAAAAATAATGAAATAATCTATAAGAAAATAGTTTTATGTTGTTGTTTAGTTGCTAAGCCATGGCAACCCCATGGACTGCAATCTTCCAGACTCCTCTCTCCACGGGATTTTCCAGGCAAGAATACTAGAATGGATTTGCCATTTGCTTTTCCAGCGGGTTATTCTGACTCAGGAATTAAACCCATGTCTCCTGCATTGGCCGGCAGATTCTTTACTACCGAGCCACCTGAGACTTTAAACATTTGGATATACTTGTGTCCCATATAATTTAAATATTTTCCACTTTCTGTGGTACTGAAGTTACATCAGTAAACCTGTCGTTCATATTTTTTATGTCCCTGTAATACTGAGTTGGCCAAAAAGTTTGTTCTGGTTTTCTGTAAAGTCTTACAGAAAAACCCAAAGGAAATTTTGGACTAACTCCATATCTCGTCTCATAGTATCCATTTCATGACCTCTAAGTGTTGAAAAACCTTATTAAGCCTGGAAATTCTGCAAGGATGTTTCTCTTCCTATTTCTGTCCCACCACCATCTTATAGGTTTTCAGCTCACTCCCACTTTTTATTAATAGTTGAGAATGAATTTTTTAGTTGTTTTTTTCTAATGATCTAGTTCCTCACTTTTCAACTCGCATTCATATTAAAATATAGTCACCTGTATCAGATGATTAATCTTTAAAAGATGGTATTTTAATCAGGTTGGCATATTGAGACTATAAATGAAAAAGCAAGAACTGAGCCCGAGTATCCACATGAGATTTAAATACAGGGATTAATGTTGACTCCATGGATGGAAGACATTTAAATGTACCTGCTATTCTCTATACCTACAAAAATACAGCTCAACCCTTTTGTCAGGTAGGAGGCATTAAGAAAATTGGTAACCCTTTAAAATAATTGCGCAATTAATCATTGATGAAAACACTGTTGAAATTCCAAAGAACTAGTTATGACATGCACATTAATACCAAATGAGTTCATCATGATTAATATTGTGACAATAAATACCAGAAGAAATTAATAATGATCAGCTATTATTTTAAAGTCCTGTTACAGAATTCAAATATTTTATCTTGAAATTTAAGCATTTTTAAGGTATAAGGTACATACATGTTTTTATTGTGTGTTTTTATTCAACTTTGTTTAAAGCTTTTGTCTGATAAATACTTATTACTAGATAATATAATTTTTTCTCATTTTGACCCAGTGAGAAATTGATAGGGTATTAGACAAGCAATAGAATTTTTGATTTTTTTAAAAACATTAATTTAATTTTAATATAGAATTTTTTCACTACAAGCAGAGAACTGTATCATTTATTTATTTTTCTTCAAAATGACATTCTTCTTCTCAAATTAAGCATATTTATGTGACTAATAGAATTAAAATTACTCAAGGCAAAGTATATGGCTACTCTAAGTACATAATTTTTCTTGGGTAAAGTTCCTCAGTCAGTTTTAGCCGGGCATCATTACAAGTTGAATCTGTACAAATATTGGGAAGCTTTGATTAGTCAATGCTACTGTTAAGCAAACTGTTTTCATAGGTCAATGACAATTTTAAATTATTGCTTCTTTGTCGGCTCTAATTGTCACTCTTCCTGCAGAAGAATAGTCAAGGAAAATAAACCCTTATCCTGATCCTGCCAGTATAACAGATCACTTTCTCCTAAAATCTCCTTGATCTTTATTGATTTTGTTCTCCTAGTGGTCTTTTGTTACTGTGACCTGTTTTGAGAAAATCTTGGTCCTGCTTCATAGGAACTGGCCTGTCCCACTTTAAAGTGAAAAGTGAAAGTTTAGTCGCTCAGTCATGTCCAACTCTTTGTGACCCCATGGACGGAGGAGCCTACCAGGCTACGGTAAAGTGTCTGCCTACAATGTGGGAGATCCGGATTTGATCTCGGGGTTGGAAAGATTCCTTGGAGAAGGAAATGGCAGCCCACTTCAGTATATCTTGCCTGGAGAATTCCATGGACAGAGGAGTCCATAGGGTCCAAAGAGTCAGAGACAATTGAAGTCACTTAGTACAGCACAGCACAGCACATGGTATGCATTTGTTTTGAATGTCCTTTGAAGCATAGATGTTAGATGTATGTTTAACTGTTTCTCTAGTTCTTTCAAGTGTTATATGTGTGAATTGTTTAAAAGTATTACTGATATATATTTGATGCATACAAAAGAAAATGTGGGCTTCTTGTGTGGCTTAGAATTCACCTGCAAAGCATGAAATGTGGGTTTGATCCTTGGGTGGGGAAGACACCCTGAAGGAAGAAATGGCAACCCACCCTAGTATTCTTGTGGGGAAAATCCCATGGACTGAGAAGTCTGGTGAGCTACAGTTCATGGGGTCACAAAGAGTTGGATGTAACTACACACATGGGCATGTACATATACATCACAAAGACATTAGATTATAATACAAATTAAAAACCCAAACAACACATTGCCCAATCCAAAAACTTAATGTCTATTCATCTATTTTTTGAAAGCAAATCAATTTTACAGATCTTTACTGGCTTTAGTAATTCATGAATCAGACAGTGTTATAATCTAACAGATAAAAAGAAGCTTCAAAGAGCTATACAAAATGAAAGACACTTACAAGCAGAAGAAAGCAGGAACAAGGAAGTCACATCAGGCCAGAGAGCAGGTTGGCTTTGCAAGGCTGCTTTTTTAACAGGGAATGATGGGGGGTTATCTGGCAGGTTATGTAACTAGTGTCAATCTAGGAAGGCAGTTCCTGATCAGTCTATTTAAGCCTCCATTTCTGGAAAACAAAACTATAATTAAGTCTTGGTTTGGTGAAGTGGGTCTTAGATAACAAGTGTCTCCATTTGGGGCTTGTCTTCTTTCTAACAATAGGCATATATACTGAGGCTTGAATTCTAATTTTGCAGTTATTTTTTCTTAACACTATGAAACTGTTATTTATTGTGTTCTAGTTCCTGTTTTACAGAAAAGGACACTGCTGTCAGACCCATGTTGTTATTTACTAGAAGATTGCATTTTTCTCTGGTGACATTTTAGTCCTTTGTGTAGAAGAACCAATTACCAATGAACCTTAACAGCCCTGATTTTGACCTCTTTCCTAAACTGATAAACAAAGCTTTTTTTGGAGCAAGACAGAGTCTACTATGTAGGTTAAAACTTAGCTTATAACCTTTAAATTTTTTCTTTCCATTATATGGAGGAAACATTCTAATACTAGGCTTTTCAAACATTAATCTTAGGCCTATATCATTACACAAAATCATCACCCAAGAAAAGACCTAGCCCAGAAACATTTATACATAGAAGCAACTATTACATAGTCTTTGTAACTTAATACTATTTTGTGAACAAGACTCAAAGAAACATGAACAAAACAAGACACGTGAAAGACAAAAATGAAACACAAACACATATGCATACACTCTGGATTAAAGAAAATAAAAACTGATTTTAAGAACTGAATAAAATTTTAATTAAAAATTTCATGAATTTCAAGAGAATTATCCTCCATAAATTAAGAGCATGATGCTCTTTTTATATTTAGAGGGAATATTTGGAGAGAAAAATAGAAGCAGTGATAGAGATGAAGAATGTTACTAAAGTAATATAAAATTAAATTTGGCTTTCTGACTCCTGGTCTTAAATGGACACAAGTCACTGTTAAAGGAGTAAACAAAAGACTAGCAGAAATAATATAGAAATATAATAACTCGTCTCCTTGATAATAGACTTCCTATTGTTTTCTTATATTTAAATTTGAAATAAAGCTATTTTCTTAATAAGCAGAACTATAATTTTATGGTGTGGTACTAAAACCATCTCTCTCTCTCTTTTTTTTTTAACTTTCAGTTCAGTTCAGTTCGCTCAGTCATGTCAGATTCTTTATGACCCCATAGACTGCAGCACTCCAGGCCTCCTGTCCATCACCAACTTCCAGAGCTTACGCAAACTCATGTCCATTGAGTCGGTGATGCCATCCAACCATCTCATCCTCTGTTGTCCCCTTTTCCTCCCACCTTCAATCTTTCCCAGCATCAGGGTCTTTTCAAATGAGGCAGTTCTTCGCATCAGGTGGCCAAAATATTGGAATTTTAGCATCAGTCCTTCCAATGAATATTCATGATTTCCTTTAGGATGGACTGGTTGGATATCCTGCTGTCCAAGGGCCTCTCAAGAGTCTTCTCCAATACCACAGTTCAAATGCATCAACTCTTCAGTGCTCAGCTTTCTTTATAGTCCAACTCTCACATCCATACATGACTACTGGAAAAACCATAACTTTGACTAGACAGACCTTTGTTGGCAAAGTGATGTCTCTGCTTTTTAATATGCTGTCTAGGTTGGTCATAACTTTTCTTCCAAGGAGCAGGTGTCTTTTTTCCTTTAGTCAAGCTGAAACTTGAATTTAGAACACAATTCTAATTTTTATTAATATGATATGATTTACATTGTTCTGTGTCCAACATAGCAGGTGAGAAAGACCTGAAAGGAGGGTGGGCACATAATGAAAAGACAGACACATAGAATTTGGCAAGTGGGGAGTCAGGGGCCTTCCTGCTCTCTATGGCAGGAAGACAAAATGGCTCCTTTCAGCCCCAACTTTTTTTGGCAGAAGTCACATGAGATCTTTAAGGAGTAGCTATAATAAGAGTTTGATTAGCACACCATAAAGATGGAGTCAAGTTAGGGCTCTGCTGTTGATCAGGAACATCTTATTTTATTTCCATGGGAACGGGCACAGGGGTAGGCAGTGAAGCGGAGTGGAGAGCACGTCCGGCCCCAAGAATGTCCAGTCCCACATGCTTACTAGGACAGTCATGAGGGTGCAGTTTGCAGCACCCTTGAGTCATGGAGTAGGTTCTGGTCTCTGCTCCACCATGCTGCAACATTAACACAGTGAAATTCTGTGCAGATATGAATGGGGCCTTAAAAATATCAAATTACAATCAGAGTTTTTAATGGAGAAATGAAACACTGCAAAGTTCTTCAATCACAATGTCTTGTCAATTTATCCCCTGCTTCAGAACCAAATTTCTCATTCCCCTGAAGACCGTTAAATGTTTAAGACTATAAAATGGATTAGTTGAAAAATTTGTTTATTTAGTCACAAAGTTGTGTCCAGTTATTTTTCTATCCCATGAAGTGTAGACCACCAGTCTCCCCTGTCCATGGGTTTTTCCAGGCAAGAATACTAGACTGGTTTGCCATTTCCTTCTCAAGAGGTTCAAATAAGGAGATAATACAATATTGTATTTTGAAAACAGCATTAGCCTTTGTATTACAATATTATTGGCAGAATAATGAGAAATGCCAGGTTGGTTTTTATTTTCAGGAATTAATAAAGTATAGTTAAAATAGAACTAATCATAATTAGAAGTTATGAGTACTTCCTAACTGACTGATAGGCATTATGCTTAGCTTTTTATACACAACATACTTATTGGTGGTGTGCTGTGCTTAGTTGCTAAGTGCTGTCTGACTCCTAGAAACCCCATGGACTGCAGCCAGCCAGGCACTTCTGTCCATGTGGATTCTTCAGGCAAGAACACTGGAATGCGTTCCATGCCCTCCTCCAGGGGATCTTCCCTACCCAGGAATTGAAGCCAGATCTCCCCAATTGCAGATGGATTCTTTATCGACTGACCCATGAGGGAAGCCCATACCTATCAGTAGGCATTATTTATTTATTTATTTTTTTGTAATCACAGATATTTTTTCTGTTTTTAATGTGACTGCACTGGGTCTTAGTTCTGTCTCATGAGATCTTCCATCTTCATAGTGGCATGCAAATTCTTAGTTGAGGCATGTGAAATCTAGTTCCCTGAAGTGAAGTGAAGTCGCTCAGTCATGTCCAACTCTTTGCGACCCCATGGACTGTAGCCTACCAGGCTCCTCTGTCCATGGGATTTTCCAGGCAATAGTACTGAGATCAAACCCTGGATCCCTGCAATGGCAGAGTGGAGTCTTAGTCATTGGACCATCAAGGAAGTCCCTCAGTAGGCATTATTGTCCCCCATTTTATATATGAAAATATTCAGGCTCAGAGACAAAAAGTAACATCACAGAGCTCAACATCACAGAGCCAGGATTGGAGGCCAGGTCTGTAAGAATTCAACGTACATTCCCTTAACGTACATTTCTCTTATAAACAAAAGTGCCACAACAATGTATACACACAAATATTTTAAATATTGTTAGTATTATTTCCTTATCATTAATTTATCAAATTTTAAAATATATTTATATTAAATTCCTGTGAGTTACTTGACAATAATAATACTTTCATTTTATTTTCATGGAAGTATATTTGATTAACAATATGATATTAGTTTCAGGTGTATAGCATAGTGATTTAATACTTCTATAGATTATACTCCATTTAAAGTTATTACAAATATTGGCTCTTCTCCCTGTGCTATAAAACATATCCTTTAGCTCATTTATTTTATACTCAGTAGTTTTTATCTCTTATCAACCCCTTCTTGCCCTTCCTCCTTTCCCTGTCTCCACTGGTAATCACTAATCATTATTTTGTTCTCCATATCAGTATGTTTCTTTTTGGCTATATGTATTCTTTTTTAATTTATTTTTTAGATTCTATATATAAGTGAATACATACAGTATTTGTCTTTCTCCGTATAAGTTATTTCACTAAGTATAATAATACCTTCTAAGTCCAGGTAGTTAGGAGCTTGGGTTCTGGAGCTGAATCCAATTTCTGTTTTCAATATTTAATACTTATTTGCTATGGGAAAACTATATGGCTTCTCTACTTTTCTGCATATATAAAACAGATAAAAATAATGCCATCTCATAGTGCCATTTTGAGATCTAAATTAGGTAATGTTAATAAAATACTTAAAACATGAATGGGAAAATATGCACTCTAAAATATTAACTATTATTATTGGACTTCATTCTTTATCCAGCTCTGCAAATTTAAAGTAAAATGATGGACTTCCCTGGTGATGCAATGGGTAAGAATTCATCTGCCAATGCAGGGGATATGGGTTCAATCCCTGGTCTGGGAAGATTCCCCATGCTGCGGAGCGATTTAGCCTTTGCGTCACAACTATTGAGTTCACACTCTAGGGCCTGCCAGTGAACACTAATAAGCCTGTGTTCCACAACCACTGAAGCCTGTGTGCCTGGAACCTGTGCTCCACAGTAAGAGAACGCACTGTAATGAGAAGCCTAAGCAGCACAATTATAGAATAACCCTTGCTCACCAAAATTAGAGAAAAGCCTGCTTGCGCAGCAATGAAGACCCAGACCCTGCACAGTCAAATGAATACATAAATAAAAGTTTTTTTTTTTTTAAAATACAGTAAAATGAGAAAGCACTTTAAGATAGCTATAATCTACTATAAGTATATTGTTGCTATCAAATGAATGTGAAACTGAAAGTCGCTCTGTTGTGTCCAACTCTCTGAGACCCCATCGACTACACAGTCCATGGAATTCTCCAGGCCAGAATACTGGAGTGGGTAAGCCTTTCCCTTCTCCAGGGGACCTTCTCAACCCAGAGATCGAACCCCAGTGTCTCGCATTTCAGGTGGAATCTGTACCAACTGAGCCACTAGAGAAGCCCAAGAATACTGAAGTAGGTAGCCTATCCCTTCTCCAGCTGATCCCTTCCCAACCCAGGAACTGAACTGGGGTTTCCTGCATTGCAGGTGGATTCTTTACCAGCTGAGCTACCAGGGAAGCCTATTACCAAACTAAGTATGGCTTAATAATTATTATAACTGTGTGTTTTTGAAATGAATAGATGCATGGGAGAAATTTGATGAATTTGTTTAAAAAACAAAGTTTCAGATGTGAGTTTCAATCATTTGTACCTAATTAGAAAAATTAAACTCTAAGAAATTTATAAATAAGAAAGCAGTGAGCTATAGCATCCCCCAAAACAGAATCTAGTTTGCTGTATGCTGTAGATTTTTATCCTATAACCATATTACTCTGCAGAAATTTAAATATGAGAGTAAGGTGTAATCAGTGGGACCCACATATTTACTAATAGAAGAATGATAATTAATAGCTTAGCATTTCACCTTTTTTTGTGAACCATAAAATAAAGATGCTCAATATATTTGCCATAAGTAATTTAATAAATTTTAATGACTTTATGTCATTTATATTTTAATTTTATATGCAAAAGAAACAATAGTGTCACCAACTGGTTGAGAAAAAATAATCACTGGGATTAATATAATGGTTATTGATAATTGATTTTGATTAACATTGATTGAGTTTAGTCTTTTCTAATTTATAATAAATCAACCAAAATCACTATTGGTAAGGCAAATTCACATGGATGCTCTCCACACACAATATTGAACTACAAGCAGTGAAATTTCCAGATATGGCAAAGAATATCTTTTTTAGACAGTTTATTTTCATTGTTGTTTTAAAAGAAAAATGCCAAAATAATTGTGGCTTAATATTTGAATCTAAAACTTGTGCTAAATAGCCCTTGAATATGTGTCATTATATCGAGGTTATTACCCAGAACTCATGAGAAATTATCCTCTGTAGATGCAAATGCTAATTTATACTTGTTTATTATTATCATTTAGAAAATTCCTTCTGGTTAGGGACTTTCTTAATTACATATTCTGAACTGCTATTTAAAATGTGCTTTATTTTTCATCAGGACACTTAAATTTATTTTTATTTATTATATTCTACTTGCAGTCTTTGTGGATGAGAATATTCTCCTAAAATAAGCCTTTGAATTTATAAAGAATTTTTTAAATTTGAAAACAGCCTCTGTTGCAACAATAGATGCAAGTAATAAAAGTTGCTAGAATGGAAACCTTGTTAAAGATCACTCATTTTAGGTTTCATTAACATTACACTGGGGATATAACAATGTTAGAAATCAATTTAGGCAGAGTCATTATTCTTCAAATACAAGGCTTTCTAGAAATGTTTATGACCATAATCACATTGTTTTCAGAGTAATGAATTTCATAGGTTTGAAAACACCATTTAGAAATATTTAAATATTATAAAAGTGTTTAGCTCTTACAATGGACATCTAACAAGACAAAATCTTACTATAAGTTCATTTTAACTAAATGTATATGTTTGACATACAAAAAGTAACTCATTTTAGTAGAAGTTTTCTTACTTTATATTTAATTACATCAATTGAGTTCATTAGATCATCAATTTTATTAATCACACAGTATGTTTAGGTTTATTGGAGGATATTTATCCTTTATAAATAATTACATTATCACTACCTCTCCTGCTAGTCAATTAAATTTATTAACATAGCAAAATATTATCTCATTGCAAATAAGAATATAAGCACAGCAGAGTAACATTTGATCTCTCTTTAAATATCATTCTTCCTAAATGGAAGTGGGAAATCAACAATTATTAAGCAGAGAATCAATGCCAGAATAAGCCAATAGAAAAGATGTGGGTAAAGCCTGGAAGATAAATTACAAATATCTACAGGAAATAAAAAATATGCAATTAGCTTTAATAAAGACAAGGACACATTTCAGTAAGTATGTTTAAGAATATCCAGATATGTACGGGAACTCTAACAGATTGTAATCTTGAAAGATGTTTAAAATTTTCTTATTGAATTTCAGAGCAGTCAAATATATATAGAACACATTTGTTCCTTGCTTCTGCTTTAAAATATTTATAGTGAAATAATTTTTAAATTAGAAATAATTTAGAGAGTGGACAACCATATTAGAGGAAAAGTATTGAGCAGAATTTGACAGGTGCCTCTCTGAGTATTAGAAACAGCTCCCCAACTGAACACTTACAGGTTTAAGGAAAAAAAATAGAAAATATAAAGAGTATATTCAGTTAAAGATCTAGTTTCTGGTTACTTTATGGTCTCAAACTTCTGAGAAAAGTATTCCTTCAGGAAACCTATCATTAATACATTTATGACAATGATTAATTCAATATCTTCATCAAAGATACATGTAAATTAACAAGGAAGAAATGGACATCTTGCTTGTATATTTTAAAAAAATAGTGAGATATTGACTGTTTTTCTTTACAGTGATATGGAGTTTGAACTGCTGTTATTACATATATTAAATGAATGTCATAAATTCAGGTGTAAGGAATGGTGGGATTATAAAGTAGTTAGAAATGAATGCCAACCTATGTACCATTATTATAATTTTATTTATTTTGCTCTATTTTGTAAAAAAGAGATGCAAGAATATTTATACAATACTTCAGTGCCAGAGTAGAAATGTCACTAGAAATATCTTAGGTACAAAGGAAAGATTTTAATACTAAGATTTTAAAAAAAATTCAAAATGCATTTCAAAGGAACAAAGCAACTCTAAATTTTAAGACTAATAGTAAAAATTTTGCTTACTTTGCATTTAATTGAAATTATATAATTTTAATGGATATTTAACTTCAATTTTATTTTTATGATGATTGTATTAGTTTTCTATTACTGTTTAATGAAGTACTGCCAAATCTAGTGGCTTAAAACAACAGAATATTATTTCAAAGTTTCTGTTGGTAAGGAATCTGGGTAAGACTTTGTTGGGTCTTGCCTTCAAGACTTCTCAGAGGCTGAAATAAATCAAGGTTTAGACTAAGGTTGGGAGCTCATCTAAAGACTTCTTCTATTTATTGTTTAGTTGCTAAGTTGTGTCCAACTCTTTGCAACCCCATGGATTCTAGCCCTCCAGCCTCCTCTGTTCATGAGATTTTCCAGGCAAGAATACTGGAGTAGGTTGCCATTTCCTCCTCCAGGAAATCTTCCCAACCCAGGGATGAAACACATGTCTCCTGCATCTCCAGCATTGCAAGGGGACTTTTTACCACTGAGTCACCTGGGAAGCCCAATCTGAAGACTTACTTGAGAAATAATGTGCTGCCAAGATCACTCATATCATTGTTGGCAGGATTCAATTTATAGCGTGCCATTGGACTGAGACAGGGATCAAGACCATTCCCATAGAAAAGAAATGCAAAAAAGCAAAATGGCTGTCTGGGAGGTCTTACAAATAGCTGTGAAAAGAAGAGAAGCAAAAAGCAAAGAGAAAAGGAAAGATATAAACATTTGAATGCAGAGTTCCAGAGAATAGCAAGAAGAGATAAGAAAGCCTTCTTCAGCGATCAATTCAAAGAAATAGAGGAAAACAACAGAATGGGAAAGACTAGGGATCTCTTCAAGAAAATCAGAGATACCAAAGGAACATTTCATACAAAGATGAGCTCGATAAAGAACAGAAATGGTATGGACCTAACAGAAGCAGAAAATATTAAGAAGAGATGGCAAGAATATACAGAAGAACTGTACAAAAAAGATCTTCACGACCCAGATAATCACGATGGTGTGATCACTGACCTAGAGCCAGGCATCCTGGAATGTGAAGTCAAGTGGGCCTTAGAAAGCATCATTATGAACAAAGCTAGTGGAAGTGATGGAATTCCAGTTGAGCTCTTCCAAATCCTGAAAGATGATGCTGTGAAAGTGCTGCACTCAATATGCCAGCAAATTTGGAAAACTCAGCAGTGGCCACAGGACTGGAAAAGGTCAGTTCTCATTCCAATCCCAAAGAAAGGCAATGCCAAAGAGTGCTCAAACTACCGCACAATTGCACTCACCTCACATGCTAGTAAATAATGCTCAAAATTCTCCAAGCCAGGCTTCAGCAATATGTGAACCATGAACTTCCTGATGTTCAAGCTGGTTTGAGAAAAGGCAGAGGAACCAGAGATTAAATTGCCAACATCCACTGGATCATGGAAAAAGCAAGAGAGTTCCAGAAAAACATCTATTTCTGCTTTATTGACTATGCCAAAGCCTTTGACTGTGTGGATCACAATAAACTGTGGAAAATCCTGAAAGAGATGAGAATACCAGAACAGCTGATCTGCCTCTTGAGAAATTTGTATGCAGGTCAGGAAGCCACAGTTAGACCTGGACATGGAACAACAAATTGGTTCCAAATAGGAAAAGGATTTCGTCAAGGCTGTACATTGTCACCCTGTTTATTTAACTTATATGCAGAGTACATCATGAGAAACGCTGGACTGGAAGAAACACAATCTGTAATCAAGATCGCTGGGAGAAATATCAATACCCTCAGATATGCAGATGACACCACCCTTATGGCAGAAAGTGAAGAGGAACTCAAAAGCCTCTTGATGAAAGTGAAAGTGGAGAGTGAAAAAGTTGGCTTAAAGCTCAACATTCAGAAAATGAAGATATTGGCATCCAGTCCCACCACTTCATGGGAAATAGATGGGGAAACAGTGTCAGACTTTGTTTTTTTGGGCTCCAAAATCACTACCGATGGTGACTGCAGCCATGAAATTAAAAGACACTTACTCCTTGGAAGGAAAGTTATGACCAACCTAGATAGCATATTCAAAAGCAGAGACATTATTTTGCCAACAAAGGTCCGTCTAGTCAAGGCTATGGTTTTTCCTGTGGTCATGTATGGATGTGAGAGTTGGACTGTGAAGAAGGCTGAGCACCGAAGAATTGATGCTTTTGAACTGTGGTGTTGGAGAAGACTCTTGAGAGTCCCTTGGATTGCAAGGAGATCCAATCAGTCCATTCTGAAGGAGATCAGCCCTGGGATTTCTTGGGAAGGAATGATGCTGAAGCTGAAACTCCAATACTTTGGCCACCTCATGCGAAAGTTGACTCATTGGAAAAGACTCTGATGCTGGGAAGGATTGGGGGCAGGAGAAGAAGGGGACGACAGAGGATGAGATGGCTGGATGGCATCACTGACTCGATGGACGTGAGTCTGGGTGAACTCTGGGAGTTGGTGATGGACAGGGAGGCCTGGAGTGCTGCGATTCATGCGGTCGCAAACAGTCGGACATGACTGAGCGACTGATCTCATCTGATTGGACTGAGGGCTTTGCTTCCTCTTTGTTGTTGTGTTGTGCTCAGTCGTGTCTGATTCCTTGTGACCCCATGGTCGGTAGCCCACCAGGCTCCTCTGTTCATGGTATTTTCCAGGCAAGAATAGTGGAGTGGGTTGCCATTTCCTTCTCCAGGGGATCTTCCCGACCCAGGAACTGAACCCATATCTCCTGTATCTCCTTCATTGGCTAGCATGTTCTTTATCATTGCACCTCCTGGCAGCAACTTCCTCCCTGGCTCTTGGCTATTGGTTGCCCTGAGTTCCTTACCATGATGGACTCTCCGTAGAGCGACTCACTACGTGGCAACTTGCTTTATCAGAGCAAGCATGTGAGGAGAACCAGAGATAGAGTGCAGGAAAGATGGAAGACGTCTCTCACTGTCTAATCTCAGAGGTGGTCCAAAAGCAGTTTAATAGTAATCTACTCATTAGAAATAAATCTCTCAGTCCAAGCCACATTCAAAGGGAGGGGGTTGATTACACAAGGACCTGGGGGTCAGGAAGCAGGAATCATTGGACGCCTGTTTACAAAATTGCCCATCAGAAGACTGAAGTTAATTCAAAAAGCTGCTCTTGAAATTAACTTAAACTTTATTTTGCCAATCTGTTTTTTCCCCATTAACTTATTATGAATTCATGATAAGAAATTTCAGTGTTTCTCTACTTATACCCTGTAAGTATTTTTATTAAGATTTCCTAAGCTGTATATTGGACAGGGAAGCCTGGCAAGCTGTAGTCCATGGGAATCACAAAGAGTTGGACACAACTGAGTGACTGAACAACAACAACAAGCTATATATTTCTTTTCAATACTATTTTTCAGTGCTACCAGTAGTGTGCTAGTAGATGATTAACAAGGAGCTCTCTGAAAATATTGTATGAGTTTATTATTTTTTGATACTGATATAGAAGATATATAGGGCATAATTTACAAATAACAAAAATACAATACTCTATTGTGATTCCACATAGCCAATTGATTTTCACAGAATGCTTTTATTGATTTTTTTGTGACCTCTTATATCTGTAGCAAACTTATCTTTGCAACTTCATTATGATTTTTAAAAAACAGGCTAAAAATAAATGCAAGGAAATCACTCATATCATTGATAAATGAGTGTGCTTTGGCAAGAATATTATTTAATAATTTTCCTTGTTTAGAAAAAGGATAAGAGCAAAATTAAATTTCATTCTGGAAATTCCCTCATTAATTGATGGTATCAATGGGTTGTTTGATGAATCAGATGATAGTGTTTTGTTTCAGAGGAATATTTTCTCTTTTGTATTTGTGTGTGTTTATCTGGGTGCAATAGTCACCATGTAATGACTGCAAATATCTGCATTATTAACATTTTCCCAACACTTTCTTAAGTCTAGGCAATCAACAAAACAGTGAAGCAAGTATAAGTGATGGTATAAATATTCCCATCATGCGCTCAATCTGCCAACATGATGTCACTTAATACAGAGTTGGAATGAATCACAGTAATACAATTGTTTGTATTTCACTATACAGTGAATATTTGGAATATTTATCATCTTTGCTTTTGGTACTATATAATTGTGTATTTATATAATTTAATTTTAAATAGTAGTCATTTTTAAAACAAATGCAAAATTTCTGAAAATTTAGTAATGAACTCTTCATAAGCCAGTATAACCCGGCTCCACATATACACCTGTTTTTTAATATCATTTTTTAATATATATATGTATATATATAATGCTTTGAAAAAAAGACTGCTTGCATCTTGCTCATAACATTTTCTGCCAAAGTAAGTAGTACATTAGTAGACAATCATTTGAGAAAAGTAAGAATTCCCACTTGTATTTTTCATTACTATATAATTTATTTCAACAAAATGAATGAAAATAAATCTTTGCTACAATTATTATCAAGCCAATTATCATATGAAAACATGAAGAAGGTAGAGGTCATGGGCATTTACCAACTCTGCTTACCCTCAAATTGTCCCCGGTTCCTTTCTTGTAAATTAAACTGTTTATCCCATTTGGCTGTTGACAGAATTAAGTGACTTAATATAGTCAAGGATACACTGGGAAATGTATGTATCAGTTCAGTTCAGTTCTGTCTGACTCTTTGCAACCCCATGGACTGCAGCACAACGGGTCTCCCTGTCCATCACCAACTCCTGGAGTTTACTCAAACTCTTCTCCATTGAGTCGGTGATGCCATCCCACCATCTCATCCTCTGTCATCTCCTTCTCCTCCTGCCTTCAATCTTTCCCAGCATTAGGATCTTTTCAAATGAGTCAGCTGTTCACATCAGGTGGCCAAAGTTTTGGAGTTTCAGCTTCAACATCAGTCCTTCCAATGAATGTTCAGGACTGATCTCCTTCAGGATGGACTGGTTGGATCTCCTTGCAGTCCAAGGGACTCTCAAGAATCTTCTCCAACACCATAGTTCAAAAGCATCAATTATTCTGCTCTCAGCTTTCTTTATAGTCCAACTCTCACATCCATACATGACCACAGGAAAAACCATAGCCTTGACTAGACGGACCTTTGTTGGCAAAGTAATGTCTCTGCTTTTGAATATGCTGTCTAGGTTGGTCATAACTTTTCTTCCAAGGATTAAGCAACGGACACCAAGAAAGCAATAACTGCCTCAACAAATATGACTCAGTGATTACTTCAGAGAATCCCTGTGTCATTTTGAGGAATGATCTGCTTTTATACCACAACTCCTGAGACCTCCATATGTAAGTATAACCCAAGACATAGTCATTTGATGAGATGGCAGCTAAGTTATTTATCTGAAGTGCAGAGTGTGGAGCCAGAGCTCAGAACAGATTCTGATGCAGCAGTAATACCTCATTCAAGGAAATACCAGATTTTATACCATTCCAGTTTGAAACACTTGGGACAAGCACATTCTTCAATGCAGAGAAACAGGCTCAACAAATATTCATGGAATTTAATATTCATTCCCTAAAGCAAAATAATTCTGCCATGGTAAAATAAGCAATCTCTTTCTATATTGCAATGGCAATATATATCAATATCTTGAAATGTATTGCCTATGCAATTCACAATATGTGGCTCTAGTAAATCAGCTCTAATTCCAAATTTATCTGAAATAAACTTCAACTTGTCAATGCTAAAATGTTCTGTAAGCATCAAATAAAAAATAACTGCAAAATTTATATCCTATCATTTTACATGTAGTAGAATAAAACTTATTATGTTAAGTACTTTGCATCAAGACAGACAGAGCAGTTTCAGCTAAGCTGCACTTTGGAGCCTATATGACCATATCTGTAAAGATTAGAGCTCTCATTAAAACTGTTTCTAACAATCGCTAAGACATATTCTCCTATTCAATATATAAACATCAGATTTTAAAAAATTTTTTTGTTAGTTCATACATATGGAAGATAGACTTGTGGCAAGCCATGCTATTCTAAATGTAACATGAAATTAAATCCCATTAATAAGATATTAATATAAAATTGGTCATTACAAATCAATGACTAAAATTTAAGATCAGTAAGAATTAATTTCCAATTTGGAAATACATTGAAATGCATGTGTTGCTTTGTCAAGAACAATATTATCAGATAATTAGGATAGCTCACTAAGGGTACAAATTATGTCACAGATAGGAAAAAGATTGTTGAAAACGCACTTCAAGATGAATTTGTGGCACCCATAATGCATATCCTTAATCAATATCCTACCAATTCCAATTTGAGGTGTCACAGAATGTATTTTATTCACCAATTAGAGGGACAAAGCGTAGTGGCTTACATTTCATCTCTCTTAATTCTCTGGTTTTGGACAAGTACTTAACTTGTAAGTGCTTCAATTTCCTTATCTGTAGAGAAAAAATCATTATAGGATTGAATTTAAAGGGTCAATGTGAAACAGATAAATTGATATGTGTATTTAGACTACATATATTTATTTATATTTATAACTTTATTGAAAGAAGTCAATAAATGTAACTTATTATCTTATTTGCTCATATGTAAAATAGCACAGTTAGTTAATTTATTGCTTTATTAAGATCTAAACCAAAACGAAAGTAAACTCTTCAAATTATACTTCTGTGCTACAGGCAGATTCTTCACCTTCTGAGCCACCAGGAAAGCCCCTTTATAATCCCATTCATTTGTAAATTAGGACTGCATTTTCATGTCTTTAAAAATCAAACAGTACCAAATAATTTGAATTTTCATGTCTTTTAAAATCAGATAGTATGAAATTCTTAAAGAGATGGGAATACCAGACCACCTCACCTGCCTCCTGAGAAATCTGTATGCAGATCAAGAAGCAACAATTAGAACCGGACATGGAACAATGAACTGGTTCCAAACCCCAAAAGGAGTATTTCAAGGCTTTGTATTGTCACCCTGCTTATTTACCTCATATACAGAGTACATCATGCAAAACACTGGGCTGGATGAAGCACAAGCTGGAGTCAAGATTGCCAGGGGAAATATCAGTAACTCAGGTATGCAGATGACACCACCCTTATGGCAGAAAGAGAAGAAGAACTAAAGAGCCTCTTGATGAAAGTGAAAGAGGAGAGTGAAAAAGCTGCCTTAAAACTCATCATTCAGAAAACGAAGATCATGGCATCTGGTCCCATCACTTCATGGCAAATAGATGGGGAAGCAAAGGAAACAGTGACAAACTTTAATTTTGGAGGCTCCAAAATCACTGCAGATGGTGACTGCAGCCATGAAATTAAAAGACAGTTGCTCTGTGGAAGAAAAACTATGACCCACCTAGATAGCATATTAAAAAGCAGAGACATTACTTTGCCAGCAAAAGTCCATCTAGTCAAAGCTATGGTTCTTCCAGTCGTCATGTATGGATGTGAGAGTTGGATCATAAAGAAAGCTGAGCCCTGAAGAACTGATGCTTTTGAACTGTGGTGTTGGAGAAGACTATTGAAAGACCCTTGGACTGCAAGATCAAGCCAGTCAATCCTAAAGGAAATCTGTATCAGTCCTGAATATTCATTTGAAGGACTGACACTGAAGCTGAAACTCCTATATTTTGGCCACCTGATGCGAGGAACTGACTCATGGAAAATATTGATGTTGGGAGGAGAAGGGGATGACAGAGGATGAGATGGTTGGATGGCATCACTGACTTGGTGAACACAGTTTGAGCATGCTCTGGGAATTGGTGATGGACAGGGAAGCCTGGTGTGCTGAAGTCTATTGGGTCACAAAGGGTTGGACGTAACTGAGCTACTGAACTCAACTCAACTCTATAGATTTCTCATGTTAGCTTCATTACCTTTGGGATGACTATCCTTGCTTTATCAACATTCCAAAATGTTCATGCTTCAGAAGAAATAGGTGCTATTTATACTACTTACTAGTTATCTTATTAGATAATTAAGATATTCTTATTAACGCTATATCTTATTCTTTTTTAAAAACAGTGAAGAAAACATTACAACATTCATCTTAAAGTTGTAACTGTTCATTGAAATCACAAATAACTATAAGATTCAGCATAAAGCTATAGCTCTTCAGCTAAAACCATATGGTGTAAAAATACAAAATTTCAAATTATATTTAATAAAAAGGGGGAAGCAAGTCTTTAACATGCTAAAGGAATAGGAAAATGCAGAGATTTTTCTAAAAAAATAACAGACATGCAGTTAGTAAAAAGAGCTAAGGATAGAAGTAGTGCTCCTGACCTTGTTCTAAAAGAAAAAAATTCTAAAAGCCACACAGTATGAATGCATATTTAGTCAGAGACCATTTTTGCAGCTTAATTTTAGACTTAGAAGAACACAGCCATGATCTTTGGCAGAGAATTAAAAAAAAAAAATGATACACTTGTTTATATGCGAAAGACTTAATGTTGTGCTTTATTATAAAGACTGGAAAACTTAGAGTTCCTTATTATGGGCTGATGCCAAATGTTCTACCTCTGTGGACTGGTGTTGAATTGAATCTCAGAGACAGTGATTAAAAACCTGCCTGCCAATGCAGGAGACATAACAGACTTGGATTGGATCCCTGGGACATAAAGATTTCCTGGAGGAGGGCATGGCAACCCACTCCAATACTTTTGCCTGGAAAATCCCATGGACAGAAGATCCTGGTGAGTTACAGTCCATAGGGTCACAAAGAATCAGACACAACTTGAAATGACTTAGGAGATTGTTTAGATGCTCAGTCATGCCCAACAATTTGAGACCCCATGGACTGCAGCATGCCAGGCTTCCCTGTCCTTCACTATCTCATGCTCAAACTCCTGTCCATTGAGCTGATGGTACCATCCAACAATCCCATCCTCTGTCACCCCTTTCTCCTCTTGCCCTCAATCATTTCCAGCATCAGGGTCTTTTCCAGTGAGTTGACTCTTCCTATCAGGTGGCCAAAGTATTGGAGCTTCAGCTTCAACATCAGTCCTTCCAATGAATATTCAGGGTTAATTTCCATTAGGATTGACTGATTTGATCCCTGCTGTCCAAGGGACTCTCAAGAGTCTTTTCCAACATCACAGTTTGAAAGTATCAGTTCTTCATTGCTCAGCCTTCTTTACAGTCTAACTCTCACATCTGTACGTGACTACAGGAAAAACCATAGCTTTGACTATACAGACCTTTGTGGACAATGTGATGACTTTGCTATTTAATACACTGTCTAGGTTTGTCATAGGTTTCCCTGGTGGCTCAGACAGTAAAGAATCTGCCTGCAATGTGGAAGACCTGGGTTCAGTCCCTGGGTTGGAAAGATACCCTGGGGCAGGGCATAACAATCCACTCTAGTATTCTTGCCTGGAGAATCCCCATGGACAGGGGAGCCAGGTGGGCTATAGTTCATGGAGTCACAAAGAGTCAGACACAACTGAGCAATGAGGCACAGTACACAGATTTGTCATATCTTTTCTTCCAAGGAGCAAGTGTCTTTTAATTTCATGGCTGCAGTCAAAGTCTGCACTGATTTTGGAGCCCAAGAAAATAAAGTTTGTCACTCTGTTTCCATTCTTTCCCCTCTATTTTCTATGAGGTGATGGGAGTGGATGTCATGATCTTAGTTTTTTGAATGTTGAGTTTTAATCCAGCTTTTTCACTCTCCTCTTTCACTTTCATCAAGGGACTCTCTAGTTCCTCTTCACTTTCTGCCATGAGGGTGGTGTCATCTGCATATCTGAGGTTATTGATATTTCTGCCAGCAATCTTGATCCAGCCTGAGCTTCAGGCTGCTTGCCTAAGTAGTTCTGTTAGGGGAAGCACACTGAATGGAACCACCACTCTGGCCAGGCACCACAGTAACCATTTGCACAAGCCATTTTACGGCAGGAGGTCCTAGTTCAGAACATCAAACTAATAGGACTACCAACCCAAAGAGTTTGGGAAAAGTCAAAGGGAGACACCATGTGTCTGACCACTTCCCAGGATCTTCCTCACTGGCATCCATCTTGGCGAAGCAATGTGTGCACCACCAGGAAGGACCCTGAGTTAGAATGATTGGCCAAAGACAACCCCAAAATGAATCCCATCTCTATAAAAGCCAAGACTGTGAGCCATGAGGCAAAGCAGTTCTCCTGGTTTCCCATAGCCTACTGTTCTCCACCTGTGTGCCCTTTCCAATAAAATCTCATGCTATGTCAGCATGTATGTCTCTTCCAGCAATTCATTTCCAAGTGTTAGACAAGAGCCCACTTTCGGACCCTGAAAGGGATCCCCCTTCCTACAACAGTTCATCTTCCATTTACTGGGGGTTTGAGCTCTGCAAAAAGCTCAAAAATATTGTTTTGTATATCTCATAAGGCAGAACCTATATAATAAATCTGCTTCTTACCTATCACTTTGCCTCTCTCTAAATTCCTTCTGTGCTGAGACACAAAGAACCTGAGTCTCAGTAGGTTCAGACACCAGGTGAGCAATTCTAATTAAAAGATTGTGGATTCAAGTACCAAGCAGGGTTGTGGCTGGATTTGAGTCCTGACTTTATGGGTTCAAGTCCCAAACTAGGTTTGGATTGGGTTTGAGTCCAGGCTCATGGGTTCAGGTCCCAATCTGAATTGAATATTTTCACCTTTCAAGGAACTCAGATGTTGCTTTTTTACTTGACTTTTATTTCTTGACTGTTTTTCTGTTGTTTCTGAATTCTCTTACTTCTATAATTAGTTACTACTTAAATATGCCTTTGGGATTTAGAGAAAGTCTGGGAAGATAGTCTTGGCTACAAACAGGAAATGGGTACCTTGGAAAGGAAAGGCTTTTGTACCCAGGAGGGCACAGCATGGCCCTGCGTGGTTACCTATGTGGGAAGGAACAGGAAATGGAGGGTGAAGAAATGAGGTGAGAGATTTTTTTCATCATGAGTTTCATATGTACACTATGAAATAAAATTCACATTTTTTGGCAAGATGAGAAAATTTTAAACACAAAATTTTTCATTGTCCCTTGGGCTTTCTCCTTCCTTTGTAATGATTGTTGTGCATCTGCCTTCACTAGACTTCCTTAGGAGATCAAGTTTCTCCTTAATCTCATCAAGGGTCAAAACTCCTTGGAAGATAACCTACCTTCTTAATCTTGTAAGCGGCCAGGAAGACTTGCTTTGCACCTATAGATCTGGATTGTGTAAACTGTCAGTAATACATCATTTCATGTACAGACCACTGTCTCAAAAACTTGCACAGCTGAGGTTTGACCTTTAATGGGCAAGAGAGTTTTTAGCTTTCTGAAAGACTATTTCCTGGGTTATAATTCTAAGTTTGGCCTAAATAAAATTTTCCATTTCTTCCTTTCCATTGACTGATTAATTTTTCATCAACAATATGCATTTTTATACACACATAGAAATACACTCAGATATACATGTGTTCTCCAGTACTCTTGCCTGGAAAATCCCATGGACAGAGGAGCCTGGAAGGCTGCAGTCCATGGGATCACTGAGGGTCAGACATGACTGAGCGACTTCACTTTCATTTTTCACTTTCATGCATTGGAGAAGGAAATGGCAACCCACTCCAGTGTTCTTGCCTGGAGAATGCCAGGGACGGGGGAGCCTGGTGGGCTGCCGTCTATGGGGTCGCACAGAGTCTGACACGACTGAAGTGACTTAGAAGAAGCAGCAGCAGCAGCATACATGTGTTAGGGGCTTACCTGGTGGCTCAGATGGTAAAGAATCTGCCTGCAATACGGGAGACATGGATTTGATCCCTGGGTTGGGACAATCCCCTGAAGGAAGGCCGGGTACCCACTCCAGTATTCTTGCTTTTTCCAAGAAATCCCACACACTGTCTGTGAAGTGTGTTTACTCCCTGAATATACCTTTCACTCTACTATATCTTACTCTTGAATTCTTTCCTGAAAGAAGCCAAGAGCTGACCATTGGTGGCTGTCTCAGGGACTTGGATGTGACTGGGATATGATCATACTCTCATGCCCTACTCTCTTTCCTGAAAAAAATGACTAACCCGTTTGTTTCTCAACATGACCTCTTAAAGGAGTTTCATTGTTATGCCCCTTTACAGATGTAGAATTTGAATAATGAAGCAATTAAATAATCAGGCGATTGTCACACCATGTTCAATGGTGGCACCAAGATTCCAAATTAAGTTCTAAGGTAGGGTATAATGCTAACACAATTTTATCATATAGTGTTTAAAATATGTGAAAAATTAGAGAGTACAAGAGACAGATGAACTCACAATTTAGGGTTGTATGCCTTTTTTTTTTTTTTCAACATATTTGCAACACATTTCTTTTTAAATGATAAGTTTTCTTGAGAGACAAATTAAACTAATTTACTTTTTTTTCCTCTTAACTTTTAGATTCACTGTAACAATTTGCATTTCTTCCAGCAGTTCATTCTAATGACTATACAAAATGTTTCTTCCCTAGGCCTCTGCTACTATAGCTGAAAGGTGCTGAGGCAAAAAAAGGAAGCAAAGGGAGAATTTATTGTGTTTGAGTGGGCAGCAAGTTCAGAGCTGAAAATTACTGAGGGGAGAGACAAGCAGACAAAGGTGAATGTTAAGTTTTATAAGGAAAAAGCAAAATTCATTAATTAATCCTTATGCTTACAAAGAATATATCCATGAAAAATTTTATATTCAGAAACATTTTCCCATACACAGTAAAGCACATACAAAAGAATATATACTCAAATATAGTAAAGGAAAATCATCTTCATCATAATGAATAAAATGTTATTGAATTCTTTTAAAGAATATTCTATTTAGAACTCTTCAATTCATAAATTGATCCAACATGTTCTTTGACAAAAGACTTCATAGAAAGAGAGAAAGAAACCAATCTTTGCAAATAAATCAATGCAATTGCAGTTACAACTCCAAAAATCTTTTCAGATAACATCAATAGTTTGTCATAAAATGTATAAAAAAAAAGAAAAAGGGAAAGTGTCAAGATAATTTTGATGACAGTGAATAAAGTGCTATTGTTACCTGAAAACTGGGTTCCCTTCTTCTTGAATGCAGGCCCAGTAGACACGATTAAACCGAAAACTGGGAGAAGGAAAGATTTACTTTTACTTGCAGCATGTAAGGAGAATATTAGAAATCTCTCCCAAAGAAGTGTCCCCCCAGTAACAAAATTGAGTAAGTTTTAAGCTAAGTGTGCATGCATATTCAACTTTCCAGTTGGCACTAGTGGTAAAGAACCCACCTGCCAATGCAGAAAATGAAAAAGACACGTGTGAGTAAGACATGATTACCCCATGCTCCACCTGGGTGAGGGCCTTGGAGGTTTAGTCCCTAAGTCATGTCTGACTCTTGGCAGCCCCATGGACTGTAGCCTGCCAGGTTCCTCTATCATTGGGATTTTCCAGAATACTGGAGTGATTTGCTATTTTCTTCTCCAGCAGAAGATCAAATCAAAGTGGCCTGCATACAGGCAGATTTTATAACTAAGCTATGCGGGAAGTACTGTTATGTATATATCTTGAAGAATCAGGACCTTGCCTCCATGGTTGGACTTATGTTTCTTTACTCTTCTTCCCTCTTTTTTCTTTCTTAGCTCAGTTCAGTCACTTGATCCTGTCCAATTCTTGGCAACCCCATGGATTGCAGCATGCCCAGCCTCCCTGTCCACCACTAGCTCCCTGGATTTACTAAAACTCCTATCCATTGAGTCAGTGATGCCATCCAACCATCTCATCCTCTGTTGTCCCTTTCTTCTCTCACCTTCAATCCTTCCCAGCATCAGGGTCTTTTCCAATGAGTCATTTCTTAGCATCAGGTAGCCAAAGTACTGGAGTTTCAGCTTCAGCATCAGTCCTTCCAATGAATATTCAGGACTTATTTCCTTTAGGATGGACAGGTTGGATCTCCTTGCTGTCCAAGGGCCTCTCAAGAGTCTTTTTCAACACCACAGTTCAAAAGCATCAATTCTTTGGCACTCAGCTTTCTTTATAGTCCAACTGTCACATCCATAGATGACTACTGAAAAAACCATAGCTTTGACTAGATGGACCTTTGTTGCCAAAGTACTGTCTCTGCTTTTTAACATGTTATCTAGGTTGGCCTTAAATTTTCTTCCAAGGAGCAATCGTCTTTTAATTTCATGGCTGTAGTCACCATCTGCAGTGATTTTGGAGCCCCCAAAATAAAGTCTGTCACTGTTTCCACTCTTTCCCCATCTATTTGCCATGAAGTGATGGGACCAGATGCCATGATCTTAGTTTTCAATGTTCAGTGTTAAACCAACTTTTTCACTCTCCTGTTTCACTTTCATCAAGATTCTTTAGTTCTTCTTCTCTTTCTGCCATAAGGGTGGTGTCATCTGCATATCTGAGGTTATTGATATTTCTCCCAGCAATCTTGATTCCAGCTTGTGCTTCCTCCAGCCCAGGATTTCTCATGATGTACTCTGCATATAAATTAAATAAAGAGGGTGACAATATATAGCCTTGAAGTACTACTTTCCTGATTTGGAACCAGTCTGTTCCATGTCCAGTTCTAACTGTTGCTTCTTGACCTGCATACAGATTTCTCAGGAAGAAGGTCAGGTGGTCTGGTATTCCCATCTCTTTAAGATTCTACAGTTAGTTGTGATCCACACAGTGAAAGGCATTGGCATGGTCAATAAAGCAAAAGTAGATGTCTTACAGGAACTCTCTTGCTTTTTTGATGATCCAACTGGTGTTGGCAATTTGATCTCTGGTTCCTCTTCCTTTTCTAAATCCAGCTTGAATATCTGGTTCACTTACTGTAGAAGCCTGTCTTGGAGAATTTTGAGCATTACTTTACTAGCATGTGAGATGAGTGCAGTTGTGTGGCAGTTTGAGCATTTTTTTTTTGCCATTGCCTTTCTTTGGGATTGGAATGAAAACTGACCTTTTCCAGTCCTGTGGCCACTGCTGAGTTTTCCAAATTTGCTGGTATATTGAGTGCAGCACTTTCACAGCATCATCTTTTAGGATTTGAAATAGCTCAATTAGAATTCCATCACCTCTACTAGCTTTGATTGTAGTGATACTTCCTAAGACCCATTTGACTTCACATTCCAGGATGCCTGGCTCTAGGTGAGTGATCACACCATTGGTATTATCTGAGTTATTAAGATCTTTTTTGTATAGTTCATCTGTGTATTCTTGCCACTTCTTCTTAATATCTTCTGCTCTGTTAGATCCATACCATTTCTGGCCTTTATTGTGCCCATCTTTGCATGAAATGATTCCTTGATATCTGTAATTTTCTTGAAGAGATTTCTAATCTTTCCCATTTTATTGTTTTCCTCTATGCATTGATCTCTGTTGAAGGCTTTCTTATCTTTCCTTGCTATTCTTTGGGACCGTACATTCAAATGGATATATTTTTCCTTTTCTCCTTTGCCTTTAGCATCTCTTGTTTTCATGACTATTTGTAAGGCCTCCTCAGACAAGCATTTGGCCTTTTGCACTTCTTTTTTAAGACCATCTTGGAGATGGTCTTGATCCCTGCCTCCTGTACAACATCACAAACCTCCATTCATAGTTCTTCAGGCACTCTGTCTATCAGATCTAATCCCTTGAATCTATTTCTCACTTCCACTGTATAATGTAAGTGATTTGATTTAGGCCATACCTGAATGGTCTAGTGTTCTTCCCTACATTATTCAATTTAAGTCTGAATTTGACAATAAAGAGTTAACAGTCTGAGCCACAGTCAGCTCCCGGTCTTGTTTTTGCTGACTCTATAGAGCTTCTCCATCTTTGGCTGCAAAGAATATAATCTATCTGATTTTGGTATTGACCTTCTGGTGATGTCCGTGTGTAGAGTCTTCTCTTGAGTTGTTGGGAAAGGATGTTTGCTATGATCAATGCATTCTTTTGGCAAAACTCTAGGAGCCTTTGCCCTGCTTCATTCTGTACTCCACAGCTAAAGTTGCCTGTTACTCCAGGTGTTTCTTGACTTCCTATTTTGATATTCCAGACCCCTGTAATGAAAAGTACATCTTTTTTGGGTTTTAGTTCTAGAAGGTCTTGTAGGTCTTCATAGTACCGTTTGACTCAGCTTCTTCAGCATTACTGGTCGGGGCATAGACTTGGATTACTGTAATATTGAATGGTTCACCTTGGAAATGAACAGAGATCATTCTGTCATTTTTGAGATGCATCCAAATACTGCATTTCAGACTCTTTTGTTGACTATGATGACTACTCCATTTCTTCTAAGGGATTCTTTCCCACAGAAGGAACTGACAACCCTCTCCAGTACTCTTGCCTGGAAAATCCCATGGACTGAGGAGCCTAGTCAGACATGACTGAGCAACTTCACTTTCACTTTTCACTTTCATGCATTGAAGAAGAGAATGGCAACCCACTCCAGTAGTCTTGCCTGGAGAATCCCAAGGACAGGGGAGCATGGTGGGCTGCTGTCTACGGGGTCGCACAGAATCAGACGACTGAAGTGACTTAGCAGCAGCAGTAGCAGTAGATATAATGGTAATCTGAGTTAAATTCACCCATTACAGTCCATTTTAATTCGCTGATTCCTAAAATGTTGATGTTCACTCTTGTCATTTCCTGTTTGACCACTTCCAATTTGCCTTGGTTCATGAACCTAACATTCCAGGTTCCTACGCAATATTGCCCTTTACAGCATTAAGCTTTACTTCTTACTACTGCCTTTTCTACATTCCAGGGGGGTTAATATTCTTTTTTGATTGGTAGAATTCACTTATGATGGCTTCTCTTTGGCTCATTCAAAATATTTGAAAAGATGATACACTGCTCCTATTCAGGTGGTTAGAAGATCAGAAGGCTGATCAATGTGTGTGGGAAAATTTTAATGTCTGTTTCGTTCTACCTAATTTTTCCTGAGATAGCTTTGTTTTGCAAAGCTTGGGGCCTTGCAGAGAGATGATGGTGCACGAGTCAAGGAAATAAAAGAAAAACAAATTAGCCAGGATCTTAATACCTGAGTGCTGCCATATGAGCACACACACACATATATTTTTTTCAAACAGGAAAGTTCTTTTTTAATATCTATGGAAATCCAAATGTTGGAGGCTCATCTCAGAAGAAAATGGGAAACACTCAGAAAGAATCAAAGTCTTTGGCTCTCTCAGGGGTCTGTCTTAAAGCTTTTTGAGCAGAACTACTCAGGGGAAAAGGGGGACCCAAAGGAAGAAGCTCAAGAACTTAATTGCATGTTTTAAAATCATATTTAGGCAGGAAAGTACAAACTCATTTGAGTAATTATTAATTGGTCCACTTGACAAATTTATTAACCAAAATAGTCATTTGGAAAACTTATAATTAAAAAAATTAAAATGAGGAAGTCATCTGTACTATCGACTTTAAAAAAGATGCATGATATGAGGATTGCAAGTTAAACCTTATTTGGGGCAAAAAATGAGGACTGAAGCCTGGGAGACAGCACCTCAGATAACTCTGAGAGACTACTCCAAAGAGGCAGTTGGGGGAGGTCAATATATATGGTTTGGTGGAGTAGGAGTTCACACAATCAAGCACTCATTTTACAAAGGTTTTTCTGCTAGTCATGGGGAACTAATGTCACCATGAAGGGATTTAGTGCTTTTCTAGATAAGAGGAGATGCAAGGATTAGGATCTTGAAATCAGTTCCTGAAAATATCTAACTGTCTAAACACCCATTCCTCCAGTTTGCCTGGAGCAGAGTGCTTCATTCTCCATGGGAACTGCCTTCAGGGCATGTAGAAGATCAACAGCTGTGGCATCACAGGTTCCAGTCTCCACAGAGGCAGATGGCAGATGCTTCCCTTAGCAAGCACAAATTTGTCATTGATAGTACTTTTTTCTTTCCAAAATAGGCAGAATTTTTGTTTTGCCATGTTTTCTCTTAATATTCTTTTTCCATTTAACAAAGCTCTTGGTTGCATTTTGCGTGTTATACAAGATTTATAATGCATTAATATTCTGTCTGATTTCAAAATGTAAGACTTTTGCAAAGTATTACAATTTTATGATTTCTGGCCTAACCTCATTGGAATAGATGTGTTTACTACTCTTCCAGCTAAGTGAGCAATTTTAAAGTAGTTTTAAGTAATTTAATATAGTCTTTCCATTATCACAACTAACGATTTTTCTTTAGAGATACACTCAACTTACCACTCTCTCATCTTCTGTTCTAAGGGCTCAAGAGTGCCGAGGGCTTTTCCATTAGAACTGTGAAAATTCACTGCTTAGTCACAAGAAGAGAGGAAGACAAAATCTTCGAAATGATGATACAGTGCTCCTATTCAGATGGTTAGAAGATCAGAAGGCTGATCAATGTGTTTCTGCCTGCCAATAACAGGTTCCAATCCTCAGTGTTGAATTGGCTCCTACTCAGATCTCCTGGATTTTCCCCTCAAAATATTTCTTTTTTTCTCTCTTCCCCTTGGAAAATGCGAATTTTAATCTTTATGTCCTAGTTAGGTTTTAATATTTGTTTCTATTTTCACTGACTCAGGCTCACTGGAGAAGAAAAGATTTTATTGAAATTCAATAGAAATAATATAGTGAACATAGTAGATAATATATACATGCAGATTAACTCTGGAAAATATTATCTACTACTCTTTAAGCCACCTGGGAAGCCCCATATTGTGAAACTCCTAAGAAAATCTTAAATTTATTATAAAGCTTCAAAGTTGGGCTTCCCAGGTATTCTAGTGGTAAAGAATTCACCTGAAATGCAGGAGACTTGCAGAAGACACCAATTTGATCCCTGGGTTAAGAATATCCCCTGGAGAAGGAAATGGCAATCCACTCTAGTATTATTGCCTGGAAAAGCCCATGGACAGAGCATCCTGGTGGGCTATAGTCCATGGGGTTGCAAAGACTCAGACATGACAGCAACTGAACACACACACACACACACCACAAATACACAAACCTAGAATTTACTTGAAGGGACTCGGTTCCTGTGTATTCCAGTATATGTAGCAACTAAATTCTATTAGCTTCTCATTCTGTTCAGTCTTTTTTCTTTTTTTTTTTTTTTCTTTCATTTCCTTACTGGTGTGGTTTGAAAACCTGCCTGTTGAGTCTTGTAAGCAAATTTTCTCAGAACCTATTTTGTAGGAAATCTCACCTAAGATAGATAACAAACCATGTTCCCTTTGGAAAAACATTCAGAGTTACAGCCACTTTTAAGGAGTCCAATATTAAAGGATGTGTGTGCGTCTGCAAGAAACTCAGAATGAATACCACTCTGCCCTGCTCCTGTCTCTTCTTCCTCTATTTACATATGCTGTTTTTACTTTATATGCCTTGCAGTCTAAGTATTTATATTATCTATAATGTTTTGTTTTGTTTGGGATAAAGATTTCAGTTTAAATTTCTTTTTTTTTTTTTAAACTTTACAATACTGTATTGGTTTAGCCATATATCAAAATGAATCCACCACAGGTATACATGTGTTCCCCATCCTGAACCCTCCTCCCTCCTCCCTCCCCATACCATCCCTCTGGGTCGTCCCGGTGCACCAGCCCCAAGGATCCACTATCGTGCATCGAACCTGGACTGGTGACTCATTTCATATATGACATTATACATGTTTCAATGTCATTCTCCCAAATCATCCCACCCTCTCCCTCTCCCACAGAGTCCAAAAGACTGTTCTACACATCAGTGTCTCTTTTGCTGTCTCGTATACAGGGTTATTGTTACCATCTTTCTAAATTCCATACATATGCGTTAGTATACTGTATTGGTGTTTTTCTTTCTGGCTTACTTCACTCTGTATAATAGGCTCCAGTTTCATCCACCTCATTAGAACTGATTCAATGTATTCTTTTTATTGGCTGAGTAATACTCCATTGTGTATATGTACCACACCTTTCTTATCCATTCATCTTCTGATGGATATCTAGGTTGCTTCCATGTCGTGGCTATTATAAACAGTGCTGCGATGAACATTGGGGTACATGTGTCTCTTTCCCTTCTGGTTTCCTCAGTGTGTATGCCCAGCAGTGGGATTGCTGGATCATAAGGCAGTTCTATTTCCAGTTTTTTAAGGAATCTCCACACTGTTCTCCATAGTGGCTGGACTAGTTTGCATTCCCACCAACAGTGTAAGAGGGTTCCCTTTTTTCCACACCCTCTCCAGCATTTATTGCTTGTAGGCTTTTGGATCGCAGCCATTCTGACTGGCATGAAATGGTACCTCATAGTGGTTTTGATTTTCATTTCTCTGATAATGAGTGATGTTGAGCATCTTTTCATGTGTTTGTTAGCCATCTGTATGTCTTCTTTGGAGAAATGTCTATTTAGTTCTTTGGTCCATTTTTTGATTGGGTCATTTATTGAGCCTAGCTTTTAGATTGAATGTATGATCAAGCACTATTAATGCATGCAGTCAATAGTTTAAAATTAAAATAGTGCTTTTTTGGAGAAAGTTAAAAGCTTGTATAGTTGAGTTTGGTAGGCATTCATCCAATATTTATTATAATTTTTTGGTTGCTGCTAAATCGTGATACTAAAAGGTCATTTTTCTTTCTTTCTTTATGTTTATGAGGTATGCATTTTACCAATCCTTTTGTTTAAAACTAGAATACACCAATACTATCCTCATAATCTCTGTTTTCAAAGACAGTTGCTGTCTGTGGTAATGGATATAGTAGTAATGTCTGTCTCCAAAACAGAAGGGTATAATTGAAATACCCCTGCATGCTGTCTAATTTTTTGCTCCTTTTATGCTTTCCTAATGTGGTTTTAAGAATTTTAAAGTATATTATGTCCATCAAAATTCCTGTTACTTAAATCTTTAGAGCTTGAAACAAAAGTAAAGTTGCATTCATTCTTTACAAACTTGTCAAGTTCATATGCAGCCCAGTCATCCTTGTGAACAGCCGTGAGAGTTAATTTAAGAAGAGAGGCTGAAGATTGCAGTTCTAGCACCTCCATATTAGTGAAAATTATCTCACTTGATAAGCTTTTGTCTATCCGTCATTGCTTTCGTCTTGTCTAGTTAAATGAAAAGAATTGTGCTACAGACTTTCACAAACAACTCTTCTTTTATAATGATTTCATGAGGCTGGTTGTATTTTCCAAACAATATTCTCTATCCTCCATAATCTACATCGTGAACTTACCATTTTCCAAACAAAAATAATGTCTAGTTCTTCTTTAATTTCTTTATCTGTATTGGCTTATGACTACTTCAATCAATTACATATGGCAGAACTGGTGCTGTGTGACTTACAATAGAAAGTCAGAAAAAGTCAAACTGTTTCTGCCTGGAGCTTTTGAACAGTTGGAAACCCTATGGACCATTTTTGGACACTTGAATCTTTTGAACACTTTTAGACAAAAATTCCACATTAAAAATCCAACTACACTGGAACCATCAGACTGTAAGGGCTATATATAGCATGCAAAGCCAGCATCAAGCATAACATATCAAGATATTTCTGGGAGAAGATGATTGGAATAAGAGACACATTTCATATACATATTATAAAGATAGCAGACATATGAATTTTGGTACTTTAAATGATCAATATGCAAGAGATACTAAATAAATATTTTAATGCATTAATGAAAATAATTGAAATTAAAGGTATTCAATATGCATAACCATTCTTAATAATAGGTGGTGGTTGTTTAGTACCTAAGTCATGTTTGACCCTTGGGACCACATGAACTGTAGCCCACCAGGCTCCTCTGTCCATGGGATTTCCCAGGCAAGAACACTGGAGTGAGTTGTCATTTCTTTCTCCAAGGAATCTTCCCATCCCAGGAACTGACAGATGGATTCTTTACTGCTGAGCCATCAGGGATTCTCTCTTAATTGGAGTTTCTAATAATCTGAATTTCTGTTATTTGAACATGAAAACACTAATGATTTTTCATTTACTTCAGTAGAATTTCTATAATAATGATTACTATTTTTGGAGAATAAAAGCTTCATCCAAAATATAAAGATCTATTGGAAAAGAAAATGTCTAGAATAACAGAAATATTTTTTTATGTAGACTTTAAAGGATCACATCAGAAATAGTAAATTTGGCACTCCTAATTATCAATATGGGCCCTAGGATTTTTAGCTACTTTGCAGAGATCAATTCTAATATAAACCTAATGTCTAAGCTTTTGTCCACCTTATGCACATATAGGGCCTAAAATATCACCTTTAGAGTAATTATTTACAGTATTGATTTTGATTATTGCACAAGACAAAGTATACTCAAAAGTAAGAAAATTCTTATTGGATTATATTTAATACTAGGTCACATATGGTAGATTTGTTAGTTCAAATTATCCTTGCAGTGGCCTGATATAACTCTTCAATTAAGAATGTTGGATGAGTTTCATGTCAATTCAAAACTACAAGTTATAAAATTAATGAGTCAAGTATTTAATTAAATTAATTTTGGATGGCATATTTGACAGTTATTGCTCAATGTGCCTTAATAAATCAATGATCTATTCCTTCCATGAGAAAAGCATCTGCCTCTAAAATAAAAAACACAAAACCAAGGTTTTTTTTAACACAATTCTGTTCTTTTTAATTTTGTCACAGCTTTTATTTTTCCCTAAGGAAAAAGCATTGAGAGAAAATTGATACGATTATCCTTAATCTTATGGATGTTAATTTTCTAGAACTCCTTCTTCAAATTTCACTTATATCATAAACAGCCACTTCATTGTCATGAAATATCTCTATGAGAGTCTTTTTTATCCCCTTTTACTACTTAAATTCTAGCTAATGATTTTCCTGGTACATTTTCCTGGTACAGCAATCTAATGTGCTGGGTTTCTTAAGAATTTTAAAACATTGCTTATAATTAGGGCTATTTGCTTAAAGAGATATGCACAAGCATATCTTCAAATATTTCAAAGTATTATGAAATTTTCATAAATAGGAACTTGTGATTAAATGTCTGAGTTGTGACTAATAATTATAGCTATTATGATCAATGAAAATTTACAATTTAAAATTATATCATGATGATGTTACACTAAAACACTAAATGTAATATTTTCTTTCTAGCCTGAGTAAGGCAAATATGTCTTGGAATTTTAGTCCTGAGAAAGATTCAGTTGTTCAATTAAGTTTCTGCTTTAATTGTAAGAGACAAACTGACTTTGCAAATTTTGTATGTATTATCCCTTCTTGGCTTTGTAAAATACATGTAATGCTACATAATATAATTATGGTAGAAATACTGAAGTAGTATAACCTGAATTCTTGTACTGTATAGATCATATATACTAAGAACCATATATATTATATATTTACATATATTCAGAGTAGATATTAATATATCCAGTATGTATGTGCATACAGAGACATATATATGTACATATAATATATATATCTGCAGCAGAAAATTGTGGCTGGAAGCTATATGTGTGAGTGGCAAGGCTGGGGTAGGAGTGACAATGGGAGTGAAATTAACTCTTTTAATTCCTGGAGAACTCATTGAGAGAGTAACACTGAATAATTATGTTGTCCACTTAAACTCTTTGTAAGAATAAATTGTTTCTTTACCCTTACACATTTGAAAAATTCTGATCAACAAGTTTTATATACAACACTACAAAAATGCAGTTACAAATACTTCTATATTTTGTAAAAGATCTTCACATATTTAGAGGGAAAAAACATAAGTAAATGTCATTAATGATTTCCCTGCATGTTCTTGTAAAATGTATTAAGAAACAAGATTCTTTCAACATTTTTGTAGAAACTTAAATAAGCTATAATGGATATCAAGATAGCAGATTTTTTAAAAGTAATTTGCAACATGAATGTATTAAGAAGGAAAAATTGACCCGTGGCCAGAGAATAATGAAAAATAATCAAGAGTGACCAATGTTGATATTGGTACCATCCAACATATGTTGGAGCTATGAAGTGACAGTGGACTTCAAAGTAACAATAATAAACAGATATTTCAACATGTAAGACAATGTCAAGTGATTTAATACACATGAAATCATGAAACAGAGCAGGATGCTATCGTCCATCCCCATCAATGACCTCTGCCTGCCTTCCGTCTATTAAAAGAAAAAAAAAAAAAAAAACTTTAGTCAGAGAATAAATTTAAGCAGAGAAGTGAGAAAATGCAGAAGCAAAGGAAAACAATTAAACAGATCCAAACAAAAGTTCAGTTATTAAGCAAAGTCAGGGACCATTATTTCCTCTCCAAGGGCTATAGATAATATTCCGAGTTATATCCTATGAGTTGTCTTGTAGATGCTAAAACCCACACTGGTGGAAGAAGTTAACTACATGATAACCAAACTATAGCCAAAACATAAGCATCCACAATTCTGAGAACTGGCCTCAAGGACATGGGAACAAAGTGACCCTGTAACTGAAGGTTAATTTTACTTAACGCACTTTATCAGACCACTGCATGACCAATTTCAAGATGATTGTCAGCTACATGTAGCTGTTTCTACATGTAATTCCCTCTCTTTGTCTATAAAAGCTCGTTCCCACTGATTGTCAGTTGGGACAAGCCTTTGAACAGAAGCCCGCCCCATCCTCAGTTGCCCACATCCAACTTAAAACAAACTTTCCTTTCTGCCAACCTTGATTATTTATTGGCTTTTGAACGGCAAGCAACCCCACTTTTATTAACAATTATAGTACCAGACACAGAGTAAAATGAAAGGTGAGGTCACACAAATAGTTGAAGAAATAATGATGGAAAATTTCTAATTTAAAATAAAAATATCTTGACCGAGAGACCTAAAAAGTTTGTTCAACACCAAGCTGGATAAAACCAAATAGGATCACAACAAGACATATCATCATTAAATGGAAAATGTTACAAAGAAAATCTCAAAAGCAGACATGCTTTATATGTAGATAAACAATGAGATGAATAGTGACTGACTCCCCAAAAATGCAATAGAGAGAGAGAAAACAATGGATGATATCAAAAAAGTTCTGGGAGAACACATACACATACAACTGTCCAACTCAAATGCTATAATCAGTGAAATCATTCTTGAAATAAAGAGGATAAAATGAATATTTTTTTCAGATAAATGAAATATGAGAGTATTAAGTACATATCAGTGGTTTAGTCACTAAGTCAAGTCTGACCCTTGCGACCCCATGGACTGTAGCCCACCAGGCTCCTCTGTACATGGGATTTCCCAGGCAAGAATACTAGAGTTGGTTGCCATTTTCTTCTCCAGGGGATCTTCCTGACCCAAGGATCAAACCTGGGTCTCCTGCACTGCAGGAAGATTCTTTAACAACTGAGCTACCAGGGAAGCTCTATTTAAGTACACAGCTACAATATAATCCCTTTAGCTTTTAGTCTTTCATTACTTTTATTATATATTTTACATTTATAAGTAGCATTTCCCCTTGATGCAATATTACAAATTATCCTACAGTACATTGCTGTTATGAGATACTGGTTTTCATACTTACCCACAATTTTCATACTTTCTTTTGAATTTAACTTAAACCTGGCTATACTTCCCTTCATTTAGAAGAACTTGTATTAATGTTCAGTAGTCCATGTTTTGTATGTGATGAATTATCTTATAAAGTTTAGTGTATTCTGTTTTATATTTAAAATTATAGTAAAATATTAGAAGACACACACATATAAATATATAGTATATTAAAAGTTTGAGGTTGTATTGAACATACAAAAAAATCTTTTGAATCTGTAAGAATTAGATGCCATGTGCAAAACAAAATAAAAGCCTGTCTTGAATTGGAGTGATTTATCCCCCAGTCTCCCAGGAGACTGGCCCAAAGCCCCTGACCACAGGTGTTTCTCCAATTGACATTCATTGAAAAAGTCACCAAGTTCAATATCCCCTAAACTCTCGTCTCATCCTCACCGAATAGAGATTTAGTGTCAGTAAATAAGACAGTATTGCAAATTACATGGCAAAACCAAGTGCCTTGAGACTGTAGCTGCTGCAGAGGTATCAGATCATGAAGGATATCATGAGAATATTTTCCACAAATCTATACTTTTTCCATTTCTACACACTTTTATTTCATATCCATTTAAGTAATCAAATATCCATTCAATGTCCCATTCAATACACCTAATCAAATATCCATTTAATCAAAATTCACTCAAGTAATCAAAGTGATTGTCTGAGCTTTTCTAGTTCTCTTTTGGCTTTCCCTTTTTAAGCTTCTTTATTGACAGAAAGATCTTTAGGCTATTTTTTATAGGCAATTACAAATTTCCCAGCCAAGATCTTTCTATATATTAAATGTAGATTATCTTACTCTTTGAACATAGATTAGTATTTGGCTCTTTATTACTTTGTGATATTTATGAAATTAATATTATTACTAATAGTGGATGTATATGAAATTAAAAAGAGTAGACACACTGCCCTTTTTGTTTTGAAGTTTAAAGTGTTTAGTTCAAAAGATGGTTCACATATTATACATAATTTTATATTAATATATTTCCCAGTCTTAAAAATTCTATGCAACTATTTGAGTACATTTAAAACAGTAGGATTTATGCTAATTTTAATCATTAGTAGTCATTTCTAACATATGTTCTTTCATTCCAGAAAATATTGTTTTATTGGTACACATGGAAAAAATCACATTTTGCATTTAATAATACACAAATATTTGAAAGTTTAAATAGATTTAAGGCAAATTTCCAGAAAGCTTGTAAAATTAAAAAAAAATCAAGCCAACCATGTGTTTTCTATGTCAAAAGTTCCTACTTCTTAGTTTTCTGTGCTATTGAAATTGAACATATTTTAAGCATATTTTTAAAAAAGGAGACAGTGTTTCCAAAGATGCTAAGTGAAAGCTTCAGTTACTGTTTAGAGTCATAAGATATTCTAAATGAATTTGATTTCCATCAGCAAGTGTAATTAGCCTTATCATTTTTGTCCTGAAAACTACTGCTGCTGGAATTTGTAGTGAATTATCTAAAAATGATAACCAGAGAAATTGTGCATCTATAAAGAGTTATTTTCACTGATGGCAACTATTAAAATAAATATTGCTGGAGCTGCCTTGTTGTAAACCACCAGCAAAGGGGACTATTATCAAAAGCATGAGAGAATATTGAGCTAAGGGACTATACCTGTCTCTTGTTCTTTCTGTCATATGAAATGAAGGAAATCAAAAGAGAAAAGCAAATATCATATGTTAACACATATAGGTGGAACCTAGAAAAATGTACAGATGCTCTTATCTCCAAAAAAGAAATAGAGAGACAGACCTGGAGAACAACTGTATAGACACCATGGAGGGAAAGTTGAGTAGGATAAATTGGAAAATTGGGATTGGCATATATACATTACCATATGTAAAATAGATAGCTAGTGGGAATCTGCTATACAGCACAGGGAGGCCAGCTCAGTGCTCTGTGATGATCTGGAACGATGGGATGGGGTAGTGGGAGGGAAATCCAAGAAGGAGGGGATAACGTATATGTATAATTGATTCACTTTGTTATACAGCAGAAACTAACACAAAATTATAAAGCAATTATACTCTAAAAAATAAAATAAAGTTATCTATTTTTGAATTCCTGAAGATGGAGATCAGAATGTTGCCTGTCTCATTAAAATGATTACTAAGTGTACCAATTCCATAGTTGTCTGCTGACTTCTAGTAAAGCTGTGTGTGTGTGTGTGTGTTCATATGCACACACATATATATTCAAATATGCTGGATGACAAATATAGGTATTATAGGTACAGATACAGATCTAACAATCTAATGGAGTAATAATTAAAATTAAATATTTCATGAAGATACAGAGAGAGATGAAATTTTCTTGTAATTCTGGAATTGAGACCTGAACCTCAGTTTAACCTACCTTTTAAGTTATAAGAACCATTTTTAACAACCATTTTTAATGGCTTCCCTTATGGCTCAGATGATAAAGTATCTGCCTGCAAAGCAGGAGACCCAGGTTTGATTCCTGGGTTGGGAAGATCCCCTGGAGAAGGAAATAGCAACCCACTCTAGTACTCGTTTCTGGAAAATTCCATGGTGGGAGGAGCCTGGTAGGTTACAGTCCATGGGGTTGCAAAGAGTTGGACACGACTGAGTGACTAAACTTTTAGCAGTCAAGATCTGCCCCCTCCTTACAGCACTCTCTCTGAACAATCCGTTTTCCCAAATTACCATGATCACTGTTCTCATCAAAAGCCAGAGAAGGGAACAGAAATTATATTGATCTTTGAATTGATTGGAATGCTTTGTTAAAGAGGTTATTTTCTCCTCTTTGTAAAGGAGGGTGTCTTCTCTTTCCCAAAGCCAACCGATAGAGACTCCAAAAGATTCTCTCTAAAGCAGGAAAAATCAGTTCCCTGAGCACATGCATGTCTGCACAGTGGCCTCTGCTCTTCAGTACCTGTACCAACCCGTGCAGGGGAAAAGCAGTCAGAGATTTTGCTGCAGTCAAAACCCATACTCTTCCATGTTTTCAGTCCCTCAAGGTGTGAGGGTTCACCAAGTTAGTAGTTGGGCTTGAGCTACCTTGTTGTCACTTCCAGAAGAGGCACTCACCAGGGGAGTATAACTCATTGTATGTGGTGTACAGATAAGCAAATGAGGTGCATGTCATTTGGTGAGAACAGAACAAGAAAGAGAAGTGGAACACAGAGTCTAGATAGAGTTCCTTTTATCATATCAGGAAACAGCAGGAGGGGTGACTCCCCCAGACTTCAGGAGAATCTCCTCAGTACACTCCATCACAAAAGTCAACTGTGAAACTGAAGAGAGTGTGTCAGGAAGGCACCCTTAGATAAGACAGCTGGTCACAGCAAATACCCTTACAGAGATCCACCTCCTTTATCTTTTTCCTGTTCCAACACCAGAGCTGAAACCCATGCGTGGAGAAACTTTTCTCCTCCACTACAAGCCCACTGAAATAGAAGCAAGTGAGCTAAATGTTGAGTAGAATTTGAGATTGCTTTAAGACAAATCAAACTGAAAGTTTGATCATGAAATAAAACTATTCTATTAAAATTAACTGTAAACTTATAAAGGAATATCCATTTGTTATTAGACATTCTATTGAATGAGAAAAAACAAAGATTCTCCATAGCATCATCAGGAAATCAAATTAGAAAAACAGATCCGTATTTGTGCCCTTATGTTTAGAGATTTCCTAAGTTAATACTAATTTTTGTAATCACTAGTACATGTATACCATGAACTTAGGGTATAATCTTAGTTGTATTTATTTTTACAAAGGTAGCTAACACATAAATGTGTTTCAGTATTTTTGTCTTAGTCTTTTTTTAGGATTTACTTGCTAGTAAATAGATAATTTAAAATAAAAGGGGAATTTCAACTAAATTAATTTTTTTGAAGAATTGTTTCACACAATATAATCATTCTTTAATTAATCTGTTTGTAGTTATAATTTAGTACTTGAGAACACTTTCAATTGGCACATACACATTTAATTTGAATTAAAGAGATAATTGCACAATACCTTTATTTTCCCTGTGTAACAGTGGACACCAGTAATATTTTTCTGTTTTTAAAATTTTTATATCAATAATATTTCTCTAGGACTATTGATTAGCTTATTGGTATTTGTTTCTAAAATATAGAACTCAAAAATCACTTGATTCAAGGGTCTACTAGTAAATATTTAACAAAAATGAAACTGAAATGGTTACTGAGTATTTAATAAATATACCCAATGACATATGTAAGAAACAAAACCTAGATTTAAATCCACCTTTTCTCTCTGAAGAGCTTAAACTCCTGCATGCATGTACGCTAAGTTGCTTCAGTCATGTCTAACTCTGTGGGACACTATGGACTGTGGCCTGCCAGGTTACTCTGTCCATGGGATTTTCCAGGCAAGAATACTGGAGTGGGCGGCCATGCCCTCCTCCCCCAGATCGTCCCAACCCAGGGATTGAACCCACCTCTCTTACATCTCCTGCATTGGCAGGCAGGTTCTTTACCACTAGCGCCACCTGGCAAGCCCCCTTAAACTTCTGACTTTCATACAACACTTCTTTAAGTTACTTAATGTATCTGACTCACAGTTTTCGGAGAAAATAAATCCTCCATTCATCTAGTTAGTCATTTAAATAGTGTTTACAAAGCACACAAAAATGAAATATTTGTTGTTCAGGCATGAAGTTGTGTCTGACTCTTCTTAACCCCATGGACTGCAGCACTCTAGGCCTCCTTGCGTAAAATGAAAGATTACTCAGCTGTAAAAAGAAAGGAAATTACACCATTTGCAGAGACATGGATGGATCTAGAGACTGTCATACAAAGTGAAGTAAGTTAGAAAAGAGGGGAAAAAATCATTTATTAGTGCATATATGTGGAGTTAGAAAAAGGTATAGACGAACCCATTTGTGAAGCAGAAATGGAGACACAGAGGTAGAGAATAAACATATGGACAACAAAGGGGGAAAATGCGGTAGGGTGAATTGAGAGATTGGAATTGACATATTTACACTACTGATACTATGCATAAAATAAGCAACTAATGAGAACCTACTGTAAAGCACAGGGAACTCTACTCAATGCTCTGTGATGACCTAATTGGGAAGGAAACCCAAAGAAGAGGAGATATATGTATATGTATTACTGATTCACATGTATATGTATTACCGAGAAGGCAATGGCAACCCACTGCAGTACTCTTGCCTGGAAAATCCCATGGCTGGAGGAGCCTGGTAGGCTGCAGTCCATGGGGTCGCTAGGAGTCAGACAAGACTGAGCGACTTCACTTTCACTTTCTACTTTCATGCATTGGAGAAGGAAATGGCAACCCACTCCAGTGTTCTTGCCTGGAGAATCCTGGGGACGGGGGAGCCTGGTGGGCTGCCACCTATGGGGTTGCACAGAGTCGAACACGACTGAAGCGACTTAGCAGCGTTACTGATTCACTTTGCTGTACAGCAGAAACAAACAGCAATTTAAAGCAACTATACTCCAACAAAAACTTCTAAAACCTACAAAGCATTTATTATGTTCTAGATTAAATTTGAATGCAGCTACAAGTTTTAACCAGAAACAAAACAGACTGTTTCTGCCCATTGGAGTGCTACTTTCTGGTTGATTTTTTTATGGTACCACTAGTAAATCTCCACTTCTCTACCTCACTATGTCTAACTGCTATTACAGGAAACTATTGAGGGGTTGCTTTCTTCACATTTTTGTCTTTGAATTTCTCTGTGTTTGTAATTTTTCACATGCTATTTTTTTGTTTGTTTTTCGTTTTTTTCTTTACAACGACATGGAAATCAAGAAATTGATCATTTACATTCCCTGGAAGATGCACCCAGCTTGTCTTGAGGGGCCACATGGGGACATCAAGGCAGAGAAAGACAGGACGTAGAAAACATGCCTTTACTAGGGGTGGTGGGTAAAGTGCTTTGGGGTTCATAGGTTAATGCAGAACTGTTTAATTCAAACTAAAAGAATGGGGTCTGAGAGACAGGAGAAAATGTTGATCACAAGGACTATTGAAGCAAATATATCAGGAAATTACATTTTCTTGTGACTCTGCAGAATGCTATTTAGGATATTTGCTTGTTTGAAGGGACCATGTCAGCCTAAAGTCACTCCAGGCTGCTTGCTCAGTCAACAAAAAGAATGCCAAGGTCATAATTCCATAGACTAGACTAGCCAAACTCTTGACAACCTCATAAAAGCATCTTTTAAAAATGTGCTTGATTATGTCTGACAATATCATTTCATTCAAACAAGGAAAAAACATTTGTTTCTTTGTGTCATTCTTGAAACTTTTATCTGTTAGATAAAAGGAATTAAAAAATATCATATATTCACATTACAAAGTAGTGCTGAGTACCTATGTGGTAAAAGAAAAATTGTAATATTTGTCTGTATGTATATCCCAGCATCTAGTTTGAATGCATTATATACTGCATATAAAATGTGTTTATATTCATAAACATGAAGCTTTGACTTTTTTTCATCAAAGAAAAAAGTTATGTAAAAAAAGGAAAGGAAATGGGATCCAATACATATAAACTCTGATATCTTTAGGAATTGTTAAATGTAGCTGTGGCTATTTCAGACATTTTGGAAACAGATCAGACTGATGTTATTCTCTTATCATTACAAGCTTAGGGAGAAAAAGTTATTAGTCTAGATCTGGCAGGGTACTCTCACTCCACTAAAAAAGTCTTGAAAAAGTGATCTGAATGTCGAGACTGACACATTTATTCTTTACTGAATTGCTCATTATACATGTTTAGTCCCTACTTTACACCAAACATAGAATTGATGATATAAATGTTACTTAATGAAGATAAAAAGATAATGAATATGATGGAAACTGTAATAACAAAGTTGTATCCTTGATATTAAGAAATCAAGAGATGCTTTAAAGGTTACTTCAAGGTATGAACTATGGTGGCCGAATTATGGCTAATAACATGGGGTCACTTAACCCTCAGATAAAAGATGATGCAATAATGCAGAGATAAAAAGACTTTTCAGATAGTAACAGGGGCCAAAATAGCTCAAAGTTAACTCTTATGATCCATAATGTTTGCTTCTAGAAGCCCACAGTGAGGTAGAAGAACCCAAAAGAACTGGACAAATACAATTTGAAAATTTCATGGATGTAGGAGGCCTAATGTTCTGAGTAAGCAGGTTGTGATTGTCCAGGACATCTGTTCACAGAATAGAGTCATTATTTGGTCAAAGACACATGCAATTTGGAGTCTAGAAGAATAGTACCATGTTTTATGAAGGACTTGCACAGTATTTCTTGTGTCAACTATCTTGGATTCTTAAGTCAACATCAAATGATACTTGCTACTTATTTTTTGAACTGAATAAGTTTAAAATAAAATATGAAGTCACATTTCCATAACACCACTGATTTACAAAATAACTGAGATAACAAGATATAATATTACAACTCCAAATAAGATATACCTATCAGGGCAGTTCCAAGTAAGATACACCTATCAGGGCAGTTGTTTCCCTGAAATATTAATATATGAGCTGGCAAAATACTCAGTTACTATGGGAGGTTTTCCTAGGTTTATCCAGAAATAGAAACAGGAATGAAGTTGGTGCTTCCAATACATTCCTGTGGTCCCAACGAAAGGAATCAGAATTAACTGACTATTTGCCAGTGATGAACTTGGGGCTTGACATTTAAAAAAGAGGCCACAGACACATGCTTAAGTACTAATATATAATTTATGTAACTGCTGGTATCATTGAACTAATTTGACATATTAAAATAATTTCCTATAATCATTTAGGCTACTTTTATAAAAATCAAATTATAATTATCAGTTTCATAATATGAAAATTATGTCATATCTGAAATTTTAAAAAAGCAGTCAAAGTCATTAAGATAAATCTTAAGATTTATCTTAATGATGACAAAGCATTTAATTGGGAAATAATGTTTCAAATATTGCTTGTATATGCATTTAATTTCTAATGAAATAAATGAATATAATAGTTTATACTATGTATTCATTTGATTTATAAAAAAATCAAGGCTGTCAATCCCAAAGCATCAAACACCAGTGACTTTGGCAGTCCTGCTTTTGAATTCAGTGGTTTGGAAACAAGTTTAAGTAAAATATTCATGACTTCATGGCACCTTCTACATTTTTTTTCAAAATGAAGAAAAAAATAATGCATTTACAGCTACTAATTATTAAGGAATGATCTCTGTATCATCTAATATTTATGTTCCCTGCAAATGCAAGCATGGTACATTGGTATTTCAAATAGTATTATCTTGCTTTAAAAAAATCATGTGTCTTTCATGCATCTTAACCATCTGATCAATGGTTGGAAAAGTTGATTGTGAAGCCGAATCACTGGGATACTGTCAGAGTCCCATTTAATAGGCTGGGCCCAGGGTCTTCAAATTTTTATCTAGAATCCTCAGAGATTAATGGATAAGCAGTATCTCAGTATGAAAGCAACTTTAAATTCTTGGTCATCGTTCAGTATGAAAAAAGTCTTCAACTTCCACAGTGACCTACACAAGTGCTTTGTTTTTCCTGGGTGTTTTCTCTCTCCAACTTGGTTTAGAATTTATCACATTGTGCTCATTTTTCAAGGATTCTTTTTTTTTTTTTTTTCTTCTCAGACATAAGAAAGAAAACAATGTTGGAAAAACAGTTTTATTTACCAAAAGAAGATGATAAAGCCACAAATAGGTTATTTTTGTAGTTATGAACTTAATTCTATGGAACATGTTTCAATCTCTTGGCAGTAACAGTACACCAATTCAAGTACAGGTGGCAAAGGAAGTGTGAGGGCCATTGAACACGGCTAATTTTGCTAATGCATCACAATTACAGAAACACCTGTGCTAAATAACCTTGTCCTGTTCCATGATAATGAAGAGTGTTCAATATCCCTCAAAATATCTCATTTCATGTTGATACAGATTCCCTGTCATCATTTTTATGTGACACTGTTTCCACAACAACAATATATATATATATATATATTTCAAATGGTTCTTCCTTCATTTTCTTTTTATAATGCAGCATTGTTCTTTGAAGCTATTATAGATAGCTTATATATATAGAATACCAGAGAAGAAAATGGCAACCCACTTCAGTATACTTGCCTGGGAAATCCCATCGACAGAGGAGTCTGGTAGGCTGCAGTCCATGAGGTCACAAAAGAGTCGGACATAACCTACCAACTGAAACAACAGCATGTATAGAATATAGAGGTATTCTATAGGGTTTTTTTGTTTTTTTGTTTTTGTTTTTGTTTTTGTTTTTTTTTGCCTGCAGAGTGCAAAAGGGTATAATTTGTCTTGAAAACCCAATCCAAATATCACCATTCTGCTTATATGGGGATGAGTGAGTGCTCAGTTGCTGCACTGTGTCTGACTCTTTGCGACCCCACAGATGGTAGCCCTCCAGGCTCTTCTGTCCATGGAATTTTCCAGACAAGAATACTTAAGTGGGTTGCCAGTTCCTTCTCCTGGGGATCTTCCCAATCCAGGTATGAAACTTGTACCTCCTGGTCCTCCTGCATTGGCAAATGGATTCTTTACCACTGAGCCACCTGGGAAGCCCCTTACATAGGGGCATACACTGTTAAATTGCACATATGGACCATCAGTGACTAAGGATGACTTGAAATACAACTTCCTGTTTAATGTTCCAAAAGTTACTGCTGCCTGATGATTAAATAACCATAGCTTGTAAATCAGAAGCTGGAAATTAGAGTTTCCTTTACCGTTTCATCAGAGCAGTAATGCACATTCATCCTTCTAGAATCTTTATCCATTTAGCAGTAAATATGAGACCAAAAAAAAAAAAAAACCCAAGCCTCTGATGTATTAGAACTTTTTATTTCAAACAAAAACCACCATGTAAAACATAAAAAATACTTAGCAACTGTTAAACTGGGGTACAAAGTTAGTATATGTATTACATATGGATAATACATTAATATTTACAGACATTTACATGTTGAGTAAGTGTAGTAAACATCCAGTTGATAGTACTTAAGAGCAATGTTAACAAGTATATTTGAGAAGTTGAATGATAGTATGCAATATTAAATTCAAAATATGAAGTGCATGAAATTATCTGTATCCCTCAGCGTAACAGATGTGAAGAGTTTGGGCAATATGAAGTATGTACTGATTTTGGTGTCTGCCTCACAGAAGCTGCTAAAACATGTTAACCAACTACATGGCAGAATGAATGAATGTGTGCTGTAAGCAAACGCCTTTCAGAAATGAACAAACTTGTTTTCTATATGAGTGCATCAAATCTTCATTTTGCTTTCCAAGTGTAAAGAGAGTTTTCAATTTAGTAGAGTAAGATACATTTTTTTTTTTTTTTGCTTAATTTCTGTATTTGTCTTGTGTTCTGATACAGACATCTGCTTGGAAGTGCAATATAATAGTCTGCATTCTTGTCATCAGGAAATTAGATATCAGTAAATATTCCAGGATTTGAAATTAAAGTATAAAACAAGAAAAGGCTGAAAGACTGTATTACAATAAGTTAGTATAAGGTGAATTTATAGTCTCAATTTTAAAATATATATATTTAAACACATATACAATAATATATGTGTTATTATCCATAAATTGAGATTTTAAGGCAAAGTCAAGTATACATATTAGTGCATGCAAATTTCTATGAATTTCTACAATACCAAAATGAGGAAGCAAATTTTAAATTTAATATATATTTTACATAAAGGGAAATGAAGCAAAACACTGCATTATCTATAAATTCTGGCTATAAACTTAAAATTATACTAAAAAATAATATGACAAATGCAGTTTAAGCATCTTTGTGCTTTTTACTCGGAGAAGGCGATGGCACCCCACTCCAGTACTCATGCCTTGAAAATCCCATGGACTGAGGAGCCTGCTAGCCTGACAGTCCATGGGGCCGCTAAGAGTCTGACACGACTGAGTGACTTCACTTTCACTTTTCACTTTCATGCATTGGAGAAGGAAATGGCAACCCACCCCAGTGTTCTTGCCTGGAGAATTCCAGGGACGGAGGAGCCTGGTGGGCTTCCGTCTATGGGATCACACAGAGTCGGACACGACTGACACGACTTAGCAGCAGCAGTGCTTTTTACTAAGGATATCTAAATTTCTATGGGTTAGTTAAACTGAATTAATTTAGTTAATTGGATTAATGAAAATTCTCTACTTATAGACATATCAATTTATTGGATCTTTTTTAAAGTAACATACACTCCCCTACACAAGGATTGCTGTACTCACAATAATGTTTTGTGCCAAAATCTTAAATCTTTAAAGTGTGTTTCAAAGACTTTACCAAGGGGCAGAGTTTGGGGTTATGCTGCCTGAAGTCAAGGATACAAAAGATGCCTAGAAAGTACCAGAAGCTAAGGAAGAGATAATTAATTAGGAGTTTTCTCAATAAGAATCTCCAGAGGAAACCAATCATGCTGTCGCCTTGACTTTGGACTCTGGCATCTTGAACTGTGAGAGAACAAATGTCTACTGTCTTAAGCCACTCACTCTGTGGTCATTTGTTGTGGCTTGCACTCATATGCTCAGTCACTAAGTTGTGTCCGACTCCTGTGACCCCATGGACGGTAGCTTTCCAGGCTTCTCTGTCCATTGGATTTCCTAGCTAAGAATACTGAAGTTGGTTGCCATTTTCTTCTCCAGGGGATCTTCCTGACACAGGGATTAAACCTGAATTTCCTGCATTGGCATGTGGGTTCTTTTACTCCTTGAGCCACCAAGGGGAATTAATATAGCATGCTAAGGGAAAAGAAGAAAATTAGATATGAAATATAATTTCCCCTTTAAGATATCTAATGTTGAGAGTAAATGCATATTTTTCCAAGATTCATAAGCAGAACATATATGGACAGTTTTGGAGATCTATGACATGACATTATGAGATCAACAAAATCCTCACACTGACCTGCCAAATGAGTTATTCTTTCTTTTATGATCCTTTAAAGTTAATAAGCAGAAGCCATGAGCCTATGAAAGTACATGTATTAACCTATTGCTAGTTGATATCTATGATACATTGACATATTTATCTTAATTCTTCATCTATATAAACAGGGTTTTGTCTTATACTCACTTGATTTTACAAATTTTATATTCCTCATCTATCTAATTTAAATCGCATCTCAAAAGTAAGTCATTTTGCATTAGAAAACACTCAAAAAGACATCCAGCCATGTTCTCAAAACAGACTTTTTTATTTAATAAAGATCTACTTCATTTGTCTTTTTCTATAGATTCTAAATAAAATCTGCAGCACTTGCAAAGCAAAATCTGTTCCAAAATTCCTATTTCATATGTCTAAAATGTAACATAAGAATTTCTCTAATTTTTGCCCTCATTTACCAACAATTTATTTTAAAAAGCAATAAAATTTAAAACAGGCAAAACAATTTTTTTCACGTGTCAGTCACAATGTTTAGAATTGGAAATTCAGTATTGAACAGAGCAAACATATTTTATCTCATTATGCATTTTTTCCATTGAAACCTATTAAAATACTTTCAAACAATATCAGATTGTGTTCATGTAATTATCTATTCATATTTATTTATTTATTAGAATGAAGAAAATCAGAAAGGAATGCACAAATGAATACCATGATATGGTGTTCACTGAATTGATATTTATGACCCATTGCAGCTGAATGCAATAATTTGAGCAAAACATAGTGCTTTTAATATTTCCTCATCTATTGAAAACTTACTTTCAAAGACCATAGCCCATTAGTTGAATATCAAATAAAATGATTTTCTACTCAGCTCAAGAATGGCTATCTTGTTGCTGCTCATTGACAATCTCACCTTAGAGATGATTTCATTAATGTGATCAGGACACAGGGAAACACTCTGTTAAATTCCTACCCACCCACATGAACACAGACACTCAGGCCCTTAGATAAACATGGGAGAGGGAAAGAAGGAACGAAGTTTTCCTCTGCTGGGAGGCTGCATTAAGATAGTCACAAAATCCTTGATTCTGATCTGCTCGACATCTTTGAGATGGTTATTAATAGACAGCATCACAGATTCAGTACACATGAATTTCAGCAAACTCCGGGAGATAGTGGAGGACAGAGGAACCTGGCATGCTGCAGTCCAAAGAGTTGTACTTGACTTACCAATTGAACAACAATAAAGATGTGTTGACCACGGGACTTCACAAAGAATCATGGCAAGAGGAGTTATGCTCTTTTTTCAGAGTTCAAAGAGGAATTTTTATGACTGAAATTTCATTCCTGGAACACTCTTTGTCAAAAATGAAACATATAAAGCACACCAAACAAAACCATGTCAAGTTTAGTTTTATTTCAAAGGGAAAATTCTCAAATCATGGTCTTATGCTTAAATTCTCAAACATTTAAGAAATGAGTCTCAGGTAGATGCTTTTCCCTCAGTAAATTTGGAAACATACGATATGACATTCAGAATCCATGTCAAAACCCCTCTTTCTTCCTTAAAGATCTGCTCTTTTAGGAGGAATTAGACAGCAAATCAAGAGTGTAGCTGGAGGTCTATCTGGATTCTTCTTCCAGGTTGTTACCTGGGTCACCTCAACACACAGGAACCCCTGCTTGTCTATATCTTCTTATTGCCACAGGGGAAGAAATGATTTTCTGAAGCTATTTTGGGTCTACAGTCTATCTGAAAGACATGATTATAGCAGTCAGCCTCATATAAAATCAACCAATCAATCAAAAAAATCAATCAATATAGCTCATTCAAACTAGCCTTTCTCTTTCCTTTTTCAATTTGCAAGAGTCATAACAGAGATCATTCTTTCCCTACAGACAGTGACACAAAATATTCCTTTTTGCTTATTCAGTGCAAAAAAATTCAGTCTAACCTGCTGTTGGCAAGATGTCAAAAAATAAGCAAATGTTGACTGAATTTTTTATTGACGCTGCTGATAAAAAATAGCATTATGGTATCAGCCAGTGTGCTATCTACCTGACACTCTTTCTATTCTCTATCATTATTTTTTGAAAAGTCACCCTTCCAAATGTGTCCTTACAATAATGTCACTCCTTGTATATTCTGTTAAGTATATTCATACAAACTAAACTCAAATTTTAGGGCTTTTCATATTGATCTTAGAAAATAAGTAGGGATCATTGCTCATTTATCTTTCTAAACACAATAATTCTAAACTGCCTGATTTTAAGACAGTTATCCTTTTTGAATATACACTTCATCAATTTCTATGAAAAGAGACCATTAAAATGTCATGCATATGGAATATTACTGCTCAGAGAAAGAATTTTAAAGGCAAAAGAGAAGAATTGAAGTATCAGGCATATTTACTTTAGTGAAACTACATAATCATAATATGCCACTTAATAAGAATTCTGCTCAAATAATACCAGTTAGGGTTAATTAAGGTATAAAACCATGTAAATGGTGTTTACCATCCCCATTGCACAATGTAAACACTTCAATTTAAAATGACTTTCACAAGTATAGCATTTTCTTATAAAGACAGTATGCTTTTGTGAATGTAATTTTTATAAAACTACCTATAATTTTCTTCCCAAAAATGTTACAAAAGTTGAAACAATAATTTTTTAAAGTTTTCTGAATTAAGTTTTGTACTACTATGGTGATGGACAGGGAGGCCTGGCGTGCTGCGGTTCATGGGGTCGCAAAGAGTCGGACACGACTGAGTGACTGAACTGAACTAAACACTTAATTAAGTTTTGTACTACTGTACCACAGAAGAGGGTTTCCTTGGTGACTCAGTGGTAAAGAATCCACCTGCAATGCAGCAACTGCAAGACATGCAAGTTCGACCCCTGGATCAGGAAGATCCCCTGGAGGAGGGCATGGCAGTATTCCTGCCTGGAGAATACTATGGACAGAAGAGGCTGACAGGCTATAGCCCATAGGGTCACAAAGAGTTGAACATGACTGAAGTGACTTAGCAAACACACACATGCACATCACATAGGATAAATTTAATTTTGCATAAGAAGTCCAGATATTCCTTTTAATGGCTTCAAAGAGCAATGGGAAGACTCTTTAAGTTGCTATTTTACAGAAAACACTATTAATAGTTTCTAAAAAACTGTTCCCGCCTCACAGCACAAGGTTGGGAAAGGATAAATAGGCTATCCCTACATAGTACATTTTTAAAGCTTTATTAAAGAAAAAAAACAACTATAATAAAAATAATGCTGTTGTAAGATTTTTCATATTACATTATCTAAATCTCCTTCCTTAATCACAAATATCCTTATATGGATATTCTATTAATTTTTATTTCTATTAATTAATAAATAATTAATATTTAAAATTTATTTAAAATATTAAACATTATTTTAAAATAAATAAATAATTAATTCTATTAATTTTGCCTTACTTTGAAAGGTAACAGATTTCTAGTATGGTGAGAGTCCCTTGGACTGCAAGGAGATCCAACCAGTCCATTCTGAAGGAGATAAGCCCTGGGATTTCTTTGGAAGGAATGATGCTAAAGCTGAAACTCCAGTACTTTGGCCATCTCATGTGAAGAGTTGACTCATTGGAAAAGACTCTGATGCTGGGAGGGATTGGGGGCAGGAGGAGAAGGGGCCGACAGAGGATGAGATGTCTGGATGGCATCACCGACTCCATGGACGTAAGTCTGAGTGAACTCTGGAAATTGGTGATGGACAGCAATTAATGGGGTTTCAAATAGTCAGACACGACTGTGCGACTGAACTGAACTGAACTGATGGTCTATTAATCTAATAAACATATGAACTGAACATAAGCTACTGAAGTTATTTTATACTATAAAGTCAATCAATTACAACTACAATAGGAGTAAGTAGATTATTCATTTTTTTTGGTCAATGATTTTGTGCATAGACATGTGTCCCAATGATACAAGGAGTGAACAAAAAGAAAGCTAGCTATATTTTCAGTTTTGCTGATAGACACTTGGGACATGGAGATGTCAGGATCTAGAAAAAGAGGAAACAATCAAGTCTTTGAGAGAAGCTCTGTTTTCAATATTTAATATTTTGGTTCAAAAACATGCAGTTATATAAGCTAGAAGAGTTATCACATGGAGTTTTACCGAAAGTAATATATCTGAAATAAATAATGCATAATGCTGTTTCAGGCTTGGACATGAAGAAACTTGAGATTTTCTATAATAGTTACCAAAACAAAACTTGGCAGTGCCATTTCTAGCAGAGTTCTTTGGACACCATCCTTTACATGGAGACATATCCTTCTGTGTTGATGGATACATGAATTTTTCAGAACTTTCCACATTGAGATTGCATTGATGTCAAATCAATTGGTGAATATTTATATAATGGCTTCCCTGGTTGGCTCAGAGGTTAAAGTGTCTGCCTGCAATGCGGGAGGCCCAGGTTCAATCCCTGGATCAGGGAAGATCCCCTGGAGATGGAAATGGCAACCCACTCCATTATTCTTGCCTGGAGAATCCCATGGATGGAAGAGCCTGGTAGGCTACAGTCCATGGGGTCCCAAAGAGTCGAACATGACTGAGCAACTTCACTTTCACTTTATCTAATAATAAATCGAGTTCTTTCCTACCTGTGGTTGATGCAATGCAACATTGTAAGTTAAATGAATATCTGTGATAGAAATTTAATGTTTTAAAGAAGCCCATAACTTGTCATGATAGCATTAATTCTAACCATCTAATTGTAATACAAAATAATATAGTACAACATAACATATAACAATGTAATTTTATTCAGTGGCTAAGTTGTGTCCTATACTTTGTAACCCTATAGACTGCAGCACCCCAGGCTCCTCTGTCCTTTACTATCTCCTGGAGTTTGCTCAAATTCAGGTTCGTTGAAGCAGAGATGTCATCTAACCATCTCATCTACAGTCACCCCCTTCTTCTTTTGCCTTCAATCTTTTCCAGCATCAATGTCTATTCCAATGAGTCAGCTCTTGGCATCAGGTGACCAAAGTATTGGAGCTTCAGCTTCAACAACTGTCCTTCCTATGAATATTTGAGGTTGATTTTCTTTAGGATTGATTGATTTGATCTCCGTGCAGGGACTCTGAAGTCTTCACCAGCACCATAATTCAAAAGCATCAATTCTTTGGCACTCAGCCTTCTTTATGATTTAACCCTCACATCCATACTCAACAACCTCAGATATGCAGATGATACACTTTGGGAGCAGAAAGTGAAGAGGAACTAAAGAGTCTCTTGATGAAAGTTAAGGAGGAGAGAGAAAAAGCTGGTTTAGAATTCAACATTCAAAAAAACTACTATCATGGAATCTGGTTCCATCACTCCATGGCAAATAGATGAAGAAAAAGTGGAAACAGTGACAGATTTTATTTTCTTGGGCTCCATAATCACTGCGGATGGTGACTGCAACCATGAAATTAAAAGGCTCTTGCCCCTCAGTCCTGGAGAAGGGGATGGCAACCCACTCTAGTATTTTTGCCTGGAGAATTCCATGGACAGATGACCCTAGCAGGCTACAATCCATGGAGTTGCAGAGTTGGATATGACTGAGAGATTAACACTTTAACACTGCTCCTCAGAAGGAAAGCTATGATAAATCTATACAGCATATTAAATGTAGAGACACCACTTTGCCGAAAAAGGTCTGTATAGTCAAACACATAATACAAATGACATAATACAATGTTACGTAAAGTAATGTATGACAAGACATCCCTAGCAACTCAGATGGTAAAAAGAATCCGCCAGGAATGCGGAAGACCCAGGATTGATCTCTTGGTCAGGAAGATCCCCTGGAGAGGGGAATGGCAATCCACTCCAGTATTCTTGCCTGGAGAATTCCACAGACAGAGGACCCTGATGGACTACAGTCCATGGGGTTGCAAAGAGTCGGACATGACTGAGTGACTTTCACAATGTATGACAATATATGTAATATTTGTAGCATATAAAAATACTATAGGGTAGCATTTTTCATTCAAGTTAGTACTCCAAATTAAGTAATCTCCAGTAGTGCTACAGGTAGGAAAATAAACAGTTTCAAGTGTTTTCTTCATAAATAATGTGGTTTTCCTATTAAAATATTCTGTGTTAGGACTGCTTAAATATGTTAGGTAGTTTCCCCATTGGGGAAAACTATGCATTTCATATAGAACACTGGTTGATCTGAGTTATCTTATCTTAATTGGGGTTTCCCTAGTGGCTCAAGAAGGTAAAGAATCTGCCTGCAATGCAGGAGACCCAGCTTCAATCCCTGGGTTGGGAAGATCCCCTGGAAAAGGGAATGGCAACCCACTCCAGTATTCTTGCCAGGAGAATCCCACAGACAGAGGAGCCTGGTGGGTTACAGATCATGGAGTCACAGAGTCAGAAAGAACTGAGTGACTAACACTTTCCACTCATCTTAATTATGTGAAATGGACAAGCTAAAGGAGTGAGTGAGAAAGTTCTTAGTATATCACATCCTTCTGTGGTGAGAGCATAACATAAAATGAGGTCAGAATGCAGAATGGCTAAGGGTAACATTACTTGATAATGCTTTTTTTTTTTCAGGGTCTTTATAAGTTTTGAATTCAAAATCACGGATTAAATAGCTTTATTTATTTATTTATTTATTTATTTTCAGGCAAGGCTTTATTGGGTTCCTGTGCCAGCTGTAGGAGGCAGTGAAAACAAGTAACAGGTTTCCTGGTTTGCTCCCTGAGGTGGGGCAAGCTCATTTCTAATATGAGGTGAGGGTAGGTTGTGTCCAGAGGTTGGACTGAAGAGATGGGTTAGGTGATTTGCCCACCCTTTTGTGGTGCTGTGTACAGCTATTTCTCTACATGTTTTAATAAAAACTGTAGCTATTTTTATTAGAAAGAGGCTAGAATAGAAAAAACAACCTATTGCCATTTGTAGAATATTGCCATTTGCAGATATATAGATGAATCTAGATGCTATCATATTAAGTGAAGTAAGTCAGAGAAAGACAGATATCATATGACATCACTTATTTGTGGCATATAAAAATGACAGAAATGAACTTATTTACAAAACAGAAATAGATTTGCAGAAATAGAAAACAGACTTATGGTGACCAAAGGAGATAGCAGAGTGAGGGCAGGGAGTTTGGGATTAACATATGCCACCCTACTATATATAAAATAGGTAAACAACAGGAAGCTATTGTATTGTACAGGGAACTATATCAAATATCTTGCAATAATCTATAATGGCAAATAATCTATTTTAGATACCTAACTATATGTGCCGCTGCTAAGTCACGTCAGTCGTGTCCAACTCTGTGCGACCCCATAGACCACAGGCTCCTCTGTCCCTGGGGCTCTCTAGGCAAGAACACTGGAGTGGGTTGCCATTTCCTTCTCCAATGCATGAAAGTGCAAAGTGAAAGTGAAGTCGTTCAGTCATGCCTGACTCCTCATGACCCCATGGATTGTAGCCTACCAGGTTCCTCCGTCCATGGGATTCTCCAGGCAAGAGTACTGGAGTGGGTTGCCATTTCGTTCTCCAATAACTATATGTATATATATATGTGTTTGTGTGTGTGTGTGTGTGTATAAATATATATATATATATATATATATATATATATATATATATAAAGGGTTTCTCAGGGGCTCAGTGGTAAAGAATCTTCCTGCCAATTTAGGAAACACAGGAGATGGAAGTTTGATCCCTGGGCTGGGATGATCTCCTGGAGAAGGAAATGAAAACCCACTCTTGTATTCTTGCATGGAAAACCCCATGGGCAGAGAAGCCTGACAGGCTACAGTCCATGGGGTTGCAGAGTTGGAAAGGAATGGGCAATGGAGCCCACATATAACTGAATCACTTTGCTGTATTCTTAATACTACCGCAACACTGTAAATTATACCTCAATTTTTAAAAAGCTTACAAAAATAAAAAGGCTAGAATAAAGATTTTCTTTTTAAGAGTAAATGCCCAAGTAGTGATTTTGCTATTTTTGATAACTATAATCAGTTCTTATTTTGCATAAATGCATGGTTACATTCATTGGATGAAAACTTTTCCTTAAAAAAAAAAAGTTGTTGTAGTGCCTTGTTTTTACATTTTCTAGTTAAAATGTTATGGCTAAAAGGTAGGATGCCAGATAAAAGAAATGGCAATATTCAGCATTTTAACATATTATAACTGTTAACAATAGGCAATGAAATAATAAAACCTTAATTTAGTTAGAGTGAACAACTAGTTGAAAAATAGTAATCATGAAAGATTTTTAAATTGATTAATTAAATGTGTTATTTTTCATGCAATATTTCTGATGTCATCATTCAAATATATTATTGTAACATCACAAGAGTACTATAGTATGAGATTTTATTTTGTATTTATCTTCATTTTACCATGGAATAAAATGATATATAAAATTAATTATAAACTGATGATTTCCAAATATGTATCTCTATCTCTGACCTCCTCTGAATGCATCTTGCAGTCTAACTGGTTTGTGAATATCTCCACTTAGACATTAAATTAGGGTTATTTAACAATACATATAAAAATCAAACATTCTGATCTCCACCTATTCATATCTTTCCCAGTGTTCCCTAAACTCCATAAATGAAGTCCATCATTCCAATATCTCAGGCCTAAAGCATAAAAATAATGCATTATCATTATATACACATATATTATATATAAATATTTTTGTTATATATAAATATTTGTTGTTGTTTAGTCATTAAGTTGTGTCTGACTCTTTTGCAACCCCATGGACTATAGCCTGCCAGGCTCCTCTGTCCATGGAATTTCCCAGGTAAGAATACTGGAGTGGGTTGCCATTTCCTTCTCCAGGGGATCTTCCTGACCCAGGGACCAAACCCGAGTCCCCTTCATTGCAGGCAGATTCTTTACCTCTGAGCCACCTGACTATATCTCATCACCATCAAAGGTTACTGTTATCACCTAGCATCATTATCTCCTTCCTGAACTGTTAGCATCTATCCTGCTTCTATCCTTATCGTGATCAATCTGTTTCAAAATGGCAGCCTAGTGAATGTTTTTAAATGCTAGAAAACTACTGCAATCTACTATTGAGTGCATAGTAGATACATGATTAATGTCTACAATAAATAAATCTTAAAATGAGTAAAGCATAAAAATCGGTACCATGTTAGATTTAATAGGTAGTGATGGCATGTATTAAGAACATGGCTTAGAGTTTACAACTCTATGAGTTTTACAAGCCAAATGTATCACATTAAAAGTAAAGTGTGATCAAGAATTGGGAGATTAGAATGGACACATATGCAGTATGCTCTGCTAAGTGCTCTGTGACAACCTAGAGGGGTGGGATGGAGAGTGGGATGGAGGTCCAAAAAGGAGGGATTATATGCATACCTGTGGCTGATTCATAAATGATGATTCACGCATTAGCTTCCTCTCTGACTAACCCTCCAGCTCAGGAACATAAACATACACATTCTTAGACATAGAGCCCCAGCTTGCACTCTCCAAACCTTGCTCCCACCTTCTGGAAAGTCCATCTCCCTTAACGCCAAAAGTTCTGAGCCCATCTGACATTCACAATCCAGCTCAATGCCACCCAACTCCTCAGGAGGACAGGAGTCTACAGCAGGGCAGGTTCTGACAGCACATTTCATTCTAAATTGACCGCCTCCTCCAGCACTGAACACTTCTTTCTGTTATAATTATGTAGAATATATCTTTTCTCCTTTATTAATTTTTTAAAAATTTTTATTTATTTGGCTGCAGCAGGTCTTAGTTGCAGCACTCAGGATCTTTTGTTGAGGTGTGCAGGCTTAGTTGTTCTGGGCAGGTGGGATCTTAGTTCCCAGACCAGGGACGGAGTCCCAGATTCTTAACCAATGGACCACCAGGGAAGTCCCCATACAAGCCTTTAATTTATCTTTGTTTCAGTCGGAGCACTTTATTATCATCCGTGTTTTCTATTCTGAAAATAATTCTCCCAATGCCCCCTCTTTGACCCACAACAAAGGCAAAATAGTAAAATCAGCATTCTGCAGAATCAGAATCGTTATTTTCAGCATTCAGCAGAAAATAACACAACATTGTAAAGCAATTATACTCATATTTAAGGAAGAAAAAAACAAGGGAAAACTGGATTATTCATGTTGGGTCTTGGGTTCATCCTTGTTTAAATAGTCTTAACAATAACTCTTTAATAGGAATGCCAAAGTTAAATGAGCTAATATGCAGGGATTTGCATAGTATACTATATAGTCTGTTAACAGTTATAAATAATACATATATATGCACATATTTTCATTTTCCTTTGGTTATTTTTTGTACTCTAGGTACATTGTAAAGTCTATTAGATATTGGATAATAAAATGCTTGATAACGATTCTCTGAGGTTCTAGTGACCGCATGATATTTATTTAATAGTGTCTTTCTCAATATATCTTGGCACTGAAAAGAAGTAATAAATTTTGAACTTGGAAGCTAATCAGGAAGTGAGTCTTGCTGTCAAAGCTAGAGGCAGAGATAAAGCATCGGGAACAGAGAACGCAGACAGGTAGATAGGTTGGAACTTTTAGGTTAGAGCAAGAGAATGGAGAAATTCTCATTATCTTGTAAACCAGGTAGTCAATGCTTCTCCAAAATTACTGGAATGGAGCAAAGCCTTTGTAGAGTCTATGAAAAAATATTTATTTCTTAATGTGAACTTTGAGCAATTTTATAAGAAAAGACTAATAATTTCTTGAAATTAACCTGGACTCTAAATCAAGAGGTAGATATTCCGGAAAGACATTTTGAGACTTCTAGAGGGTGATCAGAGAGTCCTAGAACAAGAATTCAAGCCAGAAAATAGGCCATTCCCTTAACTATAATAACTGAAATTTTTATTTATTTCTAAATGTTTAATTTTTCTCCTGTAAAGCTTGTTATGTTTAGTTTTTTTTTTTTTTATAGGTAAATCTATGCAGGTACAGAGAACATATTTTTTTAATGATTTCTATGCATATATTTAAAGGTTTGCAACCATCTTTGTTATTACCAAATGTGACAATGACAACTCTTCCTAAAGTCTTAAAACTGAAGTTTCTAGATATTGATCAGTAAAACTATTAGCATGAACACCATTTCCCAGCCCATGTCCTCATTCTGCTGACTGCAAATCTCAAGTGACAGATCCATTTCACTCTTGTTTCAAAGTCTATTGAACACTTAATACTTCCTTCTAATGTTCCCAAAATATTCTTGGAGAATAACTGGCCATTAACACTCATTCTTTTAAAGTAAGTTATTAGTTTAGTTACATGTTGTGTGAAAAATTATTTATTATAACTCTTCAATTCTATTTTTTAAAAAACAGATCTCCATTACATGAGTAAATCCTATAGATAAATGCAAATTACACAAAGTGAGAAATTTAATTGTAGATTATCCTTTATGTAAAAGATTAGTTCTAGGTTTGGAGAGATGACGAATTCTCAAATTTATGGAGAATTGTAGAGGCATTCAGTAACCAAAAGATATATATATACAATTTGCTCAACTATTATTGCTCAAAGAATATACAATTTAATTAGAATTAGAATTATTATTTTAATTAAATGTCTGAAAGAACTCTATAATAGTTTTCCTCTATTTTTCAAATGAACACTCTTTCCTCTAAATATGACATAACTTTGTAATTCCCTATAGAGACCATAGAAAGGTAATTCAGTTTTACTTTACTGTACGGTTGATTGAATTTTTAAAAATTTTAACCTGGTATTGACAGCTTAGGTTAGGAAAGTTTCTTTCAGTTTATATATAAATTCTTATTAGCAAAACTATATGGTATACTCTTTGGTAGCTTCTTGCTCAGATTTTTCTTCCTGTGCTGGCTCTTGGTTTCTGAGAACTTCAGCCTTGGACATCCTTAGACTTGGTCCCTGAATCTACCATTTACAGTGAGTTGTTCCACTCCCTGGGTCCTTAATGGGCAACACTAGGAGACCATGAGCTTTAGGCTCCTGACTCCCAAGCAGGATCTAGTTCAGATTCTTCTCCAGAGAATCAAAGGCAGACCTGGGATGCTGAATAGGGTCCACTAGGGACAGGTTTTTTCCTAAGAGGCAGATAGCTGTAAATATTGTGCCAACAAATTACTGGACCAACCTGAAATCCAGGACCATCCCCAGGACATAGAGGAGGGCTTCTAGGCCGAACTCCATACCTCTGCCTTATGGGTCTGGGTATGAGGCTAGAGCTACCACTTTCTGTTTAAAACTCTACAAGTGTGAAAATCTGTAGAATTTCAGTGCAAGAATACAACTACAGGCACCAACCAAAAATAATTATCAATTTCAAAAGAGTTGTTAGTCCTCTTCTGCAGTCTCCCTGCTGTGGTTCTTGGGCCTAGAGATCAACTAAAAAATGTTTCATATAAGCTGAGAGTGAGGTTGACTTTCTCTGGAATGTGCTTACCCAGAAAGGCCCATCCCTGCTGGAATCTTGACTATTGTACCCACTGACAGCTATGTACAGTCCATGCTATTTATTTACTTATCTATCTATCGATCTATTTATTTATTGGCTGAGAGCAGCAGCTTGTGGGATCTTAGATCCCAGACCAGGGATTGAACCCATGCCTTCTGCAGTGGAAGCTTACAATCCTACCCACTGGCCTGCCAGTGATTTCCCAGACTATATAAATATGAGTGAAAGAAACAGTAGCTGTGTTATTTTTTCCCCTTTAAGTTTTTCCTCCAAAAAACCTATTTTCATCTTCATTATATAATCTTACCTCATATGCATCCATGACCACTCTGCATAACAAATATCAAAAAATCTATGCAATATATAACTGAAAAATATTTTCTTCCTAATACAAATATAAATTGTTCAATATTTTTGAGTAATAGTAAAAGTTTCCTAATTTCTTAAAGAATTCACTAACTCAGCCAGATTTGCTTTCAAACTTTTGAGCTAACAACATAAAACCTTTTTGTGTGTGTGAGTTTTGTTCTATTTACCAATGCTGACATCACTGACAGATGAATTCTGAAAATTTGATTAACTATGTTCATAATAAATTTATACTTGGTGTGTGTGTTTGTTCATTTATTAAATATTTATGTAACAGTTGTTATTTTGAGGTGATTGTTAAGATGATCAATCAAAAAGGAATCCCCTGATGAAAGGAATAAATTAAATATGACATTCATGCATATCATGATACATTTTCTAAATTGACCAAGCATATTACGGCAATTTGATGGCATGTTAGGAACAGAATTCTTATTCCTCAGTAATTTAGTTTATATTATTAATAGTTTTTCATGTAAGTAATAATATATTTTAAAATATATTTTTAAAATTTCTTTTTAAATAAAATTTACTGAGATACAACTTATATACAAAGATACTATTACTCTGTTTTCAGTCCAGAAGTATAAAGAACTTAGAAGATGTCTCTCAGGTTCTTACAACAACAAAATAAAAATAAATGAATTTTCTTATACCCATTAGATAAGTGAGATAACAGAAATGACCACCATAGAATCTGGAAAGATGGTCAAATTTAGACAGTCACAGGAAAATTCTGCTTTTCCTGCTGAAGCTGCTGAAGCCATAGTGGTAAGAACTCAAATGAAAGTGAAAAAGTCAAAGCATTAGTCACTCAGTCCTGTCTGAATTGTGACCCCATGGATCCCACCAGGCTCCTCTGTGCATGGAATTCTCCAGGCAAGAATACTAGAGTGGTTAGCCATTCCCTTCTCCACAGGATCTTCCTGACTCAGGGATTGAATCTAGATCTCCTGCATTGCAGGCAGATTCTTTACCATCTGAACCACCAGGGAAGCTCAGGAACTCAAATGGTAACTGACAAACTCCTGGAGCCTACGGGAACCAACTTGCAAGTTAGAAAACTCCTTGACTGCGGTCTTGGGGGAGTTGCCTTACTTTCATGGGGTTTGCCTCCAGGAAACGTACTGGGTTCTCAAGGTTAAGATTCAAGAAGATTCCCCTTATGAAGGATGAGTTTTTGAATAAAACATTAGAACAATATCCATGAAAGAAATCACAGGTAATTTGCACTTCACTAAAATGGAAACCTTCTACTTCTCAAAAGACATGTTAAGATAATGAACAAGTCACACAACAGGAGATAATATTTGAGAAACACATATCTGTTAAAGAATTTGGATCCAATATATACAAAGAATTTTTGAAAATACTAATTTTATTTTCCTTTTATGGCTGTGCCACGCAGCATTTGGGATCTTGGTTCCCTGACCAGGGATCGAAGGATGCTTCCACAGTAGAAGCATGGAGTCTTAACCACTGGACTGACAGTGAATTTTTAGAGACATGAAGGGAAAAAACAATGCAATTATAACAAAATTAGGCAAAAGATCTGAACAGACACTGCCTACCAAAGAAGACATTGATGTTGTTTAGTTGCTAAGTCATGTTTGACTCATTTGGGACCTCATGGACTTCAGCCTTCAAGGCTCCTCTGTCCATGGGATTTCCCAGGCAAGTATACTGGAATGGGTTGCCATTTCCTTCTCCAGGAGACCTTCCTGACCCAAGGATTGAACCCATATCTTGTGCATTGGCAGGTGTATTCTTTACTGCTGAGTCACCAAGGAAGCCCATGCAAATAAACAAAGCCCATGGCAAATAAACATAAGAAAGATTCTCAACATCATTTGTCATTATGGAAATGCAAACTAATAACAACAGTGAGATACCACTACATATCTAGCAAAAGGGACAATACCCAAAAACTGACACTACCAATTGCTGGTGAGAATACAGAACTATAGGAACTCTCATCCATTGGTGGTGGGAGTACAAAATGGTGTAACCACTTTTAAGACAGCTTAGGAGTTTCTTGCAAAGTTAAATATGCTCTTATCATAGAATCCAGTAATCCTGATTGTCACTATTTATCTAGTTGATTTGCATAGAGATGGTTACCGTATATATATGTGTGTGTATGTGTGTGTATTTATACCTGAGTTAGTGTGAACATGTACCCTCTTTCTCTGTCCACTGAGAGATCTTAGGAGCAATTATACTCTGGTAGCAAAATTGTACCTTTTACCTGTATCTTAGTTTCTAATATCACTTTTCAACAAAGTAACTTGGATTCCTTGGTCCAATTATCGATTATAATACTGAGGTGGGAAGATGAGCAGGAAACCTCTTATATTTCCAACAAATGAAAACATGGAAGCATAGAGTTCCTGATGAACTCAAGGCAAAGATGAAGTAACTTTGGCAACCAAATAAAGAAAATAGTATTGGATCATATACAATGTCTAAAATACCCCAAGTCCCTGAGTCCATGCTGATATAAATAAAGCATTTAATAAATACCTAAATAAAGGAAAATAATAAATCTTACATGCAGAAAAACTCCATATATTTTTGTAGATGGTCCACTCTCAAGGAAGTGATGCATAACTCTCCATGGCTTGAGTGTGGATGCAGCTGGGATTTTCTGCTAAAGAATATCAAGTGTCAAGAGGAATAAAACTTACAGTATAGAAATCTAGCAAACACTAGCTCAGCCACTTTATTAACATTAACATCAACAGCAATAAGTCAGGTTGTGTGTCTGCTTACAGTAATGATACATCAATGTGCACTTGCTCATTCCCTTCACATTAATGTCTTAATTACAAAATTATTAAAACTTAAAAACCTTTTTTTTCCCCTAGAACTTTATGCCAATTTCTAGATACAGAGTTTGCATTAGCTACTTCACAAGTTCATTTTTTTTTTTCTCTTTAATTTGAGTATAGGTGCTTTACAGTATTATGTTGGCTTCTGCTGTACAATGAAGTGAATTAGCTATATTTATCCCCTCCCTCTTGGACCTCCCATCCACCCCTCATCCCACCCATCTATGTCATCACAGAGCGCTAAACTGAGCTATATACAGCAGGTTCCCACCAGCTATCTACTTTCCACATCAGTGTAAAATATACAGTATGTATAAATTGACCCCAATCTCCCAATTCATCTCACCCTCCCCTTCCCTACTGTGTCCACATGTCACTTCTCTTTTCTGTGTCTCTATTCCTGCCCCTTACAAATTTTTAACACTGTGTCTCCTTCATACTATTCCACAATCTTAAACTCAGGAAGATGTAAAGTTTCACAAGATTTTAAAAATAATAAAAATTTAAAACCTGTGATGTTTGGTTGGAATGCTTATTTTCTAATAAATCTATGGATCTTACTAACTGAAAAATTTTAATCCCCCTTTGTCGTTGTTAGTGATGACGTTTTTGGATTTCTGTTTGCCTTTTTCTTTTTCTCTTAATTTTGAAAATTTGCCATCCAACAAACAACCTTAAGTACATGAAGATATAGAAAATATCACAAATGGCTAAGAAATACAAAGATACCTTAATTTTTAAGCAACAAAATCTGGAATTCATCTCAGTTAATACACTGTAACTCTTGCTTCCTATTATGTTTTAGCCAGAATATTGAAAAGCTCTTTATTTACAGGTTGCTTGAAAACCATTTTAAAGCTTCTGTGGTTAAAAATATTCTACAAATAAGTTATCTAAGGCAATTTGGAAAGAAAGGAAGTGGAAATTAGCAGTGTTTTAGGTTTTTTAAACCAAAATGCAGACAACAAATTGCTCTTCTAAGCACATTTAAAAAATTATGCTACATGGAAACTGAGCGTATGCCTTCATCTACTGAAAATTATGTGTTCTCAAATGTATGTGACCAGATAATTATGTAGTGTAATGTTTTCTATGGTGATTTATAATTATGCAAAAGTTCTGAATGGCCATATGTTTATAGGCAGTTATAGTTACTATAGTTATGAATTCTTACCATGAAATAAGTATTAAAACAACCACAATCACACTTAAATGTTTTGCTTAAAGAATATGGTTATGAGAAGGAATTTAATCCTATAAAACAAAGGAAATATTCAAATTTTTTATTGAATTTTTTAATATCAAGATCTGGTTTCCAATACATACAGGAAACACCATGAAAAAGGAATTTGTTTCCTGTGTTGTGTTCAGTTCTAAATCACAAAGTATCTTCTTAAGATAATTTTTAAAATACTTAATCACAGTTTATACAAGTGGAATAGGAAATAGTGGAAGTTATACCAATAGTCCCAAAATTAAAGCTAATGCTCAGATTTGAGGGAGGGAAAGGCTGAATTCTTATCTTAAATTTAGAAATATCGTGCATTGAACCTGGACTGGCGATTTGTTTCATATACGATATTATACATGTTTCATTGCCATTCTCCCAAATTATCCCACCCTCTCCCTCTCCCACAGAGTCCAAAAGACTGTTCTATACATCAGTGTCTCTTTTGCTGTCTCGTAATCAAGATCACTACAGATGGTGACTGCAGCCATGAAATTAAACGACTCTTACTCCTTGGAAGGAAAGTTATGACCAACCTAGATAGCATATTCAAAAGCAGAGACATTACTTTGCCAACAAAGGTTCGTTTAGTCAAGGCTATGGTTTTTCCTGTGGTCATGTATGGATGTGAGAGTTGGACTGTGAAGAAGGCTGAGCGTCGAAGAATTGATGCTTTTGAACTGTGGTGTTGGAGAAGACTCTTGAGAGTCCCTTGGACTGCAAGCAGATAAAACCAGTCCATTCTGAAGGAGATCAGCCCTGGGATTTCTTGGGAAGGAATGATGCTAAAGCTGAAACTCCAGTACTTTGGCCACCTTATGTGAAGAGTTGACTCATCGGAAAAGACTCTGATGCTGGGAGATTGGGGGCAGGAGGAGAAGGGGATGACAGAGGATGAGATGGCTGGATGGCATCACTGACTCGACAGACCTGAGTCTGAAAGAACTCCGGGAATTGGTGATGGACAGGGAAGCCTGGCATGCTGCGATTCATGGTATGGAAAAGAGTCGGACATGACTGAGTGACTGATCTGATTTGATCTGATACAGGGTTATTGTTACCATCTTTCTAAATTCCATATATATGTGTTAATATACTGTATTGGTGTTTTTCTTTCTGGCTTACTTCACTCTGTATAATAGGCTCCAGTTTCATCCACCTCATTAGAACTGATTCAAATGTATTCTTTTTAATGGCTGAGTAATACTCCATTGTGTATATGTACCACAGCTTTGCACTGGGATGACCCAAAGGGATGGTACGGGGAGGGAGGAGGGAGGAGGGGATGGGGAACACGTGTATACCTGTGGCAGATTTATGTTGATACATGGCAAAACCAATACAATATTGTAAAGTTTAAAAATAAAATAATATATATATATAATAAAGTTGTGTGAAACCCCCCCCAAAAATTAGAAATAAAGTGAAACTCATGATTAGCTCTATCCTCCAGAGTTACTCTGAGGACTCAGTTCAGACAACAATCCATCAGCAACATCATCGTTGCCTAAGTTGTACAGTATGCCCCCAAAAGTGATCAAGTTCTGTTCTTAGAGCATGCTTATAAGTCAAATTTGTTTGTAAATCCAATAAAGTCACCTTAGGTACCCAAAAAACACAATCAGCAATATAATGCTCTACTGTAATATGTTTATAATATTTTCCACACCAATAATACATAAAAAACAAATAATAAAACAGTTTTAATCTTACAGTATAGTACTTTAAAAGTACAGTACTATATCACTGTTGCTTTTACACTTACTTCCAGACATCCTGGGCAAACATACTCTTTTACTGTACTCTGTACAGTACTGTGAAGAAAACTACACACAAAAACACAACCCATTGTAGAGGATGCACACATGTGACAATGTACACCAGACATGTGAACTAACCTACATAGTTTTATATGGGAATACACATTCCCATCTTTGGTAGTTTCAACTTGAAGGTTTATACATAGGAGACTTACTGTATAAGGAGGTACTTGGAAGAGAAGAAACTAATTTGAAAGAAGCTAGTGATTATGAGGGTTTCCCAGGTGGTGCTAATGGTAAAGAACCTGCCTGCCAACGCTGATGACTCCAGAGATGTGGGTTTGATCTCTGGGTTAAGAAGATCCCCTGGAGGAGGGCATGGCAATCCACTCTGGTATTCTTGTCTGGAGAATCCCATGGAGAGAGGAGCCTGGTGGGCTACAGTCCACAGAATCAAAAAGGGTTGGACAGGACTGAAGCAACTTAGCATGCACACATAGTGATTATGAAGTCCCATTTTTTGGAGACACTCTGTTGGCTTTTTGCTGAAAAAGCAGAGCTAGCCAACTTTTCCCTCAGTCAGGGCAGGGAAAGAGAGATGCAGAAGATGCACTGTTGGGTCACCAAGCAAAGGAGAGCAAAGCCTTCTCTCCCTCAGATTCCCAATTTCACAGAAATGACTCCTACATACGCCTGTGGGCCTGAAAGTGGCTCATGGACAGTGGCTACTTCCCAGTTTGGGTAGAGAGTAGCATAGAAGGTTTTACCTGTCACAAAGTGGCTGATGTATCCCACACAGATCAGAGATGATTGGCAAGGTTTGACCCAGTCTTGTTGTTATTGTTCAGTCTTTAAATCGTGTCCTACTCTTTGTGACCCCATGGACTGCAGCACGCCAGGCTCCTCTGTTCTTCACTCTCTCCTGGAGTTTGCTCAAATTTCCGTCAGTTGAGTTGGCAATGCTATCTAACCATCTCATCCATCCTCGGTTGTCCCCTTCTCCTTCTGCCTTCAATCTTTCCCAGCATCAGCGTCTTTTCCAGTGAGTTGGCTCTTTGCATCAGGTAGCCAAAGTATCACTTAATTTGACATTTCAATAGTAAACTTTATCCGCATTCTTTATTGGCAATAGCAAATACGGGTATGCAAAATATTGGACACTTTGAGATTTTATTTTAACTGAAGCTTTTCAGGCATATGTGAAGCAAGTGTAAAATTTTGGAAAGCATGCCCACAGATCATGTGGAATTTTTATAGAATTGAAGAAATTATCATCTTTTTATTCCCATCTAAAATAAAATCTTATTCCTGTGGTAAGTGTTCAGAGATCTTACTACCCTCTTCCTCCTCCTTGAAAAAAGTGACTAAGCAAAAGAAAACAAACAATTTCTCATGGCTTTTCAAGCATTTCCTACATTTTTATGTAGCCATATTTATGAATTTCCTAATCATTTCTAAAATATTTTCATTTTTACTATTTTTTGTTAATTTTTAGTATTTCTTGTAAATAGTGAAGACATTGCCTCTCTATTTTTACATTTGTACCTTATTACTTTCATTTCTTTGCTTATCTAATTGCAGTGTCCACTGCTCCTAGAACAATGTCAAATAGTGACATTCAACTTCTATTTCAGCCAATTTAGGGTAAGTTATGCTGTGGTATGGGCTTCCCTGGTGGCTCAGATGGTAAACAGTCTACCAGCAATGCGGGAGATCCGGGTTCAATCTCTGGGTTGAGAAGATTGCCTGGAGAAGGGAATGGCAACCTTCTCCAGTATTCTTGCCTGGAGAATTCCATGGACAGAGGAGTCTGACAGGCTGTAGTTTATGGGGTTGCAAACAATTGGACATGACTGCCTGACTAACACTTTCACTTTCACACACATGCTGTGGTAACAAATGACAAAATGTCAGTGACCTACCTGCTTACTTCTTATACATATGTCCATCTCAGTTTAGTTGAGACTCCTCTTTGTCTTCTGTTTCCCAGGCTGAAAGCTGGCTCAAATTGGTCTCATGGCAGAGTGGACATTAGAATAACGACTGTAGGATAGTTCTAGGACTTCCCCAGTGGTTCTGTAGTAAAGAATCTGGTTGCCAATGCAGGAAACAACTGTAAGATAATTCTAAAAACTATATTTTACTTGGAAATGGCACAATTATTTCCACTCATATATCTTTAGTCAATACAAGCTATTTGACCATATGGATAAGGAGGGGTCTGAAAAGAAGGGTGAGCAAATATTTTGATGACAATACAATCTGGCACATCATTCTTACCTAGTTAATGGATGGTTACTAGTTTTATACACACACACAAGGACACATACATACACACACAGACACACATATCTATTATTTATTGATACAGATAGAGGAAAATATAAGTATAGCTATTTATATATAGAAATATAAATATATGTATATATATACACACACATATATATATTTAAATATATGTATTGTGAAAAGACACTTCACATTAACAGAATGATTCTTTTTCATTAAGAATAATTTTTTTAATCTAGACTAAACTTTACTTGTCTCTTGAGAAACCTGTATGCAGGTCAAGAAGCAATAGTTAGAACCCTGTGGAACAACTGAGTGGTTCAGGATTGAGAAAGGAGTACAACAAGGCTATTTATTGTCACCCTCTTTATTTAACTTATATGCAGGCTGCATCATGTGAAATGCTTGGCTGGATGAGTTACAAGCTGGAGTCAAGATTGCTGGGAGAAATATTAACAACTTTAGATATGCAGATGATACCACTCTAACGACAGAAAGTGAAGAGGAACTAAAGAACCTCTTGATGAAAATGGAGGAGAGTGAAAAAGCTGGTTTAAAGCTCAGAATTAAAAAAAACAAAAACAAAAACAACTAAGGTCATGGCATCCAGTCCCATCAATTTATGGCAAATGGAAGGGGGAAATGTGAAATCAGTAACAGATTTCCTCCTCTTGGACTCTAAAATCATTGTGGATGGTGACTGCAGTCATCAAATTAGATTACTGTTTCTTGGCCAAAAAACTATGACAAACCTAGTCAGTGTGGTAAAAAGCCAAGACATCACATTGTTGACAAAGGTCTGTATAGTGGAGACTATGGTCTTTCTATTTGTCAGGTACAGATGTAAGAGCTGTATCATAGAGAAGACAGAGGGCCGAAGGATTGATGTTTTTGAACTGTGGTGCTAGAGAAGACTCTTGAGAGTCCCTTGGACAGCAAAGAGATCAAACCACTCAATCCTAAAGGAAATCAACCCTGAATACTCATTGGAAAGACTGATGCTGAAGCTAAATCAGCCACCTGATACAAAGAACCAACTCACTGGAAAATAACTTGATGCTAGGAAAGATTGAAGTCAGAAGGAGAATAAGGTGACAAAGGATGAAATGGTTTGATGGCATCACTGATGCAATGGAAATGAACTTGGGCAAACTCAGGGAGATGGTGAGGGACAGGGAGGCCTGGTATGATGCAGCCCATGGGATTGCAAATAGTCGAAAATAACTTAGTGAGTGAACAACAAATTTTATCTAATCTCTGTTCATAGTCCAGTGATTAATAATGCATTTATCCTTTTTTTAAAAAATATATTTATTTATTTTAATTGTAGGCTAATTACTATATTGTATCGGGTTTGCCATACATCAATATGAATCTGCCACGGGTATACACGTGTTCCCAATCCTGAACCCACCTCCCTCCCTGTACCATCCCTCAGGGTCATCCCAGTGCACCAAGCATCCCAAGCATCCTGTATTGAACCTGGATTGGCGATTCATTTCATATATGATAATATACATGTTTCAATGCCATTCTCCCAAATCATCCCACCCTCGCCCTCTCCCTCAGAGTCCAAAAGACTGTTCTATACATCTGTGTCTCTTTTGCTGTCTCGCATATAGGGTTGTTGTTACCATCTTTCTGTATTCCATATATATGCATTAATATACGGTAGTGGTGTTTTTCTTTCTGGCTTACTTCACTCTGTATAATAGGCTCCAGTTTCATCCACCTCATTAGAACTGATTCAACTGTATTCTTTTTAATGGCTGAGTAATACTCCATTGTGTATATGTACCACAGCTTTCTTATCCATTTGTCTGCTGATGGACATCTAGGTTGCTTCCATGTCCTGGCTATTATAAACAGTATTGTGATGAACATTGGGGTACACGTGTCTCTTTCAATTCTGATTTCCTCGGTGTATATGCCCAGCAGTGGGATTGCTGGGTCATAAGGCAGTTCTATTTCCAGTTTTTTAAGGACTCTCCACACTGTTCTCCATAGTGGCTGTACTAGTTTGCATTCCCACCAACAATGTAAGAGGGTTCCCTTTTCTCCACTCCAGCATTTATTTCTTGTAAACTTTTGGGTAGCAGGCATTCTGATTGGTGTGAAATGATACCTCATTGTGGTTTTGATTTTCATTTCTCTGATAATGAGTTATTTTGAGCATCTTTTCATGTGTTTGTTGTCACATGCACCTTATATTACTAAATTTATCAATATCTAAGTGTTTGTATTCTTTGAATAAGTTTCATTGGCTCATGCTTAGTGAGATTTTTGTTATTTATTTTAATAGATTATATTTATACATATTTTATGTAGACTATTTTATGGGTATATTGAGGCTAAACCATATTCTGAAGCAATTTACTTTTTTAGGAAGCATGTTGTTTTTTCATGTTTTCTCTGACAGGTTTTAGTATTTATTTCATGTTGATTTGATTGACGATTTTGGAAACTTTCCTTGAAAAATTAAAATAACTTTTCAATTATATTTATAGTGAAAAATAATTCACCTTTGCTCTATCTAGGTACACAATTTTTTTCTGCAGAATTTTGGAGACTTTTAGGCTTTTTTTATGTGGCTTCTATAGTGACAGATTTGTTAAGTTTTAAAATTACCTATCCAGGTTTTCTAATATATTTAGAATCAAAGAAAATATAACACTGTGGTTTTTCTAATTTCCTCTGAGGCTGATTTTACATATCCAATTTCATTTTGATATTTTGAGTTGTGTCAATTTTTCTTTCCACATCAGTTTGGCTGGTTATTTATTAAAATTATAAAAAGACTAAATATTTAATTATTTATTGTGGCATTTTCCAGGTATTAGCCATTAATTCTTTATAATTATTAACAATGAAAATAATTTTATATTAACTGAGTTGTATCCCTAAGTTACAAACTCACTGAAAACATTGTCTTTTTTTGAGTGTGTGTGTGTACTTTGGCTTAGATTTACATCACATATACCTTTGTAGCTCAGAATATATTTAGTATATTTAAGATCGGAGTCTAATTTCCTACTATTAGAACTGCAAGCTCTCGACTAGATGTTGGGCATCTTCCTCAGCAACAATTGTTTAGTATTTATTTTTTAAGATTTGAGGATAAAACTCCTTTATTGTAAAGCTTAAATGATGCAATGCACTGACAGCATTCAATACTATGTTTTTGGAACAAAATACATACTCAGATGATTGCTATTATGGCTTTATACCTGCAAGCAGATTTTAAATGTTTGTGTAAATCTAGCATTTGAAAATCTTTAATAAAGAAATTATAAATGAGACCCTTTTCAATTGTCAGTCAAAACTAAATCCCAAATCACCAAATACAAAAATTTAGATTTATATGTTTATAATCATTGATCCAACTGTTTATTTCCCCTAAGTCAGGAGCATGCATTTTGTTCTCAATTCTTATATCAGCAGGACATTGATAACATATGTATTTGTCTGACAGCAAATCTGAGGATTAGCTTTGGATAACATCTTAACCCAATTTGGCACATCTATGCATGCTTATGTGTCTAGACTAATATTTTGCAGTACAGATGTTTCTAATGCTGAAAGTGTTCTCTATTTGTGTTTTTAAATATGCTAACTACTACCCATATGTGGCTTTTGAGGACTTGAAATATGACTGAAAAATTGATTTTTAAATTTTATTTTATTGAAATTAATGTAAATAGCCACATGTGGCCACATGCAAGTATTTGGAGGTGGAGGACATATAGACCAAAATCATTGTATTTAGATACATCAAATAATTTATAGAAGCTTCTGAATTACTCTTATTATTTTTAATCTATAATGAAACAGTGGTTCACCACATTATCTCTAAACTTTTGAATTTTCCCTCATTTTTACCCTACAATACATCTTAGTAGACAACATTATTAAAACAAACAACAACAACAAAAAAAAAAACCAGCAAACTGGGCTTTCCAAGTGACTCAGCAGTAAAGAATCCATCTATCAATTCAAGAGATGCAGGACACACAAATTCAGTCCCTGGATCAGGAAGATCTTCTGGAGGAGGAAATGGCAACTCACTCCAGTATTCTTGCTGAAAAATTTCATGGACAGAGGAGCCTGGAGGGCTGCAATCACATGGTTGCAAAGAGTTGGAAACAACTGAGTGACCTGAGTACAATGACAAACCACTGTAATGGAAATTTTTTTCTTAAACTCCTTGATATAGTTGAATAAATAGTCTTGTGTTTTTAGTGCAATCTCTATGTTTTGATTTTATTATCTGTAAGATGCTGATAACACTAGGAAGACCTACTCCATATAATTTTGAATTAGCCAACTGAAGGAACACATACATCATAGCGTATCATGCTTTACAAAGCATGAAGTCAGGATAATGAGGTGGTTAAGAGCATGAGCTTGGAGGTCAAACCAGTCTGGGCTCAATGATAGCACTGCCATTTAATAATTGTACTATGCCGAGCACACTATTTAACTGCTCTAAGTTTCAGATTCATCATCTGTAAAATGTTGATAATAATGCCTAACTTCAAAGATGCTTGTGTAGATTAAGTAAGACGATGTTGATAAAGCCCTTGGCACAGAGTGCACAGAGGTGGCCAGAAGGTAATAGCTCAGAGGAGCAGGTATGTTAGTGTGGCTGCTATTGCTGTTCTTATAAAAATATGGGAAATGCAACTTTTTCTGAGGATTCTTTTAAGTTCTTGTTGCCAAGTTCAAAGACATATTCCCCAAAATATGAATTAAAAAATAATTTGAGTAGTGAAAGTGAAAGTTGTTCAGTTGCATTCGACTCCTTGCAACCCCATGGACTATACAGTTCATGGAATTCTCCAGGCCAGAATACTGGAGTGGGTAGCTGTTCCCTTCTCCATAGGATCCTCCCAATGCAGGGAAGGAAACCAGGTCTCCTGCATTGTAGGTGGATTCTCTACCAGCTGAGCCACCAGGGAAGTCCAATTTGAGTAGAATTTTGCTTTAATTATAAAATTTCTACAGTTAGGGATGGGTTTTTAAATTAAACATATTGAATTCTCTGTGAAGAAGAATGAAGATTTTTGGGCTTCCTTGGTGGCTCAGATGGTAAAGAATCTGCCTGCATTGCAGGAGACCCAGGTTTCCTCCCTGGGTCAGGAAGCTTCCCTGGAGGAGGAAATGGCAACCCACTTCAGTATTCTTGTCTGGAGAATTCTCATCGCCAGAGGAGCCTGAAGGGCTACAGTCCACAGGATTGCAAAGGGTCAGACATGACTTACTAACACTTTTACTTTCAAGGTGAAAGAAAAATAAGACAACTACAAAATACAAAGATGACTGGATGTCAAAACTGGATGGATGCCTTCCGGTTGCACTGAGGAACTCACACAGTGTATTTTTCAGCAAGCTGCAAAAAAGTGCAATCTACTTTTCTCAAGTCCCCCTTTAACAATAAAAATAAGTGTATAGTTGAACAACCCTAGAACTTATGACTAGTGGCCTGGCATCACAGACACATTTTCTGCCTGCTTTTGTCCAAATTTAACATGGCAATGTCCTAAATAAGTAAAATTTTGTAACCTCACTAATGACAATTCCCAAAGTAGATGACAAAATCACTTGGGATTTTGGGAGCTGCATTGAAGATACATACTCAGATGACTTTAATTTTTAGAGTTACTCTAAAAATATACAGGAAAGTTAAAAAAAATGTTATCCCTTCAAACACTCTGAATCACTATTTAGCCAGACATAGAGCACAATATTTCTCAGGAGCTTGAAGATTAAGGGAAAAAAAATGTAGCTTTAGTAAACCTCCAGATATAAGTCCACCCCTAGCACCATCCAAAATTCAGTGGATTCAGCCCTTAGTCCTTTAAAGTTCTTACATTTCTGCTTATTTCATGGATTCTGATGGGTCATGGTTTCAGCTAAATTTTTCTCTCCACTTCTACGTTCTTACATCATCTACTTGCTTCCCTACTTGTGATTTGAACTCTTTTATGACTGGATTTTTAAAAATAATTCTTTTCTATTATATGCCCCTTTTATAATCAAGTAGTTACAAGAAGAGACCAAACCAGTCAATCCTAAATGAAATCAACCCTGAATATTTATTGGAAGGACTGATGTTGAAGCTGAAACTCCAACACTTTGGCCACCTGTTGCGAAGAGCCGACTCATTGGAAAAGACCTTGATGCTGGGAAAGATTGAGTGCAGGAGGAAAAGAGGGTGACAGAGCATGAGAAGGTTGGCTGGCATCTCTGACTCAAGGGACATGAGTTTGGGCAAGCTCCAGGAGATAGTGAAGGCCCGGAAAGCCTGGTGTGCTGCAGTCCATGGGGTCGCAAGAAGTCAGACACGACTTAGCAACTGAACAAGAACAAGTTACCAGAAAATGATTTAGCCACTGCTGAGCTACAGATTAGCTGCTTTGGTGCCATTTCCACTCACTGCTCATCCAGATAAGGTTAGAGCTGCAGGGTTACCTACTACAAAAAAAACAACAAAGAATAAAGTGATCTCTGGTTAAAGCCATTAGCTAGCATTGTTCTTGACCTTTCAAGTGCAATACCTTTTTTTTTTGATAGAACAAAATATGACAAGTTTATTTACAGTTTGCTTAGACTCACATCTGAAAATTTTCTCATTACATAGCTAAAAATGTATTCACATTTTTAAAGTCCTCTAGATGTGTTAATGACATGTCAAATCTTACAGATAATTACATGAAATCAGCTTCTTAATTTTTAAGTCTACTATTTTAAGGGAAGTACACCCCTCAAATTATTTGTTTAAGAATTTAGCTAGTACATTTTGGACTATATTATTTTCTGAGCACATAGTTCCATTTTATGATTTGTAAAAATAATTCTCTATTTCAAAACTGCATTTTGAAATAGTAAAGTCAGATTCATGAATAATATCTACTTGTGGGAAACTTTGTATTACTTGTCAGAAAATCAATCAAGGTAGAATAGTTAATATTTTGACACTTAAAGATAATGAAATTAGTATTTCCCAGCATCAGGCCTTTTCCAAGGAGTCAGTTCTTTGCAGGAAGAGAAGGGGACGACAGAGGATGAGATGATTGGATGGCCTCACCAACTTGATGGACATGAGTTTGAGCAACCTACAAGAGTTGGTGATGGACAGGTAAGCCTGTTGTGCTGTAGTCCATGGGGTCACAAAGAGTCGGACATGCCTGACCGACTGAACTGAACTGAAGTGAAATAGTCTTACTTAATAATATACTAAAAATTACTCATAATTACATATATCTGAAGCTGAAATCACATTACCTGTAGGGTAGATTTTTGCTGATCTATAGGATTTCAAAGAAAATTTTCATTCAGATTTTTAACATACATCTCATCAAAATTTTAGGGGATAATTCATAAATTATTCCTTAGTCAAGACTAAAATCTGAACCCTTTTTACCTTCATAATATTATCTACAATGGATGTTTTTGCTGAAATTGTAATAAAATATATAAAAACATAAAGTTAAATCATTTAGCATAGTCTCTTCTATTCACACAACAGTAACAGCAAACATGTTATTTTATTATTTATTAATTTTATTGAAGTATAATTGACACACAGCATTGTGTTAGTTTCAGGTGTACACTATAATGACTCAATATTTATTTAGACTGCAACATGTTTATCACAAATCTAGTTAACATTTGTCACAATATATAGCTATAGAATTTGTTTCTTTTTTAAGGATATTAAGATTTATTCTCTTAGCAGCTTTTAAATACACAGTAGAGTATTATTAAGTACTAGTATTATTAAATTCATGCTATGCATTACATACCCATGAGATTTATTTTGTAGCTGGATGTCTGTACCTTTTGACTCCCTGCACTAATTTTTCCCATCTACCCTCCTACTTGGAGAAGGCAATGGCACCCCACTCCAGTACTCTTGCCTGGAAAATCCCATGGACTGAGGAGCCTGGTGGGTTGCAGTCCATGGGGTCGCTGAGGGTCGAACACGACTGAGCGACTTCACTGTCACTTTTCCCTTTCATGCATTGGAGAAGGAAATGGCAACCCACTCCAGTGTTCTTGCCTGGAGAATCCCAGGGATGGGGGAGCCTGGTGGGCTGCCGTCTATGGGGTCGCACAGAGCTGGACACGACTGAAGTGACTTAGCAGCACCCTCCTACTTCCAGCCCCACCACAGCAACTATCAAACTGTTATCTCTAACTATGAGCTTGTTTCGTTCTTGTTGTTTATTTATTTATTTGTTTAGATTTAACATATAGGTGAGATCCTATATTTCTCTTTCTCTGTTGCACTTATCTCACATAACATAATGCCCTTAAGGTCCATTCAGGCTGTCACAAATGGCAAGATGTCACTCATTTTTATGGTTAACAGCATTTTGTTGAGTGAAAGTATATATGCTTATATATACATAAACCACAACTTTACCCATTCATCTATCTTCTTTATCCTTTTATCTGTCAATGGACTCAGGCTGTGTGTGTCCATATCTTGACAATTGTAAACATTGTAAAATGTTCTGCTATGAACATTTTTGTTTGTTTAGATTCAATATAAAGGTGAGATCCTATGATATGTGTCTTTCTCTGTTTAACTTATCAGGGCTTCCCTGATAGTTCAGTTGGTAAAGAATCTGCCTGCAGTTCAGGAGCCCCCGGTTCGATTCCTGGGTTGGGAAGATCCCCTGGAAAAGGGATAGGCTACACACTCCAGTGTTCTTGGGCTTCCCTTGTGGTTCAACTGGTAAAGAATCTGCCTGCAGTAAGGGAGACCTGGATTTGATCCCTGGGTTGGGAAGATCCCCTGGAGAAGGGAATGGCTACCCACTCCAGTATTCTGGCCTGGAGAATTCCATGGACTGTATATGTATAATCCATGGGGTCGCAGAGTTGGACATGAGTGAGCAGCTTTCACTTTCAGAACAATACTTTTTCATGAACATTGGAGTGCACTTATCTTTTCAAATTAGTGTTTTCACTTTCTTCAGATAAATACCCAAAGTAGAATTGCTATAACATATTAGTTATGTTTTGAATTTTCTAAAGAATCTCCATGGTGTTTTCTATAATGGCTGTACCGATTTACATTCTCACCAACAATACACAGAGCTTCTTTTTCTCCACAACTTCAGTGACACTTGTTATCTCTTACCTTTTTATAATAAACATTTTAACAGGTAAGAGGTGACTCATTGTGGTTTTGTTTTGCATTTCTCTGGTGATTAGTGATATCAAGCATCTTTCTTATGTGCCTCTTAGCTGTTTGTATGTCTTCCTTGGAAAAATGTCAGATACTCAACTATTTTAAAATCAGGTTGTTTGCTTTCTGCTATTGTATTGTATGAGATTTTTTCTTTCTTTCTTTGTAAGGTAGTTTGTATTTAACTGCTTGTCACATGTATGATTTGCCAATATTGTTTTCCAGTCAATAGGTTGCCTCTTCATTTTGTTGATGAGTTCCTTTGCTGTGCAGAAGCATTTTAGTTTGATGTAGTCTCATGTGTTTATTTTTGCTTTTGTTGCCTTTGCTTTCTATTTCCTTTAGTTGCTAAGTCCTGTCTGACTCTTGCGACTGTATGGACTGTAGCCCTCCAGGCTACTCTGTCCATGGGATTTCCCAGACAAGAATACTGGAGTGGATTGCTATTTGCTTCTCCAGGGGATTTTCCTGACTCAGGGATCGAACCCATGTCTCCTACATTGCAGTCAAATTCTTTACCAACTGAGCCATCAAGGAAGCCCATCGTTGCCAACACCATTATCAGGAAGCTTACTACCTATGTTTTCTTTTAGGAGTTTTACAAACATTTTATTTTTAATGCAGATGTTCACAAAGAATTTGTACTGCCAAATTGAATTCACCCAGTATAGTGTGAATTCTGACTGTATGGGCACTGAAGTTCCTCCCTAAGTACTAACAGTGTAATCCTTGATTGATCCGCAGTCAGTGGAACCACGAAAGCATGATTTATAAAATAAAAAAATGGACACACTAGAAATCATGAAAATTTTAAAATATTGTCTTTTTTTGAAGACACTACGAAGAAAATAGTTTCTTCACAGTTAAGTGCTGACTCATTGGAAAAGACTCTGATACTAAGAAAAATTGAGGGCAGGAAGAGAAGGGGAATGACAGAAGGTAAGATAATTGAGTGGTATCACTGATTCAGTGGGCATGAGTTTGAGCAAACTCCAGGAGATAGTGAAGGACAGGGAAGCCTTGTGTGCTGGAGTTCATGAGGTCACAAAGAATTGAACATGGCTTAGAGACTGAAAAACAATACCAGTGAAAAAAATGAAAAGACAAACTTTAGACTGGGAGAAATTATATGCAAAGGATATATCCAATAAACGCTTTGTATCAAGAATGAGTAAGGCAGGGTCAAAATGTACATAGAAAATAATTCAATTAAAAATGTGCAAAAGATATGAACAAACTTTTCACTCAAGAAGACTACAGAAATGGTGCCTTATTATCTGTTGTTGCACAGTAATGTTGACACACTTGGCTGCTTAAACAAAATACCTCTGTTAACTCACAGTATCCGTGGGTTGGGAATCTAAGCAAATCTTAGCTGGGTCCTCTGCCTCAGAATCTCTCATTAAACTGCAATCCAGGGCTGGTATCTCTCTGAAGATTCACTGGGTGAAATATCTACCTCCAAATTTGTGTGGTTGCTAGCAGGATTCAGTGTCCTGAAGTTACCAGACTGATGGTTCACTTATTTGCTGATTGCAGGTCAGAGGCTACCCTCAGCTTTTGTCATATGGGCTTCTGTATTCTACTGATTTTAGAATTAAGTCAGAAAATCTCATCCATACTTAAGAAAGAAGGAGGAGGGAAACTTTACACAAAAGCATGAAGACAAGAGGTGAGGATGACAAGGGTCGTCTCAGAGTATACCCTCACAGTTAGCAGAAAATCACATGAAAAGATGTGCAGTGTAACTTGTCTTTGAAAAGTGTTAGTGGCTCAGCCATGTCTGATTCTTTGGGACCGTGTGGACTGTAGTCTGCCAGACTCTCTTGTTCATGGAATTCTCCAGGCAAGAATACTGGAGTGGGTTGCCATTCCCTTCTCCAGGGGATCTTTCTGCTCCAGGGACTGGAACCAGGTCTCCTACATTGCAGGCAGTTTCTTCACAGACTGAGACACCAGGAAAGTCAAATTTGTCTTTAGAGAAATTCAGATTAAAACCGCAATGAGATATTGTTACCCATCTATCATAATGGGTGAAATTTAAGAGGCTGATCATATCTAGTGATGGCAACTACATATGATAATCAGAACTCTCATGCATTGCTTATCAATACATAAAATGGTATTATCATTTCAGAAAATATTTGGGCAGTTTCTTAAAAAGCTAATCATATATTTATCATATGATTCACCAGATATCCTACTTTTTTGCATTTAATAAGCATAAGGAAAGAAAGCACAAGTCCATGCGCAAAAAAAGTCCGTAGAAGTTTTATTCACAATAGTCAAAAATTGAAAAAAACCCAACCAACTATCAATTTATAAAAGGAAAATCAATATGTCATATATTGTTAACTAACAATACTATGGAAAGAACTGTTTATTTCTACAATGTTGATGAATATCAAATAATTCTGCTGAAAGAAGAAAGCCAGACAAAAAAAGCAAATACACATGATGTGATTCATTATATAAAATTGTGGGAAATTTCAACAAATTTATAGCAACAGAAAGCAGAACAATGGTTGCCTGGGATATGAAAGAGAGCCTGAGAGAAGTAGGCGAAACAGATTATGGAGTTATAAAGATACATTTGGGGTGATGGATAGATTCCTTTTCTTGATTATGTTTTTGCTTTATGGAGTATGTTTGCTGTTATTTTAGTCCCTAAGTCATGTCATCACGGACTCAATGGACATGAGTTTGAGGAAACTCAGGGAGGCCTGGCATGCTGCACTTCATGGGGTTGCAAAGAGTCAGACACGACTGAGCGATTGAACTGAAGTCATGGCAAACTCTTTTGTGACTCCATGGATGATAGCCTTCCAGGCTTCTCTATTCATGGGATTTCCCAGACATGAATACTGGAGTTCATTGCTATTTCCTTCTCTAGGGGATCTCCCAGAACCAAGAATCAAACCTGCATCTCCATGGCAGGCAAATTCTTTACCACTGAGTCACCTGGGAAATCCTTTCATGGAGCATACTTCTTTTGAAACTTATGTACTTTAAATGTGTGTGGTTTAATGTCATTGCATTAAAAAAAAAATCTATTTCAACCCTAATTTCACATTTTGTTTCCATCTAATTCCCTCTCTTCAGAAAAAAAATTCATCCAAATGATTGTCTAGACTCAGTTTCAACTTCTCTTTTCCCACCATCCTCTTTAGTCAATTTCAGTATTGTCCATACTCAATCAAAACTTCATTATTCAAAATCACAATGACATTTGTAAACTAAATATATGAATCTATTCTCATTTTACTTGACCTTGAGAGTAGGATTTATTGCTATTGATCATACACTTCCAAGGACACTTTTCACTTTTGATTTTAGCATACCATGACCCACTGATTTTCCTCATGGTTTCATTTTTTAATTAGTTCTTATCCCCAGATGTTTAAACATTAAATGATATAAAATGTTTATAGCATGACTTTTTAAGTTATTAAAGAATTATATGAAAGTATAAAATTTTACATGGCATCCGGTCCCATCACTTCATGGCGAATAGATGGGGAAACAATGGCAGATTTTATTTTCTTGGGCTCCAAAATCAATGCAGATTGTAAATGTAGCCATGAAATTAAAAGACACTTGTTCCTTGGAAGAAAAGCTATGACGAACCTAGACAGCATATTAAAAAGCAGAGACATGGCCAAAAAAGGTCTGTCTAGTCAAAGGTATGGTTTTTCTAGTAGTGATGTATAGATGTAAGAGGTAGACCATAAAGAAAGCTGAACCCCAAAGAATTGATGCTTTTGAACTATGGTGTTGGAAAAGACTCTTGAGAGTCCTTTGGACTGCAAGGAGATCCAACCAGTCCATCCTAAAGGAGATCAGTCCTGGGTGGTCATTAGAAGGACTGATGTTGAAGCTGAAACTCCAATACTTTGGCCACCTGATGGGAAGAAATAACTCATTTGAAAAGACCCTGATGATGGGAAAAATTGAAGGCAGGAGGAGAAGGGGATGATAGAGGATGAGATAGTTGGATGTCATCACCAACTCAATGGACATGAATTTGAGCCAGCTCCAGAAGTTGGTGATGGACAGGGAAGCCTGGCATGCCACAGTCCATGGGGTCACAAAAAGTTGGACACAATCGAGCAACTGAACTCAACTGATAGAATTTTCAAATAACACTCAAATTATTCAAATTGTCTTTTAAAAGATGAGAATAAAATTCTGAGTTAAAAAATGGGCATTATGCTCTGAGAATATGCAGTTTTATACTAGGAAAGTCAGTTAATTTCCTTAGTACTTAGTTTCCTTATCTATAAATGCTGTATTCTTTAATTCCATTATTCATTATGTGTGGTAAATTAATGACTCACATATAGTCAATTAACCAGATACATTCCTTTGGTATGGCCTAATACAAATAATTAATAAAATATGTGTTGAGATATTAGGCCCTACTTTACAAGCAAAAATTCAAATACATAGGATATATTATCTTTTCTTACAAGGGTCTCTATACACAGAAAGAGACAAACTTGAGGTGATATTCGTAGTATGCTTTAATTATGAGAATATTCATATTTATATTATTCACTCATTTATTTTACAATTTAGAGATGGCCTGAAGCCAAAGAAAAAATTAAATTATATTACCTCACATAAAAATATTTGGACTCCACTGCTGTCTTTTATTGGAGCGCATGCTAATTGCATGTTATTTTAAAGGACTTATGAATGAAGATTAAATATTTTCTAAGTGTAGTCTTTAAAAAATTTTGAAAAGACACCCTTTGCTCTTGCTGTTCCTTTCATTCCCTAAATTTATAGCTAATTTTCACGAGTTATAAAGTTGAGGATTATACATCCCCTCACCCACGACACCTCCCAGCTTTTAAAAGAGCTTAACAATTTATTATAGCAATTTAGGAAAGGTACTGCTGCTTCCTGTCAGAATTTACTGGCATCTTTGCTCACAAACTGGATGTAAAATATGTCAATGTGACCCTTATCTTCATCCTTGATGCTTGACATTGATGGCCCATCTCCTCTCCTGATTTTATGTGCATGTTTGATAGATTAGATAAGCCTGGGATGTTCTTTACATTTCTATAGGGAAATTCTTGGATTTGAGAAAACAAATTCCTATTAGGAGAATAACAAGTTGAAACAAAACAGGAAACTCATTAGAGTTGATTTATATAACTTGGTAAAAGACAACAAATAATAAGCTATACTTAATAATAATCACATTTGACTTTAGATCAAGTACTTTACAATTTTAGGGAAACTATGCAACTGAATTTATGAGATTGTTTCCTCAAAAGTGACTTGTGTGCTGTCATTCTCTGGTCCTCTTTGTATTTCTCTAGCTAAATTATCCAAGAATAATAGTAGTGCTTTCTCTCCAACCCCCTTTGCTCCCCTGTTTTTAGCACATAAAGGTGTGGACCTCAGTGGAAAACAATATCTAAGCCCACTAACACCTTAATAGTTCATAATAATATAAATGAAAATCATTTTTCAAATATTGTTAATATCTGTCTCTATCTCCTCTGTGTCATCTTTCATGCGATCTTGTAAGATTTAGAAGACCCTGAAGCAGCTGGTGATTTTGTTCCTCTGTTTAATAGCTTCATGTGACATTAACATCAATAATCTTCACTATTTACATGCCAATAAACTAATATATTGAGACGGTTATGCTCTCAGTAAAATATTGCAGTAAATGAAGCTTATTTGAAATAATGGAAAGCAGAGATTTTAAGGTAATGAAGTTATCTTAACCATTTTCCCTTGATTTTGAAAATGAATTTTTTTACAGTGATTTGATTATTTTATCTGAAAAGTTTTAAATCAACCTTATTAAAATAGAAAAGCTATAACCCTTTTCATTTATTATTTATGTGTATAGCCTAATGTCAGAAGTGAAAAGCACAAATATAGAGAGAATTTATATGAGAAATATGAGAAGAGTGCTAGATTGTCTGAGGGAAGTATTTATACAACAGAAATACATATATCAATACATATATGTTTATATACACACACGCACACGTGTGTGTGGACAGGGATGCCTGGCTTGCTGCAGTCCATGGGGTTGCAAAGAATCAGACATGACTGAGAGACTGAACTGAACATAACCGAACACATACATATTCATATATACATAGGTGTTCAAATATACATACAATTGTGTCTGACTCTTTGCAACCCTATCGACTGTGGCCCACCAGGTTCCTTTGTCCAAGGAATTTCCCAGGCAAGAGTACTGAAGTGGGTTGCCATTTCCTTCTCCAGGTGATCTTCCCAACACAGGGATCGAACCTGTGTCTCCTGCGTCTCCTGCAGGCGGATTCCTTACCACTGTGCCACCTGGGAGGCTCACTATGTTTATACACATGAAAGAAAGAAGAAGGCAATGGCACCCCACTCCAGTACTCTTGGCTGGAAAATCCCATGGACGGAGGAGCCTGGTGGGCTGCAGTCCATGGGGTCGCTAACAGTCGGTCACGACTGAATGACTTCACTTTCCATTTTCACTTTCATACATTGGAAAAAGGCAATGGCACCCTACTCCAGTACTCTTGCCTGAAGAATCCCAGGGACGGGGGAGCCTGGTGGGCTGCCGTCTATGGGGTCGCACAGAGTCAGACACAACTGAAGAAACTTAGCAGCAGCAGCAGCAAAAAAGAAAGAAAGTGAAGTTGCTCAGTTGTGTCCAACTCTTTGCAGCCCTATGAACAGTAGCTCACCATTCACTGTCCATGACATTTTCCAGGCAAGAATACTGGAGTGGGTTGCCATTCCCTTCTGCAGGGGATCTTCCAGATCTAGGGATTGAACCTAGGTTTCCCTCCTTGCAGGCAGACTCTACTATCTGAACCACCAGGGAGTACCACTTATACATATACACACATATATATGGTGGTGTATGCTGAAATTTAGTTTTCTAACATACTTATTTACTTAAAATTTGAAATTATTTTTGTTTAAAATATAACAAATTTTAAGCCCTATGCAGTAATAATTTCACATTATTAATATAAAATGCACAATCATAAGGTTGTTCTCAGACCGTGTGGCCCTATCCACTCTAAGCCAGATGGTTTTATTCCTCACACTTTCTGTCTTTGTGCTAGTTTGTATCTGATGTAACATCCCCCAAAAGTGACAATGACAAGTACATTTTTTATGCTCCTTCTTTGTTCGCATATAAATACATCAAAAGTAACTTGGTGAGTAATCAGAGTCCATAAACCTGTGTTATTGCAGGCAAAACAAGGTGACCTTTCCCACTCTGCACTAAATGCCCACGGCTAGTTCTCTTTCAAGCATTATTTTTCTTACATTATTATTATTTTTTTATTTAGAAGTGATCAAGGTATAGTAACTATATTTCTTTTCAACTTAACCACAAATGAAAAATTAAATATTTTCCTCTTGTTATCAAGAATTGTCTCAATAAAAAAACAAATAAAAAAAAAAAAACAGAAGAAATTGAAAATACCCTTATGTTACTACTTAAAAAAAAATACTCATTTTGCCCAATTTTTTTGTGAAATAGATAAATTCTACCAATTTTATTTTTAAATTTATAAAATTTGTAAAGCCTCCAACATCAAAATACACAGTAGAAGAGCTAAACTAATGAAAACATAACAACAGGATCAAACTAAGAAAAGAATTCTGTAGACCCATTTAAATAAAAGTACATGTATAAACTCCTGACTCAAAGGTCAACAAATCAAATTCATAGGATGTGGTATAAATTTTTTTATACTTGAATGCAATTATGGATTTAGAGCCAGAAATCAATAAATTTAGCAAATCAAATTAATGACTTTTTATGAGAAAATTATACTGCTGATGTTATTTTGCAAGTTATTTGTTGGTACACAAGGTAATCTAAAAGCAATTGCAAATATATTTACAAATTTTGTCTTTGAAGTGAATCATTAAAAAATCATATAAAAGTGAAGAATTACTTAAAAAAACATTCAGGATTAGTTGTTTAGGGATTGAGGGAAAAAATTAGACTCCATATTATGTATATAAGCAGTATTAAAAATAGAAGATACATTTGTCTTTCTTTTGTTTCTTTGAATAAAAAGAGCAGATGTTTGAATCCCATGCATTTTATTTTAAAATTTAGAAAATGCTTACAGTTTCCTACATTAACATTTACTCTGGCAGAGCTAATGTAATTAAAGACAATAAACTCAAAACAAAAAGGATTCTCTAAGCCAAACTTTTTTCTTGAATAAAAGATATGAGTTTTAAAACCCTTTAATATACATTCAAAGAAAAAAAAATATTTAAACTTTAATTTTATATTGGATTAAAGTTGACTAACAATATTGTGGTAGTTTTAGGTGCACAGCAAAGTGACACAGCCATATAAAAATATTTTAAATAATTCACTTATTTGAAAATATTTACTGAGCCCTTACCATCTGCCAGATGAATTTAACACCTGGAGATAAAACCAGTGCAAAGTTGTCCATTTTCTTGAAGCTTAAGCCTAACGTGAGAGAAACGTATACAAGGTCAGAAAGAATAGCAGGGATTGTAAAGATTAAAGAATTAATAGGGGTCTAGATACTGGGTTGTAAGTTAAATTAGATACTTTGAGTGGAAAGTCACTGAAGTGTTTCGTGTTCATGTGTCATGATACGGTTTAGATTTTTTACTGCATACTTTGGTGCTGTGTGTAGACTCATTTGAAAGAAAGGCACTGACAGAGTGTTGAATGAGGATTGAATATGGCTACTGAGTAATTTTGAAGATCCCCTGAAACAAGATTTTATAATTCTTTTTATTTCCCCAAGAAATTTCTGTAGTAGACTTTTGCACTGATGAGGGAAATATCTATAGTATAGTTATTGAGTAGTGAGGGTGAGAAGGTTCATTTGAAAACACCTTTTGTAATTACTGCATTTTAAAGATAAAGATGACAGTTTTCATACGTGCCAGATGTCGAAGCCTGTGTGTGAGTGTGTGTTTGTGTGCCTGTGTGGGTGTGTACTTGTGGGGTGTGTATGACTGAGAGAGACAGACAGACAGAAAAACGAGAGACTGAGAGAATTAAAAGCTAGGTGGGAGGGAGAGGGCAGAGCTAATCTCATGAGGGTTTTATTTTTTTAATATGATCACTTTTCTAAATTTCAATTTCTGTACAGAAATCTTCACTAATCATTGGAGTACAATTAAGTGAGTTGTGGAAAATTTTAAGTCATATAATCATCATTACAATTTAAGAATCAGAATATTTTCATTATGAGAAAAAGTTCCCAAGTGTCTGTTTGCAGTTACAGGTCCCCATGTAATGAACTTGCTTATACTGAGAGTCCCTTGGACTGCAAGGAGATCAAACCAGTCAATCCCAATGGAAATCAACCAAGAATATTCATTGGAAGGACTGGTACTGAAGCTGAAGCTCCAATACTCTGGTTACCTGATGAAAAGAGTCAACTCATGAAAAAAGACCCTGATGCTGGGAAAGATTGAGGGTAGGAGGAGAAGTGGGTGACAGAGGATGAGATGGTTAGATAGCATCACTGACTGACTCAGTGGGCAGGAGTTTGAGCAAAGTCTGGGAGATAACGAAGGAAAGCCTGGCATGCTGCATTCCATGGGGTGGCAAAGAGTCGGACATGGTGAGTGATTGAACAACAACATACTAAAGATGAACCATAATTTGGTTATCTTTTCACCAGTTGACTAACATTTAAGTTGTTTCTTATTTCTGGTTGTTATGAATTAAGCTGTGGTGAGTATTCAGGTACTAGTTTCTATGTGGATAAATGTTTTCATTTCTTCTGAACAATTACCTAGGAATGGGATTATATGCTCTTATTATTGGTGTTTGTTTGTTTAGCTTTGTAAGAATCTCAAACTATTATCTAGAGCTACTGTGTCATTTTACACCCACACAAACAAAATATGAGAGCTTCAGTTCTGTCCCATCCTTGCCAGTATTGCTACTCTAACTTCAGCCATTCAATTAGTGTGGAATAGTAAATTACTGAGACTTTAATTTGTATTTCCCTAGTGACTAATGGTGCTGCATATCCTTTTCATGTGCTTATTTGCATTTAAATGTGTTCTGTGGTGAATGTCTTCCAAATCTTTTGCCTATTTTAAAAATAATGCATATTTGGAAACCAACAAAACATTCTAAACCAACTATACGCCAATAAACGCATTTAAAAATAAGCTATTACACTTATGAGTCAATGAAATAATTTCAAGCTCAGTATGTTAAGGACCCAAAATATACAGTATAAAAATATCAAATGACAACTTTTTCCTAACATCAAGAGTGAAAACTAAAGACTGAAAATCTTTGCACAGCAAAAAACAAACACATAAATACAATTATACGTATGCAAAAATAATGTATATTTGAGACACTTATTTTTTCTGGAAATGGACACATTTTTCTGTTGCATTATTTCAATGATTTAATATGCGTATGAATGAGAATTGTTAATTGATAAGGTCATATAGAAATTCTTTACATCATTTCCCAATTATTTAAGCCATGTAATTTCTTTGGTACCTTTCTTCCTATCTTATTTCTCCCTTCTCTTCCCTCTGCTGCTCCCCCACTCCTCTTGTTCTACCCACCTCTTCTTTCCCTTCCTACTCTTCTCCAATTACCCCCTCCTACTCCATTCCCTGTTTCTTCTAAAGGATCACCTTGCAAGAATGTTTTCTACAGAACATACTTTGGGTTTCTTTGGATTATGACAGAATTTTTTGCTTTCTTCTAGGATATGTGAAGAATGTGAGTGGCTAACATCAAAATAATTTATTTTTCTTAATTATTATTCAGTAAAATTATTTCCCTTAAAATAATACAAATGCAAAATGTGGAAAATGTTAAACATTGCACTTCACTTACACTTATTACTGAAACTCTGAGAAATTTTTAAAGCAATATTTATCATATTATAAACTTTTCTTAACTTTTGGAGCTCTCATTATATGGCGTAGCACCTACAAAGGCTATATGCGTGATTCTTATAAGTAGCTTTCTGGTTTTAAATCTTAGATTGTGAAGCAAAATTCCAACATTTGTTGCAATTTTAGGAAAGACTATATTCTAAGATTTGAGATATACCAAGCTTTCCCTTATAGCTCAGTTAAAGAAAATCCGCCTACAAAGCAGGAGACACGGGTTCGATTTCTGGGTCTGGAAGATCCGCTGGAGAAGGAATAGGCTACATACAGAGTCTATTATTCTTGGGCTTCCCTTGTGGCTCAGCTGATAAAGCATCTGCCCAGTATGCGGGAGTTCTCGGTTCGATACCTGGGTTGGGAGGATCTCCTGGAGGAGGGAAAGGTTACCCACTCCAGTATTCTGGCCTGGAGAATTCCATGGAGCCTGGCAGGCCACAGTCCATGGGGGTTACAGAAAAGTTAGACATGACTAAGCATGTACACACACACATGAATAGTATTATGGAACAGCAAAATCTGTACTGCGTGCCAGGTGTGTAACTGCTTGGTAAGTTGCTTCAGTCGTGTCGGACTCTTTGCAATCCTCTGGACCATGGGGGTGGGGGTGCTTGTGCTTCATCGCTCAGTCATGTCCAACTCTTGCGACCCCATGGACTGTAGCCTGCCAGGCTCCTCTGTCCATGAGGATTCTACAGGCAAGAATACTGGAGTAGGTTGCCATGTTTTTCTCCAGGGGAGCTCCCCAACCCAGGAACCGAACCGAGGTCTTCCTCATTGTAGGCGGTTTCTTTACCCTCCAAGCCACCAGGGAAGCCCATGGGCGAGGAGGTGGAGATTTAAATAAATACTGCTGATTGGATTGTTGCAAATTGCCTAGGATTAGATAGCATATTCAAAAGCAGAGACATTACTTTGCCAACAAAGTTCCGTCTAGTCAAGGCCATGGTTTTTCCAGTGGTCATGTATGGATGTGAGAGTTGGACTGTGAAGAAAGCTGAGTGACAACGAATTGATGCTTTTGAACTGTGGTGTTGGTGAAGACTCTTGAGAGTCCCTTGGACTGCAAGGAGATCCAACCAGTCTATTCTAAAGGAAATCAGGTCTGGGTGTTCTTTGGAAGGAATGATGCTAAAGCTGAAACTCCAGTACTTTGGCCACCTCAAGCGAAGAGTTGACTCATTGGAAAAGACTTTGATGCTGGGAGGGATTGGGGGCAGGAGGAGAAGGAGACGACAGAGGATGTGATGGCTGGATGGCATCACTGACTCGATGGACGTGAGTTTGAGTGAACTCCGGGAGTTGATGATGGACAGGGAGGCCTGGCGTGCTGCAATTCATGGGGTCGCAAAGAGTTGGACACGACTGAGCGACTGAGCTGAACTGAGCTGCTGCTGCTAAGTCACCTCAGTCGTGTCCGACTCTGTGCGACCCCATAGATGAAGTCCACCAGGCTCCCCTGTCCCTGAGATTCTCAAGGTAAAAACACTGGAGTGGGTTGCCATTTCCTTCTCCAATGCATGAAAGTGAAAAGTGAAAGTGAACTGAGCTACCTAGTGCATGATTAAGAAGTACAATTTAAGCTCTCATTTCTAATGAGCACTGTCACACAAACCCTATAAACACATACACATATACCTGCCAGTTGGTGGAGGTTCAGTCACATGCAGGACTCTGGCATGAATAGTGAACAGATTTTGCTTTAGTACTTTAAGAACTGGGTGATCATAAAAATTATAGCAAAGAAAACAACAAAAACAAGAAAAACTCAATGAAGATAACTTATGGTGAATGGAGAATTTTTAAAGTTCTTTCACATTTGCTGGTAATTGTATATGTGCATATGTAACACAGATAAAATAAAAAGGAAGTATAAATTAGGTGGATATATAATAAATATATGAGGTTCCTGAATGTATTGCTGAAAGCAGAGGACTTTGTTTTCAACCTAAGGACTTTTTAGCCTTTTTATTTTATATTTGTTTCATGGTAGCTTGATCTGGTAGGGGATTAAAATATTCTAGCAGAAATAAGTTTTCTTTCTTAAAAAATGTCCCTATTCTTGCCTGTTTACCTGTATGCAACAAAATAGAATGTACTGCTCTTTCCCATTAAATTAATACTGGCAAACATCCCCTGTGAAAAGTTGTATTGTTGCTTTTCTTAGAAATATCATTGGTGATTATAACTTAAGTACTACCAACTACATTTACAAAAATATGACACTTCCTTTCTCTTTTGTTCTCATTACAAGACAGCAGTCAGTATTCTTTCTTTACCACTCCTTTCTTTCATACTTCTGTTCATTTATTTTCTATTTCTGCACACTGCTAATCTAAGTATCCTGGAGACCAAGTGTAAAGTTGAACTCCATATATACAAAGCAGTAAAATATATTACAATATTTTTGCAAGCAGTTTCTCTTCAATTTGTTTTGTAATTATCATATATAACCAAATGTCACCAGATATGTATATAAAAAAATCAGTGATACCGTACTTTGCTTTGTTGTTTAATTCTATTAGATTCATACAAAATTCTTACAGATTCATACAAAATAAACACATATAAATTGGCACAAATTCAAGCTTATGGGATCGAAATTTCCAAAAGAAGAAAATTAGGAATATGCACTGAACATGTCTCCCTCAGGTGATTCTTATATGATATGTGACACAAGTTTAGGATATACAGAAAAATTATTCAATTTCTTCAAAATTAAAATAGGAAGTGCTACAATGAAAGTGATAATAGACAAGAAGTTTGAATGTTTGGTTGACAAAAGTGGTAGAATATGGTAAAATTCTGCTAAGACAACATAACAAATCAATTTAATAAGGTAGGCAGATGCTGAGAAAACTAACTTCACCGTAGGTACCCAAATTCATTGTCATAGTTAGAAGACATGCTCACTGATCAGCTTACTCAAATGAGTACAGATCTGTTGAACTACTTTATTTATTACAGTCATGGTGTACTTTGAAGCATTTTTTCATAATCTTTAAATCTGGAATGCCATTTTCAACTTTATTATCCTGCTCAACATTCTTGTTACTCAAGACCTAGATTGAGTTGGTTGATTCTTTTACAATATTTCCTGACTAGCCAAACTTACCTATTGTTACTCATTAATGCTATATCTATTTTGATCACTATACTTATAACATTACATTGAAAGTGCTATTTGTTTACATTTCTCTCTCAATAAGAAATAAACTCTCAGGGTAGAGCTGGCATTCCCTTAAAATTGAGTATATTGTTTCATGTGATAAGCTTCAATAAATGTTTGCTAACCCACTAAATGACACAAGATAACAGGGGCAATTAATTCTCTTAGAACAATCCTAAGAATAGACTTAAAAGAGCAAAAGCTGTGAAAGTGCTACATTCAATAAGTCAGCACATTTGGAAAACTCAGCAGTGGCCACAGGATTGGAAAAGGTCAGCTTTCATTCCAGTCCCAAAGAAAGGCAATGGAAAGAATGCTCACTACCACACAGTAGCACTCATCTCACATGCTAGTAAATTTTCAAATGCTCAAAATTCTCCAAGCCAGGCTTAAGCAATACAAGAACTGTGAACTTCCAGATGCTCAAGCTGGTTTTAGAAAAGGCAGAGGAACCAGAGATCAAATTGCCAATATCCTCTGGATCATAGAAAAAGCAAGAGAATTCTAGAAAAAACATCTATTTCTGCTTTACTGACTAAGTGAAAGCCTTTGACTTTGTGGATCACAATAAACTGTGGAAAATTCTGAAAGAGATGGGAGTACCCGACCACCCGACCTGCCTCTTGAGGAATCTTTATGTTGGTCAGGAAGCAACAATTAGAACTGGACATAGAACAACAGACTGGTTCCAAATAGGAAAAGGAGTACGTCAAGGCTGTATATTGTCACCCTGCTTATTTAACTTATTTAACCTGCATCTCATGATGCAGAGTACATCATGAGAAATGCTGGGCTGGATGAAATACAAGCTGGAATCAAGATTGCTGGGAGAAATATCAATAACCTCAGATATGCAGATGACACCATCCTTATGGCAGAAAGTGAAGAAGAACTAAAGAGCCTCTTGTTGAAAGTGAAAGAGGAGAGTGAAAAAGTTGGCTTAACACTCAACATTCAGAAAACGAAGATCATGGTCATGTATGGATGTGAGACTTGGACTGTGAAGAAAGCTGAGCACAGAAGAATTGATGCTTTTGAACTGTGGTGTTGGAGAAGACTCTTGAGAGTCCCTTGGACTGCAAGGAGATCCAACCAGTCCATTCTAAAGGAGACCAGTCCTGGATATTCATTGGAAGGACTGATTTTTAAGCTGAAACTCCATTACTTTGGCCACCTGATGTGAAGAGCTGACTCATTTGAAAAGCCCCTGATGCTGTGAAAGATTGAGGGCAGGAGGAGAAGGGGACGACAGAGGATGAGATGGTTGGATGGCATCACTGTCTCAATGGACATGGGTTTGGGTGGACTCTGGGAGTTGGTGATGGACAGGGAGGCCTGGCGTGCCACAGTTCATGGGGTCTCAAAGAGTTGGACACAACTGAACAACTGAACTGAAAAGAGCAAAGGGACTTAGGTGAAGGTAATCTGGGACTCAAGAAAGCATTATTGCCATAGTGAACATAGTTTGTCAAGTACTAATAGATTATCCATCAATCAGTTACTGTGATTGCTTATTTGGTTTGTGTTAAGTCATTCATCATGAAATATTAAATATTTTCCTAGTCAATGACACAAATTAAAAATAATAAGTGTATTTTGTCTTTATTTTTCCTGTCTTTATGCAGATTGTTTTTGCTATAAAATTTTATGTTTCAAAACAAGATAAACTTTTACCTTGCATTACTTCTGTGGTAGTCTTCTCAACATGATTTGAGGTTAGTCTCATTGATGAGATATGAGGAATGCTTTAGTTGAATCAGTAACACATTTATATATGATCACTAGCGGCAGGAAGCTTCTACAAATGACTAATCACATGGTAATTTTTACTAGATTTAATTTCATATCTTGTCCTTAGTTTGCAAGCATAAAGTATGAAGTTATATTTTATTATTTATTACTCTGTAGGATTAAATTTCAAATATCAAAATTTTGAATAAAAAAATATAATTCATATTGAACTTTATGGCCATGATAAATTTCTAAAACTAACATTTATTCTATTATTAACTATTTTGAAAACTTTAACAACTCCCCATTATCTGCATGTATATATTTGGTATTTGCAGCTGCACAGGAAACTTGTCTTCAATCTAACACAGTGATATTCCCTGCTTACAAAAATTCTTTAATCTAATGAGATTGGTCTCAATACTCTTCCTACACTCTCTCTACTTATATTGTACTTATTCCTACCTCCAAATATTATTTTTCCTTCCTTTCTGTCATGTCTTACCCTATCTTCTTTGATGATTTAAATTAAAAAAAAAATGCTCAGTTTTAGAGTTCATCATTCCAAGATGTAGAGCCCTATACGTAAGATGCCAAAATAATTTTAAAAAGACAGAGGAGAGTTATCACAAAATATAATCTTTAAGTAGATTTAGAATTTTCCTAAGCTCCATGTGAAAACTGCCACCAATACTTTAAAATTCCATTGCTACATGAGTATTTTAACATTATCTTGTATTGCTAAGACACTTGGGATTTAATGTGATAAGGGTAATTTGTGCTGTTTTTAGAAAACTTATATATCCAGAAAATCCAGAAAATCAGAAGGGCAAAATGCCATACTTATTGCTATGAAATGATCATTGCTATGATACATTTTCATTCCAGCATTTTGCTATGAATTTTTTTTAAACCTCATATTCATCTATTTCATATCATACATTACATTGTGCATGCAAGGGAGAATCATATTTTTCATTTCTAAATTATAAAGAATTTGAATATGTGTGTTAATTTTTTTTAAAGTAGAGGAGAGAGATTTACATAATGTAGGTTTTCCCTTTCTCAGCTTATCAGTAAACTTGTGTCTTTGAGTGAATACAGATGAGAGATATTATTCTGCAATATTCTTCAGAAAGTCTCATGTCCTATGTGCTTATTATTAGATATGATTCTGGTCTCAAACTACAGTTAGTCCCCTGCATACAAATCTTTACATTTTAAACTTTCAAAATATAAACATGCATTCTCATGTCCAGGCAAAACAGTTAGTTCACATGTCTGATGTACATTGTCACAGGTGTGCGTCCTCTACAAGTGGTTGTACTTTTCTGTACTGGACAGGACTGTATAGAATACAGAAGAACAGTATCAGAAGCAAGTCTAAAAGCAGTGCTGATGGAGCTGGCACTGCTACACTTTACACAGTACTGTACTGGAAGATTAAAAATGTTCAATTTTTTGTGTTTGCTTTTCGGATAGTATTTTTGTGAAAAGTATTATATATCTGTTACAGTACAGTACTATGTAGCTGATTATGTTAGTTGGGTAACTAGGCTAACTTTATTGAACTTATGAACAAATTGGAATGTGGAACTCACTCTCTGAACAGAACAAATTTATATGTAGGGGGTTTATTATATATGCATTTGTTGTTAAATATGTCCTTATGGAAAAAATAACTCTCAAATTATTGTCTAGCAAATAAATAATCTGTTCTAATGCTATGGGAGAACCACACACAGTGTAATGGTCTATTTCAATTTTTTCAAGAAAATAGCTGACTCAATTTTATATAGAAATTTTTATGATTTAATTTTTGAAAACCATATGTTTTGACTAAAATGAAGGTTTAGAAATATTACTTTATATATGTAAATATTACTGCAGAAACATGAAGACTATCTTATCTTTTAAAGACAATAAATATTCTTCAATAAACAAATATTAAAAATGAAATTGCTGGTACATTTGTTTCTAGTATCTGTTGCACATATTACACATTAGAACTTTATTTTATTTGGCAAATAGTTTGTGTGTATCTAATAAAAGAAGAGAAGCCAAGAGAAAAGGAAAGATATACCCATTTGAATGCAGAGTTCAAAAGAATATCAAGGAGAGATAAGAAAGCCTTCCTTAGTGATCAGTGCAAATAAATCGAGGAAAACAATAGAATGGGAAAGACTAGAGATCTCTTCAAGAAAATTAGAGATACCAAGGGAACATTTCATGCAAAGATGGGCTCAATAAAGTATATAAATGGTATGGACATACCAGAAGCAGAAGCTATTAAGAAGAGGTGGCAAGAATACACAGATGAACTATACAAAAAAGATCTTGAAGACCCAGATAATTCATGATGGTGTGATGCACCTAGAGCCAGACATCCTGGAATGTGAAGTCACGTGGGCCTTAGGAAGCATCACTATGAACAAAGCTAGTAGAGGTGATGGAATTCTAGTTGAGCTATTTCAAATCCTAAAAGATGATGCTGTGAAAGGGCTGCACTCAATAAGCCAGCTGAGTTGGAAAACTCAGCAGTGGCCACAGGACTGGAAAAGGTCAGTTTTCATTCCAATCCCAAGGAAAGGCAGTGCCAACGAATGCTCAAACTACCGCACAACTGCACTCATCTCACATGCTAGTAAAGTGATGCTCAAAATTCTCCAAGCCAGGCTTCAGCAATATGTGAACCGTGAACTTCCAGATGTTCAAGCTGGTTTTAGAAAAGGCAGAGGAACCAGAGATCAAATTCCCAAAATCTGCTGCATCATCGAAAAAGCAAGAGAGTTCAAGAAAAACATCTATTTCTGCTTTATTGACTATGCCAAAGCCTTTGACTGTGTGGATCACAATAAACTCTGGAAAATTCTGAAAGAGATGGGACTACCAGACCAGTTGACCTGCCTCTTGAGAAACCTGTATGCAGGTCAGGAAGCAACAGTTAGAACTGGACATGGAACAACAGACTGCTTCTAAATAGGAAAAGGAGTACGTCACTACTGTATATTGTCACCCTGCTTATTTAACTTCTATGCAGAGTACATCATGAGAAATGCTGGGCTGGATGAAGCACAAGCTGGAATCAAGATTGCTGAGAGAAATATCAATAACCTCAGATATGCAGATGACACCACCCTTTTGCAGAAAGTGAAGAAGAACTAAAGAGCCTCTTGATGAAAGTGAAAGAGGAGAATGAAAAAGTTGGCTTAACACTCAGCATTCAGAGAACTAAGATAATGGCATCTGGTCCCATCATTTCATAGCAAATAGATGGGGAAACAGTGGAAACAGTGGCAGATTTTATTATTTTGGGCTCCAATATCACTGCAGATGGCGACTGCAGCCACAAAATTAAAGGACGCTTGCTTCTTGGAAGAAAAGTTATCACCAACCTAGACAGGATATTAAAAAGCAGAGACATTACTTTGCCAACAAATTTCTGTCTAGACAAAGCTATGGTTTTTCTAGTAGTCATGTATGAATGTGAGAGTTGGACTATAAAGAAAGCTGTGCACCAGGAATTGATGCTTTTGAACTGTGGTGTTGGAGAAGATTCTTGAGAGTCCCTTGGACTGCAAGGAGATCCAACCAGTCCATCTTAATGGAATGAGTTTTGTGTGTTCATTGGAAGGACTGATGTTGAAGCTGAAACTCCAACATTTTGGCCACCTGATGTGAAGAGCTGACTCATTTGAAAAGACCAAGATCTGGGAAAGATTGAAAATGGGAGGAGAAGCGGGTAACAGAGGATGAGATGGTTGGATGTCATCACCAATTCAATGGACATGAATTTGAGTAAACTCCGGGAGTTGGTGATGGACAGGGAGGCCTGGTGTGATGCTGTCCATGGAGTCACAAAGTGTTGGATACGACTGAGCGACTGAACTGAACTGATTTACTAAGTATGAGGTTCTGTGTTAGGAATGGAATTTAAGGTGTAAATAAATTATTCATGGTTTCATATCTTAAGAAATCAACATCAGGTCATTTATATGTATATTTAAGAATGGTAATTATGATGTTCTTAGAGTAATGATTAAATTACCAGAAGCTTTTTTATTTAATATTTGTCAATTAACCAAAAAAGGGAGGAAAAAGTATTGCTTAACTCATTCAATGTACACTTCAACATTGAAATAAGTACTCAAGTTTCTTTGCAATCAAATGTCTTTATATATTTGTTGCAACAATTCACTCTTCCACTCTAATAAATTCAGAAGTATAACAACCTAATACTTTAAATATTAATCAAGAAAGTAAAAATATTTATTTCAAAATACTGAAGTCTAACATATGGTCTAACAGAGAAGGCCAAGCTGACTGTATCACTCAGTTAGTGAAGACCCAAAGAAGGAATGTGCTTCTAATTTGATTGCTCAGCATAATATGACTTATCTGATTATAGAATTCATTGTTTTAAAGCTGGGAACATAAAATACAAAAGGAAAAATATATGTTTTGTTACTTTCATTTCCTGAGTTCTCTTAAAGTAAAATGTTTATCAGTTCAGTTCAGTTCAGTTCAGTCACTCAGGCCTGTCCGACTCTTTCCGACCCCATGTGCTGCAGTATACCAGGCTTCCCTGTCCATCACCAACTCCTGGAGTTACTCAAATTCATGCCCATTGAGTCAGACATACCATCCAACCACCTCATCCTTTGTCATCCCTTTCTTTTCCACATTCCATCTTTCCCCACTCAGGGTCTTTTCAAATCAGTCACTTCTTCCCATCAGGTGGCCAAAGTACTGGAGTTTGAACTTCAACATCTGTCTTTCCAATGAATATTCAGGACTGATTTCCTTTAGGATGGACTGGTTGGATCTCCTTGCATTCCAAGGGACTCTCAAGAGTCTTCTCCAACACCACAGTTCAGAAGCATCAATTCCTCGGTGCTCAGCTTTCTTTATAGTTCAACTCTTATATCCATACATGATTACTGGAAAAAACATAGCCTTGACTATGTGGACCCTTGTTGGCAAAGTAATGTCTCTGCTTTTTAATATGCTGTCTAAGTTGGTCAAACTTTGCTTTCAAGGAGCAAGCGTCTTTTAATTTCATGGCTGCAGTCACCATCTGCAGTGATTTTGGAACCCAAAAAAATAAAGTCTGACACTGTGTCCACTGTTTCTCTATTTCCCAAAAAGTGATGAGACCCAGTGCCATGATCTTAGTTCTCTGAATGTTGAGCATTAAGTCAACATTTTCACTCTCCTCTTTCACTTTCATCTAGAGGCTCTTTAGTTCTTCTTCATTTTCTGCCATAAGGGTGGTGTCATCTGCATATCTGAGGTTATTGATATTTCTCTCAGCAATCTTGATTCCAGCTTGTGCTTCATCCAGCCCAGCATTTCTCATGATGTACTCTGCATAGAAGTTAAATAAGCAGGGTGACAATATACAGTAGTGACGTACTCCTTTTCCTATTAGAAGCATGTTGTTCCATGTCCAGTTCTAACTGTTGCTTCCTGACCTGCAAACAGGTTTCTCAAGAGGCAGGTCAACTGGTCTGGTAGTCCCATCTCTTTCAGAATTTTCCAGAGTTTATTGTGATCCACACAGTCAAAGGCTTTGGCATAGTCAATAAAGCAGAAATAGATGTTTTTCTGGAGCTCTCTTGCTTTTCCGATGATCCAATGGATGTTGGCCATTTGATCTCTGGTTCCTCTGCCTTTTCTAAAACCAACTTGGACATCTGGAAGTTCATAGTTCATGTATTGCTGAAGCCTGGCTTGGGGAATTTTGAGCATTACTTTTCTAGCGTGTGATATGAGTGCAACTGTGTGGTAGTTTGAGCATTCTTTGGCATTGCCTTCCTTTGGGATTGGAATGAAAACTGATCATTTCCAGTCCTGTGGCCACTGCTGAGTTTTCCAACTCAGCTGGCTTATTGAGTGCAGCCCTTTCACAGCATCATCATTTAGGATTTGATATAGCTCAACTGGAATTTCATCACCTCCACTAGCTTGGTTTGTAGTGATGCTTCCTAAGGCCCACTTGACTTCACATTCCAGGATTTCTGGCTCTAGGTGCGTGATCACACCATCATGATTATCTGGGTCTTGAAGATCTTTTTTGTATAGTTCATCTGTGTATTCTTGCCACCTCTTCTTAATAGCTTCTGCTTCTGTTATGTCCATACAATTTCTGTCCTTTGTTGAGCCCGTCTTTGCATGAAATGTTCCCTTGGTATCTCTAATTTTCTTGAAGAGATCTCTAGTCTTTCCCATTCTATTGTTTTCCTCTATTTCTTTGCACTTATCACTGAGAAAGGCTTTCTTATCCCTCCTTGCTATTCTTTTGAACTCTGCATTCAAATGGGTATATCTTTCCTTTTCTCCTTTGCTTTTCACTTCTCTTCTTTTCACAGCTATTTGTAAGGCCTCCTCAGACAGCCATTTTGTTTTTTTGTATTTCTTTTTCTTAGAGATGGTCTTGATAGCTGTCTCCTGTACAATGTCTTGAACCTCCGACCGTAGTTCATGAGGGACTCTGTCTATCAGATCTAGTCTCCTAAATCTATTTATCTCTTCCACTGTATTATCGTAAGGATTTGATTTAGGTCATACATGAATGGTCTAGTGGTTATCCCTACTTTTTTCAATTAAGTCTGATTTTGGCAATAAGAAGTTCATGATCTGAGCTGCAGTCAGCTCCCGGTCTTTTTTTTGCTGACTATACAGAGCTTCTCCACCTTTGGCTGCAAAAATATAATCAATCTGATTTTGTTGTTGACCATCTGGTGATGTTTACAAGAGTTCATAAATAACAGCATTGTTGGAAATAAATCATTATCATCAACCTGCTTTGTAGGTTACTGTAGAAGTTTGTAGGTTTCCCTAGAGTTCAGGACATTCATGGTTTTCCATCCTGGTGAATGGTAGCAGTAGACATCTGCCTGTGCCATGATATTTGTGATTTTGATTGCAGTTAAATCTTCACCACAGTTCTTGTAGATGATTACAACTATCTTCAATTTTTAAAATAAGTAGAAATAAAAAGACCTTAAGGAAGCAGCTAAGTGCCATCAGTTAATTACAACACAAGTAGTTAAGTCCAAATCCAAGTGGATCCAAATTCAAACTCACCTTTCATTGAAATGTCGGCCCTTTTTGAGGAACGGCCTCTTTACTCTCTTATTGATACTATATTAGTGATATTTATTTCCTCTAGAAATAATACATGAATAAAAGCATAAGTATGTTTGCAATTAGCTTAATTTCTTAACGATATTAATGAAGCCACAAGCTAATTATGTATAGATCACTAACCTCTGAGTGCCAGTAATAATATTATTTGTAAGTCACAAAGAAAATCTATTTGAAAAAGAAGTATATGAATTAAAAATATAATTGCCACTTGAATTAATGAGTATCATCAGGAACAATGACAAAGATACAATTATAAAGAAAATTGAGAAATACAGTGTTTAAACATATGGGAATAAATAATACATCCTCATGTTCATTAAATGAAACTGCTTCAAAATTTAAAATAGAAGCAAAAATACCTAGTGGCAGTAATGTACTTAAATAAGAATTAAAAATTAAGTAATATTTTGGATGCTATTTTTTATAAGGACTTATTACCTAAAAAAGGGACAATTCATTACTGTCAACAATATTGAATGTCCTATGAAAAAAATAGAACCAAGACCTCAGTTATCAGAAAGTTTAATTTTACATACCTAAAAAGCTGTTTCCTCCATCAAATTCGACTAAGTCACAGAAATATTCTAAGATTGCAGTACCCTAGCTCTGTGGCAAACTTGGACAATGGTGTGATAGACATGCAGTCATCTAAACATTATTATTTAAATAATTTAGCACCATTTCATTTGTCTTTTCATATTTAAAAATGTAAATGGATTTCTCATATTAGGAAGCACCTTCCCTGAAATTCAAATGAACATAATGCATAGCAAGAGAAGGACTATTTTCTTTAGTTAAAAATCTTCTGGATGCTAAGTCCTAAAGACATAAAAATTATCTTGTGCTAATACATACTAACATTTTGCTTATTAAAATAAAAAAATCATAGATATTTTAAGCAACTTTTCAGTGATTAATAGTATTGTGGTCTTTTTCTTTCTTGGGAAAAAATATTGGAATCTTAATTCTAAAAATACTAAACTTTATAGGCAATATTAACAGAACATACAATAGAAGTTTACAAAGATATTATAAAGATGGGGGGGGGAGGGATGAAGAAACTTCCAGTTGCACAAAACAACTAATGCAAAATTAAGAAAGCTACTGATAATGTTGAAAATACATATCCAACTACAGTCTAATGTCTGCCATAAATAATGTCCTTTCTCATTAAAACAGAAACTGTTCATGAGGGAAAAAAATATATATTACTTTGTATTAGGAAATAATCAACATAATTTTTCTCATTGAGTACTTAGTTGTGCCTAGAAGTTTTATTCGTTTTCCTTTTTGTTCATTTTCCCTTCATAATTTCTTTCTTAGTACCCCCACCCCCCCAAAAAAAAGAAATATATTTCACTAGGAAAGCAGAAGCAGTTGAATTATACAGTGTAGTGAAAGTTATATAGAGAGTGTTATTGGAGCTTAAGAACACTAGGCCTTATGAACAAATGGCTCAAATATGTTTTCCATGAGGTGAAATCATTATATAGATATATATATATATATATATATATATATTAATGTGATGATGAAAATGCCTTGTCTTCTCACTATAATAGAAATCCTTGTGGCACAGCTATAAACAAATGATTTGCAAAAGTAAATAAAAGAAATGCAGAGCAGCACTCCAGAACTTAATACATGGATGAGAAAGTGTATTTGCTACTCAAATCCTGCTGTGGCAAATTCAAAGTGAAACACACAAAAAATTAATATTCAGCAAGTGTCTAAAAGCATAATTGTGTTATTTCTGTCTCTAGCTACAAAAACTGTGGTAATCATGGAGACTTCCCTGGTGCTCAGTACTTAAGACTTCTCACTGCCATTGCAGGTGGCATGGGTTTGAACCATGGTTGGAGCACTAAGATCTCACATGCCATTTGTTGTTGTTCAGTCACTAAATCATGTCTGACCCTTTGCAATCTCATGGACTGCAGCACACCAGGTTTTGTGACCCTATGACTGTCCTTCACTATCTCCTGGAATTTGCTCAAGCTCATGTACATTGAGTCAGTGATGCCATCCAACCATCTCACCCTCTGTCGTCCTCTTCTCCTGCCCTCAATCTTTCATAGCATCAGGGTCTTTTCCAAGGAGTCATCTCTTCCCATCATGTGGCCAAAGTACTGGAGCTTCAACTTCAGTATCAGTCTTTCCAGTGAATATTCAGGGTTGATTTCCTTTAGGATTGACTGGTTTGATCTCTTTGCTATCCAAGGAACTCTCAAGAGTCTTCTGCAGCACCACAGTTTGAAAACATCAATTCTTCACACTTTGCCTTCTTTATGGTCTAATTCTCACATCCATACAAGACTACTGGGAAAACATAACTTTGACTAGACAGACAGTTTTTAGCAAAGTGATGTCTCTGCTTTTTAAAATGCTGTCTAGGTTTGCCATAGCTTTTCTTCCAAGGAGTAAGTGCCTTTTAATTTCGTGGCTGCACTCACCATCTACATACCATGAAAGTAAAAGTGAAAGTTGCTTAGTCGTGTCCGACTCTTTGAGATCCATAAACTATAAAGTCCATGGGATTCTCCAGACAGAAATACTGGAATGGGTAGCCATTCCCTTCTCCAGGGGATCTTCCCAACACAGGGATTGAATCCAGATCTCCCACATTGCAGGTGGATTCTTTACCAGCTGAGCTACCAGGGAACCCCAAGAATACTGGAGTGGCTAGCCTATCCCTTTTCCAGCAGATCTTCCTAACTCAGGAGTCTGCTGCTTTGCAAGTGGATTCTTCACCAGCTGAGTTACCAGGGAAGCACATGCCATGGGTATGGCCAAAGAAGAAACAACAACAACAAAACTGTGGTAATCATGGAATCATCTACAAAACTGTGGTTAAGGGTGAACATGAGGAGATACTCTAAGGATTTGTTCCCGCAGAACAAGGCAAAAATTTTGATATTTCTCCTCTGGTTTATTTTAGAGTTCATAACCAGATAAGAGACAGTTAAGACCACTAGACATTATCCGTTTTGGCAGTCTTCACTTATCAAGGTACCAACTTGTCATTTCATTTATGAAGACAATCTTATACTGAGTATGAAGCCCTAAAATGTTCAATGCTACCATCACGGAAAGTCATACATCTAGCTCTTTTGTATGTTTACTAAGCAAAAATAACTTTCCATGAAATTATGTCAGGGATTTGTAGAAAAAGAACATCAGGAGAACTTTAAAATGGCAATTACCCACTAACTACAGAGATTGACAAAGGGAGTTCCACGTTTACATCAGTTGTTATGATGTCTTCATTGCAACATCGTGTTTGTCTCCCAACTTCACCATCTGCCTCCTGGTTTTAGTTAGATATTTTCCAATAGAACTGTATGCTATGGGTGTAATGTTTAGTATATAACAATGAACACAGTTTCCTGACAATTTTTCACAATCTTTTCTAATATGTCTTTCAAAATTCAGTACCTACTAATATGTTTCCTTCTGACAAGGTATCTACACTTGAAGGAAAGTTCCAGTTGATGGATTTAAACTGGCGCAATATCCCTACATTCCATTGCAGTTGAGATGATATGAAAGTAAAAACAGTCATAGTAAATCAGTTAAACGTATGCAAACCTGGGCTTCCCAGGTAGCTCAGTGGTAAACAATCCACTTGCCAGTGGAGGAGACACAGTTTCGATCTCTGAGTAATGAAGATCCAATGAAGAAAGAAAAGGCAACCCACTCCAGTATTCTTGCCTGGGAAATCCCATGGACAGAGGAGCCTGATGGACTATAGTCCCAAAGAGTTAGACACACCTTAGCAAATAACAACAATGCAAACTACACAATATTGTGTGCATGATTTTTTTGAAATGTCTTTATCAGCCCCTTACAATTATTCTGAAGCAATCTTTCTTTCAGCATTTTAATCTCATCCAAGGAGAACTCTAGAACATTGCTGGAAAGTAGCAGGTAACTGATGGTGTGAATAATCAGCTGAATTGTACTTAACTTCTGAAAACTGTTAAACTTCTGTTAGATAATTAAGCTTGTTATCATGCCAAGAGGAACCAGAAGTTGGATCTGTTTTGTACAGGTGGTTTGAAAAAGAAAAATTCTGTAAAATATTTCTGTCTATGTGAGACTTCTGTGTGGAGAGAAGTAAAAATAGACCACAGAAATAGATCATAAGAAATTATTGAATATCTTCATTCTTTTGCTATGGAAATCAAGAGAACAGTTTGAATTTTTTTAGCAAGGAATTTCATTTCTTCCAGGAATTGAGTAGGGTGATATTACTAGCAGAGCAGCACTCTTACATTATTAAAATCTTAATCATAATTAACGATAGATTTGATGCCGGGCTCTAATGTTGATGCTGGGTTGGGCACTATCATATCATCAGCCTTGTTCCGGAGAACACACGAATTCACCTGCAGGTAGTCACAGCTAAGGTGTTCATGTGTATTGTCATCATCTCTGCTCATGTAATGAAGCAGGCAGAAAAATCTCTTGCTGTCAAAGCTCATTACTTGTGAATCAGTGTTCAGGTTGAGAATCTCACTTACCTTCTACAGCTAAATTCCTATCCTTTGTTTGGAAGATTACTTTCCTCTAGCAGCCCTGATGTTTATATTTACCCCTGAACTGCCCCTTTATAGGTCTTCCCTGGTGATTCAGATGCTAAAGAATCTGTCTACAATGTGGGAGACACAGGTCTGATGTCTGGGTCAGAAAGATCCCCTGGACAAGGGAATGGCTACCCACCCTAGCATTCTTGCCTGGAGAATTCCCATGAACAGAGAAGCCTGGCAGGCTATAGCCTATGGGGTCACAAGTTGGACACAACTGAGCTGATAACTTCTTCTGCCCCTTTATAGTGGGTATCAGGCTTATTTGATTTATTTATATTTCTTGAATACAAGACTAGGGGTTCAAGAGTGAAAAATAAAGAAGATTCATCCTTAGGGAGCTTTCATGCAAGTGACAAGCTATAGAAAGAAAAAAGGAAATATATATAGAAGATATATAAAGTGTGTGTATCCATATATATGCATATAATGCCATATGGTGCTAAATGCTGTCATGTAAAATAAATTATTAAAGAGGATAAAGGATGTGGTGGGGGTTGCCATTTACCCTTCAATGCTAACATCAGGGACACATTTGAGCAAGACCTACAAGAAATAAGAAAGTTACTGATTCTGAAGTTTACGGAAGCACATTCCAATAGAGGAAAGAGTAAATGGACTATGGGAATGTGTGGTGTGTTTAAGGAGCAATGACAAAGTGAGTGCATTGCATGTGATGGGTAGTGTGGGAAGAGAATGACTCACAGAAGTAATAGGGGCAGATTCATAAGAGGCCATCATGTAGGACTATCTCTCACTTTTGGTCTCCCTGGGATCCTTCTCACATTTATGACCAAGAATTCCTGCCTGTCTCTAACTTTTAGACTTCCAAGCTCTACCAGATCCTCTCAATAATTTAGGTTTCTGGAACTAAAGGTCATTTCTCATGTTTTTGTAGCTCTTGTCTTACTTTTTGCTAAAAAAGATATTCCTTTTCTTTTTTTTCACTTCACTATGCAGCATATCCCAACCAGGGATCAAACATGTGTCCTCCGCATTGGAAGTGTGGAATCTTAACCACTGCACTGCCAGGAAAGAGCAATTTTTGCAAGATTAAATAAAATATTTTTTAAAATATAGATTTATTTATTTTATTTGGAGGCTAATTACCTTACAATATTCTATTGGTTTTGCAATACATCAACATGAATCTGCCACGGGTGTACACGTGTTCCCCATCCTGAACCTCGCTCTCACCTCCCTCACCATACCATCTCTCTGGGTTATCCCAGTGCACCAGCCCTGAGCATCTTGTATCATGCATCAAACCTGGACTGGCGATTCATTTCACATATGATAATATATATGTTTCAATACCATTCTCCCAAATCATCCCACCCTCACCATCTCCCACAGAGTCCAAAAGACTGTTCTATACATCTGTGTCTCTTTTGCTGTCTCGCATACAGGGTTATCGTTACCATCTTTCTAAATTCCATATATATGGGTTAGTAAACTGTATTGGTGTTTTTCTTTCTGGCTTACTTCACTCTGTATAATAGGCTCCAGTTTCATCCACCTCATTAGAACTGATTCAAATGTATTCTTTTTCATGGCTGAGTAATATTCCATTGTGTGTATGTACCACTGCTTTCTTATCCATTCATCTGCTGATGGGCATCTAGGTTGCTTCCATGTCCTGGCTATTATAAACAGTGCTGCGATGAACATTGGGGTACACATGTCACTTTCCCTTCTGGTTTCCTCAGTGTGTATGCCCAGCAGTGGGATTGCTGGATCATAAGGCAGTTCTATTTCCAGTTTTTTAAGGAATCTCCACACTGTTCTCCATAGTGGCTGTACTAGTTTGCATTCCCACCAACAGTGTAAGAGGGTTCCCTTTTCTCCACACCCTCTCCAGCATTTATTGCTTGTAGACTTTTAGTTCGCAGCCATTCTCACTGGCGTAAAATGGTACCTCATTGTGGTTTTGATTTGCATTTCTCTGATAATGAGTGATGTTGAGCATCTTTTCATGTGTTTGTTAGCCATCTGTTTGTCTTCTTTGGAGAAATGTCTATTTAGTACTTTGGCCCATTTTTCTGGAATTGAGCTGCAATTGTTGCTTGTATATTTTTGAGATTAGTTGTTTGTCAGTTGCTTCATTTGCTATTATTTTCTCCCATTCCAAAGGCTGTCTTTTCACCTTGCTTAGAGTTTCCTTTGTTGTGCAGAAGCTTTTAATTTTAATTAGGTCCAATTTGCTTAAATTTGATCTTATTTCCAATATTCTTGGAGGTGGGTCATAGAGGATCCTGCTGTGATATATGTTGGAGAGTGTTTTGCCTATGTTCTCCTCTAGGAGTATTATAGTTTCTGGTCTTATGTTTAGATCTTTAATCCATTTTGAGTTTATTTTTGTGTATGATGTTAGAAAGTGTTCTAGTTTCATTCTTTTACAAGTGGTTGACCAGTTTTCCTAGCACCACTTGTTAAAGACATTGACTTTTCTCTATTGTACATTCTTCTGTCCTTTATCAAAGATAAGGTGTCCATAGTTACGTGGATTTGTCTTTGGGCTTTCTATTTTCTTCCATTGATCTATATTTCTGTCTTTGTGCCAGTACCATACTGTCTTGATGACTGTGGCGTTGTAGTAGAACCTGAAGTCAGGCAGGTTGATTCCTCCATTTCCATTCTTCTTTCTCAAGATTGCTTTAGCCATTCGAGGTTTTTTGTATTTCCATACAAATTGTGAAATTATTTGTTCTAGCTCTATGAAAAACACCATTGGTAGCTTGATAAGGATTGCATTGAATCTATAGATTGCTTTGGGTAGTATACTCATTTTCACTATATTGATTCTTCCAATCTACAAACACGATATATTTTTCCATCTATTTGTATCCTCTTTGATTTTTTTCATCAGTGTTTTATAGTTATATATATATATATATATATATATATATATATATATGTGTGTGTGTGTGTGTGTGTGTGTGTGTGTGTTTTGTTTCTTTAGGTAGATATAGTCCTAAGTATTTTATTCTTTTTGTTGCAATGGTGAATGGAATTGTTTCCTTAATTTCTCTTTCTGTTTTCTCATTATTAGTGTATAGGAATGCAAGGGATTTTATATCCTACAACTTTACTATATTCATTGATTAGCTCTAGTAATTTTTGGTGGTGTTTTCAGGGTTTTCTATGTAGAGGGTCATGTGATCTGCAAACAGTGAGAGTTTTACTTCTTTTCCAATTTGGATTCCTTTTATTTCTTTTTCTGCTCTGATTGCTGTGGACAAAACTTTCAAAACTATGTTGAATAGTAGTGGTGAGATTGGGCGCCCCTGTGTTCTTCCTGACTTTAGGTGAGATGCTTTCAATTTTTCACCATTGAGGATAATGCTTGCTGTGGGATTGTCATATATAGCTTTTATTATGTTGAGGTATGCTCCTTGTATTCCTGCTTTCTGGAGGGTTTTTGTCATAAATCGGTGTGGAGTTTTGTCAAAGACTTTCTCTGCATCTATTGAGATAATCATATGGATATTATTTTTCTATTTGTTAATGTGGTGTAAAGCATTGATTGATTTGTGGATATCGAAGAATCCTGCATCTCTGGGGTAAAGCCCACTTGGTCATGATGTGTGATCTTTTTAATGTGTTGTTGGATTCTGATTGCTAGAATTTTGTTAAGGATTTTTGCATCTATGTTCATCAGTGATATTGGCCTGTAGTTTTCTTTTTTTGTGGCATCTTTGTCAGGCTTTGGTATTAGGGTGATGGTGGCCTCATAGAATGAGTTTGGAAATTCACCTTCCTCTGAAATTTTCTGGAAGAGTTTGAGTAGGATAGGTGTTAGCTCTTCTGTAAATTTTCGGTAGAATTGAGCTCTGAAGCCGTCTGGACCTGGGCTTTTGTTTGTTGGAAGATTTCTGATTACAGTTTCAATTTCTGTGCTTGTGATGGGTCTGTTAAGATTTTCTATTTCTTCCTGGCTCAGTTTTGGAAAGTTGTACTTTTCTAAGAATTTGTCTATTTCTTCCAAGTTGTCCATTTTATTGGCATATAATTGCTGATAGTAGTCTCTTATGATCCTTTGCATTTCTGTGTTGTCTGTTGTGATCTCTCCATTTTCATTTCTAATATTATTGATTTGGTTTTTCTCCCTTTGTTTCTTGATGAGTCTGGCTAATGGTTTGTCAATTTTATTTATCCTTTCAAAGAACCAGCTTTTGGCTTTGTTGATTTTTGCTATGGTCTCTTTTATTTCTTTTGCATTTATTTCTGCCCTAATTTTTAAGATTTCTTTCCTTCTACCAACCCTGGGGCTCTTCATTTCTTCCTTTTCTAGTTTCTTTAGGTGTAGAGTTAGGTTATTTATTTGACTTTTTTCTTGTTTCTTGAGCTATGCCTGTATTGCTATGAACCTTCCCCTTAGCACTGCTTTTACAGTGTGCCACAGGTTTTGGGTTGTTGCATTTTCATTTTCATTCATTTCTATGCATATTTTAATTTCATTTTTTATTTCTTCTGTGATTTGTTGGTTATTCAGCAGCACGTTGCTCAGCCTCCATATGCTGAAATTTTTAATAGTTTTTCTCCTGTAATTGAGATCTAATCTTCTTGCATTGTGGTCAGAAAAGATGCTTGGAATGATTTCAATTTTTTTGAATTTACCAAGGCTAGACTTATGGCCCAGGATGTGATCTATCCTGGAGAAGGTTCCGTGTGTGCTTGAGAAAAAGGTGAAATTCATTGTTTTGGGGTGAAATGTCCTATAGATACCAATTAGGTTTAACTGGTCTATTGTATCATTTAATGTTTGTGTTTCCTTGTTAATTTTCTGTTTAGTTGATCTATCCATAGGTGTGAGTGGGGGTATTAAAGTCTCCCACTATTATTGTGTTATTGTTATTTTCCCCTTTCATACTTGTTAGCATTTGTCTTACATATTGTGGTGCTCCTATGTTGGGTGCATATATATTTATAATTGTTATATCTTCTTCTTGGATTGATCCTTTAATCATTATGTAGTGTCCTTCTTTGTCTCTTTTCACAGCCTTTGTTTTAAAGTCTTTTTTATATGATATGAGTATTGCTACTCCTACTTTTTTTGGTCTCTATTTTCATGAAATATCTTTTTCCAGCCCTTCACTTTCGGTCTGTATGTGTCCCTTGTTTCAAGGTGGGTCTCTTGTAGACAACATATATAGGGGTCTTGTTTTTGTATCCATTCAGCCAGTCTTTGTCTTTTGGTTGAGGCATTCAACCCATTTACGTTTAAGGTAACTATTGATAATTATGATCCCATTGCCATTTACTTTATTGTTTTGGGTTCGAGTTTATACACCCTTTCTTTGTTTCCTGTCTAGAGAAGATCCTTTAGCATTTGTTGGCGTGCTGATTTGGTGGTGCTGAATTCTCTCAGCTTTTGCTTGTCTGTAAAGCTTTTGATTTCTTCTTCATATTTGAATGAGATCCTTGCTGGGTATAGTAATCTGGGCTGTAGGTTATTTTCTTTTATCACTTTAAGTATGTCCTTCCATTCCTTCCAGGCCTGAAGAGTTTCTATTGAAAGATAAGCTGTTGTCCTTATGGGAATCCCCTTGTGTGCTATTTGTTATTTTTCCCTTGCTGCTTTTAATATTTGTTCTTTGTGTTTGATCTTTGTTAATTTGATTAATGTGTATCTTGGGGTGTTTCGCCTTGGGTTTATCCTGTTTGGGACTCTCTGGGTTTCTTTGACTTGGGTGATTATTTCCTTCCCCATTTTAGGGAAGTTTTCAACTATTATCTCCTCATGTATTTTCTCATGGTCTTTCTTTTTGTCTTTTTCTTCTGGGATTCCTATGATTAGAATGTTGGGGCATTTAATATTGTCCCAGAGGTCTCTGAGATTGTCTTCATTTTTTAAAATTCGTTTTTCTGTTTTCCTCTCTGTTTCATTTATTTCTACCATTCTATCTTCTACCTCACTTATCCTATCTTCTGCCTCTGTTATTCTACTATTGGCTCCCTCCAGAGTGTTTTTGATCTCATTTATTGCATTATTCATTATATATTGACTCTTTTTTTATTTCTTCTAGGTCTTTGTTAAACCTTTCTTGCATCTTCTCAATCCTTGTCTCCAGGCTACTTATCTGTAACTCCTTTTTGGTTTCAAGATTTTTGATCATTTTCACTATCATTATTCAGAATTCTTTATCAGGTATATTCCCTATCTCTTTCTCTTTTGTTTGGTTTGATGGGCATTTATTCTGTTCCTTTACCTGCTGGGTATTCCTCTGCCTGTTCATCTTGTTTATATTGCTGTGTTTGGGGTGGCCTTTCTGTATTCTGGCAGTCTGTGGAGTTCTCTTTATTGTAGAGTTTCCTTTCTGTGGGTGGGGTTGGACAGGTGGCTTGTAAAGGTTTCCTGGTTAGGGAAGCTTGTGTCAGTGTTCTGGTGGCTGGAGCTGTATTTCTTCTCTCTGGAGTGCAATGAAGTGTCCAGTAATGAGTTATGCAATGTCAGTGGGTTTGGAGTAACTTTGGGCAGCCTGTATATTGAAGCTCAGGGCTATGTTCCTGTGTTGCTGGAGAATTTGTGTTATATGTCTCGTTTTGGAACTTGCTGGCCCTTGAGTGGTGCTTGGTTTCAGTGTAGGTATGGAGGCGTTTGATGAGCTCCTATCGATTAATGTTCCCTGGAGTCAGGAGTTCTCTGGTGTTCTCAGGATTTGGACTTAAGCCTCCTGCCTCTGGTTTTCAGTCTTATTTTTACCCTGGCTTCAAGACTTCTCCATCTATACAGCACCATTGATAAAACATCTAGGTTAATGATGAAAAGTTTCTCCACAGTGAGGGACACACAGAGAGGTTCACATGGAGAAGAGAAGAGGGAGGAGGGAGAGAGAGTTGACCAGGATGAGATGAGGGGGAATCAAAAGAGGAGAGAGCAAGCTAGCCAGTAATCACTTCCTTATGTGTGCTCCACATTCTGGACCACTCAGAGATATCCACAGAGGTATACAGAGAAGAGAAGAGGGAGGAAGGAGACAGAAGTGGCCAGGAGGATAAAGGGGGGAGTCAAAAGGAGAGAGAAAGATCCAGCCAGTAATCAGTTCCCTAAGTGTTCTCCACTGGAGAAGGCAATGGCACCCCACTACAGCACTCTTGCCTGGAAAATCCATGGATGGAGGAGCCTGGTGGGCTGCAGTCCATGGGGTCGCTAAGAGTCAGACACGACTGAGTGACTTCACTTTCACTTTTCACTTTCATGCATTGGAGAAGGAAATGGCAACCCACTCCAGTATTCTTGCCTGGAGAATCCCAGGGACGGGGGAGCCTGGTGGGCTGCCGTCTATGGGGTCGCACAGAGTTGGACACGACTGAAGTGACTTAGCAGCAGCAAGTGTTCTCCACAGTCCAGAACACACAAAGAGATTCACAGAGTTGGGTAGAGAAGAGGAGGGGGAGGGAGGAGATAGAGGCGACCTGGTAGAGAAAAAGGAGAGTCCAAAGGGGGAGAGAGCAGTCAAGCCAGTAATCTCACTCCCAAGTAAAAGTGGGTACTGAAGATTGGGTTTTTAAAGGTACAAAATTGATAACAAATGCCAAAAAGCAAAGATTAAAAATCTAGAGTAGAGGTTGGATTTTTAAAAATACAATATTAAAGAAAAAAAAGTCACAAAAATTATAAAATATATATTTATGAAGTTTGCTTTAAAAATAGGGTTTTTTCTTTTTTGCAAAGTAATAGGTTATAAAAATGAAAATTAAAGGAGTAATAAAGGACTTAAAATTAATTTTTTTCAAATTAAACAATGATAATATTAAAAATATATCTAGGACTTTCTCTGGTAGTGTTGTGGACAGTGTGGGGTCAGTTCATTTTCAGATAGTTCCTTGATCCAGCTTACACTTCTTTAGATCTATAGGCCCCTTCCTATGTAGTCGTTACTAACTACAGGGTTTTAATCTATTGCACCTGTCACTTCCAAGGCGGTTCCCTCTGTTTTAGCTTCTTCTGTTTGCTGGTCTCTTCAATGTCTAATTTCCACCCTGACACAAGGGGGAGGTGGTGGACACTTTTTTAGGCTCACTTGTTCAGTCGTGCTGTGGGGAGGGAGGAACACTGCAGACAAATAACACTGGCATGTGCTGGCAGTGTCTCGGTCACACTGGGTTTGCCCCCACTCACGGTGTCTGTGCTTTCCCTGTCTACACTGTTTAGGCTCTAGGTTGCTCTGCCGGGAACTGTCTCAGGCTGGCCCTGGGTTGTATGCACTTCCAAGGTCTAAGCCGCTCAGGTTCAGGCACTTGGGTAGTCCTCAGAGGCGCATACTGGGTTGGGCCTGCATTTTGTGCCCTTCCCAGGTCTGAGAAGCTCAGGTGACCAGGTGTTTGGTGAGCGCGGTCACTGCAACTTATCACCTCCCCTGTCCTTGTTGCTTGGTTTCCTCAGTGTACAACCGGCACACCTTCTCAGGCAAATATTGACCATCCAGAACCCCAAGAAGTCCTGGTTAGCAGTGAATCCTGCTTGCAGTTTGGTAGAGGATGCCTCTCTGGGGCTGAGATTGCCCACTTCTGGCTCTGGCTGCCCTTGCCTGCCTGTCTCTGGTAAGGGATGGGCTGGTCTGCAGCTGGCTAGCTCTGTTCAGTCCTTTGTTCTGTGAGCAGGCCTAGCGGTGTTTTAGGTTAGGGATTTTTGCGGGGTAGCTCTCCCACAGTCTGGTTTGCTATCTCAAATTAATTCCCTCAGATTGCCCTCGGGGCATTCAGGCCCGGTCCTTACTCTAAGCAATGCAGCCCACGCCTCCCTGCCCAGCCACCATTTGCTAGTGGTGGATGCAGGTGTCTGCACTGCTTCTTTGCTGAGAGTTACCGTTGGGCATGTAGTCTGTGGTTTTTAATTATTTATTTATTTTTTCTCCTGGTTATGTTGCTCTCTGTGGTTCCAAAGCTTTCCACAGACTCGTGAGTGAGAGTGTTTCCTGGTGTTTGGAAACTTCTCTCTTTTTTTAAGACTCCCTTCCCAGGACGGATCTCCATCCCTACCTCTTTTGTCTCTCTTTTTATCTTTTATATTTTTTCCTATGTCCTTTCAAAGACAATGGGATGTTTTTCTGGGTGCCTGATGTCCTCTGCGGGCATTCAGTTGTTTCGTGGAATTTACTCAGCGTTCAAATGTTCTTTTGATGAATTTGTGGGGGAGAAAGTGGTCTCCCTGTCCTATTCCTCCACCATCTGAGAACCACCCCTAAATAAAAACTTTGTAAGAAGAGGAATATGAGTACATAATAAAATCAGGAAAAGCATACACATAGCTAGCTATGTAGATTAATTTTGTTAATCATTATGATACGACCCTAATGGCAGAAAGCAAAGAAGAACTAAAGAAGTTTTTGATGAAGGTGAAAGAGGAGAGTGAAAAAACTGGCTTAAAATTCAGCATTCAAAAAACTAAAATCATGGCATATGGTCCCATCTCTTCATGGCAAATAGATGGTGAATAAATGGAAGCAGTGACAGATTTTATTTTCTTGGGCTCCAAAATCACTGAAGACAGTAACTATAGCCACAAAATTAAAAGATGCTTGCTCCTTGGAAGAAAAGTTATGACAAATCTAGACAGCATATTTTAAACCAGGGACATAACTTTGCTGACAAAGTTCAGTATGATCAAAGCTATTGTTTCTCCAGTAGTCACATATAAGTGTGAGAGTTGGACCATAAAGAAAGCTGAATGATGAAGAGTTGATGCTTTTGAACTGTGGTGCTGAAGAAGACTCTTGAAGATCCCTTAGTCCTAATCCTAAAGGAAATCAACCCTGAATATTCATTGGAAGGACTGAGGCAGAAACTCTAATACTTTGGTCACCTGATGTGAAGAGCTGACTCTTTGGAAAAGACCCTGATTCTAGGAAAAATTGAAAGCAGTAGGAGAAGGATGTGACAGAGGATGAGATGGTTAGATGGTATCACTGACTCAATGGATATGAATTTGAGCAAACTCTGGGAAATAGTGAAAGACAGAGAAGCCTGGCATGCTGCAATTCATGTGGTTGCAAGGAATTGGACATGACTTAGTGACTGAGCAACAGCATCAAATGCATTATGAGAAGCGAGAAAAAAAATGTATACTCAAAAAGTATTTAGAGCAGAGAAACCAAGGAAGGAGACGAGAGAGAGAGTTGAGAGGGATTACTCTGAGTGTGTTTACTAAGGAATTAACAGAAACAATGAAAATCTTTCCCAGTACCAGTAATAACGCATTAGAAATTTAAAGATGATGACTAGGCAAAAGACAAGAATTGCAGAACAATATTGAGAAGCCAGTGTGGCTGCCCAGTTATGTGATACTCTCTGGAAAAGCTGAGCACCCTGCGTCAGTGTTTTTAAAGGGCTATACATTATTGCTTGGAACGTAGGGACTATAAGGGTCATTTCTATTGCTTATAACATAATACATAAAAATGGCACTTATGGTCACTTAATCCCTTATCATTGTCCCTAATGCAATTTTGCACTTGAATGATCTTGAGAGAATAGCTGTTCTTTCCACTAGGGTATGATGCTTTCCTAATGAACACCTGTGCAAGATATAATAAATGATTCATTGAATTGCCAACACCAGAAATCAAATTCTGATCTATGAGAACTATTTTGCAATCAGCCAACCACTACTAAAATATGCATTGTTGCCTGTCTTGTGGAACTAAAATAAAACATAAAGAGAAAGACAAACTGAATTTCTGTGAAGTAATGAGAACTAAACATGAATATACAGCATAAGGAATGTACTTTCATTTTATTACTTGTCCCTTCTTTGGTCTTCATGATGATTTAAGGTAAAATTTGATATATAATTAAGCATAAATATTTGTATAAATATATACTTTATTCATAGCAGTAGTAAAAGAATGCCATTAAAGTAGCCTTAGAAAATAATGCAAGCCATCTCCCACTTGAGAAAATGGCTTCTAACTTTGGATTTATGTAAAAATCACCTTCAGAATGTCTTAAGAATACAGAGAATTTGATTCCAGTTAATTGGGAGTTGGGGAAGAGGTATCTGAATTATGAACCATTATACCATTTTAATCTGATGCAAGTGGTACAGAAATTATACTTTGAGAAACAGAGCAGTGAAAAGCTATTTTAAACATTTTATGATGTGTTATGCTTTATTATTTTATTTTAAATATATATTCCTTATATAAATACTTTTATCTATACATACATGTACATATACCAATATACATTATAAAAATGAATGTAATTACATATACTTATGCATGATACCTGTCAAGAGAAAACTATAAACCTATGATGAAATATGTAGATTGGGATGGACCACAAATGCAGATGGGGACAGATCATCAACAGCTAAATGTGTTACATGATGGTTGGAAATATCTGGAAACAGAAGGAAGATGAATTAATGCATTACTGCACAGACATCTAGTGAATTTTTTTGTCATCACTGGCTGATCAGTGAAGAACAAAAAGTAAGAGGGACATCTACACCCTCTAACTCACTGTGAGTGTAAAGGGACATAAGAATGATTGGTAGGCCATTTGAACCTCTTTAAAAGTACAGAGAAGAAGGACTTCCCTGGTGGTCCAGTGGCTAAGACTCCATGTTCCCAATGCAGGGGCCCCAGGTTTGAATCCTGGTCAGGGAACTAGATCCCGTGTGCTGAAACCAAGACCTAGTGCAGCCAAACAAATGAATATTTTTAAAAAAGTATAGGGACTTCTCTGGGTCCAGTGATTAAGAATCTGCTTGCCAATGTGGGGGACAAAGGTTTGATCACTGATCCGGGAGGATTCCACATGCTGAGGGGCAACTAAGCCCATGTGCCACAACTACTGAAACTCGTGCCCTAGAGCCCATTCTCTGCAACAAAAGAAGACACTGTAATGAGAAGTCCACACACTGCAACTAGAGAAAACCCATAAAGCAATAAAGACCCACAGCAGCCAAAATTAAATAAATAATTTGTAAAAAATATAGAGAAGGTTTATTGCATTTTAAATGGCTAATAGAAAAAAAGTCATGGTTGAATTTCATAGTGGCAAGTTACATCTCTCTTGCTGCTTTCAAGATTCTTTTTTTTTTTTTTATCATTGAATTTTAAAATGTGATTATACTTATCTGAGTGTGGAATTCTTGAGTTCTTCCTTCTTGGAGTTTTTCACTTTCTTGGAGGTTTATATTCATGTCTTTCATAAAATTTGGGGCATTTTAAACATTAATTCTTCAAAAATATTGTCTGTCATTTCTCCTTCACTTCTTCTGAAACACTCACAGTGTATGTGTTGGTCTACTTGCTAATGTCCTTTGGGTATCTTTTCTATTGTTATTCAGTCACTCAGTAGTGTCCAACTCTTTGGACCCCATGGAGTGCAGCATGCCATGCTTCCTTGTCTTTCACTACCTCCTGGAGTTTGTGCAAGCTCATGTCCATTGAGTTGATGACACCAACCATCTCATTCTCTGTCACCCCCTTCTTCTCCTGCTTTCAATCTCTCCCAGCATCAGGGTATTTCCCAATGATTCAGTTCTTCCCATCAGGTGGCCAAAATATTGGTGTTTCAACATCAGCATCAGTCCTGCCAATAAATACAAAAGGTTGATTTCCTTTAGGATTGACTGGCTTGAACTCCTTACAGTCCAAGGGACTCTTAAGAGTTTTATCCAGCACCACAGTTCAAAAGCATCAATTCTTAGGTGCTCACCCTTCTTTAGGGTCCAACTCTTACATCCATCCATGACTACTGGAAAAACCGTAGGTTTGAATATATGGACTTTTGCCATCAAAGTGATGTCTCTGATTTTTAATAGAGATGTAGATTAGTCATAGCTTTTCTTCTAAGAAGCAAGCGTCTTTTAATTTCTTGGTTGTAGTCACTGTCCACAGTGATTTTGGAGCATCTTAAAATAATTGTTTTAAAGTCTTTGTATAGCATATCTCCTACTAAATTCTTTCATCAACATTTTCTGTCGATTTATTTATTTATTTATTTTCTGAATGGGCTGTATTTTTCTCCTTCTTTTTATGACATATGAACTCTCACTGAAAACCAGATGTTGAAATCTAATGACATGTTAACTCTGGAAATCAAATACTTCACTGTCCATAAGGTTTTCTGTTTTAATTTAATTTAATTTTGATTGGTATAGTATGCTTCTTTGCATCAGCCTAAGGTGTAAACTTAAGGTCTTCTTGGGCATTTTCTGTACCTGCACCTTTTCCTGGCCATGTGTGGTAACTTTCCTGTACATTAGTTGCTTTTGTATGACCTAGTCTTTAACGCTTGGCTCCTAAAGGAGAAAAATGGGGAGAAAAATAAAGAGGTTAGAAGAAAAAGGGAACTGACCCTTTAAGTCCTCTGAAAATCATTTAGCTATAGGATAAGTGGCTTTTGACAATGGAGGAAACCCAAATGTAATGACTACCACTACTTTGCCTACATTTCTGTGATCCAAAGCCACAACCAGTGATGAGAGCACAGATCACTGATATTTGACAGGGTGAATTTTGTTCATCTTTACTCCAGTAAACTCTGTGCTCCTGCTCATGCATGCCCAGTATGTCTGACTCTTTTTGGCCCCATGGACTGTCGCTCACCTGCCTCCTCTGTCCCTGGATTTCCCCAGGCAAGAATACTGGAGTGGGTTGCCATTTCCTATTCCAGGGGATCTTCCCAACCCCGGGATTCAACCTGTGTCTCCAGCCTCTTTGTCTTTGGTAGGTGGATTCTTTACCATTTTTTCACCTGGGAAGCCCAAACTCTGCAGGTTGCTCCAAAATATGTGTATAGCTCTCTGCCAAGGGGATAGGGTGGAGGATGGGTAGTTACTAGAGTACTAAGCACTGAAACTGACCATAATTTACCTTCAAGTCTTTCCCTTGAGAGTTATAGGACTTTAATAGACTCTAGAATCATTGAAGAAAATGACAGAGAAATCAGAAAGTACCGAAAGACAAGTAAGAACAGAAATATGATGTATCAAAATCAATAGGATGCAGCAAAAGTTGTTCTTAGAGGGAAATGCATACCAATAAATATATGCCTTCTTCAAGAAAGGAAAAAAGTTCCAAATAACTTTTCACTTTAAGGAATTGGAAAAAGAAAAAAAAAAAAAACAAAGCCCGAAGTTGATAAGAAATGGAAATGATAAAGAAAAGAATGGAAATAAATAAAATAGAAATGGGGAAAAAAAAGCAATGGAAGGGATCAATGAAATGAAAAAGTTGGTTCCCTCAAAACATGAACAAAAATCAACAAGTCATTAACTAGACTAGCAAAGAGGAAAAAAGAAAGGGCTCAAATACATAAAATTAGAAATGAAAGAGGAAAAGTCAATGAAACTCCTACCTGTTGGTTTTAATCCCACGGAGGTATTAAATGTAAACTCTCTTACTATTTTTAGGGATGATTTATATTAGTGAGCATATTGCTTACTTAATATGCTACAGATAAAAAACTGCTTTTTGGCTTCTGTTTGTTATATTATGTACTTTTCAAATTATACTTGCCATGGAAGTGAAAACTAACATTTTAAAATTTTTGAAAAATATTGAGTGACAAAAATCTAAAAGGGTAAGGTATCTGATTAAGATAAGCACTATTAATTTAGGTTTGTGTGTGTGTATGTGTGTGTGTGCGTGCTTTCCAATGAGTTCAATTTTATAAAATGTGCATTTTTAGACTAGAAGATACAGGTGAAGTTTCCATGACCTTCCCTAGTTGCCTTAGATAATGCTGATTTTCTGATTTACAGTATTTCTTCATTTTCAGACAATTCATTACATAGGATGCAAAAAAGCTAAAATTATAGCCATTCTTCAAGCTCTGCATATGTGTAATTCCCTTTTAAAATGCCCCCATTCAATATGCTAAAATATATCTTCTTTGTTATAAGGGTTTTTTTTTTTTTAATTTTTTTAAACTGTATTAGTTTTGCCAAATATCAAAATGAATCCACCACAGGTATACATGTGTTCCCCATCCTGAACCCTCCTCCCTCCTCCCTCCCCATTCCATCCCTCTGGGTCGTCCCAGTGCACCAGCCCCAAGCATCCAGTATCGTGCATCGAACCTGGACTGGCAGCTCATTTCATACATGATATTTTACATGTTTCAATGCCATTCTCCCAAATCTTCCCACCCTCTCCCTCTCCCACAGAGTCCATAAGACTGTTCTATACATCAGTGTCTCTTTTGCTGTCTTGTACACAGGGTTATTGTTACCATCTTTCTAAATTCCATATATATGCGTTAGTATACTGTATTGGTGTTTTTCTTTCTGGCTTACTTCACTCTGTATAATAGGCTCAAGTTTCATCCACCTCATTAGAACTGATTCAAATGTATTCTTTTTAATGGCTGAATAATACTCCATTGTGTATATGTACCAAAGCTTTCTTATCCATTCATCTGCTGATGGGCATCTAGGTTGCTTCCATGTCCTGGCTATTATAAACAGTGCTGCGATGAACATTGGGGTACCCGTGTCTCTTTCCCTTCTGGTTTCCTCAGTGTGTATGCCCAGCAGTGGGATTGCTGGATCATAAGGCAGGTCTATTTCCAGTTTTTTAAGGAATCTCCACACTGTTCTCCATAGTGGCTGTACTAGTTTGCATTCCCAGCAACAGTGTAAGAGGGTTCCCTTTTCTCCACACCCTCTCCAGAATTTATTACTTGTAGACTTTTGGATCGCAGCCATTCTGACTGGTGTGAAATGGTACCTCATAGTGGTTTTGATTTGCATTTCTCTGATAATGAGTGATGTTGAGCATCTTTTCATGTGTTTGTTAGCCATCTGTATGTCTTCTTTGGAGAAATGTCTATTTAGTTCTTTGGCCCATTTTTTGATTGGGTCATTTATTTTTCTGGAGTTGAGCTGTAGGAGTTGCTTGTATATTCTCGAGATTAGTTGTTTGTCAGTTGCTTCATTTGCTATTATCTTCTCCCATTCTGAAGGCTGTCTTTTCACCTTGCTAATAGTTTCCTTTGATGTGCAGAAGCTTTTAAGGTTAATTAGGTCCCATTTGTTTATTTTTGCTTTTATTTCCAATATTCTGGGAGGTGGGTCATAGAGGATCCTGCTGTGATGTATGTCAGAGAGTGTTTTGCCTATGTTCTCTTCTAGGAGTTTTATAGTTTCTGGTCTTACGTTTAGATCTTTAATCCATTTTGAGTTTATTTTTGTGTATGGTGTTAGAAAGTGTTCTAGTTTCATTCTTTTACAAGTGGTTGACCAGAGTTCCCAGCACCACTTGTTAAAGAGATTGTCTTTAATCCATTGTATATTCTTGCCTCCTTTGTCAAAGATAAGGTGTCCATATGTGCGTGGATTTATCTCTGGGCTTTCTATTTTGTTTCATTGATCTATATTTCTGTCTTTGTGCCAGTACCATACTGTCTTGATAACTGTGGCTTTGTAGTAGAGCCTGAAGTCAGGTAGGTTGATTCCTCCATGTTATAAGGTTTTTAATAATTTTTTTTGCTATATTTTCTTTCTATGCATATCTTTATTTTATATTCCTAATTGATGTTTCACTTCTGTGGTAGCTCATCTGGTAAATAATCCACCTGCAATGCAGTAGACCCCAGTTTGACTCCTGGGTCAGGAGATCTGCTAGAGAAGGGATAGGCTACCTACTCCATTATTCTTGGGTATCCCTGGTGGCTCAGATGGTACAGAATCCACCTCCAATTCGGGAGACCTGGGTTTGATCCCTGGGGATAGGAAGATCCCCTGGAGGAGGTCATGGCAACCCACTCCAGTGTTCTTGCCTGGTGAATCTTCATCAACAGAGGTGCCTGGCAGGCTACAGTCCATGGGGTCGCAAAGAGTCAGACTTGACTGAGTGACTAATTGTATGATGCTGCAATTTCATTTCTGTTTCTAAACATTTGATTATTTTGAGATTTCCATGACCCTAAAAATGAAGTTGTAAAGACTGAATAGCAGATATATCAATGAATAGGGCCAGGGTCAAGGAGGATAGTCTATACAGAAAGATAAAATTAAAAAAAAAAAAAAGTAAAATGAACCATGAATAGGCTGCTTACTGATCAAGAGAGTAAAAAAAAAAAAAAAAAAGATAGAAAGTGTATAAGATCCTGGGTGCCTGCATTATGTATTAAGATTACTTTAAACTGGATTAGCACCTAATAGAGTGACTGCTTTATGAGGATATTCAAAATTATCTGTTTAATAAATAAATAATTGAAAGACTAGAGCTTAAATAGCTTGTATGACAGTTTTAAAGTCATATCTTGAAAGATAGGTAAGTAAGCAACCTTCAAAATCTGTCCTCTGACAACACCTTCAAGCGTCCACTCTAGAGAGCCCCTATAAGCTCACCCTGGGATAAATCAACATCTTAGCAGATTTCCCTATTGACTCCCTGCAGTATTCTCAACACATGCATGAAACTCTTTCTAAAATATAAATCAGATTATACCACTACTTTGTCCAGAATCTTGAAATGCCCAACTGTTTTCTTCAGAACAAAATCCATAATCCTTATAATGGCCTTCCATTCTGATTATACCTGTACCTGAACTCTAACCTAATTTTTTCTACACTTTACTGAGGTAATTTTACTGCAATTGCACCAACCTCCCTGGAAACCAGTGCTTCCTCTTCAACCTTTGGTAAACTCCATCACCTTTGTCAATCCTTGGTTCAAGTTTTTTTCTCAGTAAGACACACTCTGGTAATCTGTCATACTTTACACATTTTCCTTTCTTTCTTTCTTTCTTTTTTTTTTTTTTCCCATATATATGGCATGTGTGATCTTAGTTCCTCAACCAGGGATCAGATTTTAAATTCGTGAACTCTGCAGTAGAATTGTGGAGCCTTAACCTCCAGGGAAGTCCCCATATTTCTTAAGTTAGAATGTCTAATGTTTATTGTTGTATTCTTCCATGTACAAGCTGCGTTAGGGCAAAGACCCTTTATGAGTTTAAAGTGTATGTTAACAGTGACAGAGACACAGGCTACTCTCAACACTTGTTGAATAAATGAATGGTTAAAAAAGAGATGGCATTAGTCAAATATGGATTTGGATAGAGACATTTCAATAAATTGATGAACTTAGAAACTTACGTGTATTTTTGTGAGGTGTTAATAAAAGGGAAAAGTGATCAGTGTAGCAATTTATTTGAGTTGTTGAACTAGTGTAGTAGGTATTTGTTGGTTACCTCCACAACAACTGTAATCCATTATTAATCAAAAGCACAGTGATTTCTCTTCATGGCACTTAACTTTTCTTATATCCTCACCAATGTTTACCTCACTCCAGTTCTAGGGCTTATCTTTAGCCAATAAGTCAGTAAGCATAACCCACATCAATAGCCAGGCAACTGATTCACTTAACCAATTAGAAACAACACATGTTATTGATCTATGTTGGAGCTTTAAAGATAGAGATGCACACTGTCTTCCCTAAGTTATGGTCATTGAGTACATGAGATCTTTAGCTCCTATAAGCATTTATCATCATACGAGAGTTTGGCTTTTGAAAAATCTAAAGTACAGACATTGGGATTTCCTATGAAGCCAATCCAAAAATGGAAACTACATCTTTTTTTTAAGGTGCATGAGAAAGATATTTCAATTTTTGTTTGAAACTATTTGATTTAAGGTTGTGTCACCTTGAATAAAGATTCTTATTTTTGCTATGACTATGATAGGAAGCAGAACAACTCTGGGAAGTTAGAGGAACATATGTTCTAGGTTTTGTGTTTAGTTAGTTTGGGTTTTTTCTTTTAGATAGGATACATCTGAGCTCTTTAGGCATAAGTGAATATGAGAAAATAGAGAAAGGTTGAATGTATGGAAGTTAATGGAATTCTTAATGTACTGATGAAGGTGACAACATTGCGTCTGGCTTTAGATGGGAATAGAAATAACATTTTCAAAAGTACTGGGAGAAACAAATATTGATTAAGACAGTCAGTGACATAAAAAGTGTCCACAATGACCTCATGTAATAGCTACTGGAAATTTAATGTTTTTAAATAGGGGAGGAATAAGGATAAAAATAATATTTACATACATGAAATTTGGGAAAGACAAGTATTTAGGAAAGAAAGGTACATTAGAAAAACTAGTTTGGAAGCTAGGGGAATCATCCAGATATGAAAAAAGAGGATCAAAATTAGAGGGGAAAAGTAGAGAGAATGGAAAGGAAGGGGATGATAATAAAGATACTGCTTTGGTCTGAGTCATTCATATCCTTTCTGGCCCTATTTTTATGATAAATTTTTCAAGCTCATTAAGCAGAAACCAGGCCTATCTATTGAGTTGTGCCTAGTGCCAGCACATTTTCTATGCTCAATAAATGCTAAACCATCATATCACTGAAGGAGGATATGAAATAAGGAAAATGATTCTATTTCAGAAGGAAACAAAGTATTAGTAGTACTATGAACTAACTCGTTATTTTGAATAATTCTCTTATTATTTCCTTCTTTTCTTTTTAGGTAAATAACATCTTCACTCATTAAATATATATTTAATGTTAGGAAGTTACCCTTCTAAGAGCCAGGGTAATTCAACTAGGTCTCCAAAATCAATCTAGGAAATTAAACATACGAAATGCTTTTCACAGTTCTATGAACTAGTGAATAATGCATTCAAAAGTGTAGACAGATGTTAAATTACATGGGCATTTGGAGTAGAAACAGTAATACTTTTGCCTGGAGTGCTTAAAAATGGGTTTTTGGATAAGCAAGAAGTAAGCTAGCTAGAGATTGAAGGGTAGGATAGAATTTCGAGAGGGAAACATGTGTGTGTAGGGCGAAGCAGTTGAACATTTGAGGGTAATGGTGTAATAAAAGAATAGTAGTGAAAAATGCAATGAAAATTTTATGTCTAAAGTAGTGTAGTTTCACTGAAGTATGTTTTCTATGTAGTAGAATCATAGAAGCTAAGCCTGGGAAGATGGTATTTTCTAGTACCTTGAATTCAAGATTGAAGTATTTAACATTTTATTTGACACTAGAGATCCATTGAAGATTTTGAGAGTAAAAGCTATAAGGAAAATATGGTTTTAGGAAAATGAAATTGGTCATTATATTCAGGAAGGATAGGAGAAGGATAGATTAGATGCAGTGAAATCTTAGCTATTGTACTAGTCTGGACATGAAGAAATAAGATTAAAGTAGACTGCAGACTTGGTGAAAAATGATGTTAAGAAAACAAATATTCATTGAAAGGATTGAAGCTGAAGCTGAAGTGCCAATACTTTGACCACCTGATGTCAACAGCTGACTTATTGGAAAAGATCCTGAAGCTGAGAAAGATTTAAGGTAAAAGGAGAAGGGCACAGCAGAGGATAAAATAGTTAAATAGCATCACTGACTCAGTGAATATGAATTTAAGCAAACTCTGGGAGATAGTGGGCTTCCCTTGTGGCTCAGCTGGTAAAGAATCTGCCTGCAATGCAGGAGACCTGGGTTCAATCCCTGGATTGGGAAGATCCCCTGGAGAAGGGAAAGGCTACCCACTCCAGTATTCTGTCCTGGAGAATTCATGGACTGTATAGTCCATGGAGTCGCAGTCAGACAGGATTGAGCAACTTTCATTCACTTTCCTGGAGATAGTGGAGGACACAGGAGCCTGGTATGCTGCAGTCTATGGGGTCACAAAGAGTCAAACAAGACTTAGCAACTGAACAACATGAACTCTACAATTAACCTTTCATTTCTGCATCTTTAACCCATTAAAAATGGTTATTGACAATCAATTATATATATTATTAAAAGGAGAGTAACCTAAAAGAAATATTTTGGACTACTATTTAAGAAAAAGAAAAGAAAAATCAACTCTCAATACGTGTCAGATATGATTTTGAAACCTGGGAGATCAGTTTCACATTCAAGTAGATTTATTAACAAAAAATTACAAAACAAATTCCATAGGAACATAGAGTGCAAATACTAAATCATCTCTGCCATTTTTAGCACAATAATGAAATGTGTGTGTGTGTGTGTGTGTGTGTGTGTGTGTGTGCGCGCGCGCGCGCGCATGCTCAGTTGTACCTATTCTTTGCAATTCCATGGACTGCAGCCTGTTAGGCTCCTCTGTCCGTGGGATTCTCCAGGACAGAATACTGGAGCAGATTGCCATTTTCTGCTCCAAGGGATCATCCTGACCTAAGGATGGAACCCATGTCTCTGGTGTCTCCTGCATTAGCAGGGGTATTCTTTAACACTGTGCTACCTGAGAAACCCACAATAATGAAGTATACAAATAGTTTAAAAAGTCATTTTATATATTAAAAAATAAGCTGGTTAGATGACGACTCTATACATTCAAGTGAGAAAGGGGGAATTTGTATTATATGATTTTAGAAATGATTAATCAGTTTTAATGTGTAGCCTCTGAGGAGAATGGGGCTAGGTACCAGATATAGTATAAAACAGAACATAAAATATAATAGAAAACATTGGTTGTGATTAGTGCAACCTGGAAATAAATGTAGCAGTTGGATTATTAGTGCTGAGAGAAACATAGCAAAGTTCCTCATTAATTGGGACTGAATGATATTAAAGATTTATATGTTATCATTGTAGTTAGAGCCAGGAGCAATAGTTTGATACTAAGTTAAATTTAAATTATACTGCAGGCAATAGAATATATAACAAATTGAACAAAATAATCCAATGTTCTTTGGTCTCTGTGTTCACCATTTACTAAATATTAGAAACCATTTCCAGAGACTACTTCTCTGTAAGCATTTTCTTTTAAATTTTACTTAGGACAAGTGTATTCTGAAGGAAAATCTCGTGTAGGTTCTGCAATAAATCAACCACATCAGCGATACAAATTGATTAAACAAAGACAGATGCTAAATAAAATATAAATATTTCTGCCCTCAAAGAGTTTATCATTTAAGCAAATGAGTCATCCATTATTTTTACTAATACTTGCATTTATTTTTATGGATTTCTTAATATAAAATCATGATTCAAATGATTACCATAAAGGGGTTTGTGAGCTGCAAAAAACTTTTTTTTTTTTCTTGTTTGGTTTTCAGTATAATGACATGTGGATAAAAACATTGGTCATAAATCACAGAGACACATGGTCAATCATTAACTTCATATATTCCAGACACAAGACTTTGGACAACTAATTGAAATATCCCATACTGTTTATATATTTTCAAAAAGGGTAACTCTAATATTTCTCATAGGGCTAAAATTGTTTTAGAAGATATTCGTATGTAGTTAAGTAGGACAGTATTACTGCATATAAAATGCCTCAGTAAATATTCTTATTCACTCCATATTAAAGTTAACATATTTTAGAAATAAAAATAATACTTTATAATTATAAATGCAAAATAATCTTCAATAGAATTCATGAGGAGTACATCTTAAATCAGTAATACATTCTTAATTGTTGTTGTTCTGTTGCCAAGTCATGTCCAACTATTCACGACCCCAATGAGTTCAGTTCAGTTACTCAGTCGAGTCTGACTTTGTGACCCCATGGACTGCAGAACACCAGGCTTCCCTGTCCATCACCAACTCCTGGAGTTAACTCAAACTCATGTCCATTGAGTTGGTAATGCCATCCAACCATCTCATCCTCTGTTGTCCCATTCTCCTTCTGCCTTCAATCTTTCCCAGAATCAGGGTCTTTTCAAATGAGTCAGTTCTTTGCATCAGGTGGCCAAAGTATTGGAGTTTCAACTTCTGCATCAGTCCTTCCAATGAATAGTCACGACTGATTTCCTTTAGGATGGACTAGTTGGAACTTCTTGCTGTCCAAAGGACTCTCAAGAGACTTCTCCAACACCACAGTTCAAATGCATCAGTTCTTTGGTGCTCAGCTTTCTTTAACTCTCACATCCCTACACGACTACTGGAAAAACCATAGCTTTGACTAGAGAGACCTCTGTTGGCAAAGTAATGTCTCTCCTTTTTAATATGCTGTCTAGGTTGGTCATAATTTTTCTTCCAAGGAGCAAGCGTCTTTTAATCTCATGGCTGCAGTCACCATCTGGAGTGATTTTGGAGCCCCCAGAAATAAAGTCTATCACTGTTTCCATTCTTTCCCCATCGAGAAGCCTTGATCTTAGTTTTCTGAATGTTGAGCTTTCAGCCACCTTTTTCACTCTCCTCTTTCACTTTCATCAAGAGGATCTTTAGTTCTTCTTCACTTTCTGTCATAAGGGTGGTGTCATCTGCATATCTGAGGTTATTGATATTTCTCCCGACAATCTTGATTCCAGTTTGTGCTTCATCCAGCCCAGCATTTCTCATGATGTGCTCCGTATATAAGTTAAATAAGCAGGGTGACAATATGCAGCCTTGACGTACTCCTTTTCCTATTTGGAACCAGTCTGTTGTTCCATGTCCAGTTCTAACTGTTGCTTCTTGACCTGCATACAGATTTCTCAGGAGGCAGGTCAGGTGGTCTGGTATTCCCATCTCTGGAAGAATTTTCCACAGTTTTTGTGATTCACACAGTTAAAGGCTTTGGCGTAGTCAATAAAGCAGGAGTATATGTTTTTCTGGAACTCTCTTGCTTTTTTGATGATCCAACAAAGCTGGAATTTGATCTCTGGTTCCTCTGCCTCTTCTAAACCCAGCTTGAGCATCTGGAAATTCATGGTTCATGTATTGTTGAAGCCTGGCTTGGAGAATTTTGAGCATTACTTTGCTAGCATGTGAGATGAGTGCAATTGTGCAGTAGTTTGAACATTCTTTGGCATTGCTTTTCTTTGGGATTGGAAAGAAAACTGACTTTTCCCAGTCCTGTGGCCACTGCTGAGTTTTCCAAATTTGCTGGCATAGTCAATGCAGCATTTTCACAGCATCATTTTTTAGGATTTGAAATAGCTCAACTGGAATTCCATCACCTCCACTAGCTTTGTTCGTAGTGATGCTTTCCAAGGCCCACTTGACTTCTCATTCCAGGATGTCTGGCTCTAGGTGAGTGATCACACCATCATGATTATCTGGGTTGTGAAGATCTTTTTTGTACAGTTCTTCTGTGTATTCTTGCCACCTCTTCTTAATATCTTCTGCTTCTGTTAGGTCCATACCATTTCTGTCCTTTATTGTGCCCATCTTTGCATGACCCCATGGAATGCAGCATACCAGCTTCCCAGTCCCTCTTCATCTCCCAGAGTTTGCTCAAGTTCATGTCCTTTTCTTAATAGATAGATGTATTAATTTTAATACTAGATTCAAAAGAGAGTTCTTTTATGCATGTGCCTTGAGACATGTATATCAGATAAAATATAAATTTTAATAACATTAAGAAAACAATGCTTAATTAAAAAATAAGAAATTATATTGATTTCCAATGTGACATTTCTAATTTAAACTGCCTTAGTGGAATTAGAAATTAATTTTATCTCCTTTTCAGAAACTCATTTTTAGGTTATGAAGTATGATTGATAATTTTCCCATACCCTCATTTGCTAAATATTTATTACCCACTTGCTAGCATGAAACTCTAATGTTCTAAAAATACCCACTATGATAACTGAATAATAAGGGTTTGTTCTTTATTCTTGTGCATGTATCTTCCATGTTCCCCTGGAGATGCACTCTCCATCCCCACCCTGCTCTGTACCCTCCTAATCCTCACTTTCTGGACCATTATTGACTGAAACCCACCCTGACTTCTTGCCTTGTAGTTCAAAGTTCAGTTCAGCCAATAGGAGACAGCAGCCAGGATTTAGGCATGGGAGGAGAAAGAAGCTAAGTGGATATTAGGATAAATATTAGTACTGCATTCAGTTTTTTTATTTTGCATCAATTTTTCTTAAGTTTTATTATTGTTCGACCTGCTTTCTTTACGACAAAGTTTTCAGTTCTGCATCAGCTTCACCGGTGCACATCCCCTCCCACATGAGGAGATGATGATTTTGATTGATGGCACATTCTTCCATTCTTAGTGATGGGGAAAATTAGCATAGCCAAGATGGATATTTTCTCAGCATGAACTACCTGTTTTTGCATATGTCCTATTTCCTCTTTCTACAAGAAGAATGCAGAGTTGTTTTAATTTCTATAAATAGAGGGAAAGCTGAGGAACCTTATCATAATTCAGGCTTCCAACTGTTAAGGGTTATTTTAAAACCGCTCAATTCCACAATTTCTTTCACTTTTAGCAACCTGTACTGTAAAATGTGACATAGACATGGAAACCATATTCTCATAGTTCTGGGGATAATTAAATGATTTAATATGTGTAAGCCATTTGGGACAGTTCCAGACATAAAATATGTGCTATATAAGTATTTTCCATAATTATTAATAGAGTACACTCCAAAATGTTCAAACAATTTAATTATATAAACTATTTTTGTGTATATAATTCAAGAATTAGTTAATACTAAAGTTTCAACCCTGGAAATTGAAACCATACATATAAAATTTGATGGATCAGGGACAATATCATAATGGGAATAAAAAACCTACTGGAGAATGAATGATAAAGAAACCAATACATATAAAATAAGTTGTATGATATAATAACTGTTAAATAAAGGGAAATTTGCAGTATTGAATTATTATATTAGGAAAAAATAAGACAGAAAATAAAATGATTGACTGTGAAGCTTATATAAACTTGCAAAAGAAACTGGAGAATGAATGCATATGAAAGTAGGGGAAAGAAATTAAAATTCCAGAGGAGAAATTAATGAAATATAAAATAAATATATGAGGGTCATCAAACCAAAAATTGAGCCTTTAAAAAGAATGATAAAATAGAATTGTGATAAAATTAATAAAGAAAAAATTAATTTATCATATGCACTATTTTTTACAATGTTAAAAGTGAGACCTAGAGAAATTAATTCACTCCCAAACATATAAATTAGTTGTTGAAATATATCCCAGTGGAGTTATGCTATTTGATTGTGTAACATATAAAAAAAGATCACTTCATATATAATTATTAACTGTGAGTTAATTCAAACTACCATATTTATAAAATGATTACTCAAATGTAGTTTATGCTAATATGGTGGGCATTAATCAAGCAGAATTTGATCTAAATAGTAATATTCCATGACATTTTTTTTTTTTTTGCTATTTAACGTGCTTTTGCTGTGTTGACCAAATTTTTTAGCAGTCACATTATCACCTTGTCCAATTTTTTTTTATATTGCCAATAAAATCCTTTCCATTCTGCCTTTAGGTTGTTATGCAGCTGCATTTTATGCTTTACTTAAAATGACATAGCCAATAAAAGTGAATAATTTATAGACAAAACAAATGTCTATTATATAAACTGTAAACAGAGTTAATAAAATGTTTTATTGATAGAATTTATTTATCCCATCTGAATCAAATGAAAGGGCAAAAATCCTTTCTTGAAGCCTGCCAATATTACACAATTTATAACCACTTGGCAGAAATCAAACACTTTCAAATCACCTCCTAAACTGGCATCATGGCTTTTATGTCCCAGAAATAATTGGGATACCAATATTGTCTGGAAAAGGTGATTAGTTATAACGGTAATATATATATATGGCAAGGAGAGTTTGAGAAAAGCTATGCTTTGAATATACATTCGTAAATTTGTATTCATTCATTCCCAAATTAGTTACTAAGCCTGAATACATGGCATTGGCTGTGTCAGTGTGAGGGTTGTGGGGAGGTCCTGGAAGAGACAAATATAAAAGACACTGCAGTTGATTGCAATCCAGCAAATGGGCTTCTCTGATAGCTCAGAAGGTAAAGAATCTGCCTACAATGTGGGAGACAATTGGAGAAGGGAATGGATACCCTCTCCAGCATTCTAGCCTGGAGAATTCCATGAACAGAGGAGTCTGGTGGGCTATAGTCCATGAGGTCACAAAGAGTTGGATATGACTGAGCAACTAACACAACAACAACAATTACAACACATATGTGCAGGTACACATGCATGTATAATGACACTGTGAAGTTGAGCTCTGCCTTAAAAAAAATCATAGACTGCATTTAATAGACTTACTCAAAGTTGAAAAGTAGTTTAACAAATACACTGGAAGAGTATGTGTTTGAATTTCATTTTGCTGATAACTTTAAAGATGATACTCCTCAGCAATTATATTTGTATTTTATAACAAGTGGGCAAATTTTACAGAAAGCCAGGAAGAAATTTTAAAATATTTCTTCTGGAGTACCTCAAGTGGCAAAAGAGACTAATTACAATGTCTTCCTTTTCCTTTTCACTTTCGTTTTCCCTTTTTTTCAATTGCTTTGGGATCACAGCTGTGAGTTTTGCTTTAGTTGTTGTCATTGTGTTTTAAAGTTAAATGTGCTTTATCTTAAATATTGAAGAAATGTGTATTTGTTATACAAAATATTTTGTTTGAGACTTAGAGAATAATTTCTTTTGCTTAATTCTTGCCAGATTATTTGAGTGATATTTAATTACATATTATTTTTATACTCTTTGAGTAAATATCTGAGCACAGAATAACTCAATACATTTGTCCTTGAACTCAGCATTCCTGTAGCATTCTATGATGCTGCTTAATAGGTATACTAACATCCATGGAAGAATAATAGCCATGTACCATACTGTCTGTTCAAGTCATTAATTGTGTGTGACAATAGAAACTCAACAATTGGTGATTGTGTGAAAGTGCTGATAATGGAAACATTGCTTGTAGTCTCAGGAATCAAGCCATATTCAGTTAGCCCACTATCATTTATCTGTAATGTGAAAGCTTCAATAAAATATGTTTAAATTTCTGATACTTCTTCCAAATATTGAAATACATTACTTTGTATTAATACCATCAGCTGCAAAATATATAAACTCAGATTAAATATTTAGCATTGTGGAAATTTGACACGTCAGATGAATTGAACTGTATTTTAACCCACTTTTAATTGTTTCTGTCAAATCTGATCTACTTGTTGGTTGTGTCTGTGGCTATCTCGTTGCTGATTTTCATTCCTATATGTGTCAGACTAAATCTTTGCTTGTAATTTTAGATTAATGTTTAGCCCTATCCTTCCATTTACTTTGCTTCTTCTTTACTTTTAGGATCTAGCTCACACATAATCCAGGATCTCTTTTTTAATGCTAATTGCAGGATTTACAGTAACTACTGTGATATTTCACTTTATTCTTTTAACCCATCCCATTTGCCATATTATAAACATTATTTATTTCAACGAATGTATCAACTTTATTGCTGAGTGTTATTTATTCCCAAGTTTAATTATCTTCTTGTACATCTTTATTAAAGTTATTGGATAAATATTGATTGACTTTGCTAAATAATTATTTGGTTCTGCTGCATTCCAGTAAGAGCTTCTTCTCTAGGATGGCATTAAAATAATAATCAATAGTGTTTGTGTAAATTATGCATGTAGTTCTGTATGCACCAAACTTAATACTGCTTCAGTCCATAATTTTTACTTTGTTAAAAATAATATTATGAAAATTTAAGCTATCACATTTTCTTAAACTTATAGCCTGAGACTGAATTTATCCAGAGATAAAATATCACATTTCATGTCTTATTCTTAGCAAAGTCATCTTAACCTCTGGGAATCAGTTTTTCTCCCCTAAGTGCTCCCTTATCATTTGTCACAGTAATTGCAGAATTACTTCTGCTTACATGTAGCAAGCTTCGCATTATAACTTACAAAAATTCAGCTTTTTAAATATTTGAACAATTATATTTCAAATTTGCGAAATGGTAGTGACAGTCTCAAAATTTGATGTGTTGTTCAAACTAGCAAGTTTAAATAAACTTGACAAGCCCTTCCAAGTCATTTATTGTAACTGCTCTGATCCGACAGCAGGCATGGTTAGAGAAGTGCCAGATGTCAACACCTTTCATTTATTTTCAGAACCATAAACATCATTTTGAGAAAAGCCGTAAATATAGCAGACTCTAAAGAAAGCTAAGAGAACAACATGATTTCCCAGAGCACTGGTTAGTTTCAGACATAAATTAAGTTTCCTTGTATAGGGTATTTTTGTTTGCTTTACTTTTTTCTCCAGGAATTTCCATATTAAGAGCAACGTCAATGGTCTTTCTGAACTCATAGTGTTCTATGGATATTTATAGTGGCAGCTTCACCACTAACCGACATTAAGTGTTATTGTAACTGAGCAGGATCCTATGGGTCCTTCCTGGGACAGACTCCTCCCCATATCCTCTGCTGTAGCTCCTCTCTGAAGTACCCAGATATTAGAAATCTGATGTATATTCCCTGAGTTGTTTTACAGGTGCTAAAACTCTCACCAAATGAAAGGAATTAACTGCTCCATGACCTTGACCACATAGTCCCCAGACCAACTGGTGCCTAAGGATTCATAAGGGTAGCCTCTGTGATACCACCCTGGTACCTCATTATCAACCAATCAGAACTGTGCACAAGCTGATCCCATGCTCTGGGACTCCCCTTTTGTATCTTGGCTTTAAAAATGCTTTGCTGAAACTCATTGAGGAGTTCAGATTTGAATACTAACTGTCCCAGACTCTTCGTATGGTGCCTAAAGTAGATACTGCACTTTCCTTCACCACAGCCTGGTGTCACTGCATTGGTGAGCAGATTCAATTTTGGCTCTGTAACATTATAGTATTTAATTTTGGAAGACGGCTTCCTCTAGGATGGAAAGAACAACAAACTACTTTTCAAAGAATATTAATTTTAATTAATTACTCTGAGTGGATTAAATTCTCTCTAAAATTTTTAAATCTCAAAATTCCTTATACACAACTGTTACTTCCTATTTTCTCCCCTCCACTATTCTTGCTCTTTTCCATCTTTTTCAGTTTATGGGTGAGGGAACTATTCTAGGCAAGCTGGTCTAGTTAGATGTGAAGATTGAAGAAAAATATTTTTATTTCTTCAAAAAGAAATTATAAGTCAATGAAAGTTTGATTAGACGTTTAGTAACTAACTTACTTTTTTAAATCATGCAAACAACAACCCCACAGTGTGCTTACTGTAATACAACTTACATGCCCTCTTGAGTATAACATCTTGGCTGACAATAGCTGAAATCATCATAAAATTGTCTCACTCTAACTCTCAAGCACACACATGTCACATTACCCCTAGTACATACATCTTTGCATACATATGCACAACTATGTGTCATCCTCCTCTGACCTTCATCACTATATTTTAAATCTGGGAAAATTTAGTGATAACATAAACAGAATATTTCAAAAAGACACTCCCCAAAACAAAGGATATTTGATAAAAATGAGATAATAGATGCAATGGAGATATAAGTAGTACATGAGTAGGGAGAAAGAAGGTGGCACTAGAAATAAAGAACCCGCCTGCCAATCCAGGAAAGGTAAGAGGTGTGTCCCCAGGTTGGGAAGATTCCCTGGAGTAGGAAATGGCAATCCATTTAGCATTCTTGCCTGGAGAATTCCCAAGGACAGAGGAATCTAGTGGGCTACCTTCCATAGAGTCACAAAGTGTCAGACACAACTGAAGCAGCTTAGCACACACAGGGAGAAATTAAATGAGCATGTTGTGGTTTGTGATGTGGTGGGAGAAGCAGTTCGGGATGATGATGGACATAAGTTTATTTCATTATTAAAAAATGCACAAAGTAGAAATGAAGGCCATTGAACTTATCGTAGTCTGGTATTTATGAAAATATTTAATGTTGGATTTATGCAATCTTTAAATCTCTTTTGAGGTGGATTTCCTTTGTGTCAGTTCAGGAATCTCCTAGAATTCTCTTCATTCATGGCCCCAGGTTATTGTGGCAATCCGTGACAAGAGACATGTTGTAGCAGATTTTGAGGCACAAGTGAAGCAGCAATTGTCTTCTGTTGGGACCAGAAGGTGTGCACAGGGTTTGAGGGGCTGTTACAACTCACACACAGTATCATCATTTACCTGCTGGTTCATTTAGTTGTTGTGGGAAGCAGGGACCACAGCTCCTCCATCGTCTCCAGAATCTCCCACTTCAATTTCTTGAATCTTGGTCCAGCTTCATGAGAAAGGAAGCCATATTGTGCTGGAAGAGACTTCCCCTGCTTGGGGCAGTGAGAGCTTGATTCAAGTTTAATCCCTTTTGGGGGGTGTTCCTCTCTTAATAGTTGCCAATTTTGCTCCAAGCATGTATCCTTGTTTCCTTATGAATTGCCTGCCCTGCGTGGAAACAATAGCCACATAAAAGTCATTTTCAGTCCTATAACTGTGCTGGAAAAAAATCTATATAACAAATCTGACATATTTATACATATGTAACACACTTATATGTGCACATCACCCACAAGCACACATATACACACCCTTCACCTAGTGGTTCTACCTGACTGAGTCAGCCTTGACTGGTAAGTCTTCTTATCAAAAGATTAGGATTTCCACATATCTTCTTAATCAATAAATTTGTGAAAACTTTGGCTCTAGATTCTCTACTGCTTTGTTTTGTTTCCCTAATTAGCCATAAAGTACATTTGAAAGCAGAAATTTAGAATCTGTAATGTAAATGATATTTGAATCTGGTATAACTGAAAATTCATTCTAGATTTGAAAACTATGCTATCCAGCATACATTTTTGCATATGAATATGATGAGGGCCACCATCCAAAGTTAAATATTGTCTTAGGTGTCTTATGTTCATTACCTATAGCATGGAGTAGTTCAAAGAGAATAAAATGAATTTTAGAATTCAAATGTCCTGGATCTAATCTAGAATTCAAATGTCCAAGATCTAAATTCAAAATCTAGCACCTGTCAACTGCATGATCATTAGCCATGTCTACTCTTTATCCATCTCAACTTCTCCCTTGTAAACAGGAAAAAAAAAATTTACTCTGTAAACTGTGTGTATGTGTAAAGAATATATACAACAGGGAGGAGATATATGGCTAATTCATGTCGAGGTTTGACAAAACAACAAAATCCTGTAAAGCAATTATCCTTCAACTAATAAATAAACTTTAAAATATGGAAAATATTTGGAAAGGATCTCGCAGGGTTAGGTTTTTAATAAATATATTTTCTTACCACTTCAAAATTCAATGTGAGATATTTGAGTTTTCTAGCTCCACTTTTCTTCTGATTATGTAATTTAACAGTTAATAATTTAACTTATAGCTTTTTGTTCAATTGTTCTGTTACTCCCAGTTCCTCAGTTTTCCACATTTCTTATAGCATTCTTGCAGTGATAATATCATTAGTCCATCTGACCAATGTTTACTAGATTATTAGAGTTAAAAAGCATCTAACCTATCAACTGTCCATTTACTTGCATATTTAAGAAGACACGGCATGTGCTATTTTTACATAGCTTATTCTAGAATTGTTCCTTTATGACAATGACTTTTTTTCTTATTGTTGATTTTCCTTTATGCTGGCATAATAATTCCAATGTTTTCAGCCTTGTCGGTTTCATCTTTAAAATGTTTTTTGGTAACATCTATAGTCTTGCCCATACTCTATTTCCAATATCTCATCTTGAATTTGACATCTCTTCCTCTATGACCTCTTGTTAAATAATCTCTCCGTATATATGTTAAAACTTCAATCAAGTGTAAAAACTACATTTAAAAAAATGCCAGTAAAAATTACCACTTGATGTTTATCAAGCCAGTAAAATTGTCAGGCAATGTATTCAGCTATAGATAATGCAGGAAGGTACAGATAGATATAAGATATATCTATATAAGCTATAGATAGTGCAGGAAGGTACAACAGAGTGTTGGCAGCAAAACAACCTGATGGGTTGTTCTATTTAATTCAAATGCTTAAATGTAAGTTTTACTTCCCCATCCTATGCATGTTTCCTCCTTCAAATAGCAACTAATTAATATTACTTAGATCAATTTGCTTTAAGCATCAAGGCAATGATGTATGCACTGAACTCTAGTTAAGATATCAGACAGAACCTTATTTTGTGTGCAGCAGAAGGCACTTTTTATCAGGGTGTTTCAATGTTACAATCACTTTTGAAGAACCAGTTAAATACAATTAGATGCAAGTGGTTTCTTAGAAACAAATAGGATAATTAAAAGACATGTTCTGATATTAGTCTCTTAAAAAGGAATCATTTAAAAGGTTGTACGCATGTCTTTAAATGGAAGAAAAAAAAAGAAAATATGAGAACATTATAGTACTGTGACTACTATAAATATAGTTTTCAGCTAACTTGTATTGAGTTATTAACATGTGGTAGGCAGAGGGCTATACAATTAATTTGTGTTATCTCCTTCAGCAAAACATAGCTTTGAATTTTGAGAGTATAATGAATTAACTTCAGAAAATTCTATTTAAATGATCAGTAAAATGGTAACTAAAGTCAGGGAAATAAAAGAACCCAAGATTTTTAAGTATTCACAAAATGTTGTAATTCATTTTCAAACTTTTCTTTAATGTTGCTCCTTTACTTTTTATGATTTTTGCATAAATATCTTTTTCTTTTAAAAAATAAATGCTTTCTTGTTACAGACCATCAGCCTCTATAATAGGTGAAAACACTTTTATTTAAATTAAGTCTGTGCCTTTATTTTCATCTTATATTTTTAAAAGAACCTTAGTCATATATTCTTATGGTATTTACAGGACAATGACAGGAGTTTAAATGTGGGAGGGTTTACTATTATCCCTATTTGATAAATGAGATAAATCAGAAGCAACATTTTTGGATTGGTCAAAAATCATGTAGTAACTTTGTGATGAATACACTAGCCATCTTTTGGCTTCAGGCATATAAGAAGTTCATTTACAGGTGCTTATCTAAACTTGCTTTCCATTTTGCTTACATCCCACAAAAATTCTGCCTTCAATTGTGAACTGAAGGAGAAAGAATTGTTTTGATGCTATATGATTTATGAACTCATTAAGCAACTAATAAATATCATATTCAGGCTGTGGAAATTTCATCAGATTCAAAAACACCTCACAGATATCTTTTTCATATTTTGAATGCCAATCAATATTCTGGAAACCACCACTTTAAAACATTTTGCATTGATTCTTCCTGCTAAATTGTGAAAACAAGCATGATTCTACTTTCAAAGGTATTTGAATACAGTATTTGAATAAGATTGTGAAAGAAATGATTTCCTCTAAACGAGATCTCTGTGGCCATACAGACATGTATGAATTTGATTTTAAAATATACTTTATAGAACACATTTTATGTATTTATTTATTATTTGTACTTGGGTTATGACCCATCATTTACAGATGTATTTTTTTCCTCACCATGTAAGGTTCTTAAATAATAAAAGTAATGCCATTGATCACTATACAAAAATCATAACTTCTGTTGCATGGAAAATGCATAGATACACAGAAAATAGTTAATATCCATACCTGGAAACAAGAGTTGGAAAATAAATATATTAGTCTATAGAAATAATAGCAATTATAATCCACAATACATGGCTTGAACAACATTTAATTTTGTTTAGGTTCTTTTTTTTCTTTATATATGTAAAGCACTGTTTATTTCTTTGATGACAAAATGTTAGCTTTTTAAACTTTAATCAGAACCTACAAGAACACTTTATCAACTAAAGTCTTAGCAAAATTGATTAGACTCTAGTTTCTATTTTAAAGGTCAGGAATGATATTTAATAAGGATATTCTTCCTTGAATCTATTCATTAAATTGCAATTAACTTTATCTATATTTAGGCTTATTAAACATCCTTTAGTGCAAAGACAATGTCTTACCTTGCACTAGATCCAAAGCACCTACAAATCAGATTTATTTGCAACATATTGCCAATTAATAGAAGCAAGATATTAGTTTACTAATAGCTTATTCTCCTAGTAACAGTACATTCAAATCAAAGAACCTTAATTTATACCAACACATTTCATTTTCATAGTTAAATGTGAGCTAGGTTTTGTTATGTTAACTATAAATTAATATTCCAATTATCCTTGGAATTTTCCCATATGGAATTCTCTGAAAGAGTTTTCTATCATTTCATCTGCAATTCCTTTTTTATAATAATTTAATATTTTTTTTTACCTTTTATTGTCTAGCTGATTATAGCTAGCAGATTTAAAAGAAGTTAAATGGATCCAAGTTGATATTGATTCAATCTTTCATTTAAATTGGGTAATTAAATTTAATTTCCCATAATATCAACACCTATTTAATACAAAATTCAAAGAATCAAATGGATCTTAACACTGCCACTGCTTGTATTTTACTCCAGCCTAATTTTTTTTAACATTTTAGCATCTAAAAATATGACAAAATATCATTTCCCAACTAAAATGAAGATAAGCAAAGCAATTAAAACCCATTAGGAGAAAAAAATTTCTTTATTACTATAAATGTGATATTTGTACACAAGTTCTATCACACAAGGTGAGAAATGGTCACACAGGTACATTTTGGGTGATGTTTGTGCTTATGTGTGTTATTAACCTAAAGGATCTTGTCTATCCAAAATGGTGAGGATATATGGAGCTCTAGGATCCAATTCATTTCTTATTTGTAAGTGAAAAATTAGTTTATCACCTAGCAAACATTGCTTAATAAAGTGACAAACCAATTAAATATTTATATTTTAATTAGTAGTTTAAATATTTTGCATTTGTATAAAACTTTTTTACTAGAATCTGGACATGCTGACTCAAAGGTCCTAAATTTTAAGCTTATTTATAGAGAATTATGATACAAATTTCATATCCCCAGTGTTTATGAGCAAATATTGTTGCCATTTGTGCAGGTAAAAGATATGCATTTTGAGCAATAAAATATATTAAAAAAAATGAAGATTTACGTGGTTTGGCTGAATCTCATAGAAGTACTATTTATTTATTTTGGCTTCGCTGTGTCTTCACCGTAGCATGTGTTCTCTAGTTGCACGCGGCATGCAGGCTTAGCTGGCCTGCAGTATGCAGGATCTTAGCTCTCTGACCAGAGATCAAACCCTCGTCCCCTACATTGGAAGGTAGACCATTGGACCATCAGGGAAGTCCTATAGAAGTACTCTTTAAAACAAATCAATATTTTTTGAAAAATAATCAGATTATGCCTTAAATATGTTTATAAATTTGAGAACTGCACCTGAAGAAGATTATAAAAAAAAAAAAAAAAACTGGAGTGGATTAAGCATACTGTCAGGAACTGAGAATTTGAGCTGTGACTCTAACTTCAGCAGTAACAGTTAAAAATGGAAAAAAGGAGATACGGGAGTCATATGACTCACTTCTGTCATGCTGAAAATCAGAGCATTTCATTTGATCTCAAGATAAGTCTGAAAACAAAAGTGATAGTCACTTTGGTTGTTAAAATGCAAACAAAGACCATTGGCCTTCCCTCAGCATCATTTGATACTTTTTGAATATGAAGAACTAACATGGCATAGAGAAAAGTATGTTACATTCTGTGTCAGATCATTCAGACAACAGACTTAATAAATATGTGAATTTGGGAAAATTCTACCTCTGAGAATCAGTTATCTTATATAACTATATATATATATATTATTCATAGATTATTATGAAGTTTGAATTAAATAATGTTAAGTGAAAAGGTAGACATTAATTTTAGTAACATTTAAACAATGCAAAATTATTATATTTACACAATTCAATTAATGGGCATATGACATCAATGGAAGCTATGCTTCAACATTTTAAGAAAGTAATTTCATTACATTTAAAATACTGTTACTTAAATGACATTCTTATATCATCACAATATGAATTCAGATGGTTGACACACACAAAAAATGAAAGCCTCACTAGTTTGAGTAAATTTCCTACAAATGTCCATCTCTTTTAATTGGCATTCATGCAAGAAAATATACCACACCAATCAAATTGCGTATGTAATAATGAAAAAGCAAAACTGTGCTATGAGTTCTCAACACCTCTTTAATTTGACAGCAGTTACCTGACTAGAAATGAAATAGACAGAATTATTTACAACTGCAGAAACCGCAGTTGGGTTAAAATTGACATTGAAGAAGCCTCCCCTTTGGCAACCCCCCACTGGCAATGGTGTCACCATGTCACTGTAAATAACCCTGCTGAGATCAATTGTCATGCCCCCAAGGGACACAGTTGTCTATAATATCACAGAAAAATAATGAGAGGAAAAGATTTCCTGCTCGTACAAGAGTCATTTCAAAGCATTAAACTAACAAAGCTTGAACAAAGTCGGTGGAAAAGTACACTGTGGGAAATTGCACAGAAATCACATCTCAGCAAAATGTCTTGGCAGGAAATGGCTGGACATGTAGAAGAGTAGTCACTGTCTTATTTATTTGCCACTCTTGGGAACAGCAATATGAAAGTGACTAACATGGTATAATAGTTCCCAGAACCAATTAATTAATCATTGCATGCCATTAATAGATCCTTTCCTTGGGGGGGGGGGCGGCAAATATTTCATACTCAGGGAAATTAAACTATTTTATGATGATAAGTTTTCCCCATCAAAAGTGCTTTAAATTTATCTTCTCATAATGTTAACAAGATGGCAGGGGGTGGGAAGGGGGAGTCCTAAATGAAGGACTGATTTTCATGCAGTCTACAGGTACAGAAAATTCAGTTTTCATGTGGAGTGGAATTCAATCCATGCACCTATGGACACCTTATCTTTGACAAAGGAGGCAAGAATATACAATGGAGTAAAGACAATCTCTTTAACAAGTGGTGCTGGGAAAACTGGTCAACCACTTGTAAAAGAATGAAACTAGAACACTTTCTAACACCATACACAAAAATAAACTCAAAATGGATTAAAGATCTAAACATAAGACCAGAAACTATAAAACTCCTAGAGGAGAACATAGGCAAAACACTCTCTGACATACATCACAGCAGCATCCTCTATGACCCACCTCCCAGAATATTGGAAATAAAAGCAAAAATAAACAAATGGGACCTAATTAAACTTAAAAGCTTCTGCACAACAAAGGAAACTCTAAGCAAGGTGAAAAGACAGCCTTCAGAATGGGAGAAAATAATAGCAAATGAAGCAACTGACAAAGAATTAATCTCAAAAATATACAAGCAACTCCTACAGCTCAATTCCAGAAAAATAAATGACCCAATCAAAAAATGGGCCAAAGAACTAAACAGACATTTCCCCAAAGAAGACATACAGATGGCTAACAAACACATGAAAAGATGCTCAACATCACTCATTATCAGAGAAATGCAAATCAAAACCACAATGAGGTACCATTTCATGCCAGTCAGAATGGCTGCGATCCAAAAGTCTACAAGTAATAAATGCTGGAGAGGGTGTGGAGAAAAGGGAACCCTCTTACACTGTTGGTGGGAATGCAAACTAGTACAGCCACTATGGAGAACAGTGTGGAGATTCCTTAAAAAACTGGAAATAGAACTGCCTTATGACCCAGTAATCCCACTGCTGGGCATACACAAAGAGGAAACCAGCATTGAAAGAGACATGTGTACCCCCAATGTTCATCGCAACACTGTTTATGATAGCCAGGACATGAAAGCAACCTAGATGTCCATCAGCAGACAAATGGGCTGAAAGGTGTGGTACATATACACAATGGGGTATTACTCAGCCATTGAAAAGAATGCATTTGAATCAGTTCTAATGAGGTGGCTGAAACTGGAGCCTATTATACAGAGTTAAGTAAGCCAGAAAGAAAAATACCAATACAGTATAATAACACATGTATATGGAATTTAGAAAGATGGTAACGATAACCCTGTATGTGAGACAGCAAAAGAGACACAGATGTATAGAACAGTCTTTTGGACTCTGTGGGAGAGGGAGAGGGTGGGATGATTTGGGAGAATGGCATTGAAACATGTATAATATCATATATGTAACGAATCACCAGTCCAGGTTCAATGCATGATACAGGGTGCTTGGGGCTGGTACACTGGGATGACCCAGAGGGATTGTATGGGGAGGGAGGTGGGAGGGGGGTTCAGGTTGGGAACACGTGTACACCTTGGTGGATTCATGCTGATGTATCGCAAAACCAATGCAATATTGTAAAGTAATTAGCCTCCAATTAAAATAAATAAATTTATATTAAAAAATAATTAAAAAAAAGAAAGTTCCTTTAGTTGTTTCTCTCACACTTGGCATTCATTGAAAATATTCAGTGTATTCAGCTCATGTTTTTTTTAAAAAAAAGCAAATTGTGATAAAGTCTATTTTCTTTTAAGATCTGGTCTGATAAATATTTTCACTTCAATTAAATGGGATCAAGACAAAATTTCTTAATGAAAATGTTTGAAGTTTGCTTTGCAACTTTTTTTTTACACCAATGTTAGATGTTAGTTATTGCCTTCATTAGGTTTATGAATCAACCTAACCTGGTTACCTAACACCGTGCAGATATATATCGTTTTTTAGGCATTTGACTTTGTTCATATTGTTGCAAAGCCAATTGTTTTATTAATGGTAATATTAAAGTGTGAAAGTGAAGTCACTCAGTAGTGTCCGACTCTTTGCAACCCCATGAGCTGTAGCCCACCAGGCTCCTCCATTCATGGGATTCTCCAGGCAAGAATACTAAAGTGGGTTGCCATTTCCTTTGCCAGGGGATCTTCCCAACCCAGAGATCGAACCTGGGTTTCCTGCATTGTGGGCAGATGCTTTACCATCTGAGCGACCAGGGAAGCCCTTTCTGTGCAGGTAATATTAAACATCTAGGCAAATATGTAAATCATACTGAATTAATTTTCTTTGATTCTTCCTCCCAGGGTCGTGCATCCTGAGTTTGCAGCCTATTTTTCTTTTACTATGGACAGCACCATATGCCACCTGCTTAAAGAGTGTCCATCCAGGACCATCAACCTGGTTCCTGAAATAAAATATCAAAACTATGTGTTTCTTACTTTGCAATTTTTTCATATTTTCCTTCTAAGATGATAAATTATTTTTAATGATTATCTTTTAAAAACTCAATCTACAGGCTATCAAAGGTCCTTATCATTTGTTTCCACTCTAGTCTTCAATAATGATAACATATTGTATACAATTGTTCTTTTCTATGGCATTTTTGCCCTACTTTTTACCTCTGGATTTTATCCCCTAATCTGGTTGTCTGTGTTCAATGGACATTCTCCATTCTCTGGTCATTGCTCACAATCCTTGAGTATATAATAGGAAATATGCCTCTTCCTAGATTTGCTCTCCACACTTTTGGAAATATCTCCCTGTTGCTCACTTGTGGATGTTTGCTAAACTCCAAAGAACACAATTGCAGACCCAAGCTCCCTTTGCTTATTACTTGGGTAGTGTTGTACCTGTCTGTGGTGTTTTTCTTGCTTGGATACCAATTTGTTGCTTTCCGGACACTCTTTAGGCAAAAGTGTAGTATCTCAAGGGCTTAGGCTCCTGTTTTCACACAGTTTATACTTCTCTCTGGTTGCTGCACACCTGTCACACTGATGCCTGTCACACTGATGGGCAAGCACCGTCCTGTGACCAGAACAGATGCCCCCCAGTACAGGCTGCAAAGCAGGTATGAATACAAGTTGCATGATGATGTTAAAATCCCACTGATATTGGGTGATCTCAGTCTGCAGCAGCTTGAAGCAGGGTTTTGATTCCCACCCAGAGACTGAAATCAGGCCATGGCAACGAGAACACAAAATCCTAGCCACGAGACCAGTGGTCATTGACAAAGTCCTGGCCCATCAGCTGTATAGAAATGAATTTCCGTATAGAGATGGAAAGTAGTGAAACAAGTAAAGTGTTTATTAGGAAGAAATGGGTATATATGGAAAGACATAAGGTTGGACTCAGACTGCTGTGCCTTCATGGTAGTTTGAATCACTTATATGGGACATTTCTTCTGGGTTTCCTTTGGCCAGCTACCTTACTTTGCCTAGTTCTGAGTCATATTTGGTTTATCTCAGGGTCCTCTGGGGGTGTGTGTGTGTGTGTGTGTGTGTGTTTTAGCCAAGATGGATTCTAGCAAAGAGGCCTATACGTAGCTTGACATCACTCCCTTTTTTGACTTCCAAGGAATTTTTCTGTGCATGTATGGTCAAGAAGCTCTCCTTGTTTGGAGTTTGTGTCCACAGAGAACAGCTCAAGTTGCTTTTCCTGGGAGGGCAGGGAGAGGGCAAGACATCTACTTCCTGCCTTATCACCATGGAAAAATACACAGCATGAAGAAAAGAAGCACTTCAGAACACAGGAATGAACTTGGCTTTGAATGCATATTACTGATTTCTTGACATAAACTAAAAGAATTTTAAGAACTGATTCTCCTTCGTCCCAACTCTATCATCCTTTGGACCGTGGCTAGAAAGACTTTATAATTTATTGTCCAAACAGAACATTTTTGAGATAGAAAAAAAAGCTGTTGAAAATTATGTCAGAATTACAGGCCTCAATCTACACTTCTGCACAAATACTTGAATAAAATCTCACCCACAACACTTTGCTAATATGCCTCAATTAAATCAGGAACTGTTTCCAAAACTTCAGAGCTTAATTTTGGATAGCTCCCTTCATTAGGCACATGCTAGCTATTCCTAATAAAATGTGATCCAACAAATTGGCAAAAATTGAGTATCTTTCCCAGATACACTAGTTTTTTAGTTGGGCATTGGGTGAAAACAATAATAAAATACTGATTTTATTTTCAAAATGTTTAAGCTTGGAACAAATAAAATGATAATAAAAAATGATAAAACATTAGGGCTAGAATAATACTAAATATATACATGAGAAGAAGTTAATGTGATATAAACATTAAAAGTAAACCAGTTCACAATACTACATGAATGATACTATACCAAGGAATTTTGTAAAAATGCAAAAAAAAAAAAATCTAACATTTATCATTACTATAATGTAACCAAGGAAAAATTTACCTCTTCTATTTGATAGTTGTCTCAGTTCAGTTCAGTTCACAACTGAGTGACTGAATTCAGTCATGTTTGACAATTTGCGACCCCATGGACTGCAGCATGCCAGGCCTCCCTGTCCAACACCAACTCCCAGAGCTTACTCAAACTTATGTATTGAGTCGGTGATGCCATCCAACCACCTCATCCTTCATCATCCCCTTCTTCTCCTGCCTTCAATCTTTCCCAGCATTGGGGTCTTTTCCAATGAGTCAGTTCATTGCATCAGGTGGCCACAGTATTGGAGTTTCAGCTTAAGCATCAGTCCTTCCAATGAATATTCAGGACTGATTTCCTTTAGGATGGACAGGTTGGATCTCCTTGTGGTCCAAGGGACTCTCAAGAGTCTTCTCCAACATCACAGTTCAAAAGCATCGATTCTTCGGCAGTCAGCTTTCTTTATAGTCCAACTCTCACATCCATACATGACTACTGGAAAAACCAAAGCTTGACTAGATGGACGTTTTTGGTAAAGTAATGTCTCTGCCTTTTAATATGCTGTCTAGGTTGGTCACAACTTTTCCTCCAAGGAGCAAGTGTCTTTTGATTTCATGGCTGCAGTCACCATCTGCAGTGAATTTGGAGCCCCAAAAAACCATATATTTGCCATGAAGTGATGGGACCAGATGACATGATCTTAGTTTTCTGAATGTTGAGTTTCAAACCAACTTTTTCACTCTTCTCTTTCACTTTCATCAAGAGGTTTTTTAGTTCTTCTTAGCTTTCTGCCATAATGGTGGGATTATCTGCCTATCTGAGGTTATTGATATTTCTCCCGGTGATCTTGATTCCAGCTTGTGCTTCACCCAGCACAGCGTTCCTCATGATGTACTCTGCATTCAAGTTAAATAAGCAGGGTGACAGTATACAGCCTTGACATTTTCCTTTCCCGATTTGGAACCAGTCTGTTGTTCCATGTCCAGAATTTAAAAAATTCTGGTAGTAGTTTAGAGTTTAAAAAACATCTCAAATATTAGTAAATACTCATACACAAATGATCCTGATAAACCAAATACTGACAAACTCAGTCATTAATGATTAAAGATACCTGAATCAAATTCCAACCAATTACTGCTTATAATGTATCCTTTTTTACCCTACCTTCTTCTCATGAAAATGGTCTGTGCTCACCTCTACCCCACTCTCCACATATTCCATTGTTTTCTCAGCTACCTGAACCTCTCATCTTAACACTGTGTATTAGTATTCTCCAGAGAAACAGAAGATATATATATATATATATATGCCTCATATTAGAGAAGGCAATGGCACCCCACTCCAGTACTCTTGCCTGGAAAATCTCATGGACGGAGGAGCCTGGTAGGCTGCAGTCCATGGGGTCGCTACAAGTCGGTACACGACTGAGCGACTTCACTTTCACTTTTCACTTGCATGCGTTGGAGAAGGAAATGGCAACCCACTCCAGTGTTCTTGCCTGGAGAATCCCAGGGATGGGAAAGCCTGGTGGGCAGCCGTCTATGGGGTCACACAGAGTCGGACAGGACTGAAGCAACTTAGCAGCAGCAGCATGCCTCATATTTCTCTATCTAAGACATATAAGGGGGCTTACCTGGTGGCTCAGGAATAATCTGCCTGGAAAGCAGGAGATGCAGTTTCAACCCCTGATTCAGGAAGATCCCTGGAGAAAAAAAATGACTACCCCTTCCAGTATTCTTGGCTTCCCTGGTGGCTCAGAGGGTAAGGTGTCTGCCTACAATGCAGGAGACCCGGGTTCAATCCCTGGATCGGAAAGATCCCCTGGAGAAGGGAATGGCAACCCACTCCAGTACTCTTGCCTGGAAAATCCCATGAGAAGCCTGGTAGGCTACAGTCCATGGGGTCGCAAAGAGTCGGACACGACAGAGTGATTTCACTTTCACTTTCCAGTATTCTTGCCTGGGAAATCCCAAGAACAGAGGAGCCTGGTGGGTTACAGTCCATGGAGTAGCAAAGACTCATTCGAAACTTAGTGAATAAGCAACAACAACAAAGATACCAAAGAGAGAAATTTTAGTGAACTGGTTCATACAGTTACGGGAACTGACCAGTCTGCAATCTGCTGGGCAACCAGTTAATAGAAAATAGGCTTTCTATATTAAACAGAGGAGACATTACTTTGCCAACAAAGGTCCATCTAGTCAACGCTATGGTTTTTCCCGTGGTCATGTATGGATGTGAGAGTTGGACTATAAAGAAAGCTGGGTGCCAAAGAATTGATACTTTTGAACTGTTGTGTTGGAAAAGACTCTGGAGAGTCCCTTGGACTGCAAGGAGATCCAACCAGTCCATCCTAAAGGAGATGAGTCCCGGGTGTTCATTGGAGGGACTGATGTGGAAACTGAAACTCCAATACTTTGGCCACCTGATGTGAAGAGCTGACTCATTTGAAAAGACTCTGATGCTGGGAAAGATTGAGGGCAGGAGGAGAGGGGGATGACAGAGGATGAGATGGTTGGATGGCATCACCGATACAATGGACATGGGTTTGGGTGGACTCTGGGAGCTGGTGATGGACAGGGAGGCCTGGCATGCTGAGATTCATGGGGTCGCAAAGAGTCAGACACAACTGAGCAACTGAACTGAACTGAACTGAGGCTTTCTATGTTCCTATTTTCAGGCAGAATTTCTTCTGGAAATTCCAGTCTTTGCTCTTGAAGCCTTTAACTGGTTGGATAATATACATTATAAATTTTAATACTTCAAATGTATTCTTTTTAATGGCTGAGTAATACTCCATTGTATATATGTACCACAGCTTTCTTATCCATTCATCTGCTGATGGACATCTAGGTTGCTTCCATGTCCTGGCTATTATAAACAGTGCTGCGATGAACATTGGGGTACTCGTGTCTCTTTCCCTTCTGGTTTCCTCAGTGTGTATGCCCAGCAGTGGGATTGCTGGATCATAAGGCAGTTCTATTTCCAGTTTTTTAAGGAATCTCCACACTGTTCTCCATAGTGGCTGTACTAGTTTGCATTCCCAGCAACAGTGTAAGAGGGTTCCCTTTTCTCCACACCCTCTCCAGCATTTATTGCTTGTAGACTTTTGGATCGCAGCCATTCTGACTGGCGTGAAATGGTACCTTATAGGGGTTTTGATTTACATTTCTCTGATAATGAGTGATGTTGAGTATCTTTTCATGTGTTTCTTAGCCATCTGTATGTCTTCTTTGGAGAAATGTCTATTTAGTTCTTTCACCAGTCCAGGTTCGATGCACGATACTGGAAGCTTGGGGCTGGTGCACTGGGACGACCCAGAGGGATGGTACGGGGAGGGAGGAGGAAGGACGGTTCAGGATGGGGAACACGTGTATACCTGTGGCAGATTCATGTTGATATATGGCAAAACCAATACAATATTGTAAAGTTAAAAAATAAAATAACATATAAAAAATTTTAATACTTCAGAGTCTACTGGTTGTAAATATTAATTCATCTAAAAAATATCATCATGGCAACCTTTAAACTGGTGCTTGATTAAACAACTGGGTACCACGGACAAGCCAATCTGAGACACATATTAATCATCACATCCTGCCTGGGGGTGTAGCTTCCTTTTTTTAGGAAAAAACATTTCCTAGAAATAATACACTTAGCTTTCTAGGATGCCTATTTATCAAAACATGGTTGTTCTCCATGCTTACTCTTGTTTAGATCATGTCTTAACTGACTATATAATTCATTGTTTAAACAGAAAACTTTCTGAGTCTGAGCCAAATGAGGGCTATTTCTTCTGAGAATTGTGCTGCAAGGTTAGGGAGTGAAATAGCTAAAAGGACCATAGAGTTCTGTGCTCAGATGAGCACAATATAAAAGAAACACATCAAAACAGTAATAAGATTGAGGGAATATATGGAGCCTTCCATGATTAGAAGATGTGTACATCTTCTGAGATGTACACACTGCTATATTAAAATGGATAGCCAATGAGGCCCTACCGTATAGCACAGGGAAGTTTACTTAATGTTATATAACAACCTAAATGGGAACATAATTTTAAAAAGAATAGGTACATATTTAACTGAATCACAGTTATGTTCAGTTATGTTTAACTAAATCACATTACTGTATACCTGAAACTTTCACAACATTGTTAATCAACTGTACTGCAATATAAAATGAAAAGTTAAAAAAAAAATTTAAAAACTCATTACTGAGCTTTTTCTATGTAACAGACACAAATACTATGTATTTAACCCCAATAACAATCTTCTGTGGTGATTTTACATTATTTTCCAATTTCATAGACAAGGAACCTGAGGCTTGCTGTAGTTAGGTTATTTGTCAAAAGCCTCAGAACCAAGAATGGACAGAGAAATTGAACTAAAACTACCTGTGCCATACCCCCCTTAATTACAGAACAGTAAATGATAATGACTGGTTTCATAAATATCATCACTATCATCAAAACCATTGAATTCCAACCCCACTAGCAACTATATTTCCAGGAATTTATCTAGAAGTTATAATGCATGAGCACACTAAAACATGTTCAGAAAAAGGAAGACTCTACATCTCAATAACATACTTTTATTTTTCTTTCAATCATCTGTTTATTGATTACTGAGAACTGTAAACCATGATCATTGACCATTAGTTTTCTATTTTTTGCTGAAGTGAAGTAGAATAGAGGTTGGATAAAACCATGTAAATGAGAACTTGATCATTCTCATTATTCACTTTTGCTCATCCCAAATATTTTATTTTATATAATTAAATTTCTCTCTCTCTTTGTCCCCATGCTCCACATCTACTTTCTTTTCTTAATAGCATCTTGTTTCTATTCCATATTCTGAGTGAAGAGAATAAAACGAGTAACAACTTGGAAATAAAGCAAGCTTGAGTGCTTCTACCCAGTTCTTGAATATATATCTCTCCATTAGTGCTATGTCAGAATTTATTTCTTTGTGATTTCAATGATAGCATTATGCCTCATACATAAAATATTTTTAAAATTTTGTTTGCTAATTTGATGGACTAGATTATGATGAACTGAAAAAAAAAATCCAAACACCAAAAAAGTTTATTTCTCATTCATATCATTCACTTATATAGCCGTTTAGTCACCATGATGATGCAGATGTACTGACTTAGGCTTCCTCTCTCTCCAGTCTGGATTTTAAAATGCAGCAAATTATAGTACCTCTAAACTTCTCCCTAAAGGCAGAACGTAGCAAACCACAATATGATATTGGACAAAGCAAATCACATGTGTTAGGAAGTAATAAAATTGGGATAGGGAAGTAAAATCATACCATGAACTTGGAAAGAAAAAAAAAAATACTTATGAGAAGTCATGATAATTATTAGAGTGTTTAATCAATATTTGCTCAGGTAATTTGTCCTTATCCTTGATCTTTACAAATTTGAACACACTCTTCACATCACTGTTTGAATTATTTCTCAAGTTGTTACACTGATAATGCTTCTTGGCACATGGCATATTGCATGTTGAATGCTATTTCTCCTTAGGTTTTTTCCCCCACGCATATGTACTAATTCTTTCTGCTTCTTGAAAAGAAAAGTGTTTCAATACATTCTATAATTTATCTCCTTATCTCAGGTCATGTCATTCCTTTTTATTGTAATACATTCTTTATTCTTAAACAGACCAATACCTACTCATAGGGTGTTAGTCACTCAGTCATGTTTGACTCTTTGTGACCCCATGGGCTGTATGTAGCCCACTGGGCTTCTCTGTCCATGGAATTCTCCTGGCAAGAGTGCTGAGGTGGATTGTCATTCCCTTCTCCAGGGGATCTTCCCAACCCAGGGATCGAACCCAAGTCTCCTGCATTTCAGGCAGATTCTTTATCATCTAAGCCATGAAGGAAGCACTTACACATACTTTGAACCAAACTAGAATTTTCTAATCTCTCTGTCCCAGGGCTGGAGTCCTTCTTCTGTGTCCTTAGACAGATATCTGTCTCTGCCAATGGATTTCATAGCCCTCTGAGTCAGAAAATAAGTTATTTATTATGAATTTAGCTGTTTTGTCTTCCTTTTACCTGATTCTACATCCAGTTACTGCCATGACATGTAAGACATGCTCAATAAATATTTGTTTGAATTCATATCTGCTGTAGGAAGCATCTTAAAATTGATAACTGACTGGCTGTTGTCAAGATTTTACTACTGTATCAGATTTCCTTGCTTGATGGGGGTTTATCTGATTTAGGATGATTTTCTAACTTTATAGAAGATCAAACATTAGGAAATTAACATATATTGTAGAAGATCAAACATTAAGAAACTAAAATCTATACAAGATAGAATTTTTTTACACATAATGACAGTTATCAGAATTATTACAAAATATAGGCCATAATGTAAAAAGGCTTAAACATATAGAACAATAAAGGTATTGGACAGAATGTTTTTCATTTCAATGCCTTGATTTATATTAAAAAGTAATATTAATAGTTGTCTTTATTAGAAAGTTGTATTTCCATGAACATCTCTGTTATCCCTGGAGTGAATTATAATATCTCTATTCAACACTCAAAAGAATACTTGAAAGAAAAACTGAGATGTGAAATTTTGCTGAAAGTTTCATGATGTGAAGAGATTGCATATTTTATGATTATGTTATGATTTATATTCAAAGTACCATTCTGGTGCAGCTTCTCTCCAAAATGTCTTCTTCTGACTCCTTGTTCCTTTTCTCCAGGCTTCTCCTGGTCTCTCATGTGAAGAACATGTAATAATGGTCAGGAGGGCTTCAGAATGTGGTAAGCTAGTGATGGACTCCTGGAACTGTCACTTACTCTGAGTAAGTTGATTAACCTCTATTAACCTTGATAATAAAGCATAACTCACACATTTAAAATGAGGATTAAGTAGTATGGCTGTAGTGTATTTAATACAACATCTAACTCACTATACTGATCATAACAATGGTGGCAAAGGTGGCTTGAGACCCAGACAGGAAATTCTTAGTCCATTTCACATAAACTCCATTATTCTTAAAACAAACAATATACAATGTCATAATAATATACACTGCCATTAGAAATGGGTTCAATTCAAAGATCTCAGGCTTACTTTCTAACCAACCTGCAATCCCTAATTTTCCTTCCTACAGATGTTGTGGACAGCTTTATAAAGCAAGCACTCAAAAGTCTGGCTTGAATTCCTTTTCTTCTGGGTTATGTTTCTCATATTTCTTTTCTGAGGTTATTCTCATATTCCTTTTCCACTAGTATTCCAGAGAATACACCAACCTCCTTGATTATGTTTTAACTTGATTTATCTGTCAAGATGCTTTTGGTCAGTGCATTAACTAGCAGCAAATTTCATGGACTATCTATATTTATATTTGATTAGTAGATGTGTTTATGACATGTATAGGTTCATGCAGGATCTCTAGATGCTTCAGTTTTGTTGTTAATGCTTATTCTACAAACGAATGCACAATATTTTGCAAGATTTTTTGACAGTCCAAAGGAAATGCAAATAAGTTTCCATATATCAAAATATAAAGATTTCTAAAAGTGTCTCCAGGATTTAGAGCAGATTCTTCTTGACCTTTTTCTCAGTTAAATACATGCTTTGTAGGTAAATTTTTGAGGACCTTAATGGACTTGCTGTCAAGTCCATTAAGAGTGAAAAATAAATAAACCATAAAGCTCATCAATTCCCAAACAATGATTTTTTTATTTGCTGTTAGGTAGTCCATGAAAGAAAACAAGGATATATTTCAACAGTATTTAAAAATATTTTTGTTATATTAAAAATCACTGTAAATGCCCGAGAGTATTTTATCTTGAATGTGTTTTTTAACATCATCATAGACCCTTTCATTGAGATGAATTTTGCAGTCTTTTAATCCAAAGAGAAATTTAAGAATAATCTACCTTTGTTGCAATGCCAGGCACTGATTACAGGTGTAGGTTACTGTCAACACAATAGTCAAAAACCCCTAGCCTCATGAAATTTAAATTTCAGTAGAGGAAGAGGCAATAAATAATATATATGTAATATATATATATAATATGTCAGATTGTTTAAAGAGAAAAATCAACAAAGGGAAGGGAAATTGGGAAAGCTTAGGAGGTGAGTCGAAATGTTTTGTGACATAGTTAGATAAAGCACCACTTTGAGGATATTTTAGCAAAAAGACATGGAAAGTAAATTACTGAACCATATAAAGCACTGTATTTATTAAAGATAAATACAAGGTAGGTAGTCTGTGAAGTATGAAGAAAAGGGGAGGTTGCAGTGATACCTTGGGAATGGAACAAATGAAAGGAAAATCACGAGGACAGAGAGGCAATGGGATGTGGACAATATTCAATTGTAAAGTGTCTTAATGGGTCTTTGTAAGAATTTTTAGTAAAGTAGAAACAAAGTGAAGTCTACTAAGCAGGGGAAAATCAGGTTCAATGTCATTTCTTTGTCGACATTTTACTGAAATGGGCCAGTTCAAAAGTAGATAGACATGAGACAACTCAAGGGAGAGATGATAGTGGTGTGGAACATGGAGGTAAATACAGAGACACAGAAAAAAAAAATAGATTGGGGGCAATTTTGAATCATCAGGATTTCCCAAAAGATGGACAAATTGCTGGATATTTAAGAGGGATCATGATGACTCTGAGCTTGTTAGAATGAAAAACTGGAAAGGCAGTGTAAACTGTTAGCAAATGGGAGACACTTCAGGTGAAGGTTTTGACAGTTGAAGGCACAGTATGTGCCTCCTATCTTATTGGAGATGTTGTGTAGGAATTCAGACTTAAGAATCTGAAACTTGGGAGATATTTCTGGTTGAAGATAAAAATTTGGAAATCATTGGTATATTTTTTCCCCCAGGCATGCTGTTTACATGGTTACAGGAAACGATTAGACCAACAAACAGTTGGATTTAACCAAGACTAGTTTTCACAGTCGGAGAAGGCGATGGCACCCCACTCCAGTACTCTTGCCTGGAAAATCCCATGGGCGGAGGAGCCTGGTGGGCTGCCATCTATGAGGTCGCACAGAGTTGGACACGACTGAAGCGACTTCACTTTCACTTTTCACTTTCATGCATTGGAGAAGGAAATGGCAACCCACTCCGGTGTTCTTGCCTGGAGAATCCCAGGGACGGGGGAGCCTGGTGGGCTGCCATCTATGGGGTCGCACAGAGTTGGACACGACTTAAGTGACTTAGCAGCAGCAGTTTTCACAGTGTAGATCAATAAAACAGAGGAAGGGCAAATGAGCTTAAGTTGCATAAGATATAGTAATTTATGTGATTGATCATTAAATTTAAGTTGTGTAAGGAAAATATAGAGAAACTGAAGGGATTCTGGGTAGTAAAAAGTTGATAGAAGCAGTAGATCATTCTTCTGTTGCAGCTAATGATTTCTTGGGTTTAGACAGGTAAGGGGAAATACAGAGATGAGTACAGAGAAGACTGTTAGAAATGGCAATTGGAGAGAGGTCAAGCTGAGCATGTCATATAATTCTGCTTTATATTTTTGAAATTATATAAACAGAAATTTTAGACTATATTTCATATTCATGTAGACATTATTCTTACACATTCAAAATAAAACATTTACATAATGTGAACTTTATAATATTTAAAAAAGTCTTAAAAATAGGGGGGAAAAGTCCAATTTTTCTCAATAATGTACATTGTTTTGGGGACAAATGTAGGATTGAGGATAACAAATTGAACATGATTGTTGTCAAACAGAAGTACATTTACTGACTAAAGCAGAAAAAAATATATATTGGAGTTGTCACTTCATATTACCAAAAAAATTATATTTAAACAAAAGTACTGTGCCTAAATTTAACAGAAAATTATTTTATAACAGTCTCATATCACTTACATCTATATGATATTTAAACATTTTTTAATATTTATATAACAATAACAGTTATTGCCAAAAGTTATTGCCAATAACAGAATTATTGCCAGGCTAATAGAGTTATGCTGAGAGAACGCACTGGTCATAGCAAACACCCTTTTCCAACAACACAAGAGAAGACTCTACAAATGGACATCCCCCAATGGTCAATACTAAAATCAGATTAATTATATTCTTTGCAGCCAAATATTGAGAAGCTCTATACAGGTAGCAAAAACAATCCTGGGAGCTAAGTGTGGCTCAGCTCATGAACTCCTTATTGCAAAATTCAGGCTTAAATTGAAGAAAGTAGGGAAAATCACTAGGCCATTCAGGTATGACCTAAATCAAATCCCATACAATTATACAGTGGAAGTGACAAATAGACTCAACGGATTAGATATTATAGACAGACTGCCTAAAGAGCTATGGATGGAGGTTCGTGACATTGTACAGGAGGCAGTGATCAAGTCATCACCAAGAAAAAAGAAATGCAAAGGAGAAACATGACTGTCTGAGGAGGCCTTACAAAGAGCTGAGAAAAGAAGAGAAGCTAAAGTCAAAGGGGAAAAGGAAAGCTATACCTATCTGAATGCAGAGTTCCAAAGAATAGCAAGGAGAGAAAAGAAAGCCTTCCTCGCTGGTCAATGCAAAGAAACAGAGGAAAAGAATAGAATGGGAAATGCTAGAGATCGCAAGAAAATTAGAGATACCAAGGGAACAATTCATGCAAAGATGGGCACAATAAAGGACAGAAATGGTATGGACCTAACAGAAGCAGAAGATATTATGAAGAGGTGGCAAGAATACACAAAAAACTATACAAAAAATATCTTCATGATCCAGATAACCATGATGGTGTGCTCACTCACCTAGAGTCAGACATGCTCTAATGAGAAGTCAAAGTGGGCCTTAGGAAGCATCAGTATGAACAAAGCTACTGGAGGTGATGGAATTCCAGTTGAGCTATTACAAATCCTGAAATATGATGCTGTCAAAGTGCTGCACTCAATATTCCAGCAAATTTGGAAAACTCAGCAGTGTCCACAGGACTGGAAAAGTCAATTTTCATTCCAATCCCAAAGAATGTCAATCCCAAAGAATGTTCAAACTGCCACACAATTGCACTCACCTCACATGCTAGCAAACAAATGCTCAAAATTCTCCAAGCCAGGCTTCAACAGTACATGAACTGTGAATTTGCAGATGTTCAAGCTGGATTTAGAAAAGACAGAGGAACCAGAAATCAAATTATCAACATCCATTGGATCATCATAAAAGCAAGAGAGTTCCAGAAAAAAAATCTACTTCTGCTTTATTGACTACACCAAATCCTTTGACTGTGCGGATCATATCAAATTGTGGAACATTCTTAAAGAGATTGGAATACCAGACCATGCTACCTGCCTCCTGAGAAATCTGTTTGCAGGTCAAGAAGCAACAGTTATAACCAGACATGGAACAACAGACTGGTTCCAAATTGGGAAAGGAGTTTGTCAAGTCTATACATTGTCATCCTGCTATTTAACTTATATACAGAGTACATCATGAGAAATACCAGGCTGGATGAAGCACAAACTGGAATCAAGATTGCTGGGAGAAAATTCAATTACTTCAGATATGCAGGTGACATCACCCTTATGGCAGAAAGTGAGGAAGAATTAAACAGCCTTGTGATGAAAGTGAAAGAGGAGAGTGAAAATGTAGGCTTACAACTCATCATTCAGAAAACTAAGATTATGGCATCTGATCTCATCACTTCATGTCAGGTAGATGGGGAAATGTTGCAAACATGAGAGACTTAATTTTTGCAGTTCCAAAATTACTACAGATGGTGACTGCTGCTGCTAAGTCGCTTCAGTTGTGTTCAAATCTGTGTGACCCCATAGTCAGCAGCCCACCAGGCTCCTCCATCCCTGGGATTCTCCAGGCAAGAAAACTAGAGTGTGTTGCCATTTCCTCCTCAAATGCATGCATGCATGCTAAGTTGCTTCAATCGTATCCAACTCTGTGTGACCCTTTAGACAGCAGCCCACCAGCCTCCTCTGTCCATGGAATTCTCTAGGCAAGAATACTGGAGTGGGTTGCTATTTCCTTCTCCAGCAGATGGTGACTGCAGCCATGAAATTAGAAGATGTTTGTTCCTTGGAAGAAAAGCTATGACCAACTAGACAGCATATTAAAAGGCAGAGACATTACTTTACCAACAAAAGTCCAACTAGTCAAAGCTATGGTTTTTCCAGTAGTCATGTATGAATGTGAGAGTTGGGCTATAAAGAAAGCTGAGCACCAAAGAATTGATGCTTTTGAACTGTGATGTTGGAGAAGACTCTTGAGAGTCCCTTGGACTGCAAGGAGATCCAATCAGTCAATCCTAAAGGAAATTAGTCCAGAATATTCATTGGAAGGACTAATGCTGAAGCTGAAACTCCAATACTCTGGCCGACTGATGCCAAGAACTGACTCATTGGAATAGGCCCTGATGCTGGGAAAGATTGAAGGCAGGAGGAGAAGGGGAGGACAGAGGATGAGATGTTTGGATGGCATCACAGACTCAATGGACATGAGTTTGAGTAAACTCTGGGTGTTAGGTGATAGACAGGGAGGCCTGGCATGCTCCAGTCCATGGGGTCGCAGAGTTGGACAAGACTGAGCAACTGAACTGATCTGATCTATCTAACAAGAACCATCTTCACACAAAGGATTTTGATGTTGGTGGAACTGAGAGTGACAAATGAGAGAACTGAGGAGCAATCTAGATTTCCCAGAGCCATGCAATTCATCTGCTTCTTAACTGGAGGAAGTAATAAGCCTTTGTGCTGGCAGGGATGTTAGACATTTTTAAGTCCTGAATTCACAGAGAAAAAACCTGAGACACAGACTTTTTAGTGATTTAGCCAGGTCACTTCCTTATCATACTTAACATCAGGAAACTTGCCTCTATAAAGTCAGTATACCAATCTGATATGTTGCATGGGAATTCTCACTAGGATAGTAGTTTATTTTGAAGGAGAACAAGATTGGATTCACATAATACAAATCTACCTAAATATTTGTCTCTCTCTTTTTTTTTTCCCTAAGTCAGTTATTTTTAAAATGAGCTGGATAGGATGATGAAGTAAGAGTTAAGTGATATGTACAACCTGAGTCTCTGGTTGTAATGTAGCAGAATGCATGTTTTATCATGACAATTCTGTTAAGATCATATAGAATAAATATTTCAAAAAAAAAGTTCTTTGGGGCATTAATCAGCTAATTTGAATTGCAATACATGATCCACATAATAAACTCACTTTCTTTTCTTCTCAAATGTTTGGACAGTCTTTGATTTTTGCCTTTTCGTTTTTGCAGTACTAACCAAATCATGTATGTTAGCTTTTTATTTTCATGATACTATTTCTAGAAAGGAAATTCAAGGTACATTGGCAGTTTTGTGGCTAGTTGATCTCTATTATCACTTTTTCATCCCTGAAGTGCTATTACATACTGACAATTGCTTGCAAAACTTTTTGCTTCACATAAAGCAAAATGAAGTAATTACCTTTTAGAATTTAATGAGTCTAATATCACACCACTGTACTGTGGAGAAAAACAAGGACTTGGAAGCATTTTGAAATCACTCTAATTTTAGGTTCAATTATTTATCACTTGTGATGAGACATTAAACAACTGATTTTCCTTCAGTTAGTAACTATATAGACATAGAGATAGATATATAGATATAGATATACAGACAGACATTTGAGGGGGATTAATTCATTTAATTTGTTGGTTTGTGCTGACCACATTATATATATATATATAAATTTTATTCATCCTGGTGCAGTAAATGACCTCATGGAAATCCTATGCATTGCTAGTCTTTCTGCACTCTCGGATAGTCTGCCAAGTCATACAACATTAGATTGAGTGGGTCTATTTTATATAAAGAAAAATATATAAAATCAAACTGTACATTTTGTTTTCATCTATGAACTTGAAAGATATTAAAGCAAGAACAGTAACTTCCCAAACCACAAATTGGCACTGAAAGGAAAAAAAAGCCAATTAGTATAAAACTCTATCTGGGGGAGGCGGGGAATGAAAGTCTAATTTAGTTATCTTCAAAAGATGTTTTCAACAGGTTTCTAATTAATCACTGCAAACTTCTCATTAATGAGTTCCTGTTTCAGTTCAGGGAAAGGTAGTAAAATCTATATAATTACAGAAGTAATTATTGTTGAAAATCCAAGATGGAATTTTCTGCAAGAATTTTGTTGGTACTATTGTAATTGCTATAATGGCAAGCTCTAATCATACTTACTTCAACAACATTTAACAATAATACGATTTTTACTTTTTGACTCAGTCTCTAGGAAAAAAATGTGAATAATGTATTATAATGTACTTCAAGTCTATAAAATGCTTTCTTGGAAAAAATGTAAAGCATAACTAATCACAGAAATTATTAAAAAATCTGTTCTATAAATATGAAACAGAGTAGTGAAAGTCACTCAGTTGTGTCCAACTCTCTGTGACCCCACGGACTATATAGTCCATGAAATTCTCCAGGCCAGTATACTAGAATGGGTAGCCTTTCCCTTCTCCAGGGAATCTTCCTGACCCAGGAATCGAACCAGGGTCTCCTGCATTGCCCATGGATTCTTTACCAACTGAGATAACAGGAAAGCCCATAAAACAGTATAAAGATTTACAAATTTTATCTAATAATTCAAAGGTATAATAATTAACTGAGCACAGACTGTGGACCTGGCCTATTACTAAAATAGAAGGATTAGAATAAAAATAATAATTAACTACTATTATTTTTGTATAGGTATATGAATATTTAACATAAGTTTTTTTAGTCATAGTAAATAAAACAGTAAATAATATCTGTACTTGCTTATGTTTAACAGATATTATTATTAAAAAGCACTGTTAAATATTTGGGAAGGATTTCAAAATAAATTAACCTAAGAATGCATTTAGGTTAGGAATGTTTTGTTTCTGTTAGTGTACAAGACACATTATATAATTTAGCAGATAATTATAATTTATATCACATGTAAAATGATATAAACAATTGTAACTCAGAGAGGTAGGGCTCTGTGGTATGTGTATGCCAGACAAATCATAGTTTTATATCAGAAAGAAACTTAAGCAAACCTTACAAAAATAATAAAAGTGCACTACATACAACTAAAATTTTAATGTAAGAATGACCTATTTCCTTCCTTTCTGGATAGACTTTTCAACTTTGTATGCATATTGTTATGGAATATGATTCATTTCCTTTATAGAGTTGCTCTCCCCCTAATTCTATAATTACATGTTTCATTAGTGTGGACCATTCATGTAGTTTGAACGCTTATCCCAGGGCACAGTGACAAAGCATGGGCCCCAGGAATTCTCTCATATTTGCCTTTCATTGGAAGATCCCACTAAGTTTCTATAAATGTTTTTCTGACTAATTTCTCACTGTGACTACTCATAGTTATTATCTTTAAGATAACATCTATGAGATTCTCCAAAAGTGTCTGAACTGAATAATGCCCAGTGCCCTTTAACAAATGCAGCAAATAATATTAAATTGAGACTACATGATCCCCTTAATTTAATCACTATGATTCCTCAGGTGTATGGTAATCTGTAAACTAAAAACTACATTCTCACATGTAATTGCTGATTTCTGAAAGAAATCAAATGAATATACACTAAACATTAATTTTATTTAAATGAATTATAAGCTCAAATTTGGCAGAAAATCCAATAGGTTTATATCTAAAATCAGTAAAGGAATTTACAATTTCATAAATTGGGCTACCAAGAAAGCTGTTGAGTAAATAATTTGAATTCCATGCTTCAGAAATGCCATGGCTCATGACATATATTTAATGACATAATATAAACAGAAATCCTCTCAAAGACAGGCTGTCACATTCTTCTTATTCAAGATTATATATCTGATTGAATTTTCTGAATCTTTTCTTTTTTTTTTACTTTTTTGTTTTGGTTAAAAGAATTCAGCTATTCTGCATCAGGAAAAAATATTTGAATCTGTTTAAATTTTTGGATAGCTTTTCTGTTGCATGACAATGTATCTTTGTGTTGCCCATGATAAAGTTGGTAAATGAGATTTAAAAAATTTAAATCATATATAGATTTCTTTTGTTTGTTTGTAGAGAGTTTTCAATATTCAAAATAATTGTATAAATGGATATATTTGATTTGACACTAACCTTTCCCTCCATTAAAAGTTCAGTCCTATAAACACTACACCCCTAAATTAAAATTAAAATGTCATTATATACTTTTTTCTTCCCCATTAGTATGGCTTTTAAAATCATGCTGAAATATAAATCTCTACATATTTAAAATTATTATTTTAGTGGTCACATAGTTTTATAGAATTTTTTCCTGTATCTACAGGTCTTAATATTTTTGCATTTCTAAATTAAATCATACATTAAGTAAAACAAAATAACCAATATTATTTAATTAAATATGTGTTAAACTGTTTCTGAAAATATACATTCTTTATATTTATCACCAGTTGATCTAAAAAACTGCAAAGATAAACTGATCAAATAGATATGTCCATATCTAGATTTATGGAATTCGTTGATGCTGTTATGCAGTAATCAATTCAGTTCAGTTGCTCAGTCGTGTTGGAATCTTTGTGACCACAGAACTGCAGCTCACCAGTCTTCCCTGTCCATCACCAACTCCTGGAGTTTACTCAAACTCATGTCCATCAAGTCGGTGATGCCATCCAGCCATCTCATCCTCTGTCGTCCCCTTCTCCACCCTCCTCCACCTTTAATTTTTCCCAGCATCAGGGTCTTTTCCAATGAGTCAGTTCTTTGCATCAGGTGGTCAGAGTATTGGAACTTCAGCTTCAGCATCAGTCCTTCCAATGAATATTCAGGACTGATTTCTCTTAGGATGAACTGGTTTGATCTCCTTGCAGTCCAAGGGACTCTCAAGAGTCTTCTCCAACACCACAGTTCAAAAGCATCAATTATTCTGCACTCGGCAATCTCACATCTATGCATAACTACTGGAAAAACCATAGCTTTAATTATATGGGTCTTTGTTGCCAAGTAATGTTTCTGCTTTTTAATATGCTGTCTAGGTTGGTCATAGCTTTACTTCCAAAGAGCAAACATCTTCTGATTTCATGGCTGCAGTCACCATCTGCAGTGATTTTGGAGCCCCCAAAATAAAGTCTATCACTGTTTCCATTGTTTCCCCATCTCCCATGAAGTGATGGGACCAGATGCCATGATCTTAGTTTTCTGAATGTTGAGCATTAAGCCATACTCTTTCAATTTCATCGAGGCTCTTTAATTCTTCCTTGATTTCTGCCATAGGGGTGATGTCATCTATGTATCTGAGGTTATTGATATTTCTCTCAGCAATCTTGATTCCAGCTTGTGCTTCATCCAGCCCAGCATTTTGCATGATGTACTCTGTATATATGTTAAATAAGCAGGGTGACCATATACAGCCTTGATATACTCCTTTCTCAGCTTAGAAGCAGTCTGTTGTTCTGTGTCTGGTTTTAATTCTTGCTTCTTGATCTGCATACAGATTTCTCTGAGGGAGGTCAGGTGGTCTGGTATTCCCATCTCTTTAAGAATTTTCTATGAAAATCAGTGCTTCAATCAATTTACAAAATTGTCAAAAACAATTTATAATAGTAAACACTGGTGTATCCATTTATAAAAAGACATAAATTGATATTTAAGATGATAATTATATATAATATTTTAAAAAATCATACTTGTTTAAAGTATTTCAAACTATCCCAGAAATGCTATCTTTAAGTGAGGAAAATATCCAACATACTCTAAATATTGACTACTTTAGTAGGCAGAAATCTAAAATCATTCCTATTATATTATATCCTCTCCTGATGTAAAATCTCAACATAGTCCCTGGGACTCTGGATTGGTGGATTTTATTCCTATGATTTGATTATGCTAAATGACACAGTTGACCTTAAGAGAAGATTATCCCTATAGATCTGACCTAAATGCACAGTTTTTAAGGAGAGAGGTTTTGTTTTCTTTTCTTTTCTTATTGACCACAGAAGAACAAGTCAAAGGTTTAAAACACTAGACTGGTTCGATACATCATATTCAACTGGAAGAAGAGGGGAATCATGTGGGAAGGAATACAGATGACCTTTAGTCTTCCCCAGCAAACTTCTCCACATAGCAGGCAAAGGAGTAAGGAATACACTCATATAAGGAACTGAATTTTCTAAACAAGCATGAGTTTACAACAGTTTTATTTTTCCCCGTCAGACCCTGCAAACAAAAACTCAGTCATACTGAATGATATTAAATCAGACAAAGAAGGAGAAATAATGTATGACATCCCTTATATGTGGAATCTAAAAAGTGATACAAATAAACTTACGAAACAGAAAAAGACTCACAAACTTAGAGAACAAGCTTATGATTGCCAGTGAAAGGATGGGAGCAACGGGCAGTTAGGTAGATTCAGAAGGACATGTCCACTCTGCTATATTTAAAATGGATAATCACCAAGGACCTATGGTATATCACAGGGAACTCTGCTCAATGTTATGTGGCAGACCAGTTGGAGGGGAGTTTGGGGAGAATGGATACATGTATACGTATGGCTGAGTCCCTTTGCTGTCCACCTAAAGGTTTCACAACATTGTTAATGGGCTATACCCAAATACAACTTTTTTTTTTAATAAAACCACTCAGTCTTACCAACACGTTGATATCAGCCTTGTGAAATCCTGAGCTAATAACCCAGCCATATCATGCTGGACTCCAAACAGACACAAACTGTCAGATAATCAATTTGTGTGATTAAGGAGCTTAGTTTGTGGCCATGGGTTCCAAAGTACTAATAAAACTAATGTCGCTATATATATTTCAAATATACAGGTAGTTTTCTTCTAATTGAAAAAAATAGTTTTCAGTAATAATTCCTGACATCATTCAATATTAACATCTAATAAATAAAATTATTATTATTTTCTAAGTTAAAATGTTCATTTTCTAGCAAACTAGGAAACTCTCCTGAGTTCCCTGTTTGCCATGCCAAACACAAAAACATAGTTATTTTTAATTTTTGAGGAAGAAAATATTTCCTCAGCTACAAAATAGCATGGAATTTATACACAGTATAATAAAAAAAAATGTAAGTAGATAACAAACTAAGACGTAATGTCTAAGGAAAAGGGAATAAATTGGCTGAGAAAATTTTTTTGTAAGAATTGAAAAGACAATCACCAAGGTGATCTCTAAGTACTAAAATTTATCTTTCTTCAAAGGAATACAAAAACACAAAAAATCACCATAGTCTTGCTGAATGATGAAAACAACTCATTGTAGCTTTGAATAAGGATATTATCATACATTGATTAGAAATGAAAAGAGAGAAGAAATTCTATAACACATTTCAGGTATCTGTACAATAAAAGCTATCCATTAGGAGAGTTTTTACACCCATGAAACAATTGTCCATGACAAAGCTGTGAGAGAGATGTTTCAAAGAGGGAGAAAGTAGTCTGAACAACTGTTATCCAACATGTTAAACAAATTCTCTTTATCCTTGTTTTCAAAAACTTATACTATCTTTATAACTACAGGAAGAATTATACTGTATATAGAAAGTGAAACAGTCATCAAATTTAGAGTATATTAGAATAAAAATAGTACAAATGTATCTGAATATAAAAATTCAGTAATGGCAAAAAATAAATTAGCATGCATATAAAACTTTTAAATTGAGATTTTAGGGTAAACATTAAGTAGGAAACAGATGTTTTATACTTAATATTATGAAGCAAACTTTATGATGTGAATTTCTAATATTAAAACTCAAAATTGATTAAAGTCTGATCTCTGCATAACCTATGTATTCTAACAGAATGATCCTTTGAATAAGATTCAAGCTTTTAAAAGAGAGATATTATACTCATATACAAAACAATTGACACATGTAGATTAAACCTGTAGCTATTTTTTATTAGCAAATATGTAATATATAAAATACTACTAGGTTAAATGCAAATGGTAGTAGGTAAACTCTGAGAGATGGTGTGCTGAGATGGGAGAGAGAGGCCTGGTTTGCTGCAGTCCATGGATTACAAAGAGTCAGACAGGTCTAGGTGATCAAACAACAACAACAATAGGTAATTAGTTTTCCATAGTACATAATTCACATATATTTTAAGTTAAAAATGTTAGCACTAAAATTGCAGTACTTTCTAGAAGTACAGTTATTTACCCATAATAACTCAGAATTGTAGTTTTCAGAAAATTAACAATCATTAATCCAGGAAGAGATTTGTAGTAGATATTTTCTAGGTTATTCAATGGAGAAGGCAATGGCAACCCACTCCAGTACTTTTGCCTGGAAAATCCCATGGACCGAGGGGCCTGTTGGGCTGCAGTCCATGGGGTTGCTAGGAGTCGGACATGACTGAGAGACTTCATTTTCACTTTTCATTTTCATGCACTGGAGAAGGAAATGGCAACCCACTCCAGTGGTCTTGCCTGGAGTATCCCAGGGACGGGGGAGCCTGGTGGGCTGCCGTCTATGGGGTCCCACAGAGTCGGACACGACTGAAGTGACTTAGAAGCAGCAGCAGCAGGTTATTCAAGGCAATCATATAAGTTATTTAGCCTGGGTATTTGACCTATATGTATCATAAAATTTAACAACTTACTTGAGAACAATGAAAAAGGAAAAGAAAAAAGTAAATCTGTATGGATGTGTGTGCATGCGCATTCGAGGTTACTACTGTAACATCTAAACCTGCCATTGGTTGTTGTTCCTTATTATTGCCCATGTAGTCAGTTCAGTTCAGTCACTCAGTTATGTGCAGCTCTTTGTTACCCCATGGACTGCAGCATGCCTGTCTTCCCTGTCCATTACCAACTCCCAGAGCTTGCTCAAACTCACGTCCATTGAGTCAGTGATGCCATCCAACCATCTCATCCTCTGTCGTCCCCTTCTCCTCCAGCCTTCTGTCTTCCCCAGCAAAGGGTTTTCCCAAAGAGTTGGCTCTTTGAATCAGGTGGCCAAAGTATTGGAGTTTCAGCTTCAGCATCAGTCTTTCCAGTGAATTTTCAGGATTGATGATTTTCATTACCAATATAGTACCTTCTGCTGATTATCATTATCAATGTGTTATAAGACTCTTTTCCACAAATCTCCCACATTTCTTCACATCTTAAGAACAGAGTCATTAACTGTCCTTTAATTTTAAACTTTATTTTCAAGGATATGTGTATAGCAAAAAGCCTTGGAAGATGGACATAACCTCTTCTGCTGCTGCCAAGGGCTGGTTTGTTTACCGTCCAGTATAATAATGATAATTTATCTTTATGGGGAAAGCTTGGACATGTTTTCCTGAGGCCCAGTATCAATGATTCAGGATTCTTAAGTTCAGGATTTGTTTTTGGTAACAAAAGCCCATGTAGGTGAAAACACCTACTAGCCCTTGTGGCCTTGTCCTGTGGGAACTGGATTTTGGAAAAGTGACACGAGAATAAAATGATGCTCTGCCTACCGCTGTTGTTGTGAGTAAGAAATCATCATTTGTGTTAAACCCAGGGGCATTGGGTCTTCTGCTAGCATCTATGAAATGGGAGTCTGCTGGTTTCTAAATCCAGTTCGGCTATATAGGGTGATGATTCCCTATCAGTTAAGTTCAGTCACTCAGTCCTGTCCGACTCTTTGCAACCCCATGAATCGCAGCACTTCAGGCCTCCCTGTCCATCACCAACGCCCGGAGTTCACTCAGACTCACGTCCATCGAGTCAGTGATGCCATCCAGCCATCTCATCCTCTGTCGTCCCCTTCTCCTCCTGCCCCCAATCCCTCCCAGCATCAGAGTCTTTTCCAATGAGTCAACTCTTCGCATGAGGTGGCCAAAGTACTGGAGTTTCAGCTTTAACATCATTCCTTCCAGAGAAATCCCAGGGCTGATCTTCAGAATGGACTGGTTGGATCTCCTTGCAGTCCAAGGGACTCTCAAGAGTCTTCTCCAACACCACAGTTCAAAAGCATCAATTCCAACAAGCTATTCTCTTCACATCAACTGAATGCCCTACAATTTAACTCAATTCTGAAACTATACACAGTATCAGATCCCACAGGTTAAGGGTTCAATCCCCTAAGGTTGCCCCTCACTTCAGATACCAGAGGCAAGTACAGGTTGTTACCTGTGCTTCTGACCAATGGGATACAGACTAAAAGTTCCAACAATCCTCTCCAACTCAGAAGACCAATCACAAGTCTAGGTTGTTACTTGAACCAATCAAACTGGCTGTCAATGGTAGGTTACCATGAGCTCCTCCTTGTTGTTTAGTCCCTAAGCCGTGTCTGACTGTTTGCAACCCCATGGACTATAGCCCTCCAGGCCCCTCTGTCTATGGGATTTTTCAAGCAAGAATATTGGAGTGGGTTGCCATTTCCCTCTTCAAGGGGTCTTCCCAACCCAGGGATCAAATCCGTGTCTCCTGCATTGGCAAGTAGACTCTTCACTACTAAGCCACCTGGGAAATCCTGACCTCCTCCTTGGGTTTGACTAAATTTGCTAGCCTGGCTCAGAGAACTCAAGAGTAACACTTTACTCTCTGCTAAGTCGCTTCAGTCATGTCCGACTCTGTGCGACCCCATAGACGGTGGCCCACCAGGCTCCCCCGTCCCTGGGATTCTCCCGGCAAGAACACTGGAGTGGGTTGCCATTTCCTTCTCCAATGCATGAAAGTGAAAAGTGAAAGAGAAGTCTCTCAGCTGTGTCCGACTCTTAGCGACCCCATGGACTATGGCCTACCAGGCTCCTCTGTCCATGGGATTTTCCAGGCAAGAGTACTGGAGTGGGGTGCCATTGCCTTCTCTGCTTTACTCACTAGGTTACCGATTTATTATAAAGCAGTATTGTGCATATATATTGTGCATATCATGTTAACCTTGTTTCACTTTTCTAGGTTTATGGGCAGGAGATGGATGGACTGAAGTTACTTCATCTCACATGCTGCTCTCTGCGGATAGTTTTATTCCCTCTTCCTAGAATTTTTGACCTGAGAAAGGTTACAGAAAATTGAACTGCAGTCTCTTCAGTGAAGCTGATCTTGCCGGCTAGACTCTTAAAACATGTTTTAGCAGTGTACTTTATGCCACAATAAATTTGCCTTCCTCCTCTGGAGAGTAACATCAAGAATATAATCTGGGGTGCTCTATTCTAGACTATAGATAAAATACTATCAAATGGAATTCAAACCGTTTTGTTTTTTAACTTCAAGGTGGTTCAGAATGTCATGCGGTTGCTTGCAGCAAGTGGATTATAGACTTTGATTTTAATATTCTAAGCTGAGTAGAAATGTTCTCACACCATGGACACTCCTGGGGCCTAGTATAGTACTATAATCGTATTTACTTTTTGGAGAGCATTGGAGTTTATTAGTCTGGGTGGATGGATAGTGGAAAATGACAACATGGTTCTATCTGTCTTATTTTTCTCTGGCAAGTGGCTGCAAAGAATAAAAGTAAAGTTTCTTGAAGAAATTAAAATGGTCAGTTTCAATTCTGTGTAAATATGACTTTGGCAAATAGTTTATATAATAATAATAATTATACAATTCAGAGTGATTTGCAATTTTCACTCCAAATCTATACTTTGCACAAAGGAATTCTATTTTTTTTTTTATTCTACTTATTTAGGAGTTTTTTGACTTATTGATTTCAAGCTTTTTTTTTTTTCTGTATTCGTTAGAAAGAAAAGTGCCAGTGAGGAAGCCTGTATAGGACCTTAAATAGGTCTTTGGTCAATTTTCAAAAATATTTTACAGGACTGGATTATACATACACTTACAATAAAGTTCTTGAAGAAATATGAAGTTGAGTTGGTCCTGATTTATGTCAGGTAGAAGGTAGAATTTACATCAAATAAGAGGCTGCACTAAAGAGCTTTTCCAGTGGGGGTGGGAAATGTATATGTATAAGTATATAGAAAAAACTTGCTACTACTCAATAGAGTGTTACTATATTAGTATATAGTTTTGCCAAATTAGCAAAACAGAACTGAAATAATACTTAGTAAATATAATTTAAACATCTGGCATGTGTGTGTGTACATGAAATAAAATTAAATGTAGAGATCTTTCATAGACATTATAAAATATGAATTTAGCATACTAGCAAATAAGTCAAACTTACTGCTGACCATTTTGTATTGGACTGATTATTTTATTCTTCTTGAATGTGACTTTTATTTTTATTCCTGATAATCAGTCTTGAACAGAAATTTGCAAGAATATTCTATTTAAAGGAACAAAGCTCAAATAATGGGAAGTTGTTGGAAAAGACTCTGATGCTGGGAGGGATTGGGGGCAGGAGGAGAAGGGGACGACAGAGGATGAGATGGCTGATGGCATCACTGACTAGATGAACGTGAGTCTCAGTAAACTCCAGGAGTTGGTGATGGACAGGGAGGCCTGGTGTGCTGCGATTCATGGGGTCGCAAAGAGTTGGACACGACTGAGCCACTGCTCTGATCTGATCTGATCTGTGCATCATTAATACATTAATAATAGTATCAAAGAACTAAAAATAAACATTTAGTGGGAAGTAAAAGCTTTGCTATTTAACACAAAGGTGGTCACCTACTCTAGAAATGCATGTTGTTTCTAACACAGAAGGGATTATGGCTTGGGATACCTTAAAACAAGATGATATAAGGCTAGAAAGTATGTCATCCCATCACACCATCACTCAAACTCAACAGAAAATCAGTTTTCAGCAGAAGCAGGATACAAATCCATGATGACAAGAAGCCTCACAGTGAATGGTGTGTACGAAATTACAGTCAAAAGACAGTGTTTCCTCTCCATGTAGAAAACAACTTTTGAAAAGACATCCATGATTTATGAAGAGCATATCTTGGAGACAATTACTGGACATTTTAGTATTAGATAATTTTCTTCTCCATTCATATTTTTAAATAAAAAGTATTCTGCAGATGTGATACAGTGATTTGAGTTCTTCCATGTGTGCATATGCGTGCACACGTGATCAGTAGACCCCATGGATTGTAGTTCGCCAGGCTCCTCTGTCCTTGGGATTTCCCAAGAAAGAATACCGGAGTGGGTTGCCATTTCTTTCTCCACGGGATCTTGCCAATCCAGGGATCGAACCCATGTTGTCTCTTGAGTTTCCTGCATTGGCTTACGTTTTCTTTACCAGCTGAGCCATGGGAAAAGCTCTGAGTTCTTTCATAAAGTTTCTTTTTGCTTTTTGGCAGCTGATATTACATATGTGACTATTAGTTTAGAGATGGTCAAAGTTTTATTATGTATTGGAAATACCGATACCCTTCAGGAATTTAAATAGATGTATACAGGAAGATTAAATAGTTTATCGAAACTATACCTCACACATCTTTTATCTTTTTATGCTTGTATAATAATTTTTAAACTTATTCTGTCTTTCAATTTCTCTAATAAGGTTGTGACAGCAAATCATTTAGAATAGCTGTAGGTGTTTTGCTATTACTTCATTAAATTGTAAATCACAGCAGGAGGCTTTTACACAATAACATAAAGGAGTATTGAATGTAGAAAAGTTTGCCTTTTATGTTTTTTATGTTCTGAAAGTAAAAATGGTAATCAGAAATTTTTAAATAAAGAGTATAATCTTTACAAAGCAGTTTTCTGTTTCAGTAATTATTTTTATTCTTTTGGAAAACATATTAAGTAGTATCAAAATTAAACAATTGGTAAAATTAGCATATCAAAAACTGTAGTTAGCTATTAGCAAAATACAATCTAAGATTATCTGAGAATTTTAAAATGTTGAGAGATAACTGTATTAATATTTGTTTGGTAATTCCAACTACATTGGCTTGAGCCATAGTACAATTACTATTTGTCATGTACCTGTTAAAAAAATGATTAACGAAGACAATTTAGGTGATACCCAAACTTTATCTAACATGATGAAGTAAATAATCTCTCCTATCAAACAACTGCAAAATAGGGCAGAAGGCAAGAAGCTTTTACAGGATAAAGAATAAGAGACAAATTGGAAATAACTGACTGGCTGGGTCTTCCTAATCAAACTTGTTTGGGTTAGAAGCCCACAATTGACTTAGAGTTTGGGCTTTGGCTGACTTAATACACAGCATTTCTGGCCAAGAAGAGCATTTACAAGGACACAAAGATTATCTAAGTTCTGGTTTGCTGACGTGGCACCCTGGGCTGCGGGGGTGCCATCTTGAACCTAGAAAGTTATTTCAACACATCTAGAAAACTAAAGTTTCCTTCAGACCTGACATTTACCATTTTTGCATCCTTTGCATATTAAGAAAGTCTCCTAAATGTTCCATTTGTAACTGTCACAATGTCATATTTATATATGAATGCCTTTGGAGAACAGATTGCTTTTTTAATAGTTTAATGGATGTAAGAAATCAATGTTGTATCTAGCTTTTATTGTGAATAACACAATGTTTGCTTTTTGAAACACATTTAATAATAATAGTAGTAACAAAATAATGAGAGTATAAATAATATTTACTATTTTCTAGACACTGTCATAACGTATTTCTTGGTTTTTATTTTGTTTTTAGTAAGCAAAAATCGTAGATTTTCTCCACAGTTGCATTAGAGAAGGTTTAGCCATGGGATTACTACTTTATAACTGCTGCTTCATTTTTCAGACATTAAGTTTTTTCCAGTAAAGCATCATTACATTCAATGTGTCTCTTTCAAGTTACCATATTTAAGCAGAAAAAGTCAGTACCCTTTACTCTTTTTGTTTTTTTTTTTAATTTCCATCACAAATCTCAGAAGGTCACAGACAACTAATTATATTGTTTTCTAATGAGCACAGCAATAAATTATTCTTAAATTTTATCTGTGTTCCTCTTCAAGAAACAAAGGAAATTGCTTATTTTGAGAACTGTGTATTTTAATTTCTTGTGAATTTGCTAGGATTAATGTGGTTACAAAGTGGGTCAAATATTTTGAAGCATGTAAACTAGCTGTTTATAAGTGTTCATTGTCACATCCATATATCAAGCATTTTAACAAAAAACTGACTACATTGAGCTGAAAGAGAGAGAAGTAGGAATGTCAACACCATAGTAGAAACATTGAAAAATTGTATTCTGTGTAGAGTTTGTATTGGAGAGATCATATCATTTAGAATAAATACCATGTAAAATAGCTTAGCTAGTGAAGGACAGAGAAAGAGTTGGATATGACTTAAGCAACTGAACAACAACAAAAAATAGCTTAAGCCACTTACTGCTAAGTCACTTCAGTCGTGTCCGACTCTGTGAGACCCCATAGATGGCAGCCCACCAGACTCCCCGTCCCTGGGACTCTCCAGGCAAGAACACTGGAGTGGGTTGCCATTTCCTTCTCCAATGCATGAAAGTGAAAAGTGAAAGGGAAGTCGCTCAGTCGTGTCCAACCCTCAGCGACCCCATGGACTGCAGCCTTCCAGGCTCCTCCATCCATGGGATTTTCCAGGCAAGAGTACTGAAGTGGGGTGCCATTGCCTTCTCCATAAGCCACTTAACACTCCTTATTTTGAAAAAGCACAAGCAAAAACACAGAAACACAAGTCTCTCTATAATATATGGAAAATAGGTAGACAAAACAAAATGCCCACACCTGCTTATCAGTTTTCAGTGAAAGAAGAAAAAGGCAAAAAAAAAAAAAAAAAAAAAAAGGATAAGTGAATATAAAGAAAAATGTTTAAGAAGACCAGTTATACATTTGCCATGTCACAGGCATTTTGTTATTTAAGCAATAAAAAATTTCAGATGAATATCTATTTTACATCTGTTTAAATATAGGTAACTCTAGACTGTCATGCAAAATTCAAAATGATACAATTCAGAATTCAGAAAGATAGAACTATGATGGATACCCATATTTATAGCAACAAAACTTACATTTGAAAGTTATGTGCTATAATAGATAAGATTGAAGACTACATCTAAATGTCTACAAATGTAGCTTTACATGAACAATGGCTCAAAATAAAATTAGGGGAAAACATGGAAAGCTTCTTATCTATTGTGGATAAACATGATAAAAATTAGAATACTATTAGTAGGCTATTTAAAAAACTCATGCTGCTGCATGCTATGTGATGTTGCTTCAGTCATGTCTGACTCTTTGCGACCCCATGGACTATATCCCACCAGGCTCCTCTGCCCATAGGATTCTCCAGGCAAGAATATGGGAGTGGTTTGCCATGCCCTTCTCCAGGGGATCTTCCTGATCCAGGGAAGGAACCTATGTCTCTTATGCCTCCTTCATTGGCAAGTAGGTTCTTTACCACTAGCACCACTGGGAAGCTTTTAGTTAACCTTATGTATAATAAAAATGCAAGTTTAAGGCCTTTCGTATTGTAAATTACTGATGCCTTCTTAGAATTTTTAGCCTGTAATTCAATTTCAGAAGATTGTAATTTGGGTTTTTTTGTTTGTTTTGTTTTTAATATAATCTACACAAGAGTAAATATATACAACTGGTTCTACTCATTTAATTTTATTTTTCCATGTGAAACAGATGATCTTTAACTTAAATGCAATTGCAAAAAAAAAAAAAAAAAAAAACACTGAGGCTATATTTGGAATAGTTATATGAAATATGTATTTTTTTTAGCAAACACTGGTTGTCAATAGTTAAAATAAATAAGCATATTTGTTATAAAAAGGCTTATGCTTTTCTGGCTGGATGGAGACATTAATTTTCCAAGCATGGCGTCTCTTAATTTATCTTAGCAGAGAAGATGTATTCAGGCCTGCTCTCAATGTAATTTCTAACATTTGGTTGAACTTTTCATAACCGTCAGGACGGGTAGTTTTTCTCCCCAAGAGAAGCCGAAGGACAATAGCAATTCAATGGACTAAGATGGTCCAAGCCCCTGGGATCTACATCATTTTATCTGTAAAAAGGAGGAAATTACATAAACAAATCAAAAGCTGGCAAAATGGTGTGAATATTTTTACATATGAATAGATGTGATAACCTGGAGAGGGGCATGGCACTCCACTCCTGTATTCTTGCCTGGAGAATCCCATGGACAGAGGAGCCTGGTGTGCTATGGCCCATAGGATCACAAAGAGTCAGACACAACTGAAGTGACTTATCAGGCATACAAGATGTGATAAATGATTTCATTTCTTCTTTGCTAAAATAATAACTATAATAAATTAAATGCAGATTATTCTTAGAATTTTCCATCAGTTGTCCATTCCAAAAAATGAAAATATAGTGACAAAATATGAAACTGATTTCTGCACATGGAAGGCAGGGAAAGACCAAAGAAAGAGGTAGATACTCCATATTGGTGCTGCTACTGCTAAGTCGCTTCAGTCGTGTCTGACTCTGTGTGACCCCATAGATGGCAGCCCACCAGGCTCCCCCGTCCCTGGGATTCTCCAGGCAAGAACACTGGAGTGGGTTGCCATTTCCTTCTCCAATGCATATTGTAGGTAGAAGGTTTAATAAGCAAGGAAACTGAGAAAGCTTGTAGTGTAAGGCCACAAGATGAGTCAATTTCTGCACTCGCCATCAGAATTTTAAGTTTGTGTAGAGTCCTTAACTGGGTTTAGGCACCCAAATAGTCTCAACAACACCTTACTCTCTCAAGACTGTATCCTTGAAATGACTCTAACCAAGGGCAAGGTGGGCAGAGCATACATTCCAAGGACACGGGCGTGACTGAGGACCCTCAGGTTGTCCAGGTCCAGCCTGAGGGTCAATCAGTGGTCTCATCCTCTTGAAGACTTCCTCCAACAGAAATGCAGGCAAGGTGCAGCCAATGAGTCCCCGGTGTCTAATGTGTCAAACAGTATTTGTCTGGACACAGGTGGTTGGATCATGGTCCCAGAGAAGTAGTAAAACAGCTGATTGACATGAGTAGTAATGCAGCTGATTCATGGGAATGAAATGCAAATGAGAAGGGAATGGTCTCGGGGAGGGGGGGGAATATATATATATATATATATATATATGTCCAAATCTTACAACTTGTATGCATTCCAGCACTCTGCTTCTTCTAAATCTCATCTTAGTAAATTTTACATAGAGCTTTTCTTTAAAAGAGATGCAATTTTCCCCAATTCTGGGTTATTGCTGACATTATTCCATGTGGATTAGGGATTTTACTTCTTATTAGTGGAGGGGTCTGAAATTTAGCGTTTCTTTAAAAAGTATCATTTAATATACTTGTTTACTGATAAAAGCAATAGAATTTTTTAGAAGTATTACCAAGCCCTCTTCTTATTCATCACTTATGATTGTTTTACAGAGTTATGCTATAAATCATCTTCTAGAGGAATATTAGACTTCCCCAGTGGTCCAGTTAAGATTTGTGGCTTCCAATGCAGGGGAAATGGGTTTGATTGGGGAAGTAAAATTCTACATGCTGCATGGTGTTGCCAACAAGTAAAAATTTGAGGCTTCCCTGGTGGCTAAGATGGTTAAGAATCCACCTGCAATGCAGGAGGCCTGGGTTCAATCCCTGGGTTGGGAAGATCCCCTGGAGGAGGGGATGGCAATCCACTCCAGTATTCTTGCCTGGAGAATACCCATGAACAGAGGAGCCTGGCAGACCACAGACCATGGGGTTGCAAAGAGTTGGATATGACTAGGCAACTAAGAACAGTGTAATACTAATAAGCATAAATTGAAAAGAAAAATTAGAATGTGTTTATCAACCATGCATGAAGCAGGAAGAGAACGTCACATATTTTGTTGATATAGAGACTACCTGACAATTAAAATGGGTAGGGCATTGATATGAAATTACAAAATCCCTTAGAATAATTTTTCTGGAGAAATGAGGCATAAGTGAATTCATGATCTAGAAATAAGAACTCAGCTTCTCATTTTAAATAAATCTAGACAGATTTATGGACAAAAGAGCCTGACAGGCTACAGTTTATGGAACCACAAAGAGTCAGACACAACTGAGTGACTAACATTTACTTACAGAGAGATGAATATTTTAGGAGAAAATAGAATTAACCTTGACTATATCATTAAAACTTTATTTAAAGACAGAGAATAATATTTTCTAGGAGACTAAAACTATTCAATGACACATGCTTGATACAGAGAAAATTAAAACATAAAATAAACTGTATTCTTTTAACAACCATCATCAAATGAAAACATTATTTGCTATTTCAATTATATTCCTCAAGTATATATTGACTTCTACATTATATTATGTATAAGATTTAAATTAATCTCAAGAATTAAATAATAAATAACAAGACTGCAGTTATATAAAATTCAGTTCAGTTCAGTTCAGTCGCTCAGTCATGTCTGACTTTTTGCGACCCCATGAACAGCAGCACGCCAGGCCTCCCTGTCCATCACCAACTCCCTGAATTCACTCAGACTCACATCCATTGAGTCAGTGATGCCATCCAGACATCTCATCCTCTGTCATCCCCTTCTCTTCCTGCCCCCAATCCCTCATAGCATCAGAGTCTTTTCCAATGAGTCAACCCTTCACAACACGTGGCCAAACTACTGGAGTTTCAGCTTCAGCATCAGTCCTTCCAAAGAACACCCAGGACTGATCTACTTTAGAATGGACTGGTTGAATGTCCTTGCAGTCCAAGGGACTCAAGAGTCTTCTCCAACACCACAGTTCAAAAGCATCAGTTCTTCGGCACTCAACTTTCTTCATAGTCCAACTCTCACATCCATACATGACTACTGGAAAAATCACAGCCTTGACTAGATGGATCTTTGTTGGAAAAGTAATGTCTCTGCTTTTGAATATGCTATCTAGGTTGGTCATAATTTTCCTCCCAAGGAGTAAGCGTCTTTTAATTTCCTGCTGCAATCACCAACTACAGTGATTTTGGAGCTCAAAAAAATAAAGTCTGATACTGTTTCCACTGTTTTCCCATCTATTTTCCATGAAGTGATGGAACTAGATGCCATGATCTTAGTTTTCTGAATGTTGAGCTTTAAGCCAACTTTTTCACTCTCCTCTTTCACTTTCATCAAGATGCTTTTTAGTTCCTCTTAACTTTCTGCCATAAGGGTGGTGTCATCTGCATACCTGAGGTTACTGATATTTCTCCTGACAATCTTGATTTAGTTTGTGCTTCTTCCAGCCCAGCGTTTCTCATGATGTACTCTGCATCTAAGTTAAATAAGCAGGGTGACGATATACAGCCTTGACGTACTCCTTTTCCTATTTTGAACCAGTCTGTTGTTCCATGTCCAGTTCTAACTGTCGCTTCCTGACCAGCATAAAGATTTCTCAAGCGGCTTGTCAGGTGGTCTGGTATTCCCATCACTTTCAGAATTTTCCACAGTTTATTGTGATTCACACAGTCAAAGGCTTTGGCATAGTCAGTAAAGCAGAAATAGATGTTTTTCTGGAACTTTCTTGCTTTTTCCATGATCCAGCGGATGTTGGCAATTTGACCTGTGGTTCCTCTACCTTTTCTAAAACCAGCTTGAACATCTGGAAGTTCATGGTTCACGTATTGCTGAAGCCTGACTTGGAGAATTTTGAGCATTATTTACTAGCATGTGAGATGGATGCAATTGTGCAGTAGTTTGAGCATTCTTTGGCATTGCTTTTCTTTGGGATTGGAATGAAAACTGACCTTTTCCAGTCCTGTGGCCACTGCTGAGTTTTCCAAATTTGCTGGCATATTGAGTGAAGCACTTTCACAGCATCATCTTTCAGGATTTGAAATAGCTCAACTGGAATTCCATCACCTCCACTAGCTTTGTTCGTAGTGATGCTTTCTAAGGTCCACTTGACTTCACATTCCAGGATGTCTGGCTCTAGGTCAGTGATCACACCATTGTGATTATCTGGGTCGTGAAGATCTTTTTTGTACAGTTCTTCTGTGTATTCCTGCCACCTCTTCTTAATATCTTCTGCTTCTGTTAGGTCCATACCATTTCTGTCCTTGATCGAGCCCATCTTTGCATGAAATTTTCCCTTGGTCTCTCTAATTTTCTTGAAGAGATCTCTAGTCTTTCCCATTCTGTTGTTTTTCTCTATTTTTTTGCACTGATTGCTGAGGAAGGCTTTCTTATCTCTCCTTGCTATTCTTTGGAACTCTGCATTCAGACGCTTATATCTTTCCTTGTCTCCTTTGATTTTCACTTGTCTTTTTTTCACAGCTATTTGTAAGGCCTCCCCAGACAGCCATTTTGCTTTTTTCCATTTCTTTTCCATGGGGATGGTCTTGATCCTTGTCTCCTGTACAATATCATAAACCTCCGTTCATAGTTCATCAGGCACTCTATCAGACCTAGGCCCTTAAATCTATTTCTCACTTCCACTGTATAATCATAAGGGATTTGATTTAGGTCATACCTTAATGGTCTAGTGGTTTCCCTACTTTCTTCAATTGCAGACCGAATTTGGCAATAAGGAGTTTATGATCTAAGCCACAGGCAGCTGCTGGTCTTGTTTCTGCTGACTGTACAGAGCTTCTCCATCTTTGGCTGAAAATAATATAATCAATCTGATATCAATGTTTACCATCTGGTGATGTTCATATGTAGAGTCTTCTCTTGTGTTGTTGGAAGAGAGTGTTTGCTATGACCAGTGTGTTCTCTTGGCAAAACTCTATTAGCCTTTGCCCTGCTTCATTCTGTATTCCAAAGCCAAATTTGTCTGTTACCCCAGGTGTTTCTTGGCTTCCTACTTTTGCATTCCAGTCCCCTATAATGAAAAGGACATCTTTTTTGGGTGTTAGTTCTAAAAGGTCTTGTAGGTCTTCATAGAACCGTTCAACTTCAGCTTCTTCAGCGTTACTGATTGGGGCATAGACTTGGATTACTGTAATATTGAATGGCTTGCCTTGGAAACGAACAGAGATCATTCTGTCTTTTTTGAGATTGCATCCAAGTACTGCATTTCAGACTCTTTTGTTGACCATTATGGCTACTCCATTTCTTCTAAGGGATTCCTGCCCACAGTAATAGATGTAATGGTCCTCTGAGTTAAATTCACCCATTTCAGTCCATTTCAGTTTGCTGATTCCTAGAATGTCAACGTTCACTCTTGCCGAAGTCTGTTTGACCACTTCCAATTTGCCTTGATTCATGGACCTAACATTCCAGGTTCTTATGAAATATTGCTCTTTACAGCATCAGACCTTGCTTCTATCACCAGTCATATTCACAACTGGGTATTTTTTTTTGTTTGCTTTGGCTCCATCCCTTCATTCTTTCTGGAGTTATTTCTCCACTGATCTCCAGTAACATATTGGGCACCTACTGACCTGGGGAGTTCCTCTTTCAGTATCCTATCATTTTCCCTTTTCATAGTTTTCATGGCATTTTCAAGGCAAGAACACGGATGTGGTTTGCCATTCCCTTCTCCAGTGGACCACATTCTGTCAGACCTCTCCACCATGACCTGTCCATCTTGGGTGGCCCCACATGGCATGGCTTAGTTTCATTGAGTTAGACAATTCTGTGGTCTGTGTGATCAGATTGACTAGTTTTCTGTGATTATAGTTTCAATGTGTCTGCCCTCAGATGCCCTCTCACAACACCTACCATCTTACTTGGGTTTCTCTTACCTTGGACGTGGGGTATCTCTTCACGGCTGCTCCAGCAAAGCACAGCCGCTGTTCCTTACCTTGGACGATGGGTATCTCCTCATGGCCGCCCCTGCTGACCTTCAACGTGGAATAGCTCCTCTTGTTCCTCCTGCACCCACACCTAATCAAATTTGGGTCCACTTTCCAGAGCACAGCATAATCAATCTAATGACATAAAGCTGTGGTGAAGAAAATTACAGAGTTTATGGAAGACACTAAGCAAGAAGAACAGGCAGCTTAGGCTCAAAAGATCTCCCCCATGGCTTTTAGGGAAGGATTTGGTTTCTGTAAAGCAACTTAAATATATGTGTCAGATTGTCATCTACATTCCTTGAGGAAGAACCAGAGGCCAGTGACTGCTCAACTAGGGTTCAGTGTTTTCCTGCTGAACTACTGCTTAAGCTATCATTACTTTTTCTTGGCTGCTTTTCCTTGCTTCCATATTCCCTCACTTCTCAACTTAGTAACTGCCTAAGTCTGTTCTTTGGAACTTGAGGAGGGTCTAGGAGGCTAAAGCCTATATATATATATATATATATATATATATATAAACAAGAAATAGGATAAGCAGGTGTCTGCCATCAGGAAGGGTCCCACAGTGTCCTCATCAGTTTCGAAGCCTTCAAATATTTCCACTAGGTATCCAAAACACATCTCCCCTTTCTTCTCCAGATTATGCTTCCTGAAAGAAAAATATACATCATCTTTTCCTTTTCTTTCCCTTATCAAACTTAACTTATTATATCAGTGTCCTTTCTCCCTGAATCTCTATTCCACCCCGAAGTGTTTTCCAAACCCTTCGGCCTGTCTTCCTGCCCTATTCTCATTACTTCTAAATCATTTTTTTTTTTTTTTTGGTCTCCCAGTATCATACATCTTGGCATTATTATTTGATTTTTATGAATACACTATTTCTCTTTAGGTAAGATCCTAGTGTGGTCTCCCAGCTTGTTCAGGGGTGAAGAATCTGCCTGCAGTGTAGAGGATGGAAGAGGCATGGGTTCAATCCCCAAGTCGCAAAGATTCCATGGAGAAGAAAACAGCAGCTTACTCCAGTATTCTTGCCTGGGAAATTCCATGGACAGAAGAATCTGGTGGGCTCCAGTCCATGGGGTTGCAAAGAAATGGACGTGACTGAGAATGCACACATACTAAGATCCTAGGGACCTTATTAAAATAATTATAATCATGACAGGATGATATCCTATTAAGATGTGTAAAAGACTTTACTTATCGTAGACACCCCAAAAGAGTTGTTGTCTAAAGGAAGAAATTATCTCAACCTTGGGTCAATTAATTCCACTTCTTTGTTTAATGCAGGGATAATAACAGATGCTTCTCTGCAAGTAATCTCTAGCTTAATTTAAAATTTGACAAGCTGAAAGAGATTTATTCCATTGTGCTATTTTTCTAGGCAAAAGCTACTCACCGTATTGTGAATGTCTTTACCTCAAATTTAAGGTCCATTTGAGTGGAACATTTATGTAGAAAATATATTTTCTAAATCACTTCCAGGGATAGACGGTTCTTTTTTTTTTTTTTTTTTTTTTTTTTTTCTGTTACCATGGATTACTTAGACATAGACAAATTTTTTTTTCCAACTAAAATTTTATTTTATTTTTAAACTTTACAAAATTGTATTAGTTTTGCCAAATATCAAAATGAATCCGCCACAGGTATACATGTGTTCCCCATCCTGAGCCCTCCTCCCTCCTCCCTCCCCACACCATCCCTCTGGGTCGTCCCAGTGCACTAGCCCCAAGCATCCAGTATCGTGCATTGAACCTGGACTGGCAACTCGTTTCATACATGATATTTTACATGTTTCAATGCCATTCTCCCAAATCTTCCCACCCTCTCCCTCTCCCACAGAGTCCATAAGACTGTTCTATACATCAGTGTCTCTTTTGCTATCTTGTACATAGGGTTATTGTTACCATCTTTCTAAATTCCATATATATGCATTAGTATACTGTATTGGTGTTTTTCTTTCTGGCTTACTTCACTCTGTATAATAGGCTCAAGTTTCATCCACCTCATTAGAACTGATTCAAATGTATTCTTTTTAATGGCTGAGTAATACTCCATTGTGTATATGTACCACTGCTTGCTTATCCATTCATCTGCTGATGGACATCTATATTGCTTCCGTGTCCTGGCTATTATAAACAGTGCTGCAATGAACATTGGGGTACATGTGTCTCTTTCCCTTCTGGTTTCCTCTGTGTGTATGCCCAGCAGTGGGATTGCTGGATCATAAGGCAGGTCTATTTCCAGTTTTTAAGAAATCTCCACACTGTTCTCCATAGTGGCTGTACTAGTTTGCATTCCCACCAACAGTATAAGAGGGTTCCCTTTTCTCCACACCCTCTCCAGCATTTATTGCTTGTAGACTTTTGGATCACAGCCATTCTGACTGGTGTGAAATGGTACCTCATAGTGGTTTTGATTTGCATTTCTCTGATAATGAGTGATGTTGAGCATCTTTTCATGTGTGTGTTAGCCATCTGTATGTCTTCTTTGGAGAAATGTCTATTTAGTTCTTTGGCCCATTTTTTGATTGGGTCATTTATTTTTCTGGAGTTGAGCTGTAGGAGTTGCTTGTATATTTTTGAGATTAGTTGTTTGTCAGTTGCTTCATTCGCTACTATTTTCTCCCATTCTGAAAGCTGTCTTTTCACCTTGCTAATAGTTTCCTTTGATGTGCAGAAGCTTTTAAGGTTAATTAGGTCCCATTTGTTTATTTTTGTTTTTATTTCCAATATTCTGGGACGTGGGTCATAGAGGATCCTGCTGTGATGTATGTCAGAGAGTGTTTTGCCTATGTTCTCCTCTAGGAGTTTTATAGTTTCTGGTCTTACGTTGAGATCTTTAATCCATTTGGAGTTTATTTGTGTGTATGGTGTTAGAAAGTGTTCTAGTTTCATTCTTTTACAAGTGGTTGACCAGAGTTCCCAGCACCACTTGTTAAAGAGATTGTCTTTACTCCATTGTATATTCTTGCCTCCTTGTCAAAGATAAGGTGTCCATATGTGTGTGGATTTATCTCTGGGCTTTCTATTTTGTTCCATTGATCTATATTTCTGTCTTTGTACCAGTACCATACTGTCTTGATGACTGTGGCTTTGTAGTAGAGCCTGAAGTCAGGCAGGTTGATTCCTCCAGTTCCATTCTTCTTTCTCAAGATCACTTTGGCTATTCGAGGTTTTTTGTATTTCCATACAAATTGTGAAATTATTTGTTCTAGCTCTGTGAAGAATACCGTTGGTAGCTTGATAGGGATTGCATTGAATCTATAGATTGCTTTGGGTAGTATACTCATTTTCGCTATATTGATTCTTCCAATCCATGAACATGGTATATTTCTCCATCTATTAGTGTCCTCTTTGATGTCTTTCACCAGTGTTTTATAGTTTTCTATATATAGATCTTTAGTTTTTTTAGGTAGATATATTCCTAAGTATTTTATTCTTTCCGTTGCAATGGTGAATGGAATTGTTTCCTTAAGTTCTCTTTCTGTTTTCTCATTATTAGTGTATAGGAATGCAAGGGATTTCTGTGTGTTGATTTTGTATCCTGCAACTTTACTATAGACATTGATTAGTTCTAGTAATTTTCTGGTGGAGTCTTTAGGGTTTTCTATGTAGAGGATCATGTCATCTGCAAACAGTGAGAGTTTTACTTCTTCTTTTCCAATTTAGATTCCTTTTATTTCTTTTTCTGCTCTGATTGCTGTAGCCAAAACCTCTAAAACTCTGTTGAATAGTAATGGTGAAAGTGGGCACCCTTGTCTTGTTCCTGACTTTAGAGGAAATGCTTTCAATTTTTCACCATTGAGTAAAATGTTTGCTGTGGGTTTGTCATACATAGCTTTTATTATGTTGAGGTATGTTCCTTCTATTCCTGCTTTCTGGAGAGTTTTTATCATAAATGGATGTTGAATTTGTCAAAGGCTTTCTCTGCACCTATTGAGATAATCATATGGTTTTTATTTTTCAATTTGTTAATGTGGCATGTTACATTGATTGATTTGCGCATATTGAAGAATCCTTGCATCCCTGGGATAAAGCCCACTTGGTCATGATGTATGATCTTTTTAATGTGTTGTTGGATTCTGATTGCTAGAATTTTGTTAAGGATTTTTGCATCTATGTTCATCAGTGATATTGGCCTGTAGTTTTCTTTTTTTGTGGGATCTTTGTCAGGTTTTGGTATTAGGGTGATGGTGGCCTCATAGAATGAGTTTGGAAGTTTACCTTCCTCTGCAATTTTCTGGAAGAGTTTGAGCAGGATAGGTGTTAGCTCTTCTCTAAATTTTTTGTAGAATTCAGCTGTGAAGCCATCTGGACCTGGGCTTTTTTTTGTTGGAAGATTTTTGATTACAGTTTCAATTTCCATGCTTGTGATGGGTCTGTTAAGATTTTTCTATTTCTTCCTGGTCCAGTTTTGGAAAGTTGTACTTTTCTAAGAATTTGTCCATTTCTTCCACGTTGTCCATTTTATTGGCATATAATTGTTGATAGTAGTCTCTTATGATCCTTTGTATTTCTGTGTTGTCTGTTGTGATCTCTCCATTTTCATTTCTAATTTTATTGATTTGATTTTTCTCCCTTTGTTCCTTGATAAGTCTGGCTAATGGTTTGTCAATTTTATTTATCTTTTCAAAGAACCAGCTTTTGGCTTTGTTGATTTTTGCTATGGTCTCTTTTGTTTCTTTTGCATTTATTTCTGCTCTAATTTTTAAGATTTCTTTCCTTCTACTAACCCTGGGGTTCTTCATTTCTTCCTTTTCTAGTTTCTTTAGGTGTAGAGTTAGGTTATTTATTTGACTTTTTTCTTGTTTCTTGAGGTGTGCCTGTATTGCTAAGAACTTTCCCCTTAGGACTGCTTTTACAGTGTCCCACAGGTTTTGGGTTGTTGTGTTTTCATTTTCATTCATTTCTATGCAAATTTTGATTTATTTTTTGACTTCTTCTGTGATTTGTTGGTTATTCAGCAGCGTGTTGTTCAGCCTCTATATGTTGGAATTTTTAATAGTTTTTCTCCTGTAATTGAGATCTAATCTTACTGCATTATGGTCAGAAAAGATGCTTGGAATGATTTCTATTTTTTTGAATTTACCAAGGCTAGCGTTATGGCCCAGGATGTGATCTATCCTGGAGAAGGTTCCATGTGCACTTGAGAAAAAGGTGAAATTCATTGTTTTGGGGTGAAATGTCCTATAGATATCAATTAGGTCTAACTGGTCTATTGTGTCATTTAAAGTTTGTGTTTCCTTGTTAATTTTATGTTTAGTTGATCTATCCATAGGTATGAGTGCGGTATTAAAGTCTCTCACTATTATTGTGTTATTGTTATTTTCTCCTTTCATACTTGTTAGCATTTGTCTTACATACTGCGGTGCTCCCGTGTTGGGTGCATATATATATTTATAATTGTTATATCTTCTTCTTGGATTGATCCTTTGATCATTATGTAGTGACTTTCTTTGTCTCTTTTCACAGACTTTGTTTTAAAGTCTATTTTATCTGACATGAGTATTGCTACTCCTGCTTTCTTTTGGTCTTTATTTGCATGGAAAATCTTTTTCCAGCCCTTCACTTTCAGTCTGTATGTGTCCCCTGTTTTGAGGTTGGTCTCTTGTAGAAAACATATGTAGGGGTCTTGTTTTTGTATCCATTCAGCCAGTCTTTGTCTTTTGGTTCAGGCATTCAACCCATTTACGTTTAAGGTAATTACTGATAAGTATGATCCCGTTGCCATCTACTTTATTGTTTTGGGTTAGAATTTATATACTGTTTTTGTGTTTCCTATCTAGAGAATATCCTTTAGTATTTGTTGGAGAGCTGGTTTGGGGGTGCAGAATTCTCTAGGCTTTTGCTTGTCTGAAAAGCTTTTGATTTCTCCTTCATACTTGAATGAGATCCTTGCTGGGTACAATAATCTGGGCTGTAGGTTATTTTCTGTCATCATTTTAAGTATGTCTTGCCATTCCCTCCTGGCTTGAAGAGTTTCTACTGAAAGATCAGCTGTTATCCTTATGGGAATTCCCTTGTGTGTTATTTGTTGTTTTTCCCTTGCTGCTTTTAATATTTGTTCTTTGTGTTTGATCTTTGTTAATTTGATTAATATGTGTCTTGGGGTGTTTTACCTTGGGTTTATCCTGTTTGGGATTCTGGGTTTCTTGGACTTGAGTGATTATTACCTTCCCCATTTTAGGGAAGTTTTCAACTATTATCTCCTGAAGTATTTTCTCATGGTCTTTCTTTTTGTCTTCTTCTTCTGGGACCCCTATGATTCGAATGTTGTAGTGTTTAATATTGTCCTGGAGGTCTCTGAGATTGTCCTCATTTCTTTTAATTCGTTTTTCTTTTATCCTCTCTGATTCATTTATTTCTACCATTCTATCTTCTAATTCACTAATCCTATCTTCTGCCTCTGTTATTCTACTGCTTGTTGCCTCCAGAGTGTTTTTAATTTCACTTATTGCATTATTCATTATATATTGACTCTTTTTTATTTCTTCTAAGTCCTTGTTAAACCTTTCTTGCATCTTCTCAATCCTTGTCTCCAGGCTATTGATCTGTGATTCCATTTTAATTTCAAGATTTTGGATCAATTTCACTATCATTATTCGGAATTCTTTATCAGGTAGATTCCCTATCTCTTCCTCTTTGGTTTGGTTTGGTGGGCATTTATCCTGTTCCTTTACCTGCTGGGTATTCCTCTGTCTCTTCATCTTGTTTAAATTGCTGAGTTTGGGGTGTCCTTTCTGTATTCTGGCAGTTTGTGGAGTTCTCTTTATTGTGGCGTTTCCTCGCTCTGTGTGGGTTTGTACAGGTGGCTTGTCAAGGTTTCCTGGTTAGGGAAGCTTGTGTCGGTGTTCTGGTGGGTGGAGCTGTATTTCTTCTCTCTGGAGTGCAATGAAATGTCCAGTAATGAGTTATGAGATGTCTATGGTTTTGGGGTGACTTTGGGTAGTCTGTATCTTGAAGCTCAGGGCTGCGTTCCTTTGTTCTGGAGAATTTGCTTGGTATGTCTTGCCCTGGAACTTGTTGGCCCTTGTGTGGTGCTTGGTTTCAGTGTCAGTATGGAGGAGTTTGATGAGCTCCTGTCAATTAATGTTTCTTGGAGTCAGGAGTTCCCTGGAGTCAGGGTTTGGACTTAAGCCTCCTGCTTCCAGTTATCGGTCTTATTTTTACAGTAGTTTCAAAACTTCTCCTTCTATACTGCACCATTGATAAAACATCTACGTTAAAGATGAAAAGTTTCTCTACCGTGAGGGTCACTCAGAGAGGTTCACAGCGTTACATGGAGAAGAGAAGAGGGAGGAGAGAGTTAGCGGTGACCCAAATGAGAGGAGGTGGAATCAATAGTGGAGAGAGTGGGCTAGCCAGTAGTCACTTCCTTATGTGCACTCCACAACTGGACTGCTCAGAGATGTTCACAGAGTTATACAGAGAAGAGAAGAAGGAGGAAGGAGACAGAGGTGGCCAGAAGGATAAAAGGGGGAAATGAAAAGGAGGGAGACAGATCCAGCCAGTAATCAGTTCCTTAAGTGTTCTCCACCGTCTGGAACACACAGAAATTCACAGAGTTGTGTAGAGTAGAGAGGGGTTAGGGAGGAGACACAGGAGACCTGGTGGAGAAAAAGGAGAGTCCAAAGGGAGAGAGAGCAGTCAAGCCAGTAATCTCGCTCCCTAGTGAAAAATGGGTATTGAAGATTGGGTTCTTAAAGGTACAAAATTGGTAACAAATACATAAAAGCAAAAATTAAAAATCTAGAGTAGAGTTTGGAATTTCAAAAATGCGATGTTAAAGAAAAGAAGAAGGAAAAGAAAGAGAGAAAAAATGAGCAAACAAAAACAAACAAGGTTGCGAAAATTATAAAGAAAATATAGGTACAAAATTGATAACTAATGCCCAAAAGCAAAAGTTAAAAATCTAGAGTTTGGAATTTCAAAAATACAATGTTAAAAAAAAAAGAAGAAGAAAAATAAAGAGAGAAAACAAACAAACAAACAAAAACAATGTCACAAAAATTATAAAGAAAATACAGGTACAAAATTGATATCAAATATCAAAAAGTATAAATTAAAAATCTGGAGTAGAGTTTGGAATTTCAGATATACAATGTTATATAAAGGAAGAAGAGAAAGAAACAGAGGGAAAAAAAAAGTCACAGAAATTATAAAAAAAACTATAGGTACAAAATTGATAACATATACCAAAAAGCTAAAATTAAAAATCTAGAGTAGAGTTTGGAATTTCAAAAATACAGTGTTAAAGAAAAGAAGAAGAAAAAAAAAAACAAGGTCAAAAAATTATAAAAAAATATATACATGAAGTTTGCTGAAGAAGAAAAAAATACGGTCTTTTTTTTTTTGCAAAGTAATAGGTTATAAAAGTGAAAATTAGAGGAACAATAGAGGACTTAAAATTTTTTTAAAAAAATTAAAAAAAAAAAGAAAGAAAGAATGATCATAAAAATAGTAAAAATATATCTAGGACTTTCTCTGGTTTTGTTGTGAGTATTATGGGTTCAGTTCATTTTTGGCTAGTTCCTTGGTCCGACTTACATTTCTCAAGATCTATAGGCCCCTTCCTATGTAGTCCGTAGTAACCACAAGGTTTTAATCTATTGCCTGTAGCTTCCAAGGCGTTTCCCTCTGTTATAGCCTCTTCTGTTTGCTGGTCTCTTCAGTGTCTGGTTTCCGCCCTGACACAAAGGGGACAGTGGTGGACACTTTTTTTTCTTTTTAAGGCTCACTTGTTCAGTCGCACTGTGGGGAGGGAGGGAGGGATGCTGCAAACAAATAACACTGGCGTGTGCTCACAGTGCCTCAGCCACACTGGGTCTGCCCCCGCTCACGGTGCGTGTAGCCTCCCTGCCCACACTGCTCGGGCTCTAGTTTGTTCCACCGGGAACCATCTGAGGCTGTCCCTGGGCTGCATGCACCTCCCAGGTCCAAGCCGCTCAGGTTCAGGCACTCAGGTAGTCCTCAGAGGTGCAGACTTGGTTGGGCCTGCGTTTTGTGCTCTTCCCGGGTGCGAGCAGCTCAGGTGATGAGGTGTTTGGCGAGTGCCATTGCTGCGACTTATTGCCTCCCCGCCACTCGGTTATCTGGGTGTACAACCGGTGCACCTTCTCAGGCAGATGTTGACCGTCCAGACCCCCAAGAAGTTTTAGTTAGCAAGAAGCCTGCTTATAGTTTTATAGATAATGTCTCTCTGGGGCTGCAATTGCCCCCTTCCGGCTCTGGCTGCCTGTCACCGGAGGGGGAAGGTCTGCAACCGGCTATCTCTGTTCAGTCCTTTGTTCCGTGCACGGGCCTGGCTGTGTCTTAGGTTAGGGCTGGCTTTTCGCGTGGTAGATATCCCACAGTCTGGTTTGCTAGCCCAAATTATTTCGCTCAGATAGCACTCAGGGTATTCAGGCCAGGTTCTTACTCTAAGCGATGCAGCCCGCGCTGTGCCTCCCTGCCCAGCCCCTGCTTGCTAATGGCGTATGCAGGTGTCTGCGCTGCTTCTCTGCTGGGGGAGTTACCGTAGGGTTTGCAATCTGCAAGTTTTAATTGTTTATTTATTTTTTCTCCCTGTTATGTTGCCCTCTGTGCTTCCAAAGCTCGGCACAGATTTGGCAGTGAGAAGGTTTCCTGGTGTTTGGAAACTTCTCTCTTTTTAAGACTCCCTTCCCGGGCGGAACTCCATCCCTCCCTCTTTTGTCTCTTTTTTTGTCTTTTATATTTTTTCCTACCTCCTTTCGAAGACTTGGGTTGCTTTTCTGGGTGCCTGATGTCCTCTGCCGGCATTCAGAAGTTGTTTTGTGGAATTTACTCGACGTTTAAATGCTCTTTTGATGAATTTGTGGGGGAGAAACTGTTCTCCCCGTCCTACTCCTCTGCCATCTTGGCTCCTCCCCTCCAGATAGTTGGTTCTTGAATGCATTACCTAGATGCATTAAACAATCAAGAAAGGCAGTCATTATTTCACAACTTTATAAATTAAAGAGTTGAATCTCAGCATATCAATGGTGGAATTAGGTTTTAAACTCAGATTATAAATACAGGCTATCTTTATTAAAACGTTCTGACTCTTTTGGACATTGGCCTTTGGCTTCTCTCTAAAGTTTCAACCATAAATTTGAACTGTTTATATGTTTTCCACACACCCTAAATCTCAATATAATGAATTAGGAATTCATAGTAATTAACATCCCACTACCAGATAATCACGATGGTGTGATCATTGACCTAGAGCCAGACATCCTGGAATGTGAAGTCAAGTGGGCCTTAGAAAGCATCACTATGAATAAAGCTAGTGGAGGTGATGGAATTCCAGTTGAGCTATTTCAAATCCTGAAAGATGATGCTGTGAAAGTGCTTCACTCAATATGCAGGCAAATTTGGAAAACTCAGCAGTGGCCACAGGATTGGAAAATGTCAGTTTTCATTCCAAACCCAAAGAAAGGCAATGCCAAAGAATGCTCAAACTACCTCACAATTGCACTCATCTCACACGCTAGTAAAGTAATGTTCAGAATCCTCCAAGCCAGGCTTCAGCAATATGTGAACTATGAACTTCCTGATGTTCAAGCTGGTTTTAGAAAAGGCAGAGGAACCAGAGACCAAATTGCCAACATCCGCTGGATCATGGAAAAAGCAAGAAAGTTCCAGAAAAACATCTATTTCTGCTTTACTGACTATGCCAAAGCCTTTGACTGTGTGGATCACAATAAACTGTGGAAAATTCTGAAAGAGATGGGAATACCAGACCACCTGATCTGCCTCTTGAGAAATTTGTATGCAGGTCAGGAAGCAACAGTTAGAACTGGACATGCAACAACAGACTGGTTCCAAATAGGAAAAGGAGTTCGTCAAGGCTGTATGTTGTCACCCTGTTTATTTAACTTATATGCAGAGTACATCATGAGAAACGCTGGACTGGAAGAAACACAAGTTGGAATCAAGATTGCCGGGAGAAATATCAATAACCTCAGATATGCAGATGACACCACCCTTATGGCAGAAAGTGAAGAGGAACTCAAAAGCCTCTTGATGACAGTGAAAGAGGAGAGTGAAAAAGTTGGCTTAAAGCTCAACATTCAGAAAATGAAGATCATGGCATCCGGTCCCACCAATTCATGGGAAATAGATGGGGAAACAGTGAAACAGTGTCAGACTTTATTTTTTTGGGCTCCAAAATCAATACAGATGGTGACTGCAGCCATGAAATTAAAAGACACTTACTGCTTGGAAGGAAAGTTATGACGAACCTAGATAGCATATTCAAAAGCAGAGACATTACTTGGCCAACAAAGGTTTGTCTAGTCAAGGCTATGGTTTTTCCTGTGGTCATGTATGGATGTGAGAGTTGGACTGTGAAGAAGGCTGAGCGCCGAAGAATTGATGCTTTTGAACTGTGGTGTTGGAGAAGACTCTTGAGAGTCTCTTGGACTGCAAGGAGATCCAACCAGTCCATTCTGAAGGAGATCAGCCCTGGGATTTCTTTGGAAGGAATGATGCTAACGTTGAAACTTCAGTCCTTTGGCCACCTCATGCGAAGAGTTGACTCATTGGAAAAGACTCTGATGCTGGGAGGGATTGGGGGCAAGAGGAGAAGGGGACGACAGAGGATGAGATGGCTGGATGGCATCGCTGACTCAATGGGCGTGAGTCTGGGTGAACTCCGGGAGTTGGTGATGGACAGGGAGGCCTGCCGTGCTGCGATTCATGGGGTCGCAAAGAGTTTAAAACCACTGACAGACTGAACTGATCTGATCTTTCTGATATACTTGATATTTTCCAAGACAGTGAGTGTGTGCTCACTCAGTCATGTCCAGCTCTTTGCGAATCCTGGACTTTAGCTTGCCTGGCTCCTCTGTCCATGGGATTTCCCAGGCAGAGATAGTGGAGTGAGTTTCATTTCCTTCTCCAGGGGATCTTCCAAACTCAGGATTTGAACCCACGTCTCTTGCATCTCTTGCATTGCAGGCTGAGTCATTACCACTGTGCCACTGTGGGAAGCTAAGTTATTAGCCATTCTGCAAAAGGTATGATAAGTTTTAAATTAAGAAGTTATTTGTTAAACTCTCGTTAGGGTCACAGTATTTCCTATGTCCAATATTTTATTTCTTGAGAGGGACTTACAATTTGGGGGCCAATTGCATCTATCTAAACATTCAAAATTCTGCCTGCCAATGCAGGAGATGCAAGAGGCATGGCTTTGATCACTGGGTCAGTAAGATCCCCTGGAGGAGGATATAGCAACCCACCTCAGTATTCTTGCCTGTGAAATCCCATGGACAGAGGAGGCTGGTGGGCTACAGCCCGTGGAATGGCAAAGAGTCCAACAGGACTAAGAGACCGAACACACAGACACACACACACACACAGACACAAAGACACACACACACACACACAGTGTTACTTCTCTTATATCTTCTTGCAAATTTCATACAGAAGACTCTTAACTCTGGATCTCTTTAACTTTACTTTGCATATGTAGTTCACTAACTTGTAATTTCTTCCATTTTCCCCTATGCATTTATATTGTTCTGTGTAATCTAAAACCAAATTACTACCCAGACAGATTCCTTAATTTTTCAGTTAAGTCCATTTAAAATAATCCAGAGGTCCTTTTATGATTCTCCAACTAAGGCAAGATATTTAAGATGTAATTGCTGGTCCTAAAAAACACAATAAATGGTAGATATATATCCCAATTAAGCTGATGACTTCAAAATAATGTGCTGTAGTAATAAAGTTGAGATACTGCTCTACAAACAAGGTGAAGTTTTTTTGCTACTTATTTATTTACAGGGTAAAGAGACAACTGTTGTTTAAAGTATTTTTCCCCTGCCCTGGGAGATATTTAATCCTCCATTACCTGACTCTCACTTTACCTACCTCCCATCATAAGATTCTAGTGTTTGACTAGATGTATTCAAATAATAAGAACAGCAATATTCTGGAACTTGAAATAAATGCACAAAAGTAATCTTATTTCTGATTGTGTCTGAAGGAAGGATAAAAACATTCACCCATATGTAACATAAACCAGTGAACTTTGGGAGTAGAAGAACTTTGGATGTCTTGGTCACTTCTTCCCAGCAAGTAATCAGACATGAAATAGACTCAATAAATAATTTTTGGTTGAATAGATAAACTTTGTCCATAGTCATTATTTTGATTGCCAAAAATGATTTTTCTTACTTCTGGGTTTCAAATTGAATTTCATATTATTGAAAAGATGCAAATAATTATACCAAAGTCAAAACTTGATAATTTTGACTGATCAGCTACAATCTATCAAGGCCTGGCCAGCTTTTGACATGGATTTCCTAAATTAGCATAAAATACTCTTTTACAATACATGCTATTCAGATTTAAACCTAAGAAAACAAGACTGTGTTTTTCTTATTTTAAATGATATATTAAATAATTCATAATAATATCCTTTCCTAGTAGCTCAGGTCTCATTACTGTGGGTACATGGTCCAATCTTGCCCTGAATTAGTACAATTTAATGAATGAATTCATTGCATTCATAGCATGGTTTCCCAACTCTTCCTTCATATTTTTCTTGCTGTTTTAAATTTGCATGTGCAAGATTAATGTCACTGACATAAAATTTATTTAAAACTTCTTTTTTGCAAATACCAGATCCTCAAAAGATAGAAATCTGCATCATCTCTGCTGTGATGATTTTAATCTTCAAAAGAAGTTGTTTAATTTATATACTTTAATTCTCGTATTATGCTATTTTCTCTTGAATATTTTGCATGGGAAATATGGCTGCATACTTCTGGCCAAGCTCAGAAATATTGAAGCTGTGGGAGGAAACAAAAATTAATAGTAGAGCAGGAGTTCCATGGCAACTATGTGGCTTCATTACCAAAATCATACACAAGGTTCTGCCTTCATAGTTTCTTATACGTTAAGTAGCATAAAGACACTGCATGGTTCATTTAGTCCCTAATTTTTCACTTGGATAAATTACCTAGATGTTCCGATTCACACAGAATTCATCCTATGGAGAAACAGCACAGTTATTTCAGGAAAAAGGACTCCCTTTCAGATCTTGTATCAAACTGATTTATTATTCTCCAGTACCTCAACATTTTCCAATTATCAACAGAATTGAAAGCCAAACCAGAGGCAAATTCATCATTCTAAAAAGAAAAGAAACTCCAACAGACCAAATCTGGGGGATGCCACACCATTTTTTAAATTAACAATACCCCTCCCCCCCAGATTTCTGCCATCTTTTTCCCCTTGCCCTCCAGTCCACAACTTACCCTTTCCCTCATCCTGTTAAGGCACAACAGGCACGCATAATATAACTTATGAACACAATACTTTTATAAGATTTAGTTAAAATTACTTATTTTTACCTTCTTGGCAACATTAACTTTAATTTTTCTGTCATGCACTCTTTGGGGCTACTAGAATATTTTGTAGATACTGCTGATAAAAAATATATGGCTAAAATTATTATTATATATGTTTTATATATGAAAGTAAAGAAATATACTTATATATTCTATCAGATATATTAAGTAAATGGTCTGGAAATGTATGTAAATATTAGAATATTTTGGAGGAAATTTGTTAAGCAAATATACTCAATAAGTCAAATAAAGAAGCTTAGACACAGGCTATTGCAGCAAAATGTAACATTTTGTTACCTAGATATGTGTAAATATACCTTGACATCATACAATTTGTGTATACAATTTGACAGCACTAGATGTTAGTATAGATTTATTAGGTGGTAAAAAGTAACTGCAATATAAACCTCTCCCTAGAATGATGTAGATATTAATACATACGTGCATATATAATTTTATGTTTTGCAAAAACACATTGTGTAGGGTGCAAGATAGTGGGTTATTTCACACTGAGTTCTCTCTAATCTGATATACATCTCTGAGCCATCTGCTTCTCCAGAGCAAAGACAACATAGAGGCAGCACAAAGGCTGCCTTGGGAGGGATGAGTAAGGGCAGTCTTCTAGGGCTTTCTCCACCCTGAGTCATGTCTCCCTATGTGAAAATCTAGGACAAAATTACTCAGTGGAGATGTCTATAGTCTTTGGCTTCCTAAGCAGCGCCAGTGGTAAAGAACCCACCTGCCAGCGCAGGAGATGCCTGAGACAAGGGTTCAATCCCTAGGTTAAGAAGATCCCCTGGAGAGGGTCATGAGAAGCCACTCCAGTATTCTTGCCTGGAGAGTCCCATGGACAAGGAGTCTGCCAGGCTACAGCCCATAGGGTCACAAAGGGTCTGACATGATTGGAACAACTTAGCATGTAGCATGCACAGACAGGTTAAATACATCAGGCTGTGAGGCCACAGGAGACTGGAGAGAAGAAACTGAACAGAAGTTGTTCCTGGTGTCTAGATTTGATGATCTGAAGATTTATAAATTAATTTATATGAGGAGAAAGAGAGATCCTTGCACCATCTGTATGCCTTAAGATACCTGAGCCTTAAGGTAATCTCAGCAGAGCACCAGCAGCTCACAAAGATAACTCATCATACATCATGGTAGAGAAGACAGCAGAGAAAGAAAGGTACAAACAAGAGAATTAAAAGAGAGAAAAAAAAATAGGCCCCGACCATTAAATATATGCTGAAAGTGATGAAAATATTCTGCTACACATGCCTAACCTAAGAAAAATACTCAGGAAAAGACAGAAAACAAATTAATTAAATTATCAGTTTGAGAATAATATTACACCCTAATGGCAGAAGGCAAAAAGAAACTTAAAAGCCTTTTGACGAAGTTGAAAGAGGAGAGTGTTAAGGCTGACTTAAAACTCAACACTCAAATCACAAAGATGGTGGCATCCAGCTCCATCACTTCATGGAAAATAGATGGAAAAAAAGTGTAAGCAGTGACAGATTTTATTTGCTTGGGCTCCAAAATCACTGCAGATGGTAATTGCAGCCATGAAATTAGAAGATTCTTGCTCCTTGGAAGAAAAGCTATGACAAACTTAGACAGCGTATTAAAAAGCAGAAACATTGCTTTGCCAACCAAGGTTGATATAGTCAGAGCTATAGTTTTTCCAGTGATCATGTATGGATGTGAGAGATGGACTATAAAGAAAGCTGAGCACTGAAGAATTGATGCTTTTGAGCTGTGGTGCTGCAGAAGACTCTTGACTGTCCCTTGGACTGCAAGGAAATCAAACCAGTCGATCCAACATTGAATATTCATTGGAAGGATTGATGCTGAAGCTGAAACTCCAATATTTGGGCCACCTGATGGGAAGAACCAACTCACTGGAGAAATTCCTGATGCTGGGAAAGATTGAAGGCAGGAGGAGAAAAGGGGACAGCAGAAGATGAGATAGTTGGATGGCATCACCAACTCAATGGACATGAGTCTGAGCAAACTCTGGGAGAATGTAAAGGGCAAGGAAGCCTGACATACTCCAGTTCATGGGGTCAAAAAGAGTCAGCCATGACTTAGCAACTCAACAATAAGTAAAATAGATAATCAACAAGGACCTACTGTATAGCACGGGGAACTCTACTCAGTACACCATAATAACTTATATGGGGAAGGAATCTGAAAAGAATAGCTGTGTGTATTACTATATGAAGAGCTGAATCACTCTGCTGTGCACTTGAAACTAACACAGCATTGTAAATGAACTCTGTGTGTGTGTATGTGTATGCTTAGTCCTGTCCCATGCTTTGCAATCCCACTTTGCAAACCTGCAGCACATCAGGCTCCTCTAGCCGCCACTATTTCCCAGAATTTACTCAAATTCATGTCCATTGAGTCAGTGATGCTATCTAAGTACGTCATCCTCTGCTTCCTCTTTCTCCTTTTGCCTTCAGTCTTTCCCAACATCAGGATCTTTTCCAATGAGTAGGTTTTTCGCATCAGGTGGCCAAAGTATCTGAGCTTCCGTTTCAGCATCAGTCCTTCCAATGAATATTCAGGGTTGATTTCCTTTAGGATTGACAGGTTAGATCTCCCTTCAGTTCAAGAGATGCTCAAGAGTCTTCTCCAGCACCACAATTCAAAAAGAATCATTTCTTTGGTGCTCAGCCTTCTTTATGAATCTGAATATAGAAATGAGAACAAGTTATAAAATTATTGATTTATTTGTGATTGAAAATCAACATATTTAACTAGCTATCTGATAGAGACATTAACCAAATAGAATGAATAACTAACCCATTAGATTGATGATGCCTACGATGTTTATATTAATGTGTACACACATGCCACATCCTTCAGTCGTGTTTGATTCTTTGTGACTCTATGTACTGTAGCCCACCAGGCTCCTCTGTCCATGGGATTCTCCAGGCAAGAATACTGGAGTGGGTTGCCCTGCCCTCCTCAAGGGATATTCCTAACCAAGGGATCCAACCAGAGTTTTTTATGTTTCCTGCATTGGCAGGCATATTACCACTAGGACCACTTAAGAAACCCAGTAAGAAAGTGTTGATCTCTAATTACATAATATTTGAACTACTACTAGTAATTGTAGTAAGAATAAAGTAGTAATAATGGAATTTCAATGCTTTTCATTTTTTTCAAGTCCTTAAAAATATTGATCAAATTATTTAAAGTATGTTCAGGAGGAAAGAGGATTCACTTTTGACTCTATAGGAAGCAGAATGCATATTAAGGACATATTAAGTATGCATATAAAACAATCCCATCATTGCTCTGTTGCAATACACAGATAACCCAATCAGGTTAAACTGAAGCAGAATTAAAAAAAAAAAAAAGGAAAATATGACAATTTCATATGGTTTAATTGGGTTAAAAATATTGGATTTCTAATTCAACTTTCAAAAATTTAATAATAGTCACTCCAATATGACTAAGAAACATTCCTATGATAAATATGACATTACAAGCTCATTTTGCAAGTTTCTATATGGAAGGGATAGCACTTATTATTCTGCTTTTGCAAAGCTCCAGCCAAACTTAGATGTACTATAAAAGGAAGATCCACAGGCCAGGAGCTTGAAGAAAAATGGCTTATGAACCCCAGTCCTTGGGCAGAGTCTTCCAGACACACTGAAATCAGCATAGGGAGTTCTTCACTGCTTTGTGCACATATTACAGTGGAGGCTGGATCACAAAGAGTCATTCTCGCATTTAAATGAATAATTTACTCTAATTCCACTTTACTTTGCAGTGAAAACATTTTTTTGTCTTAATCTTGTAAGCAGATCTTTTTATTGATGTCTTCCAAGAAATATTTGACTTGCCTATACTACTTGTAGGAAATTCTTTCTTTTAAAAAGCCTGTAATTTATTATTTTTCATAAAGTAACTTTCACTCTCTATGGAGTTAAAGGAAATTCTGTTTGCTACATACTGGATAGGGAAATCCTGATGAGCTCACTATGTTATTAGAAAAGATCACTATCTTGGGACATGTGGTGGTCCAGTGGTTAAGACCTTGCCTTCCAAGGCAGACAGTGATGGTTCAATCCTTGGTCTGGGAGTTAACATCCCACATGCCTTGTGGCTAAAGAAAAACAAAACATAAAACAAAGGCAATATTGTAACAAAGACAAATAAAAATTATTGTAACAAAGCAAGCAAACTTTAATGAATAATGAAGACTTAAAAAAAAAATCACTGTCTCTTGGTACTAATGATTCCAAATCTGCCTGAGAGATCAGAAAATCAAAAATGTATCTGTGCATAAACAAATTCAGTGTTTTCTCAACTCATACATGTCCTCATACATCAAAATCTTTTAAAAAATATTTCATAGCAGCAATGGGTACAGCTTAAACCCATAGAGTTTGCTTAGTTTAACTTTTATATATTTCATGCATTTTAAAACATAAAAAAAGCACAAGTATTTTAAGTAAAAATATAATATTGCTAATTTTATACATAATGAAGACATGTTCTTTTACATTAAAAAAGTCTCTTTTATGTGGCTTTCCAGAGGCAAAAATGTTTTTATGTTTTCAAAATATCTTGGCCATACTTTGGCATTCTTTACTATTCAGCCTGTTTTTCATTTTTTTTTTTTCAGTTTCTTACATGTTTAACAATAATTATAGCAAAATGTTGCCCTTGGGGCTTAATATCTATATTATAAAATATTATTATAACATATAATATAAAACCACTACTTACTTCTGCCATTTTAGGAAAAAAAGTATAGATGTTATGTAGATGATATGTAAATATATGGTCAGGCTTCCCAGGTGGTGCAGTGGTAAAGAACCCACAAGCCAATGCTGGAGACACAGGATTGATTTCTGGGTTGGAAAAATCACCTGGAGAAGGAAATGGCAACCTATGCCAGTATTTTGGCCTGGGAAATCCCATGGACAGAGGAGCATGGTGGGCTGTTACAGTCCATGGTGTCGAAAAAGGTCAGACACAAATGAGTGACTGGGCATGCACACACAACAGCATGATTACAGCTATGTTCAAATAAAATTGTACTTTTAAGGAAGACTGGCTGGCTATATTTGGCCCACAAACTGTATTTTGTCTACAAGGATTTAGAATGAATCTCAAACTGAAACAACTTCTAATGATTCTAATTTGAACATGTTTCTGAATGAATCCCAAAGAAAGACAATGCCAAAGAATGTTCAAACTACAGAACAATTGCACTCATTTCACATGCTAGCAAGGTAATGCTTAAAATCCTTCAAGCTATGTTTCAACAGTATGTGAAATGAGAACTTCCAGGTGTACAAGCTGGATTTAGAAAAAACAAAGGAACCAGAGATTAAATTGCCAACATCCACTGGATCATAGAAAAAGCAAAAGAGGTCCAGAAAAACATATATTTCTGCTTTATTGACTACACCAAAGCCTTTGACTGTGTGGATCACAACAAACTGTGGGAAAATTCTTAAAGAGATGGAAATATCAGATCACCTACCCTGCCTCCTGAGAAATCTGTATGCAGGTCAAGAAGCAATGGTCAGAGCCAGACATGGAACAACAGACTGGTTCAAAATTGGGAAAGGAGTATGTCAAGGCTGTATGTTGTCATCCTGAATGTTTAACTTACATGCAGAGTATATCATGTGAAATGCCAGGCTGGATGAAGCTCAAGCTGAAATCAAGATTGCTGGGAGCAATATCAACAGCCTCATATATGGAGATGAAACCACTCTAATAGCAGAAAGCAAATAGAAACTAAAGAGCCTATTGATGAAGGTGAAAGAGGAGAGTGAAAAAGCTGGCTTAAAACTCAACAGTCAAAAAACAAAGATCATGGTATCTGGTCCCATGACTTCATGACAAAGAGATTGGGAAAAAGTGGAAACAGTGGCAGATTTTATTTTCTTGAGCTCCAAAATCACTGCGGACTGTGACTGCAGCCATGAAAATGAAAAACTCTTGCTCCTTGGAAGAAAATCTATGACAAACCTAGACAGTGCATTTAAAAGCAAAAACATCACTTTGGTGAAAAATGTCTGTAATAGTCAAAGCTATGGTTTTTCCAGTAGTTATGTATGGATGTGAGAATTTGACCATAAACAAGGCTGAGCACTGAAGAATTGATACTTTTAAACTGTGGTGCTGGAGAAGACTCTTGAGAGTCCCTTGGACAGCAAGGAGTTCAAACCAGTTAATCTTTAAGAAAATCAATGCTGAATACTCATTGGAAGGACTGATGCTAAAGCTGAAGCTCCAATACTTTGGCCACCTGATGGGAAGAGCCAACTCATTAGAAAAGACCATGATGCTGGGAAAGATTGAGGGCAGGAGCAGATGGGAGCAGCAAAAGATGAGATGGTTAAATAGCATCACTGACTCAATGGACATGAGTTTGAACAAAATCCTGGAGATACTGAAGGACAGGGAAGCCTGGCATGCTGCAGTCCATGGGGTTGCAAAGAGTCAGACGTGACTTAGAAAATGAATAACAACAACCACAAGGAATGCGTGACTTCAAAAATATTGCAAAAATGTAAACTTGTAAATAGATTTTATCTTCTTATTTCACTGAAATTTTACTTGTGACCTGTTGAAATTCAGCATTTCATTATCAGAAATGTTGGACTAATCTACTTGGGGGTTCAGTTCATACACAAGGAGTAGTGGTTATTCAGCCACAGAAAGTAAGTGGAAATTCTTTATTATTGATGATGTGATTTTAATATCAGATCAGATCAGTTGCTCAGTCGTGTCCAACTCTTTGCGACCCCATGAATCGCAGCACGCCAGGCCTCCCTGTCCATCACCAACTCCCGGAGTTCATTGAGACTCACGTCCATCAAGTCAGTGATGCCATCCAGCCATCTCATCCTCTGTCGTCCCCTTCTCCTCCTGCCCCCAATCCCTCCCAGCATCAGAGTGTTTTCCAATGAGTCAACTCTTCGCATGAGGTAGCCAAAGTAGATTTTAATATAATACTTGTGTATATTAAAAGTATTTAATTTGCAAATTATTTGCAAGTATTATTTGCAAATTACCTTGATACATGATTGTATTTTATTTATTTTTGCAGTGATTTATTTTTGTTCAGGTTGTGACATATTTCCTTCAAAATAACTTGTCATAATTAAACTTTATTCCACCATTTCTGTTTCCTCCTGTTATTTTATCCATTCAAATGAAAGCACTTAATTTTTTTCTGAGTATATTAGGTCAATTATACTCATTATCACATCATATGGCTCATAAATCACTTTGTGTCTCTAAATGATAAGGATTTAAAATAGTACTATTATCACATTAAAAAAATAAGCAGTTGCTGAAAAAAACCACAATATTGTCTAAAATCCTACATATTTTAATTTGTTCTGATTTTCTAAAAAATATATTTTTTACCTTTGGTTTCTTCAATTCAGCATGCAAGCAAGAGCCACACATTATGTACTATATAATTTTGAGCAGATTTGACTTGGCTTCTAAGATTTCTAACACTGTTCCACTGGGTCTCAGCTTTACTAAATATCTTCTTAAATGGGAGGATGGGTCAAGATGCTTGGCCTAAGCCTTCAGGGGCTATCACTCAATCACAAGCAAAAGGATAAGAGCACAATGCCATTTGTCACATAGCAGAACAGAAACTGTGGATGTTAGAAAATGATGGTGATCAGAAAAAATGTTTCCATTTCTAGTTCATTGAAACAAATCCCATTTTATTTATCTGATAAGTTTTTTTTGTTTGTTTGTTTTTGTTTTTGGACCATAATTGCTTTACAGTGTTGTGTTAATTTCTGCTGTACAACAACAAGGTGAAGCAGCTATAAGTATACATATATCCCCTCCTTCTTGAGCCTCCTTCCCACTTCCTCTTCACACCTCTCTAGAATACCACAGAGCACTGAGCTGAGCTCCTTATGTTATACCACAGCTTTCTGATTAAATAGCTGCATATTTTACACACGGTAGTGTATATATGTCAATGCTACTCTCTCAGTTAGTTATCTGATAAGTTTTATTATAAAAACATGTAATGCAAAATTTTCACATGTAGAGAAACACTGAATCAACTACAAAGAACATCTTTCAGCATCTTTTGTAATACATGAGGCATAGAAGCAAGGGAAATTTTCAGGAAATGTATTTGAACAAGGTATACTTCAGGGGGTTGTGATAGTCTAGGTGGCTAAATTGGAATTTCTTTGGTAAATATTTATGTCATGAGCCAATACCAGAAACTGATGAACAACCATGCTGGGAAAAGGAGTTTAAAAATCTGTGACACTGCATTTGCTTCTGGGGAAGATGGAGCAACATAAACCAGATTTACTCTCCTGTCAAAAACAAGAAAAAGAAGACAAAATATACCAAACAATGATTCTGAGATATCAAAGGGTAGGAAATGCTGTGATGTGATCTCAGAGAGATGGGAAATGCATGAAATGAGCCCTCACTTTGCACAGACTCACTGTTTTGAGAGAAGCTCCAGGACTCCCAGTTGGGAGAAGAGATCCAGAGACTCTCTGATTTGAGGAGATTAAGCTGAGAAGCCAAGGATTTCAGAACTTGCAAGACAGAATACTGAGGAGAGAGCTGCATGGAGAAAGGGCTCCAGGGATCTGTGGAGGGTCCCTCTCAGGTACACAGTTGAGTGATGATCACTATGTATTATAAAGCTTGGCACAAGTTGTTTTTTGTTTTTGTTTTTGTTTTTTTGCCATCTGAGTGAGGATAAGAATTACTGATAATGCACTAGTCTTTCATTTGTTTTGGTTTCCCCTAGATTTTAAGATGATTAAAGTGTTTTTATCTATGCTTATTAGCAATGTACACATATTTTTTTCTTAGTAGAAAGTGATATATATATATATATATATATATATATATATACACACACACACATACAGCCACTTATATATATTGCACTTTTCCACAACGGCTTTCTTGTTTACGTAGTTTTCAGTATGTTTGGATAAGCAGGTGTTATTAATTTCATGTGTTCAATCAATTTTAAAATAAATAACTCATATCCTATATTCTAAACAATTAAATCATGGAATAATTCTCAGTACTTTCTTCAGGAAACTTTATCTCAATTTAAATCTACAATTCATATGAAGTTTACTTTTGCATATGGTGTGAGGTCAGGCTGAGTGTTAATTTTCCCTCAAACATATCCAAATGACACATTTATTAAAAAGTCATTATTTTTTTCCTTTCTTCAGTGACACTTTTATCATAAGTCTAGTGCTCAAACTAGGTAGAGGTCTGTTTCTGGAATTTATAGTGCTGTTGCCCAGTTTCATGAATTATTTAATTCCAAGTTGAGCCTTAGTTCTTTCTAGGGTATCCACTTACATATCCATTTACAGTTTACATTTGTGTGTGTGTGTATGTGTGACTCTCTTCAGATCTTCAGACTCTCAAACATAATTGAGCATAGTTCACCAGACTTTCATATTGAAAGATGAATTATTACTGTGTGGAAATTATCATGTACTATTTTTATATACAGAACATTCCAAACATCTAAAGGTGTCATCACCCCACTAGCATTACATTCAACCCTAAACTTCTTGGTAAACTATTTTTACTGATGACATTTTGGAGAAGAATATGTCATACATATTTGCCTTTGATCAAAAATGAATAAATGAGAATGGGGTTAGGGCGATGAAAAATATACACTCAGTTGAGAGTAAATGAAAGATTAACTAAAACTCCTACTAAGACATCTAATCATATGACAAAACATGATCAATGCATCGTTCTTAAAATTCAAAAAAAATTCACACACAGATAAAAAGTAATATTTCTAGCAACAAATGGAAGTCATCTTCCTAATGACCTTAATGCATTCCCAAATAAACCTGACTTTCAGTTCAGAGAAGACAAGCTGTGAATGCCGAAAGCTTCATTAACGTTTTGTCAATTTCTTACGCTTCAAGCAGTTTCACTTTAGCTGTTATGAGTCTTAAAAGCAGAGGGTACTGATTTTATACTAAGTTAAAGTTTCAGGTATATTTCAAAAACCCTTCTTATTTCTACATATGTGATTGATGTAAGGTTTTAGATACTGAAAATGATATTTAATCTAATTTCTTGAGTTTCTGAGAAACTATCATTAAAAAATATACCTTTCAGAATGATGTTGCTTACAAAGGTAGATAAATTTGACTTTGGTTTAGAGTAACCGATTATTCATATTCTTTTGTCATTAAATGATGTTTTGCTTAAATATTTGTCCACATAAAAATATATTATTTAATGTCAATATACGAAATCAGTAGGAAAATCACTGCTTTGATTTCTAGTATCAAAGTAAAACCTTTAACCCAATGGAACACCTGAGTACCTATTATATGCAAGGTTCTATGTAAATACCAGGGAGGAAATATGTTTACTGATCATTTATGATGATAACCCTTAGAACACCCATTAGAATACTAAGTTCATGGCTTTGAACTTTTAACTTTCAGTTGTGTTTTTCTTTTACCGGGTGACTAAAGCTTCATATTCAGTTATATACCCTCTCAGATAAGGTTGTCATGTAGATCAATGGAGCAGAACCCCCCCACCCCCCCACCCCACCCCACCCCGCCTATACAGGATCATCACAAGAACAACAAATCAATTGTTTAGGATCAAAAGTGCCAATAGATGCTAGACATATATTGACCTAAGTTATATAGTAGCAAATCATTTGACTAAATTCTTACTGGCATTTCATGTGTTATACATGGCTTTAAAGGAAAAGGTTAGATATTAACAATGGGACTTCAGTTTAGTTCAGCTGCTCAGTCATGTCCAACTCTTTGTGACCCCATGAACTACAGCACTCCAGGCTTCCCTGTCCATCTCCAACACCCGGAGTTTGCTCAAACTCATGTCCATAAAGTCGGTGATGCCATCCAACCATATCATCCTCTGTCATCCCCTTCTCCTCCTGCCTTCAATCTTTCCCAGCATCAGGGTCTTTTCCAATGAGTCAGTTCTTCACATCAGGTGGCCAAAGTATTGGAGTTTCAGCTTCAGCATCAGTCCTTCCAATGAATATTCAGGACTGATTTCCTTTAGGATGGACTGATTGGATCTCCTTGCTGTCCAAGGGACTCCCAAGTGTCTTCTTCAACACCGCAGTTGGAAAGTATCAATTCTTTGGTGCTCAGCTTTCTTTATAGCCCAACTCTCACATCCATACATGACTACTAGAAAAACCACAACTTTGACTAGATGGATCTTTGTTGGCAAAGTAATGTCTCTGCTCTTTAATATGCTGTCTAGGTTGGCCATAGCTTTTCTTCCAAGGAGCAAGTGCCTTTTAATTTCATAACTACAGTCATCATCTGCAGTGATTTTGGAGCCCAAGAAAATAAAGTCTGTCACTGTTTCCATTGTTTCTCCATCTACACCATGAAGTGATGGGACCAGATGCCATGATCTTCGTTTTTTGAATGTTGAGTTTTAAACCAGCTTTTTCACTCTCCTCTTTCACTTTCCTCAAAAGGCTCTTTAGTTCTTCTTTGCTTTCTACCATAAGTGTGATGTCAACTGTGTATCTGAGATTATTGATATTTCTTTTGGCAATCTTGATTCTAGCCTGTGTTTCATCCAGCCTGGCATTTTGCGTGATCTACTCTGCATGCAATTTAAATAAGCAGGGTGACAATACACAGCCTTGACGTACTCCTTTCCAAATTTTGAACTACTCTCTTGTTCCATGTCCAGTTTTAACTGTTGCTTCTTGACCTGCATATAGATTTTTCGGAAGGCAGGTAAGGTGGCAGGTATTTCCATCTCTTTAAGAATTTTCCACAGTTTGTTGTGATAGACAAGTCAAAGGCTTTGGCATAATCAATAAAATAGAACTTTAGTAGTACATTTAAGAGTAGCTTGGGAAGAAATAAAGAGTCCAAAAAAATTGAAATGTTCAAGAAAACTTTAACAGAACTAAGACAGCTTTATGTATGACTGAAAAAGCTATAACCAATAGAATCCCAATTAAATGTAACCTACTGCTTATATTGTATTTGTTTTTTTTAGTAACCAAGTTGTATTTGGCTGTTTTGCAACCCAATGGTTTGTAGCCTATCAGGCTCCTCTGTCCACAGGATTTCCCAGGCAAGAATATTGGAGTGGTTTGCCATTTCCTTCTCCAGGGGATCTTCCTCACCCAGGGATCAAACCTGAATACCCTGTATTAGGAGCTGGATTCTTTGCCACTGAGCCACCAGGGAAATTCTTATATTAGATAATTTCAAAACAAGTTTGGCATTAAGTATATTGTTTCATTTGAATAAAATTAGTCTGATCAAAGGTCACATGAGTGGTATGTAAGCACAAAGTGAATGATAATAGAGTGATAAAGCAAATAATTATAGCTGATATGCAATATTTCATTAAGTAAACTATGAGGCTGATTACTGGAATATGGAACAGATTACAAGCCAATAGAATAGAAGCAGACAACTACATTATCAAGTGTGCTATTCTAATAAAAAATTTAAAACAAAACCAAAAAACCTTGTGGACAAATGCTCTGTGATTAAGGCTTGAAATCACCCTGATTACCATAACACAAACTCTTGACAGGCTAAAATTAAAAAGACTGGCATCACCAATGTTGGTGAGGAAGTGATGCCACTCTAAACCTCATATAGGGTTGCTTGGGATGTAAATCGGTACAACTACTTTGAAAAAATTACAATTTGCTTACTGTATAAGAAAATCAAATAAAAACAAAATGGAAAAAACTACCTATTTTATGAATAGAAATTGTACTCCTAGATATATTTATTCAAGGTGTATGAGAACATTTATTCACAGAAAGACTTGAATAAGAATATATGTAGTGATCAATTAATTATCATCAAAAATGGAAAAATGGAAATTGGGCAGAAGCCCATTAATAGAACAATGGAAAACTAAATTAGACCTATTCAGATAATGGAATATTGCTCAGAAATAAAAAGAAACATATTATTGATGCATGCAGTAACTTCAAAGAAACTCAAAGGCATTAAGCTGAGTTTAAGAGTTATAGAAAAAGAGTGTTAGATGATTACCTTTATGAAAAATTCAGATATACATACATTTTGGGTACGGTGAGTGTGGGGCAGGGATTGATTAGAGAAAAAAAAAAGAAAATCTTTTGGAATGATAGTTATATTCAATAACTTGATAGGACTTTGAGATATAGGGATAAATGCATTGATCAAAACTCAGCAAATGAGCAATAAACATAAAATTTATGTTCAAATATGAATAATTTTTGAGCTCAAGATAATGATGTGCATGCTAAGGTACTTAAGTGAAATACATTGATATTCTTAATTTACTTTCATGTATATTAAGTCTGATTCAGTCAGTTCAGTTCAGTTCAGTTCAGTTGTTCAGTCGTGTCTGACTCTTTGCAATCCCATGAACCACAGCACCCCAGACTTCCCTATGCATCACCAACACCCGGAGTTCACCTAAACCCATGTTCATTGACTCAGTGATATCCATCCATCTCATCCTCTGTAGTCCCCTTCTCCTCCTGCCCTCAATCTTTCCCAGCATCAGGGTCTTTTTCCAATGAGTGAGCACTTCACATCAGGTGGCCCAAGTATTGGAGTTTTAGCTTCAACATCAGTCCTTCCAGTGAAGACCCAGGACTGATCTCCATTAGGATGGACTGGTTGGATCTCCTTGCAGTCCAAGGAACTCTCAAGAGTCTTCTCCAACACCACAGTTCAAAAGCATCAATTCTTCTGCACTCAGCTGTCTTTATAGTCCAACTCTCACATCCATACATGACTACTGGAAAAACCAAAGCGTTGACTAGACGGGCCTTTGTTGGCAAAGTAATGTCTCTGCTTTTGAATATGCTCTCTAGGTTGGTCACAACTTTCCTTCCAAGGAGCGTCTATTAATTTCATGGCTGCAATCACCATCTGCAGTGATTTTGGAGCCCAGAAAAATAAAGTCAGCCACTGTTTCCACTGTTTCTCCATCTATTTTCCATGAAGTGATGGGACTGGATGCCATGATCTTCGTTTTCTGAATGTTGAGCTTTAAGCCAACTTTTTCACTCTCCACTTTCATTTTCATCAAGAGGCTCTTTAGTTCTTCTTTACTTTCTGCCATAAGGGTGGCATTATCTTCATATCTGAAGTTATTGATATTTCTCCTGGCAATATTGATTCTAGCTTGTGTTTCCTCCAGCCCAGCATTTCTCATGATGTATTTTGCATATAAATTAAATAAGCAGGGTGACAATATACAGACTTGATGTACTCCTTTTCCTATTTGGAACCAGTCTCTTGTTCCATGTCCAGTTCTAACTGTTGCTTCCTTACCTGTATACAGGTTTCTCAAGAGGCAGGTCAGGTGGTCTGGTATTCCCATCCCTTTCAGAATTTTCCACAGTTTATTGTGATCCATACAGTCAAAGGCTTTGGCATAGTCAATAAAGCAGAAATAGATGTTTTTCTGGAACTCTCTTGCTTTTTTGATGATCCAGCAGATGTTGGCAATTTGATCTCTGGTTCCTCTGCCTTTTCTAAAACCAGCTTGAACATCAGGAAGTTCATGGTTCACATATTGCTGAAGCCTGGCTTGGAGAATTTTGAGCATTACTTTACTAGCGTGTGAGATGTTGCAATCATGTGGTAGTTTGAGCATTTTTTAGCATTACCTTTCTTTGGGATTGGAATGAAAACTGACCTTTTCCAGTCCTGTGGCCACTGCTGAGTTTTCCAAATTTTCTGACATATTGAATGCAGCACTTTCACAGCATCATCTTTTAGAATTTGAAATAGCTCAACTGGAATTCCATCATCTCCACTAGCTTTGTTCGTAGTGATGCTTCCTAAGGCCCACCTGACTTCACATTCCAGGATGTCTGGCTCTAGGTGAGTGTAACACCTTCATGATTATCTGTGTTGTGAAAATCTTTTTCATGCATGCATGAGTGCACGGCACACTAGTGCAGCAGCTGTGATGGCACACAAGCGCAGCCTAGAGGAGCTACCCCCCGTCCAAGGTCAGGGGCAGCGGCCGAGAGGAGTTACCCCACGTCCAAGGTCAGGGGCAGCGGCCGAGAGGAGTTACCCCACGCCCAAGGTAAGGAGTGGTGGCTGAGCTTTGCTGGAGCGGCTGTGAAGATATACCCCACGTGCAAGGTAAGAGAAACCCAAGTAAGACAGTAGGCGCTGAGAGAGGGCATCAGAGGGCTGACAGACTGAAACCACAATCACAGACAACTAGCCAGTCTGATCACATGGACTACAGCCTTGTCTAAGTCAATGAAACTAAGCCATAAGTCTGATTAGTTAATGGATATAGGATGGAAGGTATCTACTTAAGTTGGTAGGTATATGATAGAACATGTATAATGAAATGTTAATAATGGAATCTAGATAGTGGACATGCAGAAATTTACCAGGAAATTATCTCAAATCTGCAATTTTGAATATTTATTGGAAGGACTGATGCTAAAGCTGAAGCTCCAATACTTTGGCCGCCCGATGGGAAGAACCTACTCATTGGAAAAGACCTTGATGCTGGGAAAGACAGAAGGCAGGAGAAGAAGGAGGTGACAGAAGATGAGATGTTTGGATGACATCACTGACTTGATGGACATGAGTTTGAGCAAACTCTGGGAGATAATGAAGAACATTGAAGCCTGGTGTGCTGTAGTCCATGGGATGCAAAAAGTCAGATAGGATTTAGTGACTGAACAACAACAAATACCTTTTTCTTAATAAAATGTTTAATAATACCTTCTTTGAGCTCCCAAACTTCTATGAGCAAGTAGAACAGTGATGAGAAATCCACACAGCCTCTAAAGGAAGGTCAAATTTTTTCACAACACTTTTTCAAGAAGTATTAGAAGAAAACACTTCACAGACAATGGAGGCTCTGGTCGAGGAGAAAAATAATTAAAAATACTTCCCCCCACAATCTTAAAACTTGAATCTTACTCCCCACTTCTACGGGCTGTACACTCACATAGTAATTTTTTCTTGAGATTGCAGATGTCCTTAAGGCCAGTGACTTCAGGGTATCCTTTATTTCTTCACACTTTAAATAGGGCTATTTATTGCAGTTTATTTTTCCCTTATTCTATCTTTGTATACTGACTATTAAGTTAATGGATCTCTGGATCAAGAGAAGCCACATACAAATATAATGTAAAGACTGATGTTTATCACATAGACATCTTAGATTTTGAGTTTAATACCAAGAATGTATTCTAATTTTGCATTAAATTCCATAGGGAGAGTCAAATATGTTCTGGGTGGAAAGAAGAGTTCAACAAATGTGGGCGTGCTCAGTAGCTCAATCGTGTCCGACTCTTCGAGAACCTGTGGACTCCTCTGTCCATGGAATTTTCTAGGCAAAAAATACTAAAGTGTGTTGCCATTTCCTACTCCAGGGGATCTTCCTGACCCAGGGATCAAACCTGTGTCTCTTTTGGCAGGGTAGATTCTTTATCACTTAAGCTACCTGAGAAACCCCCAATATGATGTGTATTTATATGTAATTTATTGCTAAACTATGCTGGTTAAGTAAAGAAGCTCATTTTTCTTTAAGAACATTGTGTGTAAGTATATGGATATGTGTATGTACAATAACATCTACACATAGATGTGCCCGAGAAGTTCCAGATGCTGAGTCACCAATGCAAAAGTTGGAGGGGTTAAGAGTGGAGCAAAAGCAAATGAGGATTGGTAAGTCTCAACAAAACAGTTGCAAAATGAGATCTCCCTGTCTCTTATCCCACTAAGGTGAAGCTTGAAGTTCACATCCAGCTGAAGTCAAATGGGGACCTTCATAACTAAAGAGCAAAAAGCAAAGCAAAGCAGATGATGTTTGTATAATGACACTGAGTATACTGCCTTGCTAGAAAAAGTAATGCTAGCTTAGTTACACGTACTTCAGAAAAGGCTTCCCTTTTTTAGAATTAGATTTCTCTAACCTAACGACAATGCCCTCACCTTCTTTGGAAGCCGCATTTGACAAAACCTGACTTTGCACGTCAGAGCTGTCGGCCATCTCCAGATTTAAGAGAAAGGAAAAAGTGGAAAACAGTTCAACATATTCAGCAGTAGAGGATAACCATATTAAGTAAATCATCCTACATATAGGCAAAGTATGAAAACTTTTAAGATGAAGAATATGAACATGGTCCATATTTTAACCAATGGCAAATATATATCAAAAGAAATGTTTATAATGTCTCAATGAACACATGTAACAATATCCTAATTAAAGGATTTCTTTACATAAACAGCCAAATGTTTATCAAGAGATGGTTGGTTAACTGTGGTGTGTTCTATTGGTAAAATATTTTACCATTGGCTAAAATATTAAGAATTATGATTATGAAATATGAATATAGACATGAATGTGAACTATAAGTGAAAAGTTGTAATGATTTCATTACAACAAATGTCAAACTATAGAGAAATCTAAGTCATTTTATTGAGATATCAGTTGGGAAAACATTTTACCTTTAAAAGCTATAAGAAACTATTCATAAGGTAAAATAAACACTAATTTACAAAAGTACTAATTTTGTTTCCATGTTTATTTGGGGCATATTATATTTAACTTTCTTTTTCATTTCAAAATAACATTAAGCAATATAGTTTATCATAAAATTAATCCATATCATAAAATTTACCTAAATATACAAATCAGTAATTTTTAGTAATTTCACAAATTTGTACAATCATCCCCATAATATAGCTTTAGAGAATTTCATCATACATAACCCTTCTGTCCATCTTCTGTTAATTTCCATCTCCACCCCTAGCCTCAGACATGGGCCAATCTACTTTCTGACTCCAAAAATCTGCTATTTTTGGACATTTCATGTAAGTGGAACCATATAATCTGTGTCTTTAATATTTGGTCTTTGAAATAATATCTTGCTTTAAACACACACATTTGAATTTCTTAAGGTATTTAACTTAAATCTCAAAAACTTCTATGTATTCATAGAAGCATAAAATGATGTTGAGTCATAGTGAATGTTCATTTAAGACTGTGAAGATAAATTTCAAATCATATTTTTGATATTTCAATTTAAATGTGCAATACTGCTATTTTTTGTAAATGAAACAGAGACAGCTTTATTCTTTATGATTTGCCATTCTTCATGTGTGCATGGCGGTATGAATGGTGTGAGTATGTGTGCTATGGTCATGAATTTAATTATATCTTCTTCAGCTCTCCTGGAAATTTAATTCATAGGTAAAAACCAAAGCCCAAATTTAAATAGCTCATTTTAATACTATGCTTATATAAAATAATTGTTACATCCAATATAGTATATAGTATGGTATAGTATGGATTAGTATGGGGTGATGTGGCATAATACAGTGCAGCATGTATAATATAGTACAATACAATATTATATTATATTACTATAGTATATTATAGTAATATAATAGAATATTAAAGCATTACTTTGCCAACAAAAGTCCATCTAGTCAAGGCTATGGTTTTTCCAGTAGTCATGTATGGATGTGAGAGTTGGACTGTGAAGAAAGCTGAGCGCCAAAGAATTGATGCTTTTGAACTGTGGTGTTGGAGAAGACTCTTGAGAGTCCCTTGGACTGCAAAGAGATCCAACCAGTCCATTCTAAAGGAGATCAGTCCTGGGTGTTCTTTGGAAGGAATGATGCTAAAGCTGAAACTCCAGTACTTTGGCCACCTCATGCGAAGAGTTGACTCATTGGAAAAGAGTCTGATGCTGGGAGGGATTGGGGGCAAGAGGAGAAGGGGATGACAGAGGATGAGATGGCTGGATGGCACCACTGACTCAATGGACGTGAGTTTGAGTGAACTCCAGGAGTTGGTGATGGACAGGGAGGCCTGGTGTGCTGCAATTCATGGGGTTGTAAAGAGTCAGACACAAATGAGTGACTGAACTGAACTGAATACAGCATGCTCAGTTGCTCAGTTCTGTCTGACTCTTTGCGATCCCATGGATTCTAGAATGCCAGGCTCCTCTGTCCATGGAATTTTCCAGGCAGGAATACTGGAGTGGATTGCCATTTCCTACATCAAGAGATTTTCCCCAACTAGGGATCAAGCCTGCATCTCCTGCATCTCCTGCATTGGCAGGAGTTGGATGCTTTACCACTGTGCCACCTGAGAAGCCCAGTAGTATAGCATAGATGTCTCCTATAGCCAAAGCAATATGCTACAGCAAGTACCCTTTCCCATGGGGTTTTCAACTATAATCTAGGATAGCATTCAGTATTTATTTAGGACATATAGCAGGGTCAATGCAAGACCTTGCCACAGTCCAGCCTACTTCAGTCAAGTGGTTAGGCAAAATTCAGTCACAGAACTTGGAATTCTGAAGGGTTTCTCCCTGGAAAAGCTAATACTACATATCTAGATACACTTGACTCACAACAGAGGGAGTATACTACAGATGTACCACAGACATGCTCAACTGCAATGCCATTTTATGATAATATTCTTCATCTTGTTATATAGCTTCAAAATGAATATCTTCAAGTTATTTAAAAATCCAATACTCAAGAAAATGTTGTGTGATTCATTCTTAGTCTATAGTCAATAGATCAGTGAGTCCTTAGCATGATTTCTACCATTTGTGTCATGGCAAAGAATACAACTCTTTATTTGAGGTGATGTGTACTTATCCTTCAAGTCTCAGGTCAAATGCAAGTCAACTGATATCTACCCTGCATCCCCTGGGCAGATTAAGTTGCTAATCTCTAATCAAGGATTATCTATTATTTTAAATGTGTTAGTCAACCTCACTAATAACTGTCAATGACCTCAGAAAGAGGGCTTTGTTTCCTCATCTTTATAGTTCAGCGTGCCTAACACAAAGCACTTAGTAGGTACTGAAAAACAAATGATTGATGCATAGGTGACAATCTGCCTCAGATAGCAGCAAAAGCATACACCTTTCTGAAAAAAAAAAAAAAAAAAAAAAAGCAGCATTTCAGCGAGAACAATGATTATACAATCCCTCAAAGAGACGGTGATTTCAATAGGATTTATAGTAGTATCATATTATACTCAAGATAACTCTGTAAGAAATCTTTCCCAAAGCTTCTAGCCACAGAGGCATTTGATTGTTTCTTACATCAGACATGTTCTTCTTTTGAAATGAATATACCATTTGTTCCAGCTGAAGATACTACACTCTTGTTTCTACACACCCACTTTCTGCTTTTAACAAAGACTGAACAGAATATATTTTCCCGAAGGACCAACTTCTCCTGTTTGAAGTGTTGTCTTACACGGATGCATTTACACTTATCTAGAGATGCACTTACACTAACCTAGAAATTATTTCTAAACTTTTTTGTGTGTGCTTTTTCTCAGTATCTTTCTTTACAATTTATTCAGAGTTCTTTTATATCATTCCATTTGATCCAAATACAATAATATTTTGTATATCAAATGAATCCATTATATTTTATTTCTAACTTCTACCTGGTTCAAGTGAGATGATATTTTTTACTAAACTGTGCCCACAAAATTGTATCATACTTATGATTTGCCTGAATATACCTTCAGTGTAATAATGTATCTCTTTACACAATATAGTATAACAATTTTGTATATTACAGTTGTATTATGTATAATTCTTCCTATTAACTTTCTTCCTATTTAATTCTGTTTGAGTTTGCCACCATCTTTCACTATCATATAGTTTGATTTTTGCACTCTCATTTTCTCTTCATTTCTGAGAAGATGTCAATTAGGGTCCTTTCTACCAAAGAAACTTTCTTGTTTGGCCAGGTTTGTTACTTAAATATGTTTTGCTCCCTTGTGTGTCTGTTAGTCGCTTAGTTGTGTCCAGCTCTTTGTGACTCCATGAACTGTAGCCTGGCCGTCCATGGAATTCTCCAGGGAAGACTACTGGAGTGGGTTGCCATTTCCTTCTCCAGGGGATCGTCCCAACCCAGGAATTAAACCCAGGTCTCCTGCACCACAGGCAGATTCTTTACCATCTGAGCCACCTTGGCCTCCTTTGAATTGTTCCCCTCCCTTTCTGATCTCATTTCCTCCTGCCACTGATGGTTATCTAATTTATCTCTTTTCTTCTACTCATTCACCCAAACTTAATCTCATAACATCCTTCAACAAACATAACAATTTGAAAAAAAAAAAAAATTCTATCAGAATCAGCATTACTATCACAAATCTGATATATTCTTTTCTCTGTATTTCCATATAGACCTTTCAGTTTTTCCTTATACAGTTTCCTTATATTGTAATTGGTGGTGGTGGTGGTTTAGTCACCAAGTCATGTCTGACCCTTGCAACCTCGTGAACTGTAGCCTGCCAGGCTCCTCTGTCCATGGGTTTCTCCAGGCAAGAATACTGGATTGGGTTGCCATTTCCTTCTCCAGGGTTATATCATTTTCAGTAATACATAAAAGAAATATTTTCTTGTATACCATGAAATTCGTTTGCTATAACATGTTCTTAAGCAAAGAATAATATTTAATATTTGGATTTATGTAGAAGAAAACAGAGGAGCTATAGGATCTTAGGTTGGACAAGGATGGAATTGACAAGTAGCAATACAATAGGAAATCTATCAAGGACTGTAAAATGAAATATATTTTATAAGTGATAGTCATTTCCATGATATCATTATTGCAACAGATATGGGAATGATTTTGTGAATGTTATTGAATGTTTTTGATTGTTCTTGTTTGAGAAAAGAAAAGGGAAAAATTTCCTTAGAAATCTTTGCAGCAAAATTATAATAAGAATTATTTTAACCCTGGAAGAAATCTCAGAGAGCGTCAAGCTCTAGTTATTTAAAATTAACTCACTCACCAATATAGTGACATTATCTTTGTCAACTTTAATATAAAGGTATAAGAACTACTAAACTCATCAGATACCCAACATCTGTTTTGAAAAATAATTTCAAGAGAAAGTTTATGAAAATTTTGTCATTTTTATATCAGTGCCAAAATACATATATTCAGAATTTCTCTCAAATTAATGTAATAATGTCTTCAAATGTTTTATGTTACTAAACTTGTACTTTTTCTTTTGATGCAAGCTACTAGACTCCTTCATAATGAATATTTATTAATTTTCTACTGCTGGCCTATAATTGGAAAACATAGTGTTATAATATATATCTGTAAATAAAAAGCTTAAAACAATGGGTTGTTTGCTATGAAATAAAATAAATGTGTTCTAACTTAATTTATTCAAATCTGTCTTGGGTTTATGTTATTGGGATGAAATTAAGTTACATTTAGTATTGTGATATGTTAAATACTGGGATAGGTGTTTTCATATTACTTCTTACTTAATCTTCCTAATAATTTTATGAACCAATATCATCTCAACCATGTATTACGAAAACAGAAGTTCTGAGAGTTAGATTATCCATATATACTTAGTTATAGTAAGAAGTGGACAACCAGAGTCAATGTCAATAGTCATACTCCAAAGCCACATTCTTTTCTCACTCCATTGTCATTAATGTTTCTGTATCCTTATATAGATATTATGATGTTTTTAAAATATTTCCAGTTATCTTTCTGTGTACTATTATAAGTAAATAAGCAATTAATCAAAAGTGAAAATGAAGTCGCTCAGTCGTGTCCTACTCTTTTTGACCCCATGGATTATAGCCTACCATGGTCCTCCATCCATGGGATTTTCCAGGCAAGAGTACTGGAGTGGGTTGCCATTTCCTTCTCCCAAGGATCTTCCTGACCCAGAGATCAAACCCGGGTCTCCTGCATTGTAGGCAGACGCTTTACCATCTGAGCCACCAGGGAAACAAAGCTGTAGTTAAATTTCCCAGAGTATACCTTTTGATTTTCTGTAAGTTCTGAAGTATTCTCTCCTTAAAGTGAACTCTCTTGATAGTTTCCCACTCCCCCCACATTTATACAGAAAAAGCAATACTGCCACATAATTTACTGTGTTGTTCTCAGGATCAAAGAAATTAATAAATGTTGGAGTATCATTCAAGTATTCCTTTCTCTTCCCTAGCTGCTCTGGACAAATTCATAAAATAGGCAAAAAATTGAGCACTAAAACATAGATATCTTTTTTATAACTGGATTTTTTATAACTTTTTTATAACTGGATTTGGATTTTATAACTGGATTTTGAAGGCCAAAGCTTGAACTTGAAATCAACAAATGTACCCACTCCAAATTTGATGTTAACTCCAACTAATGAATTGATTAAAGCTGGTAATGGAGTAAAATGTGTGCACATAGAGAATTGCAGTCTGCCACACAGACAAAAAACAAAGAGTTGGATGAGAAGACATGTATTCTTTGGTCAGTAACGAGAAAGTGTGGTCTGAGCTCCTACGCAGTCTCCCAGTCATTTATAGAACAGAAGAGAAATCACACTGACCCTTTTGGAACCAAATCAGATGTAACCAGACGTCCAAGCCAGGCATTATGGTAGAGATTGCTAATTCTCAGTATCATCCCCCTCTTATACAATAATACATACAAATATAGATATGGCTGAGAAAATGACTAGCAAGTGTCTTTTAATTTCATGGCTGCAGTCACCATCTGCAGTGACTTGGGAGCCCCCAAAAATAAAGAGAGTCACTGACTCCACTCTTTCCTCATCTGTTTGCCATGGAAAGTCCTCTATCACCAAGAAGCTCGTGTAGAGTACCTCTGTCTGTAGTCAGAGTTGGAGGTCAGATATTAACCAGTGATAATATGTTAGTATGTGAAATGGGTTAAGTCCCTCAGTGTCCCAAAAAGTACATGCTGCATGATGTTGCTTCAGGCATGTCTGACTCTGTAAAACCCTATGCCTGCCAGGTTCCTCTGTCCATGGGATTCTACAGGCTAACACCCAAAAGAGATATACTTTTCATTATAGGGGACTGGAATGCAAAAGTAAGAAGTCAAGAAACACTTGGAATAACAGGCAAATTTGGCCTTGGAATACGGAATGAAGCAGGACAAAGGCTAATAGAGTTTTGCCAAGAGAATGCACTGGTCATAGCAAACACCCACTTCCAACAACACAAGAGAAGACTCTCCACATGGATATCATCAGATGGTCAACACTGAAATCAGACTGATTATATTCTTTGCAGCCAAAGATGGAGAAACTCTATATAGTCAGCAAAAACAAGACTGGGAGCTGACTGTGGCTCAGATCATGAACTCCTTATTGTCAAATTCAGACTTAAATTGAAGAAAGTAGGGAAAACCACTAGACAATTCAGGTATGACCTAAATCAAATCCCTTATGATTATACAGTGGAAGTGAGAAATAGATTTAAGGACCTAGATCTGATAGATAGAGTGCCTGATGAATTATGGACTAGGTTCTTGACATTGTACAGGAGAAAGGGATCAAGACCATCCCCAAGACAAAGAAATGCAAAAAAGCAAAATGGCTGTCTGGGGAGGCCTTACAAATAGTTGTGAAAAGAAGAGAAGTGAAAAGCAAAGGAGAAAAGGAAAGATATAAGCATCTGAATGCAGAGTTCCAAAGAATAGCAAAGAGAGATAAGAAAGTCTTCCTCAGCAATCAATGCAAAGAAATAGAGGAAAACAACAGAATGGGAAAAACTAGAAATCTCTTCAAGACTATTAGAGATACCAGGGAACATTTCATGCAAAGATGGGCTCGATAAAGAACAGAAATGGTATGGACCTAACAGAAGCAGAAGATATTAAGAAGAGATGGTAAGAATACACAGAAGAATGGTACAAACAAAATCTTCACAACCAAGATAATCACAATGGTGTGATCACTCGCCTAGAGCCCGATATCCTGGAATGTGAAGTCAAGTGGGCCTTAGGAAGCATCACTACAAACAAAGCTACTGGAGGTGATGGAATTCCAGTTGAGCTATTTCAAATCTGGAAAGATGATGCTGTGAAAGTGCTGCACTCAATATGTCAGCACATTTGGAAAACTCAGCAGTGGGCACAGGACTGGAAAAGGTCCGTTTTCATTCCAATCCCAAAGAAAGGCAATGCCAAAGAATGCTCAAACTATTGCACAATTGCACTCATCTCATATGCTAGTAAAGTAATGCTCAAAATTCTCCAAGCCAGGCTTCAGCAATACGTGAACCCTGAACTTTCAGATGTTCAAGGTGGTTTTAGAAAAGGTAGAGGAACCAGAGATCAAATTGCCAACATCCGCTGGATCATGGAAAAAGCAAGAGAGTTCCAGAAAAACATCTATTTCTGCTTTATTGACTATGCCAAAGCCTTTGACTGTGTGGATCACAATAAACTGTGGAAAATTCTGAAAGGGTTGGGAATACCAGACGACCTGACCTGCCTCTTGAGAAACCTATATGCAGGTCAGGAAGCAACAGTTAGAACTGGACATGGAACAACAGACTGGTTCCAAATAGGAAAAGGAGTACATCAACGTTGTATATTGTCTCCCTGCTTATTTAACTTAGATGCAGAGTACATGATGAGAAACGCTGGGCTGGAAGAAGCACAAGTTGGAATCAAGATTGCTGGGAGAAATATCAATAACCTCAGATATGCAGATGACACCACCCTTATGGCAGAAAAGTGAAGAGGAACTAAAAAGCCTCATGATCAAAGTGAAAGAGGAGAGTGAAAAAGTTGGCTTAAAGCTCAACATTCAGAGAACTAAGATCATGGCATCTGGTCCCATCACTTCATGGGAAATAGATGGGGAAACAGTGGAAACAGTGTCAGACTTTATTTTTTTGGGCTCTAAAATCACTGCAGATGGTGATTGCAGCCATGAAATTAAAAGACGCTTACTCCTTGAAAGGAAAATTATGACCAACCTAGATAGCATATTCAAAAGCAGAGACATTACTTTGCCAACAAAGGTCCGTCTAGTCAAGGCTATGGTTTTTCCAGTAGTCATATATGGATGTGAGACTTGAACTGTGAAGAAAGTTGAGCACTGAAGAATTGATACTTTTGAACTGTGGTGTTGGAGAAGACTCTTGAGAGTCCCTTGGACTGCAAGGAGATCCAACCAGTCCATTCTAAAGGAGATCAGTCCTGAGTGTTCTTTGGAAGGACTGATGCTAAAGCTGAAACTCCAGTACTTTGGCCACCTCATGCTAAGAGTTGACTCATTGGAAAAGACTCTGATGCTGGGAGGGATTGGGGGCAGGAGGAAAGGGGGACGACAGAGGATGAGATGGCTGGATGGCATCACTGACTCGATGGACATGAATTTGAGTGAACTCCAGGAGTTGGTGATGAACAGGGAGTTCTTGCATGCTGCAATTCATGGGGTTGCAAAGAGCTGGACACGACTGAGCGACTGAACTGAACTGAAATGATGGGACCATATGCCATGATCTGATTTTTCTGAATTTTGAGATTTAAACAAGCTTTTCCACTCTTTCACTTTCATCAAGAGGCTCTTTAGTTATTCTATGCTTTCTACCATAAAAATTGTGTCATCTGCATAATTAAGTTATTATTTCTCTTGGCAATATTGATTCCAGCTTGTGCTTCATCCAGCACAGTGTTTCTCGTGATGTGCTTTTTTTTTTTTTTTTTACTTTCTTTTTCTTTTTTTCTTTTTTCTTTTTATTTTATTTTAAACTTTACATAATTGTATTAGTTTTGCCAAATATATAAGTTAAATAAGCAGGTTGACAATATACAGCCTTGACGTACCCCTTTTGGAATCAGTCTGTTCCATTTCTGGTTCTAAGTGTTGCTTTTTGATCTGCATACAGATATCTCAGGAAGCAGGTAAGATGGTCTGGTATTCCCATCTCTTTAAAAATTTTCCATAGTTTGTTGTGATACACACAAAAGCTTTGGCATAGTTAATAGAGCAGAAGTAGATGTTTCTCTGGAACTCTTGCTTTTTCGGTGATCCAGCAGATGTTGGCAATTTGATCTCTGGAAATAATAGCAGCCTTATTTACTAATATAGATGTATATATAAGGGCAATGAATACTGCTCCAACATTTCAGTCAGTTAAGTTACCTGTTCTTCCATGAATAAGAGCTTTCTCCAGAGGAAAAATGCTCTATTATTTAGCTTGAATTTTACCTTTAAGTAACAGAAATTTTAACAAGTTGATAGCAATTAAGAAGGCTAAGAAATCTTATCAATGTTTCTCGTACAAGTTCTGAAGCAATAGATAGAAATAAAGACTCAGGCAAAAAGTTAAAATATATATATATATATAGTAAGGTTTTTTGTTGTTTGTTTGTTTATTTTTTATTTTTTCCTATTCCTGAACATTTGACTTAGATTGGTGCAGGGACAGGTGGCCTGTAAAACCACAGATTTCCTCAGAGTAAAATCATATTTCCTCTGGGAAACTGTTTCCATTAGAAAACTATGATGGTGTGGCTGGACACATGTCCAGATCTTTATACAAATACATCAAACATGTATTACTCCTTCTCTATAAACCAAAATACTAAGAAATTGGAGGAGGCCAGAAGCATCATACTCACAGATACCTCTACATTGATCTGGAAACATTGAGTATAAAGAATAATCAGCTTCTCTCCCTGTATTCCAAAACTCTTTCTCTGTTAATTTATCTCCCTAAAACATGAAGCCTATAATCAAATAGAAATATCTTTGTTGTATACTTGGGTAGTTGATGAGTTTTCTTTAGATTTTTGGTAAGCCTTTCCATCCATGCAAACTACTGCTACATAATACACTCCTCAAAGAGTATTGATGGACAAGATGGATTGTATCTCTACAAGGCAGAAAAATATCAAAACAGTGTTTATTAAATCAGTTCCATAAACACTTTATTCAAGTCTGAAAATGTTATGTCCAGTTTTATTTCTTCTTTCAATTTATGTGTATGTGTGTTCTCAGTCATGTTTAACTCTTTGTGACACCATATACTGAGCCCGCCAAACTCCTCTGTCCATTGGATTTTACCGCAAGAATACTGGAGCAGGTTGCCATTTCCTCCTGCAAGGGATCTTTCCAACCTAGGGATCGAACCTGCATCTCTGGTGTTTCCTACACTGGCAGGCAGATTCTTCACCTCTGAGCTACCTGGAAAGCTGTCTCTCAGATTATATCCACCTTTTTCTTTCTTCAAACATATTGCATCAGTGGATTAGCAAAGTCAGCAAGAAAACAATCTGATTTTAAACAGTAACTGCAGGTTTCAGACAGTATTGATTTAGCTAAAGTGGAATTATGTTTCCCAGAATTCCTTCTCCACTGTGATTCCAAATCAGAATTGTCCAAAAGAGACTCATGTTGGAGAATGGAAGTAAAGCATCACTCATCTTCTCTTGAGGTCCTAGGGATTGGAAGCAAAGAGACAGAGGCAGATGTAGCCAGAGGGTTGATGCCTGCCCTTAATCTACTGCAAGCTCAGAGGAATATGCTGCAGTACTGTCAGATTGATGCCAGTCTCCATTCCCCTGTCTTATCCCTAACCCTTCTTCCCAGTGACCAGTTACCGCAGGCCCACCAGCAGACACAGACAGCAGTCTTCATTGACCCAATCACCCATTCCCTTGGTGATCCGACTCTAGCAAGTGACTATGCCTAGTTTCCCAGATTTCTCTGGAAGCTCCTAGTTTTCCACATGTTTCAGAGTTTCATAAGAGGTGGTTGGTGACTTTTCTCTGATAATGTCACTCTCCATTTTTACCACAGTTTCACTCTTCTTCTCTGAATTGTGTAATTCTAATTACTATAATAAATCAATGATTCCTTAGTTCTCATAGTGTTTCTGCTTCTCTGATCAAATGCTTCATGATCCAGCAACTGTCGACAAATCCCAAATTGAATATGAATTCCTTACCATTACTGAATTCTGAAGCAGAAATTCAGTTGAGACTAAATTTCCTTGGAGTTCAATGTCAAAAGCATAAACACCTAAGGAGTTAATGCCCTAAATCAAATTGTATTACCTTTGTAAGTGAAGGTCAAGGAAATTAAAGGCCAGTATTCAAACTCTCCAATTACTTGTTCTTATTCTCAACCATGAATGTCTTGAATAACTAGAGAGAATCAGGCTTCTTTGAGCAAATGCAAGCTTGGACTCTTTTCTTGGAGTAGCTGGGGTATATCCGGCTTCCCAGATATTCGATAGTTAATGCCAACCTTCTCTTAAGTATTGCTAAAATGGAGTACAAATGAGAACACAGATCAAGTTCAAATGAATGTGTATCATTGTCAATTAGTGAGGGCATAAATAGCTCTTAAAAAAAGTTTTGCATTTTGAAAAAATTAAATATTCATGGAAAATCATGAAATTAGTACAGAAGTGTCTCAGGTGAATTTCACCTGGTTTCCCCCAGTGTCTAAATCTTATCTAGTATAATAAGCTATCACAAATGGGAATTTGACAACGTTTTTTAGTGCGTATTTATATATGCAGTGCTGTGTAATCACCACCACAATCAAGACACACACTATTCCATCACTGTAAAGACCCCTCCTAATGTTAACCCTTTATAGTCACACCCCGTCACATCCCTTACCGTGTTTATATACTGGCAAAAACTAATCATTTTCTATGTCTATAATTTTAAAACTGTTCTATCCATTGAATCATATGATATGTGGAATTTTGAATTTTTTTTCAATCTGCATGATATCCTGAAGTCTACCTAAGATTTTCTGCATAACAATAATCTGTTACTTTTTTATTACTGAGTACTATGCCATAGGCATATATCCCTTTTAAAATTGGCATTAAATGTAAATATTAAATGTTTAAACTTATTTCTGATACTTTCTTTTTTCTTTTGTGTTTGTTCTATTTTTCATTTTTTCCATTTTCCTTTTATAACCTTCATATGAATTATTTAAACTTTTAAAAACATAATTTGATTTATCTATACTATTTATGAATATATTTTTGTAATGCTTATTTTTTTTTACTGTTTGCTTTAGGTTTTGCATTGTAAATACATAACTTACCAAGACCTGATGATATTGATATTTTACCAGTTTAAGTATAAAAATCTTACCTATGTCCCCTGACTTTTCTCTAGTTTATAACACAATTGTCATAAATATTTCTTCTACACATACTAAAGCCACATCACATACTGTGACAAAAAACTTCTACCATGTACAGTTTGCTATAAATACTTGGAAAATATATCTGACATACAGAGCATTTCAGACCATCTTGTTGTAAGTTCAAGTGCTACATTCAGTTTTTTTCACTGAATGTAGAATTAATACAGCTGCTGGCCTATGCCTTTAAAATGTTACATGTTTACTGAATGCTCTGGGAATTTTTTCATCCTAGAAATGAAACACTATCCCATGGAATGTATGCAGATAATTAACAAGGTATTTACAATAAGAATCTACAAATTTAATATCATGGGCATGATGAGTTAAATTCTCTTTATATTGTTCCTTTCCGTGTTGGTAATCTGTAGAAATAAAAACTTAAGTCCATAGAATATTGAAAAAGAAGACTATCATGGAATTCACATTTACTGCAAGAATTTAAAGGGCCTTCAATGGTGCATTTTAGTGGGATTTAGACGTATACTAGAAATGAATCGGAGAAGGCAATGGCACCCCACTCCAGTACTCTTGCCTGGAAAATCCCATGGATGGAGGAGCCTGGTATGCTGTAGGCTTCCTAAGAGTTGGACACGACTGAGCGACTTTCACTTTTCACTTTCATGCATTGGAGAAGGAAATGGCAACCCACTCCAGTATTCTTGCCTGGAGAATCCCAGGGACTGGGGAGCCTGGTGGGCTGCCGTCTATGGGGTCGCACAGAGTCGGACATGACTGAAGCGACTTAGCAGCAGCAGCAGCAAAAATGAATAGGGCTTCTTTGACTTCCTTGGTGGCTCAGCTGGTAAAGAATTCACCTGCAATGCAGAAGACCTGTGTTGGATCCCTGGGTTAGGAAGATCCCCTGAAGGAGAGCATGGCAACCCACTCCAGTATTCTTGCCTGGAGAATCCCATGAACAGAGGAGCCTGGCAGGCTATAGTCCATGGGTCGCAAAATGTCAGACATGACTGAACAACTAAGCATAGCACAGCACTAGAAATGAGACACATCAATAATCTATAAATATTTAAATGCTCTCTTGAGAAATAATATAGATGTCAAATTATCTCCTGTCTTGGTTTAATTAAGGCACGATATGTATAAATGTATAAAGTCTATGTGACATCAAATTTATACAAATCAAAGTGGAATTTTTCATTATTATATCTTCCTTCTTGATACAGAAGAGATCTGAATATTAAAAAATATGATGTAAATGTTTCAGTCATGCTAAAGGACTTTTTATATGAAAGCCTTAATAAAGTCATGGTAAATCAAATATTATCTCCTATAGCATGATTGCTCCATAATAAAATTTGGTAAGTTTTTAAAAATAATTTTTAAAAGACCAATAATGTAGGCAAAGAGAGATTTTAGTCTGACATATATAAAGTGCTTGAAAGTCATCAAGCAAGATGACTTGCTTGATCTTCACAAGAAAACTTGTGAGCAAATTGAAAATCAATGACTTTTGTAGATTCATCAGAGAGTTGAGGTTACAGGGTAAACTGTTGAAAGTCAAAGACAAAAAGAAAATCTTGAAAAAAAAGTTGGAAAAAAGAACCTTTCCTAAAGAGAAGCAAGGAAAATAATTACACTGAACTCCAGAGCAAACATCCAAACAGGAATAGATTAGAATGAGATTGTTGAAGGGCTGAAAGAAAAATATCAGCAATGTAGAATTCTACACTAAACAAAATTAGCCTTCAAAAGTCAAGAAGAAATAAAACTTTTTCAGAAACTAAGTAAACAAAATAGTTTTTTCTTATTCTTAATAATAAGAATAGTCCCTCAGTCATGTCCTCTGTCCAGTCTCCTCTGTCCATGGAATTCTCCAGGCAAGAATACTGGAGTGGGTTGTCATTCCCTTCTCCAGGTAATCTTCCTGGCCCAGGCCTTGAACATGGATCTCCTGCACTGAAGGCAGATTCTTTCCCGTCTGAGCCACCAGGGAAGTCCATTCTTAATAATAATGATATAATTGATAACTGCTGAAAATAATAATAAAAAACAATGATTGGGTGATTATAGTGTATGGATAAATGATATTAATGATAATTCTATCACAGAGTTTGGAGAGAGAAATTGGGAATACTCTCTGGTAAGGTGCCCTCAGAACCTTGAAAATAGCACAGCCACTATGAAAAAATAAAGATGGCAAATATGCTAAGAAAGTGGAGAGAATGGAATAATCAAATGCTCAACTAAAACCAGAGATGACAGAGTAAGAGAAGAAGGCAATATATTAGAGTCTCTTTGGGGGATTAAAAACAAAGAGGAGACATAAATTCACTCTTAAAATAATTGTCTTTCTTGGGATTTCAGTTGAGCAAATGATGATTTTAATTAAGTCAATAATTGCATTATCTTGTGAGGCAAAAATGTATTAAAATTCAGGAAGTAGAAAAGACTGGCTGCTAAATAATTGTCATAAATAATAAGCGATGTGTTCCTCAATTTATACTGTTCTGGAAATCTTTAAAAGTCACAATTTTTAGATGCCAGGTATACAAATGAACTTGGAAAGTTTTTTTTTTTTTTTTTAAGAAAAGAATGCTTTGCAAAAGTGCAAAATTAAAAAAAAAAGCAATAGAAATTTAAGGAGATGTTCATTACAAAGTGAGTGAGAACCCATTTTGCTAAGGTTACATCAAATTGTGATGGGTCTTTAAAACTCTACTTAGCTATGCTAAGGGATTTCAGCTGCTTTGGGTAGTAAATTGTGAAATATTGATTTTGCAGAAGGGAACGTGTTAACAGCACTTTAGAGTACACGTAAAAATCAATATTTTACAATAATGACAGTAATGCTCACATATACTGGAAAGTGAAAAACATATATAGGCTGTGGGAAATTTTCAGTTTGAAGTCCCAGAGATAATAAGTGAAAAGCTTTCTAGAGGAGATGGGGGTGAAAACAGTTCACACAGAGATGAATCTGAGAGAGTAGAGAAAGAAGCAGTCTTTTTCTTTCTAAAACTATGAATTGGGCTTAAATGTTTGGAGATATATGTTGAGTGTCAGTTTTGCAGGGGCATAGGCAGGAACAATAGGAGATAAGAAACTAATATGAAGAATGGATTGAAGGTGTAATGACAAAAAACTGGCAATGGTTTCTAGTAGACTAAAGAAACATGGGGGCATTTCCAGAAGTGAACCATAACATTAGAAGAGGTAGTAAGGATTTTGCTTCTAGCTTTAGAAGGATTTCCTACCATGAGTAAAAGGGAGACACTGCTACAAGGCTATGCTGCTGCCCACAGTTCAATTATCATAATTACTCACAAAATGATAAGGTACCATCTAAGTAGCATTCAAATTAGTACGTCTGAATGTTCATAGAAAACGTTATATTGTTTTGCTTGCTGCTGTATTTTGGAGCTTTGCTATGATTAATCTTCTTTATTTGGGTATGGAGTATATGTGACTGTTGAGAAAGAGTAAATTACACAAGAATTAAGATAGTGTAAGGGTATCATTTAGAGTTGTCAAGCCAACGTGAATAATGAATACAAATATTTACTAAGAAATTACTATTATAAGGTTCATTTTCACAGTAATATAAAGTCAACAAGAGAGAAATGTGCATGCTGGGTACTCAATTTTATAATTTTCAAATAAGTATGTGCTGAATATATTTGTAGCATACAAAAATAATTCTACAGAATAATACAGTGTTAAAGGTTCTTTGGAAGGAATGATGCTGAAGCTGAAACTCCAGTACTTTGGCCACCTCATGCGAAGAGTTGACTCATTGGAAAAGACTCTGATGCTGGGAGGGATTGGAGGCAGGAGGAGAAGGGGACAACAGAGGATGATATGGTTGGATGGGATCACTGACTCAATGGACGTGAGTTTGAGTGAACTCTGTGAGTTGGTGATGGACAGGGAGGCCTGGTGTGCTGTGATTCATGGGGTCACAAAGAGTCGGACACGACTGAGTGACTGAACTGAACTGAAAGGTTTACTATCATTGGGAGATATGTATTGTTCAATTAATGTATATTGCAAAAGTTTTATAATTTAATATTTTGCAGTGTAAAAGATTGGCTTAAATGGGAATGTTTACTATATAGAATTGAGCCAGATAATTTAATGTTATTTTTATAGGCTTCAAAGTCAATGAGATTCTTAAGAGATAATAGAGATAAATGCAATTAAATAAAAATGCTTTAAGGCTGCTATTGTTAAATTTATTACTTTCATAGCCATAAAAAAAAATACTCTTCATTTAAAAGGCTTTCAAATAAAAGTTATTTAGAGCATAATACATTTTTTTCTAAATTCTATACCAAGCAATAAAGTAAAAGTATTAAGCATGAGAATTACATGAGACTAATGACATTTATTAAGTTAAATATATAATGTCTGAGAAAGTAATATGACTTGTTCAAAATAGTAAAAAAGCAGGATTTCTGATTTTAGTTATTTTATTCTTTTCATTATGACATTCCATCATGAGAATTAGCTTTAGAAAGAGGGAAAAATATTTCTTCTTGAGATGAAAAATAGAAGATTATGGGTAAATATAGCAAAAAATGCTGACATTGGGAATAAGCAATTTTAGTTAACTTAGTTTTGTAGTCCTAAACTTTTCAGTAAAATACAAGCTAAGATCACCTGAAAACAGGTGAAAGTGAAATGTGAAATGTTCTATAACAACCACTATAATTTTAATAGAGAGAGAGTTGGAGGTGAAGGATATGTCAGCACTGAGTCCTTTTTAAACAACCTAGAATCAGATAGAAAATAAAGGACAATTCTCAATTCTTACCTTTGTATGCAAATTTGATTCTACTTGAACCAAAGTGATTCTGAGGTTACAATGCATGTTAAACTGGAACTACAAAGAAGTCAGTGGACTAAATGCAGGTTGAGGTTATGTGACTTGATCTATTAAAGTATAATTGAGTTGTTAGAAAAATAAATGAGGATATGAGAAAATATAGGCTTGGGTATCCAGAATTAAAAATTAGATCTATGATGTGGAGATATATATGTATGTAAAGCTGAGTGCCGAAGAATTGATGCTTTTGAACTGTGGTGTTGGAGAAGACTCTTGAGAGTCCCTTGGACTGCAAGGAGCTCCAACCAGTCCATCCTAAAGGAAATCAGTTCTGGGTTTTCATTGGAAGGACTGATGTTGAAACTGAAACTCCAGTATTTTGGCCACCTGATGGAAAGAGCTGACTCATTGGAAAAGACCCTGATGCTGGGAATGATTGAAGGCAGGAGAAGGGGACAATAGAAGTCATCACCGACTCAGTGGACATGAGTTTGGGTAAACTCCAGAAGTTGGTGATGGACAGGGAGACCTGGTGTGCTGTGGTTCATGGGGTCACAAAGAGTCAGACATGACTGAGTGACTGGACTGAACTGAACTGATATATGTGTGTGTGTATATATATATATATACACACACACACACATGTGTGTGTGGTTGTGTGTGTGGTTGTGGATTTCAGTTATGAGGAAGAATACATCTTGCCATTTGCAACAACATGGATGGACCTTAAGAACATTTTGGTAAGTCAGATAAACTGGACAAAGACCAGTCTTACATAATATCACCATATGAGAAACTAAAAAAGCAAACTCATAGAAACAGAATAAAATGGTGGTGAGGGTGTGATTGGAGGGATAAGACAGATGGCTTCTAAGGGTACAAATTTTCAATAAGTAGTAAACAAGCCCAGCAGAGCTAATGTGCATTCTAGTGAATTTGGAAAACAAGGCTGTATTGCAATAATCTAACTTATTGAGAGTTGTTAAGACACTCAACGATGTCTAGCTATTTGCGACCCTATGGTCTGCAGCACACCAAGGCTTCCTGTTTTTTACCATCTCCCAGAGTCTATTCAAACTCATGTCCAATGAATCAGTGATACAATCCAACCATCTTGTCCTCTCCTCTTCCTGCCTTCAGTCTTTCCCAGCATCAGGGTCTTTTTATTGAGTCAGCTCTTCACATAGGTGGACAAAGGATTGCAGCTTCAGATCTAGCACCAATCCCTCCAATGAATATTCAGGATTGGTTTCCTTTAGGATTGACTAGCTAGATCTCCTTGCAGTCCAAGGGACTCTCAAGAGTCTTCTCTAACACCACAATTCCAAATGATCAATTCTTTAGCACTCATCCTTCTTTATGGTCCAAATCTCACATCCATACATGACTACTGGAAAAACCATAGCTTTGACTAGGTGAACCTTTGTCTTTAAAGTAATGTCTCTGCTTTTTTTTTTTTTTTTTTTCATCAAAATAACCTATCAGGATTTATTAGAAAACACACCAGCGGCAGGGTTCCTTCAAAGCAGCCACGGGAGGAGTTACAATAATTTAAAGGAAACATTTCCATGCCAACCTCACAGTGCTACTGTCCACCCGGGTGGGGACAGCACCCAGCGTGGCTGGAGCCTCCTGTCCACGGCTGGGCCGGGGCCTGGCTGACCACAGTCCCCATGCAGAGGCCCTCGGTCGCCTCACTTCATGTACTTGTCCTGCTGGTCGGCCAGGATCTTGGCTGAGGACTTAGCATCGTAGAAGAGCTCGCTGATCTCCTCCACGTGCTCCTTCTCGATGCCGTCCTTCCCGTTGATCTTGGCCAGCAGGTTGGCCGGGGTCAGCAGCTGCACGGCATACCTCAGGGTGGTCTTGGTTCCAATCTCCCCCAGGTGGTTCAGCGCCTCCTCACTGATGTTGATCCCCTCTGTCTGGGCTCGGATCTTAATGATCTGTTTCATCTCCTGTGGGGTGTACAGCATGGTCCGGATGATCATCACTCGGTCCAGAAGGTCGAGAGGGATGCCGTGAGGAGAGGTGATGTCCTCCGTGCCCCTGATGATGCAGTTGCCTCGGTTGGACGCGAAGATGACGATGGGGGCGATGGAGGACTCGAGCGCGCGGTGCAGGTAGGTGAAGCACTCGATGTCCAGCATTGTTTAGTTTGGTCATAGCTTTTCTTCCAAGGAGCATCTTTTAATTTCATGGCTGCAGTCACCATCTGCAATGATTTTGGAGCCCAAGAAAACAAAGTCTCTCACAGTTTCCATTGTTTCCCATCTATTTGTCATGAAGTGCAATGGGACTAGATGCCTTGATCTTAGCTTTATAAATGTTGAATTTTAAGCCAGATCTTTTACTTTCCATTTTCACCTTCAAGAGTTTCCTTAGTTTCTCTTCATTTTCTGCCATTAGGATGGTGCCATCTGCATATCTGAGGTTACTGATATTTCTTCTCGCAGTCTTGACTTCAGTTTGTGTTTCATCCAGCCCAGCATTTCTCATGATGTACTCTGTATATAAGATAAATATGCAGAGTGACAATATACACCCTTGAAGTACTCCTTTCTCAATTTCGAACCAGTCCCTTGTTCCATGTCTGCTTCTAACTGCTGCTTCTTGGCCTGCATGCAGGTTTCTCAGGAGGCATACAAGATGGTCTGGTATTCCCATCTCTTTAAGAATTTTCCACAGTTTGTTATGATCCACAGAGTCAAAGGCATAGTCAATGAAGCAGACAGATGATTTTATGGAACTCTCTCTCTTTTTTATGATCCAATGGATGTTGGCAATTTGATCTCTGGTTCCTCTGCCTTTTCTAAATCCAGCTTGAACATCTGGAAGTTCACAGTTTCATACTGTTGAAGCCTGGCTTGGAGAATTTTGAACAGTACGTTTGCTAGCATGTGAAATGAGTGCAACTGTGTTGTAGTTTGAACAGTCTTGGACACTGCCTTTCTTTGGGATTGGCATGAAAGCTGACCTGTTCCAGTCCTATGACCACTACTGAGTTTTCCAGATATGCTACCATATTGAGTGCAGCACTTTGACAGCATTATCTTTTAGGATTTGAAATAATTTAGCTGGAATTCCATCACCTTCACTAGCTTTGTTCATAATGATGCTTTCTAAGGTGCACTTGACTTCACACACTAAGATGTCAGTCTCTAGGTGAGTGATCACACCATCATGCTTATCTGGGCCATTAAAATTTTTTTTTTCTTTGTATAATTCTTCTGTGTATTCTTGTCATCTCTTCTGCTTTTGTTAGGTCCATACCAATTCTGTCTTGTATTGTGTCCATCTTTGCATGAAATGTTCCCTTAGTATTTCTAATGTTCTTGAAGAGATCTCTAGTCTTTCCCATTCTATTGTTTTGCTCTATTTCTTTGCATTGTTCACCTAGGAAGGCTTTCTTATCTCTTCTTGTTATTTTTTGGAACTCTGCATTCAGATGGATATATCTTTCCTTTTTTCCTTTGCCTTTAGCTTCTCTTCTTTTCTCAGCTATTTGTAAGGCTGCCTCAAAAAAACCATTTTGCCTTTCTTTTTATTTTGGATGGTTTTGATCACTGCCTCCTGTACAATAAATGTTATGAACCTCTATCCATTACAGACTAGAACCTAATTATTTCAACCATGGCAAAAAAAAAAAATGATAATGATGTAAGGCATCTAACAGAAATGCTAATTATTGCTATAAAGCAATTACATTATAATGTATAAATATATCAAGTTAACATGTTGAACACTTTACATTTATACAATGCTATGTGTCAAATATATTTCAGTAGAAAAGAAAGTTATGTTCAGTGTGTAATGCACATATGTGGAAAATATTTCAGAACACTTGTAATAAAGATATATTCTAAGAACGCTGGAAAAAATTAAAGAAAAGAAATTAGAAACCTAACTTTATAATTTAGTTTTAAAGTGTTGAAAATAAAAAATTACCAGTAGATAGCAATATATGATAGAATCACCTGAAAGGATGGCAAACCCAAAATGTAGAATAAGATATTGGTGTTGATAAGCCAAGAAACTGTGAGAAGAAAGAGTGAACATATTTTGAATGTTTATATTGAAATCATCAGTATTAATAACAGATATTTTACAAGGATGTGAGAATTGAAGCATAAAGAAAGCTACTGCTGCTGCTGCTGCTAAGTCACTTCAGTCGTGTCCAACTCTGTGCAACCCCATAGACGGCAGCCCATCAGGCTCCCCCATCCCTGGGATTCTCCAGGCAAAAACACTGGAGTGGGTTGCCATTTCCTTCTCCAATGCATGAAAGTGAAAAGGGAAAGTGAAGTCGCTCAGCCGTGTCCAACTCTTAGCGACCCCATGGACTGCAGCCTACCAGGCTCCTTCGTCCATGGGATTTTCCAGGCAAGAGTACTAGAGTGGCTTACCATTGCCTTCTCCCATAAAGAACGCTAGTGCTCAAGAATTGATGCTTTTGAATTGTGGTACTGGAGAAGACTCTTGAGAGTCCCTTGAATTGTAAACCAATCCAAGAAGATCAAAACCAGTCAATCCTAACAGAAATCAACCCTGAATGTTCATTAGTGGGACTGATGCTGAAGCTGCAACTCCATTACTTTGGCCACCTGATATGAACATCTTACTTATTTGAAAAGACCCAGATGCAGGGAAAGGTCAAAGACAAAAAGAATTAGGGATTGCAGAGGATGAGATGGTTAGATAGTATCACTGACTCAAAGGACATGAATATGAGCAAACTCAGGAGATAAGTGAAGGATTGAGGAGCCAGACATGCTGCAGTCCAGGAGGTCTCCAAACATCAGACTTCACTTAGCGACTGACCAACAGCAGTTTATAAGGAACAGTGAACTAGATACTGCAGCTGCTAAGTCACTTCAGTTGTGTCCAACTCTGTGCGACCCCATAGACGGCAGCCCACCAGGCTCCCCCGCCCCTGGGATTCTCCAGGCAAGAACACTGGAGTCGCCATTTCCTTCTCCAAGGCATGAAAGTGAAAAGTGAAAGTGAAGTCCCTCAGTCGTGTCCGACCCTCAGCGACCCCATGGACTGCAGCCTTCCAGGCTCCTCAGTCCATGGGATTTGCCAGGCAAAGGTACCGGAGTGGGGTGCCATTGCCTTCTCTGGAACTAGATACCAGAGTCCTCAAAAAAAGTTAGAAATCCAATGTATTTGCTTTATGTTTGGGAGAGGCGACCTGCCATGCATTAGATCTTTATTTCTCTTCCTCTAGGTCTCATTCTATTTGAGTGCCACCTTCCCCCATGTTTCCCAGCCCAGCAGAACAAAAAATGCATCCCTTGTAAATAGTGGTTCCCCATATCTAAGGTCAGGTCACTTTCTATTGACATAATTTTACATTGCAAGCCCTACAATGAGAAAGTAAAGGAAAATATGGTAAGAAAATTGTGTTCCCTTTTTCCTACATTGTAAAGTAACATTTCTCTCTCTCGGAAAGTCACTCTGCTGCTGCTGCTGCTAAGTTGCTTCAGTCGTGTCCAACTCTGTGCGACCCCATAGATGGCAGCCCACCAGGCTCCCCCGTCCCTGGGACTCTCCAGGCAAGAACATTGGAGGGGGTCGCCATTTCCTTCTCCAATGCACAAAAGTGAAAATTGAAAGTGAAGTCTCTCAGTCGTGTTGGACTCTTAGCGACCCCATGGACTGAAGCCCACCAGGCTCCTCCGTCCATGGGATTTTACAGGCAAAAGAGTACTGGAGTGGGGTGTCATTGCCTTCTCCGGAAAGTCGCTCAGTCCTGTCCAACTCTTTGCTACCCCGTGGAATTCTCCAGGCCAGAATACTGAGGTGGGTAGCCTTTCCCTTCTCCAGGGAATCGTCCCAACCCAGGGATCAAATCCTGGTCTCCCGCATTGTGGGCAGATTCTTTACCAGCTGAGCCACAAGGGAAGCCCAAAAATAATGGAGTGGGTAGCTTATCCCTTCTCCAGCAGATCTTCCCCACCCAGGAATCAATCTGGGGTCTCCTGCATCGCAGGCGGATTCTTTACCAACTGAGCTATGAGGGAAGAGTAATACATTTTACACCAGTGATGTTGAGTATAAAACTATATTTAAAACTCCCACTATCCTTGCTTAATTTTGTATGTCTTCAAAAGATTTCCTTCCCCGTATTACATTTTGTGTGGTTTTAATACTCACAGAAAACCTCCCTGCTGACTCCAAGTTAGGATATGGGTACAGAATGTGGACAACAGAATGTGGACAAATATTATACTCAGAGAACCTGACAATTCAAGTTTGTGGGTTGTTTTGTTTTGTTTTGCCATGCACTTCCAACCAAGTGAACTGATTATTTCACAAAGGGATCATCGAAATCTCACTAATATTTGCATTTCAAACACATGCACTTGTTTTTGCAGCTTGGGCTGGGTTTTATGGTTTGTGCCACCCTCCTTTATCAGCTTAACTGCTCTCAGTGACAGGTGGTATCTGCTTCACAACTGTGAGGAATGAAAAGGCAACATGAGAAAAGAGAGCGAGCACCTCAAACCTACCCCAGCCAGCATTAAAGTGCTTCCCTTCCCCAAGGCTCGTAAAGAAGCAGCTAATAGTATGTCACACAGAGGTCACAGCATTCAGTGGAGACAAAATGTTCCTTCAAAATGAACTAGTTTCACGATGACAATAACAGCTAATCTGATTTTGCCTACTTTGTACATTTTGGGCTGCTTTAGTACATAGATAAGTAAGCAAGTTATAGTAGCAGTGTGGGTTCATAGTTGAATTGATCATTCTCATAATGAGTAATATATCTCTCTTGCGTCCATAATGTCTCTTTCTTGGTTATTATGTTTAGTAACTGATATCAATCTATTTCATGTTGAGAGGAATGTATGTATCTGAAGACAAAAGAGGATGATAATGCTTTGCATAGAAAAGACAGGCATTCTTTATTATTTTTATCATGGGCAAATTATTATTTTTCATAAACAAGCATCTTCTGTCTCCTTTTTCCCCACCTACATTGGATGTGATTATCATTACTGAGTACATGATGACATATTTAAAATACTTTCTTATAATTGCCAATTCATAAAATGATGGAATGCTCATTTGAATAATTTCCACCTATGAAAACTTCATTAATTACCCTAAATTCAGCTCAAAAAGCATCTTCTGGGAAGTATTATTTTCTTCATATAGTTAATTTTTTATTCCATTTGGCTTCTGTAATCTATCATTAATTTAAATCTTGTGATGCTAATCATATATTTTGTATATATTAAATCTTATACTAAATTATAATCTCCTTGAAGGAAGAGAGTCCTGTGTACTCTTTTGTTTATGTTTGTTTTCACTGTAAGTACTAAACCTGGGCCTGGGAAGAAGAAAGCATTAATTAAATATTTGTAGCAAGTGCTGAGACATATTTTCTTTTTGGAACATCTGAAGATTTTGGATGAGCTGGCACTTGTTTATAAAACAATTTTATACTTCCAAATTAGGGAATTATTTTCCATATATGCGGGAAGATTTATTTATTTATTTAGATTATCGAACCTTGCCCCAGCAGTGGAAGTGAGGAGTTCTAACCATGGGCCACCAGGGAACCTGGAATAATGCTTCAGATAGACACAGGTACATGAATGAGAAGGCAAAGTCACAGGCTTCCATATCTACCAATACACACAAACTGAGGTTTGCAGTTGTTTTTAAATCTACTTCCTTTTACAGAGCAGTTTTAAAGATAAGGAAAAGACAATTGTAATTACAAGAGAGGTAGAGAAATGAAATATGTAGAATTAACACATACGTGTGCAATCTTAAAAAAAATGATATAGATGATCCTATTTACAAAGCAGAAATAGAGACACAGAGGTAGAAAACTAACATGTGGCTACCAAGGGGAAACTAACCAAACTAATCACATGGATCACAGCCTTATCTAACACAATGCCATGCCATGTAGGCCCACCAAAGACAGACAGGTCATGGTGGAGAGTCTGAAAAAATGTAGTCCCCTGGAGAAGGAAACGGCAAACCACTTTAGCATTCTTGCCTTGAGAACCCCATGAACAGTATGAAAAGACAAAAAGATATGAAATTGCAAGATAAATTTCCCAGGTCATGCCCAGTATGCTACTGGAAAAAAGCTGAGAAATAGCTCCAAAAGGAATAAAGAGGTTGATCCAAAGTGGAAACCACGCCTAGTTGTGCATGTGTCTGGTGGTGAAACTGAAGTCCAATGCTCTAAAGAACAACATTGCATAAGATCCTGGAATGTTAGATCCATGAATCAAGGTAAACTGGAAGTGGTCAAACAGGAGATGGCAAGAGTGAATATCAATATTTTAAGAATCAGCAAATTAAAATAGACTGGAATGGGCAAATTTAATTCAGATGACCATTATATCTACTACTGTGGGGAAGAATCCCTTGGAAGAAATGGAGTGGCTCTCATAGTCAACAAATGAGTCTGAGATGCAGTACCTGGGTGCAATCTCAAAACACAGAAAGATCTCTGTTCGTTTTCAAGACAAACCATTCAATATCACAGTAATCCAAGTCTATGCCCCAACCACTAATGCTGAAGAAGCTGAAGTTGAATGGTTCTGTGAGGATCTACATAACTTTCTAGATCTAACACCCAGAAATGATGTCCTTTTAACCATAGGGGACAGGAATGCAAAAGTAGGAAGCAAAGAGTTACCTGGAGTAACAGGCAAGTTTAACCTTGGATTACAAAATGAAGCAGGTCAAAGGTTAAGAGAGTTTTGTCAAGAGAACACACTGGTCATGGCAAATACACTCTTCCAAAACACAAGAGATAACTCTACATATGGATGTCACCAGATGGGCAATACCAAAATCAGATTGATTATGCTCTTTGAAGCTGAAGATGGAGTAACTTTATACACTTACCAAAAACATGATGGGGAGATGATTGTAACTCAGATCATGAACTCTTTATTGCAAAATTCAGACTTAAATAGAAAAAACTAGGGAAAAACCACTAGGCCATTCAGGTATCACCTAAATCAAATCCCTTATGATTATACAGTAGAAGTAAGAAATAGATTCAAAGGATTAGATGTTAAAGAATACCTGAAGAACTATGGACAGAGGTTCATAAACAGAGGACAAAACCATCAAAAAACACAAAATTGCAAAATGGTTATCTGAGAAAGCCTTACAAAGAGCTGAGAAAAAAAAAGAGAGAGGGAGAGAGAGGAAAGAAAGCTAAAGGCAGAGAAAAAAAAGGAAAAGGAAAGATACACCCATCTGAATTCAGAGTTCTGAAGAATAGCACTGAGACATAAGAAAGCTTTCCTAAGTGAACGATGAAAAGAAATAGAGGACAACAATAGAATGGGAAAGATTAGATATCTCTTCGAGAAAATTACAGAAACCAGGGGAACATTTAATGCAAAGATTGACACAATAAAGAACAGATATGGTATGGACCTACCAGAAGCAGAAGATATTAAGAAGAAATGGCAAGAATACACAGAATTGTACCAAAAAAGGTTTTAATGACCCAGATGCCCATGATGGTATGATCACTTACCTAGAGTCAGACATCTTAGACTGTGAAGTCAAATGGGCCTTAGAAATCATCATTATCAACAAAGCTGGTGGAGGTGATGGAATTACAGCTGAGCTATTTAAATCCTAAAAGAAGATGCTGTGCAAGTGCTGCACTCAATATGTCAGCAAATTTGGAAAACTCAGCAGTGGTCGTAGGACTGGAAAAGGTCAGTTTTCATTCTGATCTCAAAGAAAGGCAGTGTTAAAGAATGTTTAATCTACCACAAAATTGCACTCATCTCACATGCTAGCAAAGTAGCACTCAAAATTCTCCAAGCCAGGCTTCAACAGTACATGAACCAAGAACTTCTAGATGTTCAAGCTGGATTTAGAAAATGCAGAGGGACCAGAGATCAAATTGCCAACATCATCTCGATCATCAAAAAAGCAAGAGAGTTCCAGGAAAACATCTATTTCTGCTTCATTGACTATGCTAATGCCTTTGACTGTGTTTATCATAGCAAACTGTGGAAAATTTTTAAGAAATGGGACTACAAGACCATTTTACCTCCTTCCTGAGAAACCTGTATGTACATCAAGAAGCAACTAAAGTTAGAACCAAACATGAAATAATGGACTGGTTGGAAATTGGGAAAGGAGTAGGTCAAGGTTGTATATTGTCACCTTGCTTATTTAAATTATATACAGAGTACATCATGTGAAATGCCTGGATGGATGAAGCATAAGCTGGAATAAAGATTGCTGGGAGAAATATCAATAACCTCAGACATGCAGAAGACACCACCCTAATGGCAGAAAGAAAAGAGGAACTAAAGAGCCTCTTGTTGGAGGTGAAAGTGAGAGTGAAAAAGCTGACTTAAAACTCAGAATTCAAAAAAAGAAGATCATGGCATCTGATCCCAACAGTCAATGGCAAGTAGATGGGAAACAACAGAAACAGTGACAGACTTTATTTTGTTGGGCTCCAATATCACTGCAGATTGTGACTGCAGCCATGAAATTTAAAAACTTGCTTTTTGGAAGAAAAGCTATGACCAACCTAAACCGCATTTTAAAAAGCAGCAACATTACTTTGCTGACAAGGTCCATAGAGCCAAATTTATTGTTTTTCCAGTAGTCAGGTATGGATGTGAGAGTTGGACCATAAAGAAGGCTTGAGCAACCAAGAATTGATGGTTTAGAACTGTGGTGTTGGAGAAGACTCTTGAGAGTCCCTTGGACTGTAAGGAGATCAAACCAGTCAATCCTAAAGGATTCTGAATATTCATTGGAAGGACTGATGCTGAAACTGAAGCTCCAGTACTTTAGCCACCTGATGCAAAGAGCCAACTCATTAGAAAAGTTCCTGATGCTGGGAAAGATTGAAGGAATGAGGAGAGGGGGTCAACAGACAATGAAATGTTTGGATTGCATCACTGACTCAATGGACATGGGTTTGAGCAAGCTCCATGAGATGGTGAAGGACAGGCAAGCCTGGCATGCTGCAGTCCATAGGTTGGCAAAGAGTTAGACATGACTGAGTGACTGAATAACAGCAATAGCCAAGGGAAAAGGGTTAGGTCGGGATGAGCTGGTGATTGGGATTAACATAGACACACTACCATGTATGAAACAGATAACCAATGAGTACCTACTGTACAGCATAGGGAACTCTATCTGTGGTGAGCTAAATGGGAAGGAAATCCAAAAAGAGGGTGTATATGTAATCTGTAGCTGATTTACTTTGGTTACAGTAGAAACTAACACAGCATTTTAAAGTAACTCTACTCCAATAATTTTTTTTTTTTAATAAGGAAGTACCAGGAAACTAGAATGTGTGTGTATGTGTGTGTGCGTGTGTGTGGCTGAGCTTTTATGGGCTAGATAATAGCAACAAATTAGATTAAAGTATACCAGTAAAATCAAAATTTCCTGATATCTCTTGCTATTTATTTCTTCATATAACATATAGCAATAAGATATATGCTATACACATATAACAAGAATAATATAATAGTGATAATAACAACAAGCTCTTAGAATTACTTTGGGATGTAAACATTTGTCCACACACACATATTTGTTGATATATAGTGTTACATAGTCATAGAAGTTATCAAGCAATGATAACCCACAAAGACTTAACAAAGACTAATAAAAAGACTAATAAAAGAATTAACAGCAGTCCTGTTTGGGAGTGAAATCTATGCTCCTTTGATCTTTATCTTCCCTAGTTATACTTTCCTCCTGCAGTGACAGACACTGAATTTAAAGAATACTGTGAAATATCAGCAGTGCTCTTGAAACATTCTTTGAACACCTTCATTGTGAAACAAAACATTCCAACATCAACAAAGTTGCTGGGATTCCCTGAGGCATTCTGTCCTTTGTCCTCCAACTGACCTTAGTTATCTAGGGGACACCTGGGGAACAGAATATGCTTCAGAATTAGAGTAAAACACTATTCAAGTATTTGCATTTATACTTGTAATATTGTAATTCTGGGTGCTTTCTAAAGGGTTTTTTTTTTCCTTTACTATTGCCCATAGTTTTAAAAATCACAATAATTATTCCCTTGCTGTTTGTAACGATGTCAAACCATATAGCTATGACTCCTAATGATTAGTGTTTAATGTATATCCTGGGACCCTTGAAATAAATATTCTCCTTTTTATAAAAAGCAGTTCTAATTCATAGTAGTTATGGATGCTGGTTAGCAATGTAATATACATATATTATTCCCTGAGACTTACATGGCCATGCATTCAACATGGTATTACATAAAATTTGATTTACATAGATACTTAAATTGATTTCCTAAACCTAATTAAGAATGATTTTAATGATGATCTTTTGAGAGGTCACTGCATTTAAAAATATTCCTTAGGGTATTACCAAACAGCTATTTAATGTTCAAGTACTCGGAAAAAATGTCGTCAACAGCTTCAAGACATTAAGCTAGCCTATTTACTTTACAATAATAGCAGTGGGAAGAAAATCCAGTTGTCATCTGTTCTACTTTTCAAGTCCTGCATTTTCTCTTTAGCTCAGCATGCCAAAATCATCCTTCTTTTATTATGAAAGATTACAACATGGTACTTCAAAAATTAATTTTTAACAGTTACATAACCCAAGTTGCATTGATGCAAAGAATTTTATTATGATTGAAGAAGACTATTTTCACTTCCCATATGTCCATTTATTCAATTGCTCGCAACAAGATTATTATTGTGAGACTTAATTACTTGTTTACAGTGAAACACCAGCAAAATACCTACATATTCTTATATGAAACAAGTTACTTAAAATTCTATTTTATTATAATTTATCATTTTCAATTTCTTTTTTATATTTTATATGTTGGTACATTCAAAAGAAGTACTTACAAGGGTAAGGGATAAGAAAGTAAGTCAGAAAGAGAAAGACAAATATTGTGTATTAATGCATACATATGAAATCTAGAGAGATGGTACAGATGAGCCTGTTTGCAGAGTAGGAATAAAGATGCAAACCTAGAGAACAGACATGTGAACATGGGGATGGGGGGAGGGTAAGACGAACTGGGAGAATAGCATTGGCATATATACACTCTACCATGTATAGAGTAGCCAGTGGCAAGCTGGCTATTCTATAGCCAGGGAGCTATTCTATAGCAGGGAGCTCAACTTGGTGCTCTGTGATGCCCTAGAGGGCTGGAATGGAGTGTTGGATGGAATCTCAAGAGGGAGGGTATGTGTGTACGTGTGTGTGTGTGTGTGTATGTGTATATATATATATATATATATATATCTCAGATCAGTCGCTCAGTCGTGTCTGACTCTTTGCAACCCCATGAATCGCAGCATGCCAGGCCTCCCTGTCCATCACCAACTCCCGGAGTTCACTCAGACTCACGTCCATCGAGTCGGTGATGCCATCCAGCCATCTCATCCTCTGTCGTCCCCTCCTCCTCCTGCCCCCAATCCCTCCCAGCATCAGAGTCTTTTCCAATGAGTCAACTCTTCGCATGAGGTGGCCAAAGTATTGGAGTTTCAGCTTTAGCATCATTCCTTTCAAAGAAATCCCAGGGCTGATCTCCTTCAGAATGGACTGGTTGGATCCCCTTGCAGTCCAAGGGACTCTCAAGAGTCTTCTCCAACACCACAGTTCAAAAGCATCAATTCTTCGGCGTTCAGCCTTCTTCACAGTCCAACTCTCACATCCATACATGACTACTGGAAAAACCATAGCCTTGACTGGACGAACCTTTGTTTGCAAAGTAATGTCTCTGCTTTTGAATATGCTATCTAGGTTGGTCATAACTTTCCTTCCAAGGAGCAAGCATTTTTTAATATACCCCTCTTGATATATATATATATATATATATATATATATATATATATCAACAGGGATAAGGGTTATATATATCCTTCTTGAGATATATACATATATGCATATATGTATGTGCATATATGTATATACATATATGTATATACAACAGAATCTAACACAATATTGTATAAAAAAATTATACTGCAATTTAAAAAAGAAAAAAATAAATAAATGGCTAACTGAGGCATCCTATGTGTCACAGTGGGTTAAGAATCTGCCTACCAATGTAGGAGATGCAAGAGACTCCATTTAGATTCCTGGAGGAAGATCTCCAGATTAGGAAGATCTCCTGGAGAAGGAAATGGCAAATCATTCCAGTATTCTTGCCTGGAAAATCCAGTGGACAGAGGAGAGTGGCAGGCTATAGTCCACAGAATTGCAAAGACTCTGTCAAGACTGAGCTATTGAGCACACACTCACAAATGGCTAAATGTTGCATCTTGGATAAAGAGTCATAATGTTCAGAAAATAGTTTAAGACCAAAATCAAAAGCAAGAAATTTGTGATTAAAATATATACCCAAGCTCCCTCTTCTTTCTTCTCCCTTTCTCTCTGTTTCTGTCTCTTTCTCATCATACTCTCTTTCACACACACAGAGATTTAACATACAAATGTACATATGAATACCACAGTGCATATCTGATATAATGTGGTTCAGGGCCCTTTTACATCAGTCACTGATGTTTAAATGAAAAAGTGTTGGGAATTCATCAGACTTTACCATTACCTACAAAGATACGTATAGTCCTGCAGTGGTTTGCCACCATTCAAAATAACCATGTTGGAACTGAACCACAGTGAAGACAGACACAAATAAGGACACAATTAAAAGGTGCCAGAAGCTAGAGGGAAGAAGAACAAAATATACACTTATAAAATAGATCTGGTGAATGAAAAAATGGCAACATGAAAAGAATTATAAAAACCCTCAGAGAAACTTTTAAAGTAGCTAAATGACATAAGATAAAAACAGGATATCTAAAAGCACAGAATCTCAAATGTGAAGGAAATAATAATGAATACAAAGGAAAATAAAAAACATAAAAATCCTTGAGTGATAAATGCAGGAGTTCTTACATACAAATCAAATGACTTCAAAAGTAAAAAAGAATCACAACTTTATACATAATCTTCTAAGTCTAAACAGAAAAAGATCAGCTTGTTTTTTTTTTTTTTTCTCACCTGGAAAACAATGTCATGACAACACCAGCAAGACCATCTAAAGGAGAATCGGCCTGAAAGCCAAGGACACCAGGCTAAGCTCACATCCTACTGACCGGTTGTAAGAAAGAGTATCATAAGATTCACGGATTCAGAGAACACATCACTCACATATCTTATCTAAGGAGAAGTATCAGAAAAAAATCTAACAACTACCATTGAGAACTGAAGATTTCAACATAGGAAAAGAAAGTAGAACAAAATGCTGTAAAAATGAATCTTGAGACATTTTTATTAATAAACCCATACTTCTAAAATACAGAATTGAATCAAAGAGGATAATCTCAAACCCTAGTATATATATCTTACATTTTAAGCAAGAATATTTTTAAAAAGAGCCATTTGCATGCAGAGTCTAAAACAGATTCAGAATTAAATATACTGTACTATCTCAGAAAAATCTAAAGGCTGTACTAGCTGAGAGAGGAGTTCGAGAGTTGAAAAGAAAGTAGGAAAATAAAATATCCCGAAAGTGTCATTTTATTGGAGAGAGAAAATAGTACAGCAATTTTTAAAATTATCTCTCCAGATGGGGAATCTTATTACTCATTTACATAATTGTAGAGAAATATGTTTAGTATTAAGACTTAGGAAAAGTAAAGTTATAAATAAAAGCTTTGAAAGCAATAATAGAATTAATGAATTAACAAGAGAAATAGATGAAAAAATGGCATCTTGATCAAACATATATAAAATAAAAATATAAATAAATATATGTATAAAAGGAAAACATAAAGAAAAAGTAACAAATAGAAAGTTATATCATATATATATATATCCAGGTTTTCATTAAAAATAAACAGAACAAAATCTCTTTCTAACAACAATGTCCAATGACGAAAAAGGAATTTCATATGCTAAACAAAATTGGGTATAGAAATTTACCTTTAAAGAGTAAAAGTTAAGAGACATAGAAAGAGAGAGGATGAAGAGGTACATAAAAGGTCATCAATGGGACTTCCCTGGCTGCCCAGTGGTTAAGACTCTGAACTCCCAATGCAGGGGGCACAGGTTAGATATAAGATTGGGGAGCTAAGATCCCGCATGGTGTGGTCAAAAAAAAAAAAAAAAAAGATAATTAGGAAAACACAAAAAGAGACAGTTATACAGTATATTTTTATATTAATATCAGAAAATATAAAACAACATAAAATTCATAGACATAAAGATATACAAAATTCTATGAAACAAACATTAAATATGTTAGAAATGCAAGAGAAACTTGAAAAAGAAATTGTAGTCAGAAATTTATAACCTTCACGTTAGAAATGACAGGAACAAAGTAAAGGGACAAAGTAGGTGATTAAGTATTTAATCTCACTGTGTGTGCTTGTGTGTGTGTGTGTGCATGTCCGCGTTAGTTTCTCAATCATGTCCAACTCTTTTGTGACCCTGTGGACAGTATCCCACCAGGCTCCTCTATCTGTAGAATTCTCCATTCAACAATACTGGGGTGGGAAGCCATTCCCTTCTCCAGGGGATCTTCCCAACCCAAGAATTGAACCCAGGTGTCCTGCACTGCAAGCAGATTCTTTACTGTCTGAGCCACCAGGGAAACCCCTGTTAATCCTATTAAGGGATGATAAATAAAGAAAAAGGTAGGCTAAGGATCCCTCAAGAAAGCAGGTTTCCTTAACCACAACACCAAGAGGGCTTGCTTAACAACAAAACCATGAAGCAGAAGCATAAGACATGCTCCCAAACAATACAACAATGGGCGCAGGAGACCCGCATCCTGCCCAGGCAAGCAGTGAGTTAATGATCCCTAGGACATGTCCCTCTGCACACACTAACTCTGTGTTGCGGCCCAACTTCCACCCAAGCTTTTTTTCCTTCATCACAGGTGTTAGTTTCAACCCAAAGGCTAATAAATTGGCAAGCTTATCTTAATGTCAGAATTGGCTGTCCTAGGAGTCCAGTCTGCACACAGTTGTTTCCAGACATGACTTGAATAAAACGACCCTGGAATGAGATTTTGTAGCTGGCAGTCTGTACTACCATCACAGCCTCAGCAATCTCCATGGAATGGTGGGTGGGTGGGGGGGCGGTGGGCGGGGCAGGGAGGGTTGTTTTCCATTTTGACAGCATCTCACCAACACCTCTTCTTCCACCCAGCCATGATCCTCTCCCTTTCCTTCAATAGGTTGTGCCTACAAAAACAACCCTGAATGTTAAATCTTAACTAAGGTAACCAACCTGTGATTGTACATTTTCACTGTAAAAAAATGTAAGTGAGGGCCTTCCCTGGTTGCTCAGTGGTAAGGAATCTGCCTGCCAAGGCAGGAGATGCAGGCTTGATCCCTGATCCAGGGAGATCCCACATGCCTCGGAGCAACTAAGCCCATGCACCTGTGCTCTAGAGCCTGGGAGCCTCAACTACTGAGCCCATGTGCCACAATAGTGAAGTCCACATGCCCTAGAGACCATGCTCTGCAACAAAAGAAGCTACTGCAATAAGAGCTCATGCACCTCAACTACAGAAAATCCTACACAGCAATAAAGACCCAGCACAACCAAAAATAAATAAAATTTTAAGATATTAGTGGATTTCAAGGATAGTAAAAATTATATTTTGCTTCTTTCTTTTGAGGGTAGGGGTGGGTGTTGTACATCATAACTGATCCTAACATACAAGATGAAGATGACAGAAACCTATTAATCTCAACAAAAGCTTATTTTATGATTACTTATATATGTGCAGTGCAGAAATACAGAGTTTGAGAGTCAGACAAGTCTCATTAACTAATAAAATATGTTCTAAAGTATTGAACCTGGCCTATGCAATAGCAGAGTTTCTGCCATATAGTTAAACTTCATGGACTATTTCCAAAGGTAGGAAATTTTGGTCATTATAATTGATATAATACACATTAAAATGGTGTGTGGTTTTGTATTTGTTGCTTACTTTTCTAGCAGAGATATAACATGCATGGTAATAATGGCATCTATGTAGGTACTATACTCTTGCCTGGAAAATCCCATGGATGGAGGAGCCTGGTGGGCTGCAGTCCATGGGGTTGCTAAAAGTCAGACACGACTGAGTGACTTCACTTTTCACTTTCATGCATTGGAGAAGGAAATGCCAACCCAGTCCGGTGTTCTTGCCTGGAGAATCCCCGGGATAGAGGAGCCTGGTGGGCTGCCATCTATGGGGTTGCACAGAGTCAGACATGACTGAAGCGACTTAGCAGCAGCCGCAGCAACATGTAGGTACTAAAAATGCTTAAGATTTTGTTTTACTTTTTTTTGGTAGTGAATTATTTTAGATGGCTGTTCAACATGCAAAATGTTTTCTGAACCAGACAACAGTGGATTGAGTTGTTCAGTGTCTCTGAAAAAGTCTAAAGGAACTACTTCTGGTTTCTGGGTTCTCCCAGGTCACTAGGCTTCCTGGCAGGGTGTTGAAACCTTTAACTAGTTTATATACCAGTCTCTGAAGACAAACTTGTCAAAGGAGTAGCAAAGCTTTTGCTTTCATAAATACAGTACATAAAGTCCTGCCTGAAAAAGAATATATATAATGTGAGGGGAAAAATGTGTTACATTTCTTGAGAGATTATTTAATTCTGAGGATTTAATATTCATAAATGTAATTCAAATATTAAATTAATAAATTAAAACAATAAATTTTATATTTTGGTACCCACTTTATAAATGAAGAAGCAGAAACACAGAATGACATCCAACAGCTTCACTAAGATGTCCCAGAATCATGATGAGTTTTTACTAAAACAGTGTTTGGCTTCACAAATCCTTCTAATCATAGCAAGAGTTGTAATCTGACTGACAATCCCACTCAACCAGGTATTCAGTGACATTTTTCATCAAGCATGGCTGGTTAACAGTTCATAGAAAATGTTTTGAACTCAGATATCTCAAATATTTTCCTAGGAAAGATTCTGCACATGAACCATGAGAGCAAAAATGTTCAATAAGGCTCTGAAAACAAACAAAACCACAAAACTGGATGCTCTGTATTTTTGTCGAAGTAAAATATGAAAACATTTCAGCATCTGCTTCCCAGCACTGTCCAGAGGCAGACATTAGAGATGACAACATTTAGAGCACCAGGATCATGGTAAATGTTCTCTACAGACCTTAATAAAAAACATGAGTGAAATAGCATGAAAAATCACTTATATTAATGCTTCCAAGAAAATCAGGAAACCAGCTATTAGTCTGAGTTGGCAGGCATTTCTCTTACTCAAAGATGATTTTCTTTCTTTAAAAAAAAAAAAATCTACTTTAGAACATTCAGGAACCTAGTTTTAACTTCATTATGCTTTAGTTAATAACTAGCCAAGGTCAAAAGAATATTTTTCTTTTTGAATACATACTCAAGACAGTACTTTTCCTAGATTCTGACTTGACAGAAGAAAATATAACTTGAGAGGAAAAATATGTGCAGAAATATATTAAGGTAAAACCTGCTCCTCGTTGCTCTGTGACCTTGGTGTAATAACCTCATCAGTAAAATAATGCAGTGTTTTCAGGGATATTTTGCAGATTAGAAAAACTATCTCCAGAGCATGTCTCAAAACTTAGAGAAGGAACCATATGGATTGAGGCTATTTGTTTTTCTTGTTACTGTTATGGATCTATTTTCAGTCTGAATGCATTTATCAACCTTTTTTTTTTTTTTTTGGTAGGACATAATGTATTATATTGCAACAAGAAATACATATAAAACTAATGAGATGAAAAATAATTTGCGGGAGAGCATTTTTAATAAAGCCGCTTTTAAGTATGATGCAGCTTTTAAAATTACATTTAATTTCAGCTGAGGTCAGTCAATCTATGCTCCTCCCAAGATTAATATGAAGTGCATCCTTGAGCATTTTTAATCATTGGAACCTAAGTGACCTTAGAGCAAAAAAAAGTTTAGCTAGAAATTTTGCTACACATCAGCATTTTCTTTGAAGTTTAGAAATGCTGAGTACAAATGCCACTTATGAACCATGTGTATACTTTAAGAAGAAAGATATGAAATACATTTAAGAAAATACTTCTTTCATATAATTAAAGATAAATAAATTTGTATTGCTTTAAAATCACTAATTTGCCAATTCTTACAGAAAATACATAATATCTAAACATATGAAAATAAACACTCCTACTGCCAAGAAAAGTTGTATTAAGCTGTCGTGTTTGGGAAGTGAAACTACAGATGTATCTGTACTGATGTCAATACAGAGCTCAGGCATTGACAAAAACCATCAAACAATAAGCACTGGCTGCATATGTGAATAAATACAGGAAATTAATATAATATATTATAATATATATAATATATATTATATATATTTATATATATTTATTTATTTATATATATTTATATATATATTTATATATATTATATATATATAAATATAATATATATAATATTTATAATAATATAAATACTGAATCTTTTAGGATCCTTTTGCTTTTAGGTCTAATTGAAAATTTTGTATCTACCGCACCTTGAAGAAGACTCACAAATCTGAGAACAGTCAGAGGCCCCTTTAATACAGGTGGAAAAATCTCAGTCTGGTAATGAAAATATGTGTACGACTGAAAAAAATGACTGAGCTCCAGAAAATGACTAATAACTTGGTAGTTTTGCAAAAGATTGGAAAATGTTTTGGTTAGAGTAAAGAAGCATATTAGCTAAATTCAGTTCAGTCGCTCAGTCGTGTACGACTCCTTGCAACCCCATGAACTGCAGCACACCAGGCCTCCCTGTCCATCACCAACTCCGAGAGTCCACCAAAACCCATGTCCATTGAGTCTGTGATGCCATCCAATCATCTCATCCTCTGCCGTCCCCTTCTCCTCCTGCCCTCAATCTTTCCCAGCATCAGGGTCTTTTCAAATGAGTCCGCTCTTCCCATCAGGTGGCCAAAGTATTGGAGTTTCAGCTTCAACATCAGTCCCTCCAATGAAAACTCAAGACTGATCTCCTTTAGGATGGACTGGTTGGATCTCCTTGCAGTCCAAGGGACTCTCAAGAGTCTTCTCCATCATCACAGTTCAAAAGCATCAATTCTTCACTGCTCAGCCTTCTTTATGACTTCCCTGGTGGCTCAGATGGTAAAGTGTCTGCCTGCAATACAGGAGACCCAGGTTCGATCCCTGGGTTGGGAAGATCTCCTGGAGAAGGAAATGGCAACCCACTCCAGTATTCCTGCCTGGAGAATCCCAGGGAAGGAGGAGCCTGGTAGGCTACATCCATGGGTTAGCAAAGAGTTGGACATGACTGAGCAACTTCACTTCACTTCACTTCACTTCACTTCAGCCTTCTTAATAGTCCAACTCTCACATCCATACAAGACGACTAGAAAAACCATAGCCTTAACTAAGACGGACCTTTGTTGACAAAGCAATGTCTCTGCTTTGTAATATGCTATCTAGGTTGGTCATGACTTTCCTTCCAAGGAATACGAGTCTTTTAATTTCATAGCTGCAGTCACCATCTACAGTGATTTTGGAGTCAGCCACTGTTTCCCCATCTATTTGCCATGAAGTGATGGGACCGGATGCCATGATCTTAGTTCTCTGAATGTTGAGCTTTAAGCCAACTTTTTCACTCTCCACTTTCACTTTCATCAAGAGGCTCTTTATTTCTTCTTCACTTTCTGCCATAAGGGTGGTGTCATCTGCATATCTGAGGTTATTGATATTTCTCCCAGCAATCTTGATTCCAGCTTGTGCTTCATCCAGCCCAGTGTTTCTCATGATGTATTCTGCATCTAAGTTAAATAAGGAGGGTGACAATATACAGCCTTGACGAACTCCTTTTCCTATTTGGAACCAGTCTGTTGTTCCATGCCCAGTTCTAGCTGTTGCTTCCTGATCTGAATACAGGTTTCTCAAGAGGCAGGTCAGGTGGTCTGGTATTCCCATCTCTTGAAGAATTTTCCACAGTTTATTGTGATCCACACAGTCAAAGGCTTTGGCATAGTCAATAAAGCAGAAATAGATGTTTTTCTGGAACTCTCTTGCTTTTTTGATGATCCAGAAGATGTTGGTAATTTGGTCTCTGGTTCCTCTGCCTTTTCTAAAAGCAGCTTGAACATCAGGAAGTTCACGGTTCACATATTGCTGAAGCCTGGCTTGGAGAATTTTGAACATTACTTTACTAGTGTGTGAGGTGAGTGCAATTGTGTGGTAGTTTGAGCATTCTTTAGCATTGCCTTTCTTTGGGATTGGAATGAAAACGGACCTTTTCCAGTCCTGTGGCCGCTGCTGAGTTTTGCAAATTTGCTGACATATTGAATACAGCACTTTCATAGCATCATCTTTCAGGATTCGAAATAGCTTTCATAGCATCATCTTTCAGGATTTGAATAGCTTTCACAGCATCATCTTTCAGGATTTGAATAAGCATATAGTGAATATTTATTAATGGTTAGCAATCACAAGCAGTGTGTTTATATTAAATAGCCTTATAGGCTAAAATAAAAGTCATCTGAGCACTGTATCAAGCTTAGGCAGGCTCTTATTAGAATATCTTTACTGAAGTCAAAGATATATGTTCTTCTCTCTGCATAAAATATATCATAGAAGACTGAAAAAATCACCCATAAGTAAGTTTCAAGATTTTTCAGATCCTGAAATTTAAAGCTATCTTGTCTAAACCATAATTTAATATATTTACATAATATCTTTTAAAGATGTAATTCCCTTAAACTCTATTGTCTGGAAATGCACATTGTTTAGGACTGAGATAGGAGTAAGGTGATGTTCAGAGTATGGACATGTACGGAATAAGCTGTATGACCTTTAACTCAGTAACAGGAATTTAGGGTTAAAAAAATACATACAAATAGGATAAAAATATCTGTACATATTATCTCAAGTAATTCACAAGATGTAGTTTTATCAAGGTGAAAGAAACTGGATATCACATTTTGGCAACATTTTTCTAAACTGGCATATTAAATGAATATTGAATTTGACACTCTCATAAAAGCTTGCATTTTTATTTATAGCATGTCACTTTCTAATTGCTTTTTTAATACTTTGCCTCCATAATAATTTCTTCATCCTGACAGTTTTTATAGACTAAGTTTGAAAACATTTCAAAAGATTGTTTTTCTTCTAATAAGCAAGGAATTATAGCTGGACTTCCAAACTGCAAAGTCCTATACTTCAAAAAATTCTTGTCTGCTGGAATATATATGAAGACTGTTAAAGACCTTTTAAAATTCAATATATTAAGTTGATCTTTACCTGTTAAATTGATCTAGGCATTTTCCTATAACTTTTTTTCTTCTTATGAAGATAAGTAATTAAGAAATTAAGAAATCATTGGGTGATTACCTAGTGAAATATTCCACAATACTCCTCAATATTTTAAGATAGCTAATCTTACTTTTTCTGACTCTGATACTTATTAGCTACGTGATTTTTGACAAGGAACTTGGCCTCTTGAAGCCAAAACAAAATAACATATAAGAATAGTACCACCCATGGCTAAGGAGACGCTTTCAGATTATGTCTTTAAAGTGCCCTGCACACAAAAAAAATTCCACAAATGTTATTGTTATTGTCTTTTTCTTGTTATTGCTTACATTATTAATATAAATTTAAAAACTTTTGATAATAAGGAACCTAATATTTGCTAATATTCTGTGTCCTTGTTTTGTTACCATGTTTTATTAATCTCACACTTTTTTTTTTATGAGAGTTTGAAGTGCAACCCTTGGGAAAGAGCTTGAAAAATGGCAGGTATTCTTATCATAATAAACATCCAATATCTGTTAAACATATTAGTATGAAAGGAAATAAATAGGTAGCAGGAAAAAAATCTTATTGAAAGCTTCACAAAGACAAACAGACCAAAATGTTTGAATTTGCTCTGTAGTTATTTAAGATCAATATCAGTAAAAAATTACACAAATATATTTTGCATATTCTTACCACTTCCATTGATTGCCAAATATTTTCAGCTCAAAAGATGACAATATAGAAAACCATAGTTTCTTGATCTACATAGATATAAGATGTAAGGACACTTCTATGTATAATGAGCATATTTTCAGTTAAAATATACAGAGTAATGTGTAATATGTAACTTTAAACCAATGTGAATTTTTATGCTTTGCTGTCAAGTAGAGGTGATAGGTCTATATTATAGAAGTTTTGATAGAGCACCATTATAATAAATGAGTTCATAAATAGCCAAAACTTCAGAAATTAAAACTGAGACTTAAGTGGGGCAAGTTCATTTTTAATTTCATATTCTTATATGTTCAGTGTACTTCACACAGTTTTGCAAATGAGCTTCATAAAGGTTCCTGGGAGATACATCTTTGATTCTCAAATCTTTATGTTAGTGTACCATCACCTGACTACACAGAATTTAAATATCAAAAATAATTTTTCTGCAAGATTACTGTTTTCATTCATACCGCAACTGCCTGTATGTCTGCTTTCAACATTTTAGACAATTTCTGATATTTCTAAAGTTAGCTATTCAAATATTAAATTAAAATGTACTCAAATAAAATAAAGTAGCAATTTTATCATTTTATATTATTTTTACTTCAGTCATTTGATAATGTTGGGTAACTACTTTCCTCATGAATTTTTGTGCATTATGATTTTTTCCCATTAATAACTTTAATTTTTAAAATGTGGTTTACATTAAATGAGTGAGTGACTGAAAGACTGCTATAAGGAAGTATAATAATGTTATAAATAAATGGAATTTGTTTTTGCTGCTATCTTTTTAAAATTTTTTCCAGCCATGTAGAGATATAATTGATATCTAACATTGTGTGAGTTTAAGGTTGTTATTTAGTTGCTAAGTTGTGTTGAACTCTTTTGTGACCCCATAGACTGTAGCCTACTAGGCTCCTCTGTCTATGGGATTTCCCAGGCAAGAATACTGGAGTGGATTCTTATCTGCCTGCCAATGCAGGAGATGTAGGTTTGATCCCTGGAGAAGGAAATGGCAACATACACAAGTATTCTTGCCTGGTAAATCCCATGGACAGAGGAGCCTGGAGGGCTATACATTCCATGGGAATGGAAAAGAGTAGGACATGACTTAATGACCAAACAACAACAAAGTTTAAGGTATACGATATACACATTTATCACTATATTGTATATTTGCAAGTTGCTAAAAGAGTAGATTTTTAAAACTTCTGACTACACACACACACACAAATTGTACATTTCATTTTAATTTTCTTTTTTTTTTAATTTTTAAGAGAAAGTCAAAGACAGAAACTTAAGGACATTTATATTTAACAGAGGACTGCAGAAAATTCATCTAGGAAAAAAGACTGAGATGATCTTTCTTTTTTGTTTGTTTTGTGTGTTTTTGGTTTTTTTTAATGTGTTTTTTGTTTTTATTTATTTTTTATTGGAATATAGATGCTCTACAACACTGTGTTAGTTTCTACTGTACAACAAAGTGAATAAGATACATGAAGATGTGGTACATATATACAAAGGAATATTACTCAGCCATAAAAAAGGAATAAAATTAGATCATTTGAGGATATGTGGATGGACCTAGAGGCTGTCATACAGAGTCAGAAATAGAAAAATAAATATCATCTATTAAGGCATATATGAGGAATGTATAAAAATGGTATAGATGATCTTATTTATTTAGTTTGCACACATTGCATGGCTTGCGGCATCCTAGTTTCCCCACCAGGGATTGAACCTGGGCCGCAGCAATGAAAGTATCAAGTCCCAACCACCGGACCCCCAGGCAAATCCCCATTTGATTAGCATGTGTTTGTGAGCCAGGTTACTAAACAGTCCTTCACGTCCATTTCCCAAATGTATCTTGTGTAATTTTTTTTCTTCTATGAAATTTGATTGTTCATAGGGAAAATGGAAGGTAAATTTAAGGGCTGTGAGGCAGAGTCTGGCCAGGCTTAGTATTGTGCCCATCCTCATCTCAGCCTTCACAGCAGGGAAGGAAGTTTGCTTATCACTGCCTAGTAGCAAAGAGCTTGGTTGGTGTGACCAAGTACAAACCACTGCACCTCTTTATCCCTCAATTTCTCAGATATGAAATGTGTAATTGACAGTGTCTGTCTCGTGAGCTTGCTCTGAAGACTAATTCACTGACTAGAAGCACGATTTCAAGTTAAAATCCCGTTTATCTCTTTTTAATTTTTGTATAGTTAGAACATCTGATTCTCTTAATATGGGTGTTAAGAGGATACCAGGCAAAGATACAGGCAAACACACACACACACACACACACACTCTCCATGGTTAGTAGAAGGCACTGATAAAATACAAAAGAATAAAATATTCAAATACGCTAAGAAACTTGCCCAAGTGGTTGATACAGTGTGTACCTAGATATAGGCCTCCTTTCTGGTGTAACAGGGATATTCAGTTCAGTTCAGTTCAGTTGCTCAGTTGTGTCTGACTCTTTGTGACCCCATGAATCGCAGCCTGCCAGGCCTCCCTGTCCATCACCAACTCCTGGAGTTCACTCAGACCCACCTCCATCGAGTCAGTGATGCCATCCAGCCATCTCATCCTCTGTCGTCCCCTTCTCCTCCTGCCCCCAATCCCTCCCAGCATCCGAGTCTTTTCCAATGAGTCAACTCTTCGCATGAGGTGGCCAAAGTACTGGAGTTTCAGCTTTAGCATCAGTCCTTACAATGATGGAGAAACCCCAGGTCTGATCTCCTCCAGAATGGACTGGTTGGATCTCCTTGCAGTCCAAGGGACTCTCAAGAGTCTTCTCCAACACCACAGTTCAAAAGCATCAATTCTTCGGCACTCAGTCTTCTTCACAGTCCAACTTTCACATCCATACATGACCACAGAAAATACCATGGCCGTGACTAGACGAACCTTTGTTGGCAAAGTAATGTCTCTGCTTTTGAATATGCCATCTAGGTTGGTCATAACTTTCCTTCCAAGGAGTGTCTTTTAATTTCACGGCTGCAGTCACCATCTGCAGTGATTTTGGAGCCCAAAAATATGAAGTCTGACATTGTTTCCACTGTTTCCCCATCTATTTCCCATGAAGTGATGGGACTGGATGCCATGATCTTCGTTTTCTGAATGTTGAGCTTTAAGCCAACTTTTTCACTCTCCACTTTCACTTTCATCCAGAGGCTTTTGACTTCCTCTTCACTTTCTGACATAAGGCTGATGTCATCTGCATATCTGAGGTTATTGATATTTCTCCCAGCAATCTTGATTCCAGCTTGTGCTTCATCCAGCCCAGCATTTCTCATGATGTACTCTGCATATAAGTTAAATAAACAGGGTGACAATATACAGCCTTGACGAACTCCTTTTCCTATTTGGAACCAGTCTGTTGTTCCATGTCCAGTTCTAACTGTTGCTTCCTGGCCTGCATACAGATTTCTCAAGAGGCAGGTCAGGTGGTCTGGTATTCCCATCACTTGAAGAATTTTCCAGTTTTTTTGTGATCCACACAGTCAAAGGCTTTGGCATAGTCAACAAAGCAGAAATAGATGTTTTTCTGGAACTCTCTTGCTTTTTCCATGATCCAGCGGATGTTGGCAATTTGATCTCTGGTACCTCTGCCTTTTCTAAAACCGGTTTGAACATCAGGAAGTTCACGGTTCACATACTCCTGAAGCCTGGCTTGGAGAATTTTGAGCATTACTTTACTAGTGTATGAGATGAGTGCAACAGTGCGGTAGTTTGAGCATTCTTTGGCATTGCCTTTCTTTGAGATTGGAATGAAAACTGGCCTTTTCCAGTCCTGTGGCCACTGCTGAGTTTTCCAAATTTGCTGGCATATTGAGTGCAGCACTTTCATAGCATCATCTTCCAGGATTTGGAATAGCTCAACTGGAATTCCATCACCTCCACTAGCTTTGTAGTGATGCTTTCTAAGGCCCACTTGACTTCACATTCCAAAATGTCTGGCTCTAGATGAGTGATCACGCCATCATGATTATCTTGGTCATGAAGATCTTTTTTGTACATTTCTTCTGTGTATTCTTGCCACCTCTTCTTAATATCTTCTGCTTCTGTAGGTCTATACCATTTCTGTCCTTGATCAAGCCCATCTTTGCATGAAATATTCCTTTGGTATCTCTAATTTTCTTGAAGAGATCTCTAATCTTTCCCATCTGTTGTTTTACTCTATTTCTTTGCATTGATCACTGAGGAAGGCTTTCTTATCTCTCTCTCCTTGCTATTCTTTGGAACTCTGCATTCAGATGCTTATATCTTTCCTTTTCTCCTTTGCTTTTCACTTCTCTTCTTTTCACAGCCTTTTGTAAGGCCTCCCCAGACAGCCATTTTGCTTTTTTGCATTTCTTTTCCATGGGGGTGGTCTTGATCCCTGTCTCCTGTACAATGTCATGAACCTCATTCCACAGTTCATCAGGCACTCTGTCTATCAGATCTAGGTCCTTAAATCTATTTCTCACTTCCACTGTATAATCATAAGGGATTTAGGAACTAATATTTAGGCCATGGAGCAAAGCAGGGCTCCTTAAAGATCTATTAATATATAACTTTTTCTATATTTTATAGAAAAGAAGATAAGCTTGTGTTAACATGGAGAGAACATACATTATTTACATATTCCCTGATGGATGCATTTTTTTGCTTAAGAATGTGCTTAATTGTTCTCGTGATGAAAATTTCCATAAGTGAAATGTAAAGCAATCTATTTGTACCCCTTAAAAAAGGTTAAAGAAAATAACTGAATGTTGCCTTGGATTCATAAATTCTGTTCCAGGAAAAGGAATAAAAGAGATCAAAATAACACTGGCTTTATAGAAAATAGGCCTTATGATTCACTACTTGGGCCTTCCCAGGTGGTGCTAGTGGTAAAGAACCCTCCTGCCAGTACAAGAGATGTAAGAGACACAGGTCAATCCCGGGGCTAGGAAGATCCCCTAGAGGAAGGCATGGCAACCCCTTCCAGTATTCTTGCCTGGAGAATCCTATGGACAGAGGAACTTGGCAGGCTATAGTCCATAGGGTCACAAACAGTCTGACAGGACTTTAGCAACTTAGCACAAGCACATCATCACCTTTTTCAAGAAAGCTGTACCAAGAGTCCAGAGCATTCTGGATTCTGAAAGATTCCCACTTCTTGACAGCAGACCAAAGCGGTGAAAGCATTGTTAAACAATTCCCCGAAAAATATTCGAGAGAAAATAAAGAGTCACTGGTTTCTTTTATAGGGTATCTTAATTTGTCCACCAAATTTTGATCCAAGGCATCAAATTATAGTCAGTATAACCCAGAGAAGTACAGCAACCACAGATAGAATGAAGCATCTGGATTCTTACTCACTTTTTTTCTGGTAAAGAAATGAACATATATGTGCCTTTTTCTAAAGAGCCATTGAATGTTCAAGAAGCTTTCTCAGCCCAAAGCAAACAGAATGAACACCAGGAGACTTTCCTATCTCCACAATTGTGTTATCTGAATCATAACTCTGAACCATCTCAACATCTTATTTTACCTTTAAAATCATACATTAGAGCGCTATTTTCTCTCACTGCAAGGTGTGAAAGGGGCTTTGAAACCATATCCAACTGTTTTCATCATAACATCTTTACAACAGAATCATAATCTTCTTCTACAATTCCTGTAATTAAATATATTTTTTGGCAAATCAAAGCACTTTGCACTTCAGTACAAATATGCATAATCACACAGCTTCTTTGATGTAACTTAGAATCTTGACTGTAAATCCATGGGTAGTACCTTACATTACATAATAGTAATTAAACTTTTGCCTACAGACATAAATAAATTATTTTCACATTATTTTTAGAAATAAGATTTTTAGATAATAAAATTGAGTCACTGTTAAATGTACTGTTCTGAATTTAGGTTAATCTTTCTCAAATGGGATAGGTGGACATGGAAACATGTTATTGCCATGAAGCATGGGCATTTTTACTGAATTATCTCTTGTTCCTGACTACAATTTTCAATGTATCCTGTTATATCTAACAATTATCATATAGTTTCTGCTGAGCTGAAATCACTTTTAAAATTTAATATCAATTTAAAATCTGCCTGGTGATATAGTCACTCTGATGAGAGATTTCATGGGGACACTGTTGTAACTTGATGAGAAATTTCCAGGAAATGGCAAAATTCGAAAGAAAAATTTGAACTCTCTTTTGAGATCTCAAACAATATTGATAAGTCAGATCTAATTATGACAAAATCACTGATCTAACTGATGTGTTATTGGCAGTGTGTTAGGCAATGAAGTACAGAATATATTTCTCTCTTATCTTTACAATGCTAAAATAAACATTAGAATTGCTTTTTCATAGACGAGGGCATAGATGTTCTGAAGAGTTAAAGAAATACTTCAGGTTATCATAGTGAAAAAACAGAGAAATCAGATCAAACTGAGAAAATCTTGAGCATGTTCATGCGGCTACTCAGGATTTTAAAGTGATTCTTTTTAATCTGTCTAATTTCAGTCCTGTCAGGTGAATTACACCATGAAGTCTGAGAGAATTTAACCTGGGTTCACCTGAAGAGCATTTATTTGACTGCACATATTTCTTTTGGCTACATTTATTTTGATGCTACCTTTATTTTGATGCTATATTTATTTACTCTTTCAATTAAATTATTGTGCTCATCTGCATGTATAAACAAAGTCATTTAATTTTTTAAAGCTTGAAAGTCTTTCATTGCTACATATTGAATCAACTGATGTTCCCACTCCATCCTCAGCCTGTTCAGTGTATTAAAAAAAAAAATGTCTATTCCTTGAACTTATTTGCTTGAAGGTTGATTATTGCAGATTATAGACTTGCAAAACAACTAATCTTTTTTTTTTAATCTTCGGTATTTTCTCCATGGCTACAATGGAGTTTGGTGTAAAAACCTCTTGACCTGGAGTCAGACTCATTAATTCAGTGCACATGATGGGCTAATATCTAATGAGCACTTACAATGACTAGTCATGGTTTATAGAGCATTATATATATAAACTGGGCTGCTCTGGTGGCTCAGATGGCAAAGAATCTGCCTGCAATGCAGGAGGCCTGTGTTTGATCCCTGGGTTGGGAAGATTCCCCTGGAGGAGGGAACGGCTACCCACTCCAGTATTCTTGCCTGGGAAATTCCGTGGACAGAGGAGCCTGGCAGGCTACAGTCCGTGGGGTCTCAAAGAGTCAAACACAACTGAGTGACTCACACTTTCACTTTTTCACTTGCATATGTATAAATTAATTCTTACAAGAATCCCAAGTTCTAGCTCCACTGTAAAGATGAATTAACTAAAGCACAGTGCTATTTAAAAAGTCCATGCTCATGTAGGCAGTTACGCTCCAGAATCTACCATCTGGACCAAAATGTTGCTTGTGCTAGTTTTATGCCCAGGTGTTGATGCACTTGCTTGGTAGTTCATGGTGATCCCTGTCCACTTAGAGCTTCAGACCTGGTTTTAGATTTCCACTTTAGGCCTATTTTTTTTAAACAAAATTTATTTGAATTGTTTCTATTCAGAGATCACAATAATACCCTCTTTAAATCAAATTTAATCTTAAGCAGGGATGAAAACAAAGAATATAAAGTTTCAGTTATACAAGATGAGTAAATTCTAGAGGTCCACTGTATAATGTTGTAACTATAGTTAACAATACTATGTTGTATGTTTGAAGTGTGTGAAGAGGGCTTATTTCATTTAGCATAATGTCCACAGTTTCCATATTGTTGTATACGATAAAATATCTTTCTTTTTTAAGGTTGAATAATATTTCTTTATATGTGTCTATACCACATTTTCTTTACCCATTCATCCAACAACATTTATGTTTTTCTTTCATATCTTGACTATTGGAGATAATGCTACAAAAATACAACAGTGCAGATGGGATCTTCAAGATTGTGGGGACTTCTCTGATGGTCCAGTGGCTAAGACTCCATGCTCCCAATGCAGGGGCCTAGGCTTGATCACTGGTTGGGACACTAGATCCCACATGCTAAAACTAAGACCTGGCACAGCCAAGTAAATAATTAAATATATATATATTAAATATCTTGATTTCAAATATTTTTAACATATATGCAAAAGTAGGATTGCTGGATTTTATGGTAGTTCATATATTTAATGCATATTATTTAATAAATTTGGAGATATGCACACATATCCATATATATATATATAAAATATATCCATAAAACCCAAAGTTCTATTTCTATCCCTTTGATAATGTATATGTATGTTTTGGTAAGGATACTCAACATGAAGTTTACCCATGTAACAAAATTCTAGATATACAATAGTGAATTGTTGAACACAGACTTTCTGGAAGTTGTTTATTGTACATAACTGAAATTTTATACCTGTTGAATAACAAATCTCATTTCTCCCTTCTCTCAACTACTAATAATCACCGTTTTGCATTTTGTTTCTATGAGTTTGACTACTTTAGAAACCTCATATAAGTGAAATCACAGTGTTTATCCTTCTGTAACCGATTTCATTCACTTAGCACATCAAGTATACCTCAATAAAGCTGTTTTTTGTTTGTTTTTTAACTTTTAAAAGGGTAGATCTCATGTTGTGTTCTTACCAAAATAAAATGAAAATTAAAATTAAAAAAGAAGATAATAGACCTGCCTTATGATCCAGCAATCCCACTGCTGGGCATACACACTGAGGAAACCAGAAGGGAAAGAGACACGAGTACCCCAATGTTCATCGCAGCACTGTTTATAATAGCCAGGACATGGAAGCAACCTAGATGTCCATCAGCAGATGAATGGATAAGAAAGCTGTGGTACATATACACAATGGAGTATTATTCAGCCATTAAAAAGAATACATTTGAATCAGTTCTAATGAGGTGGATGAAACTGGAGCCTATTATACAGAGTGAAGTAAGCCAGAAAGAAAAATACCAATACAGTATACTAATGCATATATATGGAATTTAGAAAGATGGTAACAATAACCCTGTGTACGAGACAGCAAAAGAGACACTGATGTATAGAACAGTCTTATGGACTCTGTTGGAGAGGGAGAGGGTGGGAAGATTTGGGAGAATGGCATTGAAACATGTAAAATATCATGTATGAAACGAGTTGCCAGTCCAGGTTCGATGCACGATACTGGATGCTTGGGGCTGGTGCACTGGGACGACCCAGAGGGATGGAATGGGGAGGGAGGAGGGAGGAGGGTTCAGGATGGGGAACACATGTATACCTGTGGCGGATTCATTTTGATATTTGGCAAAACTAATACAGTTATGTAAAGTTTAAAAATAAAATAAAATAAAAAAAAAAAAGAAAGAAAGTGAAAGTGAAAAAAAAAAAAAAAAGAAGATAATGATGTCCTTAATCCTTAGATATTAAGCCAAATAGAAACAAAGAAATACATGAGGTTGTCGTTGTTCATTTGCCCAGTCATGTCTGACACTTTGCAACCCCGGGAACTGAAGCACTCCAAGCCCTCCCCGTTCCTCACCATCTCCTAAAGCTTGCTTAAGTTCATATCCATTGCATTGGTGGTGCAATCCAGCAATCTCATCGTCTAATGTCCTCTTCTCCTTCTGCCCTCAATCTTTCCCAGCATCAGGAACTTTTCCAATGAATCAGCTGTTCGCATCAGATGACCAAAATACAGGAGTTTCAGCTTCAGCATCAGTCTTTCCAATGTGTATTCCAGGTTGATTTCCCTTAAGATTGACTGGTTTGATCTCCTTACTGCCCAAATGACTCTCAGGAGTCTTCTCCAGCACCAGAGTTCAAAAGCATCCATTTTTCAGCATTCCACCTTCTTTATGGTCCAGCTCTCACAACCATACATGACCACTGAGAAGACCATAGCCTTGATCTCTGGACCTTTGTCAGCTGCCTAGTGCCTCTGCTTTTCAACACACTGCCTAGGTTTGTCATAGCTTTCCTGCTAAGAGCAAACATCTCCTTATTTTGTGGCTACAGTCACTATCCACAGTGATTTTAGAGCCCAAAAAGAGGAAATAGGTCACTATATCCACCTTTTCCCCCTCTATTTGCCATGAGGTAATGGGCCTAGAGGGGCTTCTCTAGTGGCTCAGCAGTAAGGAATCTGCCTGCAATGCAGAAGCTGCAGGGAGACACAGGTTCGATCCCTGGGTCAGAAAGATCCCCTGGAGAAGGGCATGATTACCCACTCCAATATTCCTGCCTGGAAAATTCCATGGGTAGAGGAGCCTGGCAGGTTATAGTCCATGGGCTTGCAAAGAGTCAGACTCAACTGAAACGACTTAGCATGCAGGAAAAATAGGGCCAGATGCAATGATCTCAGTTTTTTTTTTTTAATATTTGTTTTTTTAATTTATTTTATTTTAAACCAACTCTTTCACTCTCCTCCTTCATCCTCAAGAAGCTCTTTAGTTTCTCTTCGCTTTCTGCCATTAGAGTGGTGTCATCCGCATATCTGATGTTGCTGATGTCTTTCCCACCTATCTTTTCAGCTTGTAACTCATCCAGCCCAGCATTTCTCATGATGTGCTCAGCATATAGATTTAACAGGGTGACAGAAGACAACCCTGTCGTATTCCTTTTTCAATCTTGAACCAGTCATTTGTTCAATACAGTGTTCCGAGTGTTGCTTCTTGACCCACATACAGGTTTCTCAGGAAACAGGTAAGATGGTCTGGTTTCCAATCTCTTTAAGAGTTTTCCACAGTTTGTTATGCTCCACAGAGTCAAAGGCTGTGGCATAGTTGATGAAACAGAGATAGATGTTTTTCTTGAATTCCCTAGCTTTCTCTGATCCAGCGAATGTTGGCAATTTAAATCTCTAATTCCTCCTCATTTTCTAAACCCAGCTTGGACACCTGGAAGTTCTTGGTTTGTATAATACTGAACCCTAGCATGAAAAATTTTAAGCATGACCTTACTAGAATGAGAGATGAGGGTTATGGTCCAATGGTTAGCACATTCCTTGGTACTATCCTTCTTGGGCACTGGGATGAGGATTGACCTTTTCCAGTCCTGTGGCCACTGCTGAGTCTTCCAGATTTGCTGACATAGTGAATGTGAAACCTTGATGACATCATCTTTTAGGGTTTGAATAATTTTACTGGAATTCCATCCAATCCACTAGTTTTAATTAGGAAGCAGGGCTTCCTACGGCCCCCTTGACTTCACTCTCCAGATTGTCTGGCTCTGGGTGGCTGACCACACCATTGCAGCAATCTGGTTCATTTGGATCTTTCTTGTACAGTTCTTCCATGTATTCTTGTATACATGATGTTAACAGTATTCAAATTTCTATATGCTTTAAAAACAAGAAAAAAAAAGAAGAAGAGATCTCAAAACAATGTATTGAAAAACAAATGTAAGAAATAGAAATTAATTCTAGACAATTTTAAAAAAAATATCTTTTAGTGATAAGCAGTACATAGATGTATATGCTGCTGTTACTGCTGCTAAGTCGCTTCAGTCATGTCCGACTCTGTGCGACCCCATAGACGGCAGCCCACGAGGCTCCCCCGTCCCTGGGATTCTCCAGGCAAGAACACTGGAGTGGGTTGTCATTTCCTTCTCCAATGCATGAAAGTGAAAAGTGAAAGGGAAGTCGCTGAGTCCAGTCCGACTCTTAGCGACCCCATGGATTGTGGCCCACCAGGCTCCTCCACCCATGGGATTTTCCAGGCAAGAGTACTAGAGTGGGATGCCATTGCCTTCTCCGATAGATGTATATACGTGTATGTATATATAAATGCAAATATAATTATCCTTGCTTATATCAGAGGTACTTGATATGCTTACAACTTTAAGAATAATTTTAAATGTCAAATTTGTAGGCATTATACATCTTTGTGGGCTTGAAAATGATATAATAAAGATTACTTGTTTCTAAACAATAGCAACAAATGTTTGCTTTACATCTTTTCTGCTATTTGTCTGTAACATCAGAAAACTAATTAGAAAATTGGAAGATATTACCAGAAATAAAACAGAAAGAGTGTTTTGTTATATTAAGACATGCCTTAAGGATAATGAAAATTAAATTGACAAAAGCACATCTTGGAGAAATACTCTCTTTATTGCATTTGAATCAGATGATGAACAGAAGAGGATAAGTTATTTTAATCTTAGAAGAAAACATTTCATTATCTCTTTCATATTAATTCTGATTTCTATCAACTGGAATAGCACAGGAATGTAATTTGGAATCTGTTGGGAAACATTGTATATTAATTGAAAGGCATTTCATTTATCAATGTCCATTAACAATTATAATATTCCCTTGATGGAGTTACCTTTTTATCACCCCAGAGATTACTAACTGTAGCCATCACTCCAGCAAAATTCCTCAACAAAGTATACTTTTAAAAATTACATTTTCAACCACAACCATAAAACCAACAAAAATATGTTAAATTTAGATGATATTTGAGTAAAACAAAATTATTGAAGGAATTTTTCTGTGTTTATATACTTTTAAAATAGAATCTAATGAGCTTTGTGTTTGCCATGTGATCTTAGAAAAGACAATAAATCTGGCTCAATATCTCTAACATATCAAGTTGGGAATTTAGCCTTAAATATTATTCCAAAGATGAAGTTCATTAATTTGCTTTAATGAATAGCCTTATTTGAATATATACTTTTGTTTAATAATAATGAAAAGAATAAAAAGCTTAAAGAGTAAGGATCAGCTGCATTTTATGATCATAGGATCAGCTGCATTTTATGGTTATTGTGTATATTGATTTATAATGAAACTCCACAGCTTTAAATCTGTCCAATATCAAGAACAGAAAGTCATATGAGGGAGGGGAAGACCAACAGAAGCCTCATCATGTTCGAAAATAAAATTCAACATAAAGGGTTGTAGATTATTTGAGTTATCCAGTTGAATTTCTTAGGAATTTATAATAGGAAATTGAAAAGTGCTCGTGTGCTCAGTCATTCAGTCATGTCTGACTCTTTGAGACCCCATGGACTGCAGCCCAGGAGGCTTCTCTGCCCATGGAATTTGCAGGCACGAATACTGTAGTGGGTTTCCATTTCTTTCTTCAGGGCATCTTCTAGACCCAGAGATCAGACCTGAGTCTCTTGACTCTCCTACATTGGTAGGTGGTTTCTTTACCACTGAGTTACCTGGGAAGCCCAAATATGTATAGATTAATAATCATTTGAGATAATCAATTCATTTTATGTTAGCTCAGATTAAGTGAATACATTTTTGTTTGTTTTCTTCAAAAGAAATTGTCTGAGCATTCAGAATCGGAGAAGGTGATGGCACCCCACTCCAGTGCCCTTGCCTGGAAAATCCCATGGATGGAGGAGCCTGGTGGGCTGCAGTCCATGGGGTCGCTAGGAGTTGGACACGACTGAGCGACTTCACTTTCACTTTTCACTTTCATGCATTGGAGAAGGAAATGGCAACCCACTCCAGTGTTCTTGCCTGGAGAATCCCAGGGACAGAGGAGCCTGCTGGGCTTCCGTCTGTGGGGTTGCACAGAGTCGGACACGACTGACGTGACTTAGCAGCAGAGCATTCAGAATATAACATAAAAATTATTTTCTTAAAAGTCAAGTGACTTTTTGAAAACAATAGTCATAATTTTTGTAGTTTTTAATAGATAATAAGCAAGGAGATATTTAATCCTTTTAGGAAATTTTTGATTAAAGTGTCTGGCTATAAATAAAATATACATATTATAAGAATCTTTTTTTTTCAAACAAGAAAATGAAAGGATGGAAAAGATTCTAGGCATAAATATGAAATGAAAAACAAAAATTTTGTAGGTAATGATTGTCAGCAGTATAACATATCAAGAGAAGCAAGGCAAGAGAGTCCAGAGGAAAGTTAAACCTAAGAGTTTGCTTGTTTTAAGAATTTTAATGTTTCAGATTAAAGATACGAGATTCAATGGCCATTAAGAAATGAATAGAAGGAAATCAGAGGATTAAGATCCGGAGAAAGAGTAACCTACTTAGTAGTCCTTAACCTCAAGGGAAAATGAGGAAATAATTCTAAGCATGTGGGAATTATCTTGTGATGGAAGGAAGGACCTCTCTTCTTTGAAAGAGTTGAAGAGCAAGCTAAGAAAGAGAGGTTCATCTCTTTGCAAGGGTAATTTTTCATGTTGATGTATGGCAAAACCAATACAATATTGTAAAATAATTAACCTCCAATTAAAATAAATAAATTTATATTAAAAAGAGGCAAATCTAAAAATAAATAAATAAATAAAAATAAAAAGTTGAGATGTTTTGCTGATTTATATTTTCCTCTCAGTAAAACCTTCATTTGCCTGTAGTGAAATGAGAGTTGGGCTGGTGGAATTTTTTTAAAATCTCTAGAGATCTTTGGAAAGACTAGAAACAGGTATAAGGTAATGATGCAGTCTTGTGACATCAAATGAGTCAGAAATAATTGTATAAAGTACCTGAATATGTAGTTTTACACTAGAAGTTTACTAAATTCTAGGAATAGAAATGGAAAAACAAACAAACTATTGATTGAGTCAGAGGTTGAATTTTTGAGAGCAGCAGTGAAAGGATTGAAGCAAGGGAGTTATTAGAAGACTGATTGGTTTGACCAACATTTATTCTGTTGATTTGATATAACTTTATCAGTGTGGAGCCCAGGAGGTATTCTAGTCTCTTGAATTATTCAATTTGTTTTCTAATGGTTACTTACCAACCCATTCCCATTACTTATACATTCACTTTAAAATCATTAGTTTTAATTCCCTTGTGTAGTTTCCCTTCCTTGAAATCTGTCCTGCCGGTGTTAGTAGTTTTTGGACAACCATAGAGAGAGGAGGAACTTTCCCAAGTGGCACCATGGTAAAGAATATACCAGCCAAGCAGGAAACTTGGGTTCAATTCCTGGGTTGGGCAGATCCCTTGGAAAAGGAAATGACAACCCACTCCAGTATTCTTGCCTAGGAAATTCCATGGACAGAGGAGCCTGGCAGGTTATATTCCATGGGGGTTGCAAGAGAGTCAGACATGGTTTAGTGACTAAATAGCGACAATGAAAACAGCAAGAGTAAAGAGACTATCAATCCATGGTCTTTGCCCATTAAAAGCTTCACAGCAATTTTCTATTTCCCCCTAAGTCACAATTCTCTCTCAATCTTTATGGCATGATTTGAACTATTACTGATAATTCATTAAGCTCATCCAAAATTTACTATGCAATACAAATCTAGTACAGGAGAAACTTACTTTAAAAGGTCACATTTATCAATATATAGTAAGTTCTCTGGCCAGAGAAGGGTAATATAACATAGGGACACATAGCAGATGGAACTCACTCAGAAATGTTGAGTCAGGGAGACTATGTATTTTCTACACTGAGACTCCTGTAATTAGAATGATTTATCTTGCTAAGGGGTGGGAGTGTCAGATGATTCTAGACAAAGTAGATGGCTCCAACATCAGAGCTACCATGATGCACCAAAAAAAAGTTTGTAGTTGCAGGATAGCACATGATGAGAAGTCAGGGCAGACTTTGGAGAAACATCTCTGGGAAGATGTTCTTTGATGTACAAAAAGCAGTTAGCTTAGTGAAGTAAAAGACATTCCTAGATAGAAAGAAAAATATGACCAAAGTCATGTGAAAATTAAATGTCTCTCCTCGAATATCCATGTGGTCTACTCTGGCATGTTACAGCCTGAAATCTCATTGCAGCTATTATTATATCTGTGAACTATATTTTAAAAATTGAATAGCCAAGGTTTTGACAGTACAGAAAAAATAAAAAGAAGAAATTGAAGTCATGTGTCATCCCATCAATGAGTTGTCTACACTCAACAGTTCAATAAATTTCCTAACATTAATTTTCTAGGCATGTGAGAAGATATCGTTTTACACAGTCAAGATTACTTCTCCAGAGGTATCCATTAGCCCCTAGGAACTCCAGTCCTTCAGTTTTCCCAAAGATGGTGAATCCTAAAAAGCCATAGGAAATTTTTTCATCTACATATATGCAAATTTTATGTTATGATAGACTTAAGAAATCCAATTTCAGGTTGAGGCTTATTTCAGTACATTTTTACCTAGAAGTTATCTCCAGTGCAATTTCCTCAGAGGTCCTCTCTTGCAAATGAACATCCTAAGTTGTGGCTCCAATATGTTTTCATCAAAGGGCACTTAGGGCTGCTTTGAAAATTGCTATGATAATTGTCAAAATATTTGACTACTTACAATCTCTTGATGAAATTATACTAATCACATTTTCCCTGCCTCTGCTCTGTCACTCCCCCTCTCTCTTCTGCTCTGTCATTCTTGCCATTAGACCCTACTCCATCTTCTTTCAGCCTGGACAAAAGTGAAAATGAAATATCACAGGCCACATAGCATCTATCCTTTTTTCTGTTAAATACAATTTAAAAGTGTAAAATACGTAAGAGAATATGTGTTCTCTACTGACAGCCATAGGTTGCATGAAAGAGTGCTTGCTCCTTTCATCATCCCTAGTGAATTTCGGTTTAAGGCACAAAAGAAACACAAACAACATTTGCTTTGGAAAAGAAAGATTTTGGTGTAAATCAGGCCTTCACACATACCCTGTGATATTTGGCAATTTGTCTAACTTCATGTACCCTCTGCTTTCACATCAGTAATTTGGATTTAATAATTCACATTAGAAAATTGTTTTGAATACAAAAAGCTGTTGTTATATTTGAAGTGTATGCTACAGCCTAGGAACTCAAAAATAGTACTTCCTTTCAATTTTTGATCTTCAAAACCTATGTTTTTGAATCCCCAGGTTTCAATTATGATGTCTCACACACAGTTGATACACATTAAAAGCTTGTTGTACTAAACTCAGCTAAAATATTTTTGTGTAGATCCATTTTAATATAGTTTATTAATTATATATAAGATATTTATTAATCTGTAAACTTTTACCTTTGTCAAAATCCTAATAGTCCCTTTTCCACAATGTTAAAAAAAAAAACAAAAACAGCACATATTATAATCTCCTAGCCTAAATGCCTACTTATTATTTAAAAGTTAGCTCAAGGTCAGCTCACAATACACATTTCCAACACCCTCAGTCTTTCTAAGAACCTTGACTCCCATCTTGTCATAATACACTATTTCTCTTTAATACCCTACCAAATTATAAAATAACATTTTACCCTCACTGGCTGAACCTACCACTAAGCAGCTCTCCTCAAGAGAAATGTATTGCTATAACTGCAGTGTCTGGCACAGAGAAGGCTGTTAATTGTGATTCCTAGCACCTGAAAGACTACAGATAAAATAATTAGAGTTATGATGAAAATAATTATAAAGAAAAATAATTTTGAGAGATAAACAAAGATAACCACATGAGTGCATTTAGTGACTTTAATTATTTGATAAATAAAGATACCAGCTATGCTATTTTAACAGGCAAGATTAACAATTTGAAGCTGTTTTACTTAAAACAAATATCTTTAAAATATTACACAATTTAATATGAGTTTACTACTTTGGTGATTTAATATGATTTATACCATTATTTTCTAAATGAAAAATGATTTTATGTAGATGTCCTAGTGATTTATTTGTGATTATTTCACCAAATGAGAAAAAGTTAACATCCTTAACAGTCTAATCAAAGGAGTTTTGACAGATTGTATTATGATTTCCTTTCTTTCCAGGCTAGGATGAGAAAGTAGTATTCTGTGTTATATTAAATCTTGTTCATGCTTTGTTTTAAAATATACAATAGATCAAAAATATTTTCCTACAGGCCAACATGACTTGGCTAAAAGCGTTTGTTTCCTCACAACAACCAAACTCTGCCTGCATAGACCGAGGCAAGAATCGAGGCAAGAATAAAAAACTTTTGGTGTTATGATTAGGACATTGAAGGAAAAAAATCCATATGTTTGATATAAGCTGGTTTCAGATGTATCAGTGTTAGTGAGTACAGTTCAGTTCAGTTCAGTCGCTCAGTCATGTCCGACTCTTTGCAACACCATGGATTGCAGTACACCAGGCCTCCCTGTCCATCACCAACTTCTGGAGCTTACTCAAATTCATGTCCATTGAGTCAGTGATGCCATTCAACCATTTCATCCTCTGTTGTCCCCTTCTCCTCCCACCTTCAATCTTTCCCAGCATCAGGGCCTTTTTCAATAAGTCAGTTCTTTGCATCAGGTGGCCAAAGTATTGGAGTTTCAGTTTCAACATCAGTCCTTCCAATGAATATTCAGGATGGATTTCCTTTAGGATGGACTGGTTGGATCTCCTTGCAGTCCAAGGGATTCTCAAGAGTCTTCTCCAACACCACAGTTCAAAAGCATCAATTCTTTGGCACTCAGTTTTCTTTATAGTCCAACTCTCACATCCATATATGACCACTGGGAAAGCCATAGTTTTGACTAGACAGACCAATGTTACCGAAGAGGAACCCTAAAGGGCAGAGGGGGAAGAAGGAAGATGTTTGAGACCAGTGTTCTTACTCTGGAGGTCCAATAGAAAAATTTAGTGTTTTTAAATAGTCAGTATATCATCACCAGTGAGACTGGTGATTTAATTGTTCTGAAAATGGGGTGGACATCCATATTTTCTTAGAGCTTACCAAGCAATTTCAAGGGGCAGCTCAGCCTGAGAGCCACTGAGATAGGGGAAGCAAGGCAGGACTCTCGGACAGAGACTGGTGTAGTCCAGTTTTTTTTTTTTTTTTTTGGATGCTGTTTTGACTGATTCTTATCTGTCTCCCTCAGAGTAAGAACCAGGCAAAAGACCAAGGATTAGATATTAGGGGGATGGTGGTACAATGGGATACATACGTGTGCTGTTGTCTTTAATAGTTTATTTCTATTTAATGTAATTTACCTAATTGCTTCATGGCAACTTTCCAGAATAAACTACATTTAGCCACAATTTTATGGCTGCAGGTTAATCTCAATATCTAGAGTCTTTATCTTTTATTAATTAACTTTTATTGGTGTATAGTTACTTTACAATTGTTGTGTTAGTTTCTACTGTACAGCGAAGTGACTCAGTTACACACACACACACACACACACACACACATATATAGCCCCTCTCTTGTGTATTTCCTTCCCATTTAGGTTACCACAGAGCATTTAGTAGAGTTCCCTGTGCTATACAGTAAGTCCTCATTAGTTATCTATTTTATACAAATGTCAATTCCATGTGTATTGCTTTTATTCCTTTCTAAAAGCACAGATTTGGTGAATTCTCACTGCCTCTCTCCCTCTTTCCCTTTTTTTTGATGCTATATACAAGTGCATTATATTGAGAAAATAGAGTTTAAATTAATGAATTTGTATGTTTGTATTTATGAAACAAATTATTTAATGACCACGCAGTGTTATAACTATGAGAATATGTAATTTGCAATTATTTGATTGCAATTTAAAGTATTTTTCATTATTAAGCATAAAGTAACAAAAATAGATGACTATCAATGCAAAGAGTAGTATGGTGCTGCAGCTGCCTATGTGCTCAGTCACACAGATATGTCCAACTCTTTGTGACCCCATGGACTGTAGCTCACCAGGCTCCTCTCTCCATGGGATTTTCCAGGCAAGAATACTGGAATGAATTGTTCTTTCCTTCTCCAGGGGTACTTCCCATCCCAGGGATCAAGCTATCATGTCCTGCAAAGGTAGGCTCTTTATCACTGAGCCACCTGGAAAGCCAATGGTACATCGGTTTGTTAGTCTATTAATTTCTAAATAAAAGACTGTGAATATAAGTTATATTCACACATATTTTAAAGTTCTATGTTTAAAGTTTTTCAGATAAAACCGGCCATATGCAAATTGTACTTTTAAACGTTTCACATGCAAACAAATCATTAAATTAATTTCCTTTCCTAAATTAATGGATTATCAGTCTGACATTTTTGCAGAAACAAACAATTATAGCCTAAAAGAACCTGACTTGTCAGGCCTTCATATATGTTATCAACATTTGTTAATTCCCAGCAGACTGTTCCATACCTACTGTTATTATAACATTAAATTACATTACAGTTTCTTCTAGCTCAACAAGATTGTCAGTTCCTAATTACCATTCAAACAACTTAGGAGGAGAGTGATTAAAGAAAAGTAGGAAAAAAATCACTGAAGAATTTGAGGATGTAGAGATATTTATAGTGGAAAGCTGTGGGGAAGATATGAAAACCCAGGGTTTCCTCAGAAGAAAGTAAATGTAAAGAAATAGATGATTGGATCTAAAGTATATGTAAGTGATATGATGAATATTAGAAAGATTTAGGACATAGGATTAAGCAATCTTTCTGTGTAACTGGATTTGGGGACTGGAGGGAGATATGTTTATGTTTTTTCAAGTTTTTAATTGGTAAAATCATGTGAATAATAGTGTGCCCACACCTACTGTAATATATATTCCATTTTAAATTATTAGTTAGAACATGAATTGTCATTAACCATATAATACCTCATGATAAAAAACTAAGACCTAGATAAGGTGAGTCATAAGCACAACTATGATCACCTTCAACAAGCTAACAGTTATGACAAAATAACTGAAATAGAAACAGGAAAAAGGCAGCTTAGTACAGAAATTTTTTTTGTACAATTTCATTTAGGGCTACCATACTTTTATTGTAATATACTACGGGGTTAATTGACACAACAGTTACAATTATTTTTTAAAAATTTATTTGATGTATGAAGTCAGAAGAATGAAAAGTAAGGCTTGATGTAACTGAACACAAGGGATTTTTCGCCAAATTCAGAGACTTTTGGTGACGATTCTGAGGAATTGAGTAAATTAAGAGTATTGAAAAAATGATGAAAGAAAACTTTTCAATCATAAAGTTTCAGTTGGATTTTTTAAAAAAGTACATTTGAGATTTTCTTGGCTCAATCTTTGATAAGCAGTTGGTGTTTCTGTGAAAACCTATTTATAACAGAGCCATATATTTGAGAAAATGGGAACAAAATGTTTTTATTAGATCTATTCTCCTTCCTTAACATCCCTGGAATAAAAAAAGCTATTGGTTATCTATGTAAAAAAGAGGTATTTTATACTGTAACTATGTCTAGTCATTTCACTTATACATGTACATGAAATAAGTATGTACACAGAAAAATTATTACCCATGCTAAAAAAAATTAATCATGTTTATTTCCCAACATGCTGGTAAAGCAAAGACTGTTTCACACAGGTAGTTGGTAGTATTTTCTGTTTATTTGTTGTTGTTGTTTAGTTGCTAAGTCATGCCCGTCTCTTTGTGACCCCATGCACTGTAGCCCACCAGGCTCCCCTGTCCATGGGATTCTCCAGGCAAGAATACTGGAGTCGGTTATCATTCCCTTATCCAGGGGATCCTCCAGAGTCACAGATAAAACCCAGGTCTCCTACACTGCAGACAGATTCTTTACCATCTGAGCAACCAGGGAAGCCCTTTTCTTTCCTTACTTTTGTTTATGTGCTTATATTTTTTATTCAGGTAATTTTATGTACAGTGAAAAGAACAGACTGTGAGTGTAAAATTTGACATTTAAAAAATTTCAAGAAGTCTACAACCAAAAATACAATCAAGAAATGAGCATGTTCTACCCCTTGGAAAGTTTTCTCCTACTTCCTTCATTTAATTCTACTCTTCAGAGGCAAACACTGATTATTTCAAGCAGATCTTGTTTACACATCTACTTCAAGTAAATAAAATTATGCATATATTCTTGATATGACAGTCTATTTACCCTCAACATAATGATTTTAAGAATAATCAATGTTGTGAGAAGCAGTAGATTTATTTTATTGCATAATATACAATATGCTTACACCCTCATCAGTTGAATTTTTTTAAATTTCTAGTTGCTAAGATTTTTATTATTATGAATAGGTGTTGAATTTTTCAAGTGATTTTACTACATCTACTGAAATAAATATCTTTCTGTCTAATTGAAATTTTCTTGAGTTAATTTTAAATACTAAATAAATTCTTCATTCCAGATATAAACCATACTTGATCATGTGGTATTACACTTTTAATACAGCACTGAATTCTCCTAAATATATATTAAAAAATTCTTCATAAATTATCCCAGAAATTAGAAGAGGATGGAGTTCTTGCTACATTTGACAGGGAGAACATTATCCTGATACTAAAATCAAGTAGAGTCTTTAAAATAAAACTATAGATTAATTCATTTATGAACATAAACATAAATGTGGTTAATTTTATTGTATAACATTTCAAATCCAACAACATGCAAGATACATAATGTATCATTACCATGTTGGTGTTTTCCCAGGAATGTAGATTGGTTTACCATATGAGGAAAAAACTAACAAAAACTAAACTATTTAATTTTATATGATAGATTGAATAATTTCTTATCCAAATGTCAGCATTTGAATTCCTGGAAAGTGTGAAGATGTTCACTTACATAGTCAAAGGGATTCTGCAGATGGTATTAAGCATCGTGAGATAGGAAAATTGTTGTGAATTATCCAAGTGGCCCCTAAATTTTATTACAGGTGTCTCTATAAGAGAGAGAGAGAGCTTTAACCCCAAAATAAGAGTGCCAGAGCCATACGGTACAAGAAAGGCTAAGCAGTACCTAAAACTCTATAGTACTATTATGGCAATAGACAAACCAAAGAAACAGGGTAAAAATTCTAGAGGGAATGTCCATTTAAAATTTTATGATATTAAAATAAACTGATACAGTAAAGAAAAGATACTATAATATACAATATAATGATGCTGAAGAAGCAGTATTGAAGAAAAATAAGTTAATCTTTATTTAATCCCAAAATAAATTATGTGTGAGCAGAAAAAAAAGAAAGAAAGAAAGAAAAACTTACCTTTTCTAGGCTTTGAAGATGGAGAAAGGGGCCATGAACCAAGAGACTGAAGGTAGTCTTTAGAAGGAAGGAAGTCTTTAGAAACCAAAGAAACAAAATCCCTCTAAAGCCTCTAGTAGGAATAAAGTCCTACCAACACTTTGATTTTAGGCAAATGAGATCCATTTTAGATCTCTAGGACCATAAGAAAATTAATTTGCATTGGTTTAACACAAAATCATTTTTTAACACTGATTTGGGTCATATGTTACAGCAATAATAGGAAAGAAACCACATTAACAGACTAGATTCAGAAAAGAGCAAAGAAATAAAGTATGGTTAATAGAAAATGCAAATAAGATGGTTAATCTTATATAATAGTATTTCATGTCATATGAAATTTGCTCAGTCATGTCTGACTGTTTACAACGCTATAGACTACACAGTCCATGGCATTCTCCAGGCCAAAACACTAGAATACTGGAGTGGTTAGCCATTCCCTTCTCCAAATGGTGATCAAGATAAAGGAAAAAGTGTAGAACACTCTGATCAAAAATTTTGATCAATTTTGGTAAAACAAAAACTAGATCTTCTTAAATGATGTATGGTACAGGATGGAATAAAATTCAAATCATTCCTGCACTTAACAATATGGTGAAAAGTGAAAGTGTTGGTCACTCAGTCTTACTGGACTCTGCGACCCTAGGGACTGTAGCCTGCAAGACTCCTCTGCCCATGGGATTCTCCAGGCAAGAATACTGGAGTGGGTTGTCATTTCCTTCTCCAGGGATCTTCCCAAACCACGGATTGAATCCAGGTCTCCTACATTGCAGGGGGATTCTTTGGGATGCCAATAGGGAAGTCCACCAGGGAAGCCCAATAATATGGTACCATGCACCCAAAATTCTGTTATTCTGTTAAGAGGGTAGATCTTATGTTATGTGGTCTTAATAAACAAAACACAAAGGGATACAAAAAAACTTTTAAAGGTGATGAATATCTTCAGTACCTTGATATGGGTGTGTGCATATGTCCCTGTATACTAAGTCACTTCAGTCATGTCTGACTCTGTGCAAACCTATGGACTGTAGACTGTCAGGCTCCTCTGTCCATGAGATTGCTCCAGGCGAGGGTACTGGAGTGGGTTGCCATGCTCTCCTCCAGGGATTCTTCCTAACCCAGGAAACTGAACCTGCAACTCATGTCTCCTACATTGGCAGGCGGGTTCTTTACCAATAGCACCACCTGGGAAGATTGTGCATATGTCCAAACTCATCAAACTGTATATATTGACTATATGCAGTGTTTTGATTATCAGTTATGCTTTAATAAAGCTGTAAAATAGTTTAAAGAAAAAACAGTTCTCCACTTTCAGTAACTGAAAGAGTGTTGATTATTGTGCTAAGAGTACTGTCAGGCTGTATCTAGCTCCTGTATCAGAGGAGAGAGTGTTTCTAGCAATCTGGTCCCACTTAAAAATTGCTGTGATTTTTGAGTCTTGAAAGTACAGATACCTGACTTGTAAGACTGGCGCCATTAGTCTCAAGAAATTCTGGAATCTTTCAATATCCTTCTAATAAATTTTATTATCTTGCTTCAGATACCTAAAGTCAGTTTCTAGTTCTTGTAACCACAAATTCTGTCAGAAGTGAAATGCAATCATTGGTCATAGTTGTAAATTACACATCTCATATATCATCCTTTATTGTAGATAATGATCTTTCTCTAGTGGAATGCATTGAGAAGTAGGTTCCAGTCCAATGATGCTTCTAGAAGAACAACTTTCTAAAACCATACTTGATATATATAGAAAGATATTCATTTTGCTTATTACTTCAAGGTTTTTATTTTTAAGAACTGTGGAGGTTTTGAAAGGGAGCTGGGAGGTAAAGCAGTATTCAGTTCAGTTCAGTTCAGTCACTCAGTCGTGTCTGACTCTTTGCAACCCCAAGAATTGCAATAGGCCAGGCCTCCCTATCCATCACCAACTCCCGGAGTTCACTCAGATTCACGTCCATCGAGTCAGTGATGCCATCCAGCCATCTCATCCTCTGTCGTCCCCTTCTCCTCCTGCCCCCAATCCCTCCCAGCATCAGAGTCTTTTCCAATGACTCAACTCGACGAATGAGGTGGCCAAAGTACTGGAGTTTCAGCTTTAGCGTCATTCCTTCCAAAGAAATCACAGGGCTGATCTCCTTCAAAATGGATTGGATGGATCTCCTTGCAGTCCAAGGGACTCTCAAGAGTTTTCTCCAACACCACAGTTCAAAAGCATCAAGTCTTTGGTGCTCAGCTTTCTTCACAGTCCAAATCTCACATCCATACATGACCACTGGAAAAACCATAGCCTTGACTAGATGGACCTTTGTTGGCAAAGTAATGTCTCTGCTTTTGAATATGCTATCTAGGTTGCTCATAACTTTTTTTCCAAGGAGTAAGCATCTTTTAATTTCCTGACTGCAGTCACCATCTGCAGTGATTTTGAAGCCCCCCAAAATAAAGTCTGACACTGTTTCCACTGTTTCCCCATCTATTTGCTATGAAGTGATGGGACCAGATGCCGTGATCTTCATTTTCTGAATGTTGAGCTTTAAGCCAACTTTTTGACTCTCCACTTTCACTTTCATCAAGAGGCTTTTGAGTTCCTCTTCACTTTCTGCCATAAGGGTGGTGTCATCTGCATATCTGAGGTTATTGATAGTTCTCCCGACAATCTTGATTCCAACTTGTGCTTCTTCCAGCCCAAAGTTTCTCATGATGTACTCTGCATCTAAGTTAAATAAGCAGGGTGACAATATACAGCCTTGACATACTCATTTTCCTATTTGGAACCAGTCTGTTGTTCCATGTCCAGTTCTAACTGTTGCTTCTTGACCTGCATATAGGTTTCTCATGAGGCAGGTCAGGTGCTCTGGTATTCCCATCTCTTGAAGAATGTTCCACAGTTTATTGTGATCCACACAGTCAAAGGCTTTGGCATAGTCAATAAAACAGAAATAGATGTTTTTCTGGAGCTCTCTTGCATTTTCCATGATCTAGCAAAAGTTGGCAATTTGATCTCTGGTTCCTCTGCCTTTTCTAAAACCAGCTTCAATATCAGGAAGTTCACGGTTCCTGTATTGCTGAAGCCTGGCTTGGAGAATTTTAAGCATCACTGTACTAGGGTGTGAGAGTGCAATTGTGTGGTAGTTTGAGCATTCTTTGGTATTGCCTTTCTTTGGGATTGGAATGAAAACTGACCTTTTCCAGTCCTAAGAAAGAGCAAAAGTTTTCTTTTTACATCATAGTTTATTTATCATGGGGTCACTAATAAAGCAGGAGATGACTGTTTCATGGATTTCTTCAATTACTCTTAGAATTTCAGTATATATCAGTACTAAAACAAAAACTCTATATCTGTTCTTTTTTGACTTAGGAACATCATTACCCCAGGTTTTGCTTCAAATATGTTCATATGTAGCTATTCTCATTTTCCATTTTATGACTCTTTCAAACCCACATGCATGTGTGCCTGCTCAGCTACACAATCATGTCCAACTCTTTGTGACCTCATGGACTGCAGCCCATCAGGCTTCTCTGTCCATGAACTCTCCAGGCAAGAACACTGGAGTGGATTGCCATTTCCTACTTGAGGGGATATTCCTGACCTTCAGTTTATGTTTCTTCTTATTTGAAAAGGAAATTTGATTGTTAACTATGGTACTACTCCCTGAATTGGGTTTTGCTACTGTTGCCACAAAGGCTCTTCAACTAACAACACGCGAGAAAGAAGTTCCATTTTCATGGCTACCCAAAGCTTCTAGGTAACATCATGTGAGCCAAGAGACAGGCATTAGGTTGTGTAAACAAACTTGTATATAAAATCCTACATCATGAGCAAAACACTAGTAACCACAGCCAAGAGATAATTACTATAAGAGTAAGTAAAAGCATTAAGCTTTAGCAAGAAAATCTATTTTTCAACTCTGGAATTGCTGATAACAAAATAATAATAATCCACAATTACAATTTTTTTAAAATATGTTCATTTTCAGGATAATTGAAATATTTTCCTTAATTTTAAAGCTATCTTGTCAATTTTCTTGTTAGAATTGTTGTTACTTTTTAAGTATATTTTCTGTGACAATGATTAAACAGTGTTTGCAATAACCAAATTATTTTTTCCATGATATGCTTCCAAAGATGCTTGGAAAAAAGCTTAATATTGCCAGAAGAGTCACTAGTCCCATAAAAAAGAAATCTAACATTACTTGCATATGAACATGTCCAATCCATTATATTTTGTATATATAAAGGGGGAAGAAACACAAGATTCCACATGTTAGAGAGGGATCAGAATGGGATGATAAGAAAGTAAATTGGCATTTGTATTAATGTTTTTAGCATATGCCAAGCATGGTAGAGAAACAGTGTCAGATTTCATTATATTGGGTCCCAAAATCACTGCAGATGATGACCGCAACCACAAATTTAAAAGATGCTTACTCCTTGGAAAAAAGTTATGACAAATCTAGACAGTGTATTCAAAAGCAGAGACATCACTTTGCCGACCAAAGTCTGCTTTGTAAAAGCTATGGTTTTTCCAGCACCCATGTATGGATATGAGAGTTGGACAATAAAGAAGGCTGAGTGCTGAAGAATGATGCTTTCAGACTGTGGTGCTGGAGAAGACTCTTGAGAGTCCCTTGGGCTTCAAGGATATCAAACCAGTCATTCCAGAGGAAATCAACCCTGTATATTCATTGGAAGGACTGGTGCTGAAACTGAACCTCCAATATTTTGGCCACCTAATGGTAAGAACTGACTCATTGGAAAAGACCTTGATCCTGGGAAAGATTGAGGGCAAGAGAAGGGGACAACAGAGGATGAGATGATTGTATGGCATCACTGACTCAATGGACATGAGTTTGATCAAGCTCTGGGAGATAGTGAAGGACAGGGAAGCCTGGTCTGCTTCAGTTCATAGGGTCATAAATAGTTGAATAAGACTTAGTGGCTGAACAACAACAAGCATTGCCCCAATACTTACAGAAATTATCTTTTAAGGGGCAGGGAAAATTACTGGAATTTACCATCAGGAGCTACTATCTAACACAGCCCTTAGAAACAGACAAGAAGAATGTGAACAGGAATTAATGAAGATCTGTGTTGCTCCATGCCCAGCTTCTCCAGTTTAGATGCTATCACTGCTCTCAATGAATGACTTTTCTGAGGTATTACAAGCAAATGTACTATACAATTTGAAAATAAATAACCAGATCAGATAATTCATCACTCAAGAGTAGTTTTAGAATTAAGAATTTTGGAGTTAAGAACTTTCCAAATGTACTCATATACAGTACAAATATTTTTAGTGTTTTTTTCCCCCAGAAACATAATGCCATAAAGGAGGAAAAAGTTAAAAAGCATAAGCATAAGATGTTTAGTTCTCATGATGTAAAGCATCATTTACCTTTATATATTTTTAGTAAATATCCCAATGCCAATGTTAGTCCAACACATTCTTCATGTGGTTTCCCTCAGTTACATTACACTTTAATTCATTATACTCTTTATTTCTCATTCAGGGACATTATGTTATGGTTGTGCTAGATCTCACATTTCAGATTTCTCTTAACTGAGTCAGAAATGTGGCTTGTTGTGCTTAATGACATCTGGGATTTGAATTTCAGGAAGTACAACCACATTGTTGCCAGGGGATGTAGAACTATGGGTACATTTGCATATTTTACTTTAATATTTTATTGCTTTTGAAGAAAATGCTAGAAGCCTAAAATCTGGAGAACATGTACTATTTGTCCAACATAAATTTTGTTGTTGTGTGAATTGTAACAGAGATAAGAAAATGCTTTATGGAGCTACATAGGATAAGTAAATTCAAAAGAAGTCAGCAAATTGATCTCCAATCATCTTTTTTGCTGGTGAAGTACTTTCTCTCAAAATCAACGACAAATATCAAAGCCATTTTCTGAGTGGTGTATTTAGAAAATTTCTTAATCAAGGAGATGTGTGGATACAGAATGAATAATTCTACTTACTCTCTATTCACTAAGTATCTTTATGCTTTCTATGATTCTACAATTGTTTACAATGAAGTCTAAGATGAAACTGATACCTGGTATATGCTCCGTAAAGAAAGAAAAAGTTATTTTGATCATTATATTCAAGGACACATGTATTTTATGGGATAAAACCATTTTCCATGTGTCTCTGGCACTTCTACAGGACTAGACATTCACATTCTTAAAAGCTTGAGAAGAAGTGGGGCAGTGAATAGATTCATTTGTATATGGAGATATTTCAGGACAAGCATTCCTCCTTCTTGTAGTGGAGGTTTGTTTACATTACAGGGGAAATAATATAAAATATTCCTCATGAGCAAAGTGTAAGCATGTTTGTCAACAGTATCTGATAAAATCAGGGGTCCCTAAGCTAAATATTCCTCAACTGTGATACAGATCACTGTGCACTAACCATGCACCCAGGCACACTCTGCATGTACCTGCCAGGCTTGGAGAACAAAGGAATCTAATGTGATAAAAATGTGCTGTAATTTTCATGAATACACACAAGAACTATACAAAAAATATCTTCATGACCCAGATAACCATGATGGTGTGATCACTCACCTAGAGCAAGACATCCTGGAAAGTGAAGTTAAGGGGGCTTTAGGAAGTATCATTATGAACAAAGCTAGTGGAGGTGATGGAATTCCACCTGAGCTCTTTCAAATCCTAAAAGATGATGCTGTGAAAATGCTGCACTCAATATGCCAGCAAATTTGGAAAATGCAGCAGTGGCCACAGGTCTGGAAAAGGTCAGTTTTCATTCCAATCCCAAAGAAAGACAATGCAAAAGAATGTTCAAACTACTGCACCATTGCACTCATTAAACAAGCTGACAAAGTAATGCTCAAAATTCTCAAAGCCAGGCTACAAGAGTACATGAATCATGAACTACCAGATGTTCAAGCTGGATTTAGAAAAGGCAGAGGAACCAGACATCAAATTGCCAACATCTGTTTGATCATAGAAAAAGCAGGAAACTTCCAGAAAACATCTACTTCTGCCTATTGACTATGCCAAAGTCTTTGAATGTGTAGATCACAACAAACTGTGGAAAATTCTTTAAGAGCTGGGAATACCAGACCACTTGACCTGCCTCCTGAGAAATCTGTATGCAGGTCAGGAAGTAACAGTTAGAAGTGGACATGGAACAACAGACTGGTTTGAAATTGGGAAAGGATAGATTAAGGCTGTATATTGTCACCCTGCTTATTTAACTTTTATTCAGAGTACATCATGTGAAATGCCAAGCTGGATAAAGCACAAGCTATAATCAAGATTGCTGGGTGAACTATCATTAACCTCAGATATACAGATGATACCATCCTTATGGCAGAAAGTGAAGAAGAACTAAAGAGCTTCTTGATGAAAGTAAAAGAGGAGAATGAAAATGCTGGCTTAAAACTCAACATTGAAAAAAAAAAAAGATCACGGCATCAGGTCCCATCATTTCATGGCAAATAAATGGGGAAGCAATGGAAAGAGAGAGAGACTTTATTTTATTGGGCTCCAAAATCACTACAGGTGGTGACTGCAGCTATGAAATTAAAAGATGCTTGCTTCTTGGAAGAACAGTTATGAGCAACCTAGATAGCATACTAAAAAGCAGAGATATTACTTTGCTGATCAAGGTCTATCTAGTCAAAGCTATGGTTTTTCCAGTAGTCATGTATGGATGTGAGAGTTGGACCATAAAGAAAGCTGAGCGTCCAGGAACTGATGCTTTTGAACTGTGTGTTGGAGAAGACTCTTGAGAGTTCCTTAGACTTCCAGGAGATCAAACCAGTCAATCCTAAAGGCAATCAGTCCTGAATATTCACTGGAAGTGCTGATGCTGAAGCTGAAGCTCCAATACTTTGGTCACCTAATGCGAAGAACTGGCTTCTTGGAAAAAACTCTGATGCTGGTAAAGATTGAAGTGGGGAGGAGAAGGGGATGACAGAGGGTAAGATGGTTGGATGGCATCACCGACTTGATTGGCATAAATTTGAGTAAGCTCCAGGAATTGGTGATGGACAAGGAAGTCTGTAGTCCATGGGGTCACAAAGAGTCAGACACAACTGAGCAACTGAACTGAACTGAACTGAAAGTGACATGAAGTTCATGTTCTCTTCTGTGCCATGAGCAATATTGGCTGTAATTCCATTTGAGCTCATTGTCTTCTTACCACTAATTATGTGTATTAATATTATGTCTATACACACAGAAATATACATGCATATGTAAATCTCATACATATTTCAGACTTATTGGGTTGGTCAAAGAGTCCATTCAGGTTTTTCTGTAACATTTTATGGAAAAAAAACAGAAATAACTTTTTGGCTAATCAATATAATGTCTTATAAAGGTTATCTAAGACATCCAAATCAACAATTTAAAGCAATATTTTAAATGAGCCTCATTTAAATTATCAGACTATAATTGAACAAAAGAAAAATAATGATTCACTGAAAGTATAAAAACCCCAAATCCCATATGTTTGCAATTATAAAAAGCAAGAACAATATAAAAACAACAAAACCTTTAAGAAGTTATGAATTAGAGAAAGAAAGGGTTAGCAGTGGACCTTTGCCTTTTTCTTAGAGAATTATCATAGAAGAAAAGTGGTTCAGTAAAATGCCTTTAAAAGCATGCCATTGACAGACCTCACAATAATATTTAAAAGTGAAAGAATTCTTATCTATGTAATATTTTAACTTGAATATACCTATTTCTCTAGAATTCTTATAGCAAGCAAATCTGGGATCTATTGGTTCATGTGTTGATTCTTTGCAAAATATTATTAAAGTGTGTTAGTCACTCAGTCATGTCTGACTCTTTGTGACCTGATAGACTGTAGCCTGCTCAGCTCCTCTGCCCATGGGATTCTCCAGGCAAAAATTCAGGAGCGGGTTGCTATTTTCTTCTCCAGGGGATCTTCCTGACCCAAGGATCGAACCCAGATCTTCTTCATTGTTGGTGGATTCTTTATCATCTAAGCCACTCAGATCAGATCAGATCAAATCAGTCGCTCAGTCGTGTCCCACTCTTTGCGACCCCATGAAGCGCAGCATGCCAGGCCTCTCTGTCCATCACCAACTCCTGGAGTTCAGTCAGACTCACGTCCATCGAGTCAGTGATGCCATCCAGCCATCTCATCCTCTGTCGTCCCCTTCTCCTCCTGCCCCCAATCCCTCCCAGCATCAGAGTCTTTTCCAATGAGTCAACTCTTCGCATGAGGTGGCCAAAGGACTGGAGTTTCAGCTTTAGCATCATTCTTTCCAAAGAAATCCCAGGGCTGATCTCCTCCAGAATGGACTGGTTGGATCTCTTTGCAGTCCAAGGGACTCTCAAGAGTCTTCTCCAACACCATAGTTCAAAAGCATCAGTTCTTCGGCGCTCAGCCTTCTTCACAGTCCAACCCTCATATCCATACATGACCACCGGAAAGACCATAGCCTTGACTAGACGAACCTTTGTTGGCAAAGTAATGTCTCTGCTTTTGAATATGCTATCTAGGTTGGTCATAACTTTCCTTCCAAGGAGTAAGCATCTTTTAATTTCATGGCTGCAGTCACCATCTGAAGTGATTTTGGAGCCCAGAAAAATAAAGTCTGACACTGTTTCCACTGTTTCCCCATCTATTTCTCATGAAGTGATGGGACCACATGCCATAATTTTCATTTTCTGAATGTTGAGCTTTAAGCCAACTTTTTCACTCTCCACTTTCACTTTCATCCAGAGGTTTTTTAGTTCCTCTTCACTTTCTGCCATAAGGGTGGTGTCATCTGCATATCTGAGGTTATTGATATTTCTCCTGACAATCTTGATTCCAGCTTGTGTTTCTTCCAGTCCAGCATTTCTCATGATGTACTCTGCATAGAAGTTAAATAAGCAGGGTGACAATATACAGGCTTGACGTACTCCTTTTCCTATTTGGAACCAGTCTGTTGTTCCATGTCCAGTTCTAACTGTTGCTTCCTGACCTACATACAAATTTCTCAAGAGGCAGATCAGGTGGTCTGGTATTCCCATCTCTTTCAGCATTTTCCACAGTTTATTGTGATCCACACAGTCAAAGGCTTTAGCATAGTCAATAAAGCAGAAATAGATGTTTTTCTGGAACTCTCTTGCTTTTTCCATGATCCAGCGGATGTTGGCAATTTGATCTCTGGTTCCTCTGCCTTTTCTAAAACGAGCTTGAACATCAGGAAGTTCACGGTTCACATATTGCTGAAGCCTGGCTTGGAGAATTTTGAGCATTACTTTACTAGCGTGTGAAACCCAAAATATTATTAAATAATCAAATCATCAGATTGCAAAATGGGAGAGGTTTCTTAAAAAATATTTTCCTTCTGTGTAAAATACTATTTGTCAACCTGTTATGTAAATGGTGTCCTATGTTGCATACTCATATGGCTGGTGGAAATTGGGGTGCTGCATTGCTTGTCCTGACTTTTTTCTATTTTTTCTTTTAATTTACAAATGCTTGTGTTCTCAAAATGATTAGTAACACATGATGTTAGGCAAAATTTCTGTTTATTTTGAATCCAATTTATCTCAAATCAAAAAATGTTCCCTGTAGGTGCAGAATACCTTAAACTAATAATGTTGAGAAAATCATATATAACAAATCAGAAGAGACTACTTGTTAGGTGCAAGAGTTTTTTGGTCACAGTGCTTAAGTTTCAGTTCGGTCCTTTCACTCTGAGACTCTATGACCTGGTGAAATCTTGGGAAGACAAAACACTATCGTATTCAAGGTCCATTTAAAAATCAGAAACCACGCTATGCAATTTTTTTTTAATTGGAGGATAATTGCTTTACAACGTTGTGTTTGTTTCTGCCATATAACAATTAAATCAGCCATAAGTATTGATATGTGCTCTCATCTTGAGTCTCCCTTCCACCCATCCTTCTAGGTCATCACAGAGCTCCAGGCTGAGCTCCTTGTGTTATAGAGCACCTTCCCACTAGCTATCTATGTTACACATGGTAATGTGTTTATTTCAATGCTATTTTCTTAATTCATTACACCCTCTCCTTCTGCCACAAGTGTCCACAAATTAATTCTCTACGTTTGCATCTCTATTCTTGCCCTGCAAATATGTACCATTTTTTAAAGATTGCATATGCATACATTAATACAGGATATTTGTTTTTCTCTTTCTGACTTATTTCACTAGAACTGGTTACACACCAGGCTTTTTAAGAGAGAGAGTGGAATGTTAAGAATTGTTTATTGGGTTTTGGACAACTGAAAGTTATATCGAAAATGTAACATTGAAATAATGTGGAAAGAGTAACTGCTAGAGATAAATCATGATATGGCTAGGAGAAAAACCAAAGTGTGAATTGGACTTATTATAACCTAGAAATTTGGGAAAGAGTCCTGTGGATGTGGAACGCAGAGCTCTGAGGATAATCAAACTCCAGAACACTGACTACATCAAATACTACAGAGAGTGTGGAGCAACAGCAACTGTTGGTGTACCTTGCTGGCAGAATGTACTAGTGGCCAAAACGGTTTAGCATTTTCTTATAAAACTAAGCATACTCTTACCAGAAGAGATCCAGAAATTGTGCTCCCTGGTAATTACCCAAAGGAGCTGAAAATGTAGGTTTACACAAAAACCTGCACATAGATGTTTATAGCAGCTTTATATTTAATTGCCCAAATTTGAAGGCAACCAAGATGACCTTCAATAGGGTGAATGAATTTAATGTAGTATCTCCAGACAATGGAGTATTGTTGTTCATTTCTCTAAGCTGTGTCTGACTCTTTGTGACCCCATGGACTGCGTCATGCCAACCGTTCCTATCTTTCACTATCTCCTGGAGCTTTCTCAAACTCATGTCCATTAAGTGAGTGATGTCATCCAAGCATCTCATATTAATCAACACTAGAAAGAAATGAGCTATGAAACCATAAAAATACATGGAGGAATCTTTAATGCATATTACCAAGCGAAAGAATGCTAACATGAAATAGTCATGTATGATTCCAACTATAAGATATTCTGGATAAAGCAAAACTACAGAGACAGAAAAAAAAGATCAGTGGATGCCAGGAGGAGAAGTAAGGGATTGTATAGGTGGAGCACAGAGATTTTGCATTATACTGAAAATACTTTATATGACACCATAATAATGAATACATATCATCATGTATTTACCAGACTCACAGAGGGTACAATATAAAAAGTGAACCACAATGTCAGATATGGGCTTTGAGTGATTGTAAAGTATCAGTGTATGTTCATTAATTGTAAGATATATACCACTCTGATGGAGGATGCTCATAATGGGGAAAATTATGCATGTGTGAGCTTCACTAGTAGTTCAGTGGTAAAGAGTCTGCCTGCCAAGGCAGGAGATTGTTTCATCCATGGCTCAGGAATATCCCCTGGGTTGCTCGGAGGAATATCAATAACCTCAGATATGCAGATGATACCACCCTTATGGCAGAAAGTGAAGAGGAACTCAAAAGCCTCTTGATGAAAGTGAAAGAGGAAAGTGAAAAAGTTGGCTTAAAGATCAACATTCAGAAAACAAAGATCATGGCATCTGGTCCCATCACTTCATGGCAAATAGATGGGGAAACAGTGGAAACAGTGTCAGACTTTATTTTTGGGGGCTCCAAAATCACTGAAGATGGTGACTGCAGTCAGGAAATTAAAAGACACTTACTCCTTAGAAGGAAAGTTATGACCAACCTAGATAACATGTTCAAAAGCAGAGACATTACTTTGCCAACAAAGGTCTGTCTAGTCAAGGCTATGTTTTTTCCAGTAGTCATGTATGGATGTGAGAGTTGGACTGTGAAGAAAGCTGAGCACCGAAGACTTGATGCTTTTGAACTGTGGTGTTGGAGAAGACTCTTGAGAGTCCCTTGGACTGCAAGGAGATCCAACCAGTCCATTCTGGAGGAGATCAGCCCTGGGATTTCTTTGGAAGGAATGATGCTAAAGCTGAAACTCCAGTACTTTGGTCACCTCATGTGAAGAGTTGACTCATTGGAAAAGACTCTGATGCTGGGAGGGATTGGGGGCAGGAGGAGAAGGGGATGACAGAAGATGAGATGGCTGGATGGCATCACTGACTCGATGGACGTGCGTTTGAGTGAACTCTGGGAGTTGGTGATGGACAGGGAGGCCTGGTGTGCTGCAATTCATGGGCTTGCAAAGAGCTGGACACGACTGAGCGACTGAACTGAACTGATGGAAATGGCAACCCACTCCAAGTATTACTGCCAGGGAAACCCATGGACAGAGAATCCTGGTAGGCTACAGTTCATGGGATCGCAAAGGAATCAGATAGGACTTAGTGACTAAACAACAAATGCATGTGTAGGGAATGCATATATGGGAAATCTCTGTACTTTTTTCTCAATTTTGCCATGAACCTAAAAGATAATGAGTAATAATTTAATTTAAATCTTTCTTAAATAGTTCTATATACATCATCTTACTCTAAAAATATATCTAAACAGAATAATTTTACTAAATATACATTTATGTGTTTAGTTTCTTGTTTTCATCTTCTTTAATGTGATGCTGCTAGGTTTTTTTTTTTCTGTTTACAAATTTATTGTTTCGAAATGATCTTGTGGTTCTTTTATTTAAAAGCTGTTTTATACAAAATGCCATTTTTTGATTAATAAAATAAAAAGGAGACTTTTTGATTAATCCTACTCTGTGGAGCATGTTATTAATTTAAAAATTGCATCTATACTATGCTTTTTCTGCAAAGCTCATAGGAAATTGTACAAAATAGACCATACATCATTTTTCTTTCTAATTCATATACAGGTATCAGTCAGTTTAGAAGCTCACTCGTGTCCGACTCTTTGCAACCCCATGGACTGCAGCAAGCCAGGCTTCCCTGTCCATCACCTATTCCTGAAGCTTACTCAAACTCATGTCCATCGAGTCAGTGATGCCATCCAACCATCTCACCCTCTGTCATCCTTTTCTCCTCCTTCCTTCAATCTTTCCCAGCATCAGGGTTCTTTCAAATGAGTCAGTTCTTCCCATCAGGTGGCAAAAGTATTGGAATTTCAGCATCAGTCCTTGCGATGAATAAATATTCAGGACTGATTTCCTTTAGGATGGACTAAATGGATTTCCTTGCAGTCCAACAGCCTCTCAAGAGTCTTGTCCAACACCACAATTCAAAAGCATCATTCTTCAGCTTTTATCTTTTTATAGTCCAACTCTAAAATCCATACATGACTACTGGAAAAACCATAGCTTTGACTAGATGGACCTTTGTTGACAAAGTAATGTCACTGTTTTTTATTATGCTGGCTAGGTTGGTCACAGCTCTTCTTCCAAGGAGCAAGCATCTTTTAATTTTAATTTCAATGCAGTGATTAAATGATGTCTTTTAATGCAGTAATTTTGGAGCCACCCCCCCCCAAAAAAAAATAAAGTCTCTCACTGTTTCCATTGTTTCCCCAACTATTTGCCATGAAGTGATTTGACTGGATGCCGTGATCTTTGTTTTCTGAATGCTTAGTTTTAAGCCAAGTTTGTCATTCACCTCTTTCATTTTCATCAAGAGGCTCTTTAGTTCTTCACTTTCTGCTTTAAGGGTAAATATGTCATCTGCATATCTGACGTTATTGATATTTCCCCCAGTAATCTTGATTCCAGCTTGTGCTTCATCCAGCCCAGCATGTAATTTGCATGTAAGTTAAACAAGCAGGGTGATAATATACAAACTTGAGGTACTCCTTTACCGATTTGTAATCCATCTGTTGTTCTATGTCCACTTCTAAATGTTGCTTCTTGACCTGCATACAGATTTCTCAGGAGGTAGGTCAGATGGTCTGGTATTCTCATCAATTTAAGCAGTTTCCACTGTTTGCTGTGATCTACACAGTCAAAGGCTTTGGTGTAGTCAACAAAGCAGAAGTAGATGTTTTTCTGGAACTCTTGCTTTTTTGATGATCCAATGAATGTTGGCAATTTTATCTCTGGTTTCTCTGCATTTTCTAAATCCATCTTGAATATCTGGACATTCATGGTTCATGTACTGTTGAAGCCTGCCTTGGAAAATTTTGAGCATTACTGTGCTAGCTTGTGAGATGAGTGCAATTGTGCAGTAGTTTGGGCTCTACTACAAAGCCACAGTCATCAAGACAGTATGGCACTGGCACAAAGACAGGAATATAGATCAATGGAACAAAGTAGAAAGCCCAGAGATAAATCCACACACCTATGGACACCTTATCTTTGACAAAGGAGGCAAGAATACACAATGGATTAAAGACAATCTCTTTAACAAGTGGTGCTGGGAAAACTGGTCAACCACTTGTAAAAGAATGAAACTAGAACACTTTCTAACACCATACACACAAATAAACTCCAAATGGATTAAAGATCTAAACGTAAGACCAGAAACTATAAAACTCCTAGAGGAGAACATAGGCAAAACACTCTCTGACATACATCACAGCAGGATCCTCTATGACCCACCTCCCAGAATATTGGAAATAAAAGCAAAAATAAACAAATGGGACCTAATTAAACTTCAAAGCTTCTGCACAACAAAGGAAATTATAAGCAAGGTGAAAAGACAGCCTTCAGAATGGGAGAAAATAATAGCAAATGAAGCAACTGACAAACAACTAATCTCAAATATATACAAGCAACTCCTACAGCTCAATTCCAGAAAAGTAAATGACCCAATCAAAAAATGGGCCAAATAACTAAATAGACATTTCTCCAAAGAAGACATACAGATGGCTAACAAACACATGAAAAGATGCTCAACATCACTCATTATCAGAGAAATGCAAGTCAAAACCACTATGAGGTACCATTTCACGCCAGTCAGAATGGCTGCAATCCAAAAGTCTACAAGCAATAAATGCTGGAGAGGGTGTGGAGAAAAGGGAACCCTCTTACACTGTTGGTGGGAATGCAAACTAGTACAGCCACTATGGAGAACAGTGTGGAGATTCCTTAAAAAACTGGAAATAGAACTGCCTTATGACCCAGTAATCCCACTGCTGGACATACACACTGAGGAAACCAGAACTAAAAGAGACACATGTACCCCAATGTTCATCGCAACACTGTTTATAATAGCCAGGACATGGAAGTAACCTAGATGCCCATCAGCAGATGAATGGATAAGAAAGCAGTGGTACATATACACAATGGAGTATTACTCAGCCATTAAAAAGAATACATTTGAATCAGTTCTAATGAAGTGGATGAAACTGGAGCCTATTATACAGAGTGAAGTAAGCCAGAAATAAATATACCAATACAGTATACTAACGCATACATATGGAATTTAGAAAGATGGTAACAATAACCCTGTATATGAGACAGCAAAAGAGATACTGATGTATAGAACAGTCTTTTGGACTCGGTGGGAGAGGGAGAGGGTGGGATGATTTGGGAGAATGGCATTGAAACATGTATAATATCATATATGAAACGAGTTGCCAGTCCAGGTTCAATGCACGATACTGGATGCTTGGGGCTGGTGCGCTGGGATGACCCAGAGGGATGGTATGGGGAGGGAGGAGGGAGGAGGGTTCAGAATGGGGAACACATGTGTACCTGTGGCGGATTCATTTTGATGTATGGCAAAACCAATACAATATTGTAAAGTTAAAAAATTAAATTAAATTAAAAAAAAAACTAAAAAAAAAAAAAAAAAAAAAGAAAGAAAATTATTTGGAATTGCCTTTCTTTGGGATTGGAATGAAAACTGACCTTTCCAGTCCTAGGCCACTGCTGAGTTTTCCAAATTTGCTGGCATATTGAGGGCAACACTATAACAGCATCATCTTTTAGGATTTGAAATAGCTCAAGCGGAATTCCATCATCTCCACTAGTTTTGTTCCTAGTGATGCTTCCTAAGGCCCACTTGACTTCTCATCCTAGGATGTCTGGCTAGATGTCTGGCTAGGATGTCTGGCTAGGTGAGTGATCACACCATGATAATCTGGGTCGTGATTATCTGGGTTGTGAAGACCTTTTTTGTACAGTTCTTATGTGTATTCTTACCACCTCTTCTTAATATCTTCTGCTTCTGTCAGGTCCATACCATTTCTGTCCTTTATTGAGTCCATCTTTGCATGAAATGTTCCCTTGGTACGTCTATTTTTCTCAAAGAGATCTCTAGTCTTTCTCATTCTATTGTTTTTCTCTATTTCTTTGTCTTGATCACTGAGGAAGGCTTTCTTATCTCTCCTTGCTATTCTTTGAAACTCTCCATTCAAATGGTTATATGTTTCCTTTTCTCCTTTGCCTTTAGCTTCTCTTTTCTCAGCCATTTGTAAGTCCTCCTCAGACAACCATTTTACCACTTTGCATTTCTGTTTCTTGGGGATGGTCTTAATCACTGCCTTCTGTACAATGTCACGAACCTCTGTCTATAGTTCTTCAGGCACTCTATCAGATCTAATCCTTTGAATCTATTCCTCAGGTCAACTGTATAATCATTAGAGACTTGATTTAGTTCATACCTGAATGGTCTAGTGGTTTCCCTTACTTTCTTCAAGTTAAATCTGAATTTGGCAATAAGAAGTTCATGATCTGAGCCAAAGTCAGCTCCAGGTCTTATTTTTGATGACTCTATAGAGCTTCTCCATCTTTGGTTGCAAAGAATATAATCAATCTTATTTCGGTATTGACCACCTGGTGATGTCCATGTGTAGAGTCTTCTCTTGTGTTGTTGGAAGTGGGTGTTTGCTATGACCAGTTTGTTCTCTTGGCTAAAAGGCTAAAATTCTTTTAGTCTTTGACTTGCTTTGTTTTGTAATCCAAGGCCAAATTTGCCTGTTCCTCCAGGTATCTATTGACTTCCTACTTTTGCATTCCCATCCCCTATAATGAGAAGGACATCTTTTTTGGGTGCTAGTTCTAGAAGGTCTTATAGGTCTTCATAGAACCTTTCAACCTGTTTCTTCAACGTTGCTGGCCAGGACATAGACTAAGATATATATATATATATATATAAACATTTGTATATATGTATGTATTTAGACTACAAAGGCTAAATATTTTAAGGTCACTTATTTTCAAAGGTACTTATTTTTTTCCATCTGAGCTCGTCCACATGGGAGCTGCTGAATCCATCCAAGGACAGAAGACCCCAAACCCAGGAGCTGAGGATGGGGGAAGAGAGGCTGTAGTGTCCTGCCATGGTTCTGCACCCTTTAAATCACAGTAAAGCCTTCGTGTGAAAAATAAATAAATAAATAAAGATGGAAAGATATTTATTTTTATACTCAGAAAATATTTTCTTAAATATAATTATAGTACACAGGGAAGATCTGGTTGTTGTATAAACAACAAAATGTTCTAGTAATAATCAAATACGTTTTCTAAAATATGGATTAAATTGTGAATATTGTTAAACTCACAACACTTTTATGAAAGTGCCATAGATTAAAAACAGCATTGCTATAAGTAAAACATAATTTTTTAGTTTTAATGAATGTAGTTGCCAGAAACTTAATTTAATGTGCTATTTAAGGCTCTTTTTCTAGTCCTTTCTTGTATCCAGTCTTTATTAACAAGATTACAAAACTGTATTTGATAATTTTAGTAAAAATTTATTTTATATATCTAAGCTGGAATATGATAATCATTGTTAAAACAATACACGTCAACATATTTATGTTTTTAGGATTTGTAAATAGAATATTTATAATATAAGTTGAAAAATAACAAATGTTACTTGACTTTATTTTCCTTGTATCTTAAATTTTGTTTTTGTCTAATATGCAAAAATTTGTTTTCTAAGTGTCCATTTGAATTTCCAGCATCTAAAGGTATTCTTTGGCTTAACTGAACAAAAATGTTTATGTTTGTTTCATTTAAAACTTTGTTATGCTCCCCAATTCATTGTCCAATAAACAGATGGATTTATTAAATGTGATAGCCATGATTTAAAAAAAAAAGAATGAAAAATTTATAAAGAAACAGTATTTGGTTAGAAAAAATGGCAATGCTTTCTATGTTCTTTCTTATGTTCTTACTTGTTTCTTATGTTCAAGATGTGGTTAACTGAGTTACTGATTCTAGTTTTCTACTTAATAGTAGGCATCATACTTCTAAACACTTGCCATGGCCTTAAGGTAGCAGAACGTACTTCCCCTTGACTTTGTGCTTGACCATATTTCTTGTTTGGGTCAATTTAATGTTTATGGATGTGAAACAAACAGAGGCTTCAAAAACACTTATGTTCTTGGATTGTTTTCTTGACCTCTGAGAAGATGCTCTCTCAGATCTGAGAGTTACCTATCAGAGATCTGAACTCAACCCACAGCTTGGAGTCAAGTGCCTCAGTGCCTAGGCCAGACAAAACAACCAAATTGCAAAGCACGATGAGAGATAAACTCTTTATAGGTGATTGTCATCAACAAAGAAAAGATTATCATCTGCAAACAGTTCCATGACACTGGCAAAGAAATGGGTATAATGAACATGCATGGACAGGGATTTTTTTTTTCCCCCCTTAAAGTGTTGACGAATGCAAAATGTAGGGAAGGAACAATTTTAGCAAGCAGTCTGATGTTTGCCTGGTGGCTCAGAAGGTAAAGAATCTGCCTACAATGCAGGAGATTAGGGTCAGATCACTGGGTCAGGAAGATCCCCAAGGAACGGAAATGGCAATGCCTAAGAAATCCCATGGACAGAGGAGCCTGGCAGGCTACAGTCCATGGAATAGCAAAGAGTCAGACATAAATGAATGACTAATACCGGTGTTTTGTAGTAGGGTTAAAATGTGGATAATTTATGATAAAGCAACCTTAACCCCAGGTATATAACGTAGAGAAACTCACAGATCCTTAGGTTTGACGTAGCAGCATTATTTACTTTAGGCAAAATCAAGAATCATCTAACAAATTCACCAAGAGTCGAGTGTATAATTGAACTGTTTGTAGAATGAGATACTTGACAACAAAGAAAACAAACATTAGTTACAGGCTGCAACACAGACTTTAAATAAAAGAAAATGGGTAATCTCTAAGCATTTATAAATGTGGCAGGCATAGAGAGATTTCTGCAGTCTTGGAAGTTACAGTAATTCTCTGGATATTTACATTTCAAATACTTTTAAATATCTCTGCCAAATATTTCAGCTTTAAAAAGAAGAAATGTGAGTGTACATCAAGAAGATGGACATCTAGAAACCAGGAAACAAATCTACTGGCATTATGATCTTATATTCCCCAATCTTCAGAATCATGAGAAATAAGTTTGTTATAAAGCAATCAGCCTATGATAATTTGTTTAGAACACCTCAAGCTAAGACAGATAAATCACTGAATATTTTTGATAAAGCTTTATTTTTTATTTTACACACATTTTCATGATATGGAAAATGTCTAAAACATCATAATAATATCTATTTAGTTAAGAAATAATTATTGAAATATGTTATAAAGTAGTACAGTATCCTGTTTTTTAAATCAATGTGAGTTTAATGAATCCATATTATCTACCTGTGGAGTTCACATTTACCAACAGTTGAATTACACTCTTTCTTTCTTCTTTCCACTTATTGAAGCTTGAATTTCCTGTAAAAATAATGCTCATGATTTACAGATATTTCATGGCCTTTCATGTACCTGTGTTTTTGAAAACACTGTTGACTCAGTCAGGAGTCAGTTTTCTCCATCTCTTCTCTTGAATTTTTTTCTACATATTCTTCTCAATTGTCTCTTTTGCAGATCCTCTCTCTCACTCTTTCTCAATCCTTCAAGCAATTTAATCAATTGCTCTTCTAAATCTTCACATTAAATTGCTGCTATCTCTATCATAGTATTCATGTTATATTATAACTATTTTGCATGAATTCAATCTGACTAGAATATCATTCTTTCAAGGTTAGCAACTATGTTTTTACAAAGTACTGTTTATAGAGTTCAGTTGTAAGAAATATTGCATTTAGTTATTTCTCCAAAGTAGATTTCATATTTTTCTACTCTGAATCACAAGGTGAAAGGGAATTTATTTTCACTAATTAAGGGGACTGCTCTTAAATATTTCATGAGATCATATTATCTCTTCTGATATAAGTGGAAACAATGTAAGGGGAGAATGATCCATTTACCTTTGCTGTTTCTTCTCAGGAGTAAATCTCTATTAAGCATTGATCTCCATCATGGGATCTGGTTCTGGGATGTTTGTGTTGCACGTGTGTTTAACATACCTATCCAAGCAATCTCCATAGTGAATTTGTACTTATTATCACATTGTCATTTCTCCATCAGTGGCTCTTTTATGCAAGCATGGGTCCCAGCCTCTGGAAAATGGTCCAAAATTCATACATAAACTAAGGTAATTTTCCCAAACTTTCTGATAAAGATTTTTGTTTTGTCCCTCCAAAACCCTAGATCTTTCCCCGACTTCTCAATTAGCCAGTTAGCTTAATTACTTAGAGTAATTATAAAACACACATCATCCTGTTTTCTCCATTTCAGCATATGGAACACAGATATGTAGTTTTGAGCCCTATTCTAATCTTCAGGATGAATGACATCTTTCTAGGTGTAAGGTGGGGGAAGTAGATGCTAAAGCAAGTCATTTTTTATTAATAACTTGTACTGCTGCTGCTGCTGCTAAGTCGCGTCAGTCATGTCCGACTCTGTGCGATCCCATAGACGGAAACCCACCAGGCTCCCCCCCCTCCCCGTCCCTGGGATTCTCCAGGCAAGAACACTGGAGTGGGTTGCCATTTCCTTCTCCAATGCATGAAAGTGAAAAGTGGAAGTGAAGTCACTCAGTCGTGTCCGACTCTTAGCGACCCCATGAACTGCAGCCCACGAGGCTCCCCCGTCCATGGAATTTTAGATACTTCCAAATCTCTTGTACTTGGTTCAATGTACAGAGTTTACCATGCTTGATGTGTGCTAGGCTCTCTGTTCATGAAATGTCCTCTTACTGTGACATTTAATCACTTCCCTAGTTTAAGGGCCATTCTACTCCTTTAAGAACAAGGTTCTCAAGAGAGAAAACCTCCCTGATTCTGCCATCTCTTGTTCTTGCATGAATATACTGTATAAAAGTTCTGATTCATATTATACTCACAGGAGGAAAATTTATTAACAATGACTGGTTCATATTTTTGTCTTATCATTGTTAAGGATGAACTCTTAAATATATAATAGATTTGTGGGCAGACTATAAATATATATTTTCAAATTAAATAATACAATTTGAAAGCCATGCAATCTTCTACAAGGTTACAAACTAGAATATCTTATAACTGCCCTTCCTCCTTTGGACAACTTCTTCATAACATCCCCTGTCCTGTCTAGCAATAATCACCATTGTGATTTTTACTTTTTATACAGATGTGCACATTGTGTTATAATAAGCTATATAAAATATATACTTTGATTTTACCTGGGATTGACCTTCATTAAGGTCTAACCAAGCTATATTTATTCTTAAAGAGATGGGAATACCAGACCACCTGACGTGCCTCCTGAGAAATCTGTATGCAGGCCAAGAAGCAACAGATAGAGCTGGGCATGGAACAACAGGCGGGTTCCAAATTGGGAAAGGAGTACATCAGGATGTATATTGTCAACATGCATATTTAACTTATATGCAGAGTACATCATGCGAAATGCTGAGCTGGATGAAGCACAAGCTGAAATCAAGATTGCTGGGAAAAGTATCCCTAATCTTAGATGTGCAGATGACAACACCCTTATGGCAGTAAGTGAAGAAGAGCTAAAGAGCCTCTCGATGAAAGTAAAAGAGGAGAGTTAAAAAGCTTGCTTAAAACTCAACATTCAAAAAACAAAGATCATGACATCCAGTCCCATCACTTCATGGCACATAGACGGGCAAACAATGGAAACGGAGAGAGACTTTACTTTTGGGGGCTCCACAATCACTGCAGATGGTGACTGCAGTCAGGAAATTAAAAGAAGCTTGCTTCTTGGAAGAAAAGATGTGACCAACCCAGACAACATTTCACAAAGCAGAGACATTATTTTGCCAACAAAGGTCCATCTAGTCAAAGCTATGGTTTTTCCAGTAGTTATGTATGGATGTGCGAGTTGGATCAAAAAGAAAGCTGAGCGTGGAAGAATTGATGCTTTTGGATTGTGGTTTTGGAGAAACTCTTGAGAGTCTTGGACAGCAAGGAGGTCAAACCAGTCCATCCTCAAGGAAATCAGTCCTGAATATTCATTGGAAGGCCTGATGCTGAAACCAAAGCTCTAATCCTTTGGCCACCTGATGTGAAGAACTGACTCATTGGAAAAGATCTTGATGCTGGGAAAGATTGAAGGCAGGAGGAGAAGGGGATGACAGAGGATGAAATGGTTGGATGGCATCACTGATGTAACGGACATGAACTTGGGCAAACTCCGGGAGGTGGTGAGGGACAGGAAAGCCTGGTGTGCTGTAGTCCATGGGGTCACAAAGAGTCAGACATGACTGGGTGACTGAAAAACATAACCAATTCACTTTGTTGTATGGCAGAAACTAACACAAAATTAGTGTTGTACAGTGAAAACTAATAAAGCAATTATGCTGCAATAAAAAATAAAATACATTAGGGTGATAACATACACAATGGGGGTTCAAGATGGGGAACACATGTACACCCATGGCTGATTCATGTCAATGTATGGCAAAACCACTACAATATTGTAAAGTAATTAGCCTCTGATTAAAATAAATAAATTTATATTAAAAAAAGAATTGTCATAGTTTTATCACCATGTATAGTCACAAAGTTTATCAGTTTTCAAATGCTCACTTACCATTTGAGTTTTATATTTTGTGAAGTTCCTGTTAAATCTTGTGCATGTTCTTCTGTTAAAGTATACATTTTCTTACTGATTTGTAATGGTCTTATATGTGTCATGGATATTAGCTTCATTGAGTTTTGCTTTTGTCAGTTACAATGCAAATATATATCCCACTCTGTTGCATGTTGGTTTGCTTCCATTCCTGAGAAAATTTGTAAGTAATAATTTATAAGATAAATAAAGAGAATCCATTTTCTATATAGTTTCCATCATTTCTTTTCAGTCTACTGAAACATTTTTTTTTCCTTTTCTTGACATAGTAAAGATATCTTCCAATATTACATTATGTAATTATACGTATTTTTTTACATATTAGTCTTTATTCAATTTGGAATTTATTTTTAGTTTTGGGGATAAAGTAAAAAGACAAAAGTTTGTTGTTGTTTTTTTTAATGTATGTACATTAATGCTCTGGTTCCCCTTATTGAAAAGTTTGTCCTGTCCATGCTTTTTGTAATGCCTTTCAACCTCATGTTATTTCCCCTTATATCAGTGCACCTGGCCTATATTCTGTTTCATTAATTTGTATTTTACCTATACTTTTTTTTTATGTTAACTTTACAATATTTTACTGGTTTTGCCATATATCAAAATGAATCTGCCACAGGTATACATGTATTCCCCATCCTGAACCCTCCTCCCTCCTCCCTCCTCCTTCCCCATACCATCTCTCTGGGTCGTCCCAGTGCAGCAGTCCCAAGCATCCAGTATCATGCATGGAACCTGGACTGGCAACTCATTTCATATATGATATTATACATGTTTCAATGCCATTCTCCCAAATCATCCCACCCTCTCCCTCTCCCACCGAGTCCAAAAGACTGTTCTATACATCAGTATCTCTTTTGCTGTCTCATATACAGGGTTATTGTTACCATCTTTCTAAATTCCATATATATGCGTTAGTACACTGTATTGGTGTTTTTCTTTCTGGCTTACTTCACTGTGTATAATAGGCTCCAGTTTCATCCACTTCATTAGAACTGATTCAAATGTATTCTTTTTAATGGCTGAGTAATACTCCATTGTGTATATGTACCATAGCTTTCTTATCCATTCACCTGCTGATGGACATCTAGGTTGCTTCCATGTCCTGGCTATTGTAAACAGTGCTGTGATGAACACTGGGGTACACGTGTCTCTTTCAATTCTGGTTTTCTCAGTGTGTGTGCCCAGCAGTGGGATTGCTGGATAGTAAGGCAGTTCTATTTCCAGTTTTTTTTTTTTGTTTTTTGTTTTTTGTTTTTTTACCACAAATATTTCCAGTTTTTTAAGGAATCTCCACACTGTTCTCCATAGTGGCTGTACTAGTTTGCATTCCCACCAACAGTGTAAGAGGGTTCCCTTTTCTCCACACCCTCTCCAGCATTTATTGCTTGTAGACTTTTGGATAGCAGCCATTCTGACTGGCGTGAAATGATACCTCATTGTGGTTTTGATTTGCATTTCTCTGATAATGAGTGATGTTGAGCATCTTTTCATGTGTTTGTTAGCCATCTGTATGTCTTCTTTGGAGAAATGTCTGTTTAGTACTTTGGCCCATTTTTCTGGAATTGAGCTGCAATTGTTGTTTGTATATTTTTGAGATTAGTTGTTTGTCAGTTGCTTCATTTGCTATTATTTTCTCCCATTCTGAAGGCTGTCTTTTCACCTTGCTTAGAGTTTTCTTTGTTGTGCAGAAGGTTTTAAGTTTAATTAGGTCCCATTTGTTTATTTTTGCTTTTATTTCCAATATTCTGGGAGGTGGGTCATAGAGGATCCTGCTGTGATGTATGTCAGAGTGTGTTTTGCCTATGTTCTCCTCTGGGAGTTATAGTTTCTGATCTTATGTTTAGATATTTAATCCATTTGGAGTTTATTTTTGTGTATGGTGTTAGAAAGTGTTCTAGTCTCATTCTTTTACAAGTGGTTGACCAGATTTCCCAGCACCACTTGTTAAAGAGATTGTCTTTAATCCATTGTATATTCTTGCCTCCTTTGTCAAATATAAGGTGTCCATATGTGCGTGGATTTATCTCTGGGCTTTCTATTTTGTTCCATTGAGCAATTTATAGATTCAATGCAATCCCTATCAAGCTACCAACAGTACTCTTCACAGAGCTAGAACAAATAATTTCACAATTTGTATGGAAATACAAAAAACCTTGAATAGCCAAAGCAATCTTGAAAAAGAAGAATGGAACTGGAGGAATCAACCTGCCTGACTTCAGGCTCTACTACAAAGACACAGGCATCAAGACAGTATGGTACTGGCACAAAGACAGAAATATAGATCAATGGTACCTATACCTATTGATTATCTTTTTCCCATTGAATTGCTGTGGCACCTTTGTCAAACAGTCTTCAGCACCAAACAGACTTTAAAGAAAAGATTTTGAGATACCATTTTTTTTAAATGTTTAGTGACCCTTAGCTATTCTTAGCTCTTTCTATTGACAAATATATTTTAAAATAAGTTTCTCAAGCCCAGAGAAATACTTCTATTAACTTTTACAAAAGAGATGTACCAATTTAGATCCACATCAGTGGTTAATGAGAGTTTCTATTGCTTCACATCCTCAACAAAATACAACAATCTCTGCTTGTGTAGTGGTATAATGATGATGCAATGTTGTGAGATTGCACATCTCATTTGTTCCTGATCTTGGATCTTTGCTGTTTTTCAGTTGCTCAGTTGTGTTCAATGCTTGCAATGCCTTAGACTGCAGCACCCCCAAGCTTCCTTATCCTATGCCATCTACCAGAGCTTGTCAAACTCATGCTCATTGAGTCAGTGATGCCATCAACCACCTCATTCTCTGTTGCCCCCTTCTCCACCTGCCTTCAATCTTTCCCAGCATCAGGGTCTTTTCCAACGAGTCAGTTCTTCCCATCAGGTGACCAAAGTATTGGAGCTTCAATTTCAGCACCAGTCCTTCCAATGAGTAGTCAGGGTTGATTTCCTTTAGGATTGACTGGTTTGATCTCCTTGCAGTCCAAGGGACTTTCAAGAGTCTTCTCCAACACCACAGTTCAAAAACATCAGTTCTTCGGAGCTCAGCTTTCTTTATGCTCCAACTCTTACATCCATACATAACTACTGGAAAAACCGTAGTTTTTGACTAAATTGATCTTTGTCAGCAAAGTAATGGCTCTGCTTCTTAATACGCTTTCTAGGTTTGTCATAACTATTCTTCCAAGGAGCAAGCGTCTCAAGGCTGCAGTCACCATTGACAGTGAATTTAAAAAGTCTGTCACCGTTTCCATTTTTTCCCCCTCTATTTGCCATGAAATGATGGGACAGGATGCCATGATCTTAGCTTTTTGAATATTTTACCTTTAAATATAAATTTAATGATTTTTTTAAAAGATATCATTTATCCACCAACATAATCTGTATTTTCTAATTCTAGTTTGCTGAATGTTAATAGCATTTCATTAGAAATTGTCTTAACTTTAATTGCTTTTTCTACATCTACCAAAATGAGCATATATTTTTAACCTGTAAATAATATAAGAGATTTTAGAAATTGCTTTTTAAAGTTTGAAATGTATTTTTATCCTTGGATAAACTGAAGTTGGTCATAATTTATTGTTCTCTATTATATATTGCCATGTTTAATTTGCTAATATTTACTAGTATTTTGCTTTATTTCTATAAATATAGTCATATATTTATGAATATTTGGGTCTGTAGTTCTTTTCTTTTAAAATGCATGTCTAATTTTGATATAGACATTTTACTAACCTCATATAATGAATTAAGATGATTTACTTCTCTCTTGGTATAGTTGCTTCTCCTATATTTCTAATAATGTGTAGAATTAAAGAATTATAATGAGCAACACACATCTGTCTGTTAGGATATTAGGACATTTGGGAAAAAACATGCAGGCAAGGAGATTTTATCAAATTAATGTATCTGTAATCATTCATAAAATTGGAATTGAGCTCAGAAATCTCATACATGTTTTACATCACTTAAGAGGTCAATATTATAATGCAGCCATTCACAACAACCGTATCCAAATATCTTGGAGATAAAATTTAAGTTCTAAAATGTATACAGTATTTTCTTCCATTAAAAAAATAAGAATTATTATTATCTCTTTTGTTGTGTTTGAAGTACTTTTCTTTCCTTTTACAAATAATATGGATATATCCTAGTACTTTGCCTAAAAGTAAAAGCTTAATCTGAAAGAAAAACTATAATAGTTAAGACATTCATTGTCAATTATTATAATTGATTGATTTCTAAAATGTGACAAAGGGCAAGACTGAATTAAGGGGGATAGGTATCAACTGCCAATTTATTTTTTGTACTCAATTATCTGCAATAGACTTAGCAATTCTATGTTTATTATGAGTTTATAAGCCATCCTTTGAATTAACTTGGAAAAGGGCATGGGATTAATGTTCAGATGAAATGTAAAGGAGTGTGTTATGGTGTAGTACTCAAATATATTCATACAGTTGAAATCATATTCTTCAAACAATTGAAATATATGTTTTTTATTATAGACAAATCTTTTGTGACTATTTCAATAAATAATCTGGCAGTTAGAACAACTACATGATGATAAGAACCTGTTTGAAATGAATTTCCCCCTATTAAATGATTGCTTAAGTTAATTTATTAAATTGATTAATTAAATCAAAATAATTATTTTGATTCCACGTAGGCAAAGATGACATTCAGTTAATCAAAGTAGGCATTTGAGATATCTGCTTCCCCTTTAAAGTCTCATTTTCAACTTCATTTCCTTTGAAACAAAGATAATTAGTATAATTTGGAAACCAACTTGTGTGTGTAATATACATACATTTGAACACAATGATACATTAAAAGTTAATTTGCATGTATCATAATTCAGGATAAGTTGATTTTCATTCCTTCTAAAAAATTATTGTACCTCATTCCCTGGGAATATTTTGTATAGTTTTAGTCAGTGGCATTTTATGCAATGAAAAATTTCCAGTCAAGATAATAAAAATGATGAAACACCAATACAGTATACTAACGCATATATATGGAATTTAGAAAGATGGTAACAATAACCCTGTGTACGAGACAGCAAAAGAGACACTGATGTATAGAACAGTCTTATGGACTCTGTGGGAGATGGAGAGGGTGGGAAGATTTGGGAGAATGGCATTGAAACATGTAAAATATCATGTATGAAACGAGTTGCCAGTCCAGGTTCGATGCACGATACTGGATGCTTGGGGCTAGTGCACTGGGACGACCCAGAGGGATGGAATGGGGAGGGAGGAGGGAGGAGGGTTCAGGATGGGGAACACATGTATACCTGTGGCGGATTCATTTTGATATTTGGCAAAACTAATACAATTATGTAAAGTTTAAAAATAAAATAAAAACTAAAATAAAAAAATAAATAAAAATGATGAGGATGAAAAGAGTGATATTTTATGAAGCAGTTTCTCATTAAGAAATCTTTTTGCAAAGACAAGAGGATATAGATAATTTTATATCATGAAAAAGGAAACAACAGAACTAAGAGGCATGTCTTTATACTGTGGATCCAGAAATAATTTCTAAGAGCATCAGTTGCTATACAGTACTTTGCAGTGAATGTACAGGAATGAAATAAGGCAGGTATAAGAAAAGATCAATAAATTTGTATGTATTGATAAATACAATCTGGCCATTTAGGTTAATGAGATAAGTAGAGGATTGCCTGCAGTTAAGATTTTGTTTTTGAAGTGATGGGGACCAATTGGACAAAACAATCAGAGGTTAGAAACATTAGAAATAGTAGCAGGCTAGAAATGTCATAGGTGTTAGAATGAATTAGTGAAGTGAAATAAGTGGAAGTGATAGTCGCTCAGTTGTATCCAAGTCTTTGTGACCACATGGACTAGAGTCCACCAGGTCCCCTGTCCACGGAATTCTCCAGGCAAGAATACTGGAGTGGGTAGCCATTCCCTTCTCCAGGGGATCATCCTGACTCAGGAATTGAACCCAGGTGTCCTGCATTGCAGGAAGATTCTTTACTATCTGTGCCACCAGGGAAGACCTAGAATGACTAAATGGATCATTGCTTGTGAAATTGACCTAAAAATGCTGAAAAGGAATTATGGAAATGAATCAGGTAGATCATAACCAGAGTACCGATGCCTGAGCTAAGTAAGTAACTGACTGGATGGATTACACATTTATATATGTGAATCTGAATTACCTTAGAGATTGTTGTTGGTTTGTCTCTAAGTCACCTCCAACCTTTCATGACCCCATGGGCTGTAGACCCCTGGGCTCCTCTGTCCATGAGATTTCCCAGGCAAGAATATTAGAGTGAATTGCCATTTCCTTCTCCAGAGAAAATTTGTGACCCATGGGTCAAACTTGCATGTCCTGCATTGTAAGCAGTTATTTACTACTGAGTCATCAAAGCCCACCTTAGGGGTTAGGGGGAAAGAAATGAAAATAGAAGTCTAAGAATTTGGTAGGTGGAAAACTGATGCCACAGTTGGTGGGTAAACTATTTCTGTAGGGACCGGTAACTATCCTGCATTTAGGAAGTAATCTTGAGGAGAAAATTTTGAGGAGGAGATTATAAAGAGTTTGGTTGGTTATCTCTGTGAATTTTAGAATGATATCTATTTAAATGAATGACCAGCACAAAAATGGTAGTCTTTGTTTGAATATAGTATTCACCACAAACAAGAAACGATTTTTTTCTGTTGAAGAGATGCATTATAAACAACTGCACATTCTTAAGAAAAATAATTAATTGCAATTTGGGATCGTTAGGCCTGAGACGGAGAAGGCAATGGCACCCCACTCCAGTACCCTTGCCTGGAAAATCCCATGGATGGAGGAGCCGGTAGGCTGCAGTCCATGGGGTCGCTAAGAGTCGGACATGATTGCGCGACTTCACTTTCACTTTTCACTTTCACTTTTCACTTTCATGCATTAGAGAAGAAAATGGCAACCCACTCCAGTGTTCTTGCCTGGAGAATCCCAAGGACGGGGGAGCCTGGTGGGCTTCCGACTATGGGGTCGCACAGAGTTGGACACGACTGAAGCGACTTAGCAGCAGCAGCAGCAGCAGACCTGGGATTATGGTAGTGGTATTAACCAGTGAAGAAGGTACATTCCTCATCATTAAAAAGAAGTACCAGGCTGTAAGAATATAAAACAGGTCAGGCAGCACATTATTTGTGTTTTGTTTGTTGTCATATTATAACAGGAAAGTTTCACAATGAAATTGAATTGATTTCAATATTGCCTGTGATTTCAGTAACAATGTGTACTACCTAACCACACAATATTACCTGCAGATTGCCCTTTTCTGGCATGAAACATCAGCTGTATCAATTTAAATCATAATGTGGAAAGTTAATTTGGTTTCAGAATTAGTTCTATTCAAAAGTGTTCAGAACATGCTCTTTTATTGCAAGACAAACTGCAATTAAAATTCTACATTGAAGCTCAGAGTGTCACCGAGGCCAAATCACTTTCTACCCTTTTTACACAAGCTATGTGATAGGACTGTGTTCTTTACTCTGATCTGTAAGCCTTGCTTTTATTCCCACCGTGATGGCTGTACTCCAATTACTGGGAAGTAAATGGATTCTGCGCTATAATTGCATAACTTTGTGAAACCGGAACACCTGTAATCCTTCAACTAAGGAAGAAATATGGAACTGATATTTTGAAAAGAAAAATAGGTCTTGGGATGGTAGTAAAGAATAAAGAAAGAAAGAAAGAAAGTGAAGTCACTCAGTCATGTCTGACTCTTTGCGGCCCCATGGACTGTAGCCCACCAGGCTCCTCCATCCATGAAATTTTCCAGGCAAGAGCACTGAAGTGGGTTGCCATTTCCTTCTCCAGGGCATCTTCCTAACCCAGGGGTCGAACCCAGGTCTCCCGCCATGCAGGCAGATGTTTTACCGTCTGAGCCACCAGGGAAGCCAAAGAATAAAGAATAACCTACAAAACAAAAACAAAATGCAGCATCCTAATGGGAAAATGGATGGCTGTTAGGACAGCAGTTAGTGCTTTCCACTGTTTATCTCCAATACTACTGTATAGGGGATTTCCAAATGGCACAGTGATAAAACCAGGAGACACAGATTTGATCCCAGGGTTGGGAATCTCCCCTGGAGGAGGAAATGGCAACCCACTCCAGTTTTCTTGCCTGGAAAATTCTATGGACAGAAGAGCCTAGCAGGCTACAGTCCATGGGAGCACAAAGTCTCTGACCCAACAGTGCGCAGCACAACACGCTTGTATACATGTGATTCTCACAAAGTGAGCAGCTTTCTGAAATATCTTAGAGAATCAGATATATTGAGTCAACAAAACAGTTTGGCATTGGAGAAACAAGTGGATGTAATTAATACACAGTGAGACAGACCAAATGCTAAAGAGTAGACATGTGGAGATTGTCTTGTATGAGGTGCAATCTGCATGAGAGAGAAGAGGGATAAATATTTGGGAATATTTTAATGAGATAAAAAACTTTTTACAAATCTATTTGATTTTGCAACTACAAAGCCAGTGAAGCAGGAAGAACTTGTTTTTCCTACTATAAAATCAGAGGGAATTGAATTTTATTTGCTTTAATTTCCAGAAAGATTAAGTGGTTCTCCAGTTCAAATACCATAGTTGATTATAGCACCAAGCCTTCACTTAAAAACCATCAGAGGTACCCCCAGTTCTGAAGGAAATAAAATTCTTTCCCTTAATAATTCAAGAATATAGGAAACATTTTAAAGTTGGTTTAACTCTTCCTCTTACAAGACATCAAAGATGATAAATTTTTCTACAACCTTGGAGAAGGATTAGGGGCTTCCCAGGTGGCATTATTGGTAAAGAACCTGCCTGCCAATATAGGAGATGTAAGAGACGCGGGTTCAATGCCTGGGTTGGGAAGGTCCCATGGAGGAGGACATGGCCGTCCACTCCAGTATTCTTGCCCTGAGAATCCCATGGACAAAGGAGCCTGGTGGGCTACAGTCCTTGGGGTTGCATAGAGTTGGATACCCTTAGCATTGGTGCACACAGGAGAAGGACTACAGGAAGAAGGGAGACAGCAGTTTTGATTTCATGGAGCATCTTATTTTTCCCACATAGACAAATTAAAAAGTAGAAAGCAAATATATGTTGAAAAAGTCCTCTGTCTTAAAATTTGTCTCAACTTCATAAATAATTATTCCAATACCCTTATATTAACTTTATATAGATATAGCACATTCACTGACAGAAGGATATGTATTGAGAAACTTTATAAAATAAAATAGAAAGCATATTTTGATATATTGTCAAGAATAAATGGATAATTGTTTTATAAATGTATTTTTTGTTGATTCAAAAATATTTAATCATACTATAAAGTATCAGATTTCTTTTAAACTATAGCCTACATCTGCAAGCTTGGGAAATAGACACAATTTAATGTAAAATAAAACTAGTTTGAGAATATGAAGAAAAACTCCCAGGGATTTAGAAGTACAGAAAAAGGAGAGTTGAACTGTTTAAAAAAGTAATAATCCAGTGAACCAGGTAACATCCCAATAATTAGATTAAAACATTATATTGTGAACTTGACTTATGCAAACAAAACTAATGCCTCAAAACTGCCTAGCCCACTCTCAGACTGGACACTGGAAATCTAAATCATGCCTTAATGTCTACATTAACATAATTTTGCAATTCCATTGTCATTACTACTATTTCTTTACTCTTCCAGAACTGCTCTGCCCAGTAATGGTTCCATGGTTCATTAGGAACTTCTTGGAAAAATATCAGCTCCTTATTGGAAAGCTTCAACAAACAATTTACATTCCCAGGTTATTTGAATACTTTTTTTCAAAATCCTTTCCTAGCTACTTCCACAAAGTCTGGACTAGTCTATCTAATTCTCACTCAGTCCTTATCAAGCCCCCACATTTGAAACCATCTTATTCCAAATTTACAATTTTTTTTTTTGAGTATAGTTGCTTTACAACGTTCTATTAGTCAGACTTACAATCCTTAATAAATTCTGACCTCCTCCCCAACTCTTACTCCTGTAGACACCTCCAAAGTTTTCTAAGTTGGCATTTTCCCTTAATCAATAACCTGATCTGTTCATCTAATCAACAGATTTTGATAGTTATATTTAAGGAGTCAGATTTCCACACCACCCAGGAAGAAAGAAATACTTCAGTTATTTTCTCAATGCATTTCAGTTTGATCAAACAATATTCTTGAAAGTCACAATTACTTTTTATTCTGTATGATATATTAGAAAGGCAATTTTTTGAAACTACCTGTTTGACTCATTTAAGATACAACTGAAACAAAAATAAAATGTAATAAATTAACCATTGTAGGGTATACTTATTTTATTCAAAGATTCACTTTTATTTTATATTCATACACACACATGACAATGGCTTCCCTCAGAAAGCTGCTGTTTTTTAAGACAGATTTATAAATAAGTAGGCTATTAGTAGGTAATATGGTGACAAATGAAGTGGGAAAATATAAAGCAAATGACAGGGATAAAAAAGAATGGTTGGAGGGTTTGTTTTGCAGAGTGGTCTGGGAAGGCTTCTATAATAAATTAATGCAAACAAACTAAATCAAAAGTGTATCTGGTCAATTCAAGGAAGACAGTTTCCCAGCAATGGATTCTGGGAGGACAGTGGTAGGAAGTGACATCAGAAAAATGGTGGTGGGTAAGGGTTTGGGTTTTCTTCTACTGGTCTTCTTTGTTCTTGAAGATTTTTTTCTTCTCTAAGTGATTTGAGTAGTCACTGCGGGGTTTGGAAAAGAACAATGCTGTAATTTAAGTGGTTTTTAAAAGTTCACACTGGTCACTGTGCAGAGAGCAAACTAGAGAAATAAAAAAGGCCAAAGGCAAGAGAATATAGTCAGAAGGTTATTGCAATAATCCAGGGCAACAGATAATAGTGTCTAGGACCAGGTTGTACAAGAAGTTGTGCATTTTCTGTTCATACCTTTGTCAACTACAAACTGGCACTTGCCTGCCAACTAGAAATTGCCACTTGCCAAGAGCCTTTACCAGTTACTGAACAAAACAGCAACAAGGGCATTTGCCTTCTATCTCTGCAGAGATTGAACCTTGTGCTGGTGTGTCTGTTGACCTTCAACATCCCCTGAGGGAGTTCAGAGTGGAGTGAGGCCCTCTGCTCCATGGAATCTGGTGGAACAGGTCTTCAGATAGTTAGATATTTTCAGGAATTGATTTCATGATCTCAATCCTTGCATCTCTTCATATCCAGAAAATCACTATATCCATTCATGGTGACATCAGCTCAACATGACTAGCAGAAAACTTTTTGTAAAGTAAGCACTTAATTGCATTGAAATCCCCCTTCACCAAAATCTTCTCTATTGACCTTCTCTGACTGCCCCTTTGCAGCAGTCTCTCAGAGCTATCTGAGGAGCTGTCTCCAGGGCTGCAGTCCTCATTTTGCACCAAATAAAACTTAACTCTCAACTCTGAAGCTGTGTATCTTTTTTAGTCAACACTTTGAAGGTTGAACTGATAACACTGCTGATTGTGAACTGTGGAAATGAGTGATCCAGAAGAAATCCTAAATGTTTTTTAGATTGTAGCTTGAGCTAACATTTATCCAGCTGTAAACACTCTAGGAGGGGCTATTTGGGGATTTGGAGACTATGATTTTGGTTTAGATTTGAGATAAACACAGGTGGAGGCATTAGAGGCACTTATATATTGAAGTTTGAATTCTAATGAAGATACCAGTGAGATATTACAAATCACTGTTAGAGAAAGTGTAGAAAGAAAAACGGCCCTAGATTATTCAAACTCTGACATGTGAAGATGAGGTAGAAATTGCTAGCCAGTTAACATAGGGCTGAGACCTTGGTTCTTTTTTCAATTTCAGCTCTCTTTCTTCCATACAAATATCTCACTCAATTAATCTAAAGCTATACATGTTGTTACAGTTTCAACTATACATATATATATATATATATATAGTTGGAAACAATATAGATATATTAAAAAAACCTTTGCAATTAACCTTGTTTTATGCTTTCAAGTTTTACAAATCACTTTGCTTTTAATAATTGTTCACCAGAAAGTAAGTCAGATATAAAGAGGTTTATACTGCATAATTCCACTTATATGAAATTCAAGAATAGCAAATGAAGCTATAGTGATGAAATTAGGTAAACCTGCTCAAAAACTCCTTCAAAACATATATGTGCTCTCTGCTTAAAGGATAGACTATAAGTCAGATAAGAACTCCAGCAGCGAGTCTTAGAGTGACCCTTTTCTAGCTACATTGTTACTCTCAAACCTACTTATATTTCTGAAAACGCATTTTTTTGACTCAAAATACGGTACTGTGTGTAAAGCACTTCAGGGGCCAATGCCAATACAAATTTTGTAAAATCCATGGATGTATATAAAACAGGTTTTATTAGAATCTTGATTGAGAATGTTTTTCATAATTCTAAGTTAAGGTGAAAGAGTGACTCATGATGTCATTCCTCACAGATCACTTTTATGATTTCCCCAAAGTCATTCAATATATCTAGAGTAACATTTTTCTTTGCAAAAGAAAAAAGTTTGCAAAAGTGAGGACACAGTGCTTTACAAATTGCTCCTCAAAGAGCTCATATATCAAAGAGAGTATATTCCATTGTTAGGGAGCTAAGTTGAACTATGAAGAGTAGCTAACAGTGTGGTTAAATTTGCCTGTGAAAGCAAAGAAAATACTGCAGCACACCTGGCTGAACAATCTATCAATACACACAATACTGTACAGAAACCATAAATCCTACCACAGCAGTGCTATGCTTTCAGGGAAATCATACACGGAATATCACAGGAGCAAATGCTAGGGGAAGACAACTTGTGTGGGGCATGTGGGTATTTCCTTGCAAAGCGTTTTCATAATTTAATATCCAAACACTATAGATGTAACAGTTTAAGGTAAACAATTTTGAATTTTAAAAAAGCAAGGAGGCTACTGGAGTGCTCACACTATCTGTGAAAAAAAGAGCAGTATAATGTAGCATGAATCTTGCAGGGTTCATATTGAATATTGGTGTGTTACTTTGCTAGGGCTACCAAGTAAAGTACCACAGATCATACGCTTAAACAATAGAAATATTTATGTCCTAGTTCTTGAGGCTGGAAATTCAAGATCAAGGAGATGACAGGATTGGTTTCTTCTCATTCCTTTCTTCTAGGCCCTCCTTGGTTATCCTCTCCCTATGTCTTCACAGGATTCATCCCTTATTTCCTCTTCTTATAAGGACACCAGTCAGATTGGATTGGGATCAATTTCAATGACAAAATTTCAACTTAATGACCTTTTCAAAGAGCCTATTTCCAAATATAGTCACATGTGATGCCCTCGGGGTTGGAACTTCAACCTAAGAAATGGGGTTGGTACAATTCAATCCACAACACTGAGGAAGAAAATCACAAACAGTGCTGCTTTTTTTTTTTTTTTTAAGTTTTAAATGTGTTTATTTTTAATTGGAGGCTGCTTTTAAATGCTTTAAATATAGGACATGTCTCTTTTATCCCCTTGATTTATTATATTTGAACATATTTTGAATCTAATATTTAACTTTCTCTAAAAAGTAATGAACATTCATTTTTTTTAAATTTAGAAAATTCAGAAAATTCAAAGGTATAATACCTTTGAGAAAAAAAATCCCATTCATTTCTGTCATGAAAACTTTTAAAAAGAAACAGTTTACATAATTATCAGGTTGTGTGCATTATCTGTATTATTTTGTATTTACCAGTGTAATATAAACCATTTCCCTTTCATTATAATCTCATTGATATTTTAATGACTGGATATTTTAAATACTATGGTGGTTAATTTTAATTGTACGTGTCAACTTGGCTAGGCTATGGTGTCATGTTTGTCAAACCCAGTATAGATTTTACTGTAACATACATTTTGAATGTGATTAATATTTAAATCAACAAACTTTAAGTAAAGCAGATTTGCTTCCATGATGTGGGTCTCCTATCAGTTGAAGGTCTTAAGAAAAAAGACGAAGTTTCTCATATAAAGAAGAAATTGTGCCATCAGCCAGACTTTAGACTCAAGATTTTGACATTAACTCTTTTCTGACTCTCCAGTGTACTGGTCTGTCTTGCAGATTTGGGATTTGCCAGTCACACAATTGTGTGGGGCAACTGCTTAAAATCTCTGTCTCTCTCTTATGCACACAGGTCCGATACATACATCCTACTGGTTCTGATTTTCTAGAGAACCTATTGACTATGACTTTAAGTTGTTCTTTGTGTTGTTTGAATTTAAGCTTTTCTCCTAACTTCTACACAAAAATATGATGATGAACATCAATATTCACAGAACTGGCAGGGCTTTCTACCCAGACCTTCCAACACAACTTGTAAACATAGCCTGCAGTTTCAATGAAACCACACTCGGTTTACACTTGATATTTTCAGGCCATCAAATTTCCTTAGCCATAAATTTTTGTCATGTTATTGATTCCTTTATTATCAATTTCTTTGCATGTTTATTTGCAAATTTCTATGCTTCTCTTTCTTGATTTATCCTAGAACTATTCTTATCCATTTCTATTCTTCTGGAATCCTCCAAACCGAAATCAATAGTAAATAAACACTTTCTTACCTAGTTTTATTACAAACTGTTCTCTCTACTTCCTAGTGGCAACTGAAACTCAAATCTCTAATACTGCTTCAGCCTTCAAGTTCTTATAAATAGAAGCCACATATTTTCACAGATTCTAGAGGTAATTTGGGGTTTCATCTAGGTGTTCAGTAAACATTTCTAAATCAAAATTCCTGAGTTGAACTTGTATATAAAAGAAAAAAAAGTCCTTTCAGACATTGGGTAATTCTAGTGTCTAATCCTAATTTCCATCATGAATGATTATGGTTTGGTCATTCTCCATATGTATAGAAGACACTGGGGACTTCTCTGGTGGTATAGTGTATAAGAATCGACCTGCCAATGCAGGGGATATGGGTTAGATCCCTGGCCTGGGAAGATTCCACATGCCTCAAAGCAACTAAGCTGGTGCACCACTTAGTAAGGCTCAGCTACTGAGCCTGTGTGCACTACAGTCTCCACAACAAGAGAAGCCACCACAATGGAAAGTCCTCACACTGCAACAAAAAGTAGCCCCCACTCACCACAACCAGAGAAAGCTCATGTGCAGCAACAAAAACTCAGTGCAGAAAAAATAAATAAAAAGAAAATGCTGGTTCCCATCTCAGCAATCATTTCCATCCAAAGGTACATTGAAATTAACACTTGTTCAATATTACTTACTTCTTTTCTCTTTTTTTTTTATTACTCTTAAACATCCTGATATCTAGCACAGTGCACAGCAAGACTTTCACAAGTCATTATACAATAAAATTGGATAAACAGATTTTACTAACTCTAGTTTATACTTTCAGATGTGTACATCATGCTTCATGTTCTACTACTTTAAATGTTATGGAAATAATTCCTTTTGATATAATTTTTTCTTTAGTTAAATATGTTTGTTGTGCATGTGTGCATTCAATGCCACTTTTGAATACTCATAGGATATGTGTTCTACTATGTAAGAAAATATAACATTAAATTCTGTTTCTCAGCTAGACATGATCTTGCCTTTTAGTGGAGATTTGCAGTATAGACATACACTTTTAGTTGTCACAAATAGAGGAATGCTACTGGCATCCAATTGGTTAAATCACTCCTGCTACTAAAGATACTACAATGAATAGGGCAGCTTCTCAAAAGAAACAAACACATGAAAAACACTTACCTGGAACAAAATGTCAGTAGGGCAGAGGTTGAAAAATCCAGTATTAAAAGTACTACCCAGTTTGAAACATAAGTCTTAATGGACATGGTTTGTTTTATGATGCCTCACTGTCTGCAATTTCCTTTCATGAAGATTTCTCTTGGTGTGCAGCATTTTAAGTTGCTCACAATATGTGTAAAGTAGCAGCTGACTTCTGAGAAGAATCTACACTATTAATTGGATTTCTTTGACCAGCCTGTACTTTAATCATCTGCACATTTAATAACTGATTCAAAGATTTGACAATTTTATGTCATGGAAAGATGCTTCTAATTCCAGGTGACAAATCAGAAATAGTTTAATGTCCTAGTTTTCTCCCATGTTATATATTTTTATCTTGGATCATTACTTTCCACAACCAAAACACAGTTTGACTTTTTCATGCATCTCTAATGAAGACAATTAAAATACTTGATATACATTATATGGATGGGATCTCTTTTTAATTGTGCATTGTTTGCGTTCATAGTGATCAACTATATTAAATGAGCCTTGACATTAAAGAGCATCTTGATGTTCTGGTTTTAATTTATCATTTCAGGTGATACTGACTGCTATTAATGGTTCAGTCAAGGAGCTGAAAGACTGTTGATACTTAACACAAGTATTATAAATAACAAAACATTTCAAGTAGATGCAGAGAAAATTTTCAAAATTAAAAGAGGCATCTTTAGTCTCAGAAAATGTGACAACAAATCCAGTAAGAAATTATAAACTTTTATTCTTCTAAAAGGAATTCATTCTAATACCCTTAAAATTCTATGTTTTTCAAGTCATGCAAGCTGCTGCTATGTCTCCATAAAATAATCATTTAACCTAAATCAACAGAGTAGGAGGAAAGAAACAGTACAAGCAAGATAAGGGGCAAGTGACACTGACCTGGATGTTGACAGTTGTTAAGGAGCACAGGGGACCCTGGCAAATAAAACTGAGCTTGACAATCTAAAGCAGGGAGTTCATGCTGCCATTTGGTGACACATGAATTTTTCAAGATAAGCAAGTTCTCTGGGTATCTACTTAAAAATCTTTTGATTTATATGTTGACCATTAGTCATCCTGAAAGCACTCTGTGATGCAAAATTGTGAGGTCAAACAAAACGTATCTGCTATCTACATACGACCAATAGGTTATTACGTGTCATTTCCCTTTTGTTTTAATACATTTCAGGACTGGTCCTCCATTTGAAGACAAGAATAATATATTAAAATTTGTATTTATATTTTCAAGCCTTTAGACTGGAACTCCTCGGGTCTCCAGTAGATTTTGTACTTAACAGCCTCCACAACCGCATAACCAATTTTTTAAAAAGAACTATATCTATATATATACCTATATACATACACACACACACACACACACACACACATCCTATTGGTTCTGTTTCTCTGGAAAACCCTAAAACCCTGGCTTATATATAAAAATACAGAGAAATACTGACATCATCATGTGTCATCCCACAAATCAGAGCTGCCTACACTTAGCATTTCAATAAATGTCCTTCCATTAATTTTCTAGGCATATGTGTTATGCTAACTTGCTTCAGTTGTGTCCAACTCTTTGCGACCCTATGGACCATAGCCTGCCAGTCTCCCCTGTCCATGGGATTCTCCAGGCAAGAAAACTGAAGCAGGTTGTCATGCCCTGCTCCAGGGTATCTTTCTGACCCAGGGATCAAACTCAGTCTCTTACGTCTCTTGCGTTCACAGGGGTGTTTTTTCACCATTAGCACCACCTGGGAGAAGATAATACATCAATGCCCTCATTTCATCTATTAGAAAAAATATATATAATTTATTACACTTGCATTAGTCAGCAATTTTTGTCATGATGTTTCATAATAATCACTCAGAAATTTTTGGTAGATTTCAGCAACAAATCCTTATTTTTTGCTCATGCATCTGTGAGTTAACTGTGTTTATTATAAGACTCAGACTGATGCTCAGTGGTTCCTTGAGATACACTGCTCATATGGAAGTTTTAAAGGATGCAAGAAGGCAAGTAAAATCATGCAGGCATATTTAAAGTGTTTTATCAGGTAAAATGTATGTCATTATCATATTCCACTGGCAAAGCAAGCTAAAGAGCCTAGAGGACAATAAAAGATTAAATGAATGGAGGAGTAAGGAAAAAAATGCCATCTACCACAGTCCTGTAAGAAAGGACACACTCATCAAATTTCAGAAGTCGTCAAGGGTAAACTCACTATTCTCTTCACCTTTAGTGAAAATCTGTAGATTTCTTAGTGAAAATTTGCAGTTAAGCAGACATACATACTGGTTAACCAATCTTCGTAAAGTAATACTAACAGATAGCTATGCAAAGTCTTTTTTGAAAAAAACAAGAAACCTTATAATTAGCATCCAAGGTGAGCACAGAGGGAGGCTCATATCCGAGTTTGTATACCTCCTTACCCACAGCTTAAGGTAAAATATCCATACTAGAAAAGAAAATGCATTTTAAGTTAAATTTAGCCATTTTTAAATTTTAAATATTTTTAAAATATGAATTCATCTTATTAAAATTAGGTATACCTAAATAATGGAGAAGGCAATGGCACCCCACTCCAGTACTCTTGCCTGGAAAATCCCATGGACGGAGGAGCCTGGAAGGCTGCAGTCCATGGGGTCGCTAAGTGTCAGACATGACTGAGCGACTTCACTTTCACTTTTCACTTTCATGCATTGGAGAAGGAAATGGCAACCCACTCCAGTGTTCTTGCTTGGAGAATCCCAGGGACGTGGGAGCTTGGTGGGCTGCCGTCTATGGGGTCACACAGAGTCGGACAAGACTGAAGTGACTTAGCAGCAGCAACATCATACCTAAATAAAAGGTATATTATTTTGTGAATAATTAGTGACTATAATAAAACAGGTATGCTAGAAAGACATTAAATATGTAGTTTATACTATTTTACACTAAACTTTGAAAAAAAAAAGAATTACTAAATAAGTCACAGAATGGATTTTGGAGCCATAGCGAAAATCAACACAATAGATGAGTGAAATTAGAAATATACTTAATATGTTTGCATTCTGTTAAGTGACAATTTCAATAGATATCACTACAAAGAGATAAAAAAGAATAAATTAGGCAATATTTGTAAAAATGCATGCACAATATTGAACGATGCAAAGTGTGACATCAGTAGTATAAAATGAGAGGAGCAATAAATGTGTACAGTTTATATACATAGTTGAAATTATGTTTGTATCAACTTAATGTGGACTACTGTAGCTATAAGATATTTTGTGTTAACCTCTTTAAAAACTGCAAAGTAAGAACACTTAATAGATTCAAAAAAGATAAAAAAATCAATGTGTATCCTTTTTTAAAAAATCAATAAATTACAAAGGAAGACAACAGATAAGAAGAAAGTAAGGAAGGAACTTTAAAGTTGTCAAAAAAAGAAACAATACAATGAAAATAATAATTTCATATCAATACCGATCAATAATCACATTAAATGTAAATGGATTGAATTCCACATCTGAAAGACATAGACTAATTGAAAGGCTACAAGTAACAAGATCCAACAATATGTTGCCTACAAGAGAATCACTTTAATCTTAAGGACACACTCAGGTTGAAACTGAAGTAATAGATAAAGGTGTACCATGCAAATAGAAACAGAGCAGTGGAGGCTATACTTTTATATATAATAAATTTTCACAAGTAGACTGACTTCCATGGGTCACAAGAGACAAATAAATCACTATATAATGATAAAGGGGTCAAATTATCAAGATAACAGAACATTAGCACTGAACTACATGAACAAATATTAATAGAACTGAAGGGAGAAAGAGAGAGCAAAACAACAACAGTAAGGGATTGATTATTCCACTTTTATTAGTGTACAGATCATTCAGACAGAAAACCAATGAGAAAACCATCATTGAATGATAACTAACATGTTCAAAACAGCAGCAGAATACATATTCTTCTCTAGAGCACATAAAACATTGTCCAGAGTAGGTCATAAATTGAGATACAAAACAAGTCTTAAAAATTTAAGAAAATTGATCTATACATCAGTGTCTCTTTTGCTTATATCAAGCATTCTTTATAGCTACAGTGTTATACAATTAAATAATGATAAAAAAGAGAATATTGGAAAAATCCTAATTAAGTGGAAATTAAACAACACATTTCTGAAAAAGCAATGGATCACAAGAGAACCAAAAGGAAAATCAAAAAATATCTTGGGACAAACAAAAATGGAATTACAAAATATGGAAACGTGGAATGCAGCAAAAGCAGTAGAAAGAAGGAAGTTTATAGAGATAAACGCAAACATTAAGAAACAAAGAAAAAAGCAGCTCTCAAACATTTAATTTTATAACTTAAGGAACTGGAATAAGAACAAATTGAGTTCATAGCAGACTAAAGAAAAATTTTAAAATGAATAGAAGTAAATTAAACAGAAATTTGGAAAAGAGTAGAAGAGAACAACACAACTAAAAACTGTTTTAAATATATAAGCACAATTTATCTTGACTAAGGAAAAAAGAGGGAGAATAATTTAAATAAAAGTATATATATAGAAAGAAACATTACAATGATTCCACAGAAATACAAAAGGTCAAGACTACTATGAAAAAGCATAAGTGAAAAATTGAATAATATAGGGAAATAATTATAATCCTTGAAACATACTGCTTACCAAGACTGAATCCTCAAGAAATAGAAAATATAAACATACAAATAATGAGTGAGATTAAAATATTAACTAAAAATCTCCCAATGAAGAAAAGTCAAGGACAAAATAGTTTCATAAGTAATTTTATCAAACATTTAAAGAACTAAAGTCAATCCATCTTAAATTCTTCCAAAAAAATAATGAGGTGGGATTTTTTTCACTCATTTTATAAGGCCTGTGTTACCCTTATTGAAAAATATAGCAAAGAAAACAATCAACAAAATGAAACAACTTCCAGAATAGGAGAAAATATTTACAAACCTTATATATGATAAGGGGCTAATATCCAAAATGCATAAATATTGCATACAACTCAATAGCAAAAAGAAAGAATAAGTCAATATTTAAATTCGGCAAAGGACCTGAATAGACAAGTTTCCTCCAAAGACATCCAAAAGGCCAACAGATAGACAAAAACATCACTGATAACCTAGGAAATATAGATCAAAACCACAATGAGTTGAAATGATTATCAGAAAGACAAGAGAAAACAAGTTTTGGTGAGGATGGAAAGAAAATGGAACTCTGATACACTATCAATGCCAGTATAAATTGGCATAGCCATTATGGAAAATGGAGGTTCCTGAAAAATTAAATAAAAGAACCATATGATTGAGCAATCCCTCATTTGGGTATATATCAGAAGGAAATAAAATCAGTATCTTGAACTGATATCTGTGCTCCACCTTCTTTGTATCATTATTCACAAGTGTCAAGATGTAAAAAATTGAAGTGTCCATCAACTGATGAATAAAGAAACTGATATGTATATACATATATATCAGTTCAGTTCAGTTCAGTCGCTCAGTCGTGTCCGACCCTTTGCGACCCCATGAACTGTAGCATGCCAGGCCTCCCTAACCATAACCAACCCCTGGAGTTCACTCAGACTCACGTCCATCGAGTCAGTGATGCCATCCAGCCATCTCATCCTCTGTCATCCCCTTCTCCTCCTGCCCCCAATTCCTCCCAGCATCAGAGTCTTTTCCAATGAGTCAAGTCTTCGCATGAGGTGGCCAAAGTACTGCAGTTTCAGCTTTAGCATCATTCCTTCCAAAGAAATCCCAGGGCTGATCTCCTTCAGAATGGACTGGTTGGATCTCCTTGCAGTCCAAGGGACTCTCAAGAGTTTTCTCCAACACCACAGTTCAAAAGCATCAATTCTTCGGCGCTCAGCCTTCTTCACAGTCCAACTCTCACATCCATACATGACCACAGGAAAAACCATAGCCTTGACTAGACGGACCTTTGTTGGCAAAGTGATGTCTCTGCTTTTGGATATGCTGTCTAGGTTCGACATAACTTTCCTTTCAAGGAGTAAGTGTCTTTTAATTTCATGGCTGCAGTCACCATCTGCAGTGATTTTGGAGCCCAGAAAAATAAAGTCTGACACTGTTTCCACTGATGGGACCAGATGCCATGATCTTCCTATTCTGAATGTTGAGCTTTAAGCCAACTTTTTCACTCTCCATTTTCACCTTCATCAAGAGGCTTTTTAGTTCCTCTTCACTTTCTGCCATAAGGGTGGTGTCATCTGCATATCTGAGGTTATTGATATTTCTCCCGGCAATCTTGATTCCAGCTTGTGTTTCTTCCAGTGATATATCAAATCATCACAATGTATACCTTAGTAAAATTACACAACCTGAATATATACAATTTTTATCAGTCATTTTGAAAATGAATAAAAGAAACAAGAGCCCTTATGTATGCATCACTCACCACAGCTTACATACCCCAGTAGAAAGATTTCCTTCTGCCCCTGTAATAATAGTACTTCCCAGGTGGTGCAGTGGTAAAGAATCCGCCTGCTATTGCAGGAGACACAGGAAATTTAAGTTCAGTCCCTGTGTCAGGAATAACCACTGGAGTAGGAAATGGCTATCCACTGCAGTATTCTGGCCTGGAAATTGGACAGAGGAGACTGGCGGGTTACAGTCCATGGTATCACAAAAAGTTGGACACAACTGAGTGAGCATATATGCACTGCAACAAGATTCGAAGCATTTGCGGCCAATGAACAATCACAGCCGTCCTCATTTTTTTCCTTTGTCCTATAAAGCTGGAGTCCCCAACCTCCAGTATCTAATGACTGATGATGTGAGGTGGAGCTGATGTAGAAATAATAGAAATAAAAAGCACAATAAATGTAATGCTCTTATATCATCCTGAAGCCATCCTCAACCCCAGTCCATGGAAAAGTTGTCTTCCACGCAACCAGTCCCTGGCGCCAATAAGGCTGGGGACTGCTGCAAAGCAAGCCCCTTTCCTCTGTTCTCAGGACTTGTTACTATAGTTCACCATAGTTTGCTTGTCCCGAATTGCAATTCTCTGCTATTCCAGAATAAATGACTTTTGTTGGTAAATAACTAACTCTTTTGTTAAGGTCAATACATTCATACCTTATTAAAATTAAAATAGAAAAAGAAAGCTCCTTGATGCTGTTCAGTTGCTAGGTCCTATTCAACTCTTTGTAACCCCATGGACTGAAGCCAGGCTTCCCTGTCTTTCATTATCTCCCAGAGTTTGCTCAAACTCATGCCCATTGAATCAGTGATGCCATCCAACCATCACATCCTCTGTTGTCCCCTTCTCCTCCTGCCTCCAATATTTCTCAGCATCAGGGTCTTTTCCAAATGAGTCATCTCTTCACATCAGGTGGTCAATGTTTTGGAGCTATGGTTATCAGTCCTTCCAATGAATATTCAGGGTTGATATCCTTTAGGATTGACTGGTTTGATTGCTTTGCAGGCCAAGGGGCTCTCAAGAGTCTTCTCCAACACCACAGTTTGAAAACATCAATTCTTTGGCCCTCAGTCTTCTTTAATATGTATAAAACTCCTAATATAACACGAGTTCTATGAATAAATGTTTGAATGTATCAGTAAATTGATAACCGACTAATGAATGAATGGAGTATTATATAAGTGTCAGCGTGGGTACATGCATGCACATATACAGACATAAACATGTACAATCTGCATGTGTATGCATGGATAAATGATTTAATTTATCAGTAAATAATATGAGTTATTACAGAATAGCAGTAAAGCATAAATATCATGGTCCTATTTATTTTAGCTCTATTTTATACTCTGTTGAGTGCACTACATATTCTCTTATTTTTCTTTCTCCTCTTTTTGTTCTCCAATCCCCTCTTTTTTCAGGTATCTCTTCTTTAAAATCATTTACATCTTTGGTATACGCTAAACACTTACTGTAATGCCAAATATTCTGAGATATTCTGTTATCATAAGTAATGTAAGCTCCAAATACCAAAAGCCTTAGAAAAAATATTATTGAATGCTAACTGTAGCACAATGAATTAACATAAATAGAAATATACAATCATATATACTTAAGCCTACTTGTGGAGGTATGCACTTTCTTCTATGGCTCCTAAGCAACTACTGAATTTGTGTGAGCATATATCCTGCTGTTTGGTAATTGGTGATTTACTTCTTTAGCTCATGGTTTAGATTTCTACCCCTTGGAGAGTATGGATTTTTTCATTCATCAATTTAAACTCTGAACCTAGTAAAATGTTTGGCACAAAACAGTCACTCAGTTGACACATGTTTAATTTAATTGTTTGTTGTTTTTTACAACTATTGTGCATTTGCTCAAGGTCATGTATGGCTCTGTCTTCATAGTCAGCATTCTTCCCTGATTTATTAGATTTTACTATTATTTATCCTCATATAAATCCAACATTTTTTTTGTTTACTTCATTTCCAACCTTTTCTAACTCAAAGCAGTTCATTTTCTCCTTTGTCCAACACTTGTTTAAATCACACCTGAATTCCAAAGCACACAGGACTGATGTTGTATCCTTGCTTCTTTCTTTTTTTTAAATTTTAATTTATTTATTTTTAATTGAAGGATAATTTCTTTACAGTTTTGTGTTGGTTTCTGACAAACATCAAAATAAATCAGCTATAGGTATACATATGACCCCTCCCTCCCACTCGTTTAAATCACACCTGAATTCCAAAGCACACAGGACTGATGTTGTATCCTTGCTTCTTTCTTTTTTTTTTTAATTTTAATTTATTTATTTTTAATTGAAGGATAATTTCTTTACAGTTTTGTGTTGGTTTCTGCCAAACATCAACATAAATCAGCTATAGGTATACATATGAACCTCCCTCCCCATCCCACCCCTCTAGGTTGTTACAGAGCCCTGGTTTGAGTTCACTGAGTCAAATATCAAATTCCCATTGGTTATCTGTCTTAAATATGGTGATGTGTGTTTCCATATTACTCTCTTCTTAGATTCCACCCTCTCCTTCCTCCCTCCTCCACACTGTGTCCCTAAGTCTGTGTATCCATTGCTGCCCTGCAAATAATTTTATCAGTACCATCTTTCTAAATTCCATATATATGCATTAGTAGCATTAGTATATGATATTGTTTTTCTCTTTCTGATTTACTTCACTCTGTATAATAGACTCTAGGTCCATCCACCTCATTAGAACTGACTCAAATGCAATCCTTTTCATGACTGAGTTTAATATTCCATTGCATATATGTACCAGCATTTCTTTATCCATTCATCTGTTGATAGTCATCTAGGTTGCTCCCATGTCCTAGCTATGGTAAATAGTGCTGCAATGAATTTTTTAGTACATGTGTCTTTTTCAGTTTTGGTTTCCTAAGGGTATATGCCTAGTAATGGGGTTGCTGGGTCATATGGTGGTTTTATTCCTAGTTTTTTAAGGGATCTCCATACTGTCTTCCATAGTGGCTATGTCCATTTACATTCCCACCAATATTGCAAGAGGGTTCCCTTTTCTCTACACTATCTGCAGCCTTTATTGTTTGTAGACATTTTTGATGATGGCTATTCTGACTAGTGTGAAGGGATACCTTATTGTAGTTTTGATTTGCATTTTGCTAATAGTGAGCTATATTGAGCATCTTTTCATGTTTATTAGCTATCTGTATGTATTCTTTGGATAAGTATCTATTTAAGTCACTTTGCCATATTTTTTTTAAATTATGGAACACTTTGCAAATTTGCTTGTCATTCTTGTGCTTGGGGCCATGGTAATCTTCTCTGTATTGTTTCAATTTTAGTACATGTGTTGATGAAGTGAACACTCTTTCCCACTTTTTGATTGGGTTGTTGTTTCACTGGTATTGAGTTGCATGTGCTAGTTGTATAGTTTGGAAATTAATTATTGTCAGTTGTTTCATTTGCTATGACTTTCTCCCATTTTGAGGGCTGCTTTTCACCTTATTTCCTTTGCTGTGCAAAAACTTTAAGTTTAATTAGGTCCCATTTGTTTATTTTTGTGTTTATTTACATTCTCTAGAAGGTGAGTCTTTTTTTGTCCATATGAACTCACTAATTTAGCCTATATTTCAAGTTTTTCCTATTTATTTTTGTCAAATTATGCTTTTCATTTTTATTGTGTAATATGGTTACTAATGTCCATGTCCTTATTTTTCAAGTCCTTTGAGTGGAGAATTTGGACCAAGACTTTTTTAATGTTACTAACAATTCATCCCACAATGCATGATATATGGTCATAATATATAGTCACTAAACACTTTAAAACAAAAAGCTATGCAACTAAAAATGGAGCATTAATCATACTTGCAGTAGTTGAATTATTATCAAAATATTTCAGCACAACCTGTATTTGCTAACTCTTTAAAATGGATTTCCAGCACTCTTTCAAAATTTTGCCCTCAATTTTATGGTCAAACATTCAATTGTTTATGAAGATTTTCTAAGGAAAAGTAAAATACCTTTCCCTACAAATAAAATAAAAATGGAAACCTGTTCAACACTAAGTAGACTATAACAAAAATGAGGAAAATAGTTTGCATGGAAAAAATGACTATATCTATCCAATGTTTCATTCTAGTATTATAATTTCAAATCTTATGCTTAAATTGCTCATTTATTTTATGTTGGTTTATGTATATGTCATGAGACAAAAATCCAGTTTCATTCTTCTGCATGTGGTAATCCAGTTTTCCCAGCACCATTTATTGAAGAGACTATCATTTTCACATTGTATGTACCTGACACCCTTGTTGAAGATCAGTTGAATGTGTATGTTTGGATAAAATAGGAAGCATAGGAAAAATAGACTATAAAGTTCATCAGGCATAGGAGAAAATAATCAAATAAAACTTCTCAACATATGCATACATAATGAAACTGAATTAAAAAACCAAATGGGGAAACACAGAATAGCAGACAAGAAACACATGAAAGATCATGTATAGGAAGAAATGACTCAGAAATGATGTAAGATCTATAGAACAACAATATGTAATAGAAATGTTGATACATGGAGAATAGAGAAATAATTTATACTACACATCTAATCAGAATCCCAGGGAAAAGAGAATGGTGCCAAATGGTAATGGGAATAATGATCAAAGTATAAAGGTTGGTCATACATTTTCATTTTGATTTGAGAAATCTCAGAAAATACAAGCAAAATAAATGAAAGTTCACAAAAGCCATTTCAGTGAAACTGCAGGACATCAAAGATAAAGTAAATATCTTTAAAAGATCCAGAAATATGGAAATTTTATGTTAAAAAAATGAAACTAATAAGAGATGAAGAAAAATAGGGCAAACAAAAAACAATAAGTTTAATGATGATAGAAAATATCTTTTAGCCTAAAGGTTTAACTTCAGGGAATTTTATTTTGGGATGAGGTTGAAATATAAATATATTCAGGGAAAAAAAAAGGCTAGATAGAGTTTATTATCAAATGGCCTTAACTAACAGATAATTAAAGAAGCAGCAAAAGAGACACTGATGTATAGAACAGTCTTTTGGACTCTGTGGGAGAGGGAGAGGGTGGGATGATTTGGGAGAATGACATTGAAACATATATAATATCATATATGAAAAGAGTCGCCAGTCCAGGTTCGATGCACAATACTTTTGACCTCCATAGGATGTATGTTGTTTTGGGTACTGATTCCTTGCAGACCAGAAGTTATTAAAATGAAGTCAATTAATTCAGCTCCATTCAGTCGCTCAGTCGTGTCTGACTCTTTGCCACCCCATAGACAGCAGCACACCAGGCATCCTTGTCCATCACCAAACCTGGAGTTTGCTTGGGGCTGGTGCACTGGGATGACTCAGAGGGCTGGTATGGGGAGGGAGGAGGGAGGAGTGTTCAGGATGGGGAATATGTGTATACCTGTGGTGGATTCATGTTGATATATGGCAAAACCAATACAATATTGTAAAGTTAAAAAATAAAATAAAATAAATAAAAAGATGACTAACAAAAAAAAAAAAGAAGAAGGAATATAATATCAGAAAGGATGGACTGATAAGCAGGAATCAATTGTAACCAAAGAAAAATTTAGGGAAATTTAAATATTGCATAATCATTAACTGCTTAAAAAAACATAAAAATAACAAATATTAAAATATAAAAAATATGAGAAGACTAAATTATAATCTATAGAAAATTCACTAGAATTAAAATATTTTAAAGTACTCCAAAAATGTTCAGGAAGACAATTAAAATATGGATTTATTTATACTTTAGATTTTACTAGGTTCAATATTCATGTGAAATTCTTATCATAACCTTTAAAAATAAATGCAAATGTTCATCAGTATACAGGAAAAAAGGTAAAACATCAGTCCAATCAAAGGCAAAACACAAAGAAAAAACATAGAAAAAGAGGATTATATACAAAACTCCAAAAAGACATTATAAATCATCACCGATTTATCAGGCTAATTTATCATGACAAAAATGTGAATCCTTCACAACCCACAGATCGATCTCCTGACCCAAGGACTGAATCTGGGTCTCCTCCTTTGCAGGCAGATTCTGTATCATCTGAACCACCTACAAACTCTGGTGTATTTCTGATGACTGTCCATGGAATGAATAAGTCATGTGATGACTCAGTAATCAGGACCACTTGGATTTTTTTTTTTTTTTGGCTACTTTGTCATCTCAGGGTCAGTCTTCAATGGCCAACATACCAGAAGCAAAGCAAATTGCAATTTCAAGTATAGTCCTCTAAATGTTTCTCCATGGATGAAGCAGAATGATTTCTAATTTTCCTATTGGTCATAACTGTTCCCATAGGCAAACATTTCTGCAAAGATGCTAAGAAATATGGAGGGGCATATGAATATTCAGTCACCAATAAATATCTCCCCCGTAGTAAGTTATGAGCTTTAATAGTGATTGTATATCATTAGTCATACTGCTAATGAGACCCCATTTACTTATTTTGATTTCATTTTGTTGTTGTTGTTATTGTTTCTATCCTTTTGCTTCTTGAGTATATTACCAAGTTCATTGCTTGGATCATGTATTTGTCTTTTTTCATTGTCTGAATAATGCAAACAATCTTAGTGAAACCAGAGTTAGAAGAGGCATGATGGGGTGAAGGACATTATTACAGGGCTATTGCTTGCCATGGATCCAATGGCTACTACAGCCCTCACTAGCTTTTCATGAAACCTTGGTGAAAACATAATTAAATCTTTATTATGTAAATAACTCTATTTTGTGGTATCTTTGTTATATCAGCTTAGCCTTTCACCTAGATAATACATGAAGTATTAATGGAATTTTGAAATTGGAGTGTTGCTCAAACAAAACTTAAAATATATGTCAATAGCTTGCTATTTGGCATTGGACAGCAAGGAAACGAGGAACACAGACTTAGTGACTTATGATCTTTCTTACACCGTTGAATAAAGTTGATGTAATTGCCACCTGTAATAACTTGGAAAGCAGATTGCAGTCTATGGAGACTGTAACTCTACAGGAAGCAGTCAGAATGCCAGTTTGCAGACATAATTGGAAAGAAATAGGCTTCTGCTTAAAAAAAAAAAGTTCTGACTGCAGCATAAAATAACAATTTTGTGAAAACACAGAATTTGAAAATTCAATATAAGGAAAAAACAATTGTTTGCCAACTGCTAAAAGCAGGACATTTGTTGAAACCAAAAGTAAGAACTGTTACCCAGAATCTTCTTGAAATGCATTGCATTATTTTTATTTATATATACAATCGTTGTCAGCCCAGCTGCATGGATCAAAATAAGTGTTCAGGTGGCATGGAATTAATTATTATTTAATTGACAATGACAAAGAAAGTTAAGCAGAACATGCTGCTGTTGCTACTAAGTCACTTCAGTAGTATCCAACTCTGTGTGACCCCATAAATGGCAGCCCACCAGGCTCCCCCATCCCTGGGATTCTCCAGGCAAGAACACTGGAGTGGGTTGCCATTTCCTTCTCCAATGCATGAAAGTGAAAGGTGAAAGTGAAGTCGCTCAGTCATGTCCGACTCTTAGCAACCCCATGGACTACAGCCTACTAGGCTCCTCCATCCATGGGATTTTCCAGGCGAGAGTTCTGGAGTGGGGTGCCATTGTCTTCTCCATGAGCAGAACATAGGCAACATTAAATATAGGAGAAAAATCCATAAGTTTAAGAACTATGACCAGGAAAGTCTTTTGGATGTGGTAACTTTCACACACAATTGCTTGAAAGCAAGAAATTATCACTAATTCTAAAGTTGTTGTGCTAACTAGTAAGCTACTTAGAGAAATATTTGACCCATGCTACCTTCAGATAGCTATATTTATGTGTCTAAGTTTGAAGCAATTGGATATAGTTGGAAATTATAATTTGACTAGATCTTGGCCTTAGCACAGTAGGCATGCAGTCTCTTACTTTTCCTCTTCTTGTTGTACAGATGTAGTGGTAAACCATGTTATTCAGTGTGATAACAATAATACTCTCGGAGATGGTGACAAAGATATAAAAAAGGAAAAGACATCAATCACTGCATAGTCTCATGAATTGGAACTGACTACCTGCCCACTCTTACTCCTTGGAAGGAAAGTTATGACCAACATAGTAAAGTAATGCTCAAAACTCTCCAAGACAGGCTTCAGCAATATGTGAACTGTGAACTTCCTGATGTTCAAGCTGGTTTTAGAAAAGGCAGAGGAACCAGAGATCAAATTGCCAACATCCGCTGGATCATAGAAAAAGCAAGAGAGTTCCAGAAAAACATTTATTTCTGCTTTATTGACTATGCCAGAGCCTTTGACTGTGGATCACAATAAACTGTGGGAAATTCTGAAAGAGATGGGAATACCAGACCACCTGATCTGCCTCTTGAGAAATTTGTATGCAGGTCAGGAAGCAGCAGTTAGAACTGGACATGGAACAACAGACTGGTTCCAAATAGGAAAAGGAGTTCATCAAGGCTGTATATTGTCACCCTGTTTATTTAACTTATAGGCAGAGTACATCATGAGAAACGCTGGACTGGAAGAAACACAAACTGGAATCAAGATTGCTGGGAGAAATATCAATAACCTCAGATATGCAGATGACACCACCCTTATGGCAGAAAGTGAAGAGGAACTCAAAAGTCTCTTGATGAATGTGAAAGAGGAGAGTGAAAAAGTTGGCTTAAAACTCAGCATTCAGAAAACGAAGATCATGGCATCCGGTCCCACCATTTCATGGGAAATAGATGGGGAAACAGTGGAAACAGTGGCTGACTTTATTTTTGGGGGCTCCAAAATCACTGCAGATGGTGACTGCAGCCATGAAATTAAAAGACCCTTACTCCTTGGAAGGAAAGTTATGACCAACCTAGATAGCATATTCAAAAGCAGAGACATTACTTTGCCAACAAAGGTCCATCTAGTCAAGGCTATGGTTTTTCCAGTGGTCATGTATGGATGTGAGAGTTGGACTGTGAAGAAAGCTGAGTGTTAAAGAATTGATGCTTTTGAACTGTGGTGTTGGAGAAGACTCTTGAGAGTCCCTTGGACTGCAAGGAGATCAGTTCTGGGTGTTCATTGGAAGGACTGATGCTGAAGCTGAAACTCCAATACTTTTGCCACCTGATGTAAATAATTGACTCACTGGAAAAGACCCTGATTCTCAGAGGGATTGGGGGCAGGAGGAGAAGGGGATGACAGAGGATGAGATGGCTGGATGGCATCACCGATTCGATGGACTTGAGTTTGGGTGAACTCTGGGAGTTGGTAATGGACAGGGAGGCCTGCAGTGCTGTGATTCATGGCGTCGCAGTCAGACATGACTGAGCGACTGAACTGAACTGAACCTGCCATACCATTGCACATGTTCAGATTATGTGAAAAAATATGTATTTCTATTTTGTTTGAGTCATAAATTTTATATCTCTTTTTAGTTCTCTGAACCAAAATATGCCTCTTTTTTAAAGCAGCTTAAACTAATATAGTTCTTTGCTGAATTAAAAAATTTTCTAGAGAGTTTGTATCATTTTTCACATCCACTGAAAATCTGTGATAGTTCTAATCCTAAACCCATTTTTTTTCTCAAATCTGTGTCTTTTAAAAACTTACATAATCAAAAGGAGATCACTTACCTTTATTTTTCATAATAGTGAGGTTAAATATTTTTCTACGAGTTTTGTGAAAATTTTAATTTTAATTTGTGCCCTTTTCTCACTTTCCATTTCTAAGGGATCTTTAATTAATTCTATGATCTCATCTAGTTGGGAGGATTTCTTTAGTTTACCATATATATTTTAAAGAAGATCTCTTTTTAAAATTTTGTTATGCTTTTCAATACTTTTGTTATCCTCTGACAATATATTAGCCTTTTAGCTGCAGGGTATCTTTGTTGTTGTTGTTGTTGTTTTCTTTTTTTTCTAATCATATCAATACTTTTTTTCTTTTTTTGCATATATGCTTGAAAGATATTCTCATGCAATATCAGATACAACTCAGATATTCAAGGCCTGGTAATAGGCCATTATATCATTACAGTGGAAAGAGACAAATTAATTGAATTTAAACACATAAATCAAATTAAACTCAGTGATAAATATATAGTAGAGTAGAGTAGAGTAAATATACATATAATCTTGTTTATTAAATTAATGTTTAATAATTTGGCATAAACTAATTAATTAATGGGCTTCCCTGATAGCTAAGTTGGTAAATAATCTTCCTGCAATGCAGAAGACCTTAGTTCGATTCCTGAGCTTGGAAGATGTGCTGGAGAAGGGATAGGCTACCGACTCCAGTATTCTTGGGCTTCCCTTGTGCCTCAGCTGGTAAAGAATCCACCTGCCATGTGGAGACCGGGGTTCAATCCCTGGTTTGGAAGATCCCCTGAAGAAGGGAAAGGCTACCCACTCCAATATTCTGGCCTGGAGAATTCCATGGGCTGTATTAATGGACACGAGCTTGAGCAAACTCCAGGTTTGGTGATGGACAAGGATGCCTGGTGTGCTGCTGTCTATGGGGTGGCAAAGAGTCAGACACGACTGAGCGACTGAATGGAGCTGAATTAATTGACTCCATTTTAATAACTTCTGGTCTGCAAGGAATCAGTACCCAAAACAACATACATCCTATGGAGGTCAAAAGTAGATATGAGGCAACAATTCAGTTAAGAAAGATTCATTTTTAACAGTGTTAGGTATGACAGATAAAATATAGGCTGCACATACAATGAATGCATTTGCATTTCCTAGACAAAATTCAATTTTTCAACAAATTTTGGAGGACTATATGTCTCAAAAAGTTAAGGAGTATTTCTTTGATTTATTTTCTGCAATGAACATTTAAATCTAACTGAATCATATTTATGATTTATCATATATAAAATGGTTTTCCCAGGTGGCACTAGTGGTAAAAAATCCACTTACCAATGCAGGAGATGCAAGAGACACAGGTTTGATCCCTGGGTTAGAAGGATCCTCTGGATAGGAAATGGCAACCCACTTCAGTATTCTTGTCTGGGAAATCCCATGAATAGAGGACCCTGGCAGGCCAAAGTCCATGGAGTCGTAAAGAGTTGGACACAACTGAGAACACACCTGGTATTACATATAAAATATTAATACTGCCATTAAAGCTAAATCTGAAATTAGTTATGTGAATTGAAGGCCTTCAAATAACATTAATACAAGCAGAAGAGGAATCTCATAATGTTCATTATTGTGTAGCGTTAGGTTTTATATAACGATTCCTTTTATTTTTGAGATAAAGCAGCTTTGTGTTGTTTATATTTTATATGATGTTCACTTTACTTGAAACTTCATTTCTGTTTCTTAGCTACTTGCAACATTATAATAGAATTATTGATCTTACAAAAGCAGTTATTTGGTTAATAATTATTCAACTAATTTAGAAACACCTGCAAAACACTTTAATACATGAATTGTTATTAAGATATACAATAATGCATTTATAAACATAGTTCATTTTTAAGTTAGTTTTGTTTTACTCTTGCTGTTTGTTAATGCCATTATTTGGAAAAAAGGAAAAATAATAAAGAGGAGGAGGAGGAGAAAAAGAAAAGAAGTAGGAATACGAATACGAAATAGAAGAAACATAGGAAGATGAAGATACACAAGAAGATTGAGATGAAAAAGAAAACAAAGAGGGCAAAGAAAAGAAAGGAGGAAGGGCCCCTAGTGGAACTGAGTAACTCTATAGTGAATACTTTATTTTATTGTTTTTCCTTGCTGATTCATGAAAATTAAGAAGGTCCAGGAATATTGTATCTTTGTTTGAAGGACAGCTGTTACCATTTCTCATTTATCACCATTAAATACTACTTAACATTTTATCTAATCTCTCTCAGAGATCATTTATAATGTATGGTCTTCATGTTGATAAATATTTAAAATTGAGCATCTTTGATTGGCAAACATGGGAAAGCAGAAATTCTGAAGGAATTAAGAACATTTTTCTCACTAATAGTCTACTTTTTGCTGCCAAGAGGGACCAAGTTTTACACACAGTTTAATCACATGTGACATTTAAACAGCATAAAAGGATGCACACTGCCAATTCATAAGCTAAATATCATGAGGATTAGTGTAAAATTGGGTCAATATCAAATATTTGTAATTAAAATTGCTAATGCCTTGTAAAACAAAATATATAACTCCAAGAGATCTCACTTTTCAATTGTTATTTAATGTAAGTTTGCACCAATTGATTTATTGTATCCTATAAAATGTGGTAATATGGGGCACCCCTGGTGGCTCAGTGGTAAAGAATGCATCTGTCAATGCAGGAGACACAGGTTCAATCCCTGGTCCAGGAATATCCCACATCAGTTCAGTTCAGTCGCTCAGTTGTGTCCGACTCTTTGCGACCCCATGAATCGCAGCACACCAGGCCACCCTGTCCATCACCATCTCCCGGAGTTCACTCCAACTCATGTCCATTGAGTCGGTGATGCCATCCAGCCATCTCATCCTCAGTCATCACCTTTTCCTCCTGCCCCCAATCCCTCCTAGCATCAGAGTCTTTTACAACGAGTCAACTCTTCACATGAGGTGGCCAAAGTATTGGAGTTTCAGCTTTAGCATCATTCCTTCCAAAGAACACCCAGGGCTGATCTCCTTTAGAATGGACTGGTTGGATCTCCTTGAAGTCCAAGGGACTCTCAAGAATCTTCTCCAACACCACAGTTCAAAAGCATACCGCCGGGCAATAAAGCCCATGTACCACGACTACTGAGCCTGTGCTCTAGAGCTTAGGAACCACGACTACTGAGTCCATGTGCTTCCACTGCTGCTGCTGCTGCTAAGTCGCTTCAGTCGTGTCTGACTCTGTGCGACCCCATAGACAGCAGCCCAACCAGGCTTCCCTTCCACTACTGAAGCCCAAACTCTCTAGAGACTATGCTCTGCAACAAAAGAAGCCAAAGCAATGAGAGGCCCTCACACCACAAATAGAGTGTAGTCCCTGCTCACCACTACTAGAGAGAAGCCTGCACATAGCAACAAAGACACAACACAGCCAAAAATAAATAAATATAATTTTCTTAAATTGGTAATACAGATGTCTGTACTTTCTGCATTGCAATGAGGGTATTTCAACTTATTAATTTATACAATATATTCTATATTTATGTGATAAAATTATTTATCCATACACATGTCCTAATGGCGATAATACAAGTGGATATTTTAAAACTCTTATATTTTTCCTTGTCATAACTTCTATCTTCACTAGTTACTTAAAAACTTAAATAAACCTGTTGCCATAAAATATAATTTTGCATATTGCCTATAGTCATTACAGATCTTTTTAAAAATTAATTCAATTGAATACTAAATCAGTTCAGTGAAAACAGTAATGTCTATTTGTCTTGCCAGAATTTTTTAAAAGCCATTTTTAAACCAAATTATGTTGGTATTATATAGGTCAACCTGAACTGGAATTAAAATACCAACAGATTTTTATTTATTTGAATAATGCAAAACATATGTATATATTAAATATGTGAGCACTTATAACTTTATTATTTAGATTTATTCAAGTCCAAATTTTTATTCTAAATGTTTTTGTCATATATATGTACAAAAATGGAGAAAATCAGTTATTCAGTGTATGCATATGCATTTTGGGGGATGAATTAAAAGATTTGCATGCATCTTCTATGTAAATTTCTCTATGTTACATAAATTTGCAAATAAACTTTAAAAAATTTTACTGAAAATAAATACAGGTAAGTTTTCTATATCATTCTTGATTTTAACCACACAATGCTTACATGGACCACTGCAATTTAAAAATTGTAAAAGCTGAAAACACAACATATTTCTTAAAACATGACAATACAACATCATAAAGAATTTCAAAAGCAATCTGTTACAGGCCAGATATCTCATTTCTAGTTGGTAATAGAAAGAATAGTTTCTATGTAATTCCTCTTGGACTTTGAAATATCGTATCTATGTTGTAAAGAGAGTGGTCTCTACTTGAACATTATTCACAAGATGTATTTGTAGACAATCTTCCTGGAATAGAGTATACCAATAAATTGCATTTTGCTTTTTAAACACAACAGTAGAGGAATGTGAAACCAATTGTGTTCCTAGAAAGTGGCAGGGTTTTGGCTGAAGAGATTTTTCTCAGTTTGTCATTCAAAGCCTCGTTATTTATAAGAAAATAGGAAAGGAAGAAACATTTACCCAATATCTTCTGTGTGAAACACTATTAGATGTTTGAAATAAAGTTTTCAGCATTAAAAAATTACAATATGAACACAAAAATACAATGTTTGTAGAGCTCAACAATTTTTTTAAAAAGTGAACAGACCTGTGGTTAATTTTAAGAAGCAGAGTAACCTTAATCATAATTCTAACTCAAAGGTTCTTTCTAGTCACTGGTTCCCAAAGGGAAACCTTCTAACATCACAGATAAATCTTCACTATTTTTAAAATTTGTAGAAAGGGGTCACATAGTATATATTCTTCTGTGTCTTGGCCTTTTTTCTCTAATCTATTTGTGAGCTTGTTGTAAAATTGTATGCAGCTTATTTTTGTTATATATAATAATAATATTCCATTAGTGAATACTGTGTTTTTGATCATTCAAAGTTGTGTCTGCTTCTGCGACCCCATGGACTGAAGCACTCTTGGTGTTGCTGTCTATCTCCTGGTGTTTGCTCAAACTCATGTCCATTGTGTTGAGGATGATGCCATTCAACATCTCATTCTCTGCCAACCCCTTCTTTTACCTTCAATCTTCCCCAGCATGAGTCTTTTCCAATGAGTCGGTACTTTGCATCATATAGTCAAAATATTGGAGCTCAAGCATCATTCCTTTCAATGAATATTCAGGGCTGATTTCTTTTAGGATTGACTGGTTTGATCTCCTTGCTGTTCAAGAGACTCTCAAGAGTGTTCTCTGGCAACACAGATCAATAGCATCAATTTTATGGTGGTTTGCTTTCAAAGTTATGTTACTGTTTTTAATATGCTGTCTAGGTTTGTCATAGCTTTCCTTCCAAGGAGCAAGCTTCTTTCAATTTCATGGCTGCAGTCACTGTACACAGTGATTTTGGACCCCAAGAAAATAAAATGTCACTGTTTCCACTATTTTAAGTGGAGCTATCTAAAATCCTAAAAGATGACTATTGAATATATCATGATCTAATTTTTTATTCTGCTCTTCCTGACATTTGTTTAATTCCAGGTTCTGAGTGTCATGAATAGTGCTATTATCAATGTTCTAGTACATATATTACTGTGACTATATATGGAGGTAATGAGGATAATGGTGACCTCCTTCAAAGTGTCCCATGCACCTACTGCTGCACTTAGTGCCCTGACCCTGAAGCAGACCACTGCCAACCCACGCCCCCACTGGAGACTCCTGGACACTCACGGGCAAATCTGGGTCAGTCTCTTGTGGGGTCACTGCTCCTTTCTCTTGTGTCCTGGTGCACACAAGGTTTTGTTTGTGTCCTCCAAGAGTCTGTTTCCCTGGTCCTGTGTAAGTTCTGGTGGCTCTATGGTGGGGTTAACGGTGACTTCTTCCAAGAGGGTTTATGGCATACCCAGGTCTGCTGCACTCAGAGGACCTGCCACTGCAGTAGGCCACTACAGAGCAGTACCTCCAGAGGAGACACTCAAACAGTTCTGGCTCTGTCTCTGTGGGGTCTCTGGGTCCTGGTATGCACAAGGTGTGTATGAGCCCTCTGAACATCTCTGGTGGGTATGTGATTTGATTCTAAATGCAATTTTCCCCCACCTACCATCCTATTGAGGCTTCTCCTTTGCCCTTGGATATGGGCATCTTTTTTTTTTGGTGGGATCCAACATTCTCCTGTCAATGGTTGTTCAACAATGAGTTGTAATTTTGGAGTTCTCACAGAAGAAGATGAGTGCATGTCCTTCTACTCTGTCATCTTGTAGACACCCATTTTTTTTTTCTTGGTGTCTTCCAAAATTTTGTTGCTGTCAAATCTTCTCACACTCTCCTCGTCCTTACAGGTATATGCCTAGCTAAATGCTCCTGTGGGAAATTTATGGGAGCCCAGAGTGCCCCCTGCAACCTGAGATTGGCAGTATGGATTCATACTTTGAGGCACAAACAGCAACACTCCATCTCCCATGTTCCAGCCCCAGCCGTGGCCTCCAATGGTAAAAGATAATGCTGTTAAAGTTCTGCACTCAATATGCCAGCAAATATGGAAAACTCAGCAGTGGTCACAGGACTGAAAAAGGTCAGTTTCATTCCAATCCCAAAGAAAGACAACATCAAAGAATGCTCAAACTATCACACAATTGCACTCATCTCACACTCCAGCAAAGTAATGCTCAAAATTCTGCAAGCCAGGCTTCAACAGTATGTGAACGGTGAACTTCCAGATGTTCAAGCTAGATTTAGAAAAGACAGAGAAACTAGAGATCAAATTGCCAACATCTGTTAGATCATTGAAAAAGCAAGAGAGTTCAAAAAAAACACATCTATTTCTGTTTTATTGACTATGCCAAAGCCTTTGACTATGTGGATCACAACAAACTGTGGAAAATTCTGAAAGAGATGGGAATATCAGGCCATCTGACCTGTCTCTTGATACATCTGTATGCAGGTCAAGAAGCAACAATTAGAACTGGACATAGAACAATGGACTGGTTGCAAATCAAGAAAGGAGTATGTCAAGGCTGTATATCATCACCCTGCTTATTTAACTTAAATGCAGAGTACATTATGTGAAATGCCAGGCTGGATGAAGCACAAGCTGGAATCAAGATTGCCAGGAGAAATATCAATAACCTCAGATATGCAGATGACACCACCCTTATGGCCGAAAGTGAAGAAGAACAAAAGAGTCTCTTGATGAAAGTGAAAGAGAAGAGTGAAAAAGTTGGCTTCAAACTCAACATTCAGAAAACTAAGATCATGGTATCCAGTCCCATTACTACATGGCTAATAGATGGGACATTAATTTGAGTAAGCTCTGGGAGTTGGTGATGGACAGGGAGGCCTGGTGTGTTGCATTCCATGGAGTCTCAAAGAGTTGACATGACTGAGTGACTGAACTGACTGACTGATGTGACTATATGTGCATTTCTGATAATGACATATCCCACAGTTTAATCACAGTGTCTTAGAGTATGTATGTGTGTGTGTGTGTGTGTGTGTGTGTTTTAGTCCCTCAGTCATGTCCAATTCTTCAGCCTCATGGTCTGTAACCCGCCAGGTTCTCTGTCCAAGGAATTCTCCAGGCAAGAATGCTGGAGTGGTTGGCCATTCCTTCTCCAGTGGATTGTCCTGACCCAGGTCTCCTGCACTGCAGGTAGATTCTTTACCATCTGAGCCACCAGGGAAGCCCAGGGTATGTATACACTCAACCATACTGGAGTTGGTTGCCATTTCCTACTCCATTAAATCTTCTCAACCCTGGGATTGAATCCAAGTCTCCTGCAATACAAGCTGATTCTTTACTGCTGCACCACCAAGGAAGAACTTAGTCAATACTCCCAAACTATGTTTAAAGTGACTTTCCTTTAGAGTCTCAGCATGAAACTGAGAATCGTGCACATATACCTTGTGTTTTTACCAGCATCCCTATGAGGTATGTAATTTCATCATTTTAATGCACAAATACAAAATTAACCCTAGCACATTTTTTTGTGACATACTCTAAGTCATACAACTGGTAACACAATGGTGATCACAACAAAAACTTCTGATACTAAGGCTATGCTTTTATATTGTAGGAGTAGCGGATCACTATTGGTTATACCAGTTCTGTTTGATGTACCAATTCTGGTTGATCCAAGGGCTTCTGTGACTCACCTTCTGCGGGGTTACCTGGGTTCAGCTGATAAGACTAAACAATAATTTCTCACGTGATTGCCATGGGAGAGATTATCAAATAATTTTCCATAAGTTTGTGAAACCACACAATGTAAAACATATTCTGACAAGGAAAAATAAAGACACTGTTGGTCAATTTTGTATTTCAAATGTAAAAACTTTGTCTCTGTTATATAAAGAGGCCATTAGCAAATTTAAGAAAATGTAAAGAACAACAGTCTAGCATTTACCCTCTTTTTTCTGTTGGAACCTTAGTTCCTCTCCAGTTAATAAAGAAAAACTCTTCTGAGAGAAGAATACCAACCAGCTAATAGAAAAAAGATGATGAAATTAGAAGATTGCAAGATTGTGCAATTTCTATGTAATTATAGAATCAAGAGTCATTAATAAATGTTAAAGCCATTACATAGTAAAGGATTATTGACAAATAGAAAATTTGTTAGAAAAAAAAAGAAAATTTGTTAGATGTTAAAATATCATTTTACAGATTAGTAGCTATATTTGGAGGCAGTGAGGAGAGAGAGAGAGGACTCTATCTATTAGGAAGTGACTTGGTGGTAACTGCCTTAACCAAGTATCATTAATGACTGGGGCTGAAACATCCCGTGTGTCCCGATGCCTGATGTGATGTAATATATATAATACAGTATCTCACCTACGCAGGAACTTATCAAGGATATCTAACTTGAATATAAACAGCTTCCTAAAAACAACCAGATAGGGACTTCCCTGGGTGATTTAGCGGTTAAGACTCAGTGTTCCCAATGCAGGGGGCCTGGGTTTAATCCCTGGTGAGGGAACTAGATTCCACATGCCATAACTAAGAGTTTGCATGCTACAACTGAAGATCCATGTGCTGCAACAAAAATAATGAAGGTCCTCAGGCTGCCGCTAAGACCCAATACAGCCAAATAAAAAATAAATATTTAATAAATAAAAAAAATAACAAGAACAATAAAAAAAATCCAAAATGTGAAAAAGTCCTAAGAACTGGCCTAATCTCTTCAGACGATGAATGCAATATAAACAAATGACAATGTTTAATGCTGAGACTGTTAATGATGAAGTTAATGAACCTAAAAACAAAATGGAATATGTGAAACTTTTGATTCCTTCCCAAAGCTGATAGTAGACAAAGAAATGAGGACAGTGAAAAAGATTTATAGAGTGAATTAAGTCATGCTACTCATGGTACTTTGTCCAAAGGTGATAATACGTGCTTCCCTAGTGGCTCAGACGGTAAAGCGTCTGTCTGCAATGCAGGAGACCCGGGTTCAATCCCTGGGTTGGGAAGATCCCCTGGAGAAGGAAATGGCAGCCCACTCCAGTATTCTTGCCTGGAAAATCCCATGGACCATGGAGCCCGGTAGGTTACGGTACATGGGAACGCAAAGAGTCGGACACAACTGAGCAACTTCACTTTCATTTTCACGTCTGCAATGAAGTACCAAAGGGAACAATAAAAATTAAATTCATAATGTCTAACAATATCATGAGAATAAAAGGGGATTGGACATAAGCTTTACAATTGTCCCAAACTTCCTTAAATTTTTGCCTCAAGCAAAAAAAAAAAAAAAATATATATATATATATATATATCTCCAATGATTCTGTATTCTATGTAGCCCATAATTTCACTTTCATTTGCATATTTCATACTTCTGTGTGCTATGTAGCCCATATTTTTTCTTACTATTGTTAGCTAAATTTGGCTTAAATCCAGCATAATAAAAAGCAATTGTTAAATTTTTGGTTAGTCTACTGGGAAGGAATATTCTGCATGAAATGACTTTATAAATATATGCAACATAAAAATACAATGTTCATGTAAAGTGATTTCATTATCATTTCTCATGATTTATTATGAAAATAATGTCTTAGCATTAAGTGTATATCTCTATGTATTAATAGTCCATATATTTGAATATGCATATTTATATATGAATATATATATTATAGTTTAATATATCATCAAGGGCTTTCTTATTGACCCTATTTTCTGCATGGAATTTGACCTTAAAATCTGAGCTTCATGTATGCATTCAGTGATGTGCTGCTTTCATGCTCTGATTTCTAAGTAGAAACCAGTATTTACACTCAGTTTATTTTGCTGATCCATGGTTAAAATTATATATATAAAGGTATCCTGTAGGAGGAAATGTATTGATAGATTTAGCTGTCCTGGATTATAATATACAGTCTCATCACTCACTAATAACAATAGAGTTGTGAAAATAATTTATAGTCACCTGAGTCTATAAAATATCATTAATTAAATGAAATCTGAAAAATTCTAGATGTTACAGAGCTTATTTAATTAAGAGAAAATGGAAATTTTTAAAAATTATCTACCTAATTTTCAAAAATTCCTATATTCCCTACTTATCATTATCACCTTTCCAGTGAACACCAATGTGGCTAGTGACTCTGTCTTATATGTATAATTTCATAATACTCTACTTTCTAATATTTCTCTTAAATACCTTTCTCCATCTGAATTGAATTTTCATTCCTTATCCACTAACTTCCTTATCTCAACAGAAAGTGTATGGTAATATCTCTCAGCCTAATTTAATATCTCTACAAGATATTATTTAATATCTCTCCAAATAAAAAAATTTGTTTATATATGACTGAAATTAGCTGTAATGTACTGTCCAAGCTGTGAAGAGGTTAGCTGTTAAGCTACTCTTGGAATTGCTGCCTCAGCATACATTTTGTTGGGACAAGCAGACTGCAGTGACCTTAAACGGACACTGGCTCCACAGGGAAGTGCATGCCCTAGATAGCAGCCTGCAGAATCACAGCAGGTGTAAGCTTCTGGCAAGAGTTTGCCAACAGCCCTTTTCATCAACAGTCTTCCCTGCCTCCCCCTAACTCTTCTTGTAGATAAGACCCTGCTCTTTTGATTTACTGTTTGGAAAAGTAAATTGCATTTATTGGTTGGAAGAATCATTTTAAGGAATCAATTTCCCCAAAATAATTCTTTTTTCCCTTTAATTTTTTATTTTTAATTAATTTGTATTAGAGTATAGTTGATATACAATGTTGTGTTAGTTTCTGCCATACAGAGAGTGAATCAGTAATACATTGCATGGGTGTTCACTCTTTTTTTAGATTTTTTTCCCAATATAGTTCATTACAGAGTATTTAGTAAGTTCTCTGTGAAAATATGTTTGATATCACTAATTATTAGAGAATGCAAATCAAAACTGCAGTGAGGTATCACCTCATGCAGGTCAGAATAGCCCTCATCAAAATAATCTAGACCATAAATACTGAAGAGGGTGGGAAGAAAGAGGAACCCTCTACACTGCTTGTGGGAATTGGTACAGGCACTATGGAGGACAGTATGAGGATCCTTAGCAAACTAAAAATAGAGCTACAGTATGATCCAGGGATCTCATTCCTGGGCATACACCCCAGAGAAAAACCACAATTTGCAAAGATACATGCACCTTCATGTTCATTACAGCACTATTTACAGTAGCCAGGGCATGGAAGCAAACTAAATGTCCATCAATAGAAAAAGTGGATAAAGAAGACATAAATACACTGTAAATATTCCTAAACCATAAAAAATGACTTAATGCCATTTCCAGTGACATGGATGGAATGACCTAGAGATTAACAAACTGAATAAAGTAAGTCTAACAAATGTAAATATCAATGATATCACTTATATGTGTTATCTAAAAAAAAAAAAGGTATACATGAACTTATTTACAAAACAGAAATAGAGTCACAGATGTAGACATAACAAATGTATGGTTACCAAGAGGGAAAGGGCTGGAGGGATAAATTGGGAGATTGAGATTGACATATACACACTACTATATGTACAATAGATGATTAGTGCTCTTTTGATATAAATAATCTGACCTTAGCCTGGGAATACCAAATCACTCCATGTGGATCCTAATAAAGGCATTTGCTCCATTTCCTATCTTTTTCCATACTTTTTTGCATTTCCCTGATTACTAGTAATGTTGAGTCTATTCATACTTATATTAACTAGGTGTCTTAACTTTCCTAAATTTTTCTAATTATTTTCATATCATCTGAAATATGATATAGAAAATATTATTTGTATATTTTTTGATTTGTCAAAAATATCATATATTTTGGATAATAAGTATTTATCTTTGTCATTTGTTTCAGACATTGTTTCCTGGAATGTCATCTGCTTATTACTGTAATTTTATTGTCATGTGGAATTGTTTCTTAAATGTACAAAATATTTCAATATTTCCTTAATAGTTTTTTATCTTTTGAATATTAGTAAAAGGCCTTATATTCCCCTAAAGTTTTAAGCACTTTCATCTATAATTTTTTTTAGCATTTACAATTTTTCTATTCTCTAGGTTCCTTAATGGGTTATACGTATACATATGATTGTCTCTTAAAATTTTTTCAGTTTCTTTATTACCATAATCTGTTTCAGACAGTGATAGCTGTTTAACCATATCTTTATTTTGTATGCTATGAACAAAATAACATATTTAACATTTAATTATCACATTATGTATAACAATTTTCTGACAATCATTCCAGACATGAAACAAATTGGCTAAGGTAAATTAAAGTTCAAAGCACTTTTGGATTTTCTTTCCTATTATTTTACTTAGAATTCTTGAGTTATTTTTGTGAGAACTCTGAAATTGGCTTTTCTAGACTTTTCTTTGCTTTTATCCTCATGATAATCTTTGCTTCTTAATATTAGTTGTGATATCCTACATCTTCAATGAACTAATTTATATAAAATTATAATTGTCTTCTTCCAGAAAACATATCAATTCTGATTTTATGTGTTTCTTTGTCACAAAATGTCTGAAGAATATAGTATACCTGTATATTCCAAAGAGAATGGAATGAAATTGAGGGCTTTTGCTATTTCTTCAGCTTTATTTATTAGTATATTGAGGGCACAGTTAGTATTATATTGAGTGTTTTGAAAAATGATTAGTTCATGTTAAAAAAAATGTTTATTAATTTATGATATCATGAGCAAATGTGAAAAATAAATACATGGTTTTCTCATATATTTTATATATATTATACAGCATTAAGATAAATATCACAGGGTGAATATTAAATAAAGGATATTTCTGGAAAAATATGAAAAGGATCTTTTTAAGTACTTAAATATGATTTTAAAAAGTTCTTTCACCTTCTTACTTCAAATTCAACTCCTAACATCTTATTTTAGTTTTTCTGATTTCACAAGTCTCATGAAATTAATGTGAGTAGAGCTGAACTACTAGCAAAAACGCATATTGCTTTTTATTTTTTTTTTAATGTTATAAGTTTGTGTCATTTGTCATTGCTAAACCTGAGTAGATCCCTCAAAAATCTAGCAGAAATTGTCCAGCATTTCTGTGGCGAGTGACAGGATCAGAAAATATCAAGATAAGTGTAACTTCTCATAGTCTGTCAGTTCAGTTCAGTTCAGTTGCTCAGTCGTGTCTGACTCTTTGCGACCCCATGAATTGCAGCACGCCAGGCCTCCCTGTCCATCACCAACTCCCAGAGTTCACTCAAACTCACGTCCATCGAGTCAGTGATGCCATCCAGCCATCTCATCCTCTGTCGTCCCCCTTTCCTCCTGCCCCCAATCCCTCCCAGCATCAGAGTCTTTTCCAATGAGTCAACTCTTCGCATGAGGTGGCCAAAGTACTGGAGTTTCAGCTTTAGCATCAGTCCTTCCAAAGAACACCCAGGACTGATTTCCTTTAGAATGGACTGGTTGGATCTCCTTGCAGTCCAAGGGACTCCCAAGAATCTTCTTCAACACCACAGTTCAAAAGCACCAATTCTTCCGTGCTCAGCTTTCGTCATAGTCCAACTCTCACATCCATACATGACTACTGGAAAAACAATAGCCTTGACTAGATGGACCTTTGTGGGCAAAGTAATGTCTCTGCTTTTGAATATGCTATCTAGGTTGGTCATAACTTTCCTTCCAAGGAGTAGCGTCTTTTAATTTCATGGCTACAGTCACCATCTGCAGTGATTTTGGAGCCCCAGAAAACAACGTCTGATTCTGATTCCACTGTTTCCCCACCTATTTCCCATAAAGTGATGGGACCAGATGCCATGATCTTCGTTTTCTGAATGTTGAGCTTTAGGCCAACTTTTTCACTCTACACTTTCACTTTCATCAAGAGGCTTTTTAGATCCTCTTCACTTTCTGCCATAAGGGTGGTGTCATCTGCGTATCTGAGGTTATTGATATTTCTCCCGGCAATCTTGATTCCAGCTTGTGCTTCTTCCAGTCCAGCGTTTCTCATGATGTACTCTGTATATAAGTTAAATAAGCAGGGTGACAATATACAGCCTTGACATACTCCTTTTCCTATTTGGAACCAGTCTGTTGTTCCATGTCCGGAAACTGTTGCTTCCTGACCTGCATATAGGTTTCTCAAGAGGCAGTTCCAACTAAAGAATCCTGACTTAGTTTATATCATTCCTATGATAAAACATTTAAATTTTTGTAATATATTAAAGTTCTCATTACTTGCAGCATTCTTGCAAATGAATTTCACTGAAGTCATTCATTGAAATGTTAATTAAATTTTTTTTATGGCCAACGACTTTGATGAAAATAGTTCTCCAGAATTTGCTCACAAATCTATTAAAATGAAAAGTTTTAAATGAATGACTTAACAAGCACATTTAGCATGAGGAAAACTAAAAATTGTGATAGGTATAATATTTCATTGGTTTCATTTTACTGGGAAAAAAGTAAGAAAATCTGTATAATATTGAATTAACTCATGAAAATTAGCATAAGTTTATACATTCTAGGGCTGGAATAAGATATTTTCTCAGGCAACATAAATTTAAATTTCAGTCTATGGCTAACTAGAAGACAAATGATTACTACATTTTATACAATATAGAAAGTTTGGCAAAATTTTTAAGTTGACAGGAAATTTTATAGTTTACTGATTCTTAAAAATTCAATGACTATTTTATCAAAAAATAGAAATGCAATATCAGCTCGGAGTATTCATTAATGGCTGGCTTACTAAAATTGAAAGTGAAAAGTAGTATAGATATTAATGCCTGAACAATTCACCCAAAATATGAGAAAAATAAAATGCACAAAGGTGAGTTAGTGATAGACACGAGTCTAGAATTCAAATTGCCTTATTTCCTTGTCAAGCTTTCTGTCCAAATAGGCAGCTTCTAAAAGTAGAAGACACCAATATTAAGTAAAACAAAACTGCACATTCTTTTAAAAAAAATCAAGAATACATATATAAGCTGCTGTCTTTTATGATCAGGGAACTCAAAGTTCCCCAAAATAATATTACTTACTCCTCAAAACATTCTACATATATCATCCTTCAACTTAAAATTTTTGTGTCATTAATGGTAGAATCAAGATCTGTAGCATATTTAACTTCAGTACTTCCCCAATTTATTATACTGAATAATTGCATGAATAAGCAAGCTGGATATAATAATGCTATCTATATCACCTGTGAATATCTTTCTAAGATCAATTTTTTTTTTCAGGTGTAAGATTTCCTTCATTATCTATCATTTCAGGTTTTTTTTTTTCATTATCTGATTTTAAGCTCACTCAGAGATTATAGATTTTAAGGTCTAATTCAATTCATTTACTAAAATTTCCAGAAAGATTTTATTTAATGAAATGCATTTTTACGTTGAGGTGAAGATGATGTGCTTAGCTGATAAAATACCAGCTTCTCACAGCATCTTGAAGGAGTAAACCTCTTCTTGCCTGGTGATAAGCATCTGTTTCTGTAATTTATGGAGCGAGTTTCCTGCTGATATAAGGATACGAATGTTCTCAAATTGAATATTAGTAGAAGGTAGATTTCCTCCCACTGCTTTTGGATACGATACTGACAATGAACAGTAGGAGGTAAATTCATCTCAATTCCAATTATAAATAACATACACGGTTCTCGTCCATCTATTGTCTGAAAAAACAGGAAGCTACGTGAATTATAGTGAAGTAAAAGCAATTAAAAAATTGAGTTCCAAAGAATTTTTATGGTTTACTTATTTCTCATTTTAAAAATTTCATGCTGTGTCTCAATGGACACTTAAAAACATGTTTTCAGGTATCATTCTCAATATCATAGAAGGAAAATGAATACACTGTGTCTTGCAGTTGTTTATTTAAAAGTTACTATTAGTTTAAGAAGTCCAATTTAATCACATCAGTTTTATTTCAAATAATCAAGTGTTTTATTCCACTTTCAATCCAATATAATTAAAATAATAATTTTTTTTAAGTTAGAGGCAAAATTTTGAAAAGGCACAGAGACTAAGCCTCAGGCTAATATAAAACTAAAAGCCAAACATACTCTGGACTTGAACATAAAACATCAGTGCATAGAAACATGCTGTATGTCCTAGGGTGAACTGTAGTTTCATCTTATGCTGTGCCGTGCTGTGCTTAGTCGCTCAGTCATGTCCAGCTTTTTACGACCTCATGGACTGCAGCCCTCCAGACTCCTCTGTCCATGGGATTATCCAGGCAAGAATACTTGAGTGGGTTGCCATTCCCTTCTCCAGAGGATCTTCCCAACCCAGGGATCAAACCCAGGTGTCCTGCATTGCAGGCAGATTCTTTACCACCTGAGCCACCAGGGAAGTCCAGTTTCATCTTAGGGTGTATTGATTCTACAGGTCTATATGGATTAATGTTCAGTTCAGTTCAGTCGCTCAGTTGTGTCTGACTCTGCGACCCCATGGACTGCAGTACACCAGGCCTCCCTGTCCATTGCCAACTCCTGGAGTTTACTCAAACTTGTGTCCATTGAGTCAGTGATGCCATCCAACCATCTCATCCTCTGTTGCTCCCTGCTCCTCCTGCCTTCAATCTTTCCCAGCATCAAGCTCTTTTCAAATGAGACAGTCCTTTGAATCAGGTGACCAAAGTATTGTAGTGTCAGCTTCAGCATCAGTCCTTCCAATGAATATTCAGGACTGATTTCCTTTAGGATGGACTGGTTGGATCTCCTTACAGTCCAAGGGACTCTCAAGAGTCTTCTCCAACACCACAGTTCAAAAGCATCAATTCTTCGGCGCTCAGCTTTTGTTATAGTCCAACTCTCACATCCATACATGACTACTGGAAAAACCATAGCTTTGACTATTACTGTAGCTCAGGATTAAAAAACATATATATTTTGCATGATTTACTATAAATAACTAATCTACTACAGGGAGAAGAAGGAAAGTTCGTGGTCAGCAAATATGTTAAATTTACTACTAAACAATAAAGCTGTTTACTTTAAATTCTTTAAATTTCTCAGAAAAAAAGATTGTAAATGCTGTATAGAGGGACATTATGGGACTTCCTAGGTGGTACTAGTTGTAAAGAACCCACCTGCCAATGCAGGAGACATAAGAGACATGGTTCAATCCCTGGGATGGGAAGATCCCTTGGAGGAGGACATGGCAACTCAGTTCACTTGCCTGGAGAATGGCATGGACAGAGGAGCCTGGTGGGCTACAGTCCATAGGGTCACAAAGAGCTGGACATGATTGAAGCAACTTCACACACACACAGAAGCACATTAGACTTAATAAATGAGGCAAATTGTACAAATCTTGGCTGTGGATTCAGAAGTCCTAGATTTACATCCTGGACCTACTCTAGGTTTAACCACCATTACAACTGTTTGATGAGAGAAAATTCTATGAATGCAAAATATAAATTTGTCTATATATAATTTTATGATTTGGGACACTCTCTTCTGACATTTTAAGGGAAAAAGAAATATAATCAGCATAGTATTTTAGAAAGATTAATTTTACAGTAAGGTAATAGAGTGAAGTAAAAGAATAGGGTTGCCTTGAGTATCTGATGGTGAGCATGCTGTAAGATTGAAGAAGTAAAACTATATAGAAATAAACATATAATGTTGCAAATACGAAAAATATTATGCTTTAAATCAATGTTACTTCAATAAAAGTAAAAAAGAAATTAAAAAAAATTAATATTTAAAATGGAAACAGTGGAAACCTAGCTAATTCAGGGTGATGATGGCTAAGAATGAATTTAGAGAGATGGTATCAGTACTGAAACTAGCAAACTTAAAATGTGGGAACTGAGGCACAGGGATTCTAAATAAATTTCCCAAAGCCATAGAGCTAATGGCAGAAATGTGATTTGAATTTTGATAGTTAGCTTCAGAGTGTGTGTTCTTAACCTTATTTCTTAGGAGTATATTAACTACACATGATGAGTAACGAACAGAGAGATTAAAAAAAAGCTTCCATGTTCCAGATTTAGGTAATTGAGTATATGGTGATATTGAAATGGAACAGGACCCTATGGTCCTTGCCCACCCTGTTATGTCCTCTGCCTGCCTTTTGCATGTGGAAAAACTTTATCCAAAGAATAATATTAATCAGAGAAGTGATAAAATGCAGAAACAAAGAGAAGCAGTCAAACAGGACAATACAATCATACTTTAGACAATAAGCAAAATTCAGTTCACTTCAGTTCAGTCACTCAGTCATGTCTGACTCTTTGCGACTTCTTGAATCGCAGCATGGCAGGCCTCCCTGTCCATCACCAATTTCCGGAGTTTATGCAAACTCATGTCCATCAAGTCGGTGGTGCCAACCAGCCATCTCATCCTCTGTAGTCCCCTGTCCTTGTGCCCCAATCCCTCCCAGCATCAGGGTCTTTTCCAATGAGTCAATTATTCATATCTGGTGGCCAAAGTATTGGAGTTTCAGCTTCAGCATCAGTCCTTCCAATGAACACCCAGGACTGATCTCCTTTAGAATGGACTGGTTGGATCTCCTTGCAGTCCAAGGGAGTCTCAAGAGTCTTCTCCAACACCACAGTTCAAAAGCATCAATCTTAAGCATTCAGCTTTCTTTACAGTCCAACTCTCACATCCATACATGAGCACTGGAAAAACCGTAGCCTTGACTAGCTGGACCTTTGTTGGCAAAGTAATGTCTCTGCTTTTGAATATGCTATCTAGGTTGATCATAACTTTCCTTCCAAGGAATAAGCGTCTTTTCATTTCATGGCTGCAGTCACCATCTGTAGTGATTTTGGAGCCCAGAAAAATGAAGTCTGACACTGTTTCCACTGTTTCCCCATCTATTTCCCATGAGGTGATCGGATCAGATGCCATGATCTTAGTTTTCTGAGTGTTGAGCTTTAAGCCAACTTTTGCACTCTCCTCTTTCACTTTTATCAAGAGGCTTTTTAGTTCCTCTTCACTTTCTGCCATAAGGGTGGTGTCATCTGCATATCTGAGGTTATTGATATTCCTCCTGGCAATCTTGATTCCAGCTTGTGTTTCTTCCAGTCCAGCATTTCTCATGATGTACTCTGCATATAAGTTAAATAAGCAGGGTGACAATATAGAGCCTTGACATACTCCTTTTCCTATTTGGAACCAGTCTGTTGTTCCATGTCCAGTTCTAATTGATGCTTCCTGACCTGCATACAGGTTTCTCAAGAGGCAGGTCAGGTGGTCTGATATTCTCATCTCTTGAAGAATTTTCCACAGTTTATTGTGATCCACACAGCCAAAGGCTTTGGCATAGTCTATAAAGCAGAAATAGATGATTTTCTGAAACTCTCTTGCTTTTTCCATGATCCAGTGAGTGTTAGCAATTTGATTTCTGGTTCCTCTGCTTTTCTAAAACCAGCTTGAACATCTGGAAGTTCACAGTTCATATATTGCTGAAGCCTGGCTTGGAGAATTTTGAGCATTACTTTACTAGCATGTGAGATGAGTGCAATTGTGCGGTAGTTTGAGCATTCTTTGGCATTGACTTTCTATGGGATTGGAATGAAAACTGACCTTTTCCAGTCCTGTGGCCACTGCTGAGTTTTTCAAATTTGCTGGCATATTGATCACAGCACTTTCACAGCATCATCTTTCAGGATTTGAAATAGCTCAACTGGAATTCCATCACTTCCACTAGCTTTGTTTGTAGTGATGCTTTCTAAGGCCCACTTGACTTCACATTCCAGGATGTCTGGCTCCAGATCAGTGATCACACCATCATGATTATCTGGGTCATGAAGATCTTTTTTTGTACAGTTCTTCTGTGTATTCTTGCCACCTCTTCTTAATATCTTCTGCTTCTGTTAGGTCCATACCATTTCTGTCCTTTATTGAGCCCATCTTTGCATGAAATGTTTCTTTGGTATCTCTAATTTTCTTGAAGAAATCTCTAGTCTTTCCCATTCTGTCATTTTCCTCTATTTCTTTGCATTGATCACTAAGGAAGGCTTTCTTATCTCTCCTTGCTATTCTTTGGAACTCTGCATTCAGATGCTGATATCTTTCCTTTTTTCCTTTGCTTTTCGCTGCTCTTCTTTTCACAGCTATTTGTAAAGCTTCCTCAGACAGCCATTTTGCTTTTTTGCATTTCTTTTAGTTCCTTCTCAGGGGTTATAGATAATATTCTGAGCCATATCCTGTGAGCTGTCTTATAGAAATGGAGACACCCCTCCCCCACCTGGTAGACGAAGCTAACTGCATGGTGAACAAGTCTAAGCTATGACACAGTTTGCTTCATTTCACACAATTCCAAGAACTGGTCTCAAGGAAGTGAGAGCAACTGACTCTGAAACTGAAGATCAACTCTACCTAAAATACGATGACACTGATCAGATCTCCACAAGATCAACTTCAAGATGACTGTCAGAGCTGACTGTGCTGTTTCTGCATGTAGCCCCCTCCAACTATAAAAGCTCTTGCCCATTCATTGTGTGGGGTGGGGAGCAACTCAACCTTTGGATAGGTGTCTGCACCTTCCTTAGCCTTCAGCTGTCAGCATCCAAAATGAAGCAAACTTTCATTTTCAGAACATTGCCTCTTTAATGGCTTTTATATGGCAAGCAGCCAGATCCCCCACTTTCATTTACAATACTTGATGAAATAATAAAGTCCTATAAAGATAGGCCCAATATAAAAGGGAAGGGAATGTTTTGAACAAAAACATAATCTATAATATTGGGGTAGCAGAATTCCATCAGCTGGAGCAGCAATGGTGAAGTGAACATGCTTTGAGACAGGAATGCACTGAGTGAATTCAAGGCCTGTGGTATAAGGGAAAAATTAAGTTAGTTGTTACCTTGTCACATACTCAGATTGACACAGCTTTGAAGGCAGCTCAGATTTGCTTTAGTCAATTAGATATGTTTCCGATCATTAGAAATAACATTTAAAGTTAGGAAAAATCATTTCTGAAAAAAGAATTAAATGAAATTTTAATTTCATTAAATTAAATGAAATTGTTGTCTTGATCAGGCAGAAAAGACAGTGGTTTCAAGGATGGTGAAAACAACTGATGATTACTTTTCCATCATGTACTAATTTTTAAAATTATATCTTCTCCTCAAGAACATTCCTCATGTTTATTATATTCTAGTATGACTAGAACACAATTTAAACTTTTAATACCATTAAGAATAATCAGTAGAAATACTAATAATTGAATCAATTTTATACACCTCTTTTCTTAGTTTCAGTTGTCTGATACTAGTATTATAGTAAATAAAATAGTCCTTTCTTAACCTATAAAGTCAACTCTTACTGACATCCAGTGAACTATGGTGACATCACTAAAATTAACAATATGTCTAAAAAAGAAGAAATCTGTTCTTGTTGGTGGAATTCATGGTTTCTCTAAAAAACTAAAGCATCTGAAATTTAGTATATGTGGAATAAAGAGAAGAATTTTAATAAAAGTAGCTATTTTAAAATTGCATCAGATTTAGCAGCAAAATAATCACCTATTCTGCTTTAAGTCCTCCTCCAGGGATCAAACCCGCATCTCTAAGTGTCCTGCATTGGCAGGTGGGTTCTTTACCACTAATGCTTCTAGGGAAGCCCTTAAGCTGTTTAATGGAGTAAGAACAGAAGGTTGAATACAGTGGAAAAGGAGAGATAATGACGAAAAAGAAAAATGTGTACAGGTAGAGTGCTGAGGAAGAGGCTAGGTAAAGGTGATAGCTAGTAAGATGTAGCATTAAAGGAGGTTTGGATATTGTTTCTTTTTTTTAAAGATGGTCTTTTTAAAGACTTGATCAAATTTAAAAGATACTGAAATACCACCCACCCCCATCCCCACCCTGAGAAAAGTAGCAAAGATGTAATGGAGCAACTCCCCAAATACAAACTAGGCATGGATGGAAAGCACAAATAATGAAGCTAGCCAGAGAAAACCATGTGTTTATCCATTTGAACAGAAAAAATTCTGGATACAGGTAAGTTACTCAAGAGGAAGAAAGTTCAGAGAGATCTTTTAGAATATCTTCTATTTTCACATAAAAGTAATAGGTATATTCAAGAGAGAGGGGCGGGGAGCAGAGAAGGCAATGGCACCCCACCCCAATACTCTTGCCTGGAAAATCCCATGGACGGAGGAGCCAGGTAGGCTGAAGTCCATGGGGTCGCTAAGAGTCGGACACGACTGAGCGACTTCACTTTCATTTTTCACTTTCCTACACTGGAGAAGGAAATGGCAACCCACTCCAGTGTTCTTGCCTGGAGAATCCCAGGGATGGGGGAGCCTGGTGGGCTGCCGTCTATGGGGTCGCACAGAGTCGGACACAACTGAAATAACTTAGCAGCAGCAGCAGCAGCAGAGGGAGATAGAGAATGTTAAAAAAATCCTCCATTATGTTATTTAATCCACATTCTCTTATTATTTTATTTTTCATTCCCGGATGAAAAAAGAGGTCCACAGAACACCACATATTAAGTAAAAGAGTTAAGTTTCTATTGCATGCTCTTCTGACTCCAAATCGCATGCTCTTAGTTAAAACCCTATATTAGGATATCAAAGTGTCCTTTTCTGTGCTATTAGAAAAAAAAGAGAGAGTTCATTTTGAATTAAAGAGCATAAATCTGTAGTGGCGCCAATTTGTGCCCTTCAGGTGAATTCTCAGAAGTGCTAAGCATCCTTCCTGGAACTGAAAGGAGAACAGACCAAAATGTTCTATGGTTAATGAGCAACAGGTCATTTCTCCAGAAGCACGAAGGCGAGTCATCTGAGGATACCAATGAGAGAATAATTACAATCAGGAATCATTAGGGCCCTGTTGGCGAGTACTGAAATGAAAGTTGATTGATAACTTGGCATAAGGTAAAGAGTTCAATATTTTTTAAAATGAGGTTAAAGCACAAGTCTCATCAGAATAAAGGGGTAAGAAAGAAAAATGAAAAGGTGAGATGTTTTAATTGAGTCTGGACAAAACTGCTCAGGCTTATGAGGCTTACTGAGAATTATTTGGAAATCATCTGTGTAATAAAGTAGTAAATAGAAATATATGTTGCTAATTATTTATATTTTTAGAACTTTTGGAGATAAAAGTATTTCAAAAGTATTTAGCTAATATTAATATTTAAGAAAAGAAGTAAAAAGGAGAATGAAATTTTTCATGTATGTGTAAAATCTAGGCTATTTTTGTTCCAGCTATTACTGTAGATGTCTTTACACCTGCAGGTTTTCTAGTCATATCCGTGATTCACATTTTTAATAGTATCATAATGGCAACTAATTTGCAGAGATTAATCGAAGCTAATATTTAAAGAATACGATATTTAAAAAAATAAACAACTTTCCACTCCAGTCACATGAAACAGATTGGCCTCAAGTAAAATTATTTCTCTCTGCCATGACTGGATTTTCTCCAGCTTTCTGCTTTGAGAATTCCTACTCAACTTTCAAAGCCAATTTCATATTTATCTTCTATAAAGAAAACTTCCGTCTTGCTAAGTTGCTTCAGTCATGTCCAACTCCATGCAACCGCGTGGAATGTAGCACACCAAGCTCCTTTGTCCATGGGGATTCTCCAGGCAAGAAATGGGACTGGGTTGCCATACACTTCTCTTGGCAATCTCCCCAATTCAGGGATTGAACCCACACCTCTTATGTCTACTGCATTGACAAGCAGATTCTTTACCACTAGCACCACCTGGGAAGAACTTACCTACTGTATATCAAAGACGGCTTTAACCTTGGCTCTCCACTACCTTGTAGAAATTCCTGCCATCTCAATTACTGTATTATATTTTTTTCAGTCATTTTTTTAATTTTATTTTTAAACTTTACAAGATTGTATTAGTTTTGCCAAATATCAAAATGAATCCGCCACAGGTATACATGTGTTCCCCATCCTGAACCCTCCTCCCTCCTCCCTCCCCATACCATCCCTCTGGGTCGTCCCAGTGCACTAGCCCAAGCATCCAGTATCGTGCATCGAACCTGGACTGGCAACTCGTTTCATACATGATATTTTACATGTTTCAATGCCATTGTCCCAGATCTTCCCACCCTCTCCCTCTCCCACAGAGTCCATAAGACTGTTCTATACATCAGTGTCTCTTTTGCTGTCTCGTACACAGAGTTATTGTTATCATCTTTCTAAATTCCATATATATGCGTTAGTATCCTGTATTGGTGTTTTTCTTTCTGGCTTACTTCACTCTGTATAATAGGCTCCAGTTTCATCCACCTCATTAGAACTGCTTCAAATGTATTCTTTTTAATGGCTGAGTAATACTCCATTGTTTATATGTACCACTGCTTTCTTATCCATTCATCTGCTGATGGACATCTAGGTTGCTTCCATGTCCTGGCTATTATAAACAGTGCTGCGATGAACATTGGGGTACACGTGTCTCTTTCCCTTCTGGTTTCCTCAGTGTGTATGCCCAGCAGTGGGATTGCTGGGTCATAAGGCAGTTCTATTTCCAGTTTTTTAAGGAATCTCCACACTGTTCTCCATAGTGGCTGTACTAGTTTGCATTCCCACCAACAGTGTAAGAGGGTTCCCTTTACTCCACACCCTCTCCAGCATTTATTACTTGTAAACTTTTGGATGCAGCCATTCTGACTGGCGTGAAATGGTACCTCAAAGTGGTTTTGATTTGCATTTCTCTGATAATGAGTGATGTTGAGCATCTTTTCATGTGTGTGTTAGCCATCTGTATGTCTTCTTTGGAGAAATGTCTCTTTAGTTCTTTGGTCCATTTTTTGATTGGGTCATTTATTTTTCTGGAGTTGAGTTGTAGGAGTTGCTTGTATATTTTTGAGATTAGTTGTTTGTCAGTTGCTTCATTTGCTATTATTTTCTCCCATTCTGAAGGCTGTCTTTTCACCTTGCTAATAGTTTCCTTTGATGTGCAGAAGCTTTGAAGTTTAATTAGGTCCCATTTGTTTATTTTTGCTTTTATTTCCAATATTCTGGGAGGTGGGTCATAGAGGATCCTGCTGTGATGTATGTGAGAGAGTGTTTTGCCTATGTTCTCCTCTAGGAGTTTTATAGTTTCTGGTCTTACGTTAGATCTTTAATCCATGTGGAGTTTATTTGTGTGTATGGTGTTAGAAAGTGTTCTAGTTTCATTCTTTTACAAGTGGTTGACCAGATTTCCCAGCACCACTTGTTAAAGAGATTGTCTTTAATCCATTGTATATTCTTGCCTCCTTTGTCAAAGATAAGGTGTCCATATGTGCATGGATTTATCTCTGGGCTTTCTATTTTGTTCCATTGATCTATATTTCTGTCTTTGTGCCAGTACCATACTGTCTTGATAACTGTGGCTTTGTAGTAGAGCCTGAAGTCTGGTAGGTTGATTCTTCCAGTTCCATTCTTCTTTCCCAAGATCGCTTTGGCTATTCGAGGTTTTTTGTATTTCCATACAAATTGTGAAATTATTTGTTCTAGCTCTGTGAAGAATACTGTTTGTAGCTTGATAGGGATTGCATTGAATCTATAAATTGCTTCGGGTAGTATACTCATGTTCACTATATTGATTCTTCCAATCCATGAACATGGTATATTCCTCCATCTATTAGTGTCCTCTTTGATTTCTTTCACCAGTGTTTTATAGTTTTCTATGTATAGGTCTTTAGTTTCTTTAGGTAGATATATTCCTAAGTATTTTATTCTTTCCGTTGCAATGGTGAATGGAATTGTTTCCTTAAGTTCTCTTTCTGTTTTCTCATTATTAGTGTATAGGAATGCAAGGGATTTCTGGGTGTGGATTTTATATCCTGCAACTTTACTATAGTCATTGATTAGTTCTAGTAATTTTCTGGTGGAGTCTTTAGGGTTTTCTATGTAGAGGATCATGTCATCTGCAAACAGTGGGAGTTTTACTTCTTCTTTTCCAATTTGGATTCCTTTTATTTCTTTTTCTGCTCTGATTGCTGTGGCCAAAACTTCCAAAACTATGTTGAATAGTAATGGTGAAAGTGGGCACCCTTGTCTTGTTCCTGACTTTAGAGGAAATGCTTTCAATTTTTCACCATTGAGGATAATGTTTGCTGTGGGTTTGTCATATATAGCTTTTATTATGTTGAGGTATGTTCCTTCTATTCCTGCTTTCTGGTGAGTTTTTATCATAAATGGATGTTGAATTTTTCAAAGGCTTTCTCTGTATCTATTGAGATAATCATATGGTTTTTATTTTTCAATTTGTTAATGTGGTGTATTACATTGATTGATTTGCAGATATTGAAGAATCCTTGCATCCCTGGGATAAAGCCCACTTGGTTATGGTGTATGATCTTTTTAATGTGTTGTTGGATTCTGATTGCTAGAATTTTGTTAAGGATTTTTGCATCTATGTTCATCAGTGATATTGGCCTGTAGTTTTCTTTTTTTGTGGCATCTTTGTCAGGTTTTGGTGTTAGGGTGATGGTGGCCTCGTAGAATGAGTTTGGAAGTTTACCTTCCTTGGCAATTTTCTGGAAGAGTTTGAGTAGGATAGGTGTTAGCTCTTCTCTAAATTTTTGGTAGAATTCAGCTGTGAAGCCATCTGGACCTGGGCTTTTGTCTGCTGGAAGATTTTTGATTACAGTTTCAATTTCTGTGCTTGTGATGTGTCTGTTAAGATTTTCTATTTCTTCCTGGTCCAGTTTTGGAAAGTTGTACTTTTCTAAGAATTTGTCCATTTCTTCCACGTTGTCCATTTTATTGGCGTATAATTGTTGATAGTACTCTCTTATGATCCTTTGTATTTCTGTGTTGTCTGTTGTGATCTCTCCATTTTCATTTCTAATTTTATTGATTTGATTTTTCTCCCTTTGTTTCTTGATGAGTTTGGCTAATGGTTTGTCAATATTATTTATCCTTTCAAAGAACCAGCTTTTGGCTTTGTTGATTTTTGCTATGGTCTCTTTTGTTTCTTTTGCATTTATTTCTGCTCTAATTTTTAAGATTTCTTTCCTTCTACTAACCCTGGGGTTCTTCATTTCTTCCTTTTCTAGTTGCTTTAGGTGTAGAGTTAGGTTATTTATTTGACTTTTTTCTTGTTTCTTGAGGTATGCCTGTATTGCTATGAACTTTCCCCTTAGTACTGCTTTTACAGTGTCCCACAGGTTTTGGGTTGTTGTGTTTTCATTTTCATTCGTTTCTATGCAAATTTTGATTTCTTTTTTGATGTCTTCTGTGATTTGTTGGTTATTCAGCAGCCTGTTGTTCAGCCTCCATATGTTGGCATTATATTTTTGAACTTGTTCACATGTGTTATATTGTATTATATATGTCTTACCAATGGTTATTTAACCTCAGTGATGACAACTTATTTATTTTGGTGTCCTAGAAGCTAGGTCGGAGAAGGCAATGGCACCCCACTCCAGTACTCTTGCCTGGAAATCCCATGGATGGAGGAGCCTGGTGGGCTACAGTCCATGGGGTCACTAAGAGTCGGGCACGACTGAGCGACTTCACTTTCACTTTTCACTTTCATGCATTGGAGAAGGAAATGGCAACCCACTCCAGTGTTCTTGTCTGGAGAATCCCAGGGACAGGGGAGCCTGGTGGGCTGCCGTGTATGGGGTCGCACAGAGTCAGACACGACTGAAGCAACTTAGCAGCAGCAGCAGCAGAAGCTAGGTAAGCATTTGATAAATATTTATCAGTTAGGAATTTGAAAGAGTAGAGGCTGTATGTGGCAGAGTCTAATTGTAGACAAAAATCCTTGAAATCTCAGTTCTTCTATCTGAGGTCTTAGTTGCGTCTTGCCCAATGATCCTTGTTGTCTCAAATGACAAAGCAACAGCAAGAAAGTTTAGAAAAGTGTGGTCTCTTCTTAGTGGAGCCAGAAAACCTGAATCAGTGCCCAATCACCTACAGAATGCTCCAGGTCAAGGAAAGAAAGAAGAGGATGCTCTTATATGGGCACTATATTATTAACTTTTATCTGCCACAGGGGAAATGCTCATTTAAAAAGGAATCATTTGAATTCCCTGGGTAGAATTTGAATGTATAAAGTTAAATGAATATACCATCTTCCACATGATTTAGCTTAACCCTTTAAAAAGTTCTCTTAAGATCTCCCTGATCTTAAGATTTTTCATGATTTTAAGGTTTTTCAGATTTGATTTTATTGCTTACTAAATGTTAAAAATAATTTAATTTAAGAAAAATTATATAATTATTCAATTATATGATTTCTATACAAAGAATAACAGAGGATAAGGCTGACCACGTGGTCGAACTGTCCTGCTCCCACTGCCTAGAATGCAGCTCAGGTCCTGGGAGCCCAGCTCACAGCTCAGTGTCTCCTGGAGCCCAAGGGGAGGGCAGCAGTCTCCCACCCTACCCTGACCTGCTTTTAGTAGCACTACACAGCCCCACTCAAGTCAGACCTTGCCAGTGGGAGCCCATCCACCTTGGGGCTGAGGGACAGATTGTCCTTTATTTTTGCTGTTTTTAAGTCATTAAGTCATGTCTAACTCTTTGCATCCACATGGACTCCAGCACTCCAGGTTCCCCTGTCCTCCACTATCTCCCAGAGTTTGCCAGAGTTTGCTCAAATCCATGTCCATTGAGTTGGTGATGCTATCTAGTTCATCCATAGCATCCAAGATATGGTGGCTCATAATGTAATCTTCTCACCATATCTCTTGGTACATACATAATAACACTTGGACTTCTACAAGGGCTTCCCTGGTGGCTCAGATGGTAAAGAATCTTCCCACAATGTGGGAGACTTGGGCTCAATCCCTGGGTCTGGGAGATCCTCTGGAGGAGGAAATGGCTACCCATCCCAGTATTCTTGCTGGAGGATTCTGTGGACCGAAAATCCTGTGGACTGCAGTCCATGGGGTCGCAAAGAGTTGGACGCGACTGAGTGACTAACACTTGAAAACAATTAGACTTTTAGAGCTTTCTTGGTGGCTCAGATGATAAAGAATCTTCCTGTGAAGCAGGAGACCCAGGTTTGATCCCTAGGTTGAGAAGATCCCTTGGAGAAGGAAATGGCAACCCACTCCAGTATATTTGCCAGGAGAATTCCATGGACAGAGGAGCCTGGTGACTAACACTTTTCACTTTCCTGCAGGTCAGTTAGCATCCCAAGTTTGGTTAAACTGGATCTGGGTTCACCAGGGCTTTGGCTTCCAGACAGTGCCTAGCCAGGTTGACACAGATAGGAGGTAAATCTCAGAACATACTGGAACTTCAGCTTCTAGATGATGATGGGTCTCATCCATGCAGTTAAGAGCCCAGTGTCTCCAGTACCTGCTCCATCACAATGGGAGTGAAAGGTGAAGAAAAGTGGGGAGAAGCTTCCTGTATGTGACTGACTCCTAAGGGGGGGGGCCTCCATTTTCAGAAAAGAAAGCAGAGGAAGGGCTTGAGGTGGAAATTTTCAGGTAGTTATGTGCATGGTGAAGACAGTTTGCAGAGACCTTTTTTGGTGCATGGCATCTAGTTTCCTTGGCATCCTTTATTGAGGGTATTTTCCCCAGTGTATGTCCTTGTGTACATCCTTGGCAGCTTTGTCATAAATTAACTGACCACCTACGTGTGGGTTTATTTCAGGGTTTTCTGTTTTGTTTCTTTTTGATGCAGTTGTAAATCGGATTTTCTTTCTTAATTTTCCTTTCTGATACTTCTACTTCTTTATTAGTGTACAGAAATACAACTGACTTTTGTGTATTGCTTTTGTATCATGTGACTTTACTAAATTCATGTATTACTCGTACTTTTGGGTGGTTTGATGTGAAAAGCTTTAATTCAAAAAGTCCATTGTTTCTACCATACCCCTGGTCATCCACAGCACCCAAGACATAGTTACTACTAATATAATCTTCCCACAGTAACTTTTAATAATATGTCAATTTGTATAAGAGCAATTAGCTTAACCATTTTGAGTGAACTGAATCTCAGTGGGGCTTGGCCCTTATCATGAAATGTGAAGTCTTATCTACTATTCTGGTATGGTCTTTATATGTTTGTTTTGGAAAGTTATTTATTTTATAGTAATTTCAAACATACAGTGAACTTACTGTTTATCTGTAAGTTCAGATTCCCCAGTTATCATTGATTTACCACATATGCCAATTTAAATGACAGTTTCCAGTGTGTGTGTTAGGAAGGACACTGTCTCAGGGAATACCCACATAGCCCCCAAATGAGAAATCATTATGGCTTTCACCTTCTAATCCAATGGTCCACCTTCTGCTTTTGCCACCTGTCCAAATGTCTTTTCCCATTCTGATTCATTTTTTTTTTTTTCCTGGAAGTGTCCTGAAGACTTTCCTGCATCTTCACAACACTTGAAAGCAATTAGACTTTTAGAGCTTTCTTGGCGGCTCAGATGATAAAGAATCTTCCTGCGAAGCAGGAGACCCAGGTTTGATCCCTAGGATCAACAGTAATGGATTTAAAGCACACAAGATGAATGTGATCTAGGTAGATTTTTTTTTATGGCTTCTTTCACTTAGGATGTTTTCAATATTAACTCACATTGTAATATGTATCAGTATTACATGTATTCACATTTTCTATGGTGATTAAATCTACTGAACATAACCTTTACCATTCAAAGTATATAGTTATATGACATTAATCACATTGTTGTAGAAATATACTCACCATCCATATCTCATACTTTTTCATTTTTGCCAAGTAAAACTGCATCCAATAAATACTAGTTCTCTTCAACACTTGTCAACCACGTTCTATCCTGTGTGTCTGAAGTTCACTTCTCTGGATACCTCATAGAATTGGAAACATAATATTCATCCTTTTGGAACCAAGGTATTTCATCAGCATAATGCCTTTAAGGCTCAAGTAGATCATTGCAAGTGCCTTAATTTCCTTAGTTTCTAGACTGAATAATAGACCCTTGTACATATATCTCATTTTCTCAGTTCATCTATACATTGGCACTTGGGTGGCTTCCACCTTTTGCCCAGTCTGAGTAATGCTGATATGAATAAAGGTGTACTTTTCACTCCCTTATTTCAAATTTTTGGGTATATACTCTGAAGTGGAATTTTCACTTGTGGAATTAGTGATGGATCTTTCACTAATTTATGTTTAAGTTTTTGATGAACTGCTATACTTTTTCCACAGTGGATGCACCATTTTACTCTATTTTCATATATGGCCGAATAATATGGCCATATTTGCTTATCCATTCATTTTCACTTTTTCATTCATTTTTGCTTATCCATTCATTTACTGATGAATACTCAAATTGTTTCTACAGTTGAGTCAATGCAAACAATGCTACCATGAGTAAGGATAATGAGTATTAGTATTATTTTTGGTCTCTCACATTAAAAGATAATTAAGTCAACTTTATTTTGGTCAGTTTGTTTTTATTTTGAAGAGAGAAACTATTTCTTCTAGTTTGTTAGACTTTTTAATAACAAAGTAATTTATATGCATCCCTCTATCAAAGAAGATATATTTATATATTCAATGACAATTTCTACTATTATAAATAATGCAATAAATATTCCCATGCATGTTTTGATATCCAATTATGAAAGTATTTCAGGGGAAGACAACTGGATTAGTTAATAAACCATGAAGAAGATGTTTTTGTTATTCTCATTTTTCAGCTGAAGGAATCAAGACTGAGAGAAATTAATATCTTGCCCAAAGTCATTCATTAGAAAGTGGCAGATGCACAGCATAAAAAGACATATATTTGATTTAAAACCCAGTTATAATCAGTTTGTAGTTCAACATAAACCTGATGCTACTTTCGTATAGTCATATCAACTTTCTTCCCTATGCTCAACAGTGATTGCATATAATGATAATCATTATATTTTCTAATAGTATTTAAAATGAAAATCTTTATAAGAGATCAACAATATAGCAAATCACTATTATATTAAATCATGGAAATAAATTGCCAATCTCTGTTTCTCACTAAATGCAGAAAATATTCCTCCCATAAAAATTGACTTTACATAAATAGACCACAAGGATTAACTCTTTTGACTTTTAACAAGTTATAATTTCTATGATCATAAATTTGCTTATTTGTAAAATGTGAGGGCCATCTCTGCCTTACAGCGGTAGTCACGATAGCACACACTTATGTAGTGAGTGCGTATTTTGTACAAGGCACAGTTCTAAGCATGATCCATTTTGTCTCAAAGTATTATATCTACTAGACAAACTCACCTATTTTCTTCTACCATTTTTCCTTTATTCCTCTTTTCTTTCTTTTTAAAAAATCTTTTCTTTTTTTTTCTTTTTTGATAAAGAATATGAGAAAGTGAGGCATGGAGAAATTTATTGAAAGCCTCACAAACAGAAAGTCATAGTGTAAGAATTTGAAGATAGACAACCTCCTTCAGTCTGTTCTTTAAACTACACAACAGAACACCTTACACTCTGGCTTATGTTAAAGATAAAATTTAAGGTCTGTAAATGTCTTTCAAGCCAACATAAAAACAGAATGTTTCTCTGCTGCTGCTACTGCTGCTAAGTCGCTTCAGCCGTGTCTGACTCTGCGATCCTGTAGACGGCAGCCCACCAGGCTCCCCCGTCCCTGGGATTCTCCAGGCAAGAACACTGGAGTGGGTTGCCATTTCCTTCTGCAATGCATGAAAGTGAAAGTGAAGTCGCTCAGTCGTGCCCGACTCTTAGCAACCCCATGGACTGCAGCCTACCAGGCTCCTCCGTCCATGGGATTTTCCAGGCAAGAGCACTGGAGTGGGGTGCCATTGCCTTCTCCAGAATGTTTCTCTAAGTTACTTGAAGGAAAAAAAAAATATCTTCTTTATATTTGTACCTGCTCCTTTACCAATTTTATCCTGATAGTTTTAAAAAAACATAAAAAAGTTTTAGGTTAAAAGGACTTCAATAAAGCAGTTGTTAATATTTCAATACATTTTAATGTATTTTGACTAGGAAGATTTCAATATAATTGTTCTGCAAAAAAAAAAAACAGTGTATTAGGAAGTGGGAAATATTCATGAACTAAGAAGCCATTAATGAAATAAAAATATACCTAGAAGAGCATGATATTTTTAAGCATGGAATTGAGCACAGCCACTTGCATAGCACAGAAATCTTCAAAGCATATAATTTGAAAAAACATCAAACTGTATAAAAATACACATTGTCAGAATAAAACCTTGCAAATTTACTGTTCTAATTCTTACAAATTATAGAATGTTTAAAATTATATACAAACTATCAGATGATCCTTTGTCAAGATTTTACTCCAGAGCTGAAATTAAGCTCCTTTTAAAGTTTTTTACATATAAAATAGCACATTTATAAGCTCCTGGCATGCTGAAAAAGCAAATTCAGAATTAAAGAGCGTCTGTTATAATTACAATGACAGTGATAGTAACTATGTTGCTACCATTGTGATCGTTACAATCATCTTTACTCCCTGAAAACATAAAAAGGTTGTGCTCTGTCATCTTGAATCTCAAAGAATAGCATGGTGAATTCGAGCCAAGGGCTTGAATTACATTTCAAGGGCTGGAAAATTAAGGTCACGAAAATGTAGCTGTGCCATTGAGGTGCAAGTTATTCACAAAGCACAGAGCAGGGTTTGTTCAGACATGGCCAATCTATTGCCTTATCCTATTGACAAAGCATCCAAATACCACTGCAGGTGCCATTAATCCAAGCTCTTTCAGGTCTCATTGTATTCTACCTGCCCAAAGAAAGAAAGTGAAAGTGAAGTCGATCAGTAGTGTAGACTCTTTGTGACCCTGTGGACTGTAGCCTACCAGGCTCCTCCGTCCAAGGGATTCTCCAGGCAAGAATACTGGAGTAGGTTGCCATTTCCTTCTCCAGGGGATCTTCCCGACACAGGGATCGAACCAGATTCTCCAGCATTGGAGGCAGACGTTTTAATCTCTGAGCCACCAGGGAAGCCACCTGCCCAAAACTCCCTTCAAAAGAGAAAGGCAGTAACACATTTCTATGGAAAAAACAGTATAAAATAGCATTTATAAATGTCTTTCTTTACTGCTTGAGTGAATAAATATGAATGGCCTAGGTGGACTGTGTGTTCATTGACATCATTACACAATTTGCTTTTGAGAGTTTTTTTCATTTTTGTGTTTATCTTTTTGTCTTTGTATTTTTTAATAACAAAAAAATTTTATAAGGAACAAGTCCATGTATGGGTATTTGATTCTTTGCAAGTGAGTTGAATTAAAAGAAAAATAATTAATATTTCAAATTATTCATAAGTGGAAATTGCTATATTCTATATTGTTTTTCAGGTAGATATATTTTAAACTTCTTCCTACTCTAGAGGGGAGTTTTCTGCTAAAGATAGATAAACTCTCAGAATATTTAATGTAACTTCAAATTTCTATTTTATTTAAATAAAATTGGACTGAGCAAAAAAAAAAAAAAAATTCCAAGCAAACATAGATAACCACTTTGAAAATTTCACAAACTCCCCAAAACCTGGAATTTCCTTAAGCTACAAAACCAACAAAATGTCAGAAACTACTGTTTTTAAATATATTATGAATACAATTGGATCAAAAATTTCAGATAATTTAAAAGCATTTCTTTGTTGCCATTAGCATTTATGAAGAGTCAATATGATGACGTTCAGTTTCTTCTGGACAAGTTGGCTGAGTTCATGCAAACACAAAGGTAATTATTTATTTGTTATTGTTCAGTTGTTAAGTCATGTCCCACCCTTTGTGACCCCATGAACTGCAGCATACTAGGCTTCCCTGTCCTTCACTGTCTCCAAGAGTTTGCTCAGAACTCATGTCCATTGAGTCAGTGATGCCTTCAACCATCTCATCCTCTGTCACCCCCTTCTCCTCTTGCCTTCAATCTTTCCTAGCATTTGGGTCTTTTCCAATGAGTCAGCTCTTCACATCAGGTGGCCAAAGTATTGGAACTTCAGCTTCAGCATCTGTCCATCTAATGAATATTCAGGGTTGATTTCTTTTAGAATTGACTGCTTTGATCTCCTTGCTGTCCAAGGGACCCTCAAGAGTTTGCTCCAGCACCATAGTTAAAGAGTCTGCCTGCAATGCAGGAGACCTGGGTTTGATCCCTGGGTCAGAAAGATCCTCTTAAGAAGGAAATGGTAGCCCACTCCAGTATTCTTGCCTGGAGAATTCCCTGGACAGAGGAGCCTGGTGGGCTATAGTCCATGGGGTCACAAAGAGTTGGGCATGACCTAGTGACTAACTTTCACTTTCATAGTTTGAAAGCATCAATTCGTCAGCATTCAGCCTTCTTTATGGTCCAACTCTCACATTTATAAATGACTACTGGAAAAGCCATGGCATTGACTATGCAGACCTTTGTCATTTGTTCAATATAAATTTTTCTTAAAACTTCTTAAAATATAAGTTGTTAGCAGATTGTATTACACTCATTAATTCATCTAACAAGCATTCAATAAACATATTTCTCTTCTTTATGAAACCTTCTTTATGAACAGTAAATACCTTTTAGCAATGTCAGACATGACTGAATAGACTTAGATGCACGAACATGCGGCTTCCTAAAGCTTATTTTTCATTATGTAAACTCACCAAAGGTGGAAACATCTTATAATATAAATGCAGATGGTGATAATGGTTCTAGAGAGAAATACTGCATCGTGTTAAATGTAGGGACACTAATCTTGATAGGGTGGGCCAGAAAGCCTTCTCTGAAAGAGTAACACTTAAACAGAATCCAAAATAAAGAGAGAAGTCTGAGAGAACAGAAAGAAGAAACAGCAAGTGTGACTTTAGCCTATGTAAGAAGTTGAAAGAAACGCTGTGCTTTTGGAGACAGAGTAAGGAAAGAAGAGAAGGGTGGAAATAATATCAGATAGAAGGGCAGAGACCCGAAGAGGTCTTTCAAGCTCTTTTAGGGCAGCTGGACTTTATTCTAAGGGTATGGAAAACCAGTGGAGGATTTAAAACCATGTTGGATATGATATGATTTACGTTTTAAGAAGAAAGATTCAATATTAGGGTAGAACTGACTTTGAGGAATTAAAATGTATAGCAGGTAGATCAGGAAAACAACAACAACAAAAACTATTGCATTATTCTAGTCCAAATATGGTTAGAAATGTTTACATTTTTTATATATTACAGAGGAAAAGTCAAGAGGAATTACTAATTTAGCCTACATTAGAAGTATTTAAGAGAATTTTTTTTTAATACCTACTAATTTGTTTTGAATCAGTGAGTATACTAATTTGTGTTTTCCATGAATATTATAAACTGGTTGCTGGTAAGTCGCTTCAGTCGTGTCCGACTCTGTGCGACCCCATGGACTGCAGCCTGCCAGGCTTCTCCATCCCTGGGATTCTCCAGGCAAGAACACTGGAGTGGGTATATTATAAACTACATAATTCATAAGAAAAAAGACTTCATGTTTATTAAAATTTATGTATAGTATGTATTATATTGCCTGTTTAAGTGTGCTAAGGAAACAACACAGTCTTATTTCCAATTTTATTTCTTTACTACAAGCTACTACTAACATTACCTTCCTCTTAAGAAACCTATATGCATGTCAGGAAGCAACAGTTAGAACTGGACGTGGAACAACAGACTGGTTCCAAATAGGAAAAGGAGTACGTTAAGGCTGTATATTGTCATCCTGCTTATTTAACTTATATGCAGAGTACACCATGAGAAACACTGGGCTGCAGGAAGCACAAGCTGGAATCAAGATTGCTGGGGGAAATATCAATAACCTCAGATATGTAGATGATACCACCCTTATGGTAGAAAGGGAAGAACTAAAGAGTCTCTTGATGAAAGTAAAAGAGGAGAGTGAAAAAGTTGGCTTAAAGCTCAACATTCAGAAAACTAAGATCATGGCATCTGCTCTCATCACTTCATGGCAAATAGATGGGGAAACAGTGGAAACAGTGTCAGACTTTATTCTTAGGGGCTCCAAAATCACTGCAGATGGTGATTGCAGCCATGAAATTAAAAGATGCTTATTCCTTGGAAGGAAAGTTATGACCAACCTAGACAGCATATTCAAAAGCAGAGACATTACTTTGCCAACAAAGGTCCGTCTTGTCAAGGCTATGGTTTTTCCAGTGATCATGTATGGATGTGAGAGTTGGACTGTGAAGAAGGCTGAGCGCTGAAGAATTAATGCTTTTGAACTGTGGTGTTGGAGAAGACTTGAGGGTCCCTTGGACTTCAAGGAGATCCAACTAGTTCATCCTAAAGGATATCAGTCCTGGGTGTTCATTGGAAGGACTGATGCTGAGGCTGAAACTCCAATACTTTGGCCACCTCATGCGAAGTTTTGACTCATTGGAAAAGACCCTGATTTGGGGAGGGATTGGGGGCAGGAGGAGAAGGGGATGACAGGATGAGATGGCTGGATGGCATCACTGACTTGATGCACATGAGTTTTGGTGAACTCTGGGATTGGTAATGGACAGGGAGGCCTGGCGTGCTGCAATTCATGGGGATGCAGAGTCAGACACGACTGAGCGACTGAACTGAACTGAAGGTTGGTCCATTGGATAGTATAAGCTTCCTATAGGGTGAGATTTGTGCTGAGTTTTTGTTTGTTTTTCCTTTGATGAGCAAGGCTGAGTGAGGTGGTAATCCTGTCTGCTGATGACTGGGTTTGTATTTTTGTTTTGTTTGTTGTTTAGATGTGCCTGCACAGGGTGCTACTGGTGGTTGAGTGATGCTGGTTCTTTGTATTCAAGTGGTTTCCTTTGTGTGAGTTCTCACTACTTGATACTTCCTAGGGTTCTCTGGCAGTCTAGGGTCTTGGAGTCAATGCTCCCACTCCAAAGGCTCAGGGCTTGATCTCTGGTCAGGAATGAAGATTCCACAAGTGGTTTGTTATGGTATTAATTGGGATTAAAACAAATACCCAAAAATGAAAAACCAAAGATAAATCCCAGACAAATGGCAGTTACAAAATCAGGCAAATAATAATTAAAATAATGGTATATACACATATACATATACACCCATAAGCAAAATCTAAACAGCCCAACAAAATTAAACTATAGTAGATTAACCCAGCACACAAAGGAAACCAAAACTTGTATCTACCAGTTAAGAACAAAACTAACTAAGGCACCAACTGGAAAACAAAACTAAAGCAACTTGCCAATTGGGGAATAAATCAGTTAAAAGAAAACTGACAAATACGTTGAGAAGGAAAGAAAGCAAGAATAGATATGCAAAATTAAATAGAGGTAGATACAGAAGATTTATATACATTAAAGGTTAACTGCAAGGGATATGAACAGTAGGAAAAGCAAACAAAGGAATAAATGTAGAAAAAAATAATAATAGGTTAAAAAATTTTAAAAAGGGAAAAGAAAAAAAAAAAGTTTTTAAACTCCACAAAACTCCAAAAGCCCAAGAAAGAGGCATAGGTTTATAACAAAAATAAAAATGTAACTCTATATACACATATACATGTACACCCATAAGAAAAATCTAAATAGTCCAACAAAAAATATAGTAAAATAGATTGGCCTGGCTAACAAAGGAAACCAAAAATTATATCTACCAGTTGAGAACAAAACTAACGAAAGCACAAACTGGAAAACAAAACTAAAGCAAAGTGCCAATTGGGGAAAAAAGCAATGAAAATAAAATTAACAAATATGATGATAGGAGAGGAAAGAAAGAGAAGAAAGAAATAATAGATATGCAAAGTTAAATAGAGGTAGATAAAATTTATATACATGAAGGATTATCTGCAAGGGGAAAAGAATAATAGGAAAAGCAAACAAAGGAATAAATGTAGAAACATGATAATAGGTTTAAAAAATTAAAAATTAAAATTAAAAAATGAGAGAGAAAAAAAGAAAAACTCCACAGAACTGCAAAAGCCCAATGTAGAGGCAGAGATTTATGACAATAAAAAATGTGACTGAGGATAAAAAAAAAAAAAAACTCAAAAGCTTAATTAGATTTCATAGTGCCAATAAGATTGACAACTACAACAGAATTGGAAAAAAAAGGGGTGGAGAAAACAAAATCAAAAAGAATCTACAGAACAAGTGAAAATACAAGAATAATAAATGTTTTTCTTGAGTCACTGTTGTCAGAGTCCTTTCCCTCGCTGGGAGTCACACACAGTCCACCTCACCTCCCTAAGATGCCCTCCAACACTCTGCTGATCTCTGGAGCTGCTGTGGGGGCCGCTCAGAGTCTAATCTGGTCTTACTCCTGTATGTTCTTGCCTCCAGTGTCCACGGCTATAAGAACTAGTGCATTTTCTTTTGTGAAAGCTCTCAAGGTCCTTTTATATATTCCATAGGCACAGAGTCTGCCTAGTTTATCATGTGGATTTAATCTGCAGCTTGTATAGCTGGTGGGAAGGTTTTGGGTCTTCTTCCTTACCCACACTGCCCGTGGGTTTCAATTGTGGTTTTGTTTCCACCTCTGTATGTGGGTCGTCCACTGGGGTTTGCTCCTGAGTCTGCCCTGGAGGACTTGGGTCTGCCCCAGGGAGGCCAGGTGTGCAGGTGGTGCAGCTGCTTGGGTGCCAGGGCTTCTGGCAGCACCAGGTGCTCAGGGGAGTTGGCAGCTAGAGCAGCAGGAAATATAGTGCTCTAGAAGGGCATGGCAACCAATATTGGCCAATACATTCCAGTATTCTTGCCTGGAGAACCTCCCTGACAGAGAAGCTTGGCAGGCCATGGACTACAGGGTTGCAAAGAGTCCTCTGCCCCAATGAGAACTGAGGATGAATGTGGCTCAGCTGCTTGGCTTGCAGGGACCCTGGCAGCACAAATGTGCAGGGACATGGACTGCCTCCACCCCAGGAGTTATGGCCCTATTGGAGTCTGTTTTTTAGCCTCTTTTAGCTGGTGATCAGAAGGCCTCTGTGGCCAGTCTTTCTCCATAGCTCTGCCTGTTCAGTCTTTTAGAGGGCTCCCTTGCCTGGAGTCTTTGTTGTTCAGCACATCAGGCACATAGAGGGGCCCCACTTGCTGGGGTCCTACTCTGTAGTTCAGTGCGTCAGGCTTTGATGGGCCAGCCTCTCTATTGCTCAGCTGCTGTCCTGTGGGGAGAGAGGCTGTGGTGATGGCTCCACCCCCTATGCATGACTCAGCAGTATATTGCCTTGCTTCCATGGCTGCCTGGCTTTCCTCCAAGGCATTCCCACCATGATCTCCTCCCTCACATCCCCTCCATTCGTCTCTCTGCAGTCAACAGCAGCCCTCGCCCTGGGATTTCTCCACAATCCCTGAATTCCAGCTCCTAGCTGCTGTGCCTTCCAGGGGACCTTCATCCCTGTCCAAGGTATGTATGGCTGAGGCAAGGTGTGTCTGATTCTCATTCCATTTAGGCTGCCACAGATCAGCGGTTTCACTCCAAGCCTTACATGTTTCTCCTCTGACTCAGACAATTGTCCCGATGTGGGGATTGGACCCCTGCTTCAATTCCCCCACTGCTGAGGGCAGGTCCAGTCCTAATAACACTTCTGTTTTTCCCCCTAGTTCTTTTGTCATCAAGTTTTGCGTGGTTCTGTGTATTCTTTTCCACTGGTCAGTACTCTTTTCTGCTCTCAGTGGGTATTCTGCATGCACTTCTGTGTCTGAAGGTGTATTCCTGATGTATCCATAGAGAGAGATGCACTCCATGTCCACCTACTCTTCTGCCATCCCGTACTGCTCTCAATATTTTTACTTTTAATTAACTTACTCTGTAATGCTTATGGAATATTGTGGATAATTAGTATATTTTAATTTTAAGGTTTCAGGATGGGGAACACATGTACACCTGTGGCGGATTCATTTCGATATTTGGCAAAACTAATACAATCTTGTAAAGTTTAAAAATAAAATAAAATTAAAAAAAAGGTTTCTATACATGATTATTTCATGTCAATTGTGAAATATCCAGTAGCAATGACTACAAAGGACTATGCATTTTTCTTTATTCCAAATCTCCCATGATTTTATTTGAATGTAGTTGTTATTTAAGTAAAAACATTTTTAAAACTCTGATAACCATATGGTCAAAAAACTTTTTCACAATGGATGCAATGTAGTCATAGTAGAAACTAGTAATTGTGCAGACAAAAGTAATATACTTATTTTAAAAGTTGAAAATTTGTTAAAATATTTTGTTTTAATTAATAATTTATTTATTTATGGCCATGCCATGCAGCATATGGGATCTTAGTTCCTTGACCAGGGTTCAAACCTGTGCTCCTTATATTGGGAGCATGGAGTCTTAACCAATGGATTGCCCGACAAGACCACATTTTAAATTTTTATCTCAAGTTTTTTAAATTTTATCTTGTTTATACAATTTTTACTGTATAAAAAATAAAGTATGCATACAAATGGCAGCAGATGTTAGTAATCATTATAATAGAGAAAATGAAAATATCACATTTATTGAAATGATTAATTCATCAAATTTAATATTTTGCCATCATATAATAGGATGTTTTTAACTTATTTAGTGTCACAAGCTTCTACTTTTCCATCTTTCAACTTCACAGTCAATCTCAACATGTTTGTAATCCATTCATTCCATATATCCCAATCCTTTAATCCCTTTGTTTCAAAATCATGTCATCTCTTGGATAGATTATCCTTGTTTCTCATTGTTATCTTTGATGACTCCTTCAATTCAGGCTCTACATTGAAACATGGGTTATTTTGTAAATTCAAAACCAATCATGTATTCTTTTTATAAAACTTTCTAAAACCCTCATCTTTCATCAGAATATTTTCCAAATTTCTAAACATAGTTTAAAAGGCCTATAGCTGTAACTCTAGGCTTATCACTTTTTCCATACTGAAAGCATATCTGGTTTTGCATTTGCCTTGCTTTTCTTCAGAATCAGGGACCTTTGGGCCTTCCTCTGGATGTGATCACTTCCTGACAATCCCACCTTCCTCAACTACATAAAAGAAAATATGTTTTCAGCCTTAATTTCATTATTTCCTTGGGAAATCTGTGTTCTCATTGAGAGTTGATAGTAATATCTCTTCGTGGTAATGTTTCTTCATGTAGACTAGTGCCTTCTCAAGTAGTACCTTCTTGGCTCTAAGCTGGGAAAAAGCCAGTTATTTTATTTTTTTCCTTTATAGTTATCTTTATTTTATAGTATAGGTATTATTCAATTGATTATATATGAAGAAAAATTAAATATAGTTGCAGATCAATGCAGATGAAAATCATCAACATTATTATAAAGTGTGCAGAGTAATGGCAGAGCAAATAAAAATAGGAAATGAGAAAACCATCTGAATCAGAATCTATTAGACTTGAGTCTGAAATTTACATCTATTGTTTAACAGCTCTTTATGGCATTTTGTGTGTGTGTTTAAAATTATTCCTCTGTGGAAAAGAGATAATGTCTACCACTCTGAATTACCAAAATAGTAAATTGAGAAATATATAAAGTAGAAAGACAGCTTAGCAAATAAATTCAATCATTTAAAAAGTGTATATTGATTTTCTACTCTTAGAGAATCAATTAGTTCAGTTCATTTCACTTCATTTCAGTCCCTAAGTCTTGTCCAACTCTTTGCTACCCCATGGATGCCACAAGTCAGGCTTCCCTGTCCATCACCAACTCCTGGAGCTTATTCAAACTCATGTCCATTGAGTTGGTGATATCATCCAACCATCTCATCCTCTGTCATCCCCTTGTCCCACCTTCAATCTTTCCCAGCATCAGGGTTTTTTCCAATGAGTCAACTCTTCACATTAAGTAGCCAAACTAAGGAAGTTTCAGCTTCAGCGTCAGTCCTTCCAATGAATATTCAGAACTGATTTTCTTTAGGATTGACTGGTTGGATCTCCTTTCAGTCCAAGGGACTCTCAAGAGTCTTCTCCAACACCACAATTCAAAAGCATCAGTTCTTTGGCACTCAACTTTCTTTATGGTCCAACTCTCACATTATAGATAACTACTGGGAAAACTATAGCTTTGACTAGATGGAACTTTGTTGGCAAAGTAATGAATCTGCTTTTTAATATGCTGTCTAGGTTGGTCACAGCTTTTCTTCCAAGGAGCAAGAGTCTTCTAATTTCATGGCTGCAGTCATCATCTGCAGTGATTTTGGAGCCCCAAAATATAAAGTCTCTCACTGTTTCCATTGTTTCCCCATCTATTTGCCATGAAGTGATGGGCCCAGATGCCATGATCTTCATTTTTTGAATGTTGAGTTTGAAGCCAACTTTTTCACTCTTCTCTTTCACCTTCATTAAGAGGCTTTAGTTCCTCTTCACTTTCTGCCATAAGGTTGGTGTCATCTGCACATCTGAGGTTATTGATATTTCTCCCAGCAATCTTGATTCCAGCTTGTTCCTCATCCAGCCCAGCATTTTGCATGATGTACTCTGCAATTAATTAGTAGTATACTATTATACTAGTATACTATACTAGCATATGATTATACTATTATACTCTACTACTATACTATTAACTAGTAGTACACTAACTACATTGCAAAACTCTCAGGAAATTCACAGAAAGGTGTAGAGAAAATATCAATTTGTCTCTTGCATTTCTGCACTTTTACTTCCAGCCTAGTTCTCAGAGGAAGGATTTGCTTATAGAACCATTTGAAGTCAAGATAGTAACTTAGGCTAAAATCACATTCTTTTATTTGTCTTTATGTTGCTGAATCTTTAAGCTCAATCTATGTCTCTCTTATCTTTTCATTTCCTTTCACTTTTCTTCATTTCTTCTATCCCTCCTAAGTTGACCTTACTGCTTGTCCAGCCAAGGGTACACAGAAGTTGTATGCACTGCTTCAATTTTCTATACTACACACAGCAGCAAAAGAACAATATCCAAAGATTTAGATCCAAGCTTCATGAAAAATACCAACTCCTCTTTAGCCTCATTAATTATATACAAATTATCTTCCTCATTCTTTTCAGAGTTTTGTGCTATTACACTATATTTTAGCTAAACAATAAGGATATAATATTATTCAATCATTAATTAGTAAATTAGCAATTGGAATAATTGTGTATAGTCTCAATCCTAAGATTCTGTTCTTCCATGTAGGAATTGCTGTCTTCGTAACCTCACACAGAGCAGGTGTGAAGGTACAGTAGGACCTGAGATAATTTTCTGGGAAAATATTAACTAATATCACATCATCTCTACTTCTCAATGTAATAAACTGAAGCTTGACTGTGTCAGTCACCTTACGTGACTTTTCAAAGCTGTTTAACATCATTTGGCTGGCCTTGTTCCAATACCACTGTTTTAAATGTCCGTTTTAGGAGCTGGCATAAAAGTAATAGAACTTGGTCCAAGAATTATTTGATTTGAGATGAATTCAATTATTAAATAATCTAGACAGCAGAATGGTATTTTGCAGTAGGTGTTTAGAAAAGTGGTAAGTTCATAAACATATTCAGAGAGCACATTTCCAATAGTGGGCTTGAGCTCATATGCTCTATGCATTGAAATGTCTTATCTCAAACAAGATGGCTAATCTGGACAACAACATCTGCCATAAATTGCATTTGATTGTTTATTATAACTTTCCTAGCCAGAATTTGTTATCATGAAGTTATTGTCCTTAATTCTATATATTAGAATTGCTTGAAGAAATGCTTCAAAGTTGTAGAGATAAAGCACGTTGACATCTGGAGTTTTGTGAGGCAGGATAAGTTGAATCATGAGGTTAATGGACTTCAAAAAATGTTCTGAGAAAGAAAGTTGGTCTTTGAGACTGATTGGATGATCACAAGAAGGTCTAAGAGGCACAGGTGTATTGCTCAAATAACACTTCTTGTTAGCTTTATTGTTACTAAAAAATAGCCTTCTGGCTTGACTCTTACGTGTGTGTGTGTGTGTGTGTGTGTGTGTGCTCAGTTGTGTCTTAATTTTTGTGACCTAATACCTGGACTGTAGCCCACCAGGCTCCTCTGTCCATGGGATTTCCCAGTCAAGAATACTGGAGCTGGTTGCTACTTCCTCCTCCAGGGCATCTTCCCAACCCAGGGATCAAACTTACACCTCTTGCATCTCCTGCATTAGTAGGTGGATTCTTTACCACTGCTCCATCTGGGAATCCCATGACTCTTACTTCCTAAGCTAGTACATTATCAATAATGTTTCTACAGCATGAAGACATTAGTGATTGATATTGGCTTTACTTACTTAGAGCCTTGTAATAAAGCTCTTAGAGGAATCCCTGTGAAATATGGCAATTAATCATGCTCGTTTACAGTGAGAATGGAACTGGCACACTTTGGGGAACACCTAAAGTTCTCAGTATTAACTTGCACATAAACCTAATTTCCAAATGCCAATGGTCTGTATGCCTATCTGTGTATGAGAACAGAAATTGTTTCTCATTTCTCTATTTATAAGAACTAACCTCAGGTAGGGCCAAATATGCATTAAATATATATCTTAAAGTATATGAAACACATACAGACACATCCTTTGGAATTCATTTCATGTTGCTATGTAATGTACTTGCAGCAATCACCTCCAGGCTTCCCTTCCAGAATTTAGAAGCTAGCTCACTGTTACTAAACCAAATAATGCATAATATTTGTGTTGAGTAGTCATGAAAATATCAAAAGTAAAATTGGGATATAATTCTTCAATATTAGGAGAAACATTGCTTCTTTAAAAAGGCAGCATAAATGATTGGTCCTCTCAATTTACCTGAACATTTGCAATTAATGTACAGTAAAATTTTGTGAATATACTGTCATAGGAGTCAGAGAATCAAGCACTCTGTAGAATGTGGAGGTTTTCAACCTCAGCGTTATCTAATGTTTATGATATAAGAATCATGCTGGGAAGCAGTCTATTAAGCATTATTTTTTACTTGTAATGACATATTTGAGAATTCTGATGACTGATTAATGAAGTTGTTAATAATGCATATTATTGATAATAAATTCAACCTTTACTCTCTAAGAATATCCCACTTTTGACATTTATGATTCCTTATAAATGATGATTTACCATATGAAATGCAGATTTTGGCATTCTGATTAATAATTTTCTTCTTGGATTCTTGAGATCAGATATTTAAAAGATGGTAAGAATTACAATAGTTTACTAAGATATACAAACATGTATTAAGCATTTAGACTTGTGCTTATTCCACCTGGTATTTGTTTGCCCTATAACACAAACTCCAAACAATGTTTACATCATTCTATGCTATCTTCACTAGCTCAAATCATAGTACACAGGATTGTTATAAAAGTTAAGAAGTAGAGACATAGAGTGCCCTATCTCTAAGCATAATAAACATTATGATTTGCATAATTTTGTAAATTTGTATAATAAGCTGAATTTTGTACAAGAATTATTTGACTTATTTATATTTATGTTGCTATGTTAATATTGGCAAACATTATAGCCACTAATTTTTCTTAAAGAATATTGCCTATGAGATATATTATGTAGGTATTCTTTAAGAAATAATATATAGATGGACATTTGTTATAAAATAAGGAAAACAAAGACAGATAAATTGTATGCTAGTTTGGTCAACAAAATAATTAGAAAATTATAGAATTTAGGCTGAGGCTAATAAATAAATATGTTAACTAAGGGCTATAGTATTTCTTACTATCAAAACACTATTCTAATAGCACTATATATATTTTAAGAATTTAATCATCATATCAATCTTTCAGTCTGAAATTATTATTAAGCATGCAATTTGCATAAAACCAAACAGCTAGTAAGTTAAGTATTGAAACTTGAACCCAGTCTCTCTTCAAATCCATACTGTAACCATTAGAAAGATAAGATGATCAGTAACAAAATCAAATATTATTAAAAAGGAAACAGGCTTATGAAGAAAGCAAAATAAGTAAATGAGTATATATTTACAAATATCATATTAGTAATATTGAGAACCTAAGAAGATTTGGTAATTTGCAATATTATTAGAGATAATATTTAAGAGGCAGAAAACATTTTAAAGTACTAATACATTTTGGAAAATTTAAAATAGCATCAGTGGGACTAGCTCAGAAAAACAACACTTTGCTAAAAAATTCTAAGATGTGTTTTATATTAATTTGATTGATTCAGAACTTGTAAGGAGAAATAATAATCAGTAATAATACTGATATCAGGTAAATGAAAGTCAATCAAAAATGTTAAGATGAACAGCTAGAAAAATTTGTATTGATTCAAACCAACTATTTTAGAATGAAAGAATCATATATGTCTATACAAATAACAAATCAACATTCTATATGAAGAAAAAGCTTAAAGAGTTACAACTCTTACAGGAGAAATTGAAGATCATCCAATTAAACAGTGACACTGACACTCCATCCTCATAAAAAAAAAGGTAAATTTTTAAAAAAATATTCTTTTAAAGTATACACAATTATTAACCAACAAATAACCTTGGTGTGCTCCCAATGAATCTGAATATAATTTAAAGATTGTAAGTATACAGTGTAAATTACCCAGAAAACAGTGGAAATAATTTAGAAGTCAAAAAATAAAAAGATAATCAGAAATCCTATATATATGAAATAAAAATTGGAAAAATATCAGCAAATTCAAAGAACAAGACCAAAAGCTGTCATTGAAATAACTGCCAACCCATGTGGTCTAATGGCCATTTATACAACCTTCCGCCTGAAAATTGCAGAGTGCACGTAGCTTATAATTTCAAACTGAAGGTTCACCAAGATAAACTACATTCTGAAGCTTAAAACTAATTTCAAAAAGTATAAACAAGTAGATTTCATACAGAGTATGTTTTCTGAGAACAAGAAATTGAACCAATATTCATAACAAAAAGATACCTGGGACAATTTCCAAATATTTGGAAAATAAAAAGATTCTAAGTAACTCATAGATTAGAATCACACAGGAAATTAGCAAATATTTTGTGGAATAAAAGCTAAAGCACAATGTATTGAAATTTGTGAAGCATAACTAAAAGATAATTAGGAGAAAAAGATTGCACCATTAAAAATGTTTATCAGAAAGGAAAGGAACTCTCCAGATATTTAAGAAATACATAACACCAGTGAGGCATAATTTTCCAGAGAAGTGGGGAGAAAAATGAAGAGAGGGAACATATTTCCACTGGTTTTAAGAGATCAGGATAAACTTATTCTTAACCATAATGAGAACATTATAAACTAGTAAAAGCTTACAGCATTCTCAGTCTGAACTTAGAAGAAAAACTCCTGAACAATATTGTTTCAACTAAATCCACAATGTTAGATTTATTCCAGGATTGAAAGTTTGTCTTCAACATGAAAATCAATCTACAATTCACCATGTAAACAGAATAAATAAATAACATTATATCAATAGATGCAGAAAAATCCTATGATAAAAAATTCAACTATATTTTATGATTTATAAACTCTCAGTGAAGTAGGCATAGAAGAAACTTTTATAGACAGTAATGTCCTTGAAACAGGAACTGAAACTTTTTCACTTTCCTTCCTTTAATGACTGATTCAGTACCTGATGCACCCTAAGGGATTAATAAAATATGCTTTAATGAAAATGTAAGCATGGCAAACTTTTCCAAAAAGTAGTTACAAAGAAAAAAAAAATAAGATGCTAAGATGTGAACCTTATCAAGCAACCATAATTTAGTGGGAAAGTAATTTTTCAATAGTAGAAAGAGGAAACCTGGCGGTTCACTGATAAAGAACCCGCCTGCCAATGCAGGAGACATGGGTTCAATCCCTGGGTTGGAAACATACCCCTGGAGAAGGAAATGACAACCTAATCCAGTGTTCTTGCCTAGGAAATCCCATGGACAGAGGATCTGATGAGCTATAATCCACGGGGTCGCAAAAGAGATGGACACGACTTAGTAACTAAACAACAATGACAACAGAATAGGGGGGAAAAAAAGAAAAAGAAAGACATTTTAGTGAGATAACAAAGGAGAGTTTCAAGGACTGTTCTCATCACGGACATAGTGAAAAAGGAGTTTCCTGTTCAGGGACTACCCTCCACACTGCCATTAACAAGTTTTAAAAGAAACCCCCAGAATGGCCCCACAATCATCATCACTGCATCTCTAATGTCTACCAAGACCATTTCAATATATCCTCTTTTCCTTGTGAATGTTGGTTACTGTCATATGCCTCACACTTCTCAATCATTGCCCCCCATGCACTCTCAGTGTATACCAAGCCATTTGGTCTTCTCCCCATCTCTTCCCATCTGTAAGCCCTTTCAGTGGGACTGCTGGAATTTATGTTCCAGCATTAAATTAACCCTCTCTGTCTTCAACTTCTGTTCTGAATATTCTCTGCATTGTTTAGTATGGACAGAAATTCAGCTCATCCCTGACTACCAAGAGGTCAGGTCTTAGTCCTCCTCTCTGTCTACATTAACTTGGGGAATACACATTTCAGTAAATATAATTATATTTTGCCTGCTAGATCAATGAGCCGACCCAGATATTTGAATGTTTTCAGAAGTGGTTGTGGGTCTTTACTGTAGCACATGGTAAGTGTTGTCATCTCTCATATCCTCAAAAATATTCAGTAATTTGCCCCATTACTCCTTCGAATCCCATGCCATGTTTCTTTGCTCCTCTGTATAGCAAAACACTTCTCCTCAGAAGGGTTATTTGTACTCAGTTCCGCAGTTCCCGACTCCCAATCCTTCAAGTCATTCCAATTAAACTTCAATTCCTAGGACTCAAACAAAGTTTCTCTTATCAATCTGACTCTGTTGAGGGGATTACAGCCACATAGTAATTTAAACAGAGAAAGCTTAATATTGAAAAATTATTAGTTATAACAGTGGACTGGAGTAATAAGGGTATAGCTATTAAGAAGTAAGAAAATACCAAATAGAATAGAAATAACAGATATAAAGAGCAGCCAATAACCCTGGGGCTGAGAAAGGGCACTCAAGATACCATCCCCCTACCACACCCTCAGGGCTGAGACCTTCATCTTGTTGGAAAAGGCAGGACCTTGGCACACAGGATGGCAGGGAAGTTACTATGATGCTGCAGAGGCAGAAATTGATGAAATTCTGTCTTCATTAACTTTCTTGCAGTAGGCCCTCCAGGGTGCTGAGAAAACCATTCACAGGTAGGTGCCTCATACGGGGAATGACCATCTCTCAGAGGACATGCTGAGGACGGCCACCAGCCCTTGGGTCTTGCTGGCTGTTGTTCACTGCAAGAACAAGCCCTGGGAAAGGTGTGAGCACCCCAGGAGCCTAGTGATAGAGAAAACCAGATGTGCAGAACCAGAATCAGAAAGTTTATTTTGTTAACTATTGTCTCATTTGTGCTGTGTACAAAATTTAGTTCTTACTATTACTCATTTTAGTTTTTGGGGATAAATAAATGCATACCCCAGCCTTCCCTTGTAGCTCAGTTAGTAAAGAATCTGCCTACAATGCAGGAGACCCAGGTTCGATTCCTGTGTCGGGAAGATCCTCTGGAGAATGAAATGGCAACCCACTCCAGTATTCTTGCCTGAAGAATCCCATGGACAGAGGAGCCTGGCAGGCTACAGCCCATGAGGTTGCAAAAGTCGGACACGACTTGGTGACTTAACCATCATCATCAACAAGAACTGCATATAATTATGTCGCCAATTACAGTCTGATGAGTCAATCAAAATATTGGTTCTTTGAACCTATCCGAATTTTTATCCTCTGCTTGAGTGTTTGTTTCTCTTTTCCTTAATATCATGTGATTAAAATATAAATTCATTTACAAATACCCAGTTCCTGAGAAATGGGCCAAAAGGTAAGGATTTATCTAAAGAATTTAAAAGAATGACTGAACAAATCCATACATAAATTTATAAAGATGGCCTACATACATATGAAGTTTGATGTATTCCCACCAGTAGTCAAAACACTGGGATGACCCGGAGGGGTGGAGTGGGGAGGGAGGAGGGAGGAGGGTTCGGGATGGGGAACACATGTATACCTGTGGTGGATTCATTTTGATATTTGGCAAAACTAATACAGTTATGTAAAGTTTAAAAATAAAATTAAATTTAAAAAATAAGAAAAAAAAATTTAAATAGGCACTTGTTCACACACATCAAAATAACAGAAAAAGAAAAGCACACAAAAGCCTCAATAGAGACACCCACCATCTCTACTGCAGTCCCCTTAGGAAACACACTGGTGATGTTTATTAAGAACTTTAAAATATGTTCATAAACTTTGATGCTTCATTGACTATTGCAAGACTCCAAAATGAGAAAATAACTTAAACATGGACAGTAATATATACAAATATCATGTTTGTACACTGTCATCATGAAGTTAACCAATGTCTCTATCTTTAAATCAGAAAGACAAAACACCCAATAGTAGACATGTATTCAAATCTTGTTAGTATGCCGTTATTAAAAATAGTATTTTGCATTGTGTTAACTGAAGTGGAAAATGCAAATAAAATAATTTTTATATGTTCAGGTATTTATTAATTAACACATGTGACTTGATTCAGGTTTAAAGATGCATGCACATAATCTTCAACCCAATTACCTACATAAAAGGACACAACGGACATCAAAACAGTGAATCAGTTATATTTTGTTTACATTGTCCCTTGTCCTTTCATGTCTGTATAAGTGTGTGTTACATGCATAATTACACAGTATGCTTAATGAACTTGCAATGAAACTATTAAGTACCCTCAATACATTTCGGAGGTGAGAAATATTACAAATTTTAGGCCACAGTGGTTTTATTAATGTACTTTCTATAAGCATATATTTTTCCCTTGTTAATTTGTTAGTTTTTATTTTAAAACATTAAGAGATAGCCCACTGCTAGGAGATAGCCCAGATTTTTCTAATCTTAACCCACTGTAAATAATGTTGCAATGAACACCTCTGTACATATTTTACCAGGGGTTCTGAAAGATAGCTTCCCAGAACTGGAATTTCTGATCCAAAATAAATGAACATGTTAAAATAGGATGACTACATCCAAATTGTCCTCAGATATACTGTTAAATTTATACTTCTGTTAATTGTTTATAATAGCACCAGCTCTTGTTTGCCTACATCCACACTAAGATTGGATGCTATCAATCAATTAATCCTTATCTGTATAAGAATAAGTAAAACCATTCCATTGCTTCCTCAACCTAAATTTTCTGATTACTGTGATTCCAAATATTCACTGTCATATTTATATAGCTTATATTTACTTTTTTTCTGTGAATTCTACTTACAATCTCATTGAATCACTGCACAATTCAAGTGGAGTGTAGAAGGAAAAAAAATTATTTTGTATAAAAATGTCTTTTTCTTGTATAACTTTTCTAATTAGGAAAGAATAAACCACAGATTTACCAGGACAATACAATGTCTTTTTCACAACAGCAACACAATGTGACTAGAATCACACTCATAAATACCTCCCATGACAAAACAAATGCCGTATGTACAGCAATCGTTCATTTTGCATTGACAAATCATTTTTTTACCAGCTACATATGGTCAATTTCTCTTTTTTATGTTGTATCTTTTTCAATTGCACCTAGGAGTCATTTTAATATAGATAATTGAATTGCAGTTAATTCTCCATCTGGTGTTGCAGATTGGTTACTTACTACTGCTGATTTGAGGCTGATATTTTTCATTTATATTACTTGATCATTTTATTCACTGGCACATCTCTAACAGTATGTGACATTTACAAAGCATATCATGTGAGCACAGTTTAAAATTCCCAAAGCACAATTCCCTTTTGAAGCACTTGGAGGTCTTACACAAGCCCTTATATGATTTCATTTCTGTCTTTTAAATCACCATAACTTATAATTTACTTGTGAAGTATAATCTTAAAGGAAATTTATAAACAGATATTTAGAAACTAGCATGTGATGTAGTATTTTAATATATACAGTATGTTATAGATCTAGCAAAAGTTCTTGATGAGTTGGTTTACCTGAAAATTATCTATGAAATCTGATCAGAAAACTCTAATTTGAAAATAATGCCTCATTAGATATAGACCTAGTACTATGGATTCAACTGTCCTACTAATCAATCATCATTTTTAATGTTTGAACAGTGAATTACAGGTTTAAAGTACTTTCACTTGATTTGTATAAGGTAAGTTAGGGATCTTGTATTTTGGTGAAAGAATTAATTTAAGCCAGAGAAAGTTTAGTTAACCTATCAACTTTTTTTAATAATTTGCAAATTAGATACTCTTTTCACATTTTAGTGTCATAATTGTGCTAGCTATACTTCCATTTTAAGGTTTCTTTGAGGACTAAATGATAATTGTTAAAAATAAATTGAATATATATTTGTTATTTCATTACTTTCTTTATTTTTCCCATTTCAGGGTTCATGAATCAAGTCTTATAGAGTTTGAATTACTTGCCAAATTCAACATGTTTCAGAATCACCCGGAACCTGCTTCTCATTCCAGAAACTGCTGTGTAAAAGGTGGCATAGATTATGGACAGTAAGCATTAGTGGGACCAAACTGCTTATTTTACAGCAGAAAAATCTGAGTCACAGATGTAATGGATTAACTCAAACACAGGCCATTAGACTTTGACCAGATCACAGATAATGATTATAACTTAGTGTTGTGTTTTGAGATATATTGATGTTGTAAACATAAAAAGGATACTGAGTACATAGTATTGAAGTAAAATGCAATAGGTATTAAAACACTGAAAGATATGATTAATTTTGTTTTATGATCATTTATGGGAAATATTGGAGAAGGCAATGGCAACCCACTCCAGTACTCTTGCCTGGAAAATCCCATGGACGGAGGAGCCTGGTCGGCTGCAGTCCATGAGGTCGCTAAGAGTCAGGCACGACTGAGCGACTTTACTTTCATTTTTCACTTTCATACATTGGAGAAGGAAATGGCAACCCACTCCAGTATTCTTGCCTGGAGAATCCCGGGGACAGGAGCCTGGTGGGCTGCCATCTATGGGGTCACTCAGAGTCGAACACGACTGAAGTGACTTAGTAGCAGCAGCAGCAGCAGCATGGGAAATATTCCATTTTACATTTACCCTATTTAAAAATGTATACCTATGTATTTCCTTCACTGTACCATTAGCCCACAATGAAGCCCTCCCCCTAGCTAATTTAAATTTGCAGGATAGCCTTTGAAAAGTGTCTATATTGTGTTTATATTATATCAAGCATCTCTAAACCAAATCTCTCTAAACCAGGAACTCTTTCAAACATTTAAGCATATTATATGTAATTTTGGCTGAGTCCAGTTGCTGTTCACCTGAAACTATCATGTTGTTAATCAGCTATACCCCAATGCTAAATAAAGAATTGAAAAAAGAAAAAAAATATTATAGTGCTTTCCTTGAATATATATGGTATTCAGCAGAATTATTGTTTTATTGTAATGTTCTCTGAATGAATAAATGCAATAGAAAGCCAAGCCCATTTTCATTTTATTTCTAATTTTTAAAAGTCTTAAATGCATTTTATGAGTTTGGCAATAATGTCTATGATACCCTAATGCCACAAATAAAATATCTAAAGGTACATGTAATTTCTTTAATATATTATTTTAATTTTCATTTGCTAAAATAAATAATATGAGTAATTTCTATTCACCTGAAAGCATCTTGGCAGTTAAGCACAAATTAGTAAAGCACAAATATTTAAGTGTGCACACATATACACTGACACACAAATGTTTGCCATTTGTGTGTGGAAATATCTAAATTAACTGTCATAGATAAAGCAAATTGTTAGAGGCTTTACATTTCCAAGGAGTTATTTCTGATTCCCTCTTTGAAGGGCTGGACATATTTATGATTTGTGATGAAATGACCACATGTAAGCACTATACACCTTGGACAAAGATTCTGTTCACTGATTATTGGGGATATTAGTTAATACATTTCTGATGTCAAAGCATCAGTATTTCTGCTTTGTAAACTTACCTTTTCCTCATTAATCCTGAAAGCTATCCATCCTCAAGGGTGTCTCCAAGAAGTATTTTCAAAGGACTTGGAGCTTGTGATAAGATTTCCATGAGAAAAGGTCATAAAAAAAACCTACATCACAAAAAAAGAGGTAGAAAATATTTATAAAATAAGAATAGAGGAATAATAGGTGAATTGATTACTCAAAAATAAAGGGAGACAACATCTTTGAAAATGTGACTTCCAACATTGCATCATGTCATACCTCTGGATACTCCTGTCCTTGACTTTCAGTTATCCTTACTTTTGTTGTACTACGCTAGTTAATGTGTACATGGTTTTTGAATAAATAATATTAAATTGCATGTTTCTCTTTAATCAGAATTTGAAAAAGTGTATTTAAAATATATAAGGTTATATGGCAAATTATTATTTTTCTAAAGCTCAGACTGGCATAACTTAGAACAATCATGGATTTGTAATGCAATAATTTAGCTATGATCGGATGTGCTAGAGTCTTTTAATTTCAAGGCTTCAGTCACCCTCTGCAGTGATACTTTGGCCAGCTGATGCGAGAACTGACTCACTTGAAAAGACCCTGATGCAGGGAAAGATTGAAGGTAGGAGGATAAGGGGACAAAAGAGGATAAGATGGCTGGATGGCATCACCGACTGGATGGACATAAGTTTGATCAAGCTCTGGGAGTTGGTGATGGACGGGAAAGTCTGACTTGCTGCAGTCCATGGGGTCGTAAAGAGTTGGACTAAACTGAGCGACTGAACTGAACTAAACCAGAATGTGCTAAATCATGTCTGAGTCTGTGCAACCCCATGGACTGTAGCCCACCAGGTTCCTCTGTCCATGGAATTCTCCAGGCAAGAATATTGGAATGGGTTACCATTTCCTCCTCCAGGGGATCTTCCCAACCCAGGGATTAAACCTGCATCTCCTGGGTCTTGTGCATTGTGGGTATATTCTTTTACCTGCTGAGCCATCAGGAAAGCTATGCTGGATGGACTTAAATTCCCTAAAATTCTATCCTTGGGTTAGTAGTGGCCACAGGTATGGTTTGCATAATTAAAATGGGGCTTCAAAGCATCAGAAACATTCTTTTTACACCAGGAAGTTCAGTGCCAGGTCTTGTACTATTGAAGTTCAAGATTGTTTTCCCTGAATTTTCTGGCTTTTCTTCCTGACATGGGCAAAAGCCAGACCTTCTGTACCTCTAGCTCCTGCTTGAAGTTTTTCACTGTCTTCTTCCACTCTGGGGACAGATGTAAGCTTAGTTTCTTGACAAAAGGTTCTCCTGTAGGTCGCACGTCTTTGAAATTGGAGACTTGGAGGCAGTGAGTATCAAAATGTGTCCTAGCTCATTTTCATGAGTTTCTATTTTTTTAGCCCACATCAATCTTTTCTTCCCCCATTATCTCACTATCTACCCTGCTGACTCAGGCCCAAGATCAAATGCAAAGGAAGTAGTTTTGTATAAGCTGATCAATTGTTTTCCACAACTGCATAAAAAACAATCCTTATAATAAATCTACAGGTATATAGATGGATATGGGCTTATGTGTACATGGGCTTCCCTGACATCTCAGATGATAAGGATTACAATGTCATTTACCAGGGTATCATTGAATTTCTATGAACCCAAATAAATTATTTGTCTTCTTGAAGTTGCTTGTTCACTTGTGATGATTACATTTTTTTTTTTCTTTTCATTATTAACCAGTTCAGTTTAGCCACTCAATCATGTCTATCTCTTTGTGACTTCAAGGACTGCAGCAAGCCAGGCTTCCCTGTCCATCATCAACTCCCAGAGCTTAGTCAAACTCATGTCCATTGAGTTGGTGAATACATCCAATCATCTCATCCTCTGTCATCCCTTTCTCCTCCTGCCTTCAATCTTTCCCGGCATCAGAATCTTTTCCAATGAGTCAGTTCTTTGCATCAGGTGGCCAAAGTATTGGAGTTTCAGCTTCAGCATCAGTCCTTCCAATGAATATTCAGGACTGAATTCCTTTAGTATTGACTGGTTGGATCTCCTTGCAGTCCAAGGGACTCTCAAGAGTCTTCTCCAACATCACAGTTCAAAAGCATCAACTCTTTGGTGCTCAGCTTTCTTTAGAGTCCAACTCTCACATCCATACATGACTACTTGAAAAACCATAATTTGATTAGACAGACCTTTGTTGGCAAAGTAATGTCTCTGCTCTTTAATAAGCTGTCTGGGTTGGTCATAACTTTTCTTCCAAGGAGCAAGCATCTTTTAATTTCATGGCTGCAGTCACCATCGGCGGTGATTTTGGAGCCGCCAAAAATAAAGTCTGTCACTGTTCCCATTGTTTCCACTTCCGTTCGCCATGAAGTGATGGGACAAGATGCCATAATCTTAGTTTTTTGAATGTTGAGTTTTAAGCCAGCTTTTTCACTCTCCTTTTTCACTTTCATCAGGAGGCTCTTTAGTTCTTCTTCACTTTCTGCCATAAGGGTGGTGTCATCTGCATATCTGAGGTTACTGATATTTTTCCTGGCAATCTAGCTTCCAGCTTGTGCTTCATCCAGTCCAGCATTTTTCATGATGTACTCTGCATATGTTACATAAGCAGGGTGATGTATAAGGGCTTGACATACTCCTTTCCATATTGGAACCAGTCTGTTGTTCCATGTCCAGTTCTAACTGTTGCTTCTTGACCAGCATACAGATTTCTCAGGATGCAGGTCAGGTGGTTGGTATTCCCATCGCTTTCAGAATTTTCCACAGTTTGTTGTGATCTACACAGTCAAAGGCTTTGGAATAGTCAATAAAGAAGAAGTAGACATTTTTCTGGAACTCTTTCTTTTTCGATGATCCAACAGATTTTGGCAATTTGATCTCTGTTTTCTCTGCCTTTTCTAAATCCAGCTTGAACATCTGGATCAATATAATTCATTATTAATGTTTTTTCATTCAGTGTATTCATTAAAACCTTTTTATTATGTGATCCTTTGGCTAACATTAACTCATTTGAAATGCAAACATAATTTAGTCTTTCATGGGACAAGGAGATGAGATGACAGTTAATCAATGATTGACTTTATCCTTAAGTTTTTCAACTGTCAAGGATAAAACATGTCAATCAGTGAGAACAAATGTACTATCAATTATAATTACTTCAACAAAAAAGTCACAAGTGTTCCTTCATCTTCCAAATATTAAAGCTAAGTTAGAATTAGCACTATTGAATATTTAGTTCCAGTGTCCTATATATTACTTTAATTAGCAAAAAGAAATATTAAGTTACATCTATTTCTCAGACCTATCCATTGATTTTTTTTATATAAGCATTTTCTGTCCTTGACTTAGTAGTAAGGAGATATTTATCCTCTAATTGTATCCATAAGTTAAATATATATATATATACCAATCTAATTCATGAAATGATGAGAATGAGGATAGTCATGAAGCTTGGAATTAGAAAACACTGCCACTTACTACTTGAATAACCTTGGGCATATCACTTCATTTTCTAAACTTCAACTTTCATATTTCTGCTATGATGATTAATAAGTTAAAATTCAAAGGTAGTTAACAGTATAAACACAGCATATCTATGAATACATCTCACAAAAGTACTATTCAGAAGAGGAAAAATAAATGTTTGAGTGCAGGAATACTTTTTTAAACCCAATATTTTAATACAGTTCTTGGTATTAAACAAAAGGTATTACAAAGTTAAGTTTAACCCATCCTTTCTATAAGGGTTAAATTTTATATTCATGCTTCAAAGAAAGGCACCCAAAACAAAACAACAGAAAGCTGCATTTCATATTACAAATGTTATATAAACAGATATACATACATTTACATACAAACTAGGAACATGGAGGTTTTAATAAATAATGGAATTTTGTGACCTTAAATCAATTCTTTTTTATAAACTTTAAATACTTTGGATTTTTTTGTATTGCTTTTGTTTAGCTGCTTAATTTTGGAGGGCTTTCTTGAAGACATATGTACTTCAACAACATCCATTACTAAAAAAATTTACTTTTATAAACATTTCACTGTAGACACCCTTATCTATGCTGTGAGTACAAGCATTCTAAAAAATGTAACTCCTTGAAGTAACTCACTGAACAATTTGCAACCTTGAGATATGTAATTCATCATGTCAAAAGCCAGGTACTCAGTCCCCCAGGGCCCTGGAGTCTAAAGTTGTGAGGATGTGAGTTCTTGAGTACTATAAGGAGCCAAAGGATTACAGAAATAGCCAGGCATTCTCCATCTTTACTTCTAGACAGCCAACACATATGGCTCCTGTCACAAGGCAATTTTTAGTGACCACTAGAGCCTTTCAAATGGAAATCCCCTGAACTTGAGCATGGGCAGTTTGACAACATGTGTACTTCTTCAGAAAGATCTTTGAGTAATTTGAAGTGACTCAAAATACTGTTAACTTGAGGCAAATTTTCATGCATTGCTTAAAAAAAAAACAGAAATTAAAAGTTAATGAAAGTCAGCAGTTAACGTGGAAATCTGGGAAAACATATCTTCTTTAATAGAGATGAAATTAAATGTTACACCATGGAGAAAAAAAAAAACAAAATAAAAAGGAACTGACATTTGTGTTAGAGTAGAAATTATATCGGAGAAGGCAATGGCACCCCACTCCAGTACTCTTGTGGAAAATCCCATGGGCAGAGGAGCCTGGTGGGCTGCAGTCCATGGGGTCGTTAAGAGTCAGACACGACTCAAGTGTAGCAGTAGCAGAAATTATATAATATCACTTGGATGCATATCTTTGTTTCTTCTCTGTCTGGAAAATCAATATACAAGAGTTTTCTCTGTAGTGACATGGCCAGGTCTGGGGTTAAGAGCACAATCAAACAAAATTTCTGGACATCTTCCCTTTCTCATCCCACCTCATGACTCCCCTTTAGCTGTAATTTCCATGAATTCCAATGTTAATGAGATAAGAACAGATGGTAGTCTACACACGTTTTAAGTAAGAACTTTTAAAAGAAAGCAATAATTGCCCCATAATTGTAGAATCATGCAAAATTTCAAAGCATGCTTAGAGTAAATTTTGACAAAATTTAAGTTTGTCTCTTTTCTGCCTCTTTTTTTAAATATTAAAATTGTTCTGTATACCTGTGGCGATTCATGTTGACGTATGGCAAAACCAATACAATATTGTAAAGTAATTAACCTCCAATTAAAATAAATAAATTTATATTAAAAAAATTGTTTTGTTGAATTCTTGTAGCTTTTGCCTCTCCCATAACTTTATTAGCCCATATCTCTTTATAACCAATGATCGGATTGTCTAGGAGATGATGATTGGAGAACTTGGACTAGGATTTTTGCTTTCTGTTTAACAAACATTTATATTAACTATTTCATCTTCATGTAGACTCTTAAAGTCATAGGGTATAGCTTCAGCCATTGGTATTGGAATATGCCCAAATGGATGCATACTCCAAAATCATGTTGCCATAGGATATATTTTAGATAGCAATTTGTGTGTCCTTATTTCCAAGACTGATTAGAAAAAGGTAATAATTAAGTGTAGCATGCTTAGCATTCCAAAAAGAAATATAAGAATTTCAGTGTCTAAATATAGTCTAAAAATAAAAGAACACATAATTACATATTTGGATGTGTGCTCACTCAGTCATGTCTGACTCTCTGCTACCCCATAGACTATAGTCCTCTAGACTCCACTGTCCATGCGGATTTTCAGGCAAGAATACTGGAGTAGGTTGCCATTTCTCCTCCAGGGGATCTTCCCAAACCAGGGATCCAACCCACATTTCTTGCACTGAAGGCGGATTCTTTACCACTGAGCCACCTGGAATGGAATATAACCACAACCAAATTATTCAAAAAAGGAAAACAAGGAATTATCCTCAAACAGGGAAAAAGAGAGAGAGAGAGAACAAAGAGCAAATGCTAACTGGCTTTGTATTTTTTTTATTTAAGTATTCTAGTGTATTATCCAGTTTAAAACTGAGTTTTTAGGAGAGTAGGACCATAAAGAAGGCTGCGCATGGAAGAATTGATGCTTTGGGACTGTGGTGTTGGAGAAGACTTGAGAGTCTCTTGGACTGCAAGATTGAATCAGTCAATCCTAAAGGAAATCAACCCTGAATACACATTGGAAGGACTGATGCTGAAGCTAAAGCTGAAGCTCTGATATTTTGGCCACCTGATGCGAAGAACTGACTCATTGGAAAAGACCCTGATGCTGGAAAGGATTGAAGGCAAGAAGAGAAGGGGACAACAGAGGATGAGATGTTTGGATGGCATCACCAACTCAATGGACATGAGCTTGAGCAAGTTCTGGGAGATGGTGAAGGACAGGGAAGCCTGACACGCTGCATTCAAGTGGTCCAAAAGAGTTGGACACGACTGAGCAACTGAACAACAAAATATTGAAATCCTAAGAAATTAGAGAAGTAGGAAAAACTTTAATGCCTTTTATTTTCCCTATACCAAATACAATTCTGCAAATGCAGAAGAGAGGGAACATAAACATTCCTGGGCCATTTTTGACAATATTTTACTTTCATATTGAGAAGGACAAGGTCGAATTTTATTGGACTAGTGGGTATAGTTTCATTAAAGTGGTCTTACAAACTCTTCACCCGTGTACTGACACCAACGAGGTACTATGTCTTGAATATTGAAACCATAATGTAACATAAATGCCATTCCTTTTTTTTTTTTTTTTTTTTTTTTGCTAGGGACACAACTTAATAAAGCTACTGTCAACCAGCTACACCACACACATAGATAAACATATTTCAAGACTGGTGAATCTAGCAAAGCTTTTGCACAATCATCTGTATTGCCAGTATTGAAGATTTATTCTTGCCGTGCCTTCCTTATCACTTCAGTCTAAGTGTTGGATACATTTTTCTAGCCTGTGTTGACATTACTCTCTTGCATAAACTCTTAGGAGATTAACTGATAATTTAGAGCCTGTGACTGCACACAGCTATAGCTTCCTGCCTGGGTGAAAGAGACACACTGGATAGTTCTAAGACTAGGAGAAAAACTCAATACTTCTTTACAGGAAATGTGTTTTTGATGAAAATGATATATTTAATTAAAAACAAATTTTCCAAGTTTCCATCAAGTTTTTAAATGCTTCATCTAAACAATAAATGATGAATTAGAGTTTTCTGCTTATAGGACAAATTTAAAAATATTTATGGGAAAAGATTTATAGAGGTTAAGTAGACCAACAATATAAAGGGATATTAAATTTATTTCATAGGAATATTTTACTAGTAAAAATGTATTTTTATAATGATAATTTCAAATTACTTTATCACTAAAATCAAATTGAGAGGAAAAATTTTATCCAGGTCCTATGAGTCTTATAGAGGAATTTTTGTGTGAATCATTGGGAAGATTTTTTAAAATATTTTTTAAATTACTTTTAATAGTGATAAGGCTTATAAGTGGTGCAGTTGATTAAAAAGTCTGTCTGTCAATGCAGGAGATGCAAGAGATACAGTTTTGATCCCTGGATTGGGAAGATCCCCTGGAGGAGGAAATAGCAATCCATTCCAGTATTCTTGCCTGGAAAATTTCATGGACAGAGGAGCCTGGAAGATCCATGGGGTCACAAAGAGTCAGACACAACTGAGCACATATGCACACACAAAGTACACTTATAAAATTTACAATCTTAACCATTTTAAGTGTGCAGTTCATAAGTATATTCATACACATTGACTGCTGCACATCCAACCTCCAGAACTTTTTTTTTGGCTTCCAAAACTGAAACTCTATGTCCATTAAGCATCTCTTCATCCTCCCCTCCCCATAATCTCTGGCAACCATCCTTCTATTTTCTGTCCCTGTAAGTTTGACTACTTATGTTCCTCAGATAGTTGGAATCATACAATATTTTTCTTTTTGTGACTGGCTTCTTTCACTTGGCATTATGTCCTTGAGGTTCATCCATGTTGTAGTATGTGTTAGAAGGTTTTTTTTTCCTTTTTAAGGCAAAAAAAAAATAATAATAATAATCATTTCATATACATCACATTTTGTTTATTCATTCATCAGATGGACACTTCAATTGTTTTCACAGTTTGGCTATTGTGAATATTATTTCTATGAAAATAATTGTCCAAATATAACCTTCAGGCTCTGATTTCAATTTTTATGGGCATATACCTAGAGGTGAAATTGCTGTAGCATACAGTAATTCTATATGTAAGTAGGATGTCTACTCTTAAGAAAACAGAAAATGACACACGTTGGCAAGGATTTGGAAACATTTGATTGTTGTACATGGTACATGGGGATGGTGCTGCTGCTTTTGAAAACAAGATTAGTTTCACACATTTTTTTGTTTTAGATTTTTTCTTTTTTTTTCTTATTTTATTTTTTAACTTTACAATAGTGTATTGGTTTTGCATACATCAACATGAATCCGCCACAGGTATGCATGCGTTCCCCATCCTGAACCCTCCTCCATCCCCCCTCCCCGTACCATCCCTCCGGGTCATCCCAGTGCACCAGCCCCCAAGCATCCAGTATCATGCATTGAACCTGGACTGGCGACTCATTTCATATATATTATACATGTTTCAATGCCATTCTCCCAAATCATCCCACCCTCTCCCTCTCCCACAGAGTCCAAAAGACTGTTCTATACGTTTGTGTCTTTTTTGCTGTCTCGCATACAGGGTTATTGTTACCATCTTTCTAAATTCCATATATATGCATTAGTATACTGTATTGGTGTTTTTCTTTCTGGCTTACTTCACTCTGTATAATCAGCTCCAGTTTCATCCACCTCACTAGAACTGATTCAAATGTATTCTTTTTAATGGCTGAATAATACTCCATTGTGTATATGTACCACACCTTTCTTATCCATTCATCTGCTGATGGACATCTAGGTTGCTTCCATGTCCTGGCTATTACATACAGTGCTGCGATGAACATTGGGGTACACGTGTCTCTTTCCCTTCTGGTTTCCTCAGTGTGTATGCCCAGCAGTGGGATTGCTGGATCATAAGGCAGTTCTATTTCCAGTTTTTTAAGGAATCTCCACACTGTTCTTCATAGTGGCTGTACTAGTTTGCATTCCCACCAACAGTGTAAGAGGGTTCCCTTTTCTCCACACCCTCTCCAGCATTTATTGCTTGTAGACTTTGGATTGCAGCCATTCTGACTGGCATGAAATGGTACCTCATAGTGGTTTTGATTTGCATTTCTCTGATAATGAATGATGTTGAGCATCTTTTCATGTGTGTGTTAGCCATCTGTATGTCTTCTTTGGAGAAATGTCTATTTAGTTCTTTGGCCCATTTTTTGATTGGGTCATTTATTTTTCTGGAGTTGAGCTGTAGGAGTTGCTTGTATATTTTTGAGATTAGTTGTTTGTCAGTTGCTTCATTTGCTATTATTTTCTCCCATTCTGAAGGCTGTTTTTTCACCTTGCTTATAGTTTCCTTTGTTGTGCAGAGCTTTGAAGTTTAATTAGGTCCCAAATGTTTATTTTTGCTTTTATTTCCAATATTCTGGGAGGTGGGTCATAGAGGATCCTGCTGTGATATATGTCAGAGAGTGTTTTGCCTATGTTCTCCTCTAGGAGTTTTATAGTTTCTGGTCTTACGTTTACTTTGTACATGTACAATCATGTCATCTGCAAACAAAGATAGTACTATTTCTTCTTTCCTAATTGACACACTTTTCCTTTTCCTTTTTTTACTTTTTGCATTAGATGAAGTTAAATACAAAATATTGAAAAGAAATGATTTGATCTAGGAAAAAAATATTGTATGTGATCTTAGAGGGAAAAAGAAAAGCTAGAGCTACTCATAATGAAATTAGCTGTAAGTTCTTTCTAGATATTCTTTATCAAAGTGAGGACATGCCCTTCATTACTAGTTTACTGTGAGATTTTATTAGGAATGGGCACTGGGTTTTTTCAAAGAATTTTTCTGTGTCTATTGATATGATCAGGTGGTTTATCTTCTTTTGTCTGTTGATGTGATGGATTGCCTTAATTGATTTTGAACATGAATCAGCCTTGGAATTTGGGGATAAATCTCACTTGGTTGTGGAGTATAATTCCTTTTATATTTTGTTGAATTCAACTTCCTTCCCAATATTTTGTTGAGGATTTTTGCATCTAATTCACTAAAACATTGGTCTGTAGTTTTCTTTTCCTGTAATATTTTCATCTCATTTTGGTATTAGGATAATGCTGGCCTCATAGAATGAGTCAAGAAGCAGGCCTTCTGTTTCTATCCTATGAAAAAGTTTGTAGAGAAATGGTATATTCACTTCTTTCAAAGTTTTGGAGAATTCACCAGTAAATACAATAGGAACTAGTTCTTTCTGTTTTGATAGATCAATTTCTTAAGAGATATTGGCCTATTTAGATTGTATATATCGTCCAGTGTGAAGTTTTACAAATTGTTTCTTTCTAGTAATTGGTCCATTTCTCTAGGTTATCATATTAGTGGGCATAGAAAAGTTCATTATAGTCCATTGTCTTTTTAATGTCCATAAAATCTGTTGTGCTGTTCCTTCTTTTATTTTTATATTAGTAATTTGTATCCTTTCTCTCTTTTTGTTCTTAGCCTGATTTGACTGATATTTACAAAGAACCAGTGTTTGATTTCATTAATCTTCTTTGTTTTCTTGTTTTAAATTTCATTGATTTCTGCTAAACTTCTTATTTTCTTCTGTTTATTTTAAAATTAAGTTTTACTTCTTTTGTTCCTAAGTTGGAAATTTAAATTACTAATTTTAGACCTTTTTCCTATTCTAATATATCACTCAAAGCATAATTTTAAGTTTGTTAATTGCTCAGTCCAGTCCCACTCTTCACGACTCCATGAACTGTATCCCACAAGGCTCCTCTGTCTGTAGAATTCTCCAGGCAGGAATACTGAATTGGTATCCATTTCAGGGGATCTTCCTGACAAAGGGGTCAAACTTGGGTCTCTTGCATTGAGACAGATTCTTTAACATCTGAGCTACCAGGGAAGCCCAATTCAATGCATATGTTATAAATTATATTTATACATTTCCTTCTAAGTACTTGCTTTCCTGCATTTTACATATCATAGTAAGTTGTGTTTTTATTTTCACATAATTCAAAATATTTAAAACATTTTCTTGAGATCTCTCCTTTGACCTATGTGTAATTACCTAAACTTTAACCAGGTTATTATCATATTATTTTATTGTTGAGTTGTCAAAATTCTCTATGTATTCTTGATATTAATCTCTTATCAAATATATGCTTTCCAAAAATTTCCTGTAGTTACACATGTTGCATTTTTATTCCATTTATTGTTGATTTTTTGATGCACAAAATTTTGTAATTTTGACATAAAGCAATTCATCTGTTTTTACTTTTGTTATATGTGCGTTTGGCGCCATATCCAAGAAACCATTGTTACTGAATCCAATGTTCACGGTCTTGGCAACTCTATAACATTAAACCATTTATGCATGGGTTTATTTTTAAACTCTATTCTATTGGTCTGTGTGCCTGTCTTTATGATAGTTTCACTCTGTTTTTATCATGATATCTCTATAATATGTTCTGATTTCAAAAAGTTTGAGATATTTTATTTATTCACTCATTTATTCATTTTATTGACCATTTTGGCTACTTGAAGTTCCTTGAGATTCTATATGAAATTTAAGGTAAAGTTTTCTATTTATCAGAAACCTCCACCATTGAGATATTAATTGTAGTTGCATAGTCTGTACTTTGCTTTGAGTAGAATGATATCATAACTATATTAAATCTTTCAGTCTAAGATCACATGATGTTCTTCCACTTGTTTGTGTCTTTTAAATTTTCTTTTAGCAAAACTCTGTAGTTTAAAGAGTATATTTTATTCCTTTGGTTAAGTTTATTCTTAATTATTTTATTTCCTTTGATGCTATTGCAAATGGAATTGTTTTTAGAATTTCCTTTTTGACTATTCATTGTTAGTAAATAGAAACACAACTGATTTGTGCATGCTGATTTTGTTTCCTGCAACTTTGTTAAATATGTCTAGTAGTTTCAATAGGGTGTGTGTGTGTGTGTGTGTGTGTGAACGTTTTAAGAATTGGGGAGAATTTTTAAAGAAATTTAGAATAATCTCATGGACAGAGGACCCTGGTGAAATGCAGTCCATAGAGTTCCAAAGAGTCAGACATGACTGAAGTAACTTAGCACACAAACATGCATGATGAACTTTCAAAGTCAACTTATGAATAACTATGTTTATAATCTTCCTTATCTATTTTCAAATTTCCCTGTATCTAACATTATTAGATTCCCATTATTGCGCATTCCCATGACTTAGAAGTGTAATGTTCACAGTATCTTCAAACTTCATTTATGTAGTTTTGCTCTTTTAATATCACCTCTTAATTTTAATTGTTTTTCTTTTTAATTAGAAAATTATAGATAAGCTAAATATAAAATAATAATCACTGAAAAATCTGAAAAATATTTTGAGTTTTACAATTGCCAGTTTTCCTATGATTATACACACCAGAATTTTTTTCTCAGAAACCAAATGTTTTTAAGTATTTCATAAATGTGATTGTAACTTTATCTTATTATTTGTGTTAGTTATAAAATGATATATCGTATGAAACCACCACAATATATGAAGCTGCTCTATCACTGATGATCTTTTGATTATTTATGTTTGCTATCAGTAACAGTGATATTTTTCGTTCACATGTACTTTTATGCATTTTAATGAGATTGACTTCAATGAGGACTCTATTTATCATCTGGCATCAGTATACTACCAGACTGAAAGGGGAGTCATGGTTTTTTTTGCCCCTAATCAATGCACAGTCGTTGTCACTTCAGATTCTGTGTACTTTGAAACTATCTTTAATGTGATATTTAGATAAAAATAATCAAATATCGTTTGGGGGAAAGAATGAAGGGATATTTATTGTATATGGAGATTCATAGCTTTCCATTATGAAGACTTGGTTTCCCTTTCAGTAGATGAGATCTAGGTTGGAGAACAGGGTCATCTCTGAAAACTGCAAAGGATGTGATATTTCTTAACCACCGTTGACTTTCTGCTCACCATTCTTGATTGTTTGGTTATGTGGGTAAATACACAGGTTACATAGGTCATAGCAACACCTCATTGCTGACTCTAGCCCTGTGGACAACTGTGGTCAGTATAACCACTTTTCCTTTCATTTCAGGATCCTCTTCTTACCAAGCTCAGTCTTACAGAACAATCTTGATTGTCGATAGATGACCAACAAATTACAGTCCATGTTTAGCTTCTCAACAGTGCTGGGACGCTCTGTCCATCACATCTTTATAACACTAGTGAAGTGACTGACTTCCTGAGGATCTCAGTCAACTGGTTGATTTCCTGTTCTTAAAGCACAAACTCACTCTGACAGACTCAGGATTCTGAGTTCATTGTTCTTTCTCAAAACTCTGTCAGAGTTATGAGGTCTTCTGTTTGTCTGTCTCTGTCTCCCTGTGCCCTCCTGCCTCTCTCTCTTCTATATCCTATACACTGCACAGATCAGATCAGATCAGTCGTTCAGTCATGTCCGACTCTTTGCGACCCCATGAATCGCAGAACGCCAGGCCTCCCTGTCCATCACCAACTCCCGGAGTTCACTCAGACTCACGTCCATCGAGTTGGTGATGCCATCCAGCCATCTCATCCTCTGTCGTCCCCTTCTCCTCTTGCCCCCCAATCCCTCCCAGCATCAGAGTCTTTTCCAATGAGTCAACTCTTCGCATGAGGTGGCCAAAGTACTGGAGTTTCAGCTTTAGCATCAATCCTTCCAAAGAAATCCCAGGGCTGATCATTCATACACAAATACACACAAATATAAAAATATATGTGTGAACCTGTCCCAAAGCTTAATAGGGGCTATTCTCATTCCTATAGTTAGGTCTGGCTACATGTACTCTTTCAAGGATGCTAAATCCTAAGTCACAGTTGTTAAAGAAAGAATATTAGTGAAAGCAACAAACTCACACACACACACACACACACACACACAAATGTAGCCTGTGAAATGGCAACCCACTCCATTATTCTTGTCTGGGAAATCCCATAAGCAGAGGAACCTGTTGGGCTACAGTCCGTGAGGTTGCAAAGAGTCAAACACGACTGAACACATGGCATATACGCTTGGTATGCTATGGACTCTAACGTTTTATATTATTAGACTAACAGAGTATCTTAAGAAAAATGAATTCACTACTTTAACATTAAGACTATAAAAATAAATTTAAAACATTAAATATTCCCTAGTGCTAAAAAAGAGAACTTTTCCCTTTGTTCGTTTTCTTGGAGAATATCCTTGAGAAAATTGGCAAGTATAAATTCTTTCTCTGTTTCTTTAATATGTAAGTAAAACTAATACTTTTTAAAAGCTGAGCAAATGCCTTACTAGTTTTTACAACTCAAGAGCCTTCTCTTTGAAATGCTGACATTTAAAAAGATAGATAGTATCCTCTCATTGGAACTCTCTGCTTGTCAAGTTTTTCTTTTGGTTATTTTTAGATAAAGTCAATTAACTAGCACAGATGGCCATCCTATTATCAGGTGAAATTCGGATGAACTATATATAGCAAACAGTGTTGTCATCTTTTATGAGAACATGTTATCATTTACCTTGAAAACATGCATGTAAAGGATTGTATCTGTTTGTGATGTGAGTGATATTTCATTCGGTCTTTGCATTCTCATTAGCAGATGGCCTGTGATGCACATAACTCTCTAACTTAAGACTTATTCAACAATAAAAATGGTTTCTTTCTTTTCTGCTTTTGAGGAGAGGGTTTTCTAGTTTGTCAGAACTTTTTATTTTTAATTTTCCCCTGAATAGAATGGAAGTTGTGTATGTATGTATGTATGTATAAAATTACATATTAATATAAAATAGGTGTGTGTGTGTATATATATATATATAAACATTTGTCTAGGAAGCAATAATAACTGATGGTTTTGACAATAAAGTTTCAATGTACATGACTTGTCAGAAAGAAAATTATTTCTGCTTAATATCAGTAGTTTTGTACACACTGCATATATACTGAGTATAGTAATGAGTCTAAAGTATACAATCTAAATAAAAGTACAAAAGTCTAATGTGTGCATATATTAGCCAACTATTATGTATAAGCAAAAGAAATAATAATAGTGATATTCATAATTATAATAATCCTCTTCAAAATTTCTATTAAGATTTATACAGAAAAAGCACATACATGGGTAAACAAAGCATGAATTTTTGAAGGTTATATGTGTGATTGCATACACAGGTCTTGTGTGTTTGTATCTTGTCTGCACAAGAATATATTTGAAGATTTTATGTTACCTGACATAAATTATTACTATTCACGATCATCATTATAACTATCATCATTGTTGTTATTATCCCTGCTTATTATACACAAAGATAATAAAAATAATCATAAAGTTAAAAAGTAAAATAATTTGTTCCCAAATTATAAACCAAATATATTTTAGGATGAGAATTAGGTTACAGATTTCTTTAACTCTAACGTACACTACTTTTTCCTTTGTCACCTGTTACAGAAGCATGTTCCTATACTTTCAAATGTAGTTTGATAAGCAGAACAATACCCCCTAAATCTTAACTCCTAGAACCTTCAAATATGTCACCTTATATGTCAAAAGATACTTTTAAACTAAGGATTTTGAGACGGCAGCATCATCCTGAATTATCCATGTGAGTTCTCAAAAGGGAAAGAGGTACAGGAGAATCAAGTCAGAGAAGGTGGTGTGATGAAGCACAGGTTAGATTCAGAGGGAGAGATTTGAAGATGCTATGATGTTGGCTTTGACCATGGAAGAACCATGAGCCAGCAAATAATGGTATCTGATTGAGCAACTAAGCACAGCATAGCAAGAAGCTCGAAAAGGCAAGAAATCAGATTCTCCAAAAGGAAGGCAACCATGCAAACATTTTTATTTTAGCCGGGTGAAAGCCATTTAGACTTCTGACCTCCAGGACTTCATGAGAAATTTGTATCATTTAAACTCCTACACTTGTAATTTGTTTCAGAAGCAAAAGAAACCTACTACACAGGTGGCTGAATATCCTCCATGTACATTTTTCATGTGCTCTTTTTTTCTTCATCAACAGCCCCCTTGCCTTGGCAGGCTCTGCCCAATAATCATCTTACTTTCTTTAGCTTCCATTTGGGGCAGCCCATCGGAGAGCACCAGCAGGAGAATCTGAGCAGAATAGGAAGAGGGGATTATTCTGGAAATTAGTTATTCTGTCTGCTCCCCTTTGTCAGTTCACCACACATGGGCTTTTTTCTTCCATTGAAGGCCAAGGCTTAGCTTACATGGCCTGCTTTTCATAGCTCTTAGAGTTTTGCTTACCACCTAAACCCTCTCTTTCCTCTTCAGAGGTATAAGACTTCCCTGACATGACTGGACCATGTCCTCCATTACTCCTTAGGTGGTTTCACTACATTTTGCTTGAATTTTTATAGAAGTCCTTCTATTGAACAGAGTGATCTATACATCTGCAGAATCATAGTACCTTCAAAATGTATCTTAAGTTCAGCCACTTTCCTCCGCTGTCATTACTGACCTTCAGCATTCATAACTTGGAATAAACTTGCCTAAAGTTCCATGTACTTCTTTTCTGTACCTGGAACTTGTATCCCAGATATAGACTATTCTATTCTATTTAATACTGATTTATACTGGTATAAGTAAATATTTCCTATACATGCCTTTTTCTCATTCCAGTCTGGATCTTCCTCACAGTGTTGAAACAGGAGAAATGGATTTTAAGATCAGTTCTTCTACCGTACAAAGTAAAACTGCTGCTGCTTTAAAGCAGACGTTTATTTTCCACTTTGCTTCTTGCCAAATGAAGTTCTTGGACCAGTTTATTAGCTTTTTTTTCTCTACTCTGCCAAGTAATGAGACTCAAATAACTATGTAAATTCATTAATCTCATAAAGCAATTAGTGTAAAATCCAATGACTGTTAAATTATTTCAAAACGAATTAGTTACAACATAACGTTTAATTTTCATGATAACCCTCATTTATTTACACAATATGATAATTTCGATTAAATAAATGCAAAGATGTAATGTATTACACAGAGCAGCTGAAAGCTTGTTCATCCCTTGTAAAAGTGCCTTCTATGACCTATGGTGAAGTGAATTAATGTATAGGAGACATTTAGTACACCGTCTGCCAAAGAGCAGGCAATCATAAATTGCGCATTCCTTCATCTTTCATGCACTGTAGATAGTCACCATGGCTTGTTAAGAATGAAGTGAATCATAATGCATCTGCCACAGGTATACATGTGTTCCCCATCCTGAACCCTCATTATGATATTTGGCATAACTAATACAATTTTGTAAAGTTTAAAAATAAAATAAAATTAAAAAAAAAAGAATGAAGTGAAATTCCATTCTAATGTATTCTAAAGAGGTTTCATTTCATTTAACTCCTGTGTGAAAAGAAGAAACAAGATAACCTCCAGAAACCCCTCTAATATTTCTCTATCTCTCTGAGCTTTTAACTGATGATATTTATACCACTCTAGGACTAAAGACGATGTTTATGGCCCAGTCAATTATAAAGTGTCAATAGAAACTCCCTAGGCTCTAGAGCCATGAGAAATAAATGTGTGTTATTTAAAGAGATTTGGAGTATATTTGGATGAGATGTTGGAATAGTCCAATGTGGGGGTCAATTTCTTTCATCATTTGAAACACTTTTGCATGTCTTCAATTAATCAAAATATTTGTTAAAACACTTCTGCTCTGATAGAGATTATGAGGGATATACTATTATAGCAGCTTAGATTGTAGAAAGACTATGATTACAATGCATGATTAATATGAAGAGCCACATACATTCATTGAGAAGAATCGGGAATAAAATTTAGCCCTTACTTAAACAATAATATAGCATTTTAGGCTTTAATTTCCTCCTTTACGATATGAATTATAGTGAGTGAGAAGAATGTGACCATGATCACATGCTCACTCACAACTGTTATTCGCAACTGACATGACTATAAAAACTTAGTAGAGTAATACATATATAAGAACTCTGTAAACTAGAGAGTAATTAATAAATTATAATACCAGTTTGCTATTTTGGCTTATAAATACTGGTTTGCTATTTTTAAGAAATGTATTGTCTTAGTTTGCTGAATAAAAAACTAATCTGGAAACATTTTTAAATTAAATGTTGGGTTTGGACTATGGCTTTGCTTTTTTTTTTTTCTTAAAGTATGGAATTTGACTTGAGAGAGTGGATTGTAGATTACAAAAGAGTAAAAAAAAATGCAGCTGCATGATATTTTCCTGTTTTCCATTAAAGAATGCTTTATTTAAAAGTTATATGTAGTTCTGTTTCCAACAATGATGAAGTAGCATGTCACAGCCTTCTGCTGTGAACAGCTAAAAAACCAGAGATCACAGTGGCCATGTTCTAACACAGCCCAACTTTCAACACAAGAATATGATTCTTGATAAAAGGCAAATGGGTGAGGGAGGTTCCAGATTTCTACTCAGGTCGATTTCCAAACCACAGAGCAGACTGCTGCTGCTGCTGCTGCTAAGTCGCTTCAGTCGTGTCCGACTCTGTGCGATCCCATAGACAGCAGCCCACCAGGCTCCGCCATCCCTGGGATTCTCCAGGCAAGAACACTGGAGTGGGTTGCCATTTCCTTCTCCAATGCATGAAAGTGAAAAGTGAAAGCGAAGTCGCTCAGTCGTGTCCAACTCTTAGCGACCCCATGGACTGCAGCCTACCAGGCTCCACAGTCCATGGGATTTTGCAGGCCAGAGTACTGGAGTGGGGTGCCATTGCTGATTAGAGAATAGCAATATTGCTTAGTCAAAAAACAGAGATAGGAGAAGAGCTGATAAGGCAGTCAGAATTGGCACGACAGGGTCCTTATAGAAAGGAAACTTTGCAAAGAAAGAGCTCAGGAAATCTGCATTGACATTTTCTCCAGTCATGGTTGAATATTAAGCCCTAAGAGCACAGGGCTATGAATCCTGCCTAAAAACAGCCACCACCAGCCTTTGAGCTGAATGGAGATTTAGGAGGATGAATACAGTTAGGAGAAGCTAGAATTCTGATCAGAAAGCGTGGAGAGACCTCAAGGAAAACATTCAACCCAAGAGAGACCATACTTTAGGAGGAAGATAAGCTAGCCCTTATGGGAAATTATGTCTTCCAGGAGAGTTTTGGGAAAGTCTGGACACATTTTGAGATTGCCACGACCTGGTGGATGCTATTCGCATGTGGTGTGTAGAGGCCTGAGATGCTGTTATACATTCTACAATGAACAGAAGAGCCCTTAAGATGAAAAATCTTTCAGACCAAAATATTATTGTTGTGGAAGATTTATTCTCAAGACCGGAAATGCTGCAGTAATAGAAGGGTTACTCTAGACACATCTAACAAAGGAACAAAATTCAGTTTCTTAGTGATGCATCATCCCTAATTTCCTTTTCACAAGAAAAATGCTAGATGCGTGAAGAAGCAGGAAACCATGGCCCAGTCAATTATAAAGTGTCAATAGAAACTCCCTAGGCTCTAGAACCATGATGAATAAATATGTGATATTTCAGTAACCTGCTCTAAGATATTTTGGTCTAGCAGCCCAATATGACTAAGACAGGAAATGCAATTTATTTTCACATTAAGAGTACATACACTCACTCTCTATATACATATGTGTGTATCACAGCCCAGTAACACTGAAACCCCGATGACACTAAGGAACTCTTCTAAGTTTCATTCATGTGATTTTTCTCTGAAACAGCAAGTGGCAAAAATCATCTTCAAGATGAGAAGATGAACCACTCAGATAAGAGGGTTAGGCAGGACTCATCAAATCCTGCTTGCAAATATCTGTTTAACCCTAGTACCACTCAGTTGCACATTATATGAAGGGAAATAGAACAGAATATCCCACTGAAGAGTGGACATTCTGTGTTATCCCTTCCTCTGTGTGTGTGTGTATGTGTGTGTGTGTGTGTGTGTGTGTCTGTGTGTCTCTGTGTTAGTTGCTTCAGTCATGTCCGATTCTTTGCAACCCCATGAACTGTAGCCCTTCAGGCTCCTCTCTGTCCATGGGATTTTCTAGGCAAGAACACTGGAGTGGAATGCCATTACCTTCTCCATACCCCTTCCTCCTCACTCTTTGAAACTATCTCACAATAGAGCCTATTGTTGAAATGTTTCAAACTAAATTTCTAATGACTCACCTGTTGGGCTTAGGTGGGGCACCACCTCATGGTGGTACAGAAATGATAAAGCTTTGTACTTCCCACTTCTATTTCATACAATCTAGTGTGGGTACACCTCTTTCTCTCTCCCCCTCTCTCTCCCCATAAAAATTCTAAGGGGCAGAGTAGGAGTTCTTAACATTGCATTTTTTAATTTCACTCTCTATATCAATGCAAATTTCCTACTGATTCCCCTAAAACTGAACCAAATACTTTAGAAGAAGGGTGTTCTTTTGCTTTTTCTTTTTTTGAATTACTTAATTCCTACATAAAGAGGAGTACTTATTCCACACAACAGCTTTTCTTACTGCTTCCTACTTATGAGCCAATTTAAGTAAATTAACCCACTAATCTATTGATGGGGTTTCTCCAAGAACAAAACTCAAAAAAATCTCCCCAAAACAAAAACCAAAACTCAAGTCTATAATTTTACAGTAATCATCCATAAAATTTATTAAATTACAGTAGAAAAAATATACTTCAAATTTTATTATTGCCTCTTGCATGTAGAATTAATAATGAAATTGAATTTTAAACTGGCTGTCTCGCATACAGGGTTATCATTAACCAATACAATACTGTAAAGTAATTAACCTCCAATTAAAATAAATAAATTTATATTAAAAAATAAATAAAAAATAAAATGCTGTCAAAAAAAAGAATTTTAAACTGGCATGATTTTGTAATGTAATAATCATGATAAAATATTATAGACACACATATATACACACATAAATATGCATGCATGCTTTATTTTTATAAAACTGTTCTAATGGGGGTATTTTGTTTTCAGAGCAAATGTGAGAAATTTTTACTCAGTGTGGGTGACTTACTCCAGTCACTGCAACTCAGCAATGGACTGAGCATGGCTACAGGGTAGCATTATTATTTTCTGTCAAATTCCTGCAGTGCTTAAGGATGAAATAATACATAATTTTATTTAAACTCCTTCTATGTTAAGCACAGATTAATTAGAAACATTTAGGAGAATTCCATCTTATGGTAAAGCATGTCTTACTGAGGTGGGAGTTAACTAGAGTTTTAGGAGGTTGATAGGAGAGAACAGATATGGGTCTTCCTCATCAGTTTTATGAATCTATGAAAGGTTTCCCTTGGCAGAGGAATCTGGTTCTTTTAGTAGGTACCAATAGATATGTACCCACATAATCATTTTTTCTTTGCTAAAGTAAACATAAGAAAGGGAAAAAAGAAATGGCACTCTACAGGGAAGATGTTTTTGAAGCCCCTGTTAGAAATAATAGAAAGAAACAAACATGTCCCTTACCCACCTCCCTTAGACTCAGTGGTCGGGATTACAAGGTGAGCTGCAACATTTACAAGAACGATAAACTCTGTTCTCTTAGCATCATATTGTCTAATGAGAAAGAGAAAAATGTGAACAGAGAGCTGACAAGCAACGTTCCAAAGAATGATGAAAGCAATAATGCCACTCTCTTGAAGAAACTTGGAAAACTAAGTTAAGCTAATGACATCAGTGGGCCATATGGGTTAGGGCACGTCGGTCTCAAAATTACTTGACAATAGAAACTTCATGTGTGCCATAAGAAAACCACTTCTCTAACACGACCACAGCAGACCTGGTGGATTTTCTTCTGTTCCCTTCCCTTTATTTACTTCATTTTTCTTTTTGGAGCTATTGTTTCAAATAAAACAAATTTAGCTAATAAACCTAAACTACTTGCAGCATGACCAATTAAATTGTGTGAATTCTGGAATTTTCCAACTCTAAAAACAAATATCCTAGGATCTACCAAATTAGATTTGGCTTTATATACTTATGATTTCATATTAACAAAATTCCAGGGAAATTGGAAATACATTGTCCCACCAAAAGCACCCTGTGGGGTAAAGCAAAAATGTTAAGAATACAGTGGTCTCAATAACAAAAAAATCATACAAATTATGTAAACATCTACTCATTCACTCATACCATACTTTTGTTTGTATACAATGAGTGTTAAAATTGCAATTTTTGGCTCTTTTCATTGTAATGTTCCTAAAACATGAGATCTTCATAAGTTTAACATATTAGATTATAGCAATTATTTTCACCAACCTTACCAATTTTAGTAGGTACCGATACATGTGTATCCACATAATCATCTTTTTCTTTGCTAAAGTAAACATAATAAATGGAAAAAAGAACTGACATTCTACAGGGGAGATGTTTTTGAAGCCCCTGTCAGAAGTAATAGAAAGAAACAAACGTGTTAAATACATTACTACTTGTTAATATATTTAAATAATGTAAAAAGTTATTAACTATATGCTGAGTATTCTATAGGAGAAAGGAAGAGGGAAATTCGATCTAACATAGAAATTCAAGAAAATCTTTCTAAAGCTATGATGCTTAGGTTGGGTTTCAAAAGATGATTGAGAGGTAAGAAAAAACAAAATCTATCTAAGGGAATGGGCCTCCCTGATGCCTCAGATGATAAAGAATCTACCTGCAATGTGGGAGACCTGGCTTTGATCCCTGGGTTAGGAAGAGCCCCTGGAGAAGAGCATGGCAACCCACTCCAGTATTCTTGCCTGGAGAATCCCATGAACAGAGGAGGCAGGCAGAATGCAGTCTATGGGTTTGCAAAGAGTCAGATATGATTGACAAGTAAGTACAACAACAATCTAAGGGAATAAAATAGTTTATTACATGTTTCACAATTTTATAATGTTTGGTAACCTAATATTACATAAAAAGTCATTTCAATTTATTTATTGGTTACAATTCTGTGGCTCAAATTGCAACATATTCAAGGGGATTAGTTCACCTCTGCTCCAGATGGCAACAGCTAGGCTCCCTTAAGTGTTCAGGAGTGGTCTTGGATGACTGGTACAGTGGGGTCCTCTATTCATTCTTCCTTATTCTCCAAGAGGCTGCCCTATGATTTAGCACATGGAGACAAGAGAATCCCTAGGAATAAGAACAAGCAAGTCCTGATACACAAGAAGTTTACTAGCCTTTGCTAAAGTCATGTTTCTAATGTTGAAAAGCCAGAATCTATACAGAAAAGAACACATAAATATGACTCACTAGGGACAATTATTAGTGTAGACAATCTACCACATATTCCTTGACAAGAGATGGGGTCCAAGTGGTTGCTACTCAGAGACTAAGTTGTGTAGGGATTTGTGTGTTAATGGAATAGACTTCAGACGTTAATGATGTGAAAGTTATTGAACTGTCTCTAATAACAATAATATTACATCCCTTATATAATGAAAAGTCCTTGAAATATTCTCCCAGATGACTCTTTAGAGGAGAAAATATGAATAATCCCTCTATTTTTTTGAGAGTAAGACTTAACATTAGTTTCTTTGTTCAATAGAATAAGACAGTTTTGTTCTTGATGATATCTCACATCAAACATATTTCAAATTTTATTTTTCTGTCCACTTTACATTTGAGAATTGTTAAAGACTGAATGTTCATGTCCCCCCAAAATTCCTGTGTCGAAAACTCATCCCCATTGAGATGATGTTTGAAGGTGGGGCCTTTGAGAGAGGATTAGGTCATGAGAGTTGACACCTCATGACTGGGATTGACACCCTAGTCAGAAGAGAACCTAAACAGATCTATTGTATTTTCTGCTGGATGCAGACACAGTGAAATGACAGCAGTCTGTGAACGAGAAACAGCACCTGCATCAGAATCTCCCAGCATCTGAATCTTGGAGGTCTTAGCCTCCAGAGTTACAAGAAATAAAGTTCTGTTGTTCTCATAAGCTACCCAGTTTATAGTATTTTGTTATGGTATCCTGAGTAGATTAAGACTGTCATCCATATGGTCCAAATGTGATTACCAATATTAGATTTATGTTTTGGAAACTTTTATGAGTCTCTGCTTTTGTGTGTGAATGTGCAGTAGCTTGAGTAGCTCCACAGTTTCTTGACTGATGCCTAGTGTGTATGTTCCCCCTTGTCACAGTTGCTCATAAGAATAGGTCATAATACCACTGGTTTGAAAGTAGTTTGACATAGAAATGAGTGAATTTCCATTTACTATCGTTTAATTTCCTGTCCTCTCAGCACAGCTGGAGCCATCATCTGTTTTACTGGCCAGCTGTCTCCATACCCATCACACACACTAATTTTGGGATAACAACTAATAGCCAAGGAGGAAGAACAATAGATATGTCACAAGGACACTTTTGATTCATTTATCCTTGATTCATTTATCCATTAAGAGATTATTTTAAGTCAAGTATGTTTTTTGAATTCAGAAACGCTTCCATGTCAAACATCATTCTTACTCTACAATCCTTTGAATTTGCTTGATTAAAAATATTAGAAGAGCAATTTTAAAATCAAATGCCTTTGCAATGAGCAGCAAAATGTTACTCTCTAAACTATTAATAACAAGGACAAATTATTCATTTCATTTTGAGAGTGGGTTAATGTCTAGTTTAGAACCAAGTGTCTATTTATCTTTCCACACATAAAAACTAAAAAATGCATACTTTTTTTTAATCATTAAAGTGAAATGCCTCTCCAAGCTTTGTAATATGTTTCAAATTATTCATTTCTAATGTTGAATTTGGAGAAGGACACGGCAACCCACTCCAGTATTCTTGCCTGGAGAATCCCATGGACAAAGGAGCATGGTGGGCTACAGTCCACGGGTCGCAAAGAGTAGGACACGACTGAGCGATACTAACTTCTTATAGTTGAATAAGCAGTAAAATTTTGTTTGAATACAACTTAAAATACTCTTTGTGTCTCATATTTCATTAATTACTTCACACTGTAAATTTCATACTATGCAAACACTTAAACATGAAACTTTTATGTCTTTTAATTATTTATAGATTTAGACTTCCTTGGTCCAGCAACTTTTCTTAGTATACAAGCTTTTGATGTAAACAGAAAAGATTATAGATATTTTATTTTTAGTATCTGTTAAGGTCCATCTAGTCAAAGCTATGATTTTGCAAGTAGTCATGTAAGGATATGAGATTTAGACCGTAAACAAGACTGAGAACTGAAGCACTGACACTTTCAAATTGTGGTTCTGGAGAAAGAAGCATAAAGATTGAATCAAATTGAGGTTCTGGAGAAGACTCCTTGGACAGCAAGGAGATCAAACCAGTCAATTGTAAAGGAAATCAACTCTAAATATTCATTGGAAGGATTGATGCTAAAGGTGAAGCTCCAGTACTATGGCCACCTGATGTGAAGAACTGACTCATTGGAAAAGCCCCTGATGCTGGGAAAGATTGAGGACAGGAAGAGAAGGGGGTGACAGAGAATGAGATGGTTGGATGGCATCACCACTCAATGTACATGAGTTTGAGCAAACTCCAGGAGATAGTGAAGGACAAAGAAGCCTCGTGTGCTTCTCTGTCCATGGTGTCACAGAGAGTCAGAGAGAACTTAGTAAATAAACAATAACAAAAGTGCTTTTATCTAAATTTTAGATTAACAAAGCATGGTATGAAAAAGTCAAGCCCAATGGAATGATTTCAAAAATTATATTTCATTTATGATAAGATTTTTCTAGAAGAAGCTCCTTTAAGCACATAGGTAAGAAGCTGTATATAATGCACATTAAGTTTTATACCTTAAATATATGTTTATCTGTCAATTATAACTTAATAAATCTGGAAGAGGAAAGACGTCATGAGGAAAATCATACAAACATCTTATAAATATATGTGAAAAACTTTTAAAATATGAATAAACTTTAAAAAAGAGCAAGGTACAGGAAAAACTCATAGAATATTTGGCCATTACATAATGTCCAAGCATAGATAAAACTAAAAATGTAATATACAGACATGCATGTGGTATTATATTAAAGAAAATAAAATTTTATTTATTTTTTTTTTGAGGATCATGGGATGTTTATTTTTTTTTAATTTTATTTTATTTAACTTTACAATATTGTATTGGTTTTGCCATATATCAAAATGAATCTGCCACAGGTATCATGTGTTCCCCACCCTGAACCCTCCTCCCTCCTCCCTCCCCATACCATCCCTCTGGGTCATCCCAGTGCACCAGCCCCAAGCATCCAGTATCGTGCATTGAACCTGGACTGGCGACTCGTTTCATATATGATGTTATACATATCTGGAAGATAAAAGTGTGATGTGTTTGTGAAAGCCACATTGTGTGGGCTTCCAAGGAACTGGTCCATTTTACTTCCTGAATATAGAGGGTTTAGTCTCCTTCTTGGAGAAGGCAATGGCACCCCACTCCAGTACTCTTGCCTGGAAAATCCCATGGATGGAGGAGCCTGGAAGGCTGCAGTCCATGGGGTCGCTGAGGGTCGGACACGACTGAGCAACTTCACTTTCACTTTTCACTTTCATGCATTAGAGAAGGAAATGGCAATTCACTCCAGTGTTCTTGCCTGGAGAATCCCAGGGACAGGGCATCCTGGTGGGCTGCCATCTAGGGGTCGCACAGAGTTGGACACGACTGAAGTGACTCAGCAGCAGCAGTCTCCTTCTTCGAAATTTCCACATCTTGTCTTTATTAAGCTGTATGGTTTATACAACAATTTTATTTATTATATTGTATAGTATATGTAACAATTTTAAAAATAAAAATTGTTTTAAAAGCACAATCTTCCCTGTAATTAATCTTTAAAAGAAAAACTGTAAAAGCATGGTAAAAAGAACAAAATGTTACACCTATAGCACCTAGAGAGATCGCCTATCAAAAAATTAATAACATTATGAAAACATGTGAAGTATAAACAAAATATTCACCAATTAAACCTGGTTGAGCAATATTTAATGCAAAAGAAAATTTAATTTCCTTCAAAAAATATATAGAGTAAAAGTAGTATATAATTATAAAAGAGAAGATACAATTCTGAACTTTATATATCCAATATATGGCTTCAAATTTTTGTGTATATGAAGTAGATAAAATAAATTCTGATGGCTTATATATGAACATAATTTAGCTTTTAACATATATGACCCAAAAACTAACAGCGTTAGCCAACAAAAATAATGAGAAATGGCATAAAGGATTTGAATTAAACAATAGAACTTGGTTAAATCATACCTATGTTCATATAAAATTGTCAAGTCTAAGTGATGAGATTATGCAGGTTATTATGTCCAAGAGTCAAGTAATTATCCCCTTTCATAAAAACTGATATAAAAATTATATCTGCAAGAAACATTTATTATGATATAAAAAGTAATCTTTTCTTTGCAGAGTGATATGTTCCCTGGTCATCATTTTCATGTGTTTTTTCTTTTCTTTTCACTTGCATCCATTCATAGAGCTCATGTCGATTGCATCCTACTATGTATCTGATTTGTAAGGGCCGCTACAGACACAGAGCTGGGTAACAATTTACTTACACGCTCAAGCATCTCAAAATATACTTCACATTCTCATAAGGTCACTGTAAGCTCTCTTAGACAAATACATAAGCAGTATAAAAAGAAGGATAAAGATCACATTGCTAATAGAATGGTAGTGAGCCAGAAGTTTCATATTTTTCAACTATAAAGCTCAAGACTGGCTAAGATAAACATGTTAAAGGATTATGGTTTCCTATCTATCTCCACTCCCAGGAACAGGTCAAAAACAATTACATTCACTAAAATTGATATAGTACTACCTCTCTACTTACTTAGATCATTATTACATAGTATCTGAACTAGAAATATCATTCTTCCCCTTAGCTTTGTTTTTACCTATATTTTATTTCACATCATTAAATCCACAGCTCACAATTAAGTTCCACAATCATGTTGCTTATCACTTGGAAGGTTTGTACAAGAGATAAATATAGAAAATTTTCATGGTCCTTAATTAACTGAAGAACTCTGCTGTTCATGAAGTTCTGTGTTGTATGCATTGACCTTGAAACTCTTACTGATTGAAGAAGTGAAGGAGTGTCAAATAGAGTTTATTACAGATTTAGTTACACTGGTATCCCTACATGACTTTATATCTTAGTTGAAAGGACCTGTAACATTATGAAATTACTAAAATAAATAAATAAAGAAGTAGTAGAAATGTCCCTATAGAAGAAGAGGTAATACATATTTAAGATAGCAATTAGTATGAAGGAGAATAGAAGCCAAACATTTATGAATGCTGACGAAATTAATCTTTGAAAGGAAACCACGGTCCAACTCCAATCCAGGACCATCTTATCTCAAATTCTTGAATTACACCTGTAAAATTTCTATGTAAGTTCACACTTACAAGTTCCAGATATGCATATCTTTGGGGGATCTAGCATTCAATCCAATACAGTAGCTAAGGTTGTATATAATGTAATACTGCTGCTGCTGCTGCTAAGTCACTTCAGTCGTGTCCGACTCTGTGTGACCCCGTAGGCAGCAGCCCACAAAGATCCCCCGTCCCTGGGATTCTCAAGGCAAGAACACTGGAGTGGTTTGCCATTTCCTTCTCCAAAGCATGAAAGTGAAAAGTGAAAGTGAAGTCACTCAGTCGTGTCCGACTATTAGCGACCCCATGGACTGCAGCCCACCAGGCTCCTCTGTCCATGGTATTTCCCAGGCAAGAATACTGGAGTGGGGTGCCATTGCCTTCTCCGAATGTAATACTAGAGTCAGTAAAAAGTTGTATATATTTTTCTGTTTTTAATAACTATTATTAAAAGCTTTTAATAACTATTATGTTTATTTTATGTTGTAATATTCACTCTAAATCTAAATTTCAGAGGAAAATAATAGTAGAACAGTTATATATTTCTAATATTACAACTTTTTGGTTGTTGCTTGATAATCCTTGGACTAGCTCTAGTATATGTGGTTCCAAGAAAGCTCCCCAAAGATATTCAACTTTGGGTTCTCTATTATCCCAGAAAACCCCTCTTCTATGCTCCTGTCACCTTGTTCTATCTGCCTGTTAGTGGGTGGATAATAATGCACTACATAAGAGATATCTTTTCCAAATCTCATTTTATGAGCATATTTCATCTGGCCAGATATCAGCACCACTTATTTTACTTTAACCCCCAATTTATGGCCTTTTATGTTTTTAGTGAAATGCTATTATTGTTTATTTAAAAATGTTTCGGGGATCATTCATAACTGCAATGTAAAAAGAGATCTCAGGGAGCATATGCAATTTAAGTAGAAATTGTTGGAGAGATGTGTGTGTACATCTGTGATTGTTATAGAAGAAAATTGAACAAAAATGTGACTTTTGTGATAGCATTTTATGTCTGTTTAATTATGTACTTTGGAAGTAGCCTCTCTGTAAAACTATTGACAGGATTGCTGTTACAATAAGTACTCTTAGCTTCAAAAAAACAGAACAAGTCCAGTTACCATGAGAGAAACATCATTTACTATTTCTGCTTCTTATATTCAATCACTGGTGTGCATATAGCACATATCATTAATAACACATTTTTAGTGATAGGCAATCACCTTTCCAGTGGATTATATTGTATTAAATAGGATGGTCAATATAGTCTGGGGTAAGACAATAAAGGTATTGCTGTCCCTGTCTAATGAAAGCAAAGTCCTTCTGATCTTTCTTACAGAGGAAGCAGCTCCTTTATTGTCCTTTTTTTAATATTGTATCCCATGATGCCTATTAATTGGTTTCAGCAAAGTCACTGCATATAGGATAACACAAACATTTGAATGTTACTGTCGGGGGAGTTTGTAATTTCCTTGGTTCTGTCTTGGTACAGCAAAAATTTGAAGTGACAGACAGATCAGTGTTACAGCTCAGTTTATTTGGCAAGCAAAGGAAAATACATCCTCGAGGTGTGACTTTGAGTCAGATGGGTTGACACAAAAGATGTGAAGAGAGGAAAGGCTTAATTTTGGCTACTCATTTTATGTTTTTTCTCCTCCCCCTGAGCCTGCCTTATGTAAACTGGGCTAGCCAGGAGGGCTATTTGTTTCACCTGAGGTTCTCATTCCAAGTCCTTGGACATTCCTTTGTTCAATTTTCATGGGATTTTCCCTATTTTGTCTTTTAGCCAACACCATTCTGGACTTCTTTTTCCTATTCTAACTACCTAAAATTGCTATAAAATATTTTGGTTAGGAAACGCTCAGTTCAGTTCAGTCACTCAGTTGTGTCCAACTCTTTGAGACCCCATGGACTGGAGCATGCTAGGCCTGCCTGTCCATCCATCACCAGCTCCTGGAGCTTACTCAGACTCATGTCCATTGAGTCCATGATGCCATCCAACCATCTCATCCTCTGTTTCCCCCTTATCCTCCCACCTTCAATCTTTCCCAACATCAGGGTCTTTTCTATTGAATCAGTTCTTCATATCAGGTGGCCAAAGTATTGGAGTGTCAGCTTCAGAATCAGTCCTTCCAATAAATATTCAAGACTGATTTCCTTTAGGATTGACTGGTTTGATCTCCTTGCAGTCCAAGGGTATCTCAAGAGTCTTCTTCAACACCACAGTTCAACAGCATCAATTCTTCAGTGCTCAGCTTTCTTTATAGTCCAACTCTCACATCCATACTTGACTACTGGAAAAACCATAGCTTTGACTAGACAGACCTTTGTTGGCAAAGTAATGTCTCTGCTTTTTAATATGTTGTCTAGGCTGATCATAGCGTTTCTTCCAAGGAGTAAGCATCTTTTAATTTCATTGCTGCAGTCACCATCTGCAGTGATTTTGGATCCCCCCCAAAAAATAAAGTCTCTCACTGTTTCCATTGTTTACCCATCTATTTGCCATGAAGTGATGGGACTCGGAAACTCTAGATACAAATTTTATTAAAGGGCACTTTGCTCTTAAGAATCTTTATATTCAGTTTCCCACCACCACAGCTCCTATCAGTCAAAGTACACTGAGACTCATTCTGTCTCTTCTGCCTATTACAGTAATGGTCAGTAGTTATCCATCCTACCTCTACCATACTGTTTCTTTCAATCTAAATCTCATCTCTCCCAGTGATATCCAGGGCTCATTTCAATGGTGGCATCTCTAACCGCTATTATTGATCTCCACTCTCCATATCACATCTTTTTCCTATACTTTCCTTTACATTATTTCATTATTTCCTCTACATTAGTTCTGTCATAATGACATCCCATTGACCAAGAACCAAGCTTCATAAACTAAATTCAGTCAACTAACCACATAAATCAAGCATATTCAATTTGGGATGTTGGGAACATGCAATATTATAAATTTTACATGTTCTGGTGTTGTAAATTGTTCTTGGGCTAACAAACTTAAACCCCACCCCATATATATTATACAGGTTTCTCAGATTGAAAGGCAGCTTGATAATGCAATTATCTGATGTATAAATTGTCTCATCTTAAAATAAGCCTCGATATTCTTCACAAGGATACCTTTCTGATTATTGGTATAGGGACAAAGAGATGAAAGGGGACTTGAGGAAATTAGTATCTCTTGCTTGACAAGTCTCAGGTGTAATCACTACAGTATGTATGAGCAAGTTTAATATTCTTTCACATAAGTAAAGAGGGAATTATCTCCTCTGACAAAGGAATTTCAAAGAATTACAAGAGGTACAATACTTGCAACTCAAATCAAATGTACCTTCTAGTTCCCATGTAATTACTTAATATTGATTTGACTCTAATTTTTAAGTCTGCCTTGAGATTTGCATTTTAAAATCTGAGGCTTTTTTTTTTTTCATTTTAATGATTGTTTCTCTAGTATTACTTTTTCTTCAAGTTCTCTGGAGACATCAAAAGCAGATATGACATCTCTTGTCCTAGCTCTGGAAGTCTTTGTTATTACTCTTCAAATTAAATTCAGTGTTTGCTTGACATTCCTAATCTTTCCTTCAGCCAGCTCATACAACTAACCACAGCTAAATCTATGAGAAATAGAAAGACTATGATATTGTAAGGGCATACATTAGAGGAATTAGGCCTTATACAATTAGATTTATTTCATTATGGGAAAAATGGGAATAAATATAATAAAATCTGAAATGAGAAGTTGGTAGTGGGGATAATAAGAAAAAATTACACTCCAGACTTTTTAAAGCAATGGTGTAGATGAACAAGCTGGAGTCTGGAGGCAAATTTGTAGCAAGACTTACTCAGCTACTAGAGTGGGACTGTAAATGGAAGACATTGAGCTAGTCTGTTAGCCTTTTTGCCTCTTTTTCTGGTGGTATCCCTGAGTTACTATCAGTCAGCAGGTCTAGAATCCAGAAGCAGGCATAGATATGAACTGGTAAGTTATGAAATGTATATGGAGCCTTGTATCCCCTCTGGGTTTTATTTCACTATGTCCTTCCATGGTGTCTACTTTGCTTTCATATTCTTAATATCATGTTTCTCTTTTCCTAACTCCACTCAGATTCATACTGAAAAATGGGATTCCAGATTAGCCAAAATGGCATACACTAAACAATCACGTGTTCAGTGTCCTCAGTCATGAGGATCCTCTGTCCATAGGATTTCCTAGGCAAGAATACTGGAGCAGGTTGCCATTTTCTCCTCCAGAGGGATCTTCCTGACCCAGGGATGGAACCCACATCTCCTGCATTGGCAAGTGGATTCTTTATGACTAGCACCACCTGGGAAGCCATAAAGAATCACAGTAGGTGATAAATCATGTAATTACACTGTCACTACATTAACCTGATTCTTTTTGTTTTTGTTTGTTTTCACTGAAAGCAACTCTAATAAAAGAAAACCCTCAAGCCTGGTTAACCACATAAACCCAACAAGTTGTGATGAGAATCTGTTTTCTGAAACATTTCCTGGAAGCTTTCTGGGTACTTTAAAGACAAGTATAATAATATAATGTAAGAAACTTATCATTCATACTAAGAAGAGATGCAGAGTCAAACAGAGTGTTGAAGTACCACAAACATTAGCCTGAGCCACTGCCACTGACTACATTTTGGAATTGTAATATGAACAGAACCTACAAGTAAGTGATCTTGTAGAATACATTTTTTCAAAGATCCTGGAGATCTGGGTTTATGGGAGGAGGGATGGTCTGATAAAGACTAGACATCCTGGAGGAAAAGCAGCCGCCACTAGAATAGGCCAGATGTAAGTGTCCGACTTTATTTTTGGGGGCTCCAAAATCACTGCAGATGGTGACCGCAGCCATGAAATTAAAAGACACTTACTCCTTGGAAGGAAATTATGACCAACCTAGATAGAATATTGAAAAGCAGAGACATTACTTTGCCAACAAAGGTCCGTCTAGTCAAGGCTATGGTTTTTCCAGTGGTCATGTATGGATGTGAGAGTTGGACTGTGAAGAAAGCTGAGCACCGAAGAATTGATGCTTTCGAACTGTGGTGTTGGAGAAGACTCTTGAGAGTCCCTTGGACTGCAAGGAGATCCAACCAGTCCATTCTGAACATCAGCCCTGGGATTTCTTTGGAAGGAATCATGCTAAAGCTGAAATTCCAGTCGGATACGACTGAGTGACTGAACCGAACTGAACTGATATAATATAAAAGACAAAAATTCCTGGCTGTCCCTTTTTTTTGCTCCTCTAGCTATCAGTAGGAGTTCCTGTTGGCCAAATTTACATGGAAAACTTAAGCAGGGGATGCTGGGAAACAGTTTTCAAGAGAAGGGCAAGAAATAAATGGCCATGTCTGACAAGTGATGATTGATGTACCTCTGCTGCTGCTGCTGCTGTTGCTGCTGCTGCTGCTGCTGCTAAGTCACTTCAGTCATGTCCGACTCTGTGCGACCCCATAGACAGCAGCCCACCAGGCTCCCCCATCCCTGGGATTCTCCAGGCAAGAACACTGGAGTGGGTTGCCATTTTCTTCTCCAATGCATGAAAGTGAAAAGTGAAAGTGAAGTTGCTCAGTTGTGTCCGACTCAACACTTAATAATATATCAGATATTATAAGGAGAGTTATTTGAGTGGATACATTAAATTTATTTTATATATACCTAGTTGGTTTGCCTTAAGGAATTGTTTACTAATATATTCTCTGAAGTTTTAAGAAGTGTTTTTGAGTTATACCCTCCTAGAAATACAGAAAAATAATCTCTTGGACTAGCTTAACTTGAAGAATATGAAGGTTAAGTAGTCCAAAAAAATAAATTTATATAATCTATTAGTCATACAGATATGATCACCTATTGCAGTTAGAAAAACAATTTGGATTTCAAATTTTAAAAGAATTTTCAAGTTTTTCATGTGCTAAAATGCATATACAGTGATGTCATGAAATGGATATATACTGGTTAAAAATCTCAGGTAGCAATGGGTGTTTTTTATTTTTTAATATTAAAAGTTCTGGTGGTTAATACACATGACTGAATTTCCTGTTTAGACTATCTCCAATAAAACACTGCACCATGCCTCAGACCACAAAGTCTCCCAATGAGGAAATACAGCTTAGATATGAAGCACTGTGCAAGTAAAGTTGCATTTTTTTCTGTTCCTAGGATGAAGAGCTGGGTCCTTTTTAATAGAAGTTATTAAAGTTACTGAAACTTTTTTTAAAAAGTCTGGATTTAAAATACAAACTTTAAACATATATATGAAAAATGTTGCAACCATTCTAGTGGGAGCAGTGTAAGACACATGCAAGCACATGAGCTGATTATATAGAAGGATATTATAAAGAAAATACTTAGCAGTAACAACTTTTATTGCAGTTATTTGAATTGTCTTTTATTTCAATTCCTAAAACAGGACTGCCAATTGATACTGTATGTTCATAATTCTACGAGTCTGCATATATGGCAGTTACATTTATTTGTGTATGTATGCTCAGTCCTGTCTGACTCTTTGCAACCCCTGGACCTTAGCTTGCCAGGCTCCTCTGTCCATGGAATTTTCCAGGCCAGAATATTGGAGTGAGTTGCCATTTACCTATGGTAATCTTTATATATTCATGCTAGAATATAAAAGTCCATTTATCATATAATAATTTATTTTCACAAGGTTCTGATCAAGAGATTATTTCTAATATCAAAGGATGATCGTATTACCTGAGGTTTTCCATGATAGGCAAAGACAAGAAACAGATACTTAAAATCAAAGGGTATTCAAGCAGCCTCTCAACATAAAGGTCCTTTAAAAAAATCACAATCTTATACGAGTGTATATTTCATTAAATTTACATTGTAACACTGTAAAAAAATAATGAAATGTACAGTTTGATGAGTTTGACAAATGTATATGGTGTTATAACCACAGCAAAATTCAAAATGTATGTATATCTTTATTATCCCTGAAATTTGTCTTTGGCCTTCAATTCTCTCCTCTTCTCCCACTCCCTCTGTTTGCATTTTTATGAAGTCACATAAATAGAATCATTTGCTCCATCTGGCTTTCCCACTTTATGTAATTCTTTAGAGATTCACCTCTGCTATGTCCTGATATCAATATTTTGTGGGGTTTTTTTTTTGTATTTTTATAACTATTTCATTGTATGAACACTCTGTGCTCTCTAATTGATGGATATTTGGATTGTTTTCAATTTGGACTGCTTTGAACAAAACTACTATAAGCATTTGAATAAAAAAAAAACATAGTTTAGACATATGCTTTTATTTCTCATGTGTAAGTACGTAGAAGTGGAATTGCTGAGATGTATGGTAACTGTATGTTTAATTTTACAAAAGACTGACACACTGCTTTCCAAAGAAGCTGAGCCATTTTGGGTGCCCACCAGCCCTAGCAGCAACTGCCGCTATCAGTCTCTAATTTTAGCGATTCTGGTGGGTGAGTTACAGTATTTCATTATTGTTTTAATTTGCATTTCTATAATGACTAATATCATTATAGCATCTTTTCCTGTGATTAATTTTCTATCTATATTTCTTTTATAAATGACTGTTTAAATATGTTACTCATTTAGAAAGAACTGGGGGCTCTTCCCTGATGGTACTGTGGTTAAGAATCTGCCTGCCAATGAAGGGGACATGGGTTTGGTCCCTGGTCCGGGAAGATATCACATGCTGTGGATAACCACAACTACTGAACCTGCGCTCTAGGGAGCCAGAGCTGCAGCTACTGAGCCCATGTGCCACCATTACTGAAGCCCACAAGCCTCAACACTGTAGCCTGAGCACCTAGAACATGTGGTCTGCAATGAGAGAAGCCCCCACTCACCGCAAAGCTCAGAAACAACAAAGAAAGCTGAGCAACAAAGACTCAGTGCAGCCAAAAATAAAAAAAATAAAATAAATATATAAATAAAAATTAGAAGAACTGGGCTTCTCATTGTTATGTTGTAATATTGCTTTGTGTATTTTATATAAAGATTTTTATCAGAATTTTTGTGCAAATATTTCCTGCCAGATTGGTAAATGTCTTTTTATTTCCTTAATAGAGCTTTTGAAAACACTAAAGTTTTTAACTTTTAGGAAATTCAACTGATTTTATTTTATTTTGGGATTAACATATTTTCTTTCCTCTAAGAAAGTGTCCCTTAACCTCACTTCTCAAGGTTTCCTTCAACTAGTTATTTTGTAATTTTCATATATTTAGCTTTATAATTAGATCTCATGTCAATATCAAGATACATTTTGTGTACAGTATAAGAGAAGGCATAGACATTTACTTGTTTGCATACAGATAAAATTTATTACAAAGACTCTTCTTATCCAATGATTTACTTATGCATTTTTGTTTCAATTCCATGTACTATATAGGAGTGAGATTATTTAGGAAATCTATAATCTGTCTCATTGATCTTTATGCTCATTTATAGTAATTAGTTCAGTTCAGTTCCATCACTCAGATGTGTCCGACTCTTTGTGACCCCATGAATCGCAGCACACCAGGCCTCCCTGTCCATCGCCAACTCCCGAAGTTCACGCAAACTCATGTCCATCGAGTCGGTGATACCATCCAGCCATCTCATCCTCTGTCGTCCCCTTCTCCTCCTGCCCCCAAAACCCTCCCAGCATCAGAGTCTTTTCCACTGAGTCAACTCTTCGCATGAGGTGGCCAAAGTACTGGAGTTTCAGCTGTAGCATTATTCCTTCCAAAGAAATTCCAGGACTGATCTCCTTTAAAATGGACTGGTTGGATCTCTTTGCAGTCCAAGGGACTCTCAAGAGTCTTCTCCAACACCACAGTTCAAAAGCATCAATTTTTCGGTGCTCAGCTTTCTTCACAGTCCAACTCTCACATCCATACATGATCACTGGAAAAATCATAGCCTTGACTAGATGGACCTTTGTTGGCAAAGTAATGTCTCTGCTTTTGAATATGCTATCTAGGTTGGTCATAAACTGTCCTTCCAAGGAGTAAGCGTCTTTTAATTTCATGGCTGCAGTCACCATCTGCAGTGATTTTGGAGCCCCCAAAAATAAAGTCAGCTACTGTTTCCACTGTTTCCCCATCTATTTCCCATGAAGTGATGGGACCAGATGCCATGATCTTAGTTTTCTGAATGTTGAGCTTTAAGCCAACTTTTTCACTCTCCTCTTTCACTTTCATCAAAGAGGCTTTTTAGTTCCTCTTCACTTTCTGCCATAAGGGTGGTGTCATCTGCATATCTGCGGTTATTGATATTTCTCCCGGCAATTCCTCCAGCCCAGTGTTTCTCATGATATACTCTGCATATAAGTTAAATCTAAATGATGTTTTACCTAAAATGCAAATCATGTTATTATATTATTTAACTTTATATCAAATATTAAAAGTTGACATTTTAGTGTAGAAAATATAATTTAGCCTTGAGTGGAGCTTTGATTGCAATTGTTATATCACAAAATTAGAACTTAATTTATACTGACTTTTGAATGGCCCATTTAGTAATATCAGTAACCCATCTGTGCATAATCGAGTATCATTCAGGAAAATGGTTTAACAGCCGTTTTTTCTAGAATAAAGACTGAACTTAGTACTCATAGTTCAGGCAATTAAAAAAATCTTTCACTTTCAAAACACATAGCAGTCTTTTAGCAAATATTTCTCTTAGGTGTCTTTTGCTATTTTCAATTTCCAAACTGCAAACTGTGAGAAACTATTTTCTTAATAAATAATTTAAGAAAACTATATTTTCTAATTTTATTTAGTGACATAAATACTATATTTTTCAACTTTTATGTTCTGACAATTAAAAGTGTTTATGTTGCCATACTTTTCTTATGCAATTTTGCATATTCCTAATTCTAATACACTTTTCCGTGCTATGTTTGGATCAACATAATTTATCACAATTTTATTGCACATGATTTCAGAGTGGATCTTCCTGACGAATTTTTGAGATGACACAGTTGACATATTTGAACAGTTTTATAAGGATATAACTTATATACAGAAAAATGCACCCATACTAAGTGTACAATTCAATGATTCTAGTCAACTCACAGAGTTGTGTAGACATTAAAACAATCCAGACTTGAAGTATTTCAATGACAAGGCTTCCCATCGTATTTGCTCTCAATCCAGCTTCACAAGCAGCCTCGTCCTAGGGCAACCATGGGATGTGTTCTCGCTCTCTAAAAATTTCTTTTTTCATAAAATTCATAACAATGTAATTAAATAATACACAGTTTTGCATATGGTTTTTCCATGTAGCATAATTTTTATCCATTTTAATTGCTGAATAATATCCTATTGCACAGATAATTTTAATCTGGTTTTCAGTAGACAAAGACATTTTCTTCAATGAGCTATGCTTTAAGTAAAATAGGCTAAGATGGAAAGTATGGTTTGGAATGTCAGCATATCAAAAATCCCGGAAAGCATTATATTTATCAGGTAATCAAATCAAATCATTATGTTTATCATACAATCTCATCTATATTATTGATTTTTATTTAAAACTTTATATACATTTTAATTCAAGAAAGCTATAACTTCCTTAAAGTTACCTCGTTATTTATCATTTGCACATAAAATCAATAGCTATTTTAGTTTGCCATTGTTATACACAATTTAAGCCTTAACTAAAGAAACCAAGCACCCATTATGCCCAGAGAAAAATCATGCCCTATAAGCTTCTGAAAAATAATTCAGGCTTCCTGGTAATTAAAACATGTAAATTAAAATAATGCAATGTATGGAGGAAGGACACTTTCTGATTTCAAGCTATAAGAAAAGCAATAGCCATCAAAGCAGTATGATATTGGCATAAAAGAAGACACAAGAAAAATGGAAAGGACTTGAGATCCCAGAAATTAACCCATGCATATATTGTCAACAAATATTTGACAAGGGAGCCAAGAATACACACTAGAAAAAAGATAGTCTTTTCAATAAATTGTTTTGGGAAACCTGGATATTCACATGCAAAAGAATAAAACTAGACCCTTACCTTACACCACTTTAAAAATTAGCTCAAAATGGATAAAGAGTTAAATTTAAGGCTTGACATTGTAAAATTATTAGAGAAAATCACAGAGAAAAACTCTTTGACATGTGTTTTGGCTGTATGGTTTAGTTATGACACCTGGATAATCAATTTATGATTCTATAGAACAACAACAACAAAAAAGCAATCAACAAAATTAAAAGGTAACCTATGGGATGGAGAAAAAATTATATATGTTATATGATAATGTGTGTGTGTGTTCAGTCATATCCGAAGCTTTGTGACCCCATGGACTGTAGCCCACCAGACTCCTCTGTCTACAGCATTTTCCAGGTAAAAATACTGGAGTGGGTTTCCATTTCCTTCTCCAGGGGACCTTGCCAACCTGGGGATCAAACCAGAGTCTCTTGCATCTCCTGCATTGCCAGGCAGATTCTTTACCACTGAGCCAAGTGGGAAACCCTTATATGATAATATGTACTTATATAATTGTGTATTTATATAATTATATAATTGTGTATATAATTACACAAGTGGAATTATAAATCAGATGCATTCCAACATAGTTACTCTGTCATTCAAATCTTTTTGGAGTCAGGATATCATAGACTATGTTAGCTATGGAGAAACACACATTTCAATAAGACCTCTTATGAGAAAGTATTATTCTCCTGCCATTAGCTGGGATCTTGAAAATCTGTTAATTCATACCTTCTTCCTCTGTGATGTAATATCTATATTAATGGATAATATAGACTAGCTATTAAAGTGTGAGCTTCATTTAATTAGTTTTTCTTTGATATCAATTTTGTACATAGATAGTAAGAGAGTAATCCTAAAGTGTCATATAATATTTAATGTTTTGTCTTTTTCCCCACTTTATTGATAGATAACTGATGTATAAAATATCAAGCAAATTGAAGGTGTCTTTTTATTAATAGTATATAAATGAGAAAGTTGGCACTTCATTAATTGATATTATCCTTTAATCTTATGATTTGTATATCATTACAATGTCTGCCTAGAGTCTGAAAAGACAAAAAGTCATTTTGGAGGTACATAGTTGGCACCCCACTCCAGTACTTTTGCCTAGAAAATCCCATGGACGGAGGAGCCTGGTAGGCTGTAGTTCATGGGGTCGCTAGAGTCGGACACGACTGAGCGACTTCACTTTCACTTTTCACTTTCATGCATTGGAGAAGGAAATGGCAACCCACTCCAGTGTTCTTGCCTGGAGAATCCCAGGGAGGGGAAGCCTGGTTGGCTGCCATCTATGGGGTCACAGAGTCGGACACGACTGAAGCGAAGCAGCAGCAGCAGCAGCAGCAGCAGTTTAGTTAAAATTTGATGATGTTTTCTTTTAATTCAACCAAGTCACAAGTGAAAGTAAAGGGACTAGCCCCATATCAAAAGTATATATATATTTCACTTTGAAAATTACACATTGTATTTTAGGGAGACTATTATGTTGTAAATTTGGTAATAAATTATAAATGTAACAAGTCTTTTTTCCAGTCATTAAACCAAGTTAAAAATAGTTTCACTGTTAACCTAGCAAACAAACAACTACTGAATGATGGTGCAATTAAAAAGTGTAATGCCATGAGTGGTTATCTGAATAACTAGGGCAAAATTATAGTTTCTGTTTTGGGACTGGATCTCTTAACTTACAGGCTTGAATACTGAGCTGAAATGAAGGAACAAAGCTCAAACACATCTGGGAAGTCAAAATAAACCTTTGTGATAAGAAATAAGGAACTAAAAACAGCATTCACAGGACTCTACTGAGGCCAAAGTGATCAATACAGTAGGAGGATTATGCAGCTATATTAATAAAATAAATATTTTAGCTTGACCATAAAATTTTATGCCCAAATATCCTAACTTCAACCAACATTGTATTACCCCAATAATTTCAAAACTATTTTATGAAAACTTCAGGAAAGATGGTCTTTGAGGTTTACCTGGCATTAGGCTATGAATCTTTTATGTACACACTTTAAATTATTATTAAATTATTAACAAATGTATAAAATAAATTTTTAAAATTCCAGCAGTTCTCCAAAGCAAAGTTAATAGTAAGTCATGCTGGTTATACTTTAGAAATAAAGAGTGTTCATAAAATTGGATTTATAAAAAAATTTAGATTCCTAAGTGAACTTCACATTAGGATAATATTTTTAAGTGTTGATGTCTTCAAGTAGAAAATAAATTCATGCGTGAATGGAAATCTCTTAATAGACTTGGATCAAATAAGATTATGAATTGGATGACCCTCTTCAGAATTTGTTACAGCCAATCTTTCCATTTTAGCCATTGTGATAGGTTAAAAGTTGTGGGTTTTTTTTTTTACGTATTTTTAAATTCTCCTTTAAGATTATTTTATTTAGATTTTTTTTTTTTTGGGGGGGGGGGGGTGGCTGTGCCAGTCACAGCAGAAGGGATCTAGTTTCCTGACCAGGGACCAAACCTGGGATCCCTTGTGTTGAAAACACAGTCTTAGCCACTGGACCATCAGGGAAGTCAACATTTGCATTTCTTGACAGTTTCAAATTTTGTTACTCCAGTAAAAAACAGTGTTGAATATTTTTTCATATATTTATTGGCTATCCATATATCTTCCTTGGGGTGAAGTGTCTGCTCACATACTTTGCCCATTCTTGATGCATTGTTTTATTTCACTTGAGTTTTGAGGGTTGTTTATAGATTCTGGACACAAGTACTTTACCAGGTATATGATTTCAAAAATTTTTTCTCAATCTCTGGCATGGCTTTTAGTTCTTCTAATTCTTCTCCAGAGAAGCAGTTAGTCTGGATTTCATTATTTCTCACACCCAAGCAGGGCCCTGCTGAGTACTGTACCAAGAGCTCTGTGAATTATTAGATATTCCAGGCTGCTGGCAGAAACTGACAATATTCTCGGCTGTGCACGTGCCATACACTGTTCCTTATAATCCTTCCAGGTGGTTTCTGTGTCTGGGCTTATGTGATCCTCAAAACCAGTCATTCTCTAGTGAATGTGCTCTGTGCGTCAGTCTCAGGGAAGGTCCTTTGGAACTCTGCCTCTGCACAGCTCTCTCCAGGCTGGTAGCCTGTCCCGAAAGCCCCAACGGTACCGGTCAACTTGCTCTCTCGGCTCCAGCTCTTTAACACATGGTGTCCCTGTATTCCTCCTACCAAGGTACAACCAGAATCTCTCTCAAGACTGTAAAATGGAGACATCTCAGGGTTTATCTTATTTTTTTCCTATCCCTCAAGGATTATTGTCCTGTGTTGCCTGTTGTCCAGTGTCTTGAAAATGTCTTTTTCATATTTGTCTGTCTTTGTTGTTGTTTATGATATTAAAGCAAATCTGACCCTTTTTACTCCATCTTTATGGGAAGGAGAAAATTCCTTTTAAACTCTAAATAGGGTGGTGTATGACCCTCCATTGGTGGATCAGTGGTAAAGAATCCGCCTGCAATGCAGGAGACCTGGGTTTGATTGCTGGGTCAGGAAGATCCCCTGGAGAAGGAAATGGCAACCCATTCCAGTATTCTTGCCTGGAGAATTCCATGGACAGAGAAGCCTGGCAGACTACAGTCCATGGGGTCGTCAAGAGTCAGACATGACTGAGCAACTAACACACACACAAACCGGGGTATGAACCCTTCACTCCTGATGCAGAAACTCAGGGTTTGAGTTCCCTCCTGACTGGGTCCTGATACTGCAAGTGGTGTTTATGCTGAATTTGGCTCAACCTTTCTTACCTGGTTCAATGTGGAGTCCCTTTTGTTTGCCTCCTGTGGAAATGCCACTCCACCACTTTTTAGATTCTTTTCAGAGGAAATTATTCCACATATATAGCTCTAGATTCAGTGTGTCTGAAGAAGGTGAATTCAGAATCTTCCTACCTCTCCATCTTTAAAGAGAATTTCAAATCCCTTTTTTTTAAATTGAGATATAGTTTACAAATAACTTTGGTTTTAGGTATATTGGGCTTCTCTGGTGGCTCAGAGGGTAAAGCATCTGCCTGTAATGTGGGAGACCTGGGTTCAATCTCCGGGTTGGGAAAATCCCCTGGATAAGGAAATGGCAACCCACTCCAGTACCCTTGCCTGGAAAATGCCATGGACGAAGGAGCCCAGTCCATGGGGTTGCGAAGTTTCATGCACAACTGAGCAACTTCACTTGGGTATACAACAAACTGATTTGATGCATGTATGTATTGCAAAATGATGAGTTAACATCCATCACCACACATAATTACATTTTTATATCACAATAAGTTTAAAGTTCATCTTCTTCTGTTTAGCTTATGTCTTAAACTATGATCTATGTAAGATCTTTATAAGATCTTTTATATCTTAGCAAGTGTAACACCTCAAGTTACATGCATGTTGTCACAAATGGAAGAATTTTTTTTAGAGCTGAATAATATTCCATTTAATAGACATTCTATACTTTCTTTATTCATGCATCTATCAATGAACATGTGTTCTTTCCATATCTTGGCTATTATAAATAATGCTGAAATGAACATAGTGCAGATAATGTTTTTGAATCAGTGATTTAATTTCCTTAAGAAAAACACTCTGAAGTGAAATTGCTGGAGCATATGATTTTTGAATCCTTAAAATTGGCAATGAGTCAAGACAAGAATCTGAATAAGTTTTCGATCTTAATATCAAAGCATGTGAGATATTCCCCCTACTTTTTGAAAGGCAACAAGTTATATCTTACTCAACCAGCCAACAAAGTCTTGTTGAGTTTTAAATAGGTAACATATACTTTATTTGACATTAGAAAATTTTACTTTTATTAGTTTTTACCAATCCACTCACTCTGAGTTAAAATTCCTTGTTGTGGCTCCTTTAGGTCAAGAAGGTCTAAAAGTGTTTAAAGAAATGCTGTAAATCCATTACCTAAATAGAATTGAATATTAATTAAAATACATAAAACCTTAAATTCAGATAATAAAAAAATTAAAAATGGGAGATATGTTCCCAAGTACAATAATATAAAAATGCTTTTTGATTAACACATGTGTCTCACAGTTGATTTTTTTAAAAAGCAAAAAGGACACATATGGAAGGAAAAAAAAAATAGTGGTATCAAACAATCAAAACTGGATCTTTTTTCATAATTTGCTTGCAGGATTTGATAAAAGGAAGACATGAGTGTATAATACAGCACAGTTTCCTACAATCAGTTAAAGCATTATGGAAACTACATTTGCTATATGATCAGTCAGTTCAGTTCAGTTCAGTCGCTCAGTCGTGTTCAACTCTTTGCGACCCAATGAATCGCAGCACACCGGGCCTCCCTGTCCATCACCAACTACCGGAGTTCACCCAAACTCATGTCCATCGAGTCAGTGATGCCATCCAGCCATCTCATCCTCTGTCGTCCCCTTCTCCTCCTGCCCTCAATCTTTCCCAGCATCAGAGTCTTTTCCAATGAGTCAACTCTTTGCATGAGGTGGCCAAAGTACTGGAGTTTCAGCTTTAGCATCATTCCTTCCAAAGAACACCCAGGACTGATCTCCTTCAAAATAGACTGGTTGGATCTCTTTGCAGTCTAAGGGACTCTCAAGAGTCTTCTCCAGCATCACAGTTCAAAAGCATCAATTCTTCGGCACTCAGCCTCCTTCACAGTCCAACTCTCACACCCATACATGACCACTGGAAAAACCATAGCCTTGACTAGACGAACCTTTGTTGGCAAAGTAGTATCTCTGCTTTTGAATATGCTCTCTAGTTTGGTCATAACTTTTCTTCCAAGGAGTAAGCATCTTTTAATTTCATGGCTGCAATCACCATCTGTGGTAGGGAAACTATATTTGCTCTATGATACTATACCTTTAAACTTTTCTTTCTGGGATTGCCATAATTCAGTTTACTTGAAAATTTCTTTTTTGTGTGTGTGTGACTAAATTCTTTCTGATTTATGTAGACACATTATAAAATTGCTAAATCTTATACAGAATTTTAAAAATTTAAATTGAGGTTTCCTCTGAAGAAAACACACTGTTCATGTGAAGCAAAAATAGTTTACCTCATAATGTCAAAGGTGAACTCAAGCTCTAAGATTCTGTAAAGAATGATGTGATGCCTACAACAGCTCTTTTAATGATAATTTATTGTTACAGAGAAGAAAAATGGATCATCTGTACTTGTTTGAAAGGCATCAGGTTTCATTTTTTTACTGCAGTGTTCAGTTTTCTTCAGGTCATAGGGAAGAAAAATGAATAATAATTGATTTTCAAGGTTGCCAGCAGCCACTAATACTTCCAAGTTGGCATTCAGATATTATTATATTTTACATTACAAAATCTTAAATAAATTAGGGTTAGAAAATTAAATTTTGACACAGAATCATACGTCAGGGTAATACACACAATATTTTGACTCTGTGTAGATTCTGTTGTTTTTGACAATGTATTAATGAGATCTTCAGTTCAGTTCAGTTCATTTCAGTCACCCAGTCATGTCTGACTCTTCTCGATCCCATGAATTGCAGCCTGCCAGGCTTCCCTGTCCATCACCAACTCCCAGAGTTCACTCAAACTCACGTCCATCGAGTCAGTGATGCCATCCAGCCATCTCATCCTCTGTCGTCCCCTACTCCTCCTGCCTGCAATCCCTCCCAGCATCAGAGTCTTTTCCAATGAGTCAGCTCTTCGCATGAGGTGGCCAAAGTACTGGAGTTTCAGCTTTAGCATCATTCCTTCCAAAGAACATGCAGGACTGATCTCCTTTAGAATGGACTGGTTGGATCTCCTTGTAGTCCAAGGGACTCTCAAGAGTCTTCTCCAACACCACAGTTCAGAAGCATCAATGAGATCTTAAAAGTCTTCTAATAACTTTTGCCAACTTAGTAAACAAAATAAATGCTAGTAAATAGTAGTAAGTGAATATCAGTTGAAAGAAGAAAATAAAAAGGAAATAAAATATTTTGTCAATAACAGAAACATTAAACTTGTTGCAAAATATCTAATTTTAAATACTTAATTGTTGGAGACAAAATCTAAAGAAACTAATGTAATAAAATATGTACCAGTGAATATTAAACTGTAAATATCAGGAGGTATATGGAGTTAGACATAGCTATGATTATCGTAATGCGAAAAAAAAAAAAAGTGTTTTTCACTTTTTTAGTTTTCAAGTGAAACAAAGAAAATAATATAGAAGTATACTTTGATTAAATGTATTTTCAGTCATTAAAAATATTATGTAGCTTGGTTTCTAATTTGAACTCTGAAACTGTAATCTATGTAATTTAGGATACCCACTAAGTGATTAAAAGTTTAGTCTTTTCTAATATTGAATTAGTTATATAACCACCCCTCTCTTGTTTATACAAGTGGAATATTGTAATGATCTTCCTTTAAAAGGTGCATGCATTTCTTTAGAAATGAATAACAGCATCATGTTACTGAAAAGCCAGACACCTTTTTCTTATATTCGTCTTACTAATGGTATTAAATAATAGCATACTATTAATGGAGTGAAACAGATTTTAGGTGATTTAAAAAGGTTTTGAATCGACTGTATAGACAAATGGTGTTGTTTTTGTAGCTGGTGTTTAGTCACTAAATCCTGTATAGCTCATTTGCAACCCCACAGACTATAGCCCAACAGTTTCCTCTATCCATGGAGTTTTCCAGGCAAGCACGCTGGAGTGAGTTGCCATTTCCTTCTTCAGGGGATATTCTAGACCCAGGGATCAAACCCACAAGTCCTGCATGGCAGGTGGATTTTTTACCACTGAGCCACCAGGGAAGTCATAGACAAATATTATAAAACATATTTTATGTATTGTCAGTGTTTACTAAGATTAACATTTTTATTCATTAAATGACAGAAAACACATGAATAACTGAGGTAATAATGAATTCCTACACTAGCCAGAGACATAGCATACTCATTTTTTCTCAGTGATTGTGTTTTTTCCCTGGTGGCCCAGATGGTAAAGTATCTGCCTGCAATGCAAGAGACCAGGGTTCAATCCCTGGGTCAGGAAGATCCTTTAGAGAAGAGAGTGGCTAGCCACTCCAGTATTCTTGCCTGGAGAATTCCATGGACAGAGAAGTCTGGTGGGCTACAGTTCATGGGGTCCCAAAGAATGAGATACGACCAAGCAAAACTAACTAACACTTTCACTTTATACTTTTTAAGTAATTCTAGGTATGGTTCGTATACTGCAGAAAGAGGAAGATAGAACTAAAAAAAGATGTATGAAGGATACTGACAGTGATGAAGACTGGACACTCACACATGCTGGTGTCCAAGCAGGTGAAATAATACCATGGAAACTTTTTTTTTTAAATCATCATTGGATGTCAATAAACTGAAGAGAAATCCTCTCAGGAGTCATTTAAAAACGTAGACATTGCAGGTTTCTCTGGATTTAGAATTCAGAAAAGATCACTCATATTGTCTACTTATATGTCTATAATACTTGTTTTAATCACTTATGATGACAGAAATAGTAAAATCAATTATGTTCTCTAGGTTCCTTTTGATCTCTCTCCCTTTTCCTCTCCTTTTCTACCTCTCTCTCATTACTTTCTGTGTAAAAAAAAAAGGTGACATCTTCACAAATAAATATACTTTTTAATTACTTACTTCTCTTATAAAAAGATACTTAAAGTGTTACTTGTAGTCAGGGGTAGTATCAGAATCGCTACTGCCACTCCCACTGTAAAGAACTAGAAAGATGAGCAAAAATATAGGCAACTACAGTTTCCAACCTTTGCAAAGAGTTAGTATAAATTTATGATTGTTCAGAGAAGGAAATTGCTGATTTGGACTTCCAGTGAGGGAGAGAACACAGAGCAAGATAATGATGGAGAAGACCACAAAAAAAGGAGCTGTTTAGCAAAAGGGCTTTAGGAAAGCTCTACCTAGGGATCCACTTGAGTCTTTGCCTAGATACTAATCTATGCATCTATGGATGGAATTTCCCAAAATGCCAGACAAAAATTAATTTCCAGGTTAAAAAAACAACTATCAAGGAGCTGTAAGTTGAAAGAATTACCATAGCTCAAAAAGGGCTAGAAACTGTTGGACATGCCAACAGCCAAAGTGCAGAGACCTTGCTAAGTATAGGGGCCATTCAATAGAAAGCCCAGAACAGTCTCATCAGAGTAATGGGACTGAATGAGCCACAAAGTAAAGACTGCTCTGGTTTGGCCAAAATAATAAAAATAAACTTCCGGCTGTGCAAATTCATGTTTAAATAACTTAGCCGCCTATCAGTAAAAACTACAACTTTCCTTAAAAGAGTACAATAATATCAAGTATTTGGCAACATAAAATTTATCACTTTTGACATCAAATGAATGTATGAAACAGGTGAGGTAACAGAAAAATATGACCCATAGCAAGAAGAAATATCAGATTATATGGACAGAAATGAAAGCTTTAAAAGTTATCATTCATATGCTCCAAAATTTACATGAGAACATGTATATAATGAAAAGTCTATAAATAGGCAAAAGTTTTCCAAAGATAGAGACATGTGGAATGGATATTTCACTGAAGAATTAATAATTAGTCAAACTGAAGATCTAACAATGAAAACTATGAAATAAAACCATAGAAAGAAAGAAATAAAGCTAAAACACACATATATGCATGCATACATACATAGGGACAAATATTAGTTGGATTTTGAAACAAGAGTAAATAATCTGATATATATGTAACTGGCATACCAGAAAGAGAATAAAGACACTAAGAATAGTTAAGAAAATAACACCCAAGTTTTTCCAAATGAAGTAAAAATGATAAACTCATCATTCCAAAAATTAACAACAAAATAAAGTCTTATATATTAAGCTCTAAAAGAAGCAACGTTGAAAATTAAAAATATTTAAAATTCATATTTTCTCTATTCTATTCAACTATTCTTGATCTGTTTTTTTCCAGTATTGTACACATGGTATTCCATTTTCTTAGAATATCATTATTCTAAATAAATACTTTTAAATCTACCAATGCTAATAATTTGTTCAATGATTCCATGTTTTCCCATATGTGAGTTGGTTTTAGGCCTAAGCATTTTAATAGCATCCCACCATTGTTTTATTATTTACTCCTTTCTGCTGCTGCTGCTGCTGCTAAGTCGCTGCAGTCATGTCCGACTCTGTGCGACCCCATAGAGGGCAGCGCACCAGGCTCCCCCATCCCTGGCATTCTCCAGGCAAGAACACTGGAGTGGGTTCCCATTTCCTTCTCCAATGCATGAAACTGAAAAGTGAAAGTGAAGTCGCTTAGTTGTGTCCAACTCTTCGCGACCCCATGGACTGCAGCCCATCAGGCTGTTCCGTCCATGGGATTCTCCAGGCAAGAGTACTGGAGTGGGGTGCCATTGCCTTCTCCGTTACTCCTTTCTATAATTTCTCAAATATTTGTCTATTTATGCTTCCGCATGTTGCTGTTTGTGGCTAAGTCATGGCAGTGCTTTTGCAACCCCGTGGACTGTAGCCCCTCAGGTTCCTCTGTCCATGGGATTTCCCTGGCAAGAATACTGGAGTGGATTGCCATTTCCTTCTCCAGAAGATCGCCCCAACCCAGGGACTGAACCCATGTCTCCTGCTTTGAAAGGCAGATTCTTTACCGCTGAATCACCAGGGAAGCCCCTCTGCATGTTAAGCAACTTCAGAGCATAGACAGCATGTTGCTCATTTTTTCTACATCCAGCTCCTGCTTTCATCAACACAAAGTTACAAGAAAGAAAATATGAAAGATAATATCATCAGTTATCTAAATTCCTAAAGGGTACCATTGTCTTTTTTTAGGATTCTACCCTCTAGTAGTAAATGCGGTCCCAAAATGTATTTAACACAGGAGACAGTGATTTCTACAAAATGGAAATAAATATTTAAAATCTAACCAAAATCCTATATTGAAATTATAGCAGAAAATGGTTGAACTGGTATCAACAATAAAATCTCAGATATATCATTTTCTTATCATGACAAAGTGCACCTTTCTGAACTGTGTGCCTGCTATTTCCTGTCAGTTCAAAAGGGGTCTCTTGACAGTAGGGAAAAAAAAACTGTGAAAAAGTGAGAGAAATATGTACACAGTAGCTATTTACATTGTCATGGATTATCTATCATTTTGAGAGTTTTGTGCCCTGAGCAGATATGGAGTTATAAAACATTACTGAATAGGACAGAAATGAGATAAAAGTGGCTTCAGCCCTTTAGTAGGGTGTAACCCAGGGCAAGTGTCTTGACCATTCTGAGCTGCCCTTTAATAGTCTCAAGATTAGGACTGAGATATGACCAAACTTGCATGGTTTCATGGTTTAATGAGGACTCAGTTAAGTAACAACAGGAAACAGTATTTGTGAAGTTTTAGAATTTGCTCAATAAATGTTATTTGATTTTTAATATGAAGAGTGATATAACTGTAGACATATTGTCACAGATGTAGAAAACCAAACTTATGGGAGAAGAGGGGAGAGGAAAAAATGGGGAGATTGAAACTGACATATACATACTACTGTCTATACAATAGATAACTACTAAGAACCTACTGTATAGCACAGGGAACTATAATCAGTGCTCTGTAATGACCAATATAGGAAAGAACCCCAAAAAGAATGGATATATGTATAACTGATTCACTTTGTTGAACAGCAGAAACGAACACAGCATTGTAAATCAACTATACACCAATTAAAATTATTTTTTTAAAAGAATGGTACAATTGCATATTTCCTTTTGGCTCCACATCTACTGTCCATGGGGTTGCAAAGAATTGGACATGACTTAGCAACTGAACAACAGCAACAGTAATCACAATCTACCAGGCAAGTCCTGCAGGCATTCTGGCAGATCCACTCAGTGCATTTAAATTCCTAGCTTCCTCACCTTCATTTCCGTTCTCCAGCTGAGGCCTTGGGCAGACACAGGCCTGTATTTGGGGAAGGAAGGGAAACCTTGAAAAGAAAACTTATCCCCACTCTGACTTAATACTTAACTACATTCCCATAGTCTTTTGGACTCTGTGGGAGAATACGAGGGTGGAATGATTTGAGAGAATAGCATTGAAACATGTATATTATCATGTGTGAAACAGATCACCAGTCCAGGTTTGATGCATGAGACAGGGTGCTCAGGGCTGGTGCACTGGGATGACCCTGAGAGAAGGGATGGGGAGGAAGGTGGGAGAGGGGGTTCAGGATGGGTAACACATGTATACCCATGGCTGATTCATGTCAATGTATGGCAAAAACTACTACAATATTGTAAAGTAATTAGCCTCCAATTAAAGTAAATAAATTAAAAAAAAAAAATACTTAATTACATTCCCATGCCCGGCCCTCCCTAGGTTATGTCACAGCCCCATTCACCTCCCCAACCCCTAGCTTGGGGTGCCTAAAGCTGTTGGAGCCTTTTGTTCAGGGCTTCCTCCAAAGCAGGGCAGTGTCCTTATCTACCTGGCTCCACATGCCATTTCATGGGGTAAAATGCAATGCAGGCCTGAGCCTTTCTCTTATTTCATTGTAGTAAGTGATTCAAGTCTTAACTCTTTCATTCCTGCTCTATTGCTTTTACTGGCTACCCCAACAACTGGTAGCTCCCCACCCTCCAAGCTCAGCCAAGCTTCTGACACCTACTAAAATAAAACAAAGCCAGAGGTATATAAAGTCTTATATTTAAATAAAATTTATTTGAATAAAAGGCTTCCCAGGTGGTGCAAGTGGTAAAGAACATAAGAGATGCAGGTTCGATCCCTGGGAGGGGAAGATCCCCTGAGAAGGGAATGACAACCCACTCCAGTATTCTTGCCTGGAGAATCCCATGGACAGAGGAGCCTGGTAGGCTACAGTCCATAGCGTCACGAAGAGTTGGAGATGACTGAAGTGATTGAGCACAGCAGGCATGCATGCATGCACACACTTTAAACAAAATGTAAAAGGAAATGATTTGTGTGCTCAGTGGCTCAGTTGTGTCCAACTTTGCAATCTCATGGGAGTGGGTTGCTATTTCCTTCTCCAGGGGATCTTCCCAATCCTGGGATAGAACCCCCATCACCTATGGCTTCTGCTTGACAGGCAGATTCTTTACTTCTGAGCTACCTGGGAAGCCCACCCAAAACTACACAATGCATCTTACTTAATTCATGAATATCTTTATAAGGAGCATCATTTTTAGTATTATACTTTTTAAATTCATTTTAATAACATTTTATATGTCTTTTAACAACATTTATTAATAGAATGCAGTATTATAATAAACATTCCTTTTGGCTGAAATGTAATATTTATTTGGATTTTTATAACAATTATATATATTGGAAATATACATGTTTTCCAATTTTTAAGAAGACAAAAGCTTTCATATAAGAAGCCCCATCTGCAAACCTCAAATATTTGCTTATCTGTTGATTTGAGAAACTGATAGAGTATAAAAAAATTAGTTGCTGTTCTTATATGAGGAAAGGCAGTAAATATCCTTTTTTTCACAGGATAAGTGGATTGTCAAGGAAAGTTGCAATTCAAAACAACGTATTCTTTTGATGAAACTTGCAAACCTTATTCAAAGTCAAGAGCAGGAAAGAGACCCCTTGTCTCCATGAAAATAATGTAAAATAATTTGCTGCTGTGTTTTTGTTTGCTTGTTGTATTTTACCTTGTGTTATTAAGGGAATTGAAATTGCAAAACTACAAGGTTGAAGCTAAGGTTTTAGGTTTTAGGGCATTTCAAGAAGTCTATTTGCAATGGGGTTCTGAATCTGAATTTTTTTTTCCTCTGTGATTGTTTTCCATAAATTTCTCACTACAGAAGAAACTGAAAAAAAAAAATGTGAACAAGAGGGTACAATACGTGCATGCATGCATGCTAAGTTGCTTCAGTCATGTCCAGCTCTTCGTGACCCCATGGACTGTAGCCCACCAGGCTGCTCTGTCAATGGGATTCTCCAGGCAAGAAAACTGGAGTGAGTTGCCATGCCCTCCTCCCAACCCGAACCCATGTCTCTCAAGTCTCCTGCATCAGCAGGTGGGTCCTTTACCACTAGCGCCACTTGCATACTTATACAGTATGTGAGTCCTGATACTTGCCTTCCTCAGCTGGTGAGCTCACTAATAAAGCTGCATTTACTGGAGACAGGGGTTGCATAGTTACAACAAGGCAGACTCATGGTCATTTTAAAACTTCAACATTTTGTGCATCTTTATCTATGCAAAGTGTTAAAGTATTTCAATTAAATACTTTAGTGGTGAACTGTAAAAACCAATTTAGAAACCTAAATTGAAGATGTTTCCTTTGTTATTCAACATGTAATGTATTAGAACACACTTTTCTTTCCATAAAGAATTGATTTTTAATCAAATACTCAACATTTGTAGGGATTTTTTTTTTGAGCTAGCAAAGTAATTCCATTATTCTAATTGGGTTAATGAACCTAATTTGAATTAATGAACCTCATTTCAAACCTTTTGATATATTTTAGTACACATGTATTCATTTCTTGTTAAATTATATGCTACAATTGATTGATATTTTTAGAAGTCTTCTGATAATGATTTCTTCAAGGAAGGTATTAAAACTAGAAAATAAAAGTCATTTTGTGTATTATTTGTGCTTAGTTTTTATAACAACAGATCATATGTAATTTATCACCCTGTGTTGACTTATTTGATTGTCAAAATAATCTCTATTTCTAAATTTTTTTTTTATTTAAGCAATTTACCTTCAGTTTGCATGAATTAAATTGTACCAATAGAATTAAGAATATATACTCAAACCATTAGATTAAATATTTTGTTCAAAACTTATTTTTTATTATGGTAGTTATATTATCTTCTCACCTCAAAATGATCTGCATATGGAATTTTATGTATACATTACTGCTGGGTTTATTTTAATCTGGTAACAAATATTCATACTAAGGTTATGATTATTTATTAGCTCATTATTTTTCTTTGTGGTTACATTTTTCTGATATCACTTTTCTCCATAACATAAACAAAGAACTTTCAGAACATATGTTAGAAGGTGAAAAACACTATTTCTAAGTATAAAACATTTTTAATTTCAGATTTATTTGTGTAAAGGGTTAAGGTTATGTGAATGTCGTCTCTTTATGAAGTACTACACTTTAGTTTTATTACTAATTCCCCTCTTCATCAAATCAAACACTGCATATGGTTATAACATTGATTTCTTAATTTTATGAAAATTACTCTACCAACAGCTGGTCTCTTGAACAAATGAATATGTCAATGGCTGATTACAGATTAATGATATAGCTATTTTTCAAAGGTGTAGCCTTTCACATTCAAATTTAGCCTCTTAGTAGTTTAGAATGCGTATTTAAAAGGAACACTCTCTAACTTATGCATTTAAATACTTTTATTGATATGAAATTGAATGCATTTGAAGGCAGAGCATAAGCACTTTGGGAGGAAAAAAGGACTGAAAGAATTTAAATTTAGGGTTATTGAAAAGCACATCTGCCTTGAATGTGATGATTTATCAAGATCAGCAGGAAGTAACTGCTAATCAAATTTGCCTGAAGACATCAGACAATATTCTATTATCAGACAAGCTTATTTAAGGTCATTTTTTAAATGTTTATTCAACTTGTAAAAATTTTAAAGTTGAATTAAAAATCAGAAAGTGCTCTGAAATTCTCCTTGCCAAGCATATTCTGAAAAACTTGTGTCATCAATGCATTTTAAATGATAAGGGCTGCTAATCATAGCAATAGTTTTCTTACCCTTTGGGATGCTACAATAATTTCTGAAAATGAGTACTTTTTTTTTTTTTTTTTTACCATTTTACTTTTTGGCCTATCAGCTACTGTCATAAATGATTTAACCATAAATGATTTAACTATATACTTGAAAAATATATTTTATATTGGGTCTCCAGACCATGGTTAGGTAAGCAATAACAAAGGTAATGGAATAAAATTAACAAATAAACCTATTCTTCATATTAATACATTGAACATACCACTGTGATGCTTCCTAGTTTTGAAGAATTTTGCTTTCTTGTATTACTATGATTGACATATTGAAAGATGAATTTCATTTGAAATTCATCTTGCCTGCCATTCAGTTTGGAGAAAATTTTTACTGATATTAACACACAATGTATTGAATGCACATAGATAAATAAAAGTCCTCCAGAACTGAAAAGTCTGCTGAAAAATGTAAGTAGTTGAAGGTGCTCCAATGAAAGCTATATTTTCACAAAATTACTATTTAAAGTCCTATAGGTTTTTAAATTGCCATTTAAGTAAACCTGTAAATTTTAGTTACTGGAGCATGAGTTTATTTTGTCACTTAAGTGAAACTCACTCAGTCCTGTCCAATTCTTTGTGACCCTATGGACTATACGGTCCATGGAATTCTCCTGGCCAGAATACTGGAGTGGGTAGCCTTTCCCTTCTCCAGGGGATCTTCCCAACCAGGGACTGAAACCAGGTCTCCTGCATTGCAGGCAGATTCTTTACCAGCTAAGACACAAGGGAAGCCCTGCCACATAACTTTTCTACAATTTAATTCTAGCAATGGCAAAAATGTCAGCTGAGATCACAAGAGCATTTTAAGGAACTTAAAACAAATATACCAAAACATAAGTTATTAATGTCATCTTTTGTACAGAAGACAAATTCTTTTAAGTGTATGTTACTGCAAATCTCAACAAACTGCCCAAGCTGATGAGTAACCCATACACTAACACATACAGCCACACACTCAAATTTAGTCAATTTTCCTGTGAGTTTTTAGGTACTTGTGCAGCAAATAAGCTCCATAACCCAAGCTTGAAACTCTGCTGTTGTTCTAAAATAGTGTCTAAATGAGGTGCGAAGAGCCAACTCATTTGAAAAGACCCTGATGCTGAGAAAGATTGAGAGGAGGAGGTGAAGCAGTTGACAGAGGATGAGATGGTTGGATGGCATCACCAACTCAATAGATATGAGTTTGAGCAAACTCTAGGAGATAGTTTAGCACAGGGAAGCTGGCATGCGACAGTCCATGGGGTTGCAAAAAGTTGGACATGACTTGGTGACTGAGCAACAACAAATGAGGTGATTGAGGAAAAGGGAGCATACTTCAACCAAGGTCACATGATAACTAAGTGGTGGAAACACTTATACAAATTGTACAAATATAACTTAAAGACAAATTTAAATGCTTAGAACTGAATTTTTAACTCTCTACTTGAGGACTTTCCAAGGGTGCTATTTTTGAAAGACACTGTTTTAATTAGTTCAGACTACTATTTAAAAAATATGTCAACTGAGTGGGCTATGAACAACCGAAATTTGTTTCTCACATTTTCTTGAGACTGGAAACTGGATATCAAAACGCCAACATGGTCAGATTCTGGTGAGGACCCTGTTCCAGGATGCAGATCACTGATTCTCATAAACTCACATGGTAGAGAGAAGAGAAGGAAGCTCTCTCCTGACTCTTACAAGGGCACTAATCCCACTCACGAGGGCTTCACCCTCATGACCTCATCCAATCCTGGTTACCTCCCCAAGGTCCCACCTCCTAATTCCTATTACATGGCAGGTAGAGTTACAACATAGTAATTTTCAGGGGGACACAAACATTCGGTCTGTAACAGTCCCTATTCTATATACTAAAAGCAATGTAAGAACACTGAAGGAAAATATTGATTTTAATTATAATTTTCTCATAAAATTAGATCTAGAAAAGCTATAATTAATATGATTCAAATATTAGAATTAAAGCATAAGCCCTCAAGTAAAATAGTACCTTGAGCACAAACTTTAAAAATATTTATTTGCATTCCCATTAAAAACATAACACACTTATATCTTGGGCTATAGAACTTAGATTACATTTTTATAATTTTTCAGTTATCTTAATACATTTTAGAAAGCCAGAAAAAATCACTTGCAAAAATATGGAGAAAGTCATTTATTTTAATTATTAAAATTCTTTTCTATCCACAGGTGGTATTAATATTTTTAATTTACTATCTCCCACTTAGACTAGAAATAGACATAAAAACTTGCATTAAATACACAGCTGTGCTTAATGCTTTCTAATTATGTTTTTTTCTCATTTGTACTTTTTGTATTTATACAAATGCAATTAATTATATTGATTAAACCAATGATATACAATAATTCTTAACAGCATCCCAAAACATGTATAGCTTTTATCAAATTAGTAATTATTGCAATTACTTTAGTAAGAAATATTCTCAATAGTAGAAGATTCAAGAACCTTGATACTCAAGGAAAAACAAATTTGGGGAAATTGGGGGCGTAAAAGTCACATATATGGAATAGATTAATCTTTCAATGGGGCTACCATATGCAGTTTGCTTTAGAGCTGATAACAGAGATATTTACTATGAAATAGTCTCAGATTCTTAATTCATTATTTTAGAAAAAAGTTTTACTAATAAATATAAGGGAAAGTTACCCTCAAAACCTATTATCAAATCATTTCTTTTTTTTTAATTTAATTTTATTTTTAAACTTTACATAATTGTATTCGTTTTGCCAAATCATTTCTTTTCCATGGTTCTAGAACTATACTTGTGTTTCTTAAATAGAACAGTGATAATTTCTCCAAGAACAGGATCAATATGAATCTTTATAATCATATGATCTATGCATTTTTTTTATTTTAATAATACATTAGTAATAATTCTGTCACATTTTGAGATTTGCAAATTTTCTTGAGACTCTTTTATATTATCCTCAATGTTATATCATTACCACTAGTCATTACTGCCTAGTGAGTGAGTGAGTGAAAGTGGCTCAGTCGTGTCTGACTCTTCTCCAGGCCAGAACACTGGAGTGGGTAGCCTTTCCCTTCTCCAGGGGAACTTCCTATAATATGTAAGTAACTATTAATAGTTCTTAAGCATGAACTGGTTAAGTGTGGAAAATATTGTACTCTGAATTTAAAATGCCTATAAATGCATATGTATAAGTAGCCTGTATTAATAGTAAAATAATTGTATTAACGGTTTACAAAATTATACTTTCCTCAGAAAACTTACACATACACATTTTATTTAATGTGGATTTCTATGTATAAGTGATTCGGTGAAGGCATTCAACAAGCAGTTTGTATAGGTATAGAAAGAAACTGTGAGGATGTAGAGGCCGTGTGTGTACTTTTTGTATCAACTACTCTTAGTGCCTTAATTTCAACGTAAGAGCCCCTTGCAAGAGTCAAATGCCTTGCCTTTTCCTGTTTCTTGCTTTCAATGTATTCAGTCTTCTTTTACTTTTAAGTATAATGTTAGCTGTAGTATCATCATGTTGCTAAGTCGCTTTAGTCGTGTATGACTCTGTGCGACCCCATAGACGGCAGTCCACCAGGCTCCCCCGTCCCTAGGATTCTCCAGGCAAGAACACTGGAGTGAATTGCCATTTCCTTCTCCAATGCATGAAAGTGAAAAGTGAAAGTGAAGTCACTCAGTCGTGTCCGACTCTTAGCGACCCCATGGCCTGCAGCCTACCAGTCCTCTCTTCTGTTCCAAATTCAGCCTGTCCCCTAGAGGGGAAAGTCACACAGCTCTTTGATCCTACTGCCTTCCTCACTCCGAGGTCAATCTCCTGGACCACTGTTGTGGAGCTGGGATGTGGGCAGAGCCAGTGGCCCAACTCTCAGAATGGAATCTCTGCTTCACAAGCAAGGTTCTGGACAAGGGCTGTAGCTCGTGATCCTCTCAGCTTGCCTCTAGAGCATAAAATCTCTACCTTATGAATAATGTTTCAGCTTCAAACATTGAAACTAAAGATCTGATACTTTGGCCACATGATGTGAAGAGGACCCACTGAAAAAGCCCCTGAGGCTGGGAAAGATTGAAGGTAAAAGAAGGGGGAGGCAGAGGATGAGATGTTTAGATAACATCATTGATTCAGTGGACATGAATTGAGAAATCTATGGGAGATAGTGGAGGACAGAGGAACCTGGCATGCTGCAGTCCATGGGGTCACAAAGAGTGGGGCATGATTTAGCAAGTGAACAACAACAAATGGATAGTGTTAAGCAGGAAATGTTATGAGCAAGTATTCTGGGACAGCCGAACCTGGAACAGAACCTTCTCCTTAGGAATCAGAGACAGATGGGAAAAGGCAGTTTCAGCTCTCTCCCTGTCTATTGCCTGTAATACAGCTCCTATAGCTTAGAGGTGGGGAGCACAGGAAAAGCTCAAGCTCATGTCCTGCATGTCCTGGAGTGATACTGTACACTGGGCTGGGATCCAGAATGATGGAGAACCCTGGCCACATCCTCCTGTAGTGATGCCATCATATGGAGCTGGCTGGGTTTGGACTGCACTATGGCTCCAGTGCCACAGTCTCTGGGTATTCTCACCAGTATTTAGTACAATTCATTTTTTTTTGTCAATACATTTTCTATTCACTCCTTGTATGTCTTTAGGGCAATATTCAGAGGTTTTAAAGTTTGCTTTTTAAAAAAATAATTTTCACTGATTATGATTGTTTCTCTTTGGAAAGAGTCCATTAACATTTCAGATGTCAAAGGGCATCTTTTCCCCCCAAAATTTATACTACCACAAGAAATATAATTATCATCATTGTATGTGAATAATTATATGTGAAATATGTTCTGGGTAATGAGCTACTGTTCTCAGCAGTATATAATGATATTTTCTATATATTAAATGATGAAATACATGAAGTTATCTAGCATAAGATTTGACATGTAAGTGATTCTTGATAAAGTTCTCCTCTTCTTGAACTGGGGCGGGGGGGCAATTTATGATTATGGATGATCTAGAATTCATCTTGCCTGCAATAAAGGGTCTTGAAAGAACCTCTTAAGTTTTCTGTCTCATCAAAAGAAAACAGATGTTGCTAGGGAGATTTTCTGGAACTTACAATGTCTCACATTTCATTTGCAAAGGTGTGAACTATGTTTAGTTGTATATGGTTTCATATCAATAATTATTTTATGCTAAAGTTTCCATATGCATATTCTTCTACCATCTGTTATGTATGCCTGTAGAAGTATATCCAACTAGTACTTCTAAGATTATAGAACCTTCAAAGAACTCTGTAGGTGAAAGCAATAAACCCTTTAACGTCACAAGAGTGCCAGCTTCCTCCTAGGTTCATTCTTATATTTGATCAAGTTTTATCAATACTATCTTTTCCTGACCTCCAATATTTACTGCAATCTTACCTGCCTTTTAGATTTGTGCACTGATTTCAGTTTTTTCTGCTTTGCCCTTGGAACTTATTAAGTATGTAATTGAGATTTACCTTTTTGGCTTTTCTCCCTTTTACCTATTTATGAGATTTGATATTAATCCTGACATCCTAACCTGCCATGAGCAGAAGTTAAAAAATTAAACTCATACCTTTGCCAATTCCTAAGCTAAATACCTCTTCCAAATTTCAAACATTGTTACACACCAGAAGAATTTTTTATAGAATATTTATTTTATCATTTGAATGAATTATTTTTAATTGCTTGAATTAGACATAAAGTTTAATACATAAACTTGACTAATATTGTTATCTTTAAAAGTGCAACAGGAGTTATAGGGGCTCTCTCCCTTGGAGGAAGGGTACCTGGGGTAGAAATCAAGAAGAAGGTGGGGGATACCCCAGACCTAAAAGGATTCCATTAAGAGAAGAGAATCCTGAGTGAATTAATGAACACTGGTATAAGTGAAAAACTTAGAATCCATAAATCACTCCAGAGATACTTAAGGGCTAAAGGTTTATTGGCAGCAACACTGGAAGATAATTTTTGAAAGGCAAGCTGAATTCAGACTGTGGAAGATTTAGGTTTGAAAAACATAAGAACTCAACACTTAATGCTACTGCTGTTGCTCTGTTCTCCAGAATAAAGGAAGTTGATACATCAGGGAAATATCAGCGAATATTTTGAAATACAGATAAAAGAGACATGGACAGAGCCACAAGTTAGGGATATGAGTTAATAAGCAGTTAAACAAGGGGAATGGAAAGAAAGGAGACAGCAGTGAGAAAAATCTTGATGACAGGACCAACAGAACTGGTGATGGGAGATGAGAGAAGTGTCAAGTGTGACCAAAGCTTTAGAAAATAAAATAGGAAAACAAAAACAAAACCAGAGAGTAGTTGATCATGGGGATTTAAAGTTTATGTAATCAGTGTACAACTGTTTATTGCTTCAAGGTAATATTCTGCATTGCAACAAGACCTAAAATTTAAAGTAATAAGCAGAGAACATGGTATATGATATCCAGAGATAATAAAACTGCATAGCCTCAAGTGTCTGCTGTGAAATTTCCTTTATAAAACATTAATTATATGAATGCGTCACATTAAGCAGTTCTTGGAAAGAATTCTTGTGTTCCACTCAGAAAGCTGGATTGATTTTTTTCTGCTCTTGAACCATGAAAATTTCATTAAAATATCACTTCTCGAGGATCTTACTTTCATGTGTAAGGGGTTATTTAATATTGGCTCTCAATTCAGCTAACAATTATTTCCAATGGGCGATCTGTTCTAAAGATATATGGAACAGATTAGAAAGTCCCTGTAGGTTGAATATTTATTTATGAACAGTTTAATTCATTAAATTTCTCCTAATATCTAGAGTCTGAAATGTTGCAGAAGTCATAAAGATATGCTTTTCCTTTCAAGACACATGATTTATCAAAAATTGCTCAGTGTGGAAAAAATAGTGTAACTCCCCATATACTAAAAGTTTATCCTTTTGGCAAAATGTAATAGTGCTTGTGATTTAGCTGACTTGAAATTTATTAATTTTCATTACTGGAACTAATTATGGCCATTTCTACTTACTATTTCCCTCATTAGAAAGCTCTAGTGTATGTCATTGTCAGTTAATGACTCATCTCTCACTACCTCATCTGTGTGTTATATTAATTTCATGAGTAGTGAAGGGTTTAAGCATGTAGGTAGTTTTGGTTATTATTATTAATTGTGGGTGGAAGTGTAGCAAGATGATCTGCATCACACCCAGGTTTTCTCATGCCTAAAGCTTACATTTTTGGAGGCACTTTTTAAGAGAAATAACATTTTATACGTATTTATAAAGATATAAATTCTTGAACATTGGAAAGGGCCTATGCAAGTGTGAAGTCCTAAGGTATGCATCATGATAAATATGCTTCTAAAAATAGTTGTCAATATAATATTTAAAGGGCTAATTCAATTCCATTGAAGGAAAACCCTTTATAATGTGGCATACTAGAAAGTATAGATGAACTAATGACCTCTTTTTTGGTTACATCTTAATTAAGCTTGTGGCTCAAAAGTGGTGCAACTTCATCCTTTGATTTTGTATTATCAAATCACCATACAGAATGTTTATCAAAAATCAAAACCTTGACTATAATGTGGTAACTAGTAATCAACCCAATGTCATATCAATATCTACGCTGGAAGAGAGAGAAAACCCATAACAACTGTAAAAGCAGATATTACCTCCATAGGGAACTATCTGTAACACATGTATTTGATAAAGGCAAATATTAAAAACATACAGAATCTCTACAAAGTAATGAAAGACAGATAATGATAGAAAAATGAGCAAGTGATAATTCACACAAATATACTAAATACAAAAATACAATCTGTAATGACAAAAAGCAGATCAGAAGTTATCAGAGAATGGGGGTGGGAAGAGGGAAACAATTTAAAGGGACACAGTGAAACATCTGGGGTTGTTGGAAATGATTGTTATGTTTGGTTTTGAAATGGTTTCATGAAATGGTTTCAAGTGTTTGTCAAAACTCATCAAGTTGTACACCCACTGCACATGAGTCTATTGTGATTAATTGTACCTAAATACATTTGTTACCCAAAGAAAGAAAGGATGGATGGGTGAAAGGAAGGGACAAAAGAAAGGGAAAGAGAGATAAAGAAGAAGAGAAATAACCAAAATGGAGAGAAAACATCATACACTGCTGTTGGCTGAGAATACCTGTGTCTGCTCTGGAACAGTATCTCAGTAACTTTTATACTATATCCTAAGGCTATAAATGGGCACATACCCTATGACCCTGCAATTCCATGCTTGGGTGCTTATTCAATAGAACTACAAGCATCTATTCTGCAAGTAGTGTTGTGCTAGAATTAGGCTTATCTTTTGTCTGAACTAGCTAATCTTTTATAAACTGTGCTGTTCATAATACAGCAAAACTTGAAAGTAATAATGTCCATCATCAGTAGAAATACAAGTAAATTGTGAAATATCTATGTAATTAAATACTATATAGATGAAAACAAGTTAGATAATGCTTGTACAATAAATATGGATTGTGATCACAAACAAAATTAAGAGAAAGAAGTCAGAAAAGAAAATATAATGAATAATAATATTTACAAAAATTCAAAGACCCACAAAATTCTTCTTTAGACACTGGTACTCTGGTCTCCTTTGTGGAGGAGGGAGGTGGCCTGATAAGCCTTCTGAAGTCCCATCAGTGGGAAGGTCTCTTCCTTGGTTTCTTAGCGATCACAAACTTACCTTCATGGTCACTTATTTATGCCTTTTACTTCTCTTTATGCTCAATTTAACAACAAAAATTAAACAATCATCAGCAAAGAGATGAAAGAAAGAGAATATTCAAAAACTAACTTTTAGTTTGTTTTTGTTTCTTTCTTCAATAAGATAAACTAAAAAAAATGGTGATTGCACATATAGCAAAGGGACATTTAGAAATATTAGTATTTTAAGGTCATGTTTAGTTTCAGTTCAGTTCAGTTTGGTCACTCAGTCGTGTCTGACTCTTTGCAACCCCATGAATCGCAGCACGCCAGGCCTCCCTGTCCATCACCATCTCCCAGAGTTCACTCAGACTCACGTCCATCAAGTCAGTGATGCCATCCAGCCATCTCATCCTCTGTTGTCCCCTTCTCCTCTTGCCCCCAATCTGTCCCAGCATCAGAGTTTTTTCCAATGAGTCAACTCTTTGCATGATGTGGCCAAAGTACTGGAGTTTCAGCTTTAACATCATTCCTTCCAAAGAAATCCCAGGGTGATCTCCTTTAGAATGGACTGGTTGGATCTCCTTGCAGTCCAAGGGACTCTCAAGAGTCTTCTCTAACACCACAGTTCAAAAGCATCAATTCTTAGGCACTCAGCTTTCTTCACAGTCCAACTCTCGCATCCATACATGACCACAGGAAAAACCATAGCCTTGACTAGATGGACCTTTGTTGGCAAAGTAATGTCTCTGCTTTTGAATATGCTGTCTAGGTTGGTCATAACTTTTCTTCCAAGGAGTAAGTGTCTTTTAATTTTATGGCTGCAGTCACCATCTGCAGTGATTTTGGAGCCCCCAAAAATAAAGTCTGACACTGTTTCCACTGTTTCCCCATCTATTTCCCATGAAGCAATGGGATCAGATGCCATGATCTTAGTTTTCTGAATGTTGAGCTTTAAGTCAAATTTTTCACTCTCCACTTTCACTTTCATCAAGAGGCTTTTTAGTTCCTCTTCACCAAGAGTCCCTTCATTTTCAAATATGTGGAAAGTGAAATGTTTGTGGTTTAAATGCAAATATTGTAGTTCAAATTCAACAATTGTGACTACTTTTGCAGTGAATGGCAAAACAAAAATATACATATACATTCTTTAATGCTATGAATGCTTTCCATTCTAAGAAACTTCTGAATTCAAGTTCTTTGAGGTGTCTATTTACACTTAAGCAAACCTCATGTTTAATATTCATGTTGAGTTTAGTTTAGTGAATATTAAACATGAGGTTTGCTTAAGTGTAAATAGACACCTCAAAGAACTTGAATTCAGAAGTTTCTTAGAATGGAAAGCATTTATAAGCATTAAATAATGTATATGTATATTTTTGTTTTGCCTTTTACTGCAAAAGTACTCACAATTGTTGAATTTGAACTACAATATTTGCATTTAAACCACAAACATTTCACTTTCCTCATATTTGAAAATGAAGGGACTCTTTGAAAGAGAAAATGGGGAAAGACCTTTAAAAAATGAGTTTCTCTGAAAGAAAATGTCCTTACCAGCAATTTGACTTAAAGTTCTCATTTTCTTCTTATAAGAAAAACATGAAAGCTGGCCATGGCATGTTCACAGATCCTGGAAAATGGTCCATATGGCTGGGTTTGCCTTTGTTTGAACAAACCAGTGTTACATAAATGGTGCTCAAAATGTGGGTGCTTAAAGTTTAAAAAGTAGAAATACACATTAGAATCATTTTGATTTTTTGAACTGAATTTGACTGAAAAAAATACCTCTACCATGTTTAAATAAAACATAGTTGTGGATCCTACAGCATAAGTTAGAATTATTTTTAGGATAATGTGTAGTTTTCTATTTTTTTGAGGCAATGTAAATATTTGTTAAATTTGATGGTCTCCTTATTCTTAGGAATAAAGAAGACTTTAAAAATTAAATATATATGTAAGTTTAATATATATATATTTCAGATGAGATAACCTTACTGTTCTACTAGATAATGTAACAATATGACCACATTTCTGAAAAATAATAATAAGAAATAAAGAATAAATTGGGTGAAATCTCTATCTCACCAAAATTTCATGGTTGTTTGAAATTTAATTTGGAAGAACTAGTGGGTTGCTGGTAAATATAGTAATAATAAGGTAAAATATTCTTCAGTTTAATTGATAAATAAAATATTTAATTTGAAAAATTAAATATTGACCAGGTTTGATGGAGGATGCATAAGAAAATGCCTAATATATTTTTTAAAACTTTTGTATGATAATTGAGGGTCTTCCCAGGTGGCTCAGTGGTAAAGAATCTGCCTGAAGTACAGGAGTCATAGGTTCCATCCCTGAGTCTGGAAAAGCCCCTGGAGAAGGAAATGGCAACCCAGTATTCTTGCCTGGAAAATCCCATGATCAGAGGACCCTGGTGGGCTACAGTCCAAGCGATATCAAAAGAGGTGGATGAGACTTAGCAATTTAACAAACAACATAATAAATAAACTTTTGCAAAAAATTAAAATTCATAAAAAATTAAAAACTCATACTGGGTGAACAACTGCTATACACGTCTCAGTAGAGAATTAGCTTATGGGAGAAACGAACAAGTAGGCGGGGAAAGTTTTGAATGACAACGAGGAGAGGTTCTGGTTTCCTCAGGATGAATGTCTTTGGTCCTACTCTGGGAGCACTGTCACATGTGCTAAGTTGGTTCAGTCATTTAGGACTCTGCTACCCTATGGACTGTAGTGGACCATGCTCCTCTGTCCTTGGAATTTTCCAGGCAAGAATTGTGCAGTGGGTTGCCATTTCCTCCTCCAGGGGCTCTTCCCAACCCAGGGATCAAACCTGTGCCTCTTTCTCTTGCTGCCGCTAAGGTGCTTCAGTCGTGTCCGACTCTGTGCGACCCCACAGACAGCAGCCCATCAGGCTCTGCCCTCCCTGGGATTCTCCAGGCAAGAACACTGGAGTGGGTTGCCATTTCCTTCTCCAATGCATGAAAAGTGAAAAGTGAAAAGTGAAAGTGAAGTTGCTCAGTCGTGTTCGACTCTATGTGACCCCATAGACATTGGCATACCAGGTTCCTCTGTCCATGGGATTTTCCAGGCAAGAGTACTGGACTGGGTTGCCATTGCCTACATCTCCTATATTGCCAGTTTTTTTTTTTTTTTTTTTTTCTTTTACCACTACTTCCACCTGGGAAGCTGTCAGCCAACTCGAAATCATAGGAACAAGACAAGCCTAAACTGGGACTTGAGGAGAACCTTGCAAATACAAGGACTTCCCTTGTCCTTGACCTTGAACCAGGGAGACCTGGTTCGAGCCCTGGGTTGGGAAGATCCCCTGGAGAAGGAAATGGCAATCCACTCCAGTACTCTTGCCTGGAAAAACCCATGGACAGAGGAGCGTGATAGGCTACAGTCTATGGGGTCACAAAGAGTCGGACATGACTTCACTTTCACTTTCACTTTGCAAATACAAAAGTCAGGGAGTTTTAGACACCACAGAGATCCATATGAAGGGCAACTACATACCATTATCAAACTAGGAAACTAAGACAGAAAGAGTTACCCATTCATAATTATTCCAGACAAGCATAAGCCCAGACTGTCCTGGGCAAATGACAATTTATAGCCACATCGCTGATGTTGAACTTGAGGGCAGATTGGTTTGATGGATACTTTGGCAGAGCTAGTGTAGCCGAGATGCTCTACAAAACAAAACAGTTTCAGGGAAAAAAGGAAGTCTTTAAAAACATTCAGTGAAATCACAGACACTGGACCAATGGCATTACTGTACATGTTTGGAACGTTATATATGCAACTGCTGTGATCTGTGGTCAAAGGAAAAATGCTGAAGTCCTCAGAGTATTTGTAAATCCGACATATATCACCAAAGAAATGTGAGTAACAATAGAAACAGAGAAGTGATTTTTGAGATGACTGTTACAGCATGTAACCAGTCACCAAACAGGATAATAAATAAAAATGAAGAAGTAACAAAAATATGTCTGTTATTCAGAAGCAGCATGAAAAGTTGAGAAAAATAAAATAGTTTGTCATAACTAGTACCTACTTAGGTCCAGGGAAGAAGGCTACTGCCAGGGATGTTGTGCTTTAGAGGGACAGCCCTATAAATGGTCCAGGATCTCACAATATAAAAAAGCCAATGACATAATGGGCACTACTGTTGCTAGGGATTCAGAGCCTTCAGTTGACATGATGCTACTGGAAGGTGGAAAATACCCATTCCCGTGATCAACACTATTAAAGCTTTAGAGAAAATCTACATAACATTTGCTTTGCACCCTTGATATGAAAGGCAACAAGTTTCAGATAGCCAGAAGTTTTATGAAGTTTGCTACAGCTGGCATAAAATTTTCTTCTTAAAGTGGAAAGAATTTAAATACCAGAAAAACTTAAAGGAAAAAAATAATTGAATTTTCATATTTTTCTACCAGATTCAATGAATGTAAAGGATATTTTAATATGGAATATTATTTCCCTATAATTCTGTCAAAGCTCTACACTTTGTTACACTCAAATTCATGATTTCTGATAACTCACAAATTACTATCATATTTGCCACAAATTACCCATGGTGGTAATTGTCCATGATGGTAAGGAAATTTTTCAATATTAGCTATTCATTGTTATTCTTAAATTTGGGTACAAATATCTGCACATAATAAGTACAGTATCTATTATTCAGATCAGAAACTAGAATTCCAAATGGCTTTAATATAATGTTCAAATATCAATTCAAATCAGGTTGATTTAAACAAGTTTGATTTTAAAAGTTGATATATATTAATATATATCATTGTAATTTATATTTTACCTATCCATTTTAATGCACACTTCTGAAATATTCAGAGAAAAATTGTTAAAAATAGGTTTGAAACATTTTTTTAAGGTTTTGAGTTTTTACAGTTAATTCTATTCCTATTTTTCATGAAAACACATTTAAATTTAGTATACTTATAGTATACTTGCATAATTGTAGTATTACATTACACTTTAAACCTTTATATTATATTAATAGATTGTATGATAACTATGATTAGAACAACATATAATTAATTTGTTGATACATAGGCAAAAATGAATTTTATTGAATAAATATAATTTGTGTACATTCTTATTTTGTTACTAATACCAACATTGATAGTATAGCAACAGACCACACAGAAATATGCAATATTAGTTTCATTCAATCTTATGATATTTTGTAGATTTTTAGCTTTATAAAATCATAGCTTTTGTTTTATTTGTCCATTTTATTGAAATGGAGGTATATTTTTTCATAATACAAGGAAAAATATTTTAACAGTTTTTTGTTTTCATTTATCTTGGAGTGTAGTTGATTTATAATGCTGGGTTAGTTTCAGGTATACATCAAAGTAATCAGATATACCTATATGCACTCTTTTCTTTTAGATTCTTTAACAGTTAGCTTTACTTATAAATTTAAATTTCTTAGACATATGGTATCTCAGCTTCTATTTGCACAAGTCTAACAAATGTTAAATATATCTGAATAATCCTCATATTGTTAGTGGGTCCTAAACAATTTAATGAATATCTGTTGATTTGCGATTCCAAATGGAAAGAAATAGTCCTGACATACAGGGGAGATATTTAAACATAAATAACAAATAAAAGAGGCTAAATCTAATGACTTCTACCTAGATTCCATGTGGAGTTTTCAAAGACTACATCGGTGTCATTATAAGTATTTCTTGAGTATTTACAACAGTATCAGGGCAGGAGATCAAAGTCACATTCTTTCAACAAGATGCAGTTAGGATTCAAATTGTAGTTTCTATGGCTACACACTGTTCTCTCTCCACTATGCTCCCTTTGAAGACTCAATTGATTGGTGTAATAAAAGAAATAGTTCGCTATTGTATATTTCTCAGTTTCCTCTACTAAAAGTCATACACTTACTAAAGAAGTAGATTCAAGATAATACTTTTTATATATGAACAAACAACTTTATTTTCTGCAATCCAAATCAATAACATTAAACCATAATTCTATATTTCCATTAGAATAAGCAAATTACTGAAATTAGCAACTTGGTATAAATGTTTACAGAATGAATCTTGATGCATGATTTTTTAAAATGTTGATAAATAAGAGAAAGGTGCAGAAATTACTCATGACAGACATTAGGTAAGCCAAAATTAATCCTTGCTTTTGCAGAAACTCTGACATTGTGATTATTTTCAAATGTTAATTTATCAGTGTTCACATTAAGTGATTTTTATTCTAAATATCTATAAATATTATATGAATATTATTAATTTTTTGGCCCTTGGGTCAATAAAAATAATAGCATAATAATAATATCATAGAGCTTGAAGTACTTCTGTTTTATAGCACTAACATAAAATGCTGCTGTTTGCTTTTGATGAAATTCTAAATATCAAGGTGTATTTCCAGACTATTGGGAAGTAAAGCACTTTTATGCCCTTTACCACTTATCTCTTAGAAATATTATTTTATCAATCATTTAGAGAAGATTTTAACCTTATACTGAATTAGACTTTATTGTTTTTGACAATGTACTTTTGTTTTTAGAAGGCAGAAGTCAATGCTTCATAAAATGTAAAATATAAATAAATACATAGACTACCATAAAGCATTGTCTCTATATGAAGTTTAACTGGGTTCAAAAAAACTTCAATAAAATATATGTTGCAAATTTATTTTTCAGTTCAGTATACAAACTTTTATTTGATATGTTCTACCAAAGAACAAGTTCTTTTTATAAGGAATGTTTACAAAAATTGTATTGATTTCTTAAAAATATATAGTCCACATGAATAATATTTGCAGGTAAGTTTTGAAAACATTTACCTTTTCTGATAGTTTGAACTAAACTTCATTAAAATAATATATCTAAAAGCAATACTTAGAATAGGTTTTTAGAATAATATAACTTGAATATAAATATATTTACACTCTTTAAGAGCAAATAAAAATCTAATTTACTAAATTAAAATCCTATTTTTAGAAGGTAGTCTAAATATTATGCAAATAAAACTATGATAAATCATATTCCATTCAAATTACTGAGTCAACCATATCAATTACATAGTATATTATCACCAAGAAAAAATATTTACAAGGATTAATCACAATATCCCTGGAGAGTATTATGTTTCTCATAATAATGATCACAGAGTTAATGCCAAACAGGTTAAAAGGCCTATAGTTAAGAAGTAACACAGGATGATAATAATATTTCAGTTTGCTATTGACATGTACACACTGCTGTTTTTAAAATAGATAACGACAAGGACCTACTATTAAAAAAATAAAAAAGAAGTTATCAGTAAAATGCTATTAATTAAAAAAAACATAGTTTTTCAGAAAAAATAATCCAGAACCCATATTGTAATAATTAGATAATGATATTCCTCTATTCAGGGGCCATTAACAACAATATTAAAAAGTGAAAGTCACTCAGTCCTGTCTGACTCTTTGTGACCCCATGGACTCTAGCCTGCCAGGCTCCTCCATCCATGAAATTCTCCAGAAAAGAATACTGGAATGGATAGCCATTCCCTTCTCAGGGGACCTTCCCAACCCAGGGATCAAACCCATGTATCCCACATTACAGGCAGATTCTTTACCATCTTAGCCACCAGGGGAAGCAATATGTGGGATCTTAGTTCCCTGTCCAGGGATCAAACCCGGGCCCCTTGCATTGAGAACATAGAGTCTTAACCACTGGACAACCAGGGTAGACAGTTAGTGAAGTCACTTAGTTGTGTCCAACTCTTTGCGACCCCATGGACTGTAACCTATGAGGCTCCTCCTTCCATGGGATTTTCCAAGCAAGAATGCTGGAGTGGGTTGCCATTTCCTTCTAATTGGTATAAAAATGACAGAAATCAAGTCCTGAATACATCCCTTAAAAGTCATCCTGCACAAATCCTGCACACAACACTGCATATAGCATGACTTCTACATCATCAAAATAGAGAAGCACATATCACATGATGTTGTTTTGATCATTAAAAAGGATAGAGATAATTGTGATGACACTTTTCACACATTTATATTTTAATCTTTCAGTTCAGTTCAGTCGCTCAGTCATGTCCAACTCTTTGCGACCCCATGAATTGCAGCATGCCAGGCCTCCCTGTCCATCACCAACTCCTGGAGTTCACTCAGACTCATGTCCATCGAGTTGGTGATGCCATCCAGCCATCTCCTCCTCTGTCGTCCCCTTTTCCTCCTGCCCCCAATCCCTCCCAGCATCAGAGTCTTTTCCAATGAGTCAACTCTTCACATGAGGTGGCCAAAGTACTGGAGTTTCAGCTTTAGCATCATTCCTTCCAAAGAACACCCAGGGCTGATCTCCTTTAGAATGGACTGATTGGATCTCCTTGCAGTCCAAGGGACGCTCAAGAGTCTTCTCCAACACCACAGTTCAAAAGCATCAATTCTTTGGCGCTCAGCTTTCTTTACAATCCAACTCTCACATCCATACATGACCATTGGAAAAACCATAGCCTTGACTGTGGCTCAGATCATGAACTCCTTATTGCCAAATTCAGACTTAAATTGAAGAAAGTAGGGAAAAACAGTAGACCAGTCAGTTATGACCTAAATCAAATCCCTTATGATTATACAGTGGAAGTGATAAATAGATTTAAGGGTGTAGATCTGATAGAGGGCCTGATGAACTATGGATGGAGGTTCGTGACATTGTACAGGAGACAGGGATGGAGACCATTCCCATGGAAAAGAAATGCAAAAAAGCAAAATGGCTGTCTGGGGAGTCCTTATAAATAGATGTGAAAAGAAGAGAAGCTAAAGGCAAAGGAAAAAAGGAAAGATATACCCATCTGAATGCAGAGTTCCAAAGAATAGCAAGAAGAGATAAGAAAGCCTTCCTCAGCGGTCAATCCAAAGAAATTGCCGGGGTCCAGCCCCGGTGGATCCAGGGAATTCGAAGCGGGGACGGCGTCGGCGAGGATCAGGAAACAACTGCTTAATTAAACTTTAATTAAGGATATAAAGAGTAATAGAATAAGGATAGCTCAGTGAGGAAATTCAGTGGAGAAAAGAGGCTGAAATAAGGATAGCTCAGTGAGGAAATTCAGTGGAGAAAAGAGGCTGAAATAAGGATAGCTCAGTGAGGAAATTCAGTGGAGAAAAGAGGCTGAATAATTCAGCCCGAAAGTGAGAGAAAGAACGACATGGGGAGACCAAGTTTTGGTGAACAAGGCCCGCACTTTATTTTCCAAAGTAGTTTTTATACCTTAAGTTATGCATAGGGAATAATGGGGGAAGGGGTAGAGTCATGCAGTAAGCCAGGCTTTCTTCCTGCAAACTTATCATATGCAGAAGTTTAGGTGATTTGCATCATCTTCTGGCCCGGAGGCCTGTTAACATTTTAAGACCCTTTCTTCAGAAAACTTATTTTTCTCTAAAGGTGATTAGTCAAGCGCTACCCTCAAAAGCATTAGATAAAGTTGCATTCCTACAGAGCAAAGGTGTGGTGAGCTATAACAAGAAAAAGAATTAACTCAAGGGTCCCAGGTTGCAAACATTAAAGCTACTACTCACATCAATTATATTAATCAATACACTGCCAGGGACACAGCAGGTAAGGGATATGGAGACTTAGCAGCAAACATTGGCCCAACAAGTGAAAAACCCTTCACCAATATAATTTCTAATCAATCTTTTAACTGCTCAAAGGAACCTGTATTTAGACAGTTTGGAACATCTCATGCGTCTCACAGTTGGGAGGCTCTGAGCAATCACATGTGGCCGGAAAAACCTATTCAGGCAGGCTAGAGGATTTCCAAAGGAGTTTGTAGGTTGAAACACTGTCACACCCAGGAGCTATTAACTGGAGCTGTAAGTTAACTCTTTTTTCAGAGAGAGGTAGCCGGGGACAGCCCCCCGTAAAGTCAGAGGTGTAGGTGAAAGCACAAAGCAGAAAGTAGGCAGACTCTGGTTTTGCGGGTAGATGCTCGAGAATTTCCAGGGGGACTCCTGAGGCTCGATCCCACATTTGCGTATGCCGAGCCTCCTTCCTCATGACCTTTGCCATGGGCGGAGTTCCTCACGCTGGCTCCTGGCAGTGATAGAATTCCAGTTGAGCTATTCCAGATCCTGAAAGATGATGCTGTGGAAAGTGCTGCACTCAATATGCAATATGCACTCAATATGCAATATGCTGGCTCCCGGCAAGAAATAAAGGAAAACAATAGAAGGGGAAAGACTAGAGATCTCTTTAAGAAAATTAGAGATACCAAGGGAACATTTCATATAAAGATGGGCTCGATAAAGGACAGAAATGGTATGGACTTAACAGAAGCAGAAGATATTAAGAAGAGGTGGCAATAATACACAGAAGAACTGTACAAAAAAGATTTTCACAACCCAGATAATCTCAGTGGTGTGATCACTGACCTAGAGCCAGACATCCTGGAATGTGAAGTCAAGTGGGCCTTAGAAAGCATCACTATGAACAAAGCTAATGGAGGTGATGGAATTCCAGTTGAGCTATTTCAAATCCTGGAAGATGATGTTGTGAAAGTGCTGCACTCAATATGCCAGCAAATTTGGAAAAATTTTAATCCTTAGCACCACTTAATGTAAAGTCAGATTTACTATCCCTAAAATCAGAAAGTATAACTAATTTTACCAAGATGTTATAAATTTTTGCTTCATTCAAATAGAGTTTCACTCTATGACATGCTTGTCAAATAATTTAATTTTTCATACCAAAATTGGCATGCTGGAGTTATTTAATGAATATCCATTTCTTTGTGAGTTATTTTCTATATAGAAATTATTTATCTTCTTTTTTTCTTTGATTATTATTTTTTTAATTAATTAATTTATTTTTTACTTTACAATTTTGTATTGGTTTTGCCATACATTGACATGAATCCACCATGGGTGTACATGTGTTCCCCATCCTGAAGCCCCCTTCCACTTGCCTCCCCATCCTATCCCCTGAGTCATCCCAGTGTACCAGCCCTGAGCACCCTGTATCATGCATCGAACCTGGACTGGTGATTCATTTCACATATGATAATTTACATGTTTCAATGCCATTCTCCCATATCATCCAGCCCTCGCCCTCTCCCACAGAGTCCAAAAAACTGTTTTATACATCTGTGTCTCTTTTGCTGTCTCACATACAGGGTTATCATTACCATCTTCCTAAATTCCATATATATGTGTTAGTATACTATATTGGCGTTTTTCTTTCTGGCTTACTTCACTCTGTATAATAGGCTCCAGTTTCATTCACCTCCTTAGAACTGATTCAAATGTATTCTTTTAATGGCTGAGTAAGACTCCATTGTGTATATGTACCACAGCTTTCTTATCCATTTCTGTTGATGGACATCTAGGTTTCTTCCATGTTCTGGCTATTATAAATAGTGCTGTGATGAAATAGTCGATTGTTAACATCATTCTTTACAGTGATAGTCAAAGGTACAGAGAGTAGGGGAGACTTATTTAAGTCTGGCTTAAGTCAGGCTCCTAGACTTCCCCATCTCTTTTACCAAAGTGCTTTATTCTTTTTTTATGGTGAAGTTATTACTCTTGTTAAGGAGATTTTAAAGATATCACTCTGGAATTTTAAGAATTATTAACTAATGCCATACTTTTGAATTAACAATTTTCTGATCCCTGAGAGAATTATCTCAAAAAAAAAAAAAATGACATTGAATGGGGAAATGCCTGACTTGATACAACAGAGAGTGTATATTTATCTCTAAGGTGTATAATTGGAAATCTGAAGTCCAGAGAAAGGAAAAATGTTCATAGAAGGATTAAGGCAGTCTTCTGGGCATACACACGGAGGAAACCAGAATTGAGACATGTGTACCCTAATGTTCATTGCAGCACTGTTTATAATAGCCAGGACATGGAAGCAACCTAGATGATGTCCATCAGCAGACAAAGGGGTAAGAAAGCTGTGGTACATATACACAATGGAATATTACTCAGCCATTAAAAAGAATACATTTGTATCAGTTCTAATGAAGTGGATGAAACTGGAGCCTATTATACAGAGTGAAGTAAGCCAGAAAGAAAAACACCAATACAGTATATTAACACATATATGTGGAATTAAGAACAATGGTAATGATAACCCTGTATGTGAGACAGCAAAAGAGACACAGATGTATAGAACAGTCTTTTGGACTCTGTGGGAGAGGGCGAGGGTGGGATATTTGGGAGAATGGCATTGAAACATGTAAATTATCATATGTGAAACAAATCACCAGTCCAGGTTTGATGCATGAGACAGGGTGCTCGGGGCTGGTGCACTGGGATGACCCAGAGGGATGGGATGGGGAAGGAGGTGGGAGGGGGGGTTCAGGATGGGGAACACATGTACACCTGTGGCAGATTCATCTCAATGTATGGCAAAACCAGTACAATATTGTAAAGTAATTAGCCTCCAATTAAAATAAACAAAGTTATATTAAAATAAATAAATAAATAAATATTCACCATCCTGTACAAAGGTTCTAAATTTCTAGAGTGTTTAATTAGCATATAAATCCAGGCTAGTCATTGAATATATATTGATAAAATAAATATAGGAATAATTATAGCTTAAACATCAAGTAATCTCACTTGTAACATCCTGTCAGTAACAACAGTGTGAGAAGCTTGGTGAAACTCTCTTCCAGAGAAACTTTTAATGCACTATTCAAAATTAGCAGAGACAATTTTTCAATGCTTTCTGGAGATTGTATATAGGGCTTAAAATAAATTGAGAAGCAGTTACTGCACAAGGTCTACAGATTTTTAACAACATTGGAAGGCCATGGACTTCATGCTAGGAGCAGCATTTTCCTGTGAAGAACACTTCCAACGTCTTGGCAACAGCATGTCTTTTATTGACTCACCCAGCTCTGTGGTACAAGAGACCTCTTCAGGGTGGATTTGGCTGCGATTCATGGGGTCGCAAAGAGTCAGACACAACTGAGCGACTGAACTAAACTGAACATCAATTCCATCTCCCAGGCTCTGTAGTCTGGAAGACCTATACTGAGGAAGATGAGGTATAGAAGCTGAGTAGCAGCCTAAGTTCTACCTTCTCCCCACATGTATACACACAGTTCCTTCTTCATAGGGAAGATCTGGGTGGGGAGGACACAGGGAAGAACAAATCCTCTATCCCTCCAACCCCTAGCTCCTGCTCATGGAACAGAGGTCTTGCCCTGTCAGGGAGAGTCAGAGCAAGCCTTAAATTGACAATCTCTTGACCCTGCCTGAAGGGTACAATGAATGTTTCAGGATGTGCTTACAGCAGTAAAGATATTAGCTAGGGACCAGTGGTGACTATCAGTGGTATTAGTATGATATAGTAGAGGCACACCCATCTGAAGCTTAACAGGAAGATTTGGGAAAGATCTAGTCAAAGAGGCCTGTGCTAAAACCACCATCCAACCTATGTGGTTCGGAAGACTATGTTCATACTAAAGATGCTGTCCTCTCAGATGTAACCCTGTGATATTTCGCTGGATATGGAGCAAACCCATAAACTCTAAATATGAAAGCAGTCTCCCAGCCACACACAAACTCAGTGGTAAATGGTGAAAATCTTTCTGACTCGGGGACTTATTTTCAACCTCTTGTATGTAAAACGCTTCTAAACTCTGCTGACACAGTGGCAACTGTTAGGGATCTAGGCTTAAAAATGAAACATAAAAAATAAAACTCAAACCAGGGACATGAGATTATGTGCAATGTGTATAAATAGACTAAACTGATACAGTAATCAAGACAATGTGGTATTGGTGATAGAAAAGTAAGTCAATGGAATGGATAGAGAGCCCCAAAACAGAACCATATGAATTTTGTCAATTAATCTTTGGCAAAAGAGCAAAGGCACTAACATGATAATCTTTTCCACAATTGGTTCTGGAATAATTGGATATCCACACACACAAAATAAATATAGACATAGAACTTTTATACTCACCACAAAAGTTAACTCAAAATGAATCACAGACCTAAATGTAAAGTGCAGAACCTTAAAACTTATAATAAATAGCACAGGAGAAATTCTAGATGACCTTGAATATGGCAACAATTTTTTAGATTTAACATCAAAGGTACAATCCATTAAAGAAATACTTTATACACTGAATTTTATTAAAATGAAAGCATTCTTCTCTGCACAGTTGGTTGAACCAAGATACTAAACAAATAGAACAATGAATGGAATAATAACAAGCTCTGATATGGGGCAAGAAACAAAGTCCTGTATTTCTACAGAAATAATTTAAATATCTAGTTTTTAACAAACAAGCAAAGAATCTATAAGACAAACAAGGGCACAGAAAAATGTGACAGTTTTACAGGAAAATAGGCATGCAAGAGAATTGTAATTGATTGGGCCTTGATGTGTGTTGGAGAAGACTCTTGAGAGTCCCTTGGACTGCAAGGAGATCCAACCAGTCCATTCTAAAGGAGATCAGCCCTAGGTGTTCTTTGGAAGCAATGATGCTAAAGCTGAAACTCCAGTACTTTGGCCACCTCATGCGAAGAGTTGACTCATTGGATAAGACTCTGATGGTGGGAGGGATTGGGGGTAGGAGGAAAAGGGGACGATAGTGGATGAGATAGATGGCTGGATGGCATCACCGACTCAATGGATGTGAGTTTGAGTGAACTCCGGGAGTTGGTGATGGACAGGGAGGCCTGGCGTGCTATGATTCATGGGGTCGCAAAGAGTCGGACATGATTGAGCGACTGAACTGAACTGAACTGAACTGATGATGCATTTAGAAGACAAAGACTTGGAAAGATCTTTTATAAATATATGTTCAAAGAATTAAAGTAACCATGTTTAAAGAATAAAAAGAATTTACCCTACAACACAGAAAACTATATTCAAATCTTATAAAAAACTATAATGGAAAAGAATAAAAAAAGGACATAGATATATACATGTATATGTGTAAACAAATTGCTGTGTACCTGAAATTAACACAATATTGTAAATCAGCTATACTTCAATAAAAAATAATAAAATGAAGGTATGATGACAATCATTTATGAAGTAAAGAATATCAATTTATAAAATATTATTTAAAATATAAAATTATAAAAAATAACCAAATTGATATAATGGAGTTGAAGTGTACATTAACCAAATGAAAAGTTTACCATAGGAGCTCTAGAATAGATTTTAGCCAAAAGAAGAAAAAAAAAATGTTCAGCAAACTAGAATATAAATTGATAAAGATTATCCGATCTGAAAGAACAGAAAGAATAGATACAAAATGAACAGAGCATAAGAGAAAGGTAGGTCAAATTAAGTGTGCCATTATAAGCATAATTAAAGTATCAGAAGAAAAAGATAGAAGAAAGATGCAGAATAAATATTTGAGTAAATAATAATTTGAAATTCATCATGTTTAAAGAAACACCACTCTATATAACCAAGAATATTGAAAAACTCAAAATAACATAAATATTAGAACCACACCCAGACACAGCATATTCAGATGCCCAATATCATAAATAAATGACTTTAAAGGTAGAAGAAAATTATGAAGCATATGTACAAGATAAATATTAATAGCTGAGTTCTTATGAGAAGTGACAAAGGCTAGAAGGCAGTTGAGTGATGCACCCCAAATGCTACAAGAAACAAAAATCTGTCAATGTTGGATCTCATAGCCAGCAAAACTATATTCCCAAAATTAAGCTGAAATGGACATTCTCAGGCAAACAAAAATTCAAAAAATGTGATGCTGGCCCTTGGACATTTTTGGTGCCAGGCTCTGCCTCATCTGGATATTGCTGACACTACTAGTTGGTGGCATTGAATCACCAACTGGTTGCAGAACCCTGGGAGCCTTGGGAATAGCGCTGGTTCCCCGGTGGGTGGAGCTGGGGTCCAGGAGATCTTGGAGCTAGTGCCAACCCACTGGCAGGCAGACTCAGGTCCTCGACTCTGGCTACAGGGTCTAGAAGTCTTGGAGAAACTCAAGATTAATTAACTCATAATTACAAAATACCGTTGAGTTTAAGAATTTCACATATGAACGCTTATGCAAGTATTTTTATTTTTCCGTGTCTGGCTTATTCCATTGGGTAAAACATCCTCTAGATTCATCCATGTTGTTGGAAATGGCAGGATCTCTCAGTTTCTTCAGACTGAGTCATATCCATTGTCTAAAATATTTCATATTTCATTATTCTTTTCTCCACCAGTGGGCCTAAATGTTGTTTTCATGTCTTCGTGGTAATGAATAATGCTGCAATAAACATGGAGTGCAGATATCTTTTTGAGATACTGATTTTATTTCCTTTGGGTATGTATCTAGAAGTAGGATTCCTGGATTGTATGGTAGTTCTATTTTTTAATTTCTTTTTTTTTTTAATTTTATTTTATTTTTAAACTTTACATATTTTTTAATTTCTTGAGGAAACTCCATACTGTCCTCCATAATGGCTGCACCAGTTTACCTTCCCATGAAGACTGTATAGTCTTGTCTTTTTTTGACATTGCCACCAGCCTTTTTTTATCTTTTGTCTTTTTGATAATAGATATGGCTACAGGTGTGAGGTGGTATCTCTTTGAATTCTCTGATAATTAGTGATGTTGAGTATCTTTTTAGGTACTGGTTGGCAATTTGTATGTCATCTCTCTAATAATATCTGTTTAGGTCCTTTGTCTATATTTTAATCAGGCTATTTATTTTTGCAGCAATTTGTGGGAGTTCCTTGTATTTTTGGATTTAACCTTTGTAGATATATGGTTTCCAAACCTTTTCTCCATTCCATAGATTGCTTTTTCATTTTATTGATTTTTTTCCTTTGTTGTATAGAGCTTTTTAGTTTGATGTAGTCTCCCTTATTTGCTTTTCCTTTTGTTGTATTTGCTTTTGGTATTATTGCCAAGACCATTGTCAAGAAGATTTTTATCTGTTTTGTTCTATCGGTTTTATGATTTCAGGTCTTAAATCCTTTTGAGTTAATATTTGCGAGTGGCATAAGATAGGTGTCATATCATTCTTTTGCAGGACGATATTTAGATTTCTCAACAACATTTATTGAGAAGACTATTCCCATTGTGTATTCTTGGCACCCTTGTGAAAGAATCATTGACAATTTAAATGTTAGTTTATTTCTGAGCCCTTGATTTTGTTTCCTTGGTCTGTGTATCTTTTTATTGTAATGCTATATTATTTTTATTGCTATAGTTTTGTAAAACAGATTGAAATCAGGAAGTATGATGTCTCCAATTCTGTTCTTCCTTCCAGAGATTGATTTGGTTATTGGAGTCTTTCGTGGTTCTGATGAATTTTAAAATTGTTTTTCTATTTTTGTAAAAATGGCTTTGGAATTTGGTAGAAAATAAATTGAATCCATTGATCATGTTGAATATCATGGGTATTTTGATAATATTACTCCTTCCAATACATGAATATAGGATATATATTCATTTATTTGCTTCTTATACAATTACTTTTAAAAGTTTTATATTTTTTTAGTTTACACACCTCCTAGGTAAAATTTATTCCTAAGTATTTTCTTGTTTTGGTGTTATGGTAAATGAGATATTTTCTTACTTTCTCTTTTGGATGATTTGTTTTTAGTTTTATAGAAATGTAATTAATTTTTTGTGTTAGTTTTGTATCCTACAATTTTCCTGAACTTGTTAGCTCTAACAGTTTTTTGATGGAGTTTTTAGAGTTTTCTATATATATGATCATGTCATCTACAAACAGACAATTTTACTTCAATAAATAATTCACAGAGTACTGTAAATTTGCTAAGATAGTATATTTCAGGTACGTATGAAGATTCTATTCACTACAATTTTTTAATTGGTAAGACAAAGTAAGGATGGTTCTAAATGTTCCACACTCATGACTAGGAAGAAATGTGGATATATTAAAATAATATTAATTCCACCTACAATAACACTTTACCTTCTATATCTTGTGGAGACAAAAATAAAGCAAACTCATTGTACCTTTAGAGTAAAATATTGTACTTATTTACAGAATTTTCAAAGTACAAGATTCAGATTTTTCCATTCAAATAGTAACGTGCTTGTGTGATAGGCAGACTTTTCTCCCATGATTTTGCTACCTGTTCTTATGCCTATACTAGGTTAACTTCCATGGCAAGAGAGACTGCAGATTTAATTAATGTTATTAATCATCCACCTTTATTAAGGAAACTATCCTGGATTGTCAGGGACACAGTGCAAGCTCAGAAGCTCTTAAAGGCAAAAGATTTACAGCAGTGTATTTGATTGCTTTGCCTGGCTTGAAGCTGGAGATGGTGGTATAAAACACAAGTAGCCTTGAGGAAAAGAGAATATTCCTGGTCAACAAACAGCATAGAAAAAGGAATGTTAGTCCAATGGCTACTGAACTGGACATGAATTAATTTGGAAATGGATTCTTCCTTTGAGATTCCAATAATAGTTCAGTCCACTTTAACTTTGGCCTGATAAGACCCTAATAAATAATCTAACCATGACACGTTGGATTTCTAACTTACATACCTATGAGATATTAAATGGGTGATGCTTTAAGCTGCTAAATTTGAGGTACTTTGTTAACCAACAATAGAAAATTAATATGCCTGGGTTCCTGAGACTTAAATTTCAGAAGGAATTTATATGAAGGTCAGCTATGCATAAATAATTGCATTACTCATCATCTCACTTAAAATTAATCAGAGAAAGGGTTTGTTCATGACAGTACATCTGCTCTTTTTCTTTATTATTTTTGGAAACAAAACTGATATCCCATTTAATATCTTGGCAATAATTAATATTCCTTCAGGATACTAAGTAAACTTTATTTTTATTACATGTGGGCTTGTTTTAAATAGTTGATATGATTTCTAAAAAATTTTCCACTCAAATCTAACCAATACCTAAAATGGTGTTTAGATGAATGAGTTCAACGAAGAGAATTGATATATCTAATCACCAACCAGGTAAAAAAAGAGAATGTGACATTCAACCTGAGATGGCTACTGCCTTTGGGGTATGCACTTGTATATCCCCTTCCCAAGGAATGGACTGTGGAAAAACTGATGGAATGTCACTTCCATGATTATGTCATGTCTTGCTAGCAAATTTGTTCCATAGCATTTTATGAAACAAACTACCATGAATCCTACCACAGTAAGGAAACTAGTCATCCAGGAAAATAAGTGAGCTGGAATCAGACCTTTTCCCAAGCTACTCAAAATGACAAGCCAGATCCTTTGATTGCAGCCTGTAGAGAATCCAGCTAAACTGTGCCAGATCCTTGACCCACACAACCTGCAATCTAATAAATGTGTGTTGTTTTAAGCTTCTAAGCTTGTGGTAATTTCTTATGCAGCCATAAAAAATAATAAAGAGTCCATTAACAATATCCCAGAAAACACAATTTTTCCCATTTTAATTACTATTTACTGCTTTATTCCTCAGATATAACCATTACCCTGAATTCTAAAACTCAGTATTTTCTATTTATAAATTTCACTTGAGTAAAATAACATAATCAATAGTCTTTGAGTCTGATTTCTTTTGATTAATATTATGTTTCTACAATTCAATCATAATATAGTATGTCAATATAGTTCATGTGTTCCCTTTGTAATATGTTTTTTATAAAGATATACTACAAATATTAATTTTGCAGTTGGTAGTTATTTGAGTTTCTTTTTTTTTGGCTTTTATGTAAAATGACATCCTTTTTTTGCAATATTTCATATACATAAACATGTTAAGAATAAAGTTAAGCATCCTGCTTTTATATGTCTACCAGCTATACATTTATCCCTCTAATTAACAAAGCACTGGATTATAATTGTTAATCTATATCCTATAACACATTGTGACATTCTCCTGTATAGATGCATATTTTCTACAATGTTACTACCACTGCTTAGCAAGGTAAATGGCATTTATCATCATTATATGCCAGAAATGAAAAATAGGGCTAGTCTTTCAAAGGTGAGCTAAACATTGAAGAAATATTTGAATTTATATATAATATAAAGAATTCAAATCTGTACATATATCCTATTTATTGTGATTAATAGAATAAATAATTGAATCAAATCTGTAGAGAGTCATAATCTGATGGCAAAATAAATACTTTCAAGCACAGTTCTAAGTAAACAGGCAATTAATGATATGCATTAACTTTTGTCCTTTGAGACAGCATTTATTCTGCTCTCTCTAGCACTGAACACTGTCACAGAACCCAGAGTTTCAACATTCCTAAAAGTTGGTATTTTTTCAGATGCAAGGAAAGTTGGCTGATCCTTCAAGTCCAGAAAATTAAAATTCTGTATTTGACCAGGCATGGAGACAGGAAACAAAGTATGGAGAATAGGACTTATCTTGGTTCTTCAGCCAAACACCTGGGTTTCTAATTAGTCAGGCATCATATCTACTGAAAGTACCAAAGGAAATCAAAACATCTGAAGAGACACTAAGAGGAGACTAATGACTCAAAGGAAGTGAAACTAATATAAACCATAAGAGCAAAAAGTATAGATATCCAGAGATAGGTCCCAGTAAAGGAGAAAGGATAATTAGCTAAGAAAGATACATTTACTTGAAATATAATTAACTTATATAAATGTAAAAATGTAATTAAGATAGATTTAATCAGAAGGCTATAAATATGCTGACTATTAGACTAGTTAAAGAATTGCCATCATAAATATTAACACATACTTAAAAGTGCACAGTTTGATAATTATAAAAATATCTCGTTTTTTTTTTTCCTAAGGACACTCTTTATTGTTATTACTTGACTAAAATGTTGGTACATGAATAATGTAGTTTTTGTCACTGTATCACTGTTTGACATTTGGCATATAGCAAATGTACACACTTGACATGTGTAATTTGATAATATTGACATGTGTATTAAACCTCTGAAATTATCTCCAAAATCAAAACAATGCCCATATATATTTTGACATTAATTTTTAACACAATTCTTTAACACATATATGTTATTTCATCTTTTATTTCCCTTAGAGGAAAATGTCACTTTCCCAAATACATAAGAATCAAATGATAAATCATGACAAAGTCATGCAGTGTAACAGGAAACCACTATCTTCTATAAGAAACAGCATTAATACAAATGTAGTCTGTGCATTTTTGTGTGAGCATATTTTATTTATGCATTTATAAAATGCATATAATATACTAATTTTAAATACCATTACTTAATACTATCCATGGAGTGGAACAAGTGAGTGTACCCTTCATGTTTGATCATCTTTCATTAATTGGTGTATGTAACCAGAAGTTCTACTTTGAACCTCACTTCCCGCACAGAAAGTGAAGGAAGTAGAAACAGGTTTTTGCATGAGAGTAACCTTTCACATCTTTAGCAAAAAAGTTTACCAAATTATATCTTTGAAATACATACAGCCTTGTATCTGGCTTGAGGACACTCATGCAATCCTGTAAGATCAGTTGCAACGGCATTAGAGAGAACTGTTTCCCAAATTCTTCCCTCTCTGCCTTTGCTGATGCCATTGGTTTCACTTTGAAGAACTTTCAGACCTTGCATCTCTTGTTAAGATTCTAACTATCCTTCAAAATATCATAAATATATCATCTTACATGAATTATTTTTTGATTCACTAAAAAAATAGTGCTTTCTCTATTTAAAGTTTAATATTTTGATAGGAGGAGCAAAGTATTCTTGACATTAACCCTTAATCTATATACTCTTTGAGGACTTTGCTAAATTCTATACACTGAGAACTTTGCTAAATTCTGAATGTATAAACTCAGCCCCCGCTCCACTTGGAATTATGTCTTAGTGAGGACCATTACAGATAACTTTACCAATGATCTCTTTATAGCATGATCAGTGATACCATAATGATAATGCTGGATGCTACAGGTATGAAATGTATGGACACTTAACCTGGATAATCCAAATTAGTTTCCAGGAAGAAGATATATCTAAGCTAAGAAATGAATGAAAAAGAGTTAGGCAGGTCAAATATATGGAAAGCGAGGTTTATGGAAATGGAACACAGTCTTCACAGACTCAGAACAGATAGCAGAGGATGTCACACTGGTAAAAGGAAAGTTGAGTGTGACTGAAATGTATTACATGATAGTTATTTCAAGGGGGTCTTACACAGGCCTTGTAAATGAGCTTAGAATTTAAATATAATTTATGTATCTATTGGTGATTGAAGAAGGGCCTGGCAACCTACTCCAGTATTCTTGCCTGGTGAATCCCCGTGGACAGAGGAGCCTGGCGGGCTATAGTCCATAGGATCACAAAGAGTCGAACATGACTGAAGCAGCTTGGCACACACACATTAGTGATTATATGTTTCATAAATTTCTAAAAGAATTCTTACATAACAAGGATCTCTTTTCCTATATTTTTATTGGTTCAGAGATTTGGAGTGGAAAATAAGTAGCAGTTCTGAAATGCGATTTAATAAATTTTATGTGCCAAGCACACTACCCACATCATCTAATTTCATCCTCAACCAGAATTATAGATTTTATTATCTAAAGGGAAAGCAGGCTTAGAAAGTTTGAATAACGTGTCTCCTGTTGCTCAAGAAATCCCAGAGCTTAGATTCCAAGGCCCTCTGACTTCAAAAATTAAGATGTCTCCATTTGTGCATTGCGTCATCCATAAACCATATTTTTTCAAGTGTTAAATAAACTCTTATCTCTCAATTGCCTATCCATTTATCTATTATAGTTTTCTTTTTAACTATTTTGGGGACAATGTATTAATGCATAATTGAATTTTTATAACTTGCAAAAACCCTTCAAACAGATTCATCATTGTGAGAAAAAACTTTTAGGAAAAGAGGTAATCGTATGTTCCAAAATAATAATGTAATCCAAATTATTTCATATTACTCTAGCACATGTTTCCTGCTATTGTTATCTAATTTAATTATTTTTTACACACGCTGATTTGTTATGAGTCTGAGTGTTTTAGGAAAAAAAAAATCAGGCTCTAGAAGTGAACAGTGTGTATTAAAATAGTGACAACTTTCTTGGAATTTGGACTCTGACAAACAAAGTGCCATTTAACTTATTGTGGTTCCCTTTTCTATTATTGAGCTTCCCTTGTGGCTCAGCTGGTAAAGAATCTGCCTGCAATGCAGGAGACCTGGGTTCAATCCCTGGGTTGGGAAGATCCCCTGGAGAAGGGCAAGGCTACCCACTCCAGTATTCTGGCCTGGAGAACTCCATGCACGGTATAGTCCATGGGATAGCAAAGAGTCGGACACGACTGAGCAACTTTCACTTTCTAATACTATCTATAGAGATGATATTAAAGATTTTAGAGGGAGGAGTTGAAATTCATGATAGCTTTATTTCCAGGTAGAATGAAATTTCCTAGTGCTGTTGATCTTTTAATATCAAGTGTTAATTCACCAACATTATCCTGCTATTGTTTGGGTTATATGGATACTTTATGAATTAATACATTCATATTCTACTCAAGAATTATCAATATAATAAATCTTTTTCTGTCTTAAATGACTGTGGTATTTGCTAACAGGTAAACATGTTACTTAAAATCATTAGTACACTGAGCTGCAATACAAGAAGGACCACTGCTCTCACTAGGTCTCTCTTATTTCAGGTTGCTACTTCTATTAGAAATCATAAAATTTATACTGTAATAAATAAAATTTATTAATTAAATGCATTCCAATTCTAAGTATTTTTGCTATAAAATCACTTAATGAAAGCAGGAAAGGGATAAATATTCAAAACTAAATCAACAGTGACAAACTGAAACAATTCCAGGAATGACTTAATATTCCTCTCTTAGGATGTAACTAGTTAGAGATAAATCCTTTTCTTCACAATTGTTCCGTTTAAGATAATCTTGCACAACTTGAATTTTATCTGGAGCAAAAACAAATAAAAAGGCCTCTAAACATGTGTTTCTGTGTGTGTGTGTGTGTGTATAATAAACAAGCTGTGCTTCCAACTTGCAATCTCCTACTTACTCCAAGTAAAAGCCATAAGCCTAATTTCCATAGACTTCAATCCTAGTTAAGCTATTTTCTTTTTAAAAATGAGGTTGTAACAGGCACTTTTCTCAAGCAATCTGGTTTCATCCATATGTAAACTTTTATGGCACACAATTCTGTTAATTATGTACTTTTTTCCAAACCACTTCAGTTTACTTGGCTGCTGTTTTACATAAACAATTGCAGTGGGTACTGCCTCCAGTCATCAGGATTACCAGAACAAAATTTGTGTTAAGAGGACTCTGTCTGGCTTGGCTTACAATATCAGGCATTTGTATTCTTATGCTTCAATGATATTGTCAGTGCTTGACTTTTTGAAGCATTTAGGATTTGTATGTCTATAAAAACAACAGACCTCTGAAAGCAATATTTTCCTTAATTTATGGGTGCTGCTTATGTCCAACTATATTTTCACCCGGTAAGATTTCCCCACCTACTATATAATTTTTTTATCTATATTAAATATATACATATGTTTATAAATATATATGTATATTTTGCCTATATGTATATTATTTTTAAGAGTAGTTTTAGGTTCACAGAAAAATTGAAAGGAAGATACTGGTATTTCTGGTATACCTTCTGCCACCCCCTCCCTCCACAAGCCTGCTGCTGTTGCTGCTAAGTCCCTTCAGTCGCGTTCGAATCTGTGCAACCCCATAGACGGCAGCCCACCAGGCTCCCCCATCCCTGGGAATCTCCAGGCAAGAACACTGGAGTGGGTTGCCATTTCCTTCTCCAATGCATGAAAGTGAAAAAATAAAGTGAAGTCACTCAGTCGTGTCCGACTCCTAGCAACCCCATGGACTGCAGCCCACCAGGCCCCTCCATCCATGGGATTTTCCAGGCAGGAGTACTGGAGTGGGTTTCCATTGCCTTTTCCGCCCCACAAGCCTAGCTTCCCTTATTATCAGCATCATTCACCCAAGTGATTCAGTTGTTACAGTTGATGAACCTACATTAACATATCATAACCACTCAAAATTCTTGGTTCACATTAGAGTTCACTCTTGATGTTGTATGCTCTATGGTTTTGGACAAATGTACCCTGACAAGTATCCATCCTTATGGTAACATATGAAGTATTTTCATTGTTTTAAATATTTTGTAAATTGTTCACTTATCTAAAACATTCTATATTCTTAACAAAGCAATTTGCTTAAAGTCAATTTTTAAATTCATAGAATATGACATTTTGGGGTTTTTATTTATTAACTTCTAATTCATCTGTGAGCCCTCACCTACTAGTTCATCAGAATAATCATTGTCAGCATCATCTGTTTTCTTTCAGCTTCTGTAAGGTTTCTTAAGAGTCTTGGAGCACTGTGAGTACTGATAATGTAAGAGAGCTTCAGTTATCTTTCTGTCATAGTGGTTATTGAAAATATTGTTAAAGAGTACACAGTCCCTCAATTATCTGGGTCACTCAATTTTTTGTAATGAGTAGCCTGTATGAAGTTTTATAAAACAAGAAAGCTTTATGCCTAGAATCAATCCTTCCCCATCCACCCAGGAGTCACAGTATCAGTGGTCTTATCCATCCCTCTCTTATGCCCTCAAAACAATGTTCTCAAAGGCCTTTTCCCTTTCTCTCTGGGCACCCAATATGATCTCTTCTTGAGAAACACCCTTGGATTTTATATAATCTTTATGGTGCCACAGCTTTCCTAAGACAGAAAAAAATCTGGTTATCCACTTAAAACAGAAGGGGGACAATCTATTTAAAAATCAATAAATCTATTGGCTCATATTTCAATAAAGTGTACCACCGCTACAATTCAACTTACTGTACTACAACCAAAGAGGAAACTATATATTATTCTGTAGAATGCTGATTCTCTGTTATTAATGCTATGAAATCTTATTAATGCCAGCATCTATAGCTATGACAAAGATATTTTGCTATTCCTTTCTATATTGTTGTTAAAAGTACATTCATTTCAGATCACTCACTTAAAATTAATGATCCACAAATAGGAAAAATAAAATAAGCTGCCTGTTTGTGGTGAACAATTGTTTTGATTTTCTTACGCAGATTAGTATTGATTTTTCCTTCAGATACATGTTAAATTAATATGTGATGTCTCTTGCATAATTGGAATGAAGTAACTTATTCATTCAACCATTTATTTTGCTTTCTATGGATCAATAGGTGGATATAGCAAAAATAAAAAGCAAACATAGGCACCCTACTAGGTGCTGGGGTACAAAGGCCCTGTTAGAGCTTATATTTTTAGTGACCACTAAGTTAAAAGGATCTCTTTTGTTTTCATCAATCTGTTGAAAATATTTCAAGGAAAATTGTTTATATGAGGTATTAGGAAATGTTATATATAAATACAAATGTTATGTAAAATACAAATTTATTCATTTCATGGACAAATACAACAGGAATGGTATATTAAACTCTGACATAGGTCATTTTTTTTTTTTTTTTGCAGGACTTCTCCATTATGCTAATATGAATGATGAATCCCTTGCAGAGAATATAGTCTATGTAGCAATTCCAAACTTATTGGCTACAGAATAGTCCCATTACAGAACATTTCAAAGGATTTTGATTTTGTGGAACACTCTTTATAAAATGTTTCAATATTATTCCTTCTTAGAAAGTGCAGGGGCCTACATAAGAGTTACAATTTCATCCTTAAACAGCCTTGCTGTGTTAACCTGACCATCTCCTGGAATTCTCCTGTACCTGGAATTTTCCTTTGAAAATGGAACACTGCCAAGACTGCTATTCTATAACATGGGGCTAAGATACAATGTTAATGCTGAGTACAAATACCTTTCACAGTGTTTGATATTTTTACAGTCTGAAACTTCTGAACTTTAAAATTGTATGCACTTCTTAAAAATTATTTCTTGTCCTATATCTATAAATTTTTTAGTATACTGATATTTGATTGACTTTCATTTTTAATAGTCACTCAATAATCTAGATTTTATAAGCAAAGCTTCATGAAATATATTATCCCTGAAAAAAAAAATCTTTGAAACTGAGCAGATGGATAGATTTAACATATTGATAGACAAAATAGTAATATATGGATAAGCCTTAGTTTTCATCTTTGAATCTACAATATCTTTTCCATTCAATATAATTGCTCTTTAGTTCAATTTAGAATTTTTAAATCTCTGAATTTTCCCTTTCCTATGCTACCCAGACAGGAGTCCATAGAACATTGTTCTGGGTTCTCATCATGATTTAAAAGGAAATTTTCAGTGTCCAGAGGCTTTGATTTCCTGCAAATGAAGTAGGAGGATGTCCCAAATTCTTTGCAGCAGGAACCCCCTTAGGTGGCATCAAGCCTAGACTTCCAAATGGAGCCGTCATCTATAATAAAAGGGGAAAGTGATGGCATTACCTCTAAATCTGGAGAGCACCTGGGAGAAGCTTCTGCTATCCACTCCTGCAGTTTTTGCCATTGAAAACCTGGCTGATGTCAGCATCATAACCTCCAGGAGGACCAGCCAGCAAACTGTGCTGAAGTCTGCCATGGCCACAGGTGCCACTGCTGTGCTGGGCACCTCACTCCTGGAACCCTCCTCACCTGAGCCAGGCAGCCAGCTCTTCAGGAGCCATAACTCACAGTGATTCCCAACCCCAGGGCTGTCCACCAGCACAAGAGGCATGTTCTGTGAACCTGCCTTCCCCTGCTCCCTGTAACACACACGAGTCTCTGTGCTGTGTGGACACTGCCATCCTTACAACAGTAAAGGAGCTGGCTCTGTGGGTCTGATGTAATAGATGCTGACCCGGGGAATTCTGGGTGTGCGTGGTTCCCTCTTCCGTGAGCACCCATGGGCGGGTGTCCCATGACAATCCCGAGGGTGTCCCACACACTTTCTACTTGAGCCAAGATCCTTATCAGGTGGTACAGCAGGGGCAGGCCACAGCTGAGAAGGCTGTGAGCAGGGAGAAATGCAGGGCGGATGAACTGCCCCAGCTCCTGAATTGTCTGCTGTTCAGCCTCCCAGAGGCGGCAGCTGGTCTGAAGGTGGCAGGTGCCCTGCATACTTGCCCAGCAGCTCCCACTGAGGACAACAGCGCACACACACCAGTGAGAATGCCACTGAAGACGGACTGCAGATCCCACTGCTCAGGCCACACAATAGTAGAAGCAGTCATTGAGTGGTCTTCAGCTGTTCTACTACAGACACTCAGTAAGTAAGTTGACAGAAATTAAACGGTGTCCAAAAAACTTATGTTGAATCTCTGACTTTTGACTTTTTATTGGACTGATGAGTCCATTTGCTGCCTATATTTATTAATATGACTGACTTTGTGACTGCTATTTGTTTTTTATGTCTTGTCTTTGTTGCTCCTTTGTTAGCATTATTCCTCCTTCAGTTGAGTTCAGTTCAACCGTTCAGTCGTGTCCAACTCTTTGGAACACTATGAATCACAGCACGCCAGGCCTCCCTGTCCATCACCAACTCCTGGAGTTCACTCAAACTCATGTCCATTGTGTCGGTGATGCTATCCAGCCATCTCATCCTCTGCCGTCCCTTTGTCCTCCTGCCCCCAATCCCTCCCACCATCAGAGGCTTTTCCAATGAGTCAACTGTTCGCATGAGGTGGCCAAAGTACTGGAGTTTCAGCTTTAGCATCATTCCTTCCAATGAACACCCAGGACTGATCTCCTTTAGCATGGACTGGTTGGATCTCCTTGCAGTCCAAGGGACTCTCAAGAGTCTTCTCCAACACCACAGTTCAAAAGCATCAATTCTTCGGCACTCAGCCTTCTTCACAGTCCAACTCTCACATCCATACATGACCACTGGAAAAACCATAGCCTTGACTAGACGGACCTTTGTTGGCAAATAATGTCTCTGCTTTTCAATATACTATCTAGGTTGTTCATAACTTTCCTTCCAAGGAGTAAGCATCTTTTAATTTCATGGCTGCAATCACCATCTGTAGTGATTTTGGAGCCCCAAAATATAAAGTCTGACACTGTTTCCACTGTTTCCCCATCTATTTGCCACGAAGTGATGGGACCGGATGCCATGATCTTCATTTTTGGAATGTTGAGCTTTAAGCCAACTTTTTCACTCTCCTCTTCACTTTGATCAAGAGGCTTTTTAAAAAGTTCCTCTTCACTTTCTGCCATAAGGGTGGTGTCATCTGCATATCAGTGGTTATTGATATTTCTCCCAGCAATCTTGACTCCAGATTGTGCTTTTTCCAGCCCAGCATTTCTCATGATGTACTCTGCATATGAGTTAAATAGGCAGGGTGACAATATACAGCCTTGACGTACTCCTTTTCCTATTTGGAACCAGTCTGTTGTTCCATGTCCAGTTCTAACTGTTGCTTCCTGACCTGCATATAGGTTTCTCAAGAGGCAGGTCAGGTGGTCTGGTATTCCCATCTCTTTCAGAATTTTCCACAGTTTATTGTGATCCACACAATCAAAGGCTTCGGCATATTCAATAAAGCAGAAATAGATGTTTTTCTGGAACTCTCTTCCTTTTTCCATGATCCAGAAGATGTTGGCAATTTGATCTCTGGTTCCTCTGCCTTTTCTAAAACCAGCTTGAACATCAGGAAGTTCATGGTTCACGTATTGCTGAAGCCTGGCTTGGAGAATTTTGATCATTACTTTACTAGAGTATGAGATGAGTGCAATTAATTGTGTGGAAGTTTGAGCATACTTTGGCATTGCCTTTCTTTGGGATTGGAATGAAACTAACTCATTTTGGGCTTCCCAGGTGGCTTTAGTGGTAAAATAACCTGCCTGCTAATTCAGGAGACATAAGAGATGTGAGTTAAATCCCTGGGTGGGGAAGATCCCCTGGAGGAGAACATGGCAATGTAGTAGTGTATTCTTGCCTGGGAAATCCCACGGGCAGAGGAGCCTGGCTGACTACATTCCTGGGGTCTCACAGAGTTGGACATGACTGAGATATTTAGCAGCAGCAGCATCAACTAACTCATTTCATGTTAAACAAAATGTTCTAGCATTCATTTTAACTCCTCTGTTGACCTTCTATTTGTTCTAGGATTTATAATAGGAATCAATATATTATGATCCACCTCACATTAATACTGTATTAAATCCAATAAAATATTGAAACCTTGCTCTATTACTGTTCCATTTCTATCTCCTTTTTTGTTCTGTTTGGCTGTATAGCTTACAAATTATTATATGAAATGAAATAAGTCTCTCAGAGAAAGACAAATGCTGTATGATCACTGTCATATATGGAATCTAGATATATATTTATATTTATATAGATGTATACCAGAGGTGGGGGGTAGGGATTGGGATAAATGGATGAACTCTTTTTATAAAATAAATTGAATTTAAAAATTACAACTGTGTATGTTAGAAAACTAAGAACAGAGCATTATAATAATTGCTTTATGTGGTCTTATGTCTTTTAATAAAATTGAGAAATATACATATATATATATATATATATATATTTATATGCTTTTCTGGTGGCTCAGACTGTAAAGAATTTACCTGCAATGCAGGAGACTCAGGTTCGAGCCTTTGGTGGGAAAGATCCTCTGGAGAAGGGAATGTCAACCCACTCCAATAATTTTGCCTGGGAAATCCCATGGACAGAGGAGCCTGTCAGGTGACAGTCCATGGGGTCGCAAAGAGCTAGACACGGCTGAGCCATTTACACACACATCACATACATACATACATATATATGTGTGTGTGTGTGTGTGTAATCTATATTTACTGACAGATGTACCACTGCAGTGCTTTTCATTTCTTCTTGTGGATTTGAGTTAGTTGATCATTCTTGCTCAAGATTTATCAGTTTTATTGATCTTTTAAAAGAACCAGTTCTTTTTTAAATATTGATTTTTTCCTATCAGTTCTCTCTATTATTTTATCTTCGCTGCTTTTATCTTTATTATTTCCTTTCTTCTGCTTGCTTTGGGCAATTTCTCCACGTTTTTTATTGTTGCTTCACATGAAATATTAGGTAACTGATTTGAGACCTTTCTTCCTTCTAATGACAAGCAATTAATGGTGTATAATCCCCATAGCACTGCTTTATTTATTTTCCACAAATTGTAGTATGTAATGTTTTCATTTTCATTCAGTCAAAATATTTTTTATTTCTCTTATGAATCGCATGAGTTATTTAGGGGTATTTCTTTGATTCCAAATATTTGGCACTTTCCATATATCTTTCTGTTGCTATCAACAATAATTGCATTGTGCTCAGATAATAGACTTTGAGTATTTTCAATTCTTTACAATGTATTGATTTTTATTTAATGGCTCAGAAAATGTTTTATTTGGGTAAGTGTTCCAAAAGCTTTATGGAATTTGTATGCTTGCTTTTGTTTGTTGGAGGGATTTATACATGTCAACCAGGTCAACATCTCTTTATTGTTAATTGTATGTCTACTTGTTCTATGGATTTCAGACAGAGGAGTATTAAAATGGCCAACTTTAATTGTGGATTTTTCTTTTCACTTTTCAGTTCTATCAGGTTTTGCTTTGTGCATTTTGAAGCTTTATGGAGATTATTATGTTTTTTCCCTCAATATACTGTTTTAGTTCTGGTTATATTCCTTGTTCTGAAGTCTATATTTTTTATATTAATATAGCCACTCCAGATTTGCTTAATATTTACATATTATATTTTTCCATATTATAGCATTTAATCTTCCAACAGCTTTAAGTTTGAATTGGGTTTTAATAGACCATACATAGATGTCTTTTTAAATACAATTTGTCTCTATCATTAATTGGATCTGCAAACTGTTTATATGCAATGCAATTACTAATATATTTGAATCACCAACTTATTTTTCTCTTGTTTCTTCTATCAGCTCTTTGTTTTCTTTTTCTTTTTAGCATGATAGCTCTTGGTTCAAGTGTTTCTTTTTCATTTCATTCATGCTTCACTGTTGGTCTATTATTTATAGCTATGAAAATGGTGGTAAACTTACAAGTGGATAATTATAATTACTCCTTCCATTCATCTGTCTTCTTTTAATGGTATATTTAATTGCATTTATGTTATTAGCCACTTAATTTATTTTTAATATTTTTTCTTTCAGACTCAAATTTCTATTAAATCAAGTCTAAATAAGAAAAAATGAAGTTACTGTCACTTTTTACAGTTCCAGAGATAAATGTTAAAAAATCTAGAATTCTGTCTAGTATCATATAGATTTGATATAAAAAGGATTTTTTAATATTTCTTAAATCAGATCTACTGGCTCAGTTTTCCTCAGTTTATGTTTGTCTAACAAAGTCTTTTATTTTTTTTTCTTTGTGTGTAATATTTTGCTGTTTCCAAGATTATTTTTTATCAGTGGTTTTCAGCCGTTTGAATATGCTGTACCTTGATTGTATGGTATGATTGAAAATATGATTATTCTTTACAGTTCTACACTAAAATTCTTCATTTTCCATAAAATTCAACCAATTTGAAATTTAATTTTCTTAGCCCAAAAGCAATAGAAGCAATTGTAATATAATAAGGTTTTGTGGACTACAGCTGATTTTTCTTTAGTATTCTAATATATATATTGAAGTAGTGGAAACTTTACACATCCTTGTAGCATTTCAAGTTTCTTTCACTCAAATTCTTAAAACAGCTTTACAGAACATCACCTTGTCTGATTTGTATAGCAAACAGCTTGCGCATCAAGTACGGTATATAAAATCTCATTAACATTACCCCAAAAGTGTGTAATCCCAAGATATATAATTGAAATAAAAGACAATGAGAATAGATTCTCATTCAGCATGCCACAGAGACTTTTTTTTCAGACTGAGATGCCAGTAGGTTAATGTTTCCTTGTTTTTTTCTTTTCTTTTTTTTAGGAGATATTGACTTGGAAGCTGAACAGTATCTAGTGCTGAGAGATTTTTATCTATCAGTTCAGTTCAGTCATTCAGTCGTGTCTGACTCTGCAACTGCATGGACTGAAACACCCCAGGCCTCTCTGTCCATCACCAACTCCCAGAGTTTACTCAAACTCATGTCCATTGAGTCAGTGATGTCATCCAACCTCATCCTCATTCATCCCCTTCTCCTCCCACCTTCAATCTTTCCCAGCATCAGGGTCTTTTCCAATGAGTCAGTTCTTCGCATTAGGTGGCCAAAGTATTGGAGTTTCAGCTTCAGCATCAGTCCTTTCAGTGAATATTAAGGACTAATCTCCTTGAGGATTGACTGGTTTGATTTCCTTGCAGTCCAGGGGACTCTCAAAAGTCTTTTCCAATACCACAGTTAAAAAGCATCAGTTCTTTGGTGCTCAGCTTTCTTTATAGTCCAACTCTCACATCCATACATGACCACTGGAAAAACCAAAACTTTGACTAGATAGACCCTTGTTGGCAAAGTAATTTCTCTGCTTTTTAATATACTGTCTAGGTTGGTCAAAATTTTTCTTCCAAGGGGCAAGCGACTTATAATTTCATGGCTGCCATCACCATCTACAGTGATTTTGGAACCTCAAAAAATAAAGTCTGACACTGTTTCCCCATCTATTTGCCATGAAGTGATGGGACCAGATGCTATGCTCTTAGTTTTCTGAATGTTGAGTTTTAAGTCAACTTTTCCACTCTCCTCTTTCACTTTTACCAAGAGGCTCTTTAATTCTTCTGCACTTTCGGCCATAAGGGTGGTGTCATCTGCATATCTGAGGTTTTTGATATTTCTCCTGGCAATCTTGATTCCAGCTTGTGCTTCTTCCAGCCTGGTGTTTCTCATGATGTACTCTGCATATAAGTTAAATAAGCCGGGTGACAATATACAGCCTTGACATACTCCTTTCCCAATTTGGAACCAGTCTGTTGTTCCACGTCCAGTTCTAACTGTTGCTCCCTTACCTGCATACAGATTTCTCCAGAGGCAGGTCAGGTGGTCTGGTATTCCCATCTCTTTAAGAATTGTATCTATAGCACAGCTGTTAAAGATTTGATGTTGCTATTTCCTTTCTATGAATGAGTAAACTGAGTCTCAGAGAGGTCAAGTCACCTAAAATCACACAGTTGTTAAGTGGCAGGTTTTTCATTCCTGTCTAGATCTTAAATATAATGCTTTCACTATCCCCACACAAATTTTAAACCTTTTGAAAATTTATATTTGCAAGCATATTTAAATTCTATGAAACTTTAAAGTGTCTTATAATACCTGGAAAAATAAGTTTATAAATAAGTGAACTAATGTAAAAACACTTCTAAGTTTGCTACTTGGCCAAAGATCAATCATAGATATTAACCAGCTATGACACAGGGGGAGAATATATTGGATTGATGGGAGTGTCTAGAAAAGTGATTATCAAGGAGATGTCAGAGATTTGAAAAGCACTCTAGTATTTTTATCAGAAATAAACATGACTTGCCACCCTATAGAGACTAGGCATAGTGAGATCAATGGTTTAAAAAAAAAAAAAGAAGAAGAAGAAACACACCTTGATTGCAGTTGTTGTGAAGACAATGGTTATAGTCAGGTAAAAGCGACTTTCAAAGTAATTCTTAATTTCTGCACCAGGAAATACTGAATGTACAATCCTTAAAAGTTGAGAATCCTGAGCTAGAGAAAACATGTCTGTGACAAAGATTTATATGAGTTAAAAAATACAGAACAGTAATGATTATACTATCTTTGGACTATGGATGTATGTTCACGACATTGTACAGGAGTAGTAATCAAGACCATCTCCAAGAAAAAGAAAGGCAAAATGGTTGTCTGCGGAGGCCTTAAAAATAGCTGTGAAAAGAAGAGAAGATAAAGGCAAAGGAGAAATGGAAAGATATACCTATTTGAATGCAGAGTTCCAAAGAATAACAAGGAAAGATAAGAAAGCCTTCCTCAATGATCAGTGCAAAGAAATAGAGGAAAATCATAGAATGGGAAAGACTAGAGATCTCTTCCGGAGAAGGCAATGGCACCTCACTCCAGTACTCTTGCCTGGAAAATCCCATGGGCGGAGGAACCTGGTAGGCTATAGTCCATTGGGTCGCTAAGAGTCAGGCACGACTGAATAACTTCACTTTCACTTTTCACTTTCATGCATTGGAGAAGGAAATGGCAACCCACTCCAGTGTTCTTGCCCGGAGAATCCCAGGGACAGGGGAGCCTGGTGGGCTGCCGTCTATGCGATTGCACAGAGTCGGACATGACTGAAGCAACTTAGCAGTTAGCAGAGATCTCTTCAAGAAAATTAGAGATACCAAGGGAATATTTCATGCAAAGATGAGCACAATAAAGGACAGAAATTGTTTGGACCTAACAGAAGCAGAATATATTAAGAAGAGGTGGCAAGAATACACAGAAGAGATATACAAAAAAGATCTCCATGACCCAGATAACCACGATGGTGTGATCACTCCCCTAGAGCCAGACATCTTGGATTCCAAAGTCAAGTGGGCCTTAGGAAACATGGCTATGAACAAATCTAGTGGAGGTGATGCAATTCTGGTTGAGCTATTTCAAATCCTAAAAAATGATGCTGTGAAAGTGCTGCACTCAATATGCCAGCAAATTTGGAAAACTCAGCAGTGCCCATAAGACTGGAAAAAGTCAGCTTTCATTCCAATCCCCAAAAAGGCAATGCTGAAGAATGTTAAAACTACCTCACAATTACACTCATCTCACACACAAGCAAAATAATACTCAAAATTCTCCAAGCCAGGCTTCAATAGTACGTGAAATTCCAGATATTCAAGCTGGATTTAGAAAAAGCAGGGGAAGCAGAGATGAAATTGCCAACATGCATTATATCATAGAAAAAGCAAGAGAATTCCAGAAAAATATCTACCTCTGCTTCATTGACTATGCCAAAGCCTTTGGCTCTGTGGATGACAATAAACTGTTGAACATTCTTAAAAAGATGGGAATACCAGACCATCTTACCTACCTCCTGAGAAACCTGGATGCAGGTCAAGAAGCAATAATTAAAACTGGATATGGAGCAACATACTGGTTCCAAATTGGGAAAGGAGTACATCAACATTCTATATTGTCACCCTGCTTATTTAACTATGCAGAGTACATTATGTGAAATGCTGGTCTAGATGAAACACAGCCTTGTATCAAGATTGCCAGGAAAAATATCAATAACTTCAGATACACAGATGACACCATCCTTACAGCAGAAATCAAAGAAGAACAAAAGATCCTCTTGATGAAGGTGAAAAAAAAAAGAGTGAAAAAAATTGGCTTAAAACTCAAATATCAAAAAAAGATCATGGCATCCCAACAGTCCATGACAGATAGATGGGGAAACAATGGAAACAGTGGCAGACTTTATTTTCTTGGGCTCCAAAATCACTGCAGATGGTGACTGCAGCCATGAAATTTAAATATGGTTGCTGTTCGGAAGAAAAGTTCTGACCAACTGCCGGGGTCCAGCCCCGGTGGATCCAGGGAATTCAAAGGGGAGATGGCTTCGGCGATCAGGAAACAATAGATCAATTAAGTGTTAATTAAAGATATAAAGAGTGGTTAAATAGGGATAGCTCAGTAGGAAAATTCAGTGGAGGAAAGAGGCTGAGTAACTTGGTTTATGCGGAAGACCAATAAAACTTCGAGACAAGAAGTTTGCACCACTTACGTAGGCCACAGGCGTCCTTCCATTCTCCCGTGGGAGAGGAGACACTGAGGCCTCCCCGGTCAGAACTTAGAAGCCCAGGCAAAATTAGTAAGCTTGGCGGGCCTCCGCGATCCAGATGGGAACTCAGCCAGAATGTTGAGAGAAAGAATGACATGAGGAGACCAGTCTCTCTGGGAACCGATCCCATTCTTTATTTTCCAGGGTCTGTTTTTATACACTGAGATGTTATACAAAAGTCACGCAGGGTCAGCAGTCCTGAGTTTTATTAAAGTCAGGTGCTTCATACAAATGTATACAGAGGTCTTAGGGGTGTTACATCATATCTGGCCAGGGGGCCTGCTGACAATTTATGACCCTCTCCTTTTGACAGCGGTCAGTCAACCAGAACACTTATTTCTCCAGGGGTGATTATACTTAAAACAGACGCCACCTTCTGAAGGTACCAGATAAAGTTACATTCCTATAGGGTGAGGGTGTAGTGGGTTTTAATTAAGGAAAGAATTTGCTTAGCCTAAGGTCTAACGTGATTAATATCAAAGGTTAATACTTATTTCTTCTATATATTCATTAATGTGTATAAGGGCAGGGGATGTGGAGACTTAGCAGCAAACATTGGCTCAACAAATGAAAAACCCTTCACCAATACAATTTCTAATCAGCCCACTATACTTATACTAGTAGTTTTCTAACTTCTCTAAAGAACCTGGTTTTAGAAGGTTTAAAGCATTTCATGCCTCTCATGGTTAGGAGGCTGTAAACAATCACATGTGGCCGGACAAGCCTGTCAGGCAGGCTAGAGAACCTTCAGAGGAGTTTGTAGGTTGAAACACTCTTGTCACGCCCAGGAATTTTTATTAACTGGAGCTCTAAGTTAACTCCTTCTCTGAAAGAGGTGGTGGAGGACAGCCCCCCATAAAGTCAGAGGTGTAGGTGGGAGCACAAAGCAGTAGAGTAGGCAGGCTCTGTTTTGGGGGTTAGATGCTCGAGAATTTCCAGGGGGACTCCTGAGGCTCCATCCCGCCTTTGCGTATGCCAAGCCTCCTTCCTCATGACCTTTGCCATGGGCGGAGTTCCTCATGCTGGCTCCTGGCAACCAACCTAGACAGTATATTCAATTCACAGACATTATTCTGCTGACAAAGGTCCGTCTAGTCAAGTATATGGTTTTTCCAGTAGTCGTGTATGGATGTGAGAGTTGGACTATCCTGAAAACTGAGCAACAAAGAACTGATGCTTTTGAACTGTGGTGATGGAGAAGACTCTTGAGAATCCCTTGGATGGCAAGAAGATCAAATCAGTCAATCCTAAATAAATCCTGAATGTTCTTTTGAAGGACTGATGCTGAAGCTCCAATACTTTTGGCCACCTGATGCAAAGAACTGATTCATTGCAGAAGGCCCTGATGCTGGGAAAGATTGAGGGCAGGAGGAGAAGGGGATGACAGAGGATAAGATGGTTGGATGACATCCCCAACTCGATGGACATTAGTTTCAGCAAGCTCTGGGAGGTGGTGTCGGACAGTGAAGCCTGGTGTGCTGCAGTCCATGATATTGCAAAGAGACAGAAACGACTGAGCATCTGAATTAAATACTATCTTTATTGCAGTAATCTATTCAGAGATCCTAGATCTAGTTAAAATAGTTTTACACACTTTTCCCTAATACTTTGTTCAAAACAGAATGGACAATTTTTAATGATTTGTAGACAAGAATATAATTGAAGAATTATCTGTACCCCAGAAGATTAACGTAGAAGCAACATGAAAATTTGGATAATTTAAACACACATTATACTTGTCAACTTAGTGGCTATTATAGGATATTCTTTCTCAGAGGAGCCAAACAGTGCTGATTATTCACATTTTATCTCTAATTTCAACTCCTAAGTGTATAAGGAATCTATTATATATCATATCCATGTTGAAACTCTTAGGAGTTAAATTTGAAGTATTCCTGTAAAAAGTGTTTGAAATATATTCTGTGTTTCTGGTGCTTTTCAAAACATGTTTAATGTTCAGTGACAACATAACATATAAAAAAAGAACAAGCCAGCAAGCAAGGGAAATGACCTTCAAACAAAAGGAAGAATGATTAGAGATTAGTATTTTTGCCATGTTCACATGACATTTCTCCAAGAAGAGAAAATAAATGCTTTATATCTTGTTTAAATGCATTAATGTTCTATATATTTGGACTTGTTTTAAAAAGCTGACAAATATGCATTTCTTATTTAGAATTATATAAATGTAAATCTACAAAAATGGAGAGGTATTTTCATATGTAATTATCATCAGCAATAGAGAAAGGATATGATTTTGCTTGATGCCATTTAAGTGTGGTTATTGTTTTACTTTGAAGCCATCATTTTTTATGATAATGGAGAAAAGAGGGTAAAGTTATTCAAATTTGAGCATTTCTCTCCACAATTTGGGTCTAAAAATGTATATTCCTTCTACAAGTGTTAATGATGTTGTAGGCAAGGAAAGTGTTCCACACAATTTAACAAAGACAGATAGGAAATGTATTTAGAAACATTGCATGTGACTTTCAGAGAGTTTAAAAATTTTTTGGAAAGACTGAAGGAATTTTTGCCAATAATTTGAAAATTAGAGTAATATAGCCAATTCTACCCATTTCTATGCTCAATTTGGTTAATCTCTGTAAATAAATCTTAACTAATCCCATTTTTCTGTCAGTTCCATAGCCAATGGTTTTTAAGATTCATTGTCTACCATATGTTAACAAAAAAAGTTTTCCAGAAGGAGATTTGAATTTCTAGTTCAGAGTACTCATCTGGACATATGTCAAAACATCTGTTCTTCCTGAGGGTAACCACCTTCAATTTTTAAGTGTCTATAGAAACTTTCTAAATCTTACAGAACATTAATAAAGGTAATATCTCAAACTGTCTTTCAAAGACGTTCTAGAATAGGTTTAGAAACATGCAGTGTATCTTGAGCATTTTAGAGAATATGTTAAATGAATCATCCTCTATAATAGCATCATCTTTACATATATTAAAAAAAAAAACCTTCAGGCGTAATGAAGATAAGACCATCTATTATCATTAAAATATGGGACTTCTTTGAAAATACAATTTTTATATATACTTTTATTTAAATGATTAAATGTCTGTTTCAACTATTCTGATTTACAAAACAAGTGAAACATACATTGTGTGGGTTTCCCTTGTTTTCTGTGACTAACTGGTGTGTGTAGATATCATACCATCCATAATAAGTAATTTATTGCTGCTAAATCGCGGCAGTCGTGTCTGACTCTGTGTGACCCCATAGACGGCAGCCCACCAGGCTCCCCCATCCCCGGGATTCTCCAGGCAAGAACACTGGAGTGGGTTGCCATTTCCTTCTACAATGCATGAAAGTGAAAGTGAAGTCGCTCAGTCGTGTCCGAGTCTTAGCGACCCCACGGACTATAGCCCACTAGGTTCCTCCATCCATGGGATTTTTCCAGGTAAGAGTACTGGAGGGGGTGCCATTGCCTTCTCCGAAGTAATTTATTAGGAATAGTTTTTAGTAAGATTTAAAGCTATTTCTTTATAAGAAGGCCATGAACAAAATCATTACTGGCACATGCAGTGCACTCAATGAATGTGCTCATGGGTAAGACAAATAGTTTTTATAGAAAACCACGCTATGGCAGAGCTGGTGAAAACTGCATATGAAACATTTGGAAATGTCATCTTTTAATATTGCTGTCACTATCAAATCAATCTCCATGAAGATATCTGTCCACACAAGGCGCTTCACTTGTGACTATTAGGCTACAGGAGCACTAATAACAGGTTACTCCTCAGAAGTAAAGAATCTGCCTGCAACACAGGAGACACAGGAGACCCCAGTTCCATCTCTGGGTCGGGAAGATCCCTTGGAGGAGGGCATGGCAGCATTCTTGCCTGGAAAATCCCATGGACAGAGGAGCCTGGAAGGCTACAGTCCATAGTGTCACAAAGAGTTGGACATGACTGAAGCTACTGAGAATGCAAGGATGACATTTCCATCCTTCTTCGAATTAGAGATATAATGTCTTCTTTCTGCCTTCCTGTAAGATATATCATTTCCTCAAGACAGGTGCATTTTGCTCATTTTTGTGTTTTGCTTAGAGGTCTGCAAATGTTTTGAACACATTAAATACACATATTTTTCTTGAATTAGAGATAATTCTGTTTTACATGTGTCAATAAAATTCAAGGACTTTCAAAGATTGTGTTGTTTTCTTTTTCATAAACCAACTCTGCATGTGCTCCTGAGCAACAGATTCATTGCTGGGAGAGGCGGTAAACACATTTTTAGAGCAGAACAGGCAAACCATTTAATATTCTGCATGCAATTAATTTAATGCATAAATCCTGAGCCCTCCATTAAACATCTTGGAGAGAAAGTGTAGAATTAATTCAAGTGGAGAAGTGACAAGGGTAGGTCTAATAATCCAGTAGGTTTTGTGTAGTCATATGGAAGAAGGCTGGTGGACACCAGCAAAGTTTGCAGTCCTTGCTGCATGCTAAAACTTATATCAATAGATTTTCTTACTTTAATCCTTCTTTGCATTTGGAGAAAAACATGCTTGTTGATTATTTGGTGTGTCAAGCTTTTATTTATTGTTACTTAATTTTTGCTCTTAAACAAATGTTAATTTTTTTTTCACGCTGCTCCTGATTTCCCTATTAACAAATAACTTGCCTTAAATTTAAAATTTAAAAAATGGTGGACATATTTTTCTTTTCTCCTTTCAGCTCCCCTTCCTCTACTCCCTCCCCATTCCACCCTCCTGCTTTTTCTCCTAATTCTCTAGATTTTTCTAATCTTTGAAGAAATGGTAGAGGGTACCTACAAAATCATCAAGTTTTTCCGGGGATGGATTTTTAAATGGTGGATTACTCTTTAAATTTATAAACAAACTCAGTATGTCTATAAATTTATTTTTAAGACGCTCTCTAAATTTGAAAACATGATTGCCTTGACATATGTGCATGTCTATTATTGCTTTTTCTTTTATTATCCTTCTTCATGCTGTAGTTTCTCTTTATCATTTCTCGCTTTCTTTCAATGCAAATCTCGGAGTTTGTTTCAGTGCTTGCCACACTTGACTATATATTGGAACCACCTGGGAGACATAAACAATTCTGTGGGCTGGATTGGGGATTATGAGTTTAGCACAAGTTCTGAACACTTCTCACATGAGGCTAATGCTCACCATGTACGAGGAAAACACTAGTGGGTTTTATTCACATTTTCAAGAAAATCTGAATTTGTTAACCCTCTCATTGCTTCCCGAGTCCCTATATATTCAATGAGGCATTCATATTTATTATATCATTCACCAAATTCTTTAGATTGGTGCCATTTTTCTTTTCCTAATTTCATGATTTAGATGGTTAGCTCATTAATTTTTCTATTTTTTTATTTTAATCTGTCCCTTTACAAACATACATTTCTGCCTAAATAATACCTCATTTGCTTTTGTTCAGTTCTAAATTTTTCCTACTTTACAATTTGATGCCTTAAGAAGTATGTGTGTATGCAAACACAGGCATAAATATGTGTGTTTTAATTTTAAATATAGAAATATTTTCTGGGTTTCTCTTCACAGATAATGTAGATATTAACATTCACAAGATTTTCCAGGGCCTACATAGAGACAAACGCAGAAAGCATCCACTTAGTCAAAAAATGCTAACAATCCTCTCTGATATTTCCGGCTAAAGCAGATTTATTGTGAAACTAATGGAATATAAGCTTTAGGTTCTATCATTCTGTACAGTAAAGAGTTTAACTTTGCCCAATATGAGGTCTGGACTTTGCCAGGAGACAATCTCTAGGTTCTTGGAATTTTCTACTTAATAAAATTCTTTGCTTACTTAAGGGTCTTCAGCTGATACAGACAACCTAACAATGATATCTCTGGGTCATGTGGTATGAGCTCAATATGTGGAAGGGCTACAGATTTAGCTTAGCTATGTGGGAAATTATCCATGTCGCAAGACAGAGCACCAGTAAAGATCCTGGACCCAAAAGTTTAAAGAAGGTTTCCTGGTTGTCAATTTCCATATTGATATATTCTATATATGTTGCATTTTGTTTCCAGGAAATTTATCATTCTGTGACTCCATGATAAGTGAAAAATTGGAGACTCCAAGTGTAGAACTTTTACACTTTTCCAAGTGGGCTCTGCCCTATGTGTCACTTCCCTTCACTTATTCATTGGAATGGAACATGACTGGGAGTATAAGTTTTCAGAGAGATCTTTGAATCCCTCCCATAAATCACTGAAACTAATGGTGGTTTGGGGGACATCTAAGCATTGGGATCAGAAGTGAGGGTGAGATTGTGAACTGTTTCGTACTTTCCCACACTTGCATGGAGCCCTTCTTCTCTGAGAGACCTTAGTATGGTGGTTTTTTCTGTAAAATGTGCAAAAGTAACATATCTTTACACAAAATTTTTAAGATGGCTACATTTTTCTAATTTGTCTTCCCCTCCATGATAATGGACATTCACGTGCTCATAAGAAAGGTTGGAGACAGTTCAAGTAAAGCAGAATTTGAGGATATATTTACTTGGGATTTAGTGTATTTTGTAGTCTCTTCTATGAAAAGGTAAATTATCGACAACCATTCGAGGTTTAAATGACTCTCAGGATACTTCCTACTATCTAGTGTGCTGTGTTACCTAGTGTTATTTCATTAATTTGAAAAGTCAGAGGTTTTAGCATATCATGTATGTGTCTTATGCTACCTGGTACTAAAATATTTGAATAATAGAGGGAAAAACTTGATTTGAAATGTTTAGTTGTGAGAAAGTTATGTATAAAAATTTATCCTAAGAAATCATGACATTTATAAGAATTTTAACTGGAATATTCATTACTTATCAATATTTAGCAAAAACCAGAATCAAAAAATCATAATCTTGACTGTTTATAATGGTAAATGTGTGAGATAGTGTTGTTTTTTTTTTTTCATTTTTGACAGGAAACAAGGAAAATTCATCAGAATTCCTCTGTGTGCAAGGCTCTAAACTTTAATAGTACAAACACTGATTTTATCTGTTACAGCTAAAATTTGAAAAGCAAAATTGCTCGACATAAATTTTCCCAGAACTAATAACAATAGCAAAAACTTACACAGCATCAACAAAAAGTAGTTGTGAAACTTAAGGAATTGATCTTCACATAAATCATGACAAAAATATTTGATCCAACATAGTAGAAGAAATATTATTTTAACTTACTATTCTCAGGATGGAAATCATCTTCCTAGGAAGAGGCAATCGGAGAGTATAGAAGCAAAAATTAAGGATATATATTACAGAAGTATTTCAGAATACTGAGAGATTAAGTTTATCTTTTGATTGCTGTAGTGATTTTGATATTTGCCAAATTTATGTTTGGTGTGATAGTCTTTCTAATTGGAAATAAATGCACACTTTATAACTCAATTCTGTACGTGCATTTTTAAAAAATATCCTTACTTACTGAAGGCTCAGGCTTGGCAAAATGTGTGCCATTCATGTACCCACTCTAGAATGACACCAGGACTTTGTACATAAACTATATTGCCTATGACATGAATCTCTTAAGGTACTAATAATCTTGCATTATGTATAAATCCTGATATGTACCTGGAGAACTTCATAATTTCAGTGAAAATAGTTACCTGTTGCTCTGACTAGAAATTAGATTTTTCATATAGGGGAGAGGATTCAGGTTCTCTGGATTTAAAAACTGGATTCTATATATACTAGCTATATAACTCTGGGTAAGCTAAAAGTGTTAAATCACTTTTACTTATATATAAACATGAGATATATAACCATCCCCTGGGAGCACAGAGTTAAAGACTCAGCCTGCCAATGCAGGAGACGTAAGAGATGCTGGTTTGATCCCTGGGTTGGGAAGATGCCCTGGGAAAAGAAATGACAAACCACTCCAGAATTCTTGCCTGGGAAATCCCATGAACAGAAGCAGGCTGCAGTCCATGGATCAAAAAGAGTCAGACACAACTAAGTGACTGAGCACATGTAACCATCTAGACTGTGGGACAATTTTAAGATTTAAAAGAAATAATGAATGCAATGTCTAATATATCTCACATGGATAATTTCCAGATATTTTATGTTTTACGTATATATTTAAGCTGATGCTATATTTTTCTATTTCTACAATATTTTTCATAGTTTTCTTCTTTCTTTCTTTTTATCAATCTTCAAAGCATGGAGATTTACCTAAGTTTAAAGTTTTCTAAATGGATATCCTTTTGTCACACATTTGATTGTTCTCTCTGCGTATTGAATTGTATCCATGTCGGATATATCAACCCACTCCAGTGTTCTTTCCTGGGAAATCCCATGGACAGAGGAGCCTGGTGGGCTACAGTCCATAGGGTTGCAAGAGTCAGATATGACTTAGTGTCTAAACCACCAAATTTTTGTGCAAATTCTAGCTGAAATTCCAATGTGAGATAGCTTTCTTGTAGAATGCTTCTGATGGACCGAGAAGTGATACTCTCTCATCCTGCCCATTCTCTGATTTTTTTCTAAGCAGATAGAATTTGATATTTGACATTTATTTTATGAAGGCTATTCTTAACAACTTTTAAAAAATCTTAAAACTCAAGAATACATTACATTCTGTCCTGTGTCATTTTATTTTTGGTTGATTTCTAAAAGCTACAGTTTCCAGCTAGAAAAAGGGAGAACTATATATACATACATAAAAATATAATATACATATATATATATATATATGTATAACACAGGTATGACAGTGGATTTGTGGATGAAAATGGAGAAAAAGTGAATAAATAGCCCAAGAAGGTGCATCTATGCAAACTAGATACAAATTCTCAGGTTTCTAGTTTTGAAACACTTTCTTTTCTGTTCCAGAGGACAAATAATTAAGGAGACTTCTCCTTGGCTCTTTAACATTCCTGCTCTGTTGCTATGAGTATAGCACATAAGTCTTGTTTTTGTTAGTAGTAGAAACTTCCACCTACTGCTTAAAAGGAGCTTTTGATGATGTTTACATTGATCCTGAGGAATTATTTCCTAAGCCTAAGATTTATACATACAAACTGAAGTTTTGAGCTTGTATCTTAAAAGCCACTGGATGGAATTTGGAGATAGTTTTGACCTCTAAGGAGTAATCCATAACTAAGTGTGTCCATGGAAAATGAAGAAAAGGATAACCAAGTTATGGTAAAGAGGATAGAACAATTCATATTCACAAAACTCCACATGTGTTTTAGACACAATGTATGTAAATTCTTTATGCAATATTTTCATTAAATCCTCATTATTCTCTAAGGAAAGTGTCATTCTTTCAAATTGACATAATAGGAATCTAACTAGATTGTCACAAATCACACAGCTTTAAAGTTCTGGTGTCTGACATTAATAACTGTGGTGCTAAAGGTAAAAATTTGAGTGATAAATTCAATCTATAATGTCACAGGAAAGTGGGTAAGAATTACTGAGAGCAAAAAGGACTGAAAATGATGAACCATAAGTTGTAACCTTTCTAGGAAGGAATATTTAGACAGCTCACAGTGGTGTTAACATTTAAACAGTCAACATAAACGCTGCTTTCCAAAAACACATTTCTGAAAACTTAAACTCTATTGCCCCTACTCTCAAACATGATATATTTTCAAAGAATTTCACATTAAATTGCTGTGTTTTTAATCAAAGTGTGAAAATACCTTGGAGATTACAATAATTTCAACAAATTTTCCTTACTTCATGAAACTGTTTTCATGTTTCCTCATTTTAAAACAAATTTGAATGCTATGTGATGAAGTCTATTTTCTAATGCAGAACATTTTCAAAGGACGTATCTCCCAGGGAGAAACAGCTCCGGGAAGCAATCAACCTTTCTATTTCAGGAAATCTACATTCATGCTTTGGTATAAAGAGGGGCGGATACATCATCTTCAAGAAGAACCTGAAATAAAGAGGCCGAAGTAAATATTTAGATCTCGAGACACTCATATAAAGTCACAATATAAAATTGATGTAAGTTCTCCTTGATGTTTGTCTTCTAAATTTTTAGGCATTATATTGCAGCTGTTAAAATGTATTGTAAATAGTGCAAAAACAAAGCACAGTGTTATGAAAAATGAACTTAAGCTCTTTTTTCCCCAGTTCTCAACTTCATCTGTCTTGAGATTACCAAGGTACATAAACTAAGAAATCTGATTTTATATCCTATTTCATGGACATTTAAAAACAATGTATGCCTCCTTCTGCTATACAGCTGGTTCCCACTAGCTCTCTGTTTTACACAAGGTAGTGTACAAATATGTCAAGCCTAATCTCTTCATTCATTCTACCCTCCCCTTCCCCCACATGTCCACATGTCAAGAGGGAAGGTTATGTATGTCTAGCTGATTCATTTCAATGTATAGCAGAGACTAACACAACATTGTGAAGCAAATATACTCCAATTAAAAAAAAATAAAACCAATGTACACATCAAGGCTGTATATTGTCACCCTGCTTATTTAACTTATATGCAGAGTACATCATGAAAAACGCTGGGCTGGAAGAAGCACAAGCTGGAATCAAGATTGCCGGGAGAAATATCAATAACCTCAGATATGCAGATGACACCACCCTTATGGCAGAAAGTGAAGAGGAACTCAAAAACCTCTGGATGAAAGTGAAAGTGGAGAGTGAAAAAGTTGGCTTAAAGCTCAACATTCAGAAAATGAAGATCTTGGCATCTGGTCCAATCACTTCATGGGAAATAGATGGGGAAACAGTGTCAGACTTTATTTTGGGGGGCTCCAAAATCACCGCAGATGGTGACTGCAGCCATGAAATTAAAAGACACTTACTCCTTGGAAGGAAAGTTATGACCAACCTAGATAGCATATTCAAAAGCAGAGACATTACTTTGCCAACAAAGGTCCGTCTAGTCAAGGCTATGGTTTTTCCTGTGGTCATGTATGGATGTGAGAGTTGGACTGTGAAGAAGGCTGAGCGCCAAAGAATTGATGCTTTTGAACTGTGGTGTTGGAGACTGTTGAGAGTCCCTTGGACTGCAAGGAGATCCAACCAGTCCATTCTGAAGGAGATCAGCCCTGGGAGTTCTTTGGAAGGAATGATGCTAAAGCTGAAACTCCAGTACTTTGGCCACCTCATGCGAAGAGTTAACTCATTGGAAAAGACTCTGATGCTGGGAGGGATTGGGGGCAAGAGGAGAAGGGGACGACAGAGGATGAGATGGCTGGATGGCATCACTGACTTGATGGACGTGAATCTCGGTGAACTCCGGGAGTTGGTGTTGGACCCAGAGGCCTGGTGTGCTGCGATTCATGGGGTCGTAAAGAGTCGGACACGACTGAGTGACTGATCTAATCTGATCTGATCTGATACGTGAAGAAGTGTAATTTAGGGATCTTTTTTCACTATGAAAATGCTCTAATGGTAGCATCTGTACAGCATGTGACGTTCAGACAGAAATAAGGGCAAGTGCCCAGGGAGGGCGCCGAGGCTGACAGAGAAGAGGTTGTGAGTAACTGGAGTTCATTTAAGTTCTGTGCTTCCTGGGGAGCAGACAGCTCTAGGCTGCCTCCCTGAACTCAGCCTCATCCTCAGCCTTGGGGTGCTGGTATTGCAGGTACTGGGACACCAGGCAGTTAACCTTGTTCTCCAACTCAGTGAACCCCATCTCCTCCATGGCCTCACAGTGCAGGAAGGCCTTGGAGTTGCATGTGACCATGAACTGTTTTCAAAGGACTTAAACAGCTCTGGATGGATGGCACCCTTGCTAAGGAAGGTGACCAGTGTTTTCAGCCCCTGGCGTGGGATGTCACTGACAGCTATTTTCACATTTTGTGGAATCTGCTCCACAAAACAGCTGCTCTTCTTGTTTTGGATGTTAAGTGTCTGCTCATCTACCTCCTATATAGATATGCAGCTCCTGAATGTAGCTCTTTATATACTCTTTTTCAGGGCTTCTTTGGTAGTTCAGTGATAAAGATTATGCCTGCAATGCATGAAACCTGGGTTCGATTCTTGGGTCTGAAAGATCATCTGGAGGAGAAAAACGCAACCTGCTCCATTTTTCTTGCCTGGGAAATCCCAAGAACAGAGGAGTGTGACTGGCTACAGTCCAGAGGGTTGCAAGAGTCAGACACAACGTAGCAACTAAAACAGCACCACTGTGCCTTCAAACATGATATCACTGTTATTTAACATGGTGTTCTGTTCACTTTATTGTGATTTGGTTATGATATATTTAATTTTAGTATCATCACAATTTGCTAAATTCTAAAATCATTTCCAGAGGTTTATTTTCAATAGGGATGAAAATGAAAATACTGACTTTTAAAAATATTCGTACAAAGCAAATAGTCAAAAATATTGTACAATTTCTAATGATTTCTTTTAAACTAGAATCTGTATGTTGTAGACATACAAAAGCATTCTATACAAATGCAATTTACTGTTTGCGGTTCTTTTTTTTTTTGTTTCTGTCTTAGCCTTCAAGGTAGAACCTCCAAATTAATAATCAAAAGTCATGATGCAGACTTCAGAGCTGAATTTACTATTCCTCTTAGTATATCTGTCGAGATATTCAATTCTTGCCATTTTAGCTGTAAAATTTCATTTAATTTTTTTCCTAAATTTTCAGTTTTCTGCCAAATATTCCACTTTTAATACCTTGTCTATATTTATCATAGCTATTTTGATCTTGTCCATCAAATTTTATGCATCTAGTAGAGCAGGAGGAGATGGGGGCTACAGAGGATGAGATGGTTGGATGGCATCACTGACTCAATGGACATGAGCTTGAGCAAGCTCCAGGAGATAGTGAAGGACAGGAAAGTCTGGCATGCTGCAGTTCATAGGGTCGCAAAGGGTCAGACATGACTTAGTGACGGAATAACAACTTTGGATCTGTTTATATTTTCTTTCTTCTTTGCATTTGCATTACTGTCTGCAGATCTCTTTATTTTTGATTAAACAGCAAACATTTTAATGAGGAAAATAGAAGAGATTTTTGAGACCTCAAATTGTGTCATCTTCTTCCGCACATTTATTTTAGCTCCTGGGATACATCTTCCCTATGCAACTCCAGATCATCAAAAAAAGAGTAGGCAAACTTTTGTAAAAAAACCAGAATATAAATATCTTAGGCTTTGAGCACCATGCGACAGTTTCCTCAACAAACTGAGCAAAACTTTTTGCCAAAAGGCTAATAGTTTTGTCTACATTTACTTTTAAAATATTAAATGTAAACCATTACTAAATGGAAATACTATTCTTAGCTTGTGAACTGTGCGCAAATAAGTGGTGGGTCCAATCTGGCCTGTGCACACTGTTTCTGATTTTTGCCTTATAGCAAAAATTAAGATGCTTCTAAACTGGGCTTTAGACATTGTAACAGCTGGCTTTTTCCTACTTCGCCCTGACTCATAGAATAGAGCTTTTTGGTCCTTCACTAAAAATGGATTGGTTAACAGCCACTTCTCTTTGTTATGTCTGTATTTTCTTTCTTTCTTTTTTTTTTTTTTTTTGTGCCACCAATTCTCTTGAGTCTGTTTTCAACATAGTTGCTCAATCACATGACCTCTTGTGAATCACTTTAAGAATTAGCAATTGGTTTCAGAGAAAATGTCACACCACAGTTTTAGCTACCTTCTCTGGCCTTTCTTATTTTCTTGGCTAGGCAAATCCTCAATGCATTATTAGCACCCCGATGTAATCAAACTAATTATCTGTATGTTTTAATAATTATTTGTATGTTTTAGCCTGATTTTTCGAATTGTTCTCAAAGAGAAAGCAACCTTTTTTTTCTTGTGAATTGAAATGAAAATGACCACATACTCTTGTTCTTCATAGGAAAAATATAATTCTCACACAAATCAATTTCTGCTAATGAACGTCTATTGACTGACCTCATTTCAAGATTTCACCAAATATATGAAAGGAAATTTAAATTCTTACAATTCAGAAAACAATAGATAACCAAAGCTTATTCTGAACGCCCCAAATCCTTCACAATCAAGGTAACTGTTTATTTTATTAAACTTTAGACATAAGCATCCCCCCTCCACAGCTCCTTACTCACAAAACTATGCATGTGCTGCTGCTGCTGCTAAATCACTTCAGTCGTGTCCGACTCTGTGCGACCCCAGAGACGGCAGCCCACCAGGCTCCCCTGTCCCTGGGATTCTCCAGGCAAGAACACTGGAGTGGGTTGCCATTTCCTTCTCCAATGCATGAAAGTGAAAAGTGAAAGTGAAGTCGCTCAGTCATGTCCGACTCCTAGCGACCCCATGGACTGCAGCCTACCAGGCTCCTCCGTCCATGGGATTTTCCAGGCAAGAGTACTGGAGTGGGGTGCCATTGCCTTCTCCGATGCATGTACTTATACACATATAATGGAGGAGGAAATGGCAACCCTCAGCATTCTTGCCTGGAAAATCCCATGACAGAGGAGCCTGAGGGGGCTAAAGTCCATGGGGTCACAAAGAGTCGGACAAGACTGAGTGACTGAGCATAAAGCCACTCAAGGATGACTATATATTGTCTTAAGATATTTATCTATGTCTTATTTATCTATGTCTTAAGATATCTATCCATATTTATCATTTTGAGAGCATCATAAGTGACACTTTTGATTAATAAATAAATAAATCAAAAGTGTCACTTATGATGCTCTCAAAATGATATGATCTATCAGTAATAAACAAGATTTTAACACTTGCAGAATGGTTGTATTTTCTAAAATATCTATCTCAGTTAGAATTCATGTAGTTGAGAACACATTTTTACTTTTCTTCTTTCAATAGCTAGTATTCAACTTTTCTTACCTGACTCTACTTTGTATTTTATTAATTTCTTTAAGTTTCCTCCATTATAGGACTTGCCAGGTAAGTCAACAGTCAAGAATCTGCCTGCCAATGCAGGAGATATGGGTTTGATCCCTGGGTGGAAAAGATCCCCTGGAGAAAGAGATGACAACCCACTCCAGTATCCTTGCCTGGAGAATTCCATGGACAGAGGAGCTATAATCCATGGATTTGCAAGAGTCAGACATGACTTAGTGACTGAAACAACAACAAATCCTCCATCATATCATAGATTTTGCTATTCTCTTTAGGACAGAGATGAGAGAGTAAAGTCGCTCAGTCATGTCCGACTCTTTGCGACCCCATGGACTGTAGCCTAAACAGATTCCTCCGTCCATGGTATTTTCAAGGCAAGAATACTGGAGTGGGTTGCCATCTCCTTCTCCAGGGATTGAACCCAGGTCTCCCTCATTGTAGGCAGGCACTTTACCATCTAAGCCACCAGGGAAGAGGACAGAGATACATATGTATTAATAAGTTTTAATAAATCTCTCTCTTAAACTGGCTGAATCTATAGAGCCACCATGCTTAATCATTTGGCAGATTTTTGCAGGAATGCATTGGCTGGATTTGATGTCAGCTAAAAACTTTTAATTATTTTACTTAAGTCATAATCATAGGCCATCATATACATTAATTCTCACAGTCAGTAGCCATATTAGTTAACAAAGTTTGTACTTGAGTTTTTTAATTTCATCATCTAATGTCAGACAAAGACATTGTAATATTTATATCTTCAAGAAATCTGAAATCTAGAAACATCTTTTTTATAAATTTTCTGATCACTTAATCACAGTTTATAGAGGAAATGGCAGATATTTATTCAACACTAATATTTCTTGGTAAGATATTCTGGCTTGCATATAATAATAACATACTTTACTCAGACTTCTTGGCTGTACTCTAAAATAAGATGTGTATTACTCTCTTAAATATTACTAGGTCTCCTTTCAAGATGGAATCTTAATATTTTTATGCCTTATTTTGATGTGAAAAGTTATTGATCTGATGCTTATGCTAGTTCCAAGAGCTCAGATAATTATGTTTTGGGATTTGAATCCAGGGTTGTTGAGGGTCTGGCAATGAATGAGGCAAGAGGGCATATGACAAGAGGATTGTTCTACATCAAACATTTTTTACAGGATAATTGTGTGAATAAAAGTCAGGTAAAAGAGTAATGGGGAGATTCGTTTTCAATTTTATTTATTAGTGCATTAAAATATTGCATTTCAATATTACTATAGACTGTGGCACATGCTTGGCCACGGTCTATATTATTGCTCCTCAAATGAAAGGGAGGCAGTGACGAAGAAAAGGAAGATCATTAGCTAATCCTAACATTTTCTTTTAATGTGCACAGTGGTCACTAAAGGGTTATCAACATCCAGATGGGGGAAGGTAAAAGGGTATTATATTTATTGTTCAAGGAAAAGGTCTCTTAGTTGATTATCATCTGTCCCACCTTAGTTAACACTTATTGTTCTACTAGGAGAATCAAGGGCAAATGTATTTTTATTTTTCTTAAAGGGACTAGATATAAATATTTATGAATAGTATTATGCAAAATAGATGATAAATGTCTTTACAGGAAAGAGATTTTGATATAAATCCTTGTTAAAGAAATACAAGTAGAATGATGTTGTGAAAGTAATCTTTCAGAAACTCATAAAAAGTTTTGCAATGCTTACCACATGAAAGGGGCTTCCCAGGTGGTACTAATGGTAAGGAAAATGCCTGCCAATGCAGGAGACAAGACATAAGAGATGAGGTTCAATCCCTGTGTCAAGAAGATCCCCTGAAAGAGGATATGGCAACCCACTCCAGTATTCTTGCCTGAAGAAACCATGGACAGAGGAGCCTAGGGACCTATAGTCCATAAGGTTGCAAACAGTCAGACATTACTGAAGTGACTTAATGTGCATGCACGCACCACATGGAATTGTATAGTTTATAAAATATATATTGAAAATTACTATGTAAATATATATGTACAACATTCATCACAAAGTAGGAAAACCATATGAAATCTTCAGTTCAGTCACTCAGTCATGTCTGACTTTTTGTGGCCTCCCTGTCTATCACCAACTCCTAGAGTTTATGCAAACTGATGTCCATTGAGTCGGTGATGCCTTCCAATCATCTCATCCTCTGTCTTCCCCTTCTCCTTCTGCTTTCAGTCTTTCCCAGCATCAAGGTCTTTTCCAATGAGTCAGTTCTTCACATCAGGTGGCCAACTACTGGAGTTTCAGCTTTAGCACCAGTCCTTCCAATGAACATTCAGGACTGATTTTTTTTAGGATGGACTGGTTGGATCTCCTTGCAGTCCAAGGGACTCTCAAGAGTCTTTTCCAACACCATAGTTTAAAAGCATCAATTCTTCTGCACTCAGCTTTCTGTATATTCCAACTCTCACATTCATACATGACTACTGGAAAAAACCAAAGCTTTAACTAGGTGGACTTTTGTTGGCAAAGTAATATCTCTGTTTTTTAATATGCTGTCTAAGTTGGTCAGAACTTTTCTTTTAAGGAGCAAGCATATTTTAATTTCATGGCGGCAGTCACCATGTGCAGTGATTTTGGAATCCCCCCAAAATAAAGTCTATCACTGTTTCCACTGTTTCCCCATCTATTTGCCATGAAGTGATGGGACTAGAGTCATAATTTTAGTTTTAAGAATGTTGAGTTTTAAGCCAAATTTCACTCTCCTCTTTCTCTTTCATAAAGAGGCTCTTTAGCTCTTTGCTTTCTGCCATAAGGGTGGTATCATCTGCATATCTGAGGTTATTGATATTTCTCCTGGCAATCTTCATTCCAGCTTGTGCTTCATCCAACCCAGCATTTCTCATGATGTATTCTGCATATAAGTTAAATAAGCAGGATGACAATATACAGCCTTGATGTGTTTCTTCCCCAATTTGGAATTAGTTTGTTGTTCCATGTCCAGTTCTAACTGTTGCTTCTTGACCTGCATACAGATTTCTCAGGAGGCAGTCAGGTGGTCTGATATTCCCATCTCTTTCAGAATTTTCCATACTTTGTTGTGATCCACACAGTCAAAGTCTTTGGCGTAGTTGATAAAGCAGAAGTAAGTATTTTTCTGGAACTCTCTTGTTTCTCTGATGATCCAACGAATGTTGGCAATAGGATCTCTGGTTCCACTGCCTTTTTTAAATCTAACTTGAACATCTGAAACTTCATGGTTCATGTATTATTGAAGCCCGGCTTGGAGAATTTTGAGCATTACTTTACTAGCATGTGAGATGAGTGCATTTATGCAGTGGTTAGATCATTCTTTAGCATTGCCTTTTTTGGGACCAGAATGAAAACTGATTTTTTCCAGTCCAGTGGCCATGGCTCAGTTTTCCAAATTTGCTGGCATATTGAGTGCAGCACTTTCACAGCATATCTTTGAAGATTTGAAATAGCTCAACCGGAATTCCATCACCTCCACTAGTTTTGTTTGTAGTGATGCTTCCTACGGCCCACTTGAATTTGCATCCTAGAATATCTAGCTCTAGGTGAGTAATCACACCATCATGATTATCTGTGTCATGAAAATCTTTTTTTGTACACTTCTTCTGTGTATTCTTGCCACCTCATCTTAACATCTTCTGCTTCTGTTAGACCCATACCATTTCTGTCCTTTATTGTGCCCATCTTTGCATAAATGTTCCTTTGATATCTCTAGTTTTCTTAAAAAGAACTCTAGTCTTTCCCATTCTATTTTTTTCCTCTATTTCTTTGCATTCTCTGAGGAAGGCTTTCTTATCTCTCCTTGCTATTCTTTGGAACTCTGCATTCAGATAGGTATATCTTTCCTTTTCTCCTTTGCCTTTCACTTCTTTCCTTTTCATGGCTATTTATAAGGCCTCCTCAGACAACCATTTTGCCTTTTTGCATTTCTTTTTCTTGGGGAAGGTATTGACCCCTGCCTCCTTTACAATGTCAGAAACCTCCATCCATAATTCTTCAGGCACTCTGTCTATCAGATCTAATCCCTTGAATCTATTTATCACTCCACTGTATAATCATAACATGTTTGATATAGGTTGTACCTGAAAGGTCTAGTGGTTTTCCCTACCTTCTTCAACTTAATTCTGAATTTAGCAATAAGGAGTTCATGATCTGAGCCACATTGAACTTCCAGTCTTGTTTTTGCTGACTGTATAGAGCTTCTCCATCTTTGGCTGCAAAGAATAGAATCAATCTGATTTCAGTTTTGACCATCTGGTGATGTCCATGTGTAGAGTCTTCTCTTGTGTTGTTGGAAGAGGGTGTTTGCTATGACCAATGCATTCTCTTGGCAAAACTCTATTAGCCTTTGCCCTGCATCATCCTGTACTCCAAGGCCAAATTTGCCTGTTACTCAGATGTTTCTTGACTTCCTACTTTTGCATCCCAGTCCCCTATAATGAAAAGGGCATCTTTTTTGGCTGTTAGTTCTAGAAGGTCTTGTAGTTCTTTATAGAACCATTCAACCTTAGCTTCTTCAGCATTACCAGTCGGGACATAGACTTGGATTACTGTGATATTGAATGGTTTGCCTTGGAAATGAACAGAGATCATTCTGTCATTTTTGAGATTGCATCCATTTTGCATTTCAAACTCTTTTGTTGACTATGATGGCTACTTCATTTCTTCTAAGGGATTCTTGCCCACAGTAGTAGATATAATGGTCTAGTTAAATTCACCCATTCTAGTCCATTTTAGTTCACTGATTCCTAAAATGTCAGTGATCACTCCTGCTATCTCCTGTTTGACCCACTTCCAATCTGCCTTGATTCATGGACCTAACATTCCAGGTTCCTATGCAGTATTGCTCTTTACAGCATCGAACTTTACTTCCATCACCAGTCACATCCACAACTGGGTGTTGTTTTTGCTTTGGCTCTGTCTCTTCATTCTTTCTGGAGTTAGTTCTCCAGTAACACATTGGGCACCTACTGACCTGGGGAGTTCCTCTTTCAGTATCCTATCTTTTTCCCTTTTCATACTGTTCATGGGGTTCTCAAGGCAAGAATATTAAAGTGGTTTGCCATTCCCTTCTCCAATGGACCATGTTTTGTCAGAACTCTTCACCTTTATCCATCCATCTTAGGTGGCCCTATATGGCATGGCTCATCATTTCATTGAGTTAGACAAGGCTGTGGCCCATGTGATCAGATTGGGTAGCTTTCTGTGATTATGGTTTTCAGTCTGTCTGCCCTCTGATGGAGAATGATAAGAGGCTTATGGAAGCTTCCTCATGGGAGAGACTGACTCAGGGGGATATTTTAATCAAAATAGTTTATTACTTATTAGATTATGTTATGTATAAATATTAGCATAAGTTGATGAATGATTTAGCTTTGCAGGTGGCACTAGTGGTGAAGAATCTGCCTGCTAATGCAGGAGACATAAGAGATACGAGTTTGATCCCTGAGTCAGGAAGATCCCCTGCAGGAGGACATGGCAACCAGCTCCAGTATCCTTGCCTGGAGAATCCCTGGCAGGCAGTCCATAGTGTTGCAAACAGAAAGACACAGATGAAGCAACATAGCATTCACGCATACACACACACACATACACACACCCATATATTTGATACCCATAGATTACTTGTATGATAAATTGTGCATCTTAAAATACTCCTGGAGTTTTAAATTGTTGGTGTCAAAAACTTGGCCATTACTTTCTTCTGCATAGTGAGTGAACAGGGAATTTTTTATTTTGGTTTAGATATAAAACATTCATTACAATCCCAAAGAAGGGCAGTGCCAAAGAATGCTCAAACTACCACACAATTGCACTCATCTCATGTACTAGTAAGGTAATACTCAAAATCCTTCAAGTTAGGCTTCAGTAGTACATGAACCAAGAACGTCCAGATATACAAACTGGATTTAGAAAAGGCAGAGGAACCACAGATCAAATTGCCAACACCTATTGGATCATAGAAAAAGCAAGAGAATTACAGAAAAACATTTACTTCTGCTTTGTTGACTATACTAAAGCCTTTAATTGTGTGGGTCACAACAAACTAAGTAAAATTCTTTAAGAGACAGAAATGCCAGACTATTTTATTGGCCTCCTGAGAAACCTCCATGCAGGTTAAGAACAATGGTTAGAGCCAGACATGGAACAACTGACTGGTTCCAAATTAGGAAAGGAGTATGTCAAGGCTGTATATTGTCACCCTGCTTATTTAACTTGTATGCAGAGTACATCAATATAAACTGCTGAGCTGGATGAAGATCAAGCTGGAATCAAGATTGCTGGGAGAATTATCGATAACCTCAGATATGCAGATGATACCACTCTTAGGGCAGAAAGTGAAGAGGAACTAAGAGCATCTTGATAAAGGTGAAACTGGAGAGTGAAAATCTGACTTACCACTCAACATTCATAAAACTAAGATCATGGCATCTGGTCCCATTATTTCGAATCAAATAGATGGGGAAACAATGAAAACAGTGACAGACTTTATTTTCTTGGGCTTGAAAATCACTGTGGATGGTGACTGCAGCCTTAAAATTAAAAGATGCTTACTCCTTGAAAGTAGAACTATGACAAACATAGACAACATATTAAAAAGCAGAGACATCACTTTGCCAACAAAGGTCTGTAAAGTCAAACCTATGGTTTTTCCAGTAATCATGTTCAGATGTGAAAGCTGGGCTGTAAAGAATGCTGAGCACTGAAGAATTGATACTTTCAAACTGTGGTGCTGGAGAAGACTCTGAGAGTCCCTTGGACTGCAAGGAGATCAAACTGGTCAATTCTAAAAAAATCAATCCTGAATATTTATTGGAAGGACTGATGCTGAAGGTGAAGCTCCAATACTTTGGCCAACTAATGTGAAGAGCTGACTCACTGGAAAAGATTCTGATGTTGGGAAAGATTGAAGGCAAGAAAAGAAGGGAACAACAGTGGATGAGATGGATGGATGGCATTGCAGACTCAATGGATATGAGTTTGAGCAAACTCAGGAAAATGGTAAAGGACCGGGAAGTCCATGGGGTTGCAAAGAGTCAGACATGATTGAGTGACTGAACAACAACAACTAAAATGCAAAATTTCTTTTGTAGCCAAGAACATGCTTGGCCACAAACTAAAGAGAAGATTCCATGAGAGGAAAGAATGATTCTTGCAGCTCTTGTGCATCATTGTTGAGTATGAAAGTAACACAGTAAGCATCAAGTATTTTTCAACATGTACACAGTACTGTTTAGAATTTAGAACTAGTGCATTTGGTCATCAGTTTCTCTACTTTCCCCACGAGGTGCAACATATTAAGACCTGAATTCTGCTGTGCTTTAAGCTATTTCAAACACCCCACCCCACCCCACCCATGATGTAATGTAGTGTAATGTTTTCTGTACATTGGAGCTTCCCTGGTGGCTCAGAGGTTAAAGCGTCTGCCAGCAATGCGGGAGACCATGGTTCGATCCCTGGGTCGGGAAGATTCCCCTGGAGAAGGAAATGGCAACCCACTCCAGTAATCTTGCCTGGAGAATCCCATGGACGGAGGAGCCTGGTGGGCTACAGTCCACAGGGTCACAAAGAGTCGGACACGACTGAGCAACTTCACTTTCACTTTTCACCTTACATTGTCTGCAGAAAAACAGACTTAGTAAAGTGGATACATGGACACTTTTCCCAAATCTTAGATACAAAGAAAGAGAATATTCTTTCACACTAATATTCTCTCAGAAAAACTACTATACACAAGTGCAAGGATTTATTATTAGCAAATGTAAAATCTAAAAAATAAATTAGCAGCCACACATACAAGAAATACAGAGTGATGTATTAAATTTTCTTCTTCAAGATGGAATACTTTAACTATGTCATGACTTTAATACATTTAAAACCAAATTCTATTACCCAAATTAATTATATTTATTGAATGTTTAAATGAGTGAATATGTTTAATCCATTCTCCTCATAGAACATTTTTCTGGACCCTAAGGGAAACACAAAAGTAAGAAGAACAGTTTCTATTTTAAAGAATGTTCCATCCTGTAAGAAGAAAGGTGACATAAGTAACCCACATTCAAGGAAGGGAACAAAAAAATATGAGAGAACTCAAAGTGCTCCTGAAACAATTCCATTTTCAATTGTCTCCACAGAAGACACTGTGACAGTCATAACTTTGATCCCAACACTTTTCTGGGACACAGCTCTTCTGTATAGCATTCATTCATCTGTTAAAGGGATTTTGATTTGTCCTTCAAGGTGTTCAGTAGGTTTTGTTGATACCACTTCACTCACTGGTGGTGGTTTAGTTGCTAAGTGAAGTGGAAGTGAAGTCGCTCAGTTGTGTCTGACTCTTTGCGACCCGTAGACTGTAGCCCACCAAGCTCCTCCGTCCATGGGATTCTCCAGGCAAGAATACTGGAGTGGGTTGCCATTTCCTTTTCCAGGGGATCTTCCTGACCCAGGGATCGAACCCAGGTCTCCTACATTGCAGGCAGACGCTTTAACCTCTGCGCCACCAGGGAAGCCCAGTTGCTTAGTTGTTAAGTCATGCCCAACTATTTTGCGATACCGTGGACTATAGCCTGCCAACCTTCTCTGTTCATAGGATTTCCCAGGCAAGAATACCGAAGTGGGTTGTAATTTCCTAAAGAAAGTCATCTTTCCAATCCAGGAATGAAACCTGTGTCTCCTGCATTGCTCCAAATTCTTTACTGAATGGGCCGCCGTCATTGCAAAGCTAATCACTCACTAGGGAATCTAATCAAAGATCTCCTCAAATAACCCCCATCTTAATACGATGAAGTTTCTAAATGATTGTAAACACACACACACAGAGCAAAAAAAAGAAATACACTCACAAAGTTTTGCTTTGGAAAATAATAATGAGAAAAATGTCTTTATCATTAAAAACTACCAATTGATTTAATCACAGAGATTATTTTATTTGATTAATACATTTGTGTCAACAAAAAAGTCTTATTAGTTAGATAAAAAACATATCTACAATCTCTGATTACTAAGATGGACTCTGGAAAGAAGACTTTTATGCAAATCACTACATTCGTTATTACTGAAGTCGTGGAATTTCCATTTCTATCTTTTCTGCCTAATTTTGGGAAATACAAACACATGATAAATAACCATTTCTTACTGACAACTCATGTTGTTTGTCCTATTAGTTAATTAACAGACATTTGGGGTGTATAAATATCAATTATCAATTATTTCCTCCGGAGAGCTCCATACTGCTGGCCTCTTAGCTTCTTTCAGTCTTTGTTTCCAGGTCACTGTCTCCAAGTGGTTCACGTTGACCACTCTTATTTTTACAAGCACAGCCCTTTTCCTGAAGTCCTTTTGATTTGTCTGTGTGTTTTTCTCCATGCCATTGCCTTCTAACTTCTTAAAAGATTTAACTCTAAAAAAAATTTTGTTGTCACCACTGGAACATAAGGGCTGTGCAAAAACAAGTTTTATTTTCTCACAGAAATACCCACAGATGGATCAGGCATTTAATAAATATTATTTTTCAATTGGCTGAATGAGATGCGACTATAGCATTGTCATAACCTTGTGTAGCAATATGTTTCCCTTAAAAAGCCCTGTATTCTGATAGTCTTGCAAGGAGCACAGCTCTGTCATGGACTCTGACCATTGGCATCTTGCTTATACTGTCAATACATTAACAGTTTCAAGTTAATCACAGAGCAGGTCAAATAGGGAAGCAAATAGTCTCCTTATATACTAAAAGAATAACATATAATCCAAACGAGTTTACTTTCTGTAGAAAGTGCACAGATAAAAGAAAATTGTTAGCCTCTTGTAGGAGACAGGAAGAATAAAAGAAAAGCAAGCCCTGGCAAGGGCCACAAAAGGAACTTATTGATAAACTGGATGCTATAAGACATGAGACTCTTGGAACAAGTCCAGAGGGAACAGTTCATAATCTTGAAAATAAGATATGATCCTGGGGGTCGGAAAACCGACCCCTGACTGTTTCCCAATTGGCATCTCAGAGACACATGTTTTACGTATCTGGAGGAAAATCTGTGGATAAGACTATTAGTCTTAGTTACTGATTTTTTATTGATTACTGTTTCGTAGTTACTCAGTGGTTAATGATCACTTTGCTCTTTGGTCCTGAAGGCCACGTGAGTTATAACTTAACTCCCTGCACATTCTTTCCTTCACGGCTGAGGGTATACTAAAGTGGGCCTGGATTCAGTGTCCGCGCCTTGACTTCGGAGCGGTGTTGGTCCCCTGATGCTCGCTTTTCACTGAATGTTTCTGTCTTGTTTCTCAGTCTCCTGCCGTATTGCGCTTTCGGAAACCCTGCTTGTCGAGCCGGTCCCTCAGTCGACTGTGGATTGCCAGGCTCCTCCACCCATGGAATTCTCCAGGCAAGAATACTAGAGGGGTAGCCATTCCTTTTTCCAGGGGATCTTCCTGACCCAGGGATCGAAGCAGAGTCTCCAGTATTTCAGGAAGATTCTTCACTTTCTGAGCCAGGAGGGAAGCTCCAGATAAAAGAAAATGTAGATAGTAAGTAAATCCTCTCACACACAACTGAGGTGAACTAAAGAACTTAGGGCTTCCCTGAGGCAATACTTAGGCCACCTGATGTGAAGAACTGACTTATTTGAAAAGACCCTGAAGCTGGGAAAGATTGAAGGCTGGAGGAAAAGGGGAGACAGAGGAGGAGATGGTTGGATGGCATCACTGACTCGAAGGACATGAGTTTGAGATAACTCTAGGAGTTGGTGATGGACAGGGAGGCCTGGCACTGTGCAGTCCATGGGGTCATAAAGAGACACGACTGAGTGACTGAACTGAACTGAACTGAACTGATGGCTCAGCGAGTAAAGAATCCACCTGAAATTCAGGAGACACGGGAGACATGGGTTCAATCCTGGGTAAGAAAGATCCCCTGGAAGAGGAAAAAGTATGCAATGCATTGCAGTATTCTTGCCTGAAAAATCTCATCGACTGAGGAGCCTGACAGATTATAGTCCAAAGGGTTGCAAACAGACAGAAATGACTGAGTGATTAAGCAAAGAACTAGTTAAACAGACACCTTCCATAGCTTATATTTTAAAAATGAACATCAGTTCAGTTCAGTCGCTCTGTCGTGTCCGACTCTTTGCAACCCCATGAATTGCAGCACGCTAGGCCTCCTTGTCCATCACCAACTCCCGGAGTTCACTCAGACTCACATCCAAGAATATATAATTTCAAGAGATGTGAAGAAGCCAAAATGACAGTTTTACACCTTTGTAATTGTTTTCTGGGTTTATTTCTTCCCCTGTTTTCCTACATGTATCCTATTTTCTTTTTGTTTTACTGATTTTTTCAATCATTTTATTCATAACTTCCACTCAGAGAAAATTGCCCTTTTACTGTGCTTTGATGGTGCTTCACTCTGCAGATGGTATCAACAAAACTGATAAATTGCTTTTGAGAAATCTATTTGGCAGTTTGGTACATCTCTACTTCATTTACAGATGTTTCCATTTTTAGCCTACCGTTTGTTGCAAAAATATGTTAGAGAGTAAAATAATTACTGAAAACAAGTGTCAGAATTACCGTGTGTGTGAACCCATCTCAAATCTCACAAGTCTAATGATAGATGTTTCTAATCTAAAGATCAAAAGCAAATCAAGGTACCTAGTGCTCCAGACAGAAAAAAATATGCAAAATTCACTTGCAAATTTGTCAGTGGGGATTCCCTTGTGGTCCAGTGGTGAGGAATCTGAGCTTCACTGTTGAGGGCCCAGTTCAGTCCTTGGTTGGGGAACTAATACCCCACAATCCATGCATATGGGCAGAAAAATAATGTGTCATTTTATAAATATATAACATTAGGTATTCTGCTAATGTTTTAAAAGAAATATATAATTCCAATATCTCTCACCATCAAAAATGCAAAATTTTCCAGTTGAGAAAGTTGTGAATATAGTATATTATTATTCATATATATATGATATGTGTATATATTGAATGTACATATATACAGTGTGGGTATATGTTTCCTATAATACATACTATATACAAAAATACTGTATACACTAAATATGCAGTCTCATAACTACCTCAAAGCCCTCAATTTCTTCACCTTATTAGAATCAGACATGATTATTTTTCTGGGTTGTTATCCTTCTTTACATTTCACCTTTCCCCTGTCATTAATCATTTCCAGCCGGTTTTTCATAACTTCTTATCTCTTTTGTAATCCATGTTTGTTGCCACTTACCTAGCAATTCCCTTTCTAAATCAATCATCTTTAATTTTCTGTGTTTTTAGTACTAATATTGTGTACATTTATATACACATGTGTACAATTATAAAAATTAGCAGTAACATTTTAGAAAACAGATTTTAATTTGTAAAATATTTAGTTGAATTTTATGTTTCCACCATAACCTTTTTTGTCTTCAATGGAAAGGTCCTAACGAATAACAGAAACCTAATGTTCCTTATATCTGATACATACCCTCATTTCTAGTAAATATCTGCTTTCTAGCTCCCAGAGTAAGTGGGAAACATCAATATTGAGTCTTCAGAACTGTGGGAAATAAAACTTGGTTTCATATGTTACTCTGTGAAAATACCTACAAATGAGTCATTGCTCTTTGAATATTGCTTTATACAATATTTTTGTCTTTGTGAGTCTTCTTTTGTGATATCCACCACTTTAAATAATAGCTCACAATTACACTAAATGCTTATATTCTCCAGAGTCTTTTTAGCCCTGAAATAATATTTTAACAGGTATGATAGAAAATGAAATGAAATTTTGAATAGCTTATATTTCTTTTATTATACCATTGTGTCAGCACCAAAAGGTCTCCTTGCTAATATATAGAAATATATTTAACTTAATTATTATTTCTATTGATAGAATATCAACATACACCTATAAAAAAATTGCTTCTCAATTAAGACTTATGAGATATACCTTAATCAGCAAAACATCCTAAAATAATCTATGTCAAAATCTGAAGCATTAAATTTAAAATTTATGCAAATACTGATCACTTCTCATATATAGGTATTTAAAACTTTTCTTCAATATTTAATATAATGAAAATAAACATTAATTTCCCCAGTATCTGATGCTCTGTCAAGTCATTAAACGGTGCCAACAGGATGCTATGTATATATGAATGGAAGTCTAGATTGCTGATACTATATGTTGTTCAAAGTTAGACTCTGTACATTTAAGATTGATCTTGGATTTATTTCTACTAAAGTTGGGGTTTGCTGTCAGTTTTATTACTATCATAAATTAAATGTTTATAAATCTGTAGATACCCTAAATTTAGAGAAAAAGTTGGCTAACAAAAAAGATATTGAAGTTTTCCATCTTTCTTAAGATATTTAAAATGATTACTATGTATTAATTTAGTTTGTAAAATTGTGTTGCAAATATATTCGGAACACAAATTAGTCTTAGTATTTACCATATTATCATAAAATATTCTTTTGATTACTTAAAAATGCTTATGCATATAAATTATGTGACATATTACAGAAGGCTATACAAGAATTAAAATGGCATTTACTCATAGTTGGCAACAATTCAATTAATGCCAGGAATGGGAAAAGGAACACAGTAAAATATCACAGTCATTAGTAGATTAAAGACTTAATGTAAGGTTTGAAATTGTAAAACTCAAGAAGACAAAATAGGGAAAAGCCTTCTGGATATTGGGCTGGCAATTACTACTTGGACATCACACAAAAAGCACATGCAATAAAAGCAAGACAGACAAATAGGATTATATCAAATTAAAAACTTCTTCACAGTAAAAGAAATAATCAAGCAAACAAAAGGCCAACCTATGGAATATGAGAAAATATTTGCCAACCATATATGCAATAAAATAATATACAAAATATATAAAGAACTGATACAACTCAATCAGTTCAGGTCAGTAACTCAGTCCTGTACAACTCTTTGAGACCCCCATGGACTGCAGCACACCAGGCTTCCCTGGCAATCACCAACTCCTGCAGCTTACTCAAACTCACGTCCATCAAGTCAGTAATGCCATCCAACCATCTCATCCTCTGTCGTCTCCTCTTCCAGCCTTCAATCTTTCCCAGCATCAGGGTCTTTTCAAATGAGTCAGTTCTTCCCATCAGGTGGCCAAAGTATTGGAGTTTCAGCTTCAGCATCAGTCCTTCCAATGAATATTTAGAACTGATTTCTATTAGGATCGACTGGTTGAATCTTCTTGCTGTCCAAGGGACTCTCGAGAGTCTTCTCCAACACCACAGTAAAAAATCTTCAATTCTGAGGCACTCAGCTTTTTTTATAGTCCAACTCTCACATCCATATATGACTACTGGAAAAACCATATCTTTGACTAAATGGACCTTTGCTGGGAAAGTAATGTCTTTGCTTTTTAATATGCTGTCCACTTTAGTAAGAACTTTTCTTTCAAGGAACAAGTAGTTTTTAATTTCATGGCTAAAGTCACCATCTGCAGTGATTTTGGAGCCCCCCAAAATAAAGTCTGTCACTGTTTACACTGCTTCCCCATCTAGTTGCCATAGAGTGATGGCACCAGATGCCATGATCTTAGTTTTCTGAATATTGAGCTGTAAGCCAACTTTTTCACTCTCCTCTTTCATTTTCATCAGGAGGCTCTTTAGTTCTTCTTCGATTTCTGCCATAAGGTTTGTATCATCTGCATATCTGAGGTTACTGATATTTCTCCCAGCAAACTTGATTCCATCTTGTGCTTCATCCAGCCCAGCGTTTCTCATGATGTACTCTGCATATAAGTTAAAAAAGCAGGGTGACAATATACAGCCTTAACATACTTCTTTCCCAATTTGGAGCCAGTCTGTTGTTTCATGTCCAGTTCTAACTGTTTCTTCTTGACCTGCATACAGATTCCTAAGGAAGAAGGTTATGTGGTCTGGTATTCCCATGTCTTTAAGAATTTCCCGCAGTTTCTTGTGATCCACACAGTCAAATGCTCTGGCATATTCAGTAAAGCATAAGTAGATGTTTTTCTGGAACTTTCTTGCTTTTTTGATGATCCAACAGATGTTGGCAACTTGATCTCTGGTTCCTCTGTCTTTTCTACATCCAGCTTGAACATCTGGAACTTCACCATTCACATACTTTTATAGCCTGGCTTGGAGAATTTGCAAACAACAAATATCTTAATTTAAAAATAGACAAAGGAAATAAATACATTCTCCCAACAAGATATGTGAATGATTAACACATATATGAAATAATGCTCAATGTCATTACTTTTCAGGAAACTGCAAATCAAAACTACAATGAAATATTACTCCACACCTGTCAGTATGACTTTTATTTTAAAAAATAACACATATTGAAGATGATATGGAGAAAGTGAATTTGTACATAGCTGTAAGAAATTTAAATGGAAAGAATCATTATGGAAAAATTATGGGGATTCTTCAAAAGAACAATAACATAAAACAAATAAAAAACAAAAACATCAACAAACAAAATAGAACTACCATATGATCCCTGGGTATATATCAAAAGAATTGAAATAGGACCTCAGAGTTTTTGTACTCCCATCTCACTGCAGCACTACTCACAATAGCCGAGATATGGAAGCAATCTAAGTGTCAGTCATTGTGTGAATGGGTAAAGAAAATGTGGCCTATGTATAAAATGAAATATTAGTCATAAAAAGGAAGGAAACCATTTGTGACAATATGGGTGAACTTGGAGGAGAGAGTGCTAAATGAAAGAAATTAGACACAGAAGGAAAAATACTACATGATTCCCTGCATATAAGGACTCTAAAATATGTACATTCTTGGCTGAGAGGGATGACAGTATTCATGTCCTATAAGATCATACATATTGCGATGCTAGGGAGAAGGATGGTATATGTGATTCAGCTTTGATATTTTTTTTTTTAGGGCACTCATTAACAGTTCTCTAATTCAGGTGAAATGTTATCACAAAATTGCTGACGCAAACACAATTATCTGCAGTGTTGGAGCATACTGGCCTCTGTTGATATTAAGAAATGACATATAATTTATTCACAAGCTGGTAGATTTTGGCTGCCTTCCACCTATTTCCAGAAGATAAGAGGTGCACAGTGAATGCATCCTGGTATCAATTATTATTCTAAATGCATTAGGGAATGTGACATCACTTCTTTCTGTCTGAATCAAGGGAGTTCTCATTGTAGCTCTGTAACAATATTGGGGGAGGGTCACAGAAAAAAATCCCTTGGTGTGATGTAGAGTTTATAAATTGAATTGTCTGTGACCCTGTTGGTTCCTTTTACTTGATAGAACAGCACCACCATACTCTAATAGAGTGAATTTCAAAATATACGTGAGTCAAATCATGATGTATGCCTTAAACTTACAGAGTTGCAGTTGTTCAGTCCCTCAGTTGTGTCTGACTCTTTATGACTCCATGGACTGCAGCATGTCAGGATTCACTGTCCTTCACTATCTCCCAGAGTTTGCTCAAACGCAAGTCCATTGAATCAGTGATGCCATCCAATCATCTCATCCTCTGTCGTCCCCTTCTCCTCCTGCCCTCAATCTTTCCAAGCATATGGGTTTTTTAAAATGAGTCAGCTCTTCGCATCAGGTGGCCAAAGTATTGGAGTTTCAGCTTCAACATCAGTCCTTTCAATGAACACCCAGGACTGATTTCCTTTAGGATGGACTGGTTGGATCTCCTTGCAGGTCAAGAGACTCTCAAGAGTTTTCTCCAATACCACAGTTCAAAAGCATCAATTCTTTGGTACTCAGCTTTCTTTACAGTCCAACTCTCACATCCATACATGACTACTGGAAAAACCATAGCCTTGACTAGACAGACCTTTGTTGGCAAAGTAATGTCTCTGCTTTTGAATATGCTGTCTAGGTTGGTCATGACTTTCCTTTCAAGGTGTAAGCATCTTTTAATTTCATGGTTGAAATCACCATCTGCAGTGACTTTGGAGCACCAAAAAATAAAGTCTGACACTGTTTCCACTGTTTCCCCATATAGTTGCCATGAAATGATGGGACTGGATGCTATGGTCTTAGTTTTCTGAATATTGTGCTGTAAGCCAACTTTTTCACTCTCCTCTTTCACTTTCATCAAGAGGCTTTTTAGTTCTTCTTCACTTTCTTCCATAAGGATGGTGTCATCTGCATATCTGAGGTTATTGATATTTCTCCTAGCAATCTTGATTCCAGCTTGTGCTTCATCCAGCCCAGCATTTCTCATGATGTACTCTGAATTTAAGTTAAATATGGACATGAGTTAAATATGAACTGGACATGGAATAACACATGACTAGATCCAATGCCTTAAAAACATTTTATGCATTAAATTGAAATAAACAATGATTTATAGTAGTTATTAATTTTCAATAATTAGGAATAATACAACTAATTGTAAAGATTTATTTCAAATAAACATGTTTAAAATTCAGAATACACTTAAACAATCCCCAAAATAAAGCATGCTGAGAATCTTAGCATTTACATATGGATATTTCCTTAAAAATTTACTCTATTGCTGCTGCTGCTGCTAAGTTGCTTCAGTCATGTCCGACTCTGTGAGACCCCATAGATGGCAGCCCACTAGGCTCCTCTGTCCCTGGGATTCTCCAGGCAAGAATACTGGAGTGGGTTGCCATTTAACAATAACAATTTCTATCATTAAAAAAAAATAGTCCCCCTGAACTTTATTTGCTGTGAGCATCACTCGGGCACTTAAAGATCTTTGAACTCAGGAACCAGCAGCTTAGAAGGGAAGTCAGCATTCTGACAGAGTGAGAATCAATAGCCTCTGATGGTAGGAATTGAGTATGCTGCTATAATAATTTTCAAGCTATTATTTTCATACTCCTTGGTACTCCCTCATCCAGTTTTGATAGTCAATGAATAAGTCCAGCAACACCAGACGGAGAAAGCCATGGGGGTCAGGTATTCAGACTCTCTTCGATGAAACTACTGGGTGAATGTGTTTCTTATTTAGCCGAGGAAAATATGAAAGTACAATGCTATGGTCATCCACCACATAAGATTGATTAAAAAACTGCCTACACAAATTTGTTTAGACTTTTGCTTGAATAGCACCATTTAAAACACAAAAATGCTTATGCCTTTGTTTTTTTTTTTTTTATACTGTAGCATTTAGTATATCTTTTTTTTTTCCTTCTTGCAAATAACAATGGGAATTTAATTAATTACATGGCCTCACCTAACATCCTATAATCATGGCCTATTTATGTGAAATGATTTTGACTCTGGCAACATATTTTCTTTAGTTGTTAAAAGCCATTTTATACTCCTATAATAATATTTTGGTAAACCTTTCAAATTGTTTTGGAGATAAAGTTGTTTAGAAGATAAAATTGTGCAGAAATACCTGTGGGCCAAGGAGGAAATTTGTTTACTTTAATCTTTATCTTAAAATAGAACAAGTGTGATAGAATGAGAATCCAAATAAAGCAGTTAGATCAATCATGCTGGTATTATCTTCTAAGAACTTTAACATCGCTTGTCTCCTTAACAAATCTCAGAATCATCTCTTGGTTGCCTGCATTTAGTATGAGCTCTTAAAGTGTAATGCATTATACTGTTCTCCCATTAAAGTTAAAAGTTCTACACCACATCTTCTTTATCCACTCATGTGTCGATAGACATTTATATTGCTCCCATGTCCTGGCTACTGTAAATAGTTCTGTTATGAACATTGGGGTGCATGTATCTTTTCAAATTATGGTTTTATCCAGATATATGCTCAGGATGGAATTTCTGGATCATATGGTGGCTCTGGACTCCTCTAGTGGCTCATTGGCAAATAATTCACCTTAATACAGGAGACATGGATTTGATCCCTGAGTCAGGAAGATTCCCAGGAGGAGGGCATGGCAACCCACTCCAGTATTCTTGCCTGGGAAATCCCGTGGACAGAGGAGTCTGTTGAGCTCTAGTCCATAGGGTACAAAAGAGTCAGACAAGACTGAAGTGACTTAGCACACACATCTGCACGCAGTGGCTCTATTTTTAGCTTTTAAGGAACCATCACACTGTTATTCATAGTGGTTGTACCAGTTTACATTTTCACCAAGAGTGTAGAAGAGTTCCCTTTTCTCACACCCTCTTCAGCATTCATTGTTCAGACTTTTTGATGATGGCCAATCTGTCTTCTTTGGACTGTAATATCCAATACGGAAAAATAATTTAGAAAAGAATGGACATATGTGCACATATAACTGAATCATTTTTGTGTAACCTGAAACTATCACAATATTATAAATCAGCTATATCATAAAAAATATTTAAAAGTAAACAATCAATGCAAAAAATTAATGGCTTCCCCAGTGGCTCAGTGGTAAATAATCCAGCTGCAAAGCAGGAGATGTGGGTTTGATCCCTGGGTCAAGAAGACCCCCAGGAAGAGGGCATGGCAACCCACTCCAGTATTCTTGCCAGGAAAATCCCATGTATGGAGGAGCCTGGCTGGCTACAGTTCATAGAGTTGCAAAGAGCTGGGCATGACAAAAACAAATGAGCAGGAGCATAACTGAATCACTTTGCTGTACACCTGAAACTAATACAACCTTGTAAATCAACTATGCTGTAATGTTAAAAAAAGATTTTAAAAAGGAAACAATCAATGCAAAAAAAATTAAAAAAATAAAATCTCAAAACTTAAAAAGTAAAAGTTCTGGAAGTTTAATTCTTTGAGTAAGTTTTTCCAGAAAAATCAAATAAATGTTTATTTATCTGTAATCATCCAATTTAGAAACAGATTTTTTTCTTGTAAACAACAGCCAAATCTACAGATCTGTTTTTCCATGTCACTACATATTACCTACAAATGAAACTCAATATTTTACTTCTTACTTGCCATTAATAGTTGCTGAAACTTTCTGTTATTTTTACTTACTCTATTCTTACTAGTTTGTACTACTTATTGTCACTGTAAATAGATATTCCAAAGTGGAAAATTGTAAATATATAAAATTCTCACAATAAAATAGCTAGCATAGTTCTATACATGATTATATATTTAATATGCTATTTGATTGAACGTAGCAATTAGTTTTTACCAGAGCATGTACATATTGCATGTTTTATGGCCAAGCCATAAATTGTTACAGCTACTTAAATGGATCAGGTCAATGATGTTAAAAAGAAATTCATCATGTTGGTTGTCACTTGGAGAGAAAAAAAAAGTTCTCAGTGTTTGCCTTAGACTTCCTGCTATCTCTGTATTATTGGCATGTTTTGACTTTGAATTGCCTGTAAGAACTACAGTCTATGAACTGTGGTCTGAATAAAATTTAGATAATAATTTTACCTCTACCATAGTAAATTCCACCTGCAGTAAGAGAAATAAAGAAAACACATGCTACCGTTTGTGACTATGCAGTAAACTTTAACTTTTGCCACTCTGAATAAGAAAAATCACTTGAACACTGTAAGCAACATCATTCAGGAAAAAGAAGAATCGGTCAACATGAGTAGTGAATCAAATGAGTAAAGTACTTTACTCTGAGAGAGGATTTTTTAGTTTTTCCAATTTTCTGTATAGGTTTCATACTTCTTGTGTGGTTCACAACATGCCTACAGACCTTTCTGATTCATAGTCTTCCATGATTCATGAATTTTTGAATGAGATCATCTGAATATATACTTACTACTGCTTACACTTATCATCACAAGAACCCATTCATTTAATAAAGATGATTAACAACAAAAAGATATGATAGAGTGTTCCAATAGCTACTCATTCCTCTTACTCACAATTTCATATCATCTCAGTATGTTTTATGGAATGATATAATATACAGTTATGTGTGTCTGGCTTTCCCACAAATCATGAAGATTTGCTAAGTATATCAGTGCTCATTCCTTTTATATTTTTGTGTAGTATTCCATCAAGTGGGCATACCACATTTTGTTTATCACAAGTGAATGCTAATTTGGGTTGGTAGTGTTTCTTAGATATTAATATATATGCAAATATCTCAACAGAGTGCTATAGCAGACAGGCTGTTATTTCTTTCTATTGCATACTTCTTTACAGTGTATATCCACATTTTACTTAACAACTCCTCCAGTGATGAAAATTTTGCCCACTGTAATTCCTTGAAATCACTAATAAAAATGGGATGGACTTCCTTGTAGAGACAGCAATAGATCACTGAGGTCAATTTTCTGAGATGCAGATACCTTCTCAACAATAGAAATTTACTGGATCACAGACAAAGTAATTAAAAAAAATTAGATCCATATCACAATTATTCAAGGTACCTAAACCAATGTGTCAGCTGCCTTGCCTTTAAGGTGCTGTGTAAGTAGTTTCTTTTTGCTAATGACTCTTGTATAGCTTCCTTGTAGAGATGGTTTTAACTGTTCATGATAATTATGCATGAAATGCTCTCATTTACTTCATTCTAAAATAGCAGCCTTTTACAGGGGTGAAGTCAGCTATTTCCCAAGGAACTTTTAGCCTTAGTAACTATTTCTGAGAAAAATAACACCCTTGAATATCAAGAAAAACTTTATGTATTAATGATGCTATTTTTGTCCTAGAGTACAGTTCAGTTAGTCGCTCAGTCGTGTTTGACTCTTTTTGACCCAATAGACTGCAGCATGCCAGGCCTCCCTGTCCATCACCAACTCCCAGAGTTTACTCAAACTAATGCCCATCAAGTCAGTGATGTGATCCAACCATCTCATCCTCTGTCATGCACTTCTCCTCCCACTTTCAATCTTTCCCAGCACTAGGGTCTTTTTGAAGGAGTCAGTTCTTTGCATCAAGTGGCCAAAGTATTGGAGTTTCAGTTTCAGTACCAGTCCTTCCAAAGAACACCCAGGACTGATCTCCTTTAGAATGGAGTGGTTGGATCTCCTTGCAGTCCAAGGGACTCTGAAGAGTCTTCTCCAACACCACAGTTCAAAAGCATTAATTCTTTGGTGCTCAGCTATCTTTATGGTCCAACTCACATCCATATATGATCACTGGAAAAACCATATCTTTGACTAGATGGACCTTGTTGGCAAAGTAATATCTGCTTTTTAATATGCTGTCTAGGTTGGTCATAACTTTTCTTCCAAGGAGTAAACATCTTTTAACTTCATTGCTGGTCAACATCTTCAGTGATTTTGGAGCCCAAGAAAATAAATTCTCTCCTGTTTCTATTGCTTCCTCAACTATTTGCCGTGAAATAATGGGATCAGATGCCATGATCTCAGCTTTTTTAATGTTGAGTTTTAAGCCAGCTTTTTCACTTCATCAAGAGGCTCTTTTGTTTCTCTTGGCTTTCTGCCATAAGGGTGGTGCCATCTGCACATCAGAGGTTATTAATATTTCTCCCAGCCATCTTGATTCCCGCCTTTTTTTTGGCCACAGTTGGCTTAGGTTTGTTATTGTAATTACTGATGTCCTATACATTTTTTTTCAATCTCATTCAGGTGTGTGGATTAAAAAAAGTACTGCCAAAAGTGTCTGCCTGAAATAAAAATAGCTACAAAATTATCCAAAGTTGCTAGAATAAATCACAATCGATTGATAACCTTCCTCCAATTCATCTGCACCCTTGAAACACATAAATTATAGAATTTTGCTATTATTCTGTAGGGGTTTTCTGAAACACTAAACCTTCAGCTATTATTAATTTTATCCCTAATGTATTACAAACTAAATGTCTCTAGAAACAACCTGCAATCTTGTTAGAAAGACTTTTATAAAGTTGAGTTTTATATCTTAAAAATGCTGGTTATTGTTTCTAGTGCCATAAACATCATGAGTTTAAACTTGTTTCTTGTTTATCTTGTACAGTTTCCCTTTACTGTAGTAGGGGACAAAAGTAATGGAGAACATTTTGAACTCTGGGCTGTTGCAAAACCTGCTAACACTAAATGCAGTGGCATAAATAACTGTACAGCTAGCAACGGTTGCTAATTTCCTTAAATCCAATCATTAAACTGTTTGTTTAATTAAAAAAAAAAAATTAAAGGCATTTTTTAAAAATTTACACCTATCAGTTTTTTAAGAGAACTGAGTAATAATATCACATGTGAATTTTCATAAATGCATTTCTAAAAGGAAATGCATATGATAACTAGCAACATCTTGCTTCTAAAAAATCAATAGTATTTTATTTTATAGAAGAATAAGTAAAAAGTGATGTTCCAAATATATTTAAAAAAACACATGTATACCTGTGGCGGATTCATTTTGATATTTGGCAAAACTAATACAATTATGTAAAGTTTAAAAATAAAATAAAATTAAAAAAAAACATAAAAATGCCATCATTTTGAATCTAAATAGGTTAGCAATGCTGAAACATTTCCAATATTATAAAATTTTAAGTTATTTTTTTTTCCCAAGTGACTAGTTGTGCCAGTAAAGCATTTATTTAGTGGATTTTTTTTCCATAATTGACAGCAGTAGCTAAAACCAAGAAATGTACTTTTGTTATTTTCTGTAGTTTCTAAACATATACTCTGGTTTTTAAAAATATATAAACCATTATAAAGCTGATATTTTCATTCACAATTGTGAATTATAGGTAATATTTGCATATTGCTAATTCTATCTGTTAATGCTATCTACCCATTTGTTTTGCTTTGAAATACCATTGGAAAAATTTTAATAGGGACTGGGAACTTCAAAACAAATAACAAGAAAAATGATCACCAGGTAAGACAAAAGTGAGACTGATAAAATATATTATATGCAGTCAATGAGACTGATAAAATATATTATATGCAGTCAAAATGATTTAAATTAAGATCTGTATGATAAACTCCAGTCTTTCATAGGTTTACAGATTTTCTAATAGGTTTCTTTACTTTCTCTTATCTCAAAATGATTATAATTTTAAAACCGTGTGTTCTCCTGGGAAAAACAAATTATTTTCCTTGGTTCAGTCCTGTCTTCAGTAAAGAAAATAAACACTATTTTCAAAAATAGCATTTTATTCAATTTAACATCCTTGATATACTGTAATCATTATTTACTTCAATGTAATTTACCTGGAGATTAGTGATTTAAATTCCCTATGAATACTTTTGAAATGTTTTTCTTCTCTAACATAGTGAAGTATAATGAAAAAACATTAGAATGTTGTTTTTAGAGTCAGAGAAAACCTAAATCCCAGCATTCATAATTTATACATATGTAATACTGCTGCTGCTGCTAAGTTGCTTCAGTCATGTCCAACTCTGTGCAACCCCATAGATGGCAGCCCACCAGGCCCCGCCATACCTGGGATTCTCCAGGCGAGAACACTGGAGTGGGCTGCCGTTTCCTTCTCCAATGCATGAAAGTGAAAAGTGAAAGTGAAGACATTCAGTCGTGTCCGCCTCTTAGCGACCCCATGGACTGCAGCCTACCAGGCTCCTCTGTCCGTGGGATTTTCCAGGCAAGAGTACTGGAGTGGGGTGCCTAGGAAATATCAATAAACCCTGGAAGCATATTTCTAATTTAAGAAGACAGACTTAAGTGGTAGGCACATTATAAATGTTCAATGGACATTGTAAATGTTCAAAGTATATGATAATAATATAAAATACAATTTATCACTGACACAAATTACTCAAAATTAAAATATTTATTACCATGGGGAAGGGTATTGACAAGTTGATATTGAATATATACTATGGACTGCAACAGGGCTTTTCCTTTTTAGGTTTTGTATAGTAAATATATTATACCTTAAAGACCACATCGTCTCTGCTGCATCTACTAACCTGCCACTGTAATGTAACAGCATCCATGCACAATGCATAAATCAATGCATATGACATGTTTCAATAAAACTTTATTTACAAAACAGATGGTAGGCTGAATATGGTCCATGGACTATAGTTTTTTAATCATTGATCTCCACATTAAACAGATTTTTTTATTTTTAAAAAATATTTCACAATAATATTAAATTTCATATTATACATAATAATTTTAGAAAAGCCCTGAACCTTAGAGAAGGTCATTAATAAAAACCAACTAGCTAATGATACAATCACTTTTATCATCAACTTATCAATTACCAGGCAATTACCAAATGCCACAAACATGAATTTTATACTTGCCATGTGTGTGTGTGATCAGTTATGTCCAGATCTTTGCGACTCCCTGGACTGTAGCCCTCCAGGTTCTTCAGTCTATGGAGTTCCAGGCAATATCGGAGTGGGTTCCCATTTCCTCCTCCAGGATTATTCCTGACCTGGGGATCAAACCCATGTCTCTTGAATCTCCTGCACTGGCAGGTGAATTCTTTCACTGCAACACCCTGGAAGCCCAGATACTTACATAAAACTATGCAAAAGGTACTGATATTATCTTCACATTACAGATGAGGAAATTGAGAGCAAAGTGCTAACATTGCCTGAGATTCATGCATCACATATAAAAACACATTTATTAAAGGATATATGGGCTCCATCATCACATAAATATGCAGTGTTGGCACTGTCTGTACTGTGACCTTAAGCATTTGCTTCAAGACTGACATTGTTCCATCTTAATGTACATCTTCTCATTTTTTATCCTACATCACTAAAATAAACAAAATGCAACTGTATCTGAATGTCATGAAAGTTTGTGATTTAAGCAGATGCTGTCACCTGGGATTGTCGTTTGTACAGACTATAACACAGTACTTTTTTCTAATATAATCCAAGGCAATCTTTTATACAAAAAAAAAAAAATCGTTGCTTTCTTTTTTTTATTTTTCATTCACTACAAATGCAGACCATGTTTCAATTCAAATTCATTGAAGTCAATCCAATTCAATCTTTTTTCTTCCATTGCCATGAATTTTGATGCTCTAATAGACATATTAATAAAAAAGGAGAAGATACACCAGCACCAATAATACATGGGATATGTTTTTGCTTTTCTCTTTATGTTACCCCAGCTTTTATAAATTACAAGATAATATTAGTTTTACCTCTACCCTGGAAGGCCTTTACCTGCACAGCTTAATAGAAGCTCATTGACAATATCTTGACTTTCTTTTTATTAACAAGCCAACATCACATTGGTTGGTGTAGTCTAGGCATGACATGCTCTTTCCTGTTAACCTTGACCAGAGATGTCTCTATCCTGTAGATAAGAGTAGAGTGAAAGTATTTGAAAAGTCTTGCAAGGAAAAACCCAAGCAGAAACCCCAGGCAGACTAAATGCTCCATCGCTTCAAGGGGCCACTCTACCAAAGGGCTTGGGTTATCAGTCAGTTGAGTATCTTTGGTAGATTCAGTGCCATTTCCTTGGACTTAACAACCTTCAGTATGACTGACATGTATTGGATCATTTCTTACCTAGCTCCTGATTTCCCTTTATGTTGTACATTAAAAGAAATGTTAGCACTTGCAAAGCCTACCATTCCCAAAATTTAAAGATATGTCAGGGTCACAATGCTATAGGGTGTTTGTGGTCACCCTTTGCACATGGAAGCTCTCTGTGAGTGAATGTCCAGTGTTCAGCTGAAGGCTGCACTCCTTACTGAAAGGTTTCCCCTCCCAGCAGATACCTGGAGCACAGGTAGGGCACATCTATCAAAAGCAAGAAGGATGTTGACTTTCCATTTCTAGTTTCTGTTGTTTTTAATTCTTCCTGTCTAAATGTATCCATTATGGCTTTCCTGGAATCAGAGAGCTTTTTATTTTTATTTTTTTTTTACATTTAGATTATTTGGTTCTGTGTTAAAGTAAACTTGTCTGTCTGTGGAAAACAGGTAAATTGGACTTGGCTCAAATTTAAAAGGTTTGTGCTTCAAAGAACACCATCAGAAGGTGAAAAACCTTCAATGCAATCAAAGAAAACACTTACTAATCATATTTTTATAAGAGGCTATTCTCTAGAATTTATAAAGAATACATGACTCAATTAAAAAAAAAAAAAAACAGATAACCCAGCTTAAAAAATGGGAAAAAGATCTGAATATATATTTTTCCAAAGAAGATACACAAGTGGCCAATGCATGAGTGAAAAGGTACTCAACAGCACCAGTCATCAGGGAAATGCAAATCAGAACTCCAGTGAGATATAACTTCAATAAACTAGGATGACTAGAATTGAAAAAAAAATCAGATAACTAGTATTGGCAAGGAATGGGAAAAGCTGGGATCTGTATATAGCTCTGGTTAGGAAGTAAAATGATGCATCAATTTGGGAAACAGTCTGACATTTCCTCAAAATGATAAACATAGAGTCACCGTAAGACCCAGCAGTTCCACTTCTTGGTATAGTCCCAAGAGAGATAACAATATATGTACACACAGAAACTTGTACATAAATGTTTATAGCAGCCAAAAGTTAGAAACAGTCAAAATGTCTGTTAAAGGGGAAATGGATAAGCAAAATGTAGCATATCCTTACAATGGAAATTTGTTGTCATAAAATGTAGCAAAATACTGAAATATGCCACAAGAATGAACCTCGAAAACATTATGTTAACTGGAAGAAGCCAGTTCCAGTCACAGAATTCTGCATATATAAGATTCCATTCATATGAAATATGTACAGAGAGAAGGTAGCCTTAATGTTTTACTGCTTGAAAAGTGATGAGAGGATAGTGAGGTGATAGCTAAATGATATGTGGTTTCTTTTTGCGAAGTCAAAAGTGTTTTAAAATTGACTGTGTTGATGGTGGTATGTGTCAATGAATACCAAAAATCATTGAATTGTACCTTTTAAGTGTGTAAATTATATGGTATGTGAATTATATTTCAATAAAGCTTGTTAAAAAAGAAATAATTCTTGAAAGAGAATTTGTTATATCTTATAGAGATTCCTGAATACTAGACTGAAGGGATGGAATTGTAATCAATGTGAATTTAAATGAAGAAAATCATGTGATTATAAGTGGGTTTTAGGTCATGAATTCTTATGGCAGTGTGGATAACATGTTAGGAAAAAACAGAGATGCTGGTGGTACAAAGATCTGTTAGAAAACTATTGCAAGAAAAAGGAAAATAGGTGTGTGCATGTGTGTGTGCACATGTAACAAGAGTAGCATCATTTAAAACCACAAAGAAATAGTGAAATAATATACCTATCTTAAGTAGCACTATCCATTAGGCAGGAGAAATATCAACAACCTTAGACATGCAGATAATACCACTTTAATGGCAGAAACCAAACTAAAGAGTCTCTTGAAGAGGGTCAAGGAGGAGAGTGAAAGAGCTGGCTTGAAATTAAATAATAAAAAAATGAGGCATTTGGCTCCATTACTTCATGGCAAATAGAAGGGGAAAAAGTGGAAGTAGTGACAGATTTCCTCATCTTGAGCTCCAAAATCATTGCAGATGCTGACTGCAGCCAGGAAAACAGATGACTGCTTTTCAGCAGAAAAGCTATGACAAACCTAGACAGTCTGTTGAAAAGCAGACATCGCTCTGCTGACAAAGGTCCATATAGTCAAGGGTATGGTCTTCCCAGTGATCGTGTATGGTTGTGACTGCTGGACCATAAAGAAAGTTGAGCACCAAAGAATTGATGCCTTTGATCCATGGTGCTGGAGAAGACTCCTGAGAGTCCCTTGGACACCAAGGAGATCAAACCAGTCAGTCTTTAGGAAAATCAATCCTGAATACTCATTGGAAGGACTAATGCTGAAGCTGAAGTTCCAATACTTTGGTCATCTGATGTGAATAGCTGAATCATTGGAAAAGTCCCTGATGCTGGGAAAGATTGACAGCAGAAGAAGAAGTATCAGAAGATAAGATGACTGGATGGCATCACTGATGCAATGTATATGAATTTGAGCAAACTTCAGGAGAGGGTGAGGGACAGGGAAGCCTGATGTGCTGGTCCATGGGGTTGCAAAGAGTTGCGACTGAACAGCAACAACATACAAAGTCAAGGGCTTCCCAGGTGGCACAGTGGTAAAGAACTCACCTGCCAAAGCAGGACATGCAAGAGATGACATTTCGATCCCTGAAAGCGGAAGATCCTCTGGAATAGGAAATGACAACCCACTCCATATTCTTGCCTGGAAAATTCCACTGACAGAGGAGTCTGGTGGATACAGTCCATGGGGTCAGAGTTTGACACGACTATGCAACTGACCGAGCACACACATACAAAGTCAATATAATATTGTCCTTAACATAAATATCTGTATAATGGAAAAATGGGATGTTCAATAAATCTAATTACAATGGAATATGATGCTTACAGAGATATATACTAAGTGCCAGACAAACACAGAAGAACACTCAAACTGTATGAGGTAGGTAATAGCAAAAAAAAAAAAAGATATTTTGAGTGCAACTATTTAGGAACAGTGTTTTCCACAAGGATGACACATAGCCTATTCTCCTGAGTTCTACGATTATTATCTTCATACACACCTATGATTATTCTTCTTTTATGTAATTTCACATCTATTCTGAACACTGCATGCTGCTTTCTATTCCTGTTATCCACCTTGCTTACTGAACTTGCTATGATACTTCTTTTCCACGTATTTTTAATATATTCTTTTCTAAAATATTATTTGCCATTATGGTTTATCAGAGGATATTGGATATAGTTCCTTGTGCTTAGGACCTTGTTGTTTATCCATTCTGAATGTAATAGTTTGCATCTAGCTATGGTGCTTTAAAAACCTATCTCTAGATGTTCTATACTAGACTATTAAGTCATTTTGTACAGGGAATACACCTTCTTTGTCTTTCTGTGATACATTTAGTGGCAGTGCCTGGCTTGTTGGATTTAGTAAATATTGTTGAATAAAGAAGTGATGACATACATAAAGAAATAAATGATGTTTCACTAGATTATTCTGCCTAAACATTTAATAATCCCTAGGTGGCTCAATCGGAGAAGGCAATGGCACCCCACTACAGTACTCTTGCCTGGAAAATCCCATGGATGGAGGAGCCTGGAAGGCTGCAGGCCATGAGGTCGCTGAGGGTCGGACACGACTGAGCGGCTTTGCTTTCACTTTTCACTTTCATGCATTGGAGAAGGAAATGGCAACCCACTCCAGTGTTCTTGCTTGGAGAATCCCAGAGACGAGGGAGCCTGGTGGGCTGCTGTCTATGGGGTTGCACAGAGTCAGACATGACTGAAGTGACTTAGCAGGTGGCTTAATGGTAAAGAATCTGTCTGCCAATGCATGGGACACAAGAGACACTGGCTTGATCCCTGGGTCAGGAAGATCCTATGGAGAAGGGATTCTCCACATCAGTAATCTTGCCTGGGAAATCCCATGGGCAGAGATGGACTACAATCCATGGGGTCACAAAGAATCAGACACAACTGAGATACTGAGTACATATAGACATTATGTAGAAAAATAATATACTGGTTTGAATATAGCAAGAATTGGTATTAGAAGGGAGTGGAGGATTATTCAAAATTTTATATTAAAGAATTAGCAGATAGATTATATATATACATATGGAGTTCATTAGGAAATCAGAGTTAGAGATACTAATTATAGAACGTCTTCACAGAACTGAGAATTGAGTCAATTCAAGAGAAAGAAAAGACAGAGTGCATAAGACACAAAGTCATAGTCAAAGCTATGGTTTTTCCAGTAGTCATATGTGGAGGTGAGAGTTGGACCATAAAGAAGGCTGAGCACTGAAGAATTGATGCTTTTGAACTGCAGTGGAGAAGATTCTTGGGCTGCAAGGAGATCAAACCAGTCAATCCTAAAGGAAATCAACCCTGAATGTTCATTGGAAGGACTCACACTGAAACTGAAGCTCCAATACCGTGGCCACCTGATGCAAAGAGCCAACTCATTAGAAAACTTGCTGATGCTGGGAAAGATCGAAGACAGGAGGAGAAGGGGAACACAGAGGATGAGATGGTTGGATGGCATCACTGATGCAATGGACATGAGTTTGAGCAAACTCCAGGAGATGGACAGGAAAACCTGGTATGTTGCAGACCATGGGGTCATAAAAAGTCAGACACGACTGAGTGACTGAACAAGGACAACAACATAAGACACAAAGACTTCATTTAATTTTCCCTAAATAACAGAAAGGGTCCTGAGAAGATGAGAAAATTGAATGATACTTGGTCCAACTCTCCTGCATTCTGTACTTTGTTCTAAAACTTTCATTAGGAACAATGCTAGAGTACTAGTGCCTTAAAGTTATTAATGCAAAAACAGCAGGAAATTTGTGGTAGGTTAATGGGCTTTCTTGACTTCCCAAGTGGCACAGTGGTAAAGAATCTGCCTGCCAATACAGGAGACGCAGGAAACTCTGGTTCAGTCCCTGGGTTGGGCAGATCCCCTGGAAGAAGACATGGCAACCCACTGCAGTATTCTTGCCTGGAGAATCCCATGGACAGAGGAGCCTGGTGGGCTACAGTCTTTGGAGAACCAAAGAGTCAGACACAATTCAGCAACTGAGGATGTGCTGAAAGGGTCCGAGGGGCAAATGCATCCCAAAAAAGCCTGGTTTATTATCTTAATTGAGTTGTAGATTATATCATCATGAAATCTGGTATAAAGGGCAGAAGCATTTGAGAAGGGATCTGTTATAAGAAAGACTGAAAGATAGGAGTTCATGATTCAACAGGGGATTTGCGAGCTGAAGCAGTTTGGAACAATGGCAGGTCCAAGGTGTGACACTTGAATGCATAATCAAGTTATTGTAAAGTTTAAGGATTTTGTGGCACTGTAATTAAAGAAAATAGACTGATAATCAACAAGGAGATATTTATGTCATCATTATGAGGCAGACTAGAGCTAAAACCTGAACAAGAAGCTTCCGAAGAATTTGAAGAAAATGGAAAACAATTATGAAGCTTCTTAGATAACTCATGAGGCAAGCAAGAGTTGAACAAAATCAGATTTCATAACCATCTCTTGAACAACAAGGTCTCTTTAACTTACTATAATCTTCAGGTAAAAAATGAAATTAAGTTTCTCATGGAAATATTTTATTCCCTTTACATCCACATGGCTCTCCTTCCTCTGACAGAGACCTGTCTCTCAAGGGCTCTTAATGTCACTTGTCACTTAGCAGAGCCTGTGTTACTGTGTTGGCTGAAAGTCATGTTCAATTTTCACAACCTCTTTATTAATAATCAGAGTGTATCACAAGAGACAAATCTTCATATCGCATACCCTTTTTTTTTTTTTTAAGCTAATAGCTTTTGCATCCATTGCAAAAGCAAGTCATTTAGGAGAGAAAAAGCTATCTGATTGTTTCAACCAATTTAAATTAAATTGAAATGCCTTTATAAGAAACTCTGGCTGAAGGTGCTATGAAAAATTACAAGGCTTCAACATTAAGGATGGGGTTTCTTTGAAGAAATACCAACTTACCCTCTGGTTTTCATTCATCAGTTAAATTTCTAAGTTCTTTTTATCCCTTTTAAATCTATGAGCCCATGATTTATAGTCTACATGGATTCCCTTAATATCTTTATTTTGGTAAAATAATTTTACTCTGAGAAATATCAACAAATGAACATATAAGTGCAATGCAATCAATTTTATGAGAAATGTATGTTTTGCAATATATGATATTCAAGGGGGTGGAAGTTATAAAATTATGTTTGTATAGTAGGTACCTACTTAAATAATACAAAAATTTCCTTAGTTTTCTGTCAAATACTAACATTGTATTTTCTTCAATCTGATAATTATACATTTTTTAAGTGTTTTGAAAAGCAAGAGTCACATTAATTTTATCTGAGGAGAGGAGTGAAGACTACTTTTGTCTTTTGTTTTTTTCATTTGTTTTAAAATACTAACATAATAAATACTTTATTTGACCAGATTAATTGTCATTTGGAATAACCCAAAGTGTTAGAGCATAAATTTAGTGAAGATTATAATAATAATAATATTAACATCTACAACAATAACTACAATGACTTACTGAACTATATGTCAGGAATTATGCCAAGTATTTTGCATGCATAAGTCTAACTTAATACTCTCAATAATCCAGATTCTAGATATTACCCCAGGGTGTTGCTAAGAAAACTGAGGCTGCTAGAGAAGTGATATATCCAGGATTTCACAGGATAAATAGGAAACCCATATTCAAACTCAGCCATCTTGCTCAGAGCCCTTGCTCTGAATGAGTGTTACACTACATCCTAGTAAAAGAACACTAGTGCAGTCTTGTGTTGGAAGAAACGCATTTAAGCTCCTGTTTGTACCTCCTACTAAATGTGCTCACTGTGCAATTTAATCGGCAGTGTAGTTCTACGGAGACATTATTTTCCCCTATAATCCATGCTTATTGACATGTCTGTTGTCAATAAAATAATTGCAAATTTTTTATTTTATATTTTTCAAAGAATAGATTTACTCACTTTGTGAAACTATCTTTAAAAAGACAACTTCAATATTGACTCATTAAATGAAATCAGATATGAGTGAATTTTTAAATTAAAAATAGATCATGTATACTTCCAGTCATTAGAAACGTTTTGAGATAATTTATTTATAACACAATTCAAAGTTCATGGAGAAAATATTGATTTTTATCTACAAGGAAATGCCTCTTTAAAATATCTTAAAAGTAAAACAAAGAAAACAAAACAAAATATCTTAAAAGTATCATAATAAGCATCATTTGTACACAGCTTAGAGTTATTTGTTATTTCCTTGTTTTAAGTGTTTAAGACATATTCCACTCTCTTCATTTCTGTGTTTTCTATTTAATGATTTTGTTTTTAAGTGGAAACAGTATTTCAGTTTGTGTAGGTCTATGTACTAAGTCTTTTAAATTTAATATTAAGATTTTTAAAAGACTGTCAAAATGCTTCCTTTTTTCTCTTTAATAAACGAAGGCACAGATTGGACAAAATTTCAACCTAATCAAGTCTATTACACCATTTCTAAATTAAATTAAATTTTATTTTATTTTTAGTTGTCATGAAGCCTGGCAACTAAAGCCTTGGCAATAACTTTCTCAATTTCATTTCAAGCTTCCATGTGTTTATTTTTTTAACTATATTAGCTTTCTATTAGCATAGACTTAGCAGCTTAAAATAGCACCTCTTCACTATCTTGCAGTTTCGTGGTAAGAAGCCTAAGCGTGGCTTAACTAGATCCTCTGCTTAGAGTCTCATAAAGTTGCAGTCAAGGTGTCAGCCAGGCTCGGTTACCATCTGGAGGCTCTCCTAGAGAAGCAAGGACTTTGAAGCTCATTCAGGCCACTGGCAGACCTCACTGACTTACAGCCAGATGCCAGAGAAGCCTGGCTTCTTGCGGGCTGGAATCCAGGGTGCTGTCTCTGCAATTAGAGGCTGCAAGCAGTTGCTTGTTATGGAAACATACTTTATCCATCAGCAGGGAGAGCCTCTAAGCAAGTTGGCCAACAAGATAGAGTCTCATCTGATGTAACCTAATCACAGAAGTCAAACCCCATCTTCTTGGCTGTATTCTGTTGGTTAGAAGCAAGTCCTTCCCCACTAAGGGTGTGAATAATGGGAGGCAGAGATTATAGGTGGCTGATTTAAGGTCTCTGTCCATTGTACTAACCATAAATAAATGGGCCCTCCAAAGGTATCTTTAAGTATGTGCTTAGTTGTATATGACTCTGTGACCACAGAGACTGTAGTCTGCCAGGGTCCTCTGTTCATGCCTGAGATTATACTGGCAAGAAGACTAGAGTGAGTTAACATTTCCTTCTCTTCCCAATCCAGGGATCAAACCTACATCTCCTGAACTGGCAGGTAGATTCTTTACCACTGAGCCACCTGGGAAGCCCCATGTTTAAGTATATACTCCTAGAAATGTAAGAGAATTCCCTGGCAGTCCAATGGCTCAGTTCAGTTCAGTTTAGTCACTCAGTCATGTCTGACTCTTTGGGACCCCATGGACTGCAGCACACCAGGCCTCCCTGTCTATCATCAATTCCAGAGTTTAGTCAAACTCATGTCCATTGAGTCAGTGGTACCATCCAACCATCTCATCCTCTGTCATCCTCTTCTCCTCTTACCACCTTCAATCTTGCCCAGCATCAGGGTCTTTTCCAATGAGTCAGTTCTTCCCATCAGGTGGCCAAAGTATTGGAGTGTCAGCTTCAGCAATAGTCCTTCCAATGAATATTCAGGACTGATTTCCTTTAGGATGGGCAGGTTGGAACTCCTTGCAGTCCAAGGGACTCGCAAGAGTCTTCTCCAACACCACAGTTCAAAAGCATCAATTCTTCGCAGTGCAGATTTCTAGGACTTGGCATTTTCACTGCTAGAGGAAGATCCCACAAGCTGCATGGCTCGGCCAAGAAAATTAATGAAATGAAATGGAAAAAAGGAAAAGAAAGATAAGAATAAATGATTATTTATTTCCCAGGATGGAAAGATGGTTATAACTAAGTGATGTCAAATGAGAGGGAACATATTATATTTTGAAATACTAGCCTTAGAACATTGAAATTTAGCATTGCAGTATTTAACTACATTTTATTTAAGATTATCTATCATAGACATAACAATAAAGTAATACACATTTGTTACTTAACATGTAAAATAATGGAATTCTAAAACTTTAAAAATATACTTATTTATAGTTTAGAAACAAATCCCTGGAGGTGACCATTTATATATAAATATGTCAATGGCCCAGTGACTGACTATATTTATTTAAAAAGAAACTAAGCACATTAATTTAAAAAGTATATGTGTGTTATTATACCATTTCTAAATTAAATTAAATTTTATTTTATTTAAAATAAAATAAAATTACACTTGCAAATTAACACAGACAGTTTGTGGATGTTCATAATTCTTAAAACAGCTACTACAAAAAGTTCTTATTTGAGTTCCCTTACTATAATCTATTCAATTGGTTTACTTATTAAATTTGAGGCTAAATGGGGAAAAGCCAAAGATTTTGGTCTAAAATATTAATCTGAAACATACTCAAGAAGGAAGGAAAAAAGCTTAAGGAGTAAAAATTTTTTACTTAAATGTAAGGAAACACTTCCTGAAGATCTGTCATGATGAAAAGATAAAAGAGCTGAAGCCCTTGCTATATTGCTCTCTGGGCTAAGGATTAGGGGATTATGGTGATTTGGGCCAGGGTTGGGGGTAGAACAAAAACAGCACCAGTGAAATGTGCTTAGGGGAAAAGGCATGATAGAAAAACATGTTCCTCTTATAGAAAAGGAACTTATTTCTCACTAAACTTCTTAAAGCTTTACAATCTTGAAATGTTTCAGAATCTCAAACTTTCATCAAAACATCTGAAAGTCTCCCAATTAACAAAAACAAAAAAAACTCCTGAACAATGACTTTGAAACAGATTTTCTAATAGTCATTGTAGCTAATTCAAAGCTATTTTTTTTTACTAACATTGTGTAATAATCACTGGGTTTTAAATGACTATTTTCATTTTAATGTCTCTTACAGAAAATTTCAACTATCTAAACTCTACTTTTTGTGATTTATTCTAAAAAGTGATAATACTTTGCATGCATGGTAGTTCTTTGAATAATTCATGTTTAACATATGCTAAATTGATAATGAAATAAGAGACAAGGGATCTTCCCAACCCAGGGATCAAACCTGCATTTTCTGCATGGCAGGTAGTCCCTATATTGCAGGCAGACTCTTTACTGACTGAGCCACCAGGGAAACCCTCATATGTAAACACACTTCCATAAACAACAAAAACAAATTTTATATAGTTAGAAATGATTAACTCATATTTATATCAAGGGAATAACTTTAAATGTAATCTTTTGATCTGGATTCTTACTATAAACAAGGTTGAAAGTCATTTTAATTAAAGTAAATTTGTAATATCCTAAATTTAATAAAATTATTATATCTAAGTGAAAGATATTTCAATTTTTTTTCAATCTTATTTAAGAAATACAGGCAAGAATACTTGTTTTTTTCTGGATGTAATAATCTCAAGTAATAATTTAATATTTTTTCTGTTAAAAGGTCTTAATGCATAACCTATAGATACTTTGCTGCTGCTAAGTCGCCTCAGTCATATCCGACTCTGTGCAACCCCATAGATGGTAGCCCACCAGGCTCCCCCATCCACGGGATTCTCCAGGCAAGAACACTGTAATGGGTTGCCATAGATACTAGATATAGATGAGCAAAAGTCAATGGGTTTCCTGAGACAATTGTGTGAACAATTTAAGCCATGCCTACATTTGCTATTACATTAAAGCTAAACAGTCAGTTTTCATTATTCATTTATTGTATTTCATGAAATTGCTACGAATACCAAACCATTTGCTCCTAGAGAAGTACAGAGCAATTTTTCATCAGTTAGTTAACGTATAAGCTTGCATTTTGTGTGTTTCTGTTTAAAGATACCTGAATTAAAGGTATATGTTTTCTCTGTAAAGCACCACTCAGCATTCCTACTTTTAGAAACCCTGTACAATACTTCAACACTATCATCCAGGGCGATTTTACACAGTGAAATAACTAACACAAAGCAAAAAATGTGAAAGCTGTGGCACCAAATAGACCACAAAAAAAGAGATTTTTACATAGTAGGAGAGTTGAGGCAAGAGGACAGAATGTCTCCTGGTTTGACTCAGTTGGTAATTTGAGCACAGGGAGACCAAAATTTGTCCCTTTTAAATGTGTCCTCAAATAGCCACAAAAGTACCACATGAGTATTGAATTCAGGTTAAACATACATTTTAATAAGTAGGTAAATTCACAAATATGGAGCCAATGATCAACCCTATATATGATTTAATATTGTCACCTGTCCCTCCCAGATCTATGGAGAGTATTACTACCATAAGAACCATCTGACAAGGTGTATTACTTCACTGATAAATTAAATGTTTCATCTAAGATACGAATAGGGGTAACATGAGCGTAATTGTTTTGAAAATGATTCTGGATTTCAACTATATGCAACACTGGAATGCTTTTATTTTCAACTTTAGTCTATTACAGAAAGGGATTGTATTACTGATTATATGTATGACTTTGTATATTAGTCATCCATTGTTGTATAACATGTTACCAAAATTTAGTGGTTTAGAAATTTTCTTGTCTCTGTAGTCTTTAAGCAGACTGGCATAGCTGGATAGTTCTAGTTCAAGATTTTTTTTTTAATGTTTATTTAAGTATCTACTTTCATTTTCTGCCTCCTTTTTTTTTTTTTTTTTTTATCATGGCTTTTGTTGTTGTTGCTTTATTCTTTTTTTTTTTTTTTTAGGCCATGCCATGCTGCATCCGGGATCCAGTTCCCTGACCAGGAATGGAACCCATGCCCCCTGCGCCACGAGTGCAGAATCTTAACCACTGGACTGTCAAGGAAGTCCCACCGCAAGACTTTTAATGAGCCATCTGAAGACTTGATTGGGACTGATGGATTACCTTCCATTCACTCTCAGGGCTGTTCACTGAAGGTTTGGATTCCTCATTCTTTGGGGGGCTCTCAAAGAATAGAGAGACTTGAGAGAACCCCAAGAGGGCCTCTCCCAAGAACATGATGATTAACTTCAAGTGATGAGATAGAGTGAGAAGGAATTCACATGCCCTGCGTAACCTAATCTCAGGGGAAATATATCATCACTGTTGGTAACACAGACCAAATGTCACAATGTGGGAGAGGATGTCACAAAGATTTGAATATTGTATATACCAAGGACCCAGGATAAAGGGGGCATCTCAAAGGATGGAAACCAGAGAGACAGAGTGTGTGTTGTTTATTGGTCACGAATCCTCAGGGCAATATTAATGTAGAAAAATTGGTTAACCTTTTAGATTTAATATATAATTATGTATTGAATATATGCTATTTAAAATATTACTACATTTTGATAAAAATATAATTTTGATAATTCAAATTCCCATTGATATTTGCTATATCACAAATTAATCAATAATTACAAAATTTTAAAGTATTTTAATAATCTTTCAAAAGTACTTTTATGGATCCTCTTATGCAAAAGAAAATATTAAGTCCTGCTTTAAAAAAAGTTCTCTAGACATTAAATATTAAGTAGATGTTAAAAATCTGACAAAATCCATTCATTCATATGTTTTTCATTCATTAATTCATGTATTCTTCATTTAAACAACCATTTATAGAGTGCTTACACATATCAAATACAGTTATAAGCACTGGAAATCTTGTAATGAATAAAAAAGATAAAACATGTTACCCTCATGGAGCTTTTATTCTTGTGAGAGGAGATAGTAAGCCTATAAGCAAGTAAAATAAAATATGTTTTATTAATCATTGCTAAGTTACCTGATGTGAAGAGTTGACTCATTGGAAAAGACCCTGATGCTGGGAGGGACTGGGGGCAGGAGGAGAAGGGGACGACAGAGGATGAGATGGCTGGATGGCATCACTGACTCGATGGACGTGAATTTGAGTGAACTCCAGGGGTTGGTGATGGACAGGAAGGCCTGGCATACTGGAATTCATGGGGTCGCAAAAAGTCAGACACGACTGAGCGACTGAACTGAAGTTACCTGAAGGAAACTAAAACTGAATAGTGAAAAATGCACTGTTAGGAATAGGTGAAATTTTAAATAAAATTATTGGTGTCACCATCAGTGACACCATCTAAGGAAAAACAAGGAGAAAGATACTGAGATGTAGATATTCTTGGGAAGTGAAAGGTTTAAGCAACATTCAAAGAAACTATGGCTGGAAGAGAGTGAATGAGCAAGAGAGAGAAGAACAGGAAATAAAGTCAGAACTGGAAACTCATTTCAATGTTGAGACCATGTCCATGGGATTTCCCAGGCAAGAATACTAGAGAGGGTTGCCATTTCCTTCTCCAGGAGATCTTTCCAACCTAGGGACCGAACCCCTGTCTCCTGCATTGCTGGTGAATTCTTTACTACTGAGCCACTTGGGGAGCCCTATATTTTCATTTAATGTCCTAACACACTTGTGTCATTGGCAAAGCAATTCTCAAATATATGATGAAGAAAAAAAGGTAAAAAAGCAAAGTATCTGATGAAGAATAGGATATATCCCTTTTATACTTAACATCAATCATGGTTTTGAAGGTATAATAAAGCTGAAAGATACAAGTTCTTTTCTGATGAGTTTGGGTGATGGTAGGAGGAAATAATACCAACAAAAATAAGTATTTAACATATATTTCAGTATATGTGTTTATTAGTCAATATCTACTATAATTTGTTAAATTATAACTATAAATATAGCAAGTTCTATTCATTAAAGCCCTTGCTTTATGCCAAGCATTACATACATATATGTCATCCCTTTTATTCTTGGAAAAACTAATAGATACTTTAGCTTGTTAGATAAATTAGCTGCAAATAAAAATCTCTATCTCATAAAATATAATGATAATGTACTCATATGAAGGAAAACTGTATGATAAAGTATTAACAATTTTCTTAATGTATTTTTATATTACAAAACTGGTAAATAGTCTGTGCACCTGCTACTAGTAATTTGCAATTACCCATCACTTGAAAGTCTGCAATATGTATCATAAACTGAAAAGCAAAACTTGCCATCAAAAGAGAACACAAAATAGAATTCAAGTTTTCACTTTCTTTGAGCAGCCAGATGGCACAGAATTATTTTTCTGCAATTGAATATAAAAGAACTAAAGCTGAGACAAACAGACCATTTCGGATTTATCGCATGGTTTTACGATTTTTAAACAATGAAGGGTTATGAATACAATTATTAAATCCATTTATCTTGTGGAAGATAAATAATTATAGAGCACATTTAAAGTATCTTGTTAGCAGAACCTTATATAATTTTTCTGTTTGGATACACTTATTTAGGCTATAGGTACACTTTGACAATCAACATGTTATTTTTGTAAATTGTTTGCATATATGTAGACAGTCAAAAATTCAACTACTCAAAAATGGGCATTTTGGTATAACTAAAAGTGCATGAACCAAAAAATGGGATTTTTAAAGTGTTATTTGTGTGGAGGACACAAAAAATTGTGACTGAGCATATGGTTGAATCTTATTCCAGTTTCTTTTCATTTATGTTGCATAATATCAATAATAGCAGCTACATCATAGGGTCTGCATGAGAATTTAAATAATCTGTTTAAAACAGAATTAACTCTGCTGTTGCTGCTGCTAAGTCGCTTCAGTCGTGTCCAACTCTGTGCGACCCCATAGACGGCAGCCCACCAGGCTCCCCCGTCCCTGGGATTCTCCAGGCAAGAACACTGGAGTGGGGTGCCATTTCCTTCTCCAGTGCATGAAAGTGAAAAGTGAAAGTGAAGTCGCTCAGTCGTGTCTGACTCTTAGTGACCCCATGGACTGCAGCCCACCAAGCTCCTCCATCCATGGGATTTTCCAGGCAAGAGTACTGGAGTGGGATGCCATTGCCTTCTCCGAATTAACTCTAAATTACTGTTAAAAGTACATAGCAAATATTCAATAAGTATATCAAAATGAAAAGAAAATTAATAAATGAGTGTTTATGATTCTCTTGTTGATAATCTAAGTGATTACATTTGTGATCCATATATTTTAAATGAATTATTTTCATTTTCTTCTTCAATGAATAGTTTATCTCAACATATATATCAGTACACATGGTGTTCTGAAGATCATTTGGTTAATACAAAATTATTAAATAAACTGAACTGTTGTGTACAATATCAGGGCTTTACTTTGCTCTGTTTTTAAACTTTTCTAGACATAGCAATAGAACTAGGCCAGAGTAGTGAATGTCAACTCTATGGAAGTTGCTGTGGGGAGGAGGGCAGGTATCAACTCAGTAGAGATTCAATGTCCTTTCCTAGACTTTAATCCAATTGCAAAAAGGAAGACAGGAATTAACAGGTAGGTTCTTCTAGTAGTGAAGACTCACATATATAGAAGAATAAACTAGTGGTTACCAGTGGGGAGAGGAAAGGGGAGAGGGGTACTATAGTGAGATGAGATTAAACAGTACAAATGATTGGGTATAAAATAAATTACAAGGATACATTGTACAACACAAGGTATATAACCAAGATATTTAAATAACTATAAGTGGAGCATAACTTTTAAAAAATGTGAATCGCAATTTTGCATACCTGTAATTTATATAATATTGTACAACAACCATACTTCAATTAAAAATAATAATTTGGAGCCCTGAGAAAGTCATTCTTACTTGCATTTCCTATAGTGACCAAAGCGCAAAGATGATAGATGAAGATAGCACATAGAAACATGATAAATAATAGGTAGATAGAGATAGTGGAGAAGGAAATGGCAACCTACTCCAATATTCTTGCCAGGATAATCCCATGGACAGAGGAGTCTGTTGAGCTACAGTCCAAGGAGGTCACAAAAGAGTCGGACATGACTGAGCAACTGAGCACACATATAAGATACAGATAGAGACGAGCACACGCCAAGTTCTCACCAAAGACACTATCTTGTAAATCACGGGTATAGTTTTTAACACTGACAATTCTTGATCATTGAAAAGCAGTTTTCACAATGGCCTCCTTTCTGCCTTTCTCACATTCTCCCCACTTGACTCCTATTCTTTTAGGTATTCTTCCAAAATATCTGGCTAATCCTTCTTAGGCTTGTTTTATGGGGGTCTCCATATCAACCTATCTTCTTTTCTCTCTGTACTGTCTTTATAAGTCCAACCCATTTCACAGTGTTCTAATAACATAATTAACAGTATGTTAATAAGTAGAACATTGCAATATCTATATGTCTCTGCAGATCTCTTTTCTGAATTGCAGAACCATATATTCAGCTGCCTACTCTTCTCTTCTACTTCGAAGTTACAAAGGAACTTTATAGTAAACACCTGGATGGAACAAGAGTTTCCCCTTTTCATCTAATGAGATGAGAAAGCATCTACATCTACCTAAGAGAGCACTGTCTTGCTAAAGGAGCCACCTTACTGTGACCTAGCCATGTAAGGGGCATTATTTATTTCTCTGACTTCTAAATTTCCATTTATCAGCCACTTTAGCTTTCACACAGCTATGGTCTCAGTCATATTTTTATATCCCAACTGATACCACCATCGCCTGAACTAATAATGTCTCTCTTTGGCCAATCTAATAGCTTCCCAGCAGTTCAGCAACATCCACTTTTTTCTGATAAAATAAAATTTCTTGGGAGTTATTAAAACATAAATGTTACTCTTAAAGAAACAAATGAAAACAAAACTGCAGTGGCTTCCTATTGCACTTAGGAAGATCCCCATATTCCTAGCACAGCCCCCCCAAAAAACTGCTTCAGCACTCTCCCATTGGTGTCTTGGGAATCAGCCCTGTACACAGACATGCTTTTTATAAATACCTTAATGTGTAGAAGCCATGGCCTCACTGATTAGGACTTACACAATTCAGTTCATCACATCACTGTCTTCACAGATTTCACCTCTGATTCTCCCTGAAATCCTTGCCAGTCAGGTCATTGTCTCCTTCATTCTGCCTTAGCAGCCTTTTCAGACACAAACAACTTCCATCTGTTGCATCAACGACATCAGTTACATTTCCCATGGAGGAGTCCCACTTCACAAAAAATAGCAAAGAGGGTAACAATATCTACCACCAAGAACAGCCCTTACAAGATGTCATCCTGCGCTAAGGTTTGGAGATGCCCAAGTTGCCAAGAAAGACAGGACTCACAGGCACTTGACAGAGCAAGGCTTTACTGCACAGAGAACACACAGCAAGCTCAGCTCAACAGTGGGCATTGGTGCCTGTGCCCTTTTAGCTGCAAGCAAAAGAACCCCACTCCCTCTCCCCCAAGAAGCATATAGGACATTGAGTCTGGTCAGATGCCATACGATACACAACCTTAGGTAGAACAAAGAAGTATCCATCAAACCCAGAAAAGAGAATATTTACCTTAAAAGTGATATGCCCAGCATAGGCTTGAGAGCTTTTATCTCCCTGTAAGGAAATGTTCCAAGCCTGAGGCACACTCTTACACTATCATGCAAGGGTCAGCAGCCTGGGTGTGACTGTTTTTCCCAATGATGTAAAAATCCAATGTTGGTAATAACTTTCAACTTCCTAAGTTTCTCAGTAGTATTTGGCAGAATTGATCATTCTCATCATGACATATTCCTTTTCACTTTATATCTGAGACAGTATTTTCAATCTTGATTAATTTAGATTTCACCTCCTTACAGTGTCTGCTCTAACCAACATACCTAAAATAACACCCATGTCATTCTCCTCTAGTCCTTTTATCTTGATTTTTTCCTCATAAAACTTATACTGCATAAATGTATATGAATATATATATATATTATATAGCTGTTTATAATTCATCTCCCAGAATATAATACAAAGTTTTGACAAATGTGCCTTTGTTTATGTTTTTGTCCAAATTGTTTTTAAATAAAATTTTATTACAATTTTAAATTTGCAGAAAGATTTCAAAGATAGTACAGCATTCTCATATACTTCATACTCAGTTTTCTTTATTATTAATATTATATATGATGCATTTATTATAATTAATGAGCCAATATTGATACATTATTATTAACTAAGTTCATATCATTATATATCCAGATTTCCTTAGTTTTTACCTAATGTAATTTATCCTGTTTTATCCCAAACAGGATGTCACACTACATTTATCAGTTAAGTCTCCTTAAGCTCCTCTTGACTCTGGCAGTTCCTCAGACTTCATTTCGATGACAGTTTTGAGGACCATTTGTCAGTTATTTTGTAGAATGTTCCTCAACTGGCATTTGCCTTGATTTTCTTTCTCATGTTAGACAAGGGTTACATGATTTGAAGAGAAAGAGACAGAAGTAAAGTGCCATTTTTATCATAGTATATGGGATCAACTTAACACTGTTGATACTGTTAGTGATCATTTGGCTGAGACAGTTTGTCAAATTTTTCCACTGTAAATTTATTTATTTATTTATTTAATTTCCATCTGTGCTCTAGAGGGATGTCATATGTACAGTGTTAATTTACACTGAAATCTGAAATCATAAGGAGTTACATGGTATCTCCTAGATGGTAGGGTTTCTACATAAATTATTTGGAATTCTTCTACCTCATTTGTTTGTTTACCAGTCATTTTTTTAAATGTTGGAATAAGTGCCTAGATATTTGTTTTATGTCTTTTAATATAATCCATCAGTCCTGGGTGTTCATTGGAAGGACTGATGTTGAAGCTGAAACTCCAATACTTTGGCCACCTGATGCGAAGAGCTGACTCAATTGAAAAGACCCTGATGCTGGGAAAGATTGACGGCAGAAGGAGAAGGGGACGACAGAGGATGAGATGGTTGGATGGATGGCATCACAGACTCAACGGACATAGGTTTGAGTGGACTTTGGGAGTTGGTGATGGACAGGGAAGCCTGGCGTGCTGCAGTTCATGGGGTCGCAAAGAGTCGGACACAACTGAGAGACTGAACTGAACTGAACTGAGCACTACATTATTTATTTTTTTCCAGCTTCTGCCATGGGGAACTTTTTCAGTTAGCACCTGTGTTTCTTTGATGTACCCTCATCACTGAGGGATTTTTTTTTTTAAGTACTTCCTTACTTTTTATAACCTCATTTTCTGTAAAATAATCTCCAAGCTCATCTTATATTCCTAACACTAGTCCTAGAATTATCCAAGAACCTTGGTTCCTTTTATCAGAGAATAGTATTAGAAATTAAGATCTGGACCCTAAGGTTGCTCCTTTATTTACAGGAGTCCATTGTTCACTGATTCACCTTTCCAAAGACATCTCGGGTTGTTTCCAAGTTTCAGCATTTATGAACAAAACTGCTATAAACAATCATGTAAAGGGTTTTCTATGGACTTTAAGTTTTTAAATCTTTTGCATAAATCCCTGGAAGCAGGATCATTTGATTGTATAAGACGATGTGTTTAAGAACCACTACACTGCTAACCCATTGTGGTTTTACCATTTTGAATCTGTTGCTCTATATCCTCACCAGCAGCAGTTGGAATAATCAGTTTCTTTTGTTTTTCTTCAGCTGGTTGAGCAGTGTAGCCTTTCTAACTGTATAACAATGTTTCATTTGCTTAAATTTTCAATTCCCTAATGAGAACTGAAGTTGAGCAACTTTTGTTATGTTTATTGTGTGTGTGTTTAATCACAGTATTTCCTAGAAGTGATTAGCATAAAATAGGTCCTTGTTAAATATTTATAAAATAAACTATGTATAAGCACAATAAAAATTGAATGTAATTTTATTACAAGACTAAGTTCTTTTGATTGAAAATAAATAAGTCCCTGAATATTTCTCTCTGTGCTATCAGCTCATAGTCCAAGATTTAAAGTATATCATATATCAATATATTGTTTGAATTTAAATAATTTGGGCAGAGATGTTATTGTAAACACATTTAACATGTAAAATGGTTGTAAATAACTGGCAGAGCTAGCTCTTTGAAAAGAATGTTTAAAATATTTATTTTTCAGTATTTAGAATTGAAAAATAAAGAAATCCATCCACAATGATAAATTCTATTGAAATATTCTATGCATAACTATTATATATTTATTTTTATTTTCCATAGAGCATCATACCTTGTACCAGAGGGTTGTTATAAAAACAAAATAAGTGGTGAAATATACAAGATTTTTAGCCATTGAATTGAGTACAGTGTTATGGATACAAGGTATTGCTATTGTGACTATAATTATTATTTTCAGTATTTCCTTTTGATCAATGTAAGAATCCATAACACTTTTGAATTAAATTTCCTTAGCTGTTTTCTAAGGGAATAATTAATAAATCACTACTATTTTTGTTGATCTTTAATTATTTTGCTATTGTCTTAATACCTTTTATCGCATTGTCTATCATTTTTACCATTTTTTACTATTAGTCTTTCACTTTTTATTTAAATTTTATTCACATTTTTATTTTTGTTTACTTTTCAAAACATAAATATATATTCTTTTATAAAGATTGATCTGTTACTACCAGTATAATCATTACTTTCTAAATCTATGTAAATTTTCTATAAATTTCACCTTTAGTTTTGTACTAACCATCAGTATTGTAACTCAGAATACGTATGTTCTAAAAATGGTTTTATTAATTTAATATACCAAATAATATAAGGTATTACATTTTCACAGACTGAGGACATATAGATACCTATTTTGTTTATGAATGATTTCTCAAATCAGACATGAAAAGTATCCTGTGTATTTGTATTATTACATTTGAAAATATCTGTGACAAATGAAAATTATATGTGATTAAATATTTTCTAAGTCCAAGACTTTACAGGTCATTGCTTTCTCCTACTTTTAATATACTTCATTAAATACATTTTTGGAATGAATTTAGCTTACATATAATAAGAAAACCTTGCTATATTTTAACACATGCACTGATATATCTAATAGGTAATTTTAATATTACATTCAATTAGCATAACACATTTTACATACTCATTATATTGTTCATTTAATTTCCTCTAAAATATGTTGATAAAATGCTTTATTTTATTCTACAAACTTCTAGGTCTTTTCAAGCTACTTTGATAGCTTAATAATTATATTCTAATATTGCTTGAGTAAATTTGTTTTGGGGAATTTTGCCTAGCATCCTAGTGGGAATCCAGTATACCTACACAAAACAATATTCATGTTTAACTATATCAAGATATGGAGTCTATAGTAATTATTTATTGCTGAATAATAAACCATTACGAAATATAAAGTTTTAAAAAAATCCTATTTGCTCCTGGTTCTATTTGCAAATTGAGCTGGGCTCCACTATACAGTTTTTCCATTGGTCTCATCTGTGGTCACTCATGGGACTACAGTCACCAGGCAGCTTCACTGAGATTTCTTGGTTTAACAATGGCTTCCCTGGGTTGGGAAGATTCCCTGGAGAAGGAAATAGCAAGCCACTCCAGTACTCTTGCCTTGAAAATCCCATGGACGGAGGGGCTTGGTGCAGGCTACTATCCATGGGTTCGCAAAGAGTCGGGCACTACTGAGTGACTTCACTTTCTTTTCATTCATATGCTTTGCAGGGATTCAGACAACCAACAAGCTATCTTTTTCTGAGCAGTCTCTCATCATCCAGGAGGCTAAGGATACCTCTGGGTGACAGCAGTATTCTCAAAGGGTGAGAATGGAATTGCAAGTCTTTTTCAGGCCTGAAACCAAAGCTTGCAAATGTTTTATCTACCACATCTCCTTGATGAAAGTCCAGTCCAGATTCAAGAATATGGCAAATGGATTCATCATCTTTTTGAGACATGTGATGCAGTCACATGACAAAGAAGGGTGTATTCTGGGATGGGAAGACTCTGTGACTCTTTTCCCAATTTAGTAAAGACTGTTGTGGAGCACAGCATTGCTGGAGTGTCTGCTGTATAAACTGGTCCTGCAATCTGCAGTTTCACAAACCAAGAAAGATGACCTGATCATTCTGAAACTAGGTTTACTTATTTAGAAAACAAGCGTAATTGTTTTGAAGATTTGCTGACATGATTTATATAAACTACTTAGTACAATTTCTAGCATAATTACAAATGTCAATTATTAATAATGACTATTTCTAATATTTTCTTGGTGGTTAACCCAATCCTAGCTACTCTTTTGGTGGTGTTGTTTAGTTGCTAAGTAGTGTCTGACTCTGCAACCCCATAAACTGTAGCCCACAAGATTCCTCTGTCTATGGGATTTCCCAAGCAAGAATACTTGAGCAGATTGCCATTTCTTTCTCCAGGGGATTTTCCTGACCCAGGGACCAAACCTGTGTCTCCTACACTGGCAGGCAAATTCTTTACCACTGAGCCACCAGGGAAGCCCTATTATTCATATTTTGCTAAATAAAAATGTGGTTTTCTCACTTGAAAGAAGAGCATTTTCTCCCATAAAATAGCAAAATGCCAGAGTAGTGCAATCATGGCAAGAAAAAGGAGTAAATGACATGAAGCAGGGCTAACCTCATGGGCAACAACTTCATTATTTCTGTCACCTACACCTGCCAGTTGATTATACACTGGAGACTGAATCCATTTTGAAGTCAGTTAAATTCAGAAGCACGGAGGAAGGAGGCAGATTATGTATCTTTATGGCCTTCTTTCTCCTTTCATCTAGGCTGCTCACATTTTTAGACCTCACTGCCTCTAAGTCAAATGTGCTGCTTTCTCGTTGAATCCTTTCAGAATTTAAATGGATATATTATATTCCCTTCTAAATTAGGACTCTCCTGGTTGCTAGGTACATAAATTCAATGCAGATTGGCTTTAAAATAAATGAATTTATTTTATCACCATCTGTTATATCAAGGCATATACTGACCCGGGTGCATTTTTTGACTCACTAGTAAATCAGGATATAGACTCTTTCTGTATCTCTCTCACTTGACTCCTGCCCTTCAGTTTTCCATTGTATTTTCAGGAAAACACTTCTGAAACATTGACAACTAGTAACCATAGGAAAAAACATTTAGCTTTAGTGAAAGTCATAGCTCCAAATGGGTAACTCAGATCAGGTATTTATGCCTCAGCCAATCACTCTGTTAAAAGGTGATAGTGTCCTTTGAGATTGAGGTATAGAATAATATTACTGTAGGTCAAATCAAGTCACTATTTCCAGAAAAAAAAATGAAAACAGGTGCTAGATAAATATATATAACAAATATCCAGGAATCTTTTACCACTAGCACAGACAATGGATTTCAATTTACTGTGGATTGAACTTTGACAGTTTTATCAAATTTTCTTTATGCCTTTTTCCTTTTCCTGCCATATATGAACCAAAGATGGAAATTCACCAGCCCCTTGGAAGCAAATATTGCCTTTCCAACCCTTGATTTTCTTTATGCATTGGCCAGTATGTTTTATTCAACTTCTTGAAAATTTTTAGTTTCCATGAGACTAGAAAGTAGCAGAATCTTTATTGAAGTCTTTCATAATCCATCCAGGTATAAAAAATTATTTCCCTCAAATAAACCACATCTACATCTTTTGAAAATGATTTAGACAATATTCCTCACTCAATAACTGAAAGGAGAATGAAGAAAAATTTGATATGGATGCATGTTGACAAAAAAGAAGCATAACAATTTTGTGATATCTTCCATTTTTTTTTAAATCCTCTCAAAAATGTACTCCTTGTTTAAGCCAAGTAGTTTAAGAAGATAAAAAATTGTAAACCATTAAATATACAAATTATAAACACTATGAATATGTATTTTAGCAAGTTTACTGAATTATTTATAGAATATAATATTTGAACCATTACCTTCTTGCAGAAAACACTGAATGCTTCAATTCCATTAAATGTACTTTCAATACCCAATGACTTAATAAATTTCCTCCAAATAATCCTAGTCTTCTTGCACACTTTAGTTTTCTGATTTTTCCTTATAATTAAAATGTCTTGATAAATAGCCTTTAATAATATATGTTCACGCATTGTTCACATTTATTCTTAAAATGCATGTTTGCAGCATAAAAATATGACATTGACTTTTTCTGATATCCTTTCTCTTTTTTTCTCTCCAGGTCAATATTATACACAGATTTGGATAAACCAACTAGTGCATGATGAAGATACTAACAAAGCTAACAAAAACAATACAAAACAAAATAAGACCTCAAAATATGCAAAATTCAATAAGAATTTCACTGGAAAGCTTTAATAACTTTCCTTAAGCCAGCAAATGGAGGAGGACTGACATTCTCAAGGAACTATGACTACTGTATATACATCAGGTTCCAATAAACTGAAATGAAATTTTGATTGTAACACAACCATCCCATGAATTAATAACTCACCTTTATCTACAAAACCCTAGAGGTGGCTTTGAATTTATTGATTTTCTTTCCTTTGTATTTCAGCCAGGTCAGATTCTGGGAGAGAGCCTCCTCTAATTTCTGCAAGGGTGGGAGAAAGATTTATGATGTTCCTATTTCATCAATATCTCAGGGGTAAAGGATGGGCATTGTCTTCCAGTTAAGTAAACCATAAGAGGCACCTTTTGAAAAGGTCACTGAATTTATTCTAGATGTTGTTAGTTACTGTCTCCTACATCACAGAATAGTTGCTGAAAGACTAGTGTGGGACACTTGTCTTCCATATAAAGTCAGCAAGACTTTCATGTCTCTGGAATAAGAGATATCATTACATGTAATGTCATTGTGTTTCATAATTGCTTATAACGTTGTTTCTTAAATTTAGTATAACTCCTCATGTCAAAATGTAATGAAAATTCAATCAAAAGTATGTAAGAATTTCTCATGTTATTTTAGATGTACTGGTTTTACACCTTTATTTTTTTCATTTTCCATGGATTTTAAAATTTGAGAACATATACAATCATACATGAATATTTTTGTACATTGATCCATATTCTTTTAAAATAAGAAATGAAATATGTGTATATTTTATATATGTATAGGTGCTCAGTGGTGTCCAACTCTTTGCAGTCCCATGGACTACAGCCTGCCAGGCTCCTCTGCCCATGGAATTTTCCAAGTAAGGATACTGGAGTGGGTTCCCATTTCCTCCTCCAGGAGATCTTTGCTATCCAGGGACAGAACCAGCGTCTCTTGGGTCTCTTGCATCTGTAGGTAGATTCTTTACCACTAGCACCACCTGGGAAGCCTGTGTGTTTGTGTGTGTGTGTGTGTGTGTGTGTGTGTGTGTGTATTATATATATCTGTTCAGTCCCTCAGTTGTGTCCGACTCTTTGTGACCCCATGGACTGCAGCATGCTAGGCCTCCTCATCCATCAACAACTTCCTCTCCCTGAATTTACTCAAACTTATGTCCACTGAGTCGGTGATGCCATCCAACCATCTCATCCTCCATCAACCCCTTCTCCTCCTACCCTCAATCTTTCCCAGCATCAGGGTCTTTTCAAATAAGTCAGCTCTTCACATCAGGTGGCCAAAGTATTGGAGTTTCAGTTTCAAGATCAGTCCTTCCAATGAATATTCAGGATTGATTTCCTTTCAGTTCAGTTCTGTTCAGTTGCTCAGTTGTGTCCAACTCTTTGCAACCCCATAAATTGCAGCACGCCAGGCCTCCCTGTCCATCACCAACTCCCAGCGTTCACTCAAACTCACATCCATCTAGTCAGTGATGCCATCCAGCCATCTCATCTTCTGTCGTCCCCTTCTCCTCCTGCCCTCAATCCCTCCCAGCATCAGAGTCTTTTCCAATGAGTCAACTCTTTGCGTGAGGTGGCCAAAGTACTGGAGTTTCAGCTTTAGCATCATTCCTTCCAAAGAAATCCCAGGGCTGATCTCCTTCAGAATGGACTGGTTGGATCTCCTTCCAGTCCAAGGGATTCTCAAGAGTCTTCTCCAACACCACAGTTCAAAAGTATCAATTCTTTGGCACTCAGCTTTCTTCACAACAGATGGGTTCCAAATAGAAAAAGGAGTACATTAAGGCTGTACACTGTCACCCTGCTTATTTAACTTATATGCAGAGTACATCATGAGAAACACTGGGCTGGAAGAAGCACAAGCTGGAATCAAGATTGCCGAGAGAAATATCAATAACCTCAGATATACAGATGACACCACCCTTATGGCAGAAAGTGAAGAGAAACTAAAAAGCCTCTTGATGAAAGTGAAAGAGTAGAGTGAAAAAGTTGGCTTAAAGCTCAACATTCATAAAATGAAGATCATGGCATCTGGTCCCATCCCTTCATGGGAAATAGATGGGGAAACAGTGGAAACAGTGTCAGACTTTATTTTTGGGGGCTCCAAAGTCACTGCAGATGGTGACTGCAGCCATGAAATTAAAAGACGCTTACTCCTTGGAAGGAAAGTTATGACCAACCTAGATAGCATATTGAAAAGCAGAGACATTACTTTGCCAACAAAGGTCCATCTAGTCAAGGCTATGGTTTTTCCAGTGGTCATGTATGATTTCCTTTAGGATTGACTAAATCATAGTGTGTATATATATATATATATATATAGCATAGTTTTAAACAAGTTCTGCTAGGCCTGCATGCATGAGTGCTAAGTCATTTTAGATCTGTACGACTCTGCCACCCCATGGACTGTAGCCCACAAGGCTCCTCTGTCCATGGGATTCTCCAGGCAAGAATACTGGAGTGGTTGCCATGCCCTCCTCCAGGAGGTCTTCTTGACCCAGGGATGGAACCTGCATCTCTTAAATCTCCTGCATTGGCAGGCAGGTTCTTTACCACTAGCGCCACCTGGAATGCTTGCTGCTATGCCTGCTACTGCCAATTTCTACTGTTACCTCTCCTCCTGGTTTTATTGCTGCAACTAAGCACAGCACAGTGATATTGTTAACAATACTTTTACTACTGATAATGATATAGAAAATTTTAATTAGACAAAATTTGAATTATACTAATTTTCCTACATTTAATCACAATGATTGCATCATTTTCTCCATTATTCTGTGAATACAATAGATTATATTTCTGATTTTAAATTTTTTCTGGGATAAATATTTTTTTCATGGTTATATTATCATTTTAAATCACTGCTGAACATAATTTGTCTATATTTGAGCTGTGATCATTTCTCTGATATTTGTGAGGCATAGTTTCTATGATTTATTTTCCATATAATATTGCTATTAGGTTTTATTGCCAAAAATAAACAGAATATAAGTTTCTAGAAGAAAACATAGTAGAAATATCTTCATGACCTTGGGGCATACAAAGGTTACTTAAACAGTATAAAACTGGCATCAAACATAAAAGAAATAAAAAGATGATTGCACTTACTTAATAGTAATAATATATATTAATCAAGATATAGCATTAAAGCATTAAGATGTTTCATTACATACACCTGAAAAGCACCTCATATAAAAATTATTTTTTAATTCTTATTAATAATTAAGAAAAAAGATCTTGATTTTTTAAATGGGCCTGATGCTTGTTTAGGTATATCTAAAAAGTATATGGTGGTCCCTCAATATCCTTGGAAGATTGGTCCCAGGACCCCCTGAAGATATCAAAACCTACAGATGCTCAAATCTCTTATAGAAAGTAGTGTTGCATTTGCATATAACCTAGTCACATTCTCCAGTTAACCTTAAATCATCTCTAGATTACTTATACTACATGACACAATTTAAATGCTATGTAAACAGTGACTGGAAAACTCAAATTTGGCCTTTTGGACCTTTTCAGAATTTTTATTTTTGAATATTTTTGACCAGCAGTTGGTTGAGTCTATGGATGCAGAATCTATGTATATGGAGAGCTGACTATGTATTCAAATAGTCAACTTTTATGATTTCATGGCAATCCACTCCAGTATTCTTGCCTGGAGAATCCCATGGACAGAGGTGCGTGGCGGACTAAAGTCCATGGGGTTTGCAAAGTCAGACACAACTGAAGAACTAACATGGGTGCACATGATGTTAATCATGATGGGCATGAAAACCAAACCTGCCTTGAAACCACCTCTGAGAATAGATACAACTTAAAGATTGACAATACGAAGAACATGATGGAATATGAAGCAAGGGAAAGTCACTTACATTGTCGGTGAGATTATGTCATTTTCATCACTTTGAAATCTTGTTTTGTGGCACTTGCTGAATGTATGTCCACCAATTCTGATCCTAAGTCTACATCTAAGAGAAATGAGTGAAACACTTACCAGTAAGACATAAAAAATCATTTCAAAAGTTCAATTCTTAACAGTCAAAATTGAAAACAGCCTAAATGTCTTTGAATAGAATGGATGAATTGTGATGTACTGTTAAAATGGATACAAATAGCAATAACAAAAAACAGACTGCTGATATATTAAAAAGCATAGGTTAATCCCAGAGCCATTGTATTAAGTGAAAGAAGGTAGACAAAACAGCTATTAATTACAAGGTTTTAGCTAGTTAATTTGACAACAAGCAAAACTAATTGAGGTTTTTAAATGTCAAAACAGGGGTTACCATAATTGGATCAATAAATTAATTTTATGGGCACAATAGAAAATTCTAGACGTTCTATAGATTGATGATTTGTGTGGTTTTCATCAGGATATAAATTTCACTTTGCTGTACAGTTAATATTCATTTATTTTACAAACCACACTGCATGCACTTGTAATCATAAATCAAAGAAAAACAAACTTGGCATCCACTGATAGTCAGGTTCATTTTATTTCTTTTTTTATGTTTAAATTTTATTTGGGCTTTCCAGGTGGCACTAGTGGTAAAGAATCCACCTGCCAATTCAGGAGCTGCAGGAGACGCAGTTTTGATCCCTGAGTCAGGAAGATCCTTTGGAGTAGGAAGTGACAACTCCAATATTCTTGCCTGGAAAATTCCATGGACAGGAGAGCCTGGTGGGCTACCGGCCATGGGGCTGAGAGTTGGACACAATCGAGCACAAAATGTATGTTCATTTTAAAAAGAGTAAAGAAGCAAGAAATGCCTACATCTCTTTAGTATGCTCAGCGATAGCACCCCATTCCAGTACTCTTGCCTGGAAAATCCCATGGATGGAGGAGCCTGGTAGGCTGCAGTCCATGGGGTTGCGAAGAGTCGGACACGACTGAGCGACTTCACTTTCACTTTTCACTTTCATGCATTGGAGAAGGAAATGGCAACCCACTCCAGTGTTCTTGCCTGGAGAATCCCAGGGACAGGGGAGCCTGGTGGGCTGCCGTCTATGGGGTTGCACAGAATCGGGCACGACTGAAGCGACTTAGCAGCAGTAGCAGCAGCAGCCAGTGATCTTGGAAGGGTGGAGTAAAGGGAGCAGTTCATTTCTCTCACTTTTTGTTGCCTTATCTGATACTTTCAACCAGTACAGCAAGACTGTAAACAGACCACCAATGTTCCTGAGTTATTGCTTTCCCCTGGCCTACAAACAGGCATGATGATATAAGAGTTCTGTTGATTTATTTCCATTGGACATGTTTTCCACTATAAATATAAACATTTGTCACATGTAGTTTGCTGGGGAAAGGTTAGAAAGTGCTGGTTTATACCACTTTCTTATTTTTGACTAGGTCATGTCTTGAATGTTTATTTGGATTGTTACAAGTGAGTCAGGAAGAAGAGGGATTAGTTAGATGTAATTTACATTAACTGATTTGATCTGCAGCAATGCTACTGAAGTTTTTTTAGGGCCACCAAACTTTGACCAGCATTAGCAGTAGGACCGCCATTTATGGTTTAGCAAAGACATGTCATTTCATGGAAATAAAGCTGCAGCAGAAGCTTTGACTACAGTAGTTGTAGCAGAAGACTACCTTAGTTGTGACCTGGAATCAGAGATAAATCCTGTAAGGAGAACAAGTGAAAAAATCCATGAGAATTTCCAGCTTTATATGTTGAAAATGTGGTTGGAGGTGGGTTTTTTGCAAGGTCGCTTTGCATTGAGAGGTGGTTGTACAGAATTCTGGGTAAACATGAATGAGTTGAGATAAGATGTAGAGAATATCTGGACTGAGATGGGGATATTGAAATTAAAACAGAAGTAATTTACATATGGGGCTTCCCTCATAGCTTGGTCTGTAAAGAATCTGCCTGCAATGAAGGAGACCTAGGTTTGATTCTTGGGTTGGGAAGATGCCCTGAGAAGGAAATGGCAATCCACTCCAGTATTCTTGTTTGGAAAATCCATGCTAGAGGAGCCTGGTGGGCTACAGTCTACAGGGTTGCAAAAGTCGGACACAACTTAGCGACTAAACAACCACCACAATGTACATAAAGGACTTCTCAGGTGGCACAGTGCTAAAGAATTCGCCTACTAATGCAGGAGACACTGATTCAATCCTTGGATTGGGAAGATCTCCTGGAATAGGAAATGGCAATCTGGTCCAGTATTCTTGCTTGGAAAATTCCAGAGACAGAGGAGCCTGGTGGGCTACCCAAGGGGTGGCAAATTGTTGGCCGTGACTGAGCAGCAAAGCACACACATGCTGTACCTAAAAATAAAAAGGAAAATGAGGAAATGACTGGCAGTTTATGGACTGAGTGTACAAGACCAAGGGAACACAGTGATCCTTGATTTCAACTTCACTTGATGAAAAAAGTTTCCCTAAAATGTGTAAAAATAAATGCAGAGCACACAAAAAAATTGGAAGGATATATGTGCAGAAATGCAACTTTTCCTTCATTTTCCCATTAAATTCAGTAAGGTAATATCCAAGTTTTATATAATTATTTATTATGAATTGCAATTCATAATTTATTTAGGATTTAAAAATACATGTAAGCCTTTATGAATGTTCAAACTACTGTACAATTGCACTCATCTCACACACTAGCAAAGTAATGCTTAAAATTCTCCAAGCCAGGCTTCTGCAGTACATGAGCTGTGAATTTCCAGATGTTCAAGCTGGATTTAGAAAAGGCAGAGATCAAATTGCAAACACCCACTGGATCATAGAAAAAGCAAGAGAGTTCCAGAAAAACATTTACTTCTGCTTTATTGGCTATATCAAAGCCTTTGACTATGTGGACCACAATAAACTGTGGAACATTCTTCAAGATAAGGGAATACCAGACCATCTGACCTTCCTTCTGAGAAATCTGTATGCAGGTCAAGAAGCAACAGTTAGAACTGGATATGGAACACCAGACTGGTTCCAAATCAGGAAAGGAGTACATCAAGGCTGTATATTGTCACTCTGCTTACTTAACTTATATGCAGAGCCGCATCATGCAAAATGTCGGGCTGGATGAAGAACAAGCTGGAATCAAGATTGCTGGGAGAAATATCAATAACCTTAGATATGTAGATGACACTACCCTTATGGTGGAAAGCGAAGAAGAACTAAAGGGCCTCTTGATGAAAGTGAAAGAGGAGACTGAAAAATTTGACTTAAAACTCAACATTCAGAAAACTAAGATCATGGCATCTGGTTCCATCACTTCATGGCAAATAGATGGGAAAACAATGGAAAAGTGAGAGACTTTGTTTTTGGGGGGGCTTCACAATCACTGCAGATGGTGATTGCAGCTATGAAATTAAAAGAGACTTTCTTCTTCAAAGAAAAGCTATGACCAACCTAGACAGCATATTAAAAAGCAGAGACATTACTTTGCCAGCAAAGGTCTGTCTAGTCAAGGCTATGGTTTATCCAGTAGTCATGTATGGATGTGAGAGTTGGACTATAAAGGAAGCTAAGTGCCAAAGAATTGATGCTTTTGAACTGTGGTGTTGGAGAAGACTCTTGAGAGTCCCTTGGACTGCAAGGAGATCCAACTGGTCAATCCTAAAGGAAATCAGTCCTGAATATTCACTGGAAGGACTGATGCTGAAGCTGAAACTCCAATACTTTGGCCACCTGATGTGAAGAACTGACTCCTTGGAAAAACCCTGATGCTGGGAAAGACTGAGGGCAAGAGGAGAAAGGATGATAGATGATAAAATGGTTGGATGGCATCACCAACTCAATGGACATGAGTTTGAGTAAGCTCCAGGAGTTGGTGATGGACAGGGAAGCCGGGCATGCTGCAGTCCATGGGGTAGCAAAGAGCTGGACACAACTGAGTGACTGAACTGAACTGAACTGAAGCCTTACATTTTAGTCCTGTATATATTTTATAATGTTTAACTTATGTTAATTTTTATTTAAAAGATTTAGTTGTGGAATTCTAATCTTTATACTGTGAAAAGCTTCAAAACAATAGGAAAATACTTTTCATCCTCTTTCAAACATTTTTTACTAGAAATAAACAGAACAAGTAAGTATTGGAATGAAAATTGAAACCTGTGTCCTGGAATGCTCATACAATAATTTAAAAATTCATTTGTTCTTTTAAAAATTTATTGCAAAACAATTCTATGGTTTATAAAGCACAAAACAACACTTAGAAAGCAAATGAAAATGAGTAACTAAATATGAGATAATAACTAACAAATGTATAGTAGATATGCATATTTATTGTCTGATTATATACACTTATACATAAAGAATAACAATTTTACAATATATTTTAACATTTTAAATAACTTACTATGTTAGTCTAAAAATCTAATACTTTATACAAGTTACTGCATTTTCCTTTGTATGGAATTAGTATATCAAATGTAAACAATCTGAAAATTTTAGTAACATGCAGTCGCTGATTTTCTATGTATCTAAATCTTAATGTAAAATCTCTTTGAACGTACATATTTACATAATTTCATGATAATATTTTAAAGATAAGTTCCAATTTTAGATACATCTTCTTGAAACTGTTGCAATTAACACAGGGTGACAATATTCCTGATGTTATATAATAAGACTGTTTTTACCTCTATTTTGAAAGATCACCTTTTACAATAAATTTGAAAGCAAATTATATTTCTATCCTTATATGTGTCTTCTTGTGCCAAGATATCACTTCTTCACCTCTTTTCACCTCTATCATTTACTCTGAATAACCTAGTAGAAACTACTTATTACCTACGTGCTTGTCTATAACTGAGAATAGTAACAATTTTATTGTACAGTGGCATTATGAGGATTGGTTGAGTTGATACATATACAAACTGAAAACAAAACAAAACTCTACTTCATTTGTTTTTGTTGTTGTTTTTGGTTTTGCTTTTTTTTGTTGTGGTTTGTTTGTTTTGCTAGAATATCTATAACAGTATTATTCACAAAAGCCCCAAACTGGAAACTATCCAAATGCCCATCAACAGTAGAACACCAAAATAAATTGGGATGTAACTAGTACAATAGAGAAGGAAATGGCAACCCAATTCAGGATTCTTGTCTGGCAAATACCATGGACAGGGGAGCCTGGCAGGCTACAGTCCATGATTTCCTAAAAGAGTCAGACATGACTTTGAGACTAAACAACAATATCTATTATGAATGAAATACTGCCCGGCAATAATAATCATTGTTCCACAGCCACATGCAACAACATGGATTAATTTCACAGACATAAAGTTGAGCAGAAGAATCTTCCTACAGATTTGTACTATAGAAAGTATAAAAGCAAGCTAAAGTAAATGTTTCATTTGTGATAATTTAGAAATACATTTTAAGATTGTATAGCTCAATGAAATGTTATTAAAACATTAATTCTATAGTCTTTCCAACTTGAAAGATTGAAAAAGAAACAGAAAAGAAAACAGTAATGCAAAAGGATTCAGAAAAGGAAGAAAATCAAAGGAGTGACTTTCAGGGAACAAAGAGAAAACCACAACAGTGAACTTAAGAGAGAACAGAGATAGAAATAAAAGTTGGGTATATGGAGAAAAAATTTAAAAGACAGTAAAGTTCTGTGACCAAGTCATGTTCATTTGAAATTTGGAGAAAATGTGGGTAGGGAGAACTAATATTAAAAAGATTCATGTCAATGTTATCATCATAAAACATATGGATATATTAGGAGACAAACTTAATTGAGAGCTGCTGCTGCTGCTGCTAAGTCACTTCAGTCGTGTCCGACTCTGTGCGACCCCATAGGCGGCAGCCCATGAGGCTCCCCCGTCCCTGGGATTCTCCAGGCAAGAACACAGGAATAGGCATTCTGGTACCCTGATGTTTCTGGTCCTCTTCCCCTTGAGTTTATGAAGGAGGATATCACTTTTTCACTGCATTGAAATTCGGAGTGATTATGTAACTCGTTTTAGTAACTGAAACCTATGTCACTTCTATGATGGAAACACTTAAGAGCTGTTGGTGATCCTACAGTTTTTCTCTTCTCAAGAAGCAGTGATTATAAGGTGGTTTTGATATAAAGATGCTGGAATGGCAAAGGTAAAAAGCCCCTGGACTCCAGTGTGACTACCTGAAGAGCAGCTGCCCTGGAGAGTCATCAAGAGCTTGGTCTTAGATTTTGTATGAAAAAATAACAGCCTTGTATTATGCCTAACTACTGGAGTTTTGCTAAATTATAACTAGCTCAAGTAATGAACAGTAAAAGCTGTATTGCCCATAAATCATGTGGAGGCCTGTTCTATTATGGCAATGACATATTATTTTAAACTGGGAAATGACTTCAAACATAAACTATTTATTACACTAATAATATTTTTAGTAAAATAATTCTTTAATATGAAGAAAGGCTTATTTCCTGCTATCCTCTAGTTTTCTTTCATTTTTTAACCTAGTATAACTTATTAATAAATGTTGTATTGTTATCTATATGATAATATTTTATTACTGGTTTAACAGAAGCACAGTAATAAAGTTTGTCTTCAGGTTTTCAAGTTTGCAAACTCCACTTCATATGTTCAGAGACACTGATTCAACTATTGAGAAACAGCAATCAATCTATACACGTAATGGAGCAATTGGTGAGTCAAAGGTTCATAAATTAATTTATTGTATTACAAATGGTAAATACCCAGAATACTTAAGAAATAGTATTACCATTTTTTATTCTTTGCAGGAAGACAAAATGCTCATAATATTTTATTACTACTTATATCATTAAAAAGATAATCTAGTTTAACTTTTTAACTTAACCATTTAAAAATTAGATTCTGAAACCTCTGAATCAACTAAAGAATGTGATTATTTTATTTATACTTCTATAACACTTTCATAAAACTTTACAAAACTAGACTGTGCATATCCTTTGTCCGATGGTGTATAACTCATACGAACAAAACCCAATCTATTGTTTCTTCTAAACTTCCCCCCACCAAAAATTTAATATATCCATCATTGTTTTTCTGAATAGGCTCTTGGTTGCAGCCCTCAAAGGTTTCAATTTTATTAAAGGCAGTGTTTTAGAAGGCAGGGTTTGCTTTGGATCCACTACTCTGCAATCTTCCTTTAACCAAGTTCAATAAGCACAACATCATGACCCCTCTATTATAATACAGTGCCCAAGTGCTGAGCACCCTTAGAGAAAGCGAAATAATGTTCTGGAATCTTTCTCATGGTACAGTTCAATTCTTCTCATGCCTTCTTAGTTGGTTATTCCAACACTTCACTTGTGTTTAAATGCCTTTCTTGTCTCTTTAAATGCATTTAAAACTCACCAATTGCTCTATTACATGTATAGAGTGATTGCTGTTTCTCAACATTTGAATTAGTGTCTCTGAACATACAAAGTGGAGTTAGTAAAGTTGCAAATCTGAAGACAAACTTGTTTTACATATTGTCTCTTCACTCTTGGAAAGGCTATTATAACTCCCACTAATCAGAAAATACCTAGACTCACCAGTATTCAGCATTTCTTATCACCTACAAACTGTATTTGTCTTTTTTATATCTTCCTTCTGTTTCTCTAGAAGAAGCATGTGTCTTCACAAGCAGAGTTCATATTCTCCCTCTGCCAGTCTTCTATGATATCTTGCTAACTCAATGATCTACTTAACCTATAATTCTTCAACTACTCCTTCTATACTAGAGTTTTTCTTCCTAAATGTTAAATTAAGAGAAAAACAAACTTGAACTGCTATACTCTCTCTTTTCAGCAAAATTTCTGGAAAAAATGTATCTACATTCTGTGCTCCAATTTCTCATCTATAATTCATTTCTTAAAAAAGGCTGATTTTTATGAAATCTGGATTATTAAGACAACACAGACAGTTCTCTACCAATAAGCCACATCTGAACAAAATATATGGATCATTTCTAGTCTTTATCTTATTTTCTCTATCTTTTATAATGACTAAACTATCCTTCATATAATTTCTCTATACTGTTTCTTCTATGGCAATAATTCCAAACAGTTTTATTCTTTCATATAATGTAGTCCTCTATTACACATATTCATCTATGTCCAGTCGCTCAGTCATGTCCAACTCTGCAACCCCATGGACTGCAGCCTGCCAGGTTCCTCAGTCTATGGGATTTTCCTGGTAAGAATACTCCAGTGGGTTGCCATTCCTCCTCCAGGGATCTTCCTAGAACCAGGGATTGAACGCTTATCTCCTGTGTCTCCTGCACTGCAGCCAGATTCTTTACCACTGAGCTGAGGGGGAAGCCCTCAATTCATCCCTTAAATATTTCAGACAACTATCTTCAGTTTTTAGATATTCTTATGCTGTTTATGTGTCTGGTTCATCAAGTTTTATATTACCTCTACTTTCTTATGCCTAACTATTAACAGGCATTTATTTTTTACAAAGTGCAACCATCTTTGGGGTGGCAACATTGTGGAAAATATTGCAAAAAAAAAGTGTCTCTGTCTTCAAAGTCCACCAGCAAAAAAAAAATATATATCAGCTAGGATGCTAAACAGTTGAAAAGTGCATTATTGTCTGCACTTATTAGACTGGTTATATTTTTAATAGGAACTTCTCATTTCTTCTGCTATCAGTTATTTATTCTCAAATATTTTAAAAAATTGTTATAATATCTTTAGCAGGTTGGTTATATCACCTCTAGTATGAATCAGGCTTCCCTGGTGGCTCAGATGGTAAAGAATCTGCCTGCAATGCAGGACACCCAGGCTTAGCTCATCAGTTATAATAAATGTACCACTTGGGATGGGATTTTGGTAACTGTGGAAGGCTGTGCATGTGTGGAGACATGAGTCTAGAGGTAATCTCTGTATCTTCCTCTCAAATCTGCTGTGGACCTAAAACTGCTAATTTTCTTTTAGACAGAAGGCAGATTAATTTTTGTCCAGGGAGTAGAATGTGAATGCGATAGTGTTAGTCACTCAGTCATGTCCAACTCTTTACGAATCCATGGACTGTAGCCTGACAGGCTCCTCTGTCCATGGACTTATCCAGGCAAGAATCCTGGAGTGGACACCCATTCCCTTCTCCAGGGTACCTACCTTCCCAACCCAGGGACTGAACCCTGGTCTCAATGCAGGCAGATTTTTTTACCATCTGAGGAGTAGAAATGGGGGATGCAAAAGGGCAGAGGAAATGTTTTCAGGGGTCATGAAAATGTTCTAAAACTGGATTGTGGTGATTGGCTTCACTCCTATGAGAAATTACTAAAAAAATAAAAAACCTCTGAATTATATTAAGACACGTAGAATGAGTGAATTTATGGTTTGGAAATTATGCCTCAATAAAGCTGTTTTAATAAAAGGGAAAACATAAAGTCTTTTAAAAAGGTGAAAAAGTTTCACCTTCTTCTCAAGTGCACATGGAACCTTCTCCAGGATAGATCACATCCTGGGCCATAAATCTAGCCTTGGTAAATTCAAAAAAATAGAAATCATTCCAAGCGTCTTTTCTGACCACAATGCAGTAAGACTAGATCTCAATTACGAGAAAAACTGTTAAAAAATCCAACATATGGAGGCTGAACAACACGCTGCTGAATAACCAACAAATCACAGAAGAAATCAAAAAAGAAATCAAAATTTGCATAGAAACGAATGAAAATGAAAACACAACAACCCAAAACCTGTGGGACATGGTAAAAGCAGTCCTAAGGGGAAAGTTCACAGCAATACAGGAACACCTCAAGAAACAAGAAAAAAGTCAAATAAATAACCTAACCCTACACCTAAAGCAACTAGAAAAGGACGAAATGAAGAACCCCAGGGTTAGTAGAAGGAAAGAAATCTTAAAACTTAGAGCAGAAATAAATGCAAAAGAAACAAAAGAGACCATAGCAAAAATCAACAAAGCCAAAAGCTGGTTCTTTGAAAGGATAAATAAAATTGACAAACCATTAGCCAGACTCATCAAGAAACAAAGGGAGAAAAATCAAATCAATAAAATTAGAAAGGAAAATGGAGAGATCACAACAGACAACACAGAAATACAAAGGATCATAAGAGACTACTATCAACAATTATATGCCAATAAAATGGACAATGAGGAAGAAATGGACAAATTCTTAGAAAAGTACAACTTTCCAAAACTCGACCAGGAAGAAATAGAAAATCTTAACAGACCCATCACAAGCACGGAAATTGAAACAGTAATCAAAAATCTTCCAGCAAACAAAAGCCCAGGTCCAGACGGCTTCACAGCTGAATTCTACCAAAAATTTAGAGAAGAGCTAACACCTATCCTGCTCAAACTCTTCCAGAATATTGCAGAGGATGGTAAACTTCCAAACTCATTTTATGAGGCCACCATCACCCTAATACCAAAACCTGACAAAGATCCCACAAAAAAAGAAAACTACAGGCCAATATCACTGATGAACATAGATGCAAAAATCCTTAACAAAATTCTCGCAATCAGAATCCAACAACACATTAAAAAGATCATACACCATGACCAAGTGGGCTTTATCCCAGGGATGCAAGGATTCTTCAATATCCGCAAATCAATCAATGTAATACACCACATTAACAAATTGAAAAATAAAAACCATATGATTATCTCAATAGATGCAGAGAAAGCCTTTGACAAAATTCAACATCCATTTATGATCAAAACTCTCCAGAAAGCAGGAATAGAAGGAACATACCTCAACATAATAAAAGCTATATATGACAAACCCACAGCAAACATTATCCTCAATGGTGAAAAATTGAAAGCATTTCCTTTAAAGTCAGGAACAAGACAAGGGTGCCCACTTTCACCATTACTATTCAACATAGTTTTGGAAGTTTTGGCCACAGCAATCAGAACAGAAAAAGAAATAAAAGGAATCTAAATTGGAAAAGAAGAAGTAAAGCTCTCACTGTTTGCAGATGACATGATCCTCTACATAGAAAACCCTAAAGACTCCACCAGAAAATTACTAGAACTAATCAATGATTATAGTAAAGTTGCAGGATATAAAATCAACACCCAGAAATCCCTTGCATTCCTATACACTAATAATGAGAAAACAGAAAGAGAAATTAAGGAAACAATTCCATTCACCATTGCAACGGAAAGAATAAAATACTTAGGAATATATCTACCTAAAGAAACTAAAGACCTATATATAGAAAACTATAAAACACTGGTGAAAGAAATCAAAGAGGACACTAACAGATGGAGAAATATACCATGTTCATGGATTGGAAGAATCAATATAGTGAAAATGAGTATACTAACCAAAGCAATCTATAGATTCAATGCAATCCCTATCAAGCTACCAACAGCATTCTTCACAGAGCTAGAACAAATAATTTCACAATTTGTATGGAAATACAAAAAACCTCGAATAGCCAAAGCGATCTTGAGAAAGAAGAATGGAACTGGAGGAATCAACCTACCTGACTTCAGGCTGTACTACAAAGCCACAGTTATCAAGAAAGTATGGTACTGGCACAAAGACAGAAATATTGATCAATGGAACAAAAGAGAAAGCCCAGAGATAAATCCACGCACCAATGGACACCTTATCTTTGACAAAGGAGGCAAGAACATACAATGGGTTAAAGACAACCTCTTTAACAAGTGGTGCTGGGAAATCTGGTCAACCACTTGTAAAAGAATGAAACTAGAGCACTTTCTAACACCATACACAAAAATAAACTCAAAATGGATTAAAGATCTAAATGTAAGACCAGAAACTATAAAACTCCTAGAGGAGAATATAGGCAAAACACTCCCTAACATACATCACAGCAGGATCCTCTATGACCCACCTCCCAGAATATTGGGAATAAAAGCAAAAATAAACAAATGGGACCTAATTAACCTTAAAAGCTTCTGCACATCAAAGGAAACTATTAGCAAGGTGAAAAGACAGCCTTCAGAATGGGAGAAGATAATAGCAAATGAAGCAACCGACAAACAACTAATCTCGAGAATATACAAGCAACTCCTACAGCTCAACTCCAGAAAAATAAATGACCCAATCAAAAAATGGGCCAAAGAACTAAATAGACATTTCTCCAAAGAAGACATCCAGATGGCTAACAAACACATGAAAAGATGCTCAACATCATTCATTATCAGAGAAATGCAAATCAAAACCACTATGAGGTACCATTTCACACCAGTCAGAATGGCTGCGATCCAAAAGTCTACAAGTAATAAATTCTGGAGAGGGTGTGGAGAAAAGGGAACCCTCTTACACTGTTGGTGGGAATGCAAACTAGTACAGCCACTATGGAGAACAGTGTGGAGATTCCTTAAAAAACTGGAAATAGACCTGCCTTATGATCCAGCAATCCCACTGCTGGGCATACACACTGAGGAAACCAGAAGGGAAAGAGACACGTGTACCCCAATGTTCATCGCAGCACTGTTTATAATAGCCAGGACATGGAAGCAACCTAGATGTCCATCAGCAGATGAATGGATAAGAAAGCAGTGGTACATATACACAATGGAGTATTACTCAGCCATTAAAAAGAATACATTTGAATCAGTTCTAATGAGTTGGATGAAACTGAAGCCTATTATACAGAGTGAAGTAAGCCAGAAAGAAAAACACCAATACAGTATACGAACGCATATATATGGAATTTAGAAAGATGGTAACAATAACCCTGTGTACAAGACAGCAAAAGAGACACTGATGTATAGAACAGTCTTATGGACTCTGTGAGAGAGGGAGAGGGTGGGAAGATTTGGGAGAATGGCATTGAAACATGTAAAATATCATGTATGAAACGAGTTGCCAGTCTAGGTTCGATGCACGATACTGGATGCTTGGGGCTGGTGCACTGGGACGACCCAGAGGGATGGAATGGGGAGGGAGGAGGGAGGGGGGTTCGGGATGGGGAACACATGTATACCTGTGGCGGATTCATTTTGATATTTGGCAAAACTAATACAGTTATGTAAAGTCTAAAAATAAAATAAAATTAAAAAAAAAATAAATAAAAAGGTGAAAAAGTGATTAAATATTTTGATTGTTCATAGGCTTAATTACTTTATTGTTGAATGTTTCAAAGAATTTTTAAGATTGAAAATGTCATGCATGTGTTCTTTCACGAAATTATATACTATTTTAATTTTTTTGGCCATTACATTTTTTGTCAGCAAATAGCTCTCAGTATTGCAGCAACTTGCAAGAATTTTTAGAAAGAGAATCTCACCAAAACTTTCTCTTAAAATATTTTAAAAAATAATGGGTGATGATATATTTATAAAACACACACACACACATACACCTGTGCACTGGAAAGAATATTGTTTTTAAATAATTGTCTGGAAATCTTCCAATACTAGGCAATTTTCTTGCTAAAAGGGTTTAACTGACATCTCATTAGACTTACAGAAGCTGTAAGATTTTACCAGAATGAAGAATTTCCAAATGTGTAATATTGTTGTTTTTGTTTAGTTGCTAAGTCATATCCAACTCTTTGCAATCCCATGGACTGAGGCACACTAGGCTTCTCTGTCTTTCACTATCTCTTACTGCTGCTGCTGCTGCTGCTAAGTCGCTTCAGTAGTGTCCAACTCTGTGCGACCCCATAGACGGCAGCCCACCAGGCTCCCCCGTCCCTGGGATTCTCCAGGCAAGAACACTGGAGTGGGTTGCCATTTCCTTCTCCAATGCATGAAAGGGAAAAGTGACAGTGAAGTCGCTCAGTCGTGTTCGACCCTCAGCGACTCCATGGACTGCAGCCTTCCAGGCTCCTCCGTCCTTGGGATTTTCCAGGCAAGAGTTTTGGAGTGGGGTGCCACCACCTTCTCCAAGTTTACTCAAATTCATGTCCGTTGATTTTGTGATGTTATCTTACCATCTAACCCTGTGTCATCCCCTTCTCCTCCTGCCTTCAATGTTTCCCAGCATCTGGGTCTTTTCTAATGAGTTGGCTCTTCACATCAGGTGGCCAAAGTATTGGAACTTCAGCTTCTGCATCAGTCCTTCCAATGAATATTCAGGATTGATTTTCTTTAGGATTGACTAGTTTGATCTCCTTGCAGTCCAAGGAACTCTCAAGTCTTCAACACCACAATTTGAAAGCATCAATTCTTTGACTCTCAGGCTTCTTTATGATCCAAATCTCACATCCGGACACGTCTACTGGAAAAACCATGCTTTGATTATATGGAACTTTGTCGGAAAAGTGATATCTCTGCTTTTTAATATTCTGTCTAGGTTTGTCATAGCTTTCCATCCAAGAAGCAAATGTCTTTTTAATTTCATGGCTGCAGTCACCATCTGTGGTGATTTTGGACCCAAGAAAATAAAATCTGCCACTGTTTCCACTTTTTCCCCTTCTATTTGCCATGAAGTGATGGTACTGGATGCCATGATCTTAGTTTTTTGAATGTTGAGTTTTAAGCTAGTCTTTTCACTCTCCTCTTTCACCTTCATATCTGAGGTTGTTGATATTTATCCTAGAAATCTTGATTACAGCTTGTGCTTCATCCAGCCCAGAATTTTGCATGATGTACTCTCTATATACATTAAATAAGCAGGGTGACATTATACATCTTTTTTGTACTCCTTTCCCAGTTTGGAACCAGTCAGTTGTTCCATGTTTGGTTCTGACTGTTGGTTCTTGACCTGCATACAGATTTCTCAGGAGACAGGCTAGGTAGTCTGGTATTCCCATCTCTATAAGAATTTTCTACAGTTTGTTGTGATCCACACAGTCAAAGGCTTTAACATAGCCAATGAAGCAGGAGATATTTTTCTAGAATTTTATTGCTTTCCCTATGATCCAAAAAAGTCGGCAATTTGCTCTCTAGTTCCTCTGCCTTTTCTAAACCCAGTTTGTCCTTATGGAAGTTCTAGGTTCACATACTGCTGAAGTCTAGATTGAAGGATTTTGAACATTACTTTGCTAGCATGTGAAATGAGCACAATTGCACAGCAGTTTGAACATTTTTTGGCATTGCCCTTCTTTGGGATTGGAATGAAAACTGACCTGTTTCAACCTGCGGACACTGATGAGTTTTCCAAATTTGCTGACATATGGAGTGTAGTACTTTAGCAGCAGCATCTTTTAGGATTTTAAATAGTTCAGCTGGAATTCTATCACTTTCACTGGCTTTGTTCATAGTAATGCTTCCTAAGATCCACTTGACTTCACACTCTAGGATGTCTGGCTCTAGATGTGTGACCACACGATGTGGTAATCTGCTTCATTAAGACCATTTTTTGTATAGTTCTTCTGGGTCTTCTTGTCACCTTTTCTTAATCTCGTCTGCTTCTGTTTGGATTCCCTGGTTTCTCAGACGGTAAAGCATCTGCCTGCAATGAAGGAGACCTGGGTTCGATCCCTGGATTAGGATGATCCCCTGGAGAAAGAAATGGCAACCTATTCCAGTACTCTTGCCTGGAAAATCTCATGGCCAGAGGTGCCTGGTAGTCTACAGTCCATGGGGTCACAAAGAGTTGGGCATGACTGAGTGATTTCTCACTCTGCTTTTGTTAGATACTTACCATTTCTGTCCTTTATCATGCCCATCCTTGCATGAAATGTTCCCTTGATATCTCCACAATGCTTAGTCATGTCCAAGTCTTTGCAATCCCATGGACTGTGGCCCAATAGGCTCCTCTGTTTATGGAATTCTCTGGGGAAGAATAAAGGAGTGGGTAGCCATTCCCTTCTCCAGGGGATCTTTCCAATCTTGCTGTTTTATACTCCATAAATTTGGACAAATGTATATGACAATTACCATCATTTTTTTTTTAATTTTATTTTATTTTTAAACTTTACATAACTGTATTAGTTTTGCCAAATATCAAAATGAATCCACCACAGGTATACATGTTTAATTGGAGGCTAATTACTTTACAATATTGTATTGGTTTTGCCATACATTGACATGAATCCGCCACGGGTGTACACGTGTTCCCCATCCTGAACCCCACTCCCTTTTCACTGTCCTGAACATCTCTTGTGCTTTGCCTATTCATCTCTCTCCCCTAGCACTTGGCAACTACTGATCTTTTTACTGTCTTCATAGTTTTATCTTTTCCAGAATGTCACATGGTTGGAATCATACAGTAAGTAGCATTTTCAGATTGGCTTTTTATCGTAGTAATATGCATTTACATTCTCTCCCTGTCTTTTCATGGCTTGGTGGCTAATTTCTTAGCACAGAATAATATTCTACTGTCTCAATATACCAAAGTTTATTTATCCATTTGCCTATGAAGGACATCTTGGCTACTTCCATGTTTTGACAATCATGAATAAAGCTGCTTTAAATGTTAATGTGCCGGTTTTTATGCAGCTCTGAGTTTTCAACTCATTTAGATAAATGCCAAATTGCTTTTATTTCTTTTTGATTAAAAAATAATATTGTAAATATTTTGTTTAACTAAAAATTAACCTACATAAGCCACATAGGAGAACTAGAATGGATAATAAAAGTAAACAATATTTTTACCTTTATTTTTATATAAGTAAACAATAGTCTATCTTTCCTCACTTAGTGGATTTCTTTGCATAATTCACTATGGTAACTACTACTCTGAATTCTGTCTGGGAACTATAAAAACATCAGTGTCATCACATAATTTTCATCTCCTTAAATAATTTAAGATTTTCCAGTACTTTTGAGCATAACATTTAATCTCTTTAGCTTGGCAAATAATGGTGTCAATATATGGATTTTTTTAAAAAGTATTTTCATGTTTTTTTCCACTGACCTATCTGAAATTTATCCCTCAGCTTTCCATATACCAAGTTATTTGTAATTTCTTCAAAAAAGTCTTACGGTTTTTCTATCTTTACATGCCCTTTGCTCTGCCAGTAACTCTTTCTGTACCAAAAAATTTATCTAGCTACTTCTCAACCTGAAAAAAACTGTTTAAGCATCTGAAAAAATTTTAAGAGACATTCTCTTTAACCTGGTTGTGAGTTAAATGCCTGTGATGTGCTTTCTTTAGCACGATCCTGCATTTTTCACATATACAACACGGAACTTTAATTATTGATTTATTACCTTGTGTCCTCTCCCTTCTAGGCAAAGTGCCTAAATAATATTTATTTTTTAGCAAATTAAAATTTCTCCTCTTCTTCTTTTCATGGATATATGTTGAGGCAAGATGTTAAGCACAATATTTATATCCTATCAACTAGGTGACATTTTGTTGCCAACAATCTAATATTAAAACTTTCACTAAGTTTATTCTGGGAAGATGATAATCTTCTAATTATCAGAAAAATGGCCACCTCCCTAATCTAAGTTTCAGTTTGGGACTGCTGACTATAATCTTTAAGTTTGATAAGTAAAATACAGAGAACAAATTTTAAAGCCTAGAAAGCAGATTTCTTATTTTATTTCCCAAACTGTATGCAATAGCTTTTAGAAGACCTGCGTTATATCACTGGAAGAGATAACCCTTAGCATAAAGGGCATATTTGGTTGTTTATAAATGTTAAAAAAAAAGGTAGTATTAATGTTTTTACAAATTACTATAACTTAGCTTTATACATAATCAAATAAATAAGGCATATTTTAAATATCTAAACATTTTGAGTCACCTATATTAGCTGAAACTATGTTTTTTCTTTGTATGATTTTTTTCACACACACAGAGTAATTGTACAGATATTACATTTAGCCTCTCTTAGTACAATTGTATTTCAGTTTATGTCATTAAGAAGCAAATATCATCAGAGCAGTGCTTGATTTGTATCAGAATTTATTATGGTATTAAATTGGGACTTCTTTGACCTGGCTTCAAAAATTACCTGCCCTTTTTTCAAGACACACTGTGCACATATCAATAAAAATAAGGCTGTTTCAATGTTCTGCATTTTATGTGCTTACTCTGAATTTATGGCTCAAGGCTTTCCTCTTGTCACATAACTAAGTCATCTTATTTTTTTTTTATTATTTCCTCTGTGTTCATGTGTCTAAAAATAATTTGAACTCTTTTAAGATCTCTCTTACAGAATTTCAAGTACATAATACATTGGCATTAATATAGCCACCATGCTGTACTTTAGATCTCAAGTATTTACTTTGTAAATTTGTTGTTGTTCGGTCACCTAGTTGTGACTGACTCTTGAGACCCCATGGACTACAGCATGCTAGGCCTCTCTGTCCCTCACCATCTGCCAAAGTTTGACCAAGTTTCTGTCCATTGCATTGGTGATGCCATCCAGCCATCTCATCCTCTGATGTCCTCTTCTCCCTCTGCCCTCAATTTTTCCCAACTTAAGAGACTTTTCCAAAAATTAGCTGTTGCATTGGATGACCAAAATACTGAATCTTCAGCTTGGGCATCAGTCCATCTAATGAGTATTCAAGGCTGATTTCCCTTAAGATTGAATGGTTTGATCTCAGTGCTGTCCAAGAGTTTCTCAGGAAGTCTTCTCCAGCCCCACAGTTCGAAATATGTACCCTTTAACAAACCTCTGCTCATTTCCCTACCCCAACTCCTAGCAACCACCATTCTATTCCTTATTTTTCTAAGTTCAGTTTTTTAGATTCCAAAAATATGGGTGACTGTTGTTGTTCAGTCACTCAGTTGTGTCCAACTCTGCAACCCCGTGGACTTCTGCATGCTAGACTTCCCTGTCCGTCATCATCTCCTGGAGCTTGCTCAAACTTGTGCCCATTGAGTCAGTGATATCATCCAAACATTTCATCGTAGGTCGTTATCTTCTCCTCCTGCCTTTAATCTTTTCCAGCATCAGGGTATTTTCTAATGAGTCAGCTCTTCACATCAGGTGGCCAACATATTCCAGCTTCAGCCTCACCATCAGTCCTTCCAGTGAATTTTCAGGGTTAATTTGCTTTAGGGTTGACTGGTTTAATCTGCTTGCAGTCCAAGGGACTCTTAAGAGTCTTACCCAACACCACAGTTCAAAAACATCAATTCTTCAGCACGCAGCTCCCTTTATGGGTTAGCCAGCTCTCAAATCCATACATGACTACTGGATAAAACCATAGCTTTGAATATACAGACCCTTGTTGGCAAAGTAATGTCTCTGCTTTTTAATATGCTGTCTAGGTTTCTCATAGCTTTTCTTCCAAGGAGCAAATGTCTTTTATGTTCATGGCTGCAGTCACCATCTGCAGTGATTTTGGAGACCAAGAAAATCAAGTGTGTCACTGTTACCATTGTTTCCCTGTGTATTTGCCATGAAGTGATGGGACTGGATGCCATGATCTTAGTTTTTTGAATGATGAGTTTAGGCCAGCTTTTTTGCTCTCCTCACTCCAGTATTCTTGGGCTTTCCTTGTTGCTCAGCTGGTAAAGCATCTGCCTGCCATGTGGGAGACCTGAGTGATCCCTGTGTTGGGAAGATTCCCTGGAGAAGGGAAAGGCTACCCACTCCAATATTCTTGCCTGAAGAATCCCAAGGACAGAGGAGCCTGGTAGGTTGCAGTCCACAGGGTCACAAAAAGTTGGACACAACTGAGAGATTTCACTTCACTTCAGGTTATTTCCACACCTTGTCTATTGTAAGTATGCTTCAATGTGGATGGGAGAGCAAAATATCTCCTATAAAATACTGATTTTATTTTCTTTAGATATATAACCAGAAGTGGGATTGTGCATCTTATGATAGTTCTATTTTTATTCATCTAAGAAACTTGTATCTTGTTTTCCCTAATGGCAGAACCAATTTTCATTCTTACCAACAGCCCACAACAGTTCACTTTTTCCCAACATCCTCACCAAAACCTATGTTTCTTTGTTTTCTTTTTTTTAATGATAGTCATCCTAAAAGGAGTAAGGTGATCTTGCAATGATTTTGGTCTGCATCTTCCTAATGATTAGTGATGCTGAGCATCTCATAAGATACCTTTTGACCATTTATGCTTTCTTTGGACAAATGTTTATTCAGGTCCATTTCCCATTTTTTAATCAAATTGTTTTTTGTTATTGAGTTACATGATATCCTACAATGTACTGTACATTTAAAATTTGCTACAAGAGTAGATTTTAAGTTTTTTCACCATATGCACACAAAAATATTACCTGTGAGGTTATTGATATGTTAATTAGTTTGACTTTTGTACTCATTATACAAGGCATACCTCAAAATATTTTGTGGTGTACCTTAAATGCATACAGTTTTTATTTGTTCATCATAACTAAATGAAGTTGAACATAAATAAAAATAAATGGAAAAGCACTATATGTTGATATGGATACATACATATGTATGTGAAGGCTTTTTATATGATATATATTTGTACTTTATTAGAGTGACTTTAATACTTTTTATATCTAAATCATAGAACACTATACCAAATTTCAAGAACTCTATTTTAAATTGTACAGTTATTTTACTACCTAATTTGACCACTAGTGATAAAATTACTCAAATTTAAATACTTTGCTTTAATATATTATAATTGACAAATAAATCATATAATGAATAGCTTTTAGTGAGAAAGTTATAATGAATTTAAAATATTAGTTTAATCATATAAACTCTTTCTTGTCTAATGTTTCACTGTTGTGTTATCTTTCATAGGTTCTGGGATCTTAACTCAGAGAGAAAATGTTGTTGTTGCAATTTTTTGTGTCAAAAAAGTGCCCAGTGCAAGAAGTTCTTCCTGACAAATTGGATTTTCTGTTTCTCCGATTCCATGCATCATGCTATTTTTTCACCCCTGCTGACATAGTTTGTGATAGATACTCTATTTTTTATTGTGATTTTTCTTCTTTTTATTTTCCTTCCTTAATATCTTTAAGACAGTTTTCCAAGCCAATGACTCATGAAACTAAAGTGTCTATTTCTCATCTAACATACAATTTGCCTGTTGTAGTCTAGCCAAATTAGTATTCAACTCTTACAAAATCCTCATGAAGAAGTCATTTTGCACACTTCAATAATATGCATCCCAGCTCTTTGTTGGCATACGTTCTTCCTTACTTTATCATGGAATGTAATTTGTTCCTAAGCATTAGTTCTTGGATTTTATTTTCAATATATTGGCCTATTTTCAATACCAGAGTTAAGTTCTTCCCCCGCCCTCCTCCACAATAAGCAAATAAATAACATTCAGAATAAAAAGAGAAATTCAATTCATAGTTACCACATATTGCACATTGCTTGATTCTCTAGTTAGTCTAGTGCTTGTTTCTGATAATGGCACTAATAAGCAATTAGTGTGTATGTATTCACCCATATCAACATATGCTGCTGCTACTGCTGCTGCTAAGTCGCTTCAGTTGTGTCCGACTCTGTGCGACCCCATAGACGGTAGCCCACCAGGCTCCCCCGTCCCTGGGATTCTCCAGGCAAGAACACTGGAGTGGGTTGCCATTTCCTTCTCCAATGCATGAAAGTGAAAAGTGAAAGTGAAGTCACTCAGTCGTGTCCGACTCTTAGTGACCCCATGGACTGCAGCCTACCAGGCTCCTCCATCCATGGGATTTTCCAGGCAAGAGTACTGGAATGGGGTGCCATTGCCTTCTCCGATATCAACATATAGTGTCTCTCAATTTGCTTACTAGTGCCATTATGTTCCTAATACATCAAGCTCAGAATAACAGGGAATTTTTTAAATAAACTAATTTTTAAATAACATTTTATAGTCCAATTGGTCATTAAAGAACATAATGTATATGTTTTTAAACACATTTATTTGTCCACTATATTATGTGAATTAATATAATGTTATTTTATAACACATTTGTAATGTGACTTAGTCATGTGTTAAATACTTTTACTTAAACTGGTTATTTTTCACAGTAACTAAATGAGTTAGTAACATCTTAGTGGCAATAAAACAACCATTTTTTTTATGTGCAGGAAGTCCATGAGTCACCTAGGAAGAATTGAATGGCTGAGGCTGAAATCCCCAAGACTAGAGGATTCACTTTAAAGACAGATCCAGGGGGAAAAAAAAAAAAACTTTTGGCTCATTTGGGACCCTCAACTAGAGGACACATATTAATGAGAATAATGTATATCTGTCATCTGCATATCTGAAATATTTGAAAGCTAAGTGTATGGTCTCATTTATTTTCAGGTGAGGGAAATGATGCTCAGAGTTTTTATAGAACTTGTGTTAATATTGGGCAAGTAAGATAACAGCCTCTTTTCAAATTCTAGTAGATTCAACTCAAAGTCTATTTTGCTTTCAGAAAAGTAGAGTTCAAGTCAGTGAAATATATTATCAAAAATTGAAGACAGCATTACAGCCCAGTACTAAACTCACCCCATGATATGGACATGCTTTTCAAGACAAAACAGGGTCTTGAATATTAAAAGTATACACACCTGTAAAATACAGTGAGAGTCATTTTCATTTTCAAGCTATAATGTACCAGAATCATTTCTTAGTTAAGCATCACATGTGGCTTGCTCCATAGCACTCAAGATCAAGACTGACCATGTTATTTTATTTCTACAGAATAAATGACAAAAGATTACAGCCACTAACTACCAGAGGCAGCAAGCCCATTACATCTTCTAGACGATCTTTTGTCTTCTAGATAGTTGATAAAACACTGATTGTGAATGGTTCAAGTAGTGTTAGTCGCTCAGTCGTATCTGACTCTTTGCCACCCCAAGAACTGTAGCCCGCCAGGCTCCTCTGTCCATGGAATTCTCCAGGCAAGAATACTGAAGTGGATTGCCATTCCCTTCTCCAGAAGGGTTCAGAATGATACTTTATTTCTCCTTTCAATGGCTAGCTCTATGTGTACCTGCCAGGACTCGACACTTTCACATGAATCTACTCCATCACATTCATCCTGGAATGAGTTTCTAGAAATACTCTTACTGTTTCAACTCAGCATGGCAATCTGAAGAAGGGAGAAGGTACAGGCTACACCAAAACTTTGTTCAGTTCAAATGAAAATGCATCTGGTTTTGGAACACTCAGCTGAAGGTTTTGGTCTCTAGATCTTTAAGATGATTTTCTCTGACTTAAATTCCTAAATCTTAAGTTTTACTAACTTTATATAGTTCAAAACAGTGCTAATATAATTAAAATGGAATCAAATAATAATCTAGCACAAGCTTTGAATCCATATCAAGGAAGAACTTTATCAAATTTTAAGACCATATGGTAAAAAGATAAATATCAATTAGCAGTCAAGGACTACTTTATTGATGAGGATTTTAATTTAAAAAATACTCCAAATTAAACAATATATTGCAAATACTCTAACATAATTTTAAATTTTAAAAATCTATTAGCAAAGAGAAATACAATTGAAGAGACAAGCCTGAATTCTGAACTGAATATTAAACTTTGAAAATTGTTTTGCTTTGATTTCCAACTCATTATTCATTATATATTTGTGTTGTGCTCAGTTGCTCAGTTGTGTCCAATTCTTTGCAACCCCATGGACCATAGCCCTCCAGACTCTTCTATCCATGGAATTTTCCAAGCAAGAATATTGGAGAGGATTGTCATTTCCTACTCCAGGGGATCTTCCTGACCCAGGGATTGAACCTGAATCTCTTGTGTCTCCTGCATTGGCAAATGGATTCTTTACCAATGTACCGCCTATTCATTTGTCTCCAACCTGGGATACTTCACACATGGCATATGCAGCCCTGGTTAGAAATATTTAAATACTATTTCAATATTGAGCTCCATGACTCTCAAGGACTCTTTTTCACCTTAAGAAAAGGCTTTCTTATCTGGCACATTATATAGGAGTTTAAGGGCACGGGGTTAGGATTTGAAGTTCAGCACTCAATTGCTGTATTCAGTATGGCCTATTATTTTTTCTTCTTTTTCCATTCTTATCAGATCACCAAAATTAGAATGCCTTAGGAAACTACCCTGGCAAAACTAATTCTTGTGTAATTAAGAATAAGAAGGAGTGTTATCCATTTATTTATGTATGTGTTTGTTTAATAAATACCTAGGTTTTATTCTCTTAATATCTATGAAATATGCTCAGAGTACTTTGAAAAAGGTAGCATTCAGTGTCCAGTCTTCATCAACTATAAATAATGCAGTATAGTTTATTTATTTTTTAAATTTTTTATTATTATTATTTTTTACTTTACAATATTGTATACAGTATAGTTTATATTCATAAGAAATTTTAAAATGAATGAGAATAACATGAGGAAGAAAAATAATTCAGTTTTGTATTTTGTTCTACTCTATAAAAGTGATTTATCCAAAGATTCTTATCAAATCTAGCTAATTGGCACTAAATGCATGATGACTTTTAAAATAGTATTGTAATCCCATTATGGCTTCCCTGGTGTCTCAGACAGAAAAGAACCCTCCTGCAATGCAGGAGACCTGGGTTCAATTCTTGGGTTGGGAAGATTCCCTTGAAGGGGGACATGGCAACCCACTCCAGTATTCTTGCCTGGAGAATCTCCATGGACAAAGGACCCTGGTAGGCTACAGTCCACAATGTCACAAAGAATTGGACATGACTGAGTAACTAAACACAGCACACAGCAATCCCATCATACACAGATTTTATTTCAGCTTCTAAAACACATAAAAACATTTTTGCATAATCTAACGGTAAGTGATTAACTAATGTCAAATCTGCTTAAAATCAGATACATAAAAATAAACAGCATAGTAAAGGTAAAGAACAAAAAACGCATTTTAATCAGGATTTATGATTCCCTTGGCATTAACTACTCATTATCTCAATTTCATTCAGTAGAACAAAAATATAAAATTATCAATGTAATTAACTTTGATTAGGTAATATTTCTGTCTATAGTGTTATCAAATCAAGTAATACATATATTAACTAGAACTCAATGATTTTTTAAAATATGTTACAATAAACAGTTTCCTCTATCTCAGGAAACATGTTAAGAGTGAGTTTTATCCTTTCTTAGGTTTGAACCAAGCACCTCATACAAAACTGAAAATATCAAGAAGCCATGACAATAAAAGCTTATACACACACACATACAAGTACATAATCCTCTTATGTGTGAACATTCAACTTAAAAATTTTTTCACAGATCTGGTTCCTCACTCTTAGAAATTCAAGAGGCAAGAAAAACTCATGTGCTGTGCCATGTTTTTAAAAAATCACATTTCCAAATTTTGTAGACATGCAGTGGAATAAAGGAATGGTATTTTAGACTTCGTTTATTTAAATCTGGGAGAATGTGTAGTTTGACCATACAGCAGAGGCTAGTCCTGCCATATGTAGATGATTAGAAATGCTTTGTGGAAAGCAGGCAGCTGGAATGTTTGAAACCACTGGTATATGGAATGCAGGTTTAAAGCAATCCACAACAAATCGGTGTGCCTGTATTCAATAAAACATGACCATTTAAAATTATACATAAAGTCACTGGCCTATGCCTAAAAAAAAAAAAGGATGTGTATTACTTACCTGTAGACCCTAATAGACTGCCATACACAGAGTGGTCATCAAATTCACAAATCAAATTATAAAATCAACCTTACAGGTATTTATAATCAAACAGATTACTAACTTCTAACCTGGTTCCAAATGTGAGTAAAATATCCTCTTCCCTATTCATATCAAGGATTTTGTGATATGACAATGTAGTTGCCTTTGCTGACTTTATATAAAATGCTATCTCTATATTATATCCATGATTAGCTATGCTGTTTTTAAAGTACAAAGCAATAAATTCTAGTCAATAATCAATACCTTTTACATAAAATTGCCTCCCTCGTTCCTGGTGAACGGGTATTACTAACTGTAGTAGGCAATTAAAGGTGTTCTCTCAGTATTCCTTGGATATTCAATCAATACCAGTGTAGGTACTGATGTGAAAGGACTTTGCACGTGGAATTAAGGTTTACTCATTAGGTGAATTTAAACTAGAAGTGTAGACAGGATACTTCAGGTTGGCCTGATACAGTTACTTCCACCCTTAAAAGAAAAAAAAAAAAATGAGTCAGATACACGAGGAAGAAGAAAGAGAATGAAAGATGAGGCACGTGGGGAGATCAGAGAGATCTAAACCATCAGGACTTGACATACTGTTATTGGTTTTGAGATGGAGAAAAGGATGCCAAACTGAGGAAAGCAGACAGCCCCTTGAAAATGAGAATGACCCCTGGGTGACAGCCAGAAAGAAAATAGGGACCTCAGTTCTACAATCCCCCCACCACCACCCCAGGACTGAATTCAGCCTCCCGCCTGATGGGCTTGTGAGCAAATTCTTTCCTAAAGCTTCTAGCAAGAAGCACAGCCTTCTCTGAGAATTCAGCTGTGGATTTCATTAAGGTAGGATTTAAATACAAATACACAGGTATATACATTATTAAATGAATACACAAAGATACTTATATATGCTGACTTTAACATTAAGCTACAATCTGCATTATATCAGAAGAGAAATCACTGAATATGCTGTATTCCTTCATGAGAAATACATTTAACATGTTTTTAAATGATGAAGAACAAAAAGAGAAACAAAATTTTAAAATGTATTATCAAGGCAAAAATTGCAGCATGAAAAGCTATTTCAGCAAGGAAGACTATTCAGACTGTCGACTTAAAAAATATTCACAACCCAAAAGTTGAGAGTTATGTGTTACTGAGTGGGAATTTTTAGGACTTCAAGGCTGGGAGGCAGTATCTCAAGCAACCCTGAGAGAACTGCTTTGAGGAAGCAAGGGCAAGAGCCAGGTTACATAGAAGTTTTGCAACAAAAGACAGGTAGTCTGAGCCTCAAAAGATTCTTGTTCATTAAGGAGAACCAGATAGCTCAAGTTAAGGAATTTAGCACTTTCTGTGTATGGGGAAATGCAAGAGCCTGGGCTAACTTAAGTCATCCTTTTGGTATGCCCCTCAGCTAACTGGGACCAGTATCCTGTGTTTTCACATCCTGAGCTTCCTCAGGGCTCACTATAGGGCATGACTGCAGTCTGACGGCTGCTAAATGGCAGATATGCTTTTCTTCCTGAATCCCTTCAGGGCTCACCAGTTCATCATTGGTGGTGGCTGCAATGGCTGATGACTGTGATATTCTTTATTTACTGATATGGCAGAAAATACTCCATTTTGCAAGAGTACTGCAATAGAGGACAAACTGAACTTTCCTCATAAACTAGGACAATGTGAAAGTGAAAGTGTTACTTGCTCAGTCATGTCCCACTCTTTGCGATGCCATGAACTGTAGCCCGCTTAGGCTCCTTTGTCCATGGAATTCTGGAATCCAAGAATACTGGAGTGGGTTGCCATTCTCTTCTCCAGAAGATCTTCCCGACCCAGGGATTGAACCTGGGTCTTCGCATTGCAGGCAGATTCTTTACCATCTGAGCCACCAGGGAAGCAAACCAGGACAGGAGGGGCTGTAAGCACTGAATGAATTAGTCGGAAAGTTTTGGAGGATGTCAGGGGAAGGTTGATCAATGCGGTGTGTCAAATGATCACACTGAGTTACTTCCTTGTTTACAATTGTCTTTCTCCCTGATTAGGTTCACCTGTGTTTGCTAGTTGGCACCCATCCAGCTAGGCTCCTATCTTCCCAAAGATACTGAAGAATAGGGGTGCTACCTCTTTAGATGTTTCCAGGTGAAAGAGATGGTTCCCACATACTGGAGAAAGATATTTCCTGAGCTGTAAATTGACAAGAGACTGAGAGAAGACATACGTATATTTCAAAGAGCCCTTTAAAAAATTCACAATGCACAGTTTTCTAGAGTAAATCCTCTGAGAAAAGGCAGATCAGTATTCCATAGTAAGGAAAAAACCCTATTTCAAGCTGATAGGAACAATCACGATCAGTATTCTAAGGTCTCAGTACTGAACTATACAATTAAATTATGACCACATTTATATATTACATATTCTATTTTAATATATAACAACTATGCCTTATAAAATTTTATCAGGTCTGATTCTGTTGTAAATGCAACAAAGGAAAACCAATAAAATTTGGAAAATAATCTAATGCTGTTATATTTGCACCACTTTTCAGTATAGCCTTAATCAGTCACTATTGTGAACTCTGATGAGATTTAAAAATGCATCCTAAGTAATACTGAAGTATTACACAGTGCATCAATGAGTGCAGTCTTAGGCAAACAGTTGCCAAGTGCTCCTACCACATCCCTGACCTAGTTCAAAATACCAAGTCATTCCTCTAAGGAAATGAAGGATTTTAATCTCAGTTAGCCATTCTGTTTGACAGATATTTTTGTGTTTTTAATCATTCAACATTTCTTAGTTATTTTACTTACAAAGATCTGTCATAAAATTTTATAGTGAAAATGCCAGAAATAAAGGTACTTACAGACTATCAAATATAATTAAACAAACACATGCTTTATTTATTTATTTTTTTGATGATATTTATGTTTAATATTTGTAATTAAGTCTTTCATTTTTGTTTATTGATTAGGCCAAAAAGTTGAAAAATCAATAAATAGCAGCATTAATGCTTTTAGAACTTTGTAAATATTACTCATCACAGAACCAAGAAGAGTCCTAGAATCACACTTTGCTCAATATGACTCCTAAGTCACCCAATGGAGAATATGCCTAGAATCAAAGTTAAAGGGATCTTCCTTCTTTCAAATGGATTAATTCCAGCGTTTGCTTAAAATTGGGCCACATTTTATTTCAGTTCATATTTAGATCAGGACTTTTTATAAAGCTTTTTTCCAGCTAACTTATTTTTTTTCTTCTAGAAGATTTATGAGTCTTATTTATTAATTCTTAATTTTCAGTGTTTTACTCATTCTCTATATTTTTTGGAATCCATTCCATTCTTAGTTTTGAAGTCTATTTTGAACTCATATTCTTATTTGGACTAGTGGCTTCAATTTTAGACTATGACTTTCTTTTTTCCCTTGTGTAATTCTGATTTCTTGTTTTATTTTCAAATTTTTGCAGCTTCAGAATCGTAGTATGTTTTGAGTTGCCTTCCTTCATCCTGGCCTTTTCCTTTCAGGGGTCACCTGTACTCCATCTGCTATCTGGACAGGTCATTCTCAAGACTGCAGAGCCATCAATTGGCTTGTAGTCAAGCTTTTCAGGATCCCAAATCCCCAGTCCTTTCCTGGTTTACTCCTCATTTTGTTGGAATGCATCATAAAGTTACTTCCAAGAAAGAGATTCACAGGATGTAAATTTTCTAAGTCATTGTGTTGTTTAAAATTTATTTGTTTTGTTCGGATACTTTCTTGATTGGCTAATAGAATTTTAAACTGCAAATAATTTTCCATCATCATTACTAGATAGCTTTCTGTAATTCTGTGTTTTGGGATGAAACATTTGTTTTAATTAGGTTCTCATTGCTTTGGTTATTTCTTCTTCTCTGGAAATTCTTCTTTTCTCTTCTGCAATTTTTAAATGATATGTTTAGGAATGGATTTTTGTTTTCCATTCCTTTTCCTTGGAAGTTGCTAGATTTTTTTTTTTTTCCAGTTTAAAGACTCGAGTCTCATCAGTTATGGGAAATTTTCTTATATTATTTCACTGATTATTTTCTCTTTAGTCTGTTTTTCTGGAAATGCTATTGGTTGGTTATGAATCACTTGATCTTATTCCCTACTCTCCATGTTGGGGAGGAATTAATTATGCAAATGTGTTTAAATAAAAGAATGGTTGTCTTATGCAAGGAAGAACAATATGATCTATTTGGTCATTTAACTCAGTGAATCAGTTGAATTAAAGTGAAGTGAGTCAAATCAATTATTGGACTCAATTACTTAGTCACTAGTCAGCTCAGTGAAAACGCTTAGTCTAGTGAACACATGCTTTAAATCTGTCATGTGATTGGCATTTGGAATGCCAATATGATTTGTCAAATAAGAAAATAGAATGTGGGCTTCCCTAGTAGCTTGCATGGTAAAACGTCTGCCTACAATGTGAAAGACATGGGTTCGATCCCCTGGTCAGGAAGATCCCCTGGAAAAGGAAATGGCAACCCACTCCAGTATTCATGCCTGGAAAATCCCATGGACCGAGGAGCCTGGTGGGCTACAGTCCATGGGGTCACAAAGAGTCGGACACGACTGAGAGACTTCTCTTCTTCACTTCACTCTAGAATAAGCATGTGGATGTTTGTGAGTACAAACACTTATCTCCCTAAATATAGAAACTAGATTAATTTTTTCTTTTTCAGGTTAATAGACATTAATGCCTTTATTATATTTGGAATGACTATCATTCTAATGTCATTAAATGCACAATGCATGAATAGACTAAAAAGAATATAATTTAAAACAGAAACTCTATTAAAAATGATGCAGATGGCATTTTATTGTACTTGTAGCAGGCATCATGGATTCAGTCATTGTTGCTGGTTACATGTTGCTATTATATCATATAATTTAGTGACAGTATGGTTTTGTTATGTTCAGAAAACATGGTGCATAATGAAAAGTATAATATAATCCTGTTCTCATTCATGCTATTCTTAATAGTTTTTCCCATGATCTAGATCATTAATAAGATTATACATGCCATTCCTAATACATTGATAGCTAGGCATTCTTGAGTATACTTAGCATGTATTTCAAATATCTTGTGTTCAGTCTAAAGCTATGCTGGTTCAAAATAGTAGCAACTAGACCCTCATGGCTTTCTTATTTGAAAACTTAAATTAAAAAATTAAATATATGTCCCCAGTTGCACTGACCACTTTGCAAGTGCTTGATGACCAAGTGGCTAGTAGCTACAATATCAGCAATATTTTCTTCATTAATGAGAGTTCCATTAGACAGTATCAGTTGATGGAATATGCTTGCCAAATCAGTTTAATGGGCTACAGGCATGCAAAATACAGCCTAATATTTTATTTTTTATAAATGTAAAACTTAAGACAAAAATATGAGTGGAGTTTATTCATTCAATTAAATGATTTTTGAGGCAAGTGATTTTTGATATAAGGAAAAAGAAAAGTATAAGAACTTCTTCTACCAGCTGATACACATATTATTCTGTAAGTAGTTTTTCCCAAACAACAAATGCAAATACCAATCACTGAACTCCCAAGCAGTATATCACTACAGAACTTCCAAGACTCAGATTATCATGTCACCTTAAATTAATCATTTTTTTATGTTGTTTTATAACAGACTATTTTGGTGAGAAAGACAATGCCATAAAGCCAATAATTGTCTTGTCCAAAATGCCACTAATACTTTAGTTGAGATATAATCTGTAGCTATTCCACTTCCATTGTAAAATATTTATTTCCCAAGCTATTGTGAAATAAAAATAGCAAGAATTTAGTAAAAACAATAAACATCAAAGTTATAAAACTGCCTTTTTTGTGTGTGAAACATATAGGTCATCTGAAATTTGTGGAAAACATACATATATGCCTATGTTGAATCTGAATAGCAGGCTAAAAGTTTTATGTTGCAATCTGATGCTTATTTTTCTCCTTTTGTATTTCTGATCACCATGTCTAGAAGCAACATACTTACTGAAGCATAATAATGTCTCTCAGGAAAATAAACATCTACGGTCATGAATTCCAATACCTTGTGGAAACAGTACTTTCTTAACCAAAAACATGCCCAATTCTTTGATATCTATCAATTTGATATACAGCTCCATGGCTTAAACACTGTCAGCCAGCTGCAAATTAATGTATATCTGAATCCGTCTCCTATGCTGTGCACAGCCTTGAGGAACAGCTGAACAAGTGTTTTCCTTATACATGAAAGAAGGAAGCTTATGTGAAATACACCCTACTTGTTTTTAGCATCTATTACATTAATCAAACCAGAATTTTGGGTTATTATGTTTAGTCAATGTATAGCCACAGGCTCTGAAAGATCAGTTTCACTTCACATATCACTGTGCTACTTTTTCAAGTCCGGTATGTAATTATACCTACATTTTAATGTTCTATTTTCTATTTCACCTATTTTTTCCACCTGGCCCTATTCTTGCCCAGAAAGATGTTATAACTTTTGTCCTTAGCAATTTTATCAGAGTTGCTAAAAATGTATTTTTCAGTCTTCTTCTATGGTAAACAATCTTTTTCTCTCTGAGAAGGTATTTGCACACAAATCTGAATGCTTCTCAGCAAGTCCTCCTACTGATGAATAATTCAGCAGTCTAATTACATTTATAATTAGAATATAAATTATAAAAATACTGTAATCATTCTTGGGAAGGACTATAGGCCAAACTATCTAGAAAATACACAATGCATTTCCACAATATTCTGTATAACAAGACAGTTCTGAACAGTAAGGAGAAGTTTATAGATAATTATTAATAGCTCTATAATGTTAAAACCTTTTTTGTCTTTATTTTTCATAAACCAACTTGCATGAACACTTGACTTGCATCTTTACTCAGACATGTATTAAACTGGTAATAACTTCTAAGGAAAAATTGAAGTTCAATATATAATAATAAAAGGCTTCAACATACACTAAAATATCACTGATAATTCACTAACAATCATAGACAACTCTGCATGTGCTGAATTCAGTAGTAACTCTTAAAGAAACTTACCTGAGTATGACTTATTTTTAGATGCAGATTACTTAGTTTAATGATTATTAAATCATTAATACATTTTAAGACAATTCAAAACAATAAAATCAATAATGTATATATACATTATCCATACTGAGTACACAATAATAACAAAAATTCATTGAGTATTCAAAATTATAATTGATAGTGATTTTTTTCACTTTTAAGCATTATTAGAATTAGGAAAAATGTATTCCAATTTAAACAATACAAAATGGTCAGCAAAAGATTTAAAAGCATGAATCATATTAACATGGTTTTAAAAGAATGGAAAAAATAAAATATAAAATCAAGATAACATATGACATGTAGATAAAACTGCGTATGGGCACACTAAGTTGCTTCAGTTGTGTCCAACTCTTTGCAACCCTATGGACTGTAGCCCGCTGGGCTCCTCTGTCCATGGGATTCTCCAGGCAAGAATACTGAGGAAGGGTTCAGTCCCAAGATGGTGGAGGAATAGGACAGGGAGACCACTTTTCCCCCTACAAATTTATCAAAAGTTCATCTGAATGCTGAGCAATTTCCACAAAACAACTTCTGAATGCTGGCAGAGGACACCAGACACCCAGAAAGGCAGCCCATTCTCTTTGAAAGGAGGTAGGACAAAATATAAAAGACAAAAAGAGAGACAAGAGAGTTAGGGACAGAGACCCATCCTGGGGAGGGAGTCGTGAAGAAGAAATTTCCAAACAGTAGGAAACCCTCTCACAGGTAGGATGTGGAGAGTTTGGGAATCTCAGCAAATGGGCAACATAACTCGGAGAAACAACAACAATAAAATCACGCCTAATCAAAACTGCCAGCAGAGAAGTAGCCCAGACGCTCGCGTCCACCACTAGTGAGTGGGGACTGGACAGGGAGCTGCGGACTGCATAATTGGTACTTAGGGTAAGGACCGGGCCTAAGTACCCTGAGGACAATCTGAGAGAGCTAATGTGAGAAAGCAACCCAAGATGTGGGATCGCCAGGGAGAAAAAAAAAAAAAAAAGAGAGAGAACTTTCCAGCAAAAGGCTCTGACTTGCAGCCTGGACTGTTCACAGAACAAAGGATTGAGTGAATACCAAAGGAGAGCTAGGCTGCATACAGGCCCCTCCCCCTCACCTGAGGCAGAGAGGCAGGCAGGCGACAGCCAGAGCCAGAAGGCAAGGAGCTGCTGCAATCTTGGCCCCAGAGACTGGCATCCTCCACCAAACTGTGAGCAGGCTCCCAGTTGCTAACCAAGTCTTCCTGGGATCCTGGACAGTTGACATTTGTCAGGAGGGTCACAGCCCAAGCTCAACTCCCCAGAGGAGACACATGGCACACCTGAGACTTGCGCTCTCATGGCATACCCAGGAAACCGAGCAGCTTGGACCAGGAAGGTGATTCAGACTCACAGCCCAGCTGGGACAGTGTGCTCACAAAGCACCTGGTCACCTGAGCTACTCAGACCTGGAAAGTGCACAAAACTGAGTTTAACTGAGTCTGTGCCTTTGCGGAGTACCCAAGAATCTGAGTGGCTTAGACTTGGGAAGTGGATGAACTGCAGGGTCTACTTTGGACAGTGCCCTTGCAGAGCACTCTGGAACCTGGGCAGTATAGACCCAGGAAGCGCATGCCACCATGAGCTGGGGCAAACCCACATATGCCAGCAATATTTGTAGTATCCCTCCCTCTCAACACAACAGAACAAGTGAGCCTAAATAAGTGACCACCTTCCCTCCCTTGTCAGGGCAGAAATTAGAAGCTGAAGAGACTTGGAAATAGAGGAAGCAAAAATGAACAAAGAAGAGGGAACTGCTCTGGAAGTGACAGGGGCAACAAATTGAAACACTGTAGTTAACATTGACTAAGCATTGGTGGAGGGGTGGGGGGGTAGTGGGGTGGGGGTGCTTATAGACCTTGAGAACAAGTACAAACTGGAACAAGAAACTATCTGAAATTGAACTGACCCCACACTGCCCACAACAGCTCCAGAGGAATTCCTACATATATTTTTACTATTATCACTTTTTAATTAAAAAAAAAAAATTAAGTCCTTTATTACTTCTTTAATTTTCATTTTTATAACCTATTACCTTGTAAAAAAAAAAAAACCCTATTTTTAAATCGTTTCATATACATTTTTTAAAATAATTTTTTTGATTGATTTTGTTTTGTATTTTTAATATTCTGTTTTTGAGAGCCTAACTTCTACTCTAGATTTTTAATTTATGATTTTTGGTATTTGTTATCAATTCTGTACCATTAAGAACTTAATCTTCAGTATCCATTTTCACTTAGGTGTGTGATTACTTGCTTGATTGCTCTCTCCCCTTTTGAGTCTCCCTTTTCTCCCCCAGGTCACCTCTGTCTCCTCTCTCTCCCTTCTCTTCTCTACTTAACTCTGTGAATCTCTCTGGGTGTTCCAGATTGTGGAGAGCACTTAGGGAACTGATTACTGACTAGATTGCTCTCTCCCCTTTTGATCCCCCCTCTTCTCCTCCTGGTCACCTCTATCTCCCTTCTCCCTCTTCTCTTCTCCATGTAACTCTGTGAACCTCTCTGGGTATCCCTCACTGTTGATAATTGTTTCATCATTAACCTAGATGCTTTATCATCTGTGTAGTATGGATGGAGAAGTCTTGAGTCTACTGTAAGAATAAGACTGAAAGCCAGAGCCAGGAGGCTTAACTCCAAAACTTGAGAGTATTAGAGAACTCCTGATTCCAGGGAACATTAATAGACAAGAGCTCACCCAAAAGCCTTCATACCTACACGGAAACCAAAGTCAAACAAAGAGCCAACAAATCCAGAGCAAGATACAATGTCAATTCTCCAGCAAAGCTGGAATACAGCCCTGAGCATTAAAAGACAGGCTGCCCAAAGCCATGCCAAACCCATAGACACTCCAAAACTTACTACTGGACACTTCATTGCACTTCAGAGTGAAGAGATCCAGCTCAACCCACCAGAACACAGACACAAGCTACCCTAACCAAAAAACTTTGACAAGCCACTAGTCCAACCCCACCCATGGGGAGCAGGCTCCACAATAAAAAGGAACCACGAACTTCCAGCCTACATAAAGGGTGGCTCAAACACAACAATCTAAACAAAATGAAAAGGCAGAGAAATATTCATCAGGTAAAGGAACTTAATAAATGCCCACCAAATCAAGCAAAAGAGGAGGAGATATAGAGTCTACCTGAAAAAGAATTCAGAATAATGATAGTAAAGATGATCCAATATCTTGAAAATAAAATGGAGTCACAGATGAATAGATTAGAGACAAGGATTGAGAGGATGCAAGAAATGTTTAACAAGGACCTAGAAGAAATAAAGAAGAGTCAATCAATAATGAATAATCTGATAACTGAGATCAAAAACACTCTGGAGGGAACCAAGAGTAGAATAACTGAGGCAGAAGATAGGATAAATGAGGTGGAAGATAGAATGGTGGAAATAAATGAAGCAGAGAGGAAAAAAGACTTAAAAGAAATGAGGAAAACCTCAGAGAACTCTGGGACAATGTTAAACACCCCAACATTCGAATTATAGGAGTCCCAGACGAAGAAGACAAAAAGAAAGGCCATGAGAAAATACTTGAGAAGATAATAGTTGAAAACTTCCATAAAATGGGGAAGGAAATAGCCACCCAAGTCCAAGAAACCCAGAGTCCCAAACAGGATAAACCCAAGGTGAAACACCCCAAGACACATATTAATCAAACTAACAAAGATCAAACACAAAGGGAAACACGACTGAGTGACTTCACTTTCACTTTTCACTTTCATGCTTTGGAGAAGGAAATGGCACCCTACTCCAGTGTTCTTGCCTGGGGAATCCCAGGGACTGGGGAGCCTGGTGGGATGCCGTCTATAGGGTCGCACAAAGTTGGACACAACTGAAGCAACTTAGCAGCAGCAGCAGCAGTCATATATTAAGTTGTCAGTAAGTAGATAGGTAGTATGCCTCTAGCCATAAATGAACAAAATGTCTGATTTTATTTTTTAACAGGTTAATTTAATTGTCTACTTTTGCACATTTTTTAAAATAAATAAATTGCATATGTTTAGTTGCTAAAGGTAATTTTGAACAAATATGTTTCCAAGTGTTTAATTTCATAATAACCAACAAGTGTTTATAATCGCTAGTTTCATGTCAGATTTACTCACCTAATTCAGTCTAAAGATTTCAATAGTGAAATAAATTATGTAACTATCAAAGAATGTATAGTATATATTTACTTGTCCACTATGGGTTAAAAATTAAGTGCATTTGGATACTAAAACCTATTTTTTAATCATTAAAAGTAGCCTTTTTATGGCCCCTAAAAACTAACTTCCCTTTAAATGTTAATATTTAAACATCAATAGCATTGAGAAAAATGGCAAGGTCAATTCATCACCTCACATTATAATTAAGAGATACATTTTACTGTGAGATAAAAGATAATTGGAATTTATGTCTACATATGCCAATAAAAGGGAATAGTATCTGTGAAAGAAAAAAGAAGGATTCACAAATTCCTAGAACCATGGTAGGGATAGACAGAAAATAGGTCTCTCAGTTCTTTCATCACTCTGGCCTCATACACTGAAGTAAGAGATTGAAGTTGCGGTCAGGGCATTATAGCGGCAGGACTACTTTATTAGTTGATAAGTTTCAGTATGAAACACAGAGATATTTACAAATGTAAAGACTTCAGCCTAGACATGGTGATCACTTGATTCTATATATTCTGTTGTTAGTCGCTCAGTGATGTCTGACTCTTTGTGACCACATAGACTACAGAAATTTTCAGGACTTTACAGGAATTTCCAGGCAAGAATGCTGGACTGAGTTGCCATTCCTTTTGCCAGGGGATCTTTCCAACCCAGGGATCAAAACGGGGCCTCTTGCCTTGCAGGCAGTCTCTTTACCGTCTGAGCCTCAAGGACCCATATATTGTTAGTTAATCTCAAAGTCTTTGCTTTGCTGTTCTTCTGTATTCACTTACATTCCTGCTAAAATGAATAATCATTAAATGTGTGCATATACATTGTTATAATGTTTGTGCAATTATACGATCCTAGAAAAATTAATGATATTCGATCTGGTTATGCAGTTCAAGTTTATAGTTCTCATTGTGTGTGTTTATGTGTATGTTCAGTTTTATCATTAATCATGAATTTTTGTGACTGATGCAAGATCTATTGCTAATCTAAATTTTTTTCAGTTGAATCTTTAAAACTATTTCATCAGTTCAATTCACTTCAGTCGCTCAATCATGTCTGACTCTTTGCGACCCTATGGACTGTAGTACGTCAGGCCTCCATGTTTATCACCAACTCTGGGAGTTGACTCAAACTCATGTCCATTGAGTATGTGATGCCATCAAATACTCTCATCCTCTGTTGTCCCCTTCTCCTCCTGCCTTCAATCTTTCCCAACATCAGGGTCTTTTTAAATGAGTCAGCTCCTCAAATCAAGTGGCTAAAGTATTGGAGTTTCAGCTTCAACATCAGTCCTTCCAATGAATATTCAGGACTGATTTCCTTTAGGAAGAACTGGTTAGATGTCCTTGCACTCCAAGGGACTCTCAAGAGTCTTCTCCAACACCACAGTTCAAAAGCATTAATTCTTCAGTGCTCAGTTTTGTTTATAGTCCAACTCTCATATCCATACGTGACTACTGGAAAAACCATAGCCTTGACTAGATGGACCTTTGTTGGCAAAGTAATGTCTCTAATTTTTAATATGCTATCTAGGTTGGTCATAACTTTTCTTTCAAGGTATAAGGGTGTTTTTATTTCATGGTTGCAGTCACCATCTGCAGTGATCTTGGAATCCCCAAAAATAAAGTCTGCCACTGTTTCCACTGTTTCCCCATCTATTTCCCATGAAGTGATAGGACCAGATGCCATGATCTTCGTTTTCTGAATGTTGACCTTTAAGCCAACTTTTTCACTCTCCACTTTCATTTTCATCAAGAGGCTTTTGAGTTCCTCTTCACTTTCTGCCATAAGGGTGCTGTCATCTGCATATCTGAGGTTATTGATATTTCTCCCAGCAATCTTGATTCCAGTATGTGCTTCTTCCAGCCCAGTGTTTCTCATGATGTACTCTGCATGTAAGTTAAATAAGCAGGGTGACAATATACAGCCTTGACATATTCCTTTTCCTATTTGAAACCAGTCTGTTGTTCCATGTCCAGTTCTAACTGTTGTCTACTGACCTGCATACAGATTTCTCAAGAGGAAGGTCAGGTGGTCTGGCATTCCCATCTCTTTCTGAATTCTCCACAGTTTATTGTGATCCACATAGTCAAAGGCTTTGGCATAGTCAATAAAGTAGAAATAGATGTTTTTCTGGAACTCTCTTGCTTTTTCAATGATCCAGAGGATGTTGGCAATATGATCTCTGGTTCCTCTGTATTTTCTAAAACCAGCTTGAACATCTGGAAGTTCACAGTTCACGTATTGTTGATGCCTGCCTTGGGGAATTTTGAGCATTACTTTACTAGTGTGTGAGATGAGTGCAATTGTGTGGTAGTTTGAGCATTCTTTGGCATTGCCTTTCTTTGGGATTGGAATGAAAACTGACCTTTTCCAGTCCTGTGGCCACTGCTAAGTTTTCCCAATTTACTGGCATATTGAGTGCAGCACTTTCACAGCATCATCTTTCAGGATTTGAAATAGCTCAACTGGAATTCCATCACCTCCACTAGCTTTGTTCATAGTGATGCTTTCTAAGGCCCACTTGACTTCACATTCCAGGATGTCTGGCTCTAGGTCAGTGATCACACCATCATGATTATCTGGGTAGTGAAGATCTATTTTGTACAGTTCTTCTGTGTATTCTTGCCACCTCTTCTTAATATCTTCTGCTTCTGTTAGGTCCATTTCTGTCCTTTATTGAGCCCATCTTTGCATGAAATGTTTCCTTGGTATCTCTAATTTTCTTGAAGAGATCTCTAGTCTTTCCCATTCTGTTTTTTTTCCTCTATTTCTTTTCATTGATCGCTGAGGAAGACTTTCTTATCTCTCCTTGCTATTCTTTGGAGCTCTGCATTCAGATGCTTATATCTTTCCTTTTTTCCTTTGCTTTTCACCTCTCTTCTTTTCACAGCTATTTGTAAGGCCTCCTCAGAAAGCCATTTTACTTTTTTGCATTTCTTTCCATGGGAATGGTCTTGATCCCTACTCCTGTACAATTTCAGAGGAGCTACCCCATGTCCGAGGTCAGGGGTGGTGGCCGAGGGGAACTACCTCATGCCCAGTGCAAGGGCAGTGGACAAGAGGAGCAATCCCACATTCAAGGTCAGGACAGGCGACTCGTCCAAGGTGAGGAGCAGCAGCTGTGCTTTGCTGGAGCAGCCATGAAGAGATACCCCACATCCAAGGTAAGATAAACCCAAGTAAGATGGTAGGTGTTGTGAGAAGGCATCACAGGGCAGACACACTGAAACTATAATCATAGAAAACTGGACAATCTGATCACACAGACCACAGCCTTGTCTAACTCAGTGAAACTAAGCCATGCCGTGTGGGGCCACCTAAGATAGACGGATCATGGTGGAGAGTTCTGACAGAATGTGGTTCACTGGAGAAGGGAATGGCAAACCACTTCAGTATTCTTGCCTTGAGAACCCTATGAACAGTATGAAAAGGCAAAATGATAGGATACTGAAAGAGGAACGCCCTAGGTCAGTAAGTGCCCAATATGCTACTGGAGATCAGTGGAGAAATAACTCCAGAAAGAATGAAGGGATGGAACCAAAGCAAAAAAAAAAAAAAAAAAATTAAACTCATTAACTTAGCAATTTTTAAATTTTAATACAAATAATATGCTGATTTTTCATGAAGCAGTTAAGTGTTTCAGCTTTTACACAGCTGCATTATTTTGAAAATTAGGCAGGCATATAAAGAAAACATTTTGGACTTTTCCATTTGTATAATTCGCTGTAATAAAATTCTCCATATCTGCTTCTAATTCAACATTTCTTTCACAAAGTTACTAGAAGTTTTATTAGTGCCAAGCATATTAATGCAGCAAAATATAGATCAGATTACAAAGAGAACTTTGTGGGCTATAGTCCATGGGGTCGCAAAGACTTGGACATGACTGAGCAACTAACACTTTATTTCAGACAAAGAAAACTTGGACTGAATTGCATATAAATTTAAGTACGAAAGTATGATTATTCTTTCTTAATAATAAAAGAAGAAGTTTATCTCACATATCTAACAATTCTGTCTTAAGTGCTAATTTTAAAAGGGGCACCTAAAAATGTATTCTTAAAATCACCTTAAATACTTTGGTATTAATTAATACTTAATCACCTTAAAAATATTTCAGTAAGCATTTTAATTTCATACTTAACTTTATTCCTACTAGAGTACTGTGTTAAATGGAGCTCTAAATATCTGTTATGTAAAAAAATAAATGACTTTCAAGAAATAGTAAATAATGGCATCTTTTAAGATATAAAGATATGTGTGTATATATATATATACATATATATATGTGTGTATATATATATATACATATATATATGTGTGTATATATATATATATATATATATATATATAAAGTTATAGTTTAAATGGAATGGAATGTTTCACATTTTCCACATAGTTACATAAGATCAAATATTATCTCTTTGAAGATTCTATGGTTTTTCTACTTAAGCAAATGTTTTTGCATAAAATTTATGTTATCTGTGAATAAGTTAACTAATGAAGATATACTGATAAAAATGTCATGTACAAAAGTTGGCAGTTTTTAAATTTTAGATCCAGTAATGACATCTAAATGGGAAAATAAAGAGGAGGTAATTATATCCCAGTAAGGTATAGTAGGTAGAGTGGACAGAGAATAAAGTGGTACATATGTTCCTCATGGCCTGGAGTTCACTGACTGTGTAACCCTCATTGATTATAGGAGCACCTATGACATTCTTTTAATGAATAGAATTATATCAAGATAATGGCATATATGATATTCTATATATACAATTATACATATTTGTTTTTCAGTTGTTGGCTTTAAAGAAACCTTCTGTTGTGAATTTTAGAGCTACATATAGAAATATGTTTAAGGCATTCCAAATTCTTTCAAAGTACTGAAATCTATAATAAAATAGTGATAGTCCCCAATAACACTATGTTCAACATATCATTCTTTTCTCTCCAGAATATTCAAAAACCTTCAATGAACATCTACATTTCAGGTTTTTAATGCTGGTACTCTGGTGTATTACTGAACACTGTGTATTTAGTGATACATAAATGGCTATAAAATTCACTAAGCTTGTGAAATGTGACTGCAAACAAATTCCAACTTTGATTCATCTAGAAAATCAAATTTAACAAATTTCTAAATTGACAGTAATAGTGGATTTTGAAGTATGTGTTCTAAGAGTCTAGCTATTTCTTTTGCCGAATACTTCCCTGGTGGCTCAGACGGTAAAGCGTCTGTCTACAATGAGGGAGACCAAGGTTCGATCCCTGAGTCAGGAAGATCCCTTGGAGAAGGAAATGGCAAACCACTCCAGTACTATTGCCTGGAAAATCCCATGGACAGAGGAACCTGGTAGGCTACAGTCCATGGGGTCGCAAAGAATTGGACACGACTGAGCGATTTCACTTTCACCCTTTCCTTGGCTTGTGGAAGCCAGCAGTAGCATGTTTATCACCTATATTTGATTTGTTCTATTTTTTTGTTTGTTTGTTTGTTTGTTTGTTTGTTTGTTTTTTAGCAACAGCATATATTCTGGTACATAGTTTTCCTATGATGTTCAAAAATTTTCAAGAGACTAGAATTTTGCCTACTGATTAACTTGGTTCCTTTCTACCATACTTGAATACAAGTAGCATTTTCTAAAATCAAGGCAAAACTCATTTTATCATATTTTTCTGGCCAAGATATTGTTTTTATATCCCTTTTAAGTTGAGAAATCTTATTAATTTGATTTTTTTTTTCATTTCCTTTCTATCGGAGCATCTTTTGTTTGCATCCAGGAGTCAGGTGCTGGCCAGAGCCATTCTGAAATGAGTGTTGTGGGGAGTGACACTGAGATCCTGTGTATAAATACAAGAATCAAGAGATTACTTCGCTCTGAATGTACCTCAAAATAACATCAAACAAGAACAGATTTTGAGGCAGCTGATCTGGTGCCTGTCAACTAACAGCTGAAAGTGAGAATCTCACACATTAGTTTTCTGATCACAGCTGTACTCTAAAGAATTCAAAGGGAAACTTTTCTTAGAAAATAATATACACATAGAAATGCATACATGCAAAAATCTTTTCTCACCTTAGTCCTTTTTGCATACCAAGTTAAGCTATGCTCTGAAATTTAAGGTCAAAGTACATCAACCTACATTTTAAATTCCCCTTGTCCTAAGATTAATGTCTGGAGCCCACATGGCCAGAGTTGTATTATATTTCCATGTGTGTGACTGACTTCCTATGTGTGCAGTCATGTTTTTTTAATGAATCAGTTCCTTGTCTATCTGAAACCAGCTAGGTATCCAATAGTAATACCTGGTATAATATCTCTTGACTTTTTTTTCTGCAATTTTCTTTCTACTCTAATTGAGCAAACTTATCTGATTCAAAAGGTTCAACATTTATCTAGACATAAATCACCACCATGGCTATGTGCACATGAGTATGTGTGTATGTTAGTTGCTCAGTTGTGTCTGTCTCTTTGTGATTCCATGGACAATAGCCCACCAAGCACAACTGTCCATGGATTTCTCTGGGCAAGAATATTGGAGTGGGTTGAAAGATTCCCTCCTCCAGGGGATCTTTCCAACCCTGGGATTGCACCTGGGTCTCCTGCATTGCAGGCAGATTCTTTACCATCTGCTCCACCAGGAAAGTGGTTGAGTCTACTCGTAACCTAAATGCAACATGACCATTACTAAATTTATCATCTTTATCACAAACCGTTTATTTTTGTACTCCTATGTTAGTCATTCAATTCCTACTCTTGTTCTCAAGGTTTCTGGCCAATTAATGCAGATCCTAATACCCATATGATGTTAATATATCACTCAAAATTAAAATTCTACAGGATCTCCCACCAGATAACTTTGTGCCCCTGTAAATCTTACAGCATAAAACTAGCAAATATGTTTTTTAAAACATAAAACTAGAAATATGCTTTCGCTGTTCAGAAAAGAAGAAGAAATAGATTGTACTATTCTGCTGGGATCCTTAATGTAAGCTCATTAATCTAACCCTCTTAGAGAGAAAAAAAGATGGGGGAAAGATGGAGAAAAGAGAGAAGTGAAAAACAAAAAGACCTCTCTTGAAAGTAGTAAAGATTTTATAATCACTCCATCATTTATAGCAATTGAGACATATTTCATTAATTGTAATAATGTAATGCCATGTGAAGTAACTCAGTCGTGTCTGACTCTTTGCAACCCCATGGATGGTAGCCTACCAGGCTCCGAGATCCATGGGATCCAGGCAAGAATACTGGAGTGGGCTGCCATTTCCTTCTCCAGGGGATCTTCCCGACCCGGGGATCGAACCTGTCTGCATTGCAGACAGATGCTTTACCGTCTGAGCCACCAGAGTGAATATAATGTAATATATATTCTGAATATTTTAATAAACTATATTTGATAAAAACTAAAATAAAATGAGTATATAACTATGCAAGAATTCTGTTATACAGAATTATGACAGTTCTAATTCTACTTTTTTGTGTGTTTCTAAACTTTTTTTTAATGTTGTATAGCTGATTAAAAATATTGTATCAATTTAAAGTATGATTGATATTTTTATAAATTTTAATCCATTAATTTATTATGAAGTATTGGTTCTATTCCTGTGCTACACATTATATCCTTGTATCTTATTTCTTTTATACCTAGTAGTTTATACCTCTTAATCTCATTCCTTTATATGGCCTCTTCTTCCAAATCTCTCCCCATTGGTAACCATATCTAGTTTGTTCTCCATATCTATGTCTGTTTCTGTTTTGTTATATTTATTCATTTGTTTTATTTTTTAAATTTCACATACAAGTGACAACACAGTATTTGTCTTTTTTTCTGTCTGACCTACTTCACTAAGTATAATACCCCTACAGGTCCATCCATGTTGTTAGAAATGACAAAATTAATCCCTCTATGTCTAACTTCCAGTGTGTGTGTGTGTTTATCTCACATATTCATTACCCATTCATCTGTTGATAGACACAAGTTGATTTTTATATTGGCTACATTAAATAATGCTGCTATGAGCATTAGACTCCTCATATATTTTTGAATGAATGTTTTCATTTTGGTCAGATATATACCCAGGAGTGGAATGACTGGGACACGTGGTAATTCTACTTTTGTTTTTTTGAGATACCTTCATACTGTTTTCCCCAGAGACAGCACCAATTTCATTCCCACTGACAGTACAATAGGGTCCGCTTTTCTCCACATCTTTGCCAACGTTTATTTGTGTTTTTTTTAATAATGGTCATTCTGACAGATGTTAGGCGATAGCTCATTGTGACTTTTATTTGCATTTCTCTGATTAGCAATGCTGAGCATCTTTACATGTCCCATTGGCTATCTGTGTTTTCTTCAGAAAAATGTTAATTCAGATCCTTTGAACATTTTTTAACCAGGTTGTTGGGGTTTTTCTGAGAGTGGATTGTATCAACTGTTTATATAGTTTGGACAGTAAACCCCTTATCAGTCGTATCATTTGCAAATATTTTCTTCCATTCAGTAAGCTGTCTTTTCATTTTGTCAATGATTTCCTTTGCTGTGAAAAATCTTTTAAGTTTAATTAGTCCCATTGGTTTCCCTTGCCTAGGGATACAGGTCCAAAAAAAAAAAAAAATATTCCTAAGACTTATGTAAAAGGGTATAACCATTTCACCAAAAATCATCAGGATATAAATAATCAGAAATATGTATTCAATCAACAGGATCAAGTTGATATATATAGAATAATCCACCCAATCTGTCTGAAAGACCATCTCTGCCTTAAAGAGCCTACAGCTTCTTCTGGATTGGACGTCTGGAAATGTTTGCTAGAGCCAATTTTTCTAAGTGTATATAGAAAAAACAAAATCCTGAAATGCAATTTTACTACTTCTCAAATGCCATTAGCAATAATATTAGGAAGACAGAAACTAGAAAACTCATCACAAAAGAAAGGTATTTGTTATTGTCATTTTTCAGTCACTAATCCATGTCCAATTCTTCACAATGCCATAGACTGCAACACACCAGGCTCCCCTGGCCTGCTCTATCTCCCAGAGTTTGCTCAAATTCATGTCCATTGAATCTGCGATGCTATCTAACCATCTCTTTCTCTGCCACCCCTTCTTTTTTTTTTTTTTTTGCCTTCAATCATTTGCCAAAGAAATGGAATACTGAACTATTAATGGAGAGCAATGACATACTGTAGCTACACAACAACAAAAATCAAACCAGCAAACAACATCAACAATACTATTTAAAGTATTCAAAATGTGCTATGTTAAAGTTCTTTGGCCCACATAATACATAGAATGTTAATATTATTGGCATATTTTAGAGCATGGATGCTTAATTGAAAAATTTTAGAAATTAGAAAACACATAAATGATTAAAATTCTAGAATTTTTCCAAAGTTAAAATGATTCTTTTCATCCTAAATTCTTTTATTTTAAAACAGTACACTGTTGATTTTAAAGTCAACCCTTTTGAGGACACAGGGTACATGGTATTGCATGAGAGTCATTGACAAAATATATTTCTACATGTGCTGAAAAAAATGTGAAAATATTATTTGTCAAATCATTATGTCCAAGAAAATGCAATCATTTCTAAGATTTCAAGTACAACACACATATATAATGAACAGCATCAAGTTGTAAAAGTATATATGTCCTTTCAAAGGAAATATGCAATTTTGATAATTAAATTTTAAATATGTATATGGTGTTTTTGTACATATATGAATGTTAAACAAGAAAATTATATTTATTTTTGGTTCTATGGGTACAGAGTTATTTTTCTATCATACCAATTGGGCTGATTGTTTGTGATGGTGATGTTTTGGAAATGTCTTTCTCTTTTAATAACTGAAACTGTAAAAAAGGTCTGAGCATATAAAACAAATCAATAATAAATTGTTGTTGGATCATTTCATCTTAAGGCAAAATATATAACAGCTTTCCGCCTTAGTTTTCTCATTCCAAATGTCAGAATAATAACCTAGACTGCACAAATACAATACCAGACTTAATTGCAAGCATCAAAATAAAAAGATGCCTTTAGGAAATAATTTATTTTCTATGGCTAATTTATAAGATACCACTAAAACAAAAGTGTTAAATTTTTGTCTGTTGAATCAATCACTGATTGTTTTCACATCATGAATGAATTCATCTAAGAGGCTACATGAAAAAAAGATTTTTGAATATAAAATTATATTATAAGGTCTTTAAAATTATAAAGAATTTCTCATTTTTACCCAGTGCTTAACAAAAACAAAAGAAAATTATAGTTTCAACATTTACATAACAACTATTTGTGAATTTTATATATGAATATATATTGTATATATACAGTGTACATTCAAATAAATGCCTCTGTTTCTCACATCCAAATTTACCTTCTATCTCTACCTCAAAGATAAAGCCTAATTTACTCCTGAGCTTACTGGAGTTTCATGTGCAGCATTTATCAAGAAAATTTTCTATCAATAAAAATGTTTATTCTTTTAAACTGAATTATTAAGAAAGAAAAAGGCAGTCCCTTATATCCAGGAGCCAGCTGGAACTTCAGCTAGGCTTTGTTCTCCTAAAATAATTCCACAGAATATCAACATTAAAAAAAAACACCTTTCTGTGACCATGAAGGATCAAGACAAAAACTAGAGCACTCTGTAATCATGTCTGAATGCAAATAAAGCATAAATATTTTCCAGGATACAAAATACCAAATGGCTCCTCCCAAGGATAACATGAATGATTAACTGATACATCCTTATCAGTTATAATTTAATTTCAGTCTAGTCTGTCCTTTCTAGAGGTAAGATTTATTGAGATACTCAGTTGGACTTATCCCTGCGGCCTAAGAGCAGCCTACTCAATGCAAAACCCTTGCTTCCTTGGGCCAGTCCCCAAATCACCCAACCAAAACCCAAATCCTATCACAACTCAAACCCTATTGTAAGCCCTTTCTAACACCCTCGTACTGAGATGCCCAAAGACAACATTACAAACCAAATCAAATTTCTGTCTGAGGGTTTCAGAAACTGTAGATATAAACCACATAGATGTTATTTTTATAACTAAATACATCTCTAATGCCAAGAACCAAAATATTTTGCCCATGTGGTATGTTTTTATATTCTTTTATATTCAAATACTTTGGCCACCTGATGTGAAGAGCCCACTCATTGGAAAAGACCCTGATGATAAGACTGAAGGCAAAAGGAGAAGGGGGCAGCAGAGGCTGAGATGGGTGGATGGCATTGCCTACACAATGGACATGAGTTTGAGGAAACTCTGGGAGATGGTGAAGGACAGGGAAGCCTGTTCTTGGCTTGCTACAGTCCATGGGGTTGCAAAAAGTTGGATACAGCTTAGTGACAGAAAAACAACAACATTCAAATGTAAACCTTTATACTTGTTTTGTTTTAATTATGAAAATATCACTACAATTTACTTCATACCTGCCATGTGCTCACTTTTCAGCTTTCTGGCAATAAGGAGAATAATGTTTAATTATCCGCTCCTAAATTATAAGCTTCTTGATCTCAGAGATTATAATCTATAGGTTTAGTTAGCTATAGTGTTCTTTTATCAAAAAGTGCTAACTAAAGCAATGAATTTACACCATAACAAATATGAGCTGGCAGATTCATTAAACTAGTTAATGAAAACTTATTGCTTGCATAGGAAAAAAGAACCAGATAAATGTATATGAGCAAGAGTCAAGTTGTATAATATAAATATTATGCTAAGAGGAGGAAAAGAGTTTGGGCTCAAGTTAGGGAAAACTTTATAGTGACAAGAGGACTTGAGATTTTCAGATGTAAAGGAAGAAGGAAACAGAGTATTTGTTGGCAAAATAAAAAGGAATATATTGTAATCACTTGGTAACAGTGAGAACATTGATCTAACTGAACCAGGTAACTGGTTCATTCCATCTCCTAGCAAAGTGTTATGTTCACTGAAGTTGCTCAACATTAGGTTGATAATGTCAAATGACTAGCTTAAAATGATATAAAAGTGATACTGAGTCATAAATATCAGGAAGAATGTCTTAAAGTAATGCAAACACAGTCATAATGCTTAAAGCAGAGTTTCTGAGCATAAGAGTTACATAAGAAAATAAGAAACACATTAAGTAGATGATTGGGAGCAAGTACAATAGATATTTGTTGACCATTTTTGTCCAATTGCTTTCTTAGTACAGAAGAATGCAAATGAATGAAGAGGACATGGAAATGGAAACAGGAAAACATAACATGAATAAAAGAATAATTTATTAGCACAGCTATCATGAAAACCCATTGCAATAATGGTTTGTTTGTTTCATTTTCTTCTCATTTCCTAAACAGCCTGTAGTTCCAGGAACAGTAGCATATATTTTTAAACAACAAATTATTTAATGTTGGAAATCAAACTGGAATATTCATACTCTGCCTTATGCAACTATTTCTGCTCATCACTAACACTGAAATAATAAAAGTGAACATATATACATAGACACATATATAGAACATATACAGAACATTTATATCCCATTCATGGCTCAAATGAACCTGCTATTTATACCTCAGGCTTCAAGTATAAAGCAAAATGTGAATTTCCCAAAAAACTTTCTCTTTCTTGAAAGCAATATCAAATTATAAATACAGAATATATGAATTACATGATTCATCCTCATTGCTTTTAAAAAATTTTAGTAAAAAATGGTAGTTTTCTTTCTTTCCAAACATAAATTCATATGCTTTTGAAACTACATTGTTCACATTTCAATCATCACAGTTCTTGCTTCTATATTCCTTTTTTCCAGCAAAATAAATGCTAATCAAGTTAGTTATTCCTTCTGTCAAAGTGATTCACATTTGAAATTACCACATATAATATAGTGACATAAAATTTCATGAAAACTAATCAAGAAATCACATAGTAAAAAAAAAAAAATTGTATTTTCAGAGTTGTTTTTTTTTTTTTCTTTTAACATGAAAAAATTGCATTCCCCTATTTTAAAATTGATCTTCCCTGGTGGCTCAATGGTAAAGAATCTACCTGCCAATGCAGGAGATGAGCGTTTGACCTCTGGGTTGGGAAGATCCCCTGGAGAAGGAAATAGCAACTCACTCCAGTATTCTTGCCTGGACAGAGGAGCCTGGTGGTCTGGAGTCCATGGGGTCACAAAAGAGTCAGACAAGACTCAGCGACTAAACACATTTTAAACTTATTACAATGGAAACTGTATTTTACCCTATGTTATGGAAAAGCTTAAACTTGTTAGTAGCACTCCAACTACACAAGTAACACCCCAAAATATTGTCTTTTGTTTGTTTGTTTGTTTTTGTTTCACTAAGACAGAATTGACAATAAATGTGTTACTTAACGTTTTCAAGTGCAGAAAGTCAGCACTACTTTCAAATTCATAATTCTTGAACTAAGGAGAAACTGAAAACATGTAAATCCTATATCATTGTTTAGATAATTTGCAGTCTTTTCCTATTCTGTGTCTGCTCTTGTAATACTGTGAGAAATGTCTTTACCTTCTTAGATCCAATAATATTTGCCTTAGCAAGGTCTCACCTAATGGGATTAAGTTCTGGAAAGTCTGGAAAAAGCTTCTGTTATCAACTGCAAACTCTGCCCTCTGTCCTCTGCCCCCATGAAAGTAATTAACAGCTCAGGTCACTCCTTTATCTTTTTAGTTCCCTATGGAGTTTCAGCTATTGGCTGCAGGCACTTCGACTCTGTCAACTGTCTCTAAAATGAACATGCAATTCACAGCCTACAACTTAAAACAGATTATTCAATTGAAACTTCACAATGCAGACAGAGAAGAAAGAAAGACTTCTTGTTTTTTAAGTTCTTTCTTAAGTACTGTTTGAAATTTGCCTTTAAAATGGAATAAGAGCCTCTATTAACCTACTAGATTAATTTGGGTCTTTCTTGGTCTTATTTTTTCTTTTTGATCTTATGAGACATGATTAATAAAAATGTAGTGTGGGCCACAGAAGGGCATTCCATAATTTTGTGCAGAGCTTAAAACAAATTAAGGGTGTTACATGTATATTTATATTTATTTAGGTAAATTTATCAGTCAGGGCTAAAACTTTACAAATAGATACTTTTTATAATAATTCATTTTTACAGAAACAATACTAGATTTTGCAAACAATCTTAGAGTTGCCAACTTGCCAGTTTAAACTGCTGGGCATATCACTTTTTTGTGGTCCAGATATGTTAATACTATTTTAATTTCATAACTTATCTCATCCATTTGCAACCTTTCTACTATTATATCCATAGTACATTCATTTTTCATGTTTCCAAATAAGCAACATTGGAATACTCAGTAGAGCTACAAATGTGTTCCTATCCATCTGGCATTCAAGTACTTAACACAGGATGTAAAATATTTTGAGAATATGGAAACATTATGCTTATATAGCATAGATGTGACTGTGAATTGGAATGTCTGCAAGTCGGTTATATCGCTTTTAAATACATATATAATATGCATATAATATATATATATATGCCCATATATATATATATATGCATCCATGTATGTATGTATATATATATATATATATATCTTCATATACATATCAAGGATTATTAATTTACTAGTTATTTTTTAGAGCATTGATAACATAAAGGACACTTTAGATGACATGATTTAGAGTTGTAATGTTCAGATTCTGATACTAAATTTATCACTACTATTAATATATTGAGGGTAATTATGGTTTCTCTATGCACTTAGTATCTCCTATTTGCCCTAAATATCACTATTTATCCTTCTGGATACTTTCATTGTTATAAGGAAAGTGATCCTCAAAACAGATTCTGGAACTGGTTGATTGAGTATTTAAGGATTACTGGGATGGACTAAAAGTAATATTTTCTTCACTATGGTTGATAGAGTTACAGTCACAACTTGGGTATACAAACTTTAAAGTGCACTGTTGTTCTGGAATTCCTAGCAGATCTCATCAGTCATTAGGACACTTCTTCTCAGCTTTATTTTTCATGATATCATATTGGTAACATGGCAACACCATAATCAGAAATAACTAGAAATCTGGGATCTTTTCCCATCTCAGGGAGTTGATTTATCAATGTACACAAGGGGCTTCAGCAAATTACCACCTGGCGGATTACATGAAATTCCTTGGTCTTGGAAAGAGCAGTGCTTTGAGCTCATGGGAAGAATCACATTTTTAGTCATGGGTTTAGGCAGAGTCATTTAGTCTCTGTCTGACCTGCCAGGATCATCAATTTGAACTTAAACAATGCCTTATCTATGGGTGTGATAATCCACATATATTTTATTATGAAAAAAATGTGACAGTGGATTCATGCAAATGGAAGCTACCAATTTAATAAGGAGTCCCATTTCCCAGCAGCAGCTAGCCTCATAGAAAGATTGAATGTCCTGATGAAGACTCAATTTCTTCCCTACCTGGAGACAACATTCTGAGGGTTGGGGTACCTTATCAATATATCTTATAACAACAGCTAATATTGTACCTGTACCTCAAATTGTGCAGGTGTAAGAATCAAGGAAAATAGTAATTTGTGGTCCATTGTCATCAATACACACAATATCTAGTTGAAGAATTGTGTTTATTGCCCTCATGCTTGGGCTTAGTAGATTCAGAACATCTAGGAAACAGAGGTAGGATATCTCAACCAGAGTTTCAATGAATTGAAAGTGAGAACTGTCTTTTGGCTATTCTGGGTACCTTATGTGCCAAGCAAATGTCATAGCAAACAGAGAGAGAGAAGAATAGAAAACAAAAGAGAAGGTTGACCTAAGAGTGGGACAACAGAAGAAAAATCATGTGTCCTAACAGCACTGTTTCTCTTATCATATAACTTGAAATGTACATAGTAATTCAATATTTAACTTGCAGAGAAATTAAAACTTAGATTGGTTAAATAACTTGTCCTATCCCACATAGCAAATATTTGACTTCAAGGTGATCGGTGTGAACATGCTGTTTATTTATGTCTGTCAATTTATTCCCAGATACAATTGAAACAAAGTAATTTCTCAATAAATTCCCATTGAATTAAAAATATATTCTTGCTCCTTTTCCAAATCAAGTTTTATTAACATTATTAACTGTAACCAAGTGACACCACATTTTAATAAAAGGAAAGAAACGATTATTTTTTGTGTGTTATTAATAAATTCTACCCCTGGCCTTTTCAAGACAGTGGCATTAGTTTGGGGATAATGCTGAATTCTATGAAATGGCATTTGCCATCATTACTGCAAAAATCTGCAATTACAGTAAATGTGAATGCTGCAACATTCTCACTTACCTGTTAGTGTCATGGTATTAGGATTGACGGTGAGACATAATTGTGCCAACAGCACATCTTCTGTTAACCTACAGAACATTGCAAGCTTAAAAAAAAACCTTCAACCTTGCATCAGGGTTAAGTGTATAATGAAGTTAAATGTAAAATGAAGCTTTTCTCAGACCCTTATCACCTATTACTTTCTATCCTAGAGTCGGTTTCCTCTTACCAAGCCGGCTTTAATAACTCAATCCTGTAATTATTGCTTATCATAATTATGGGAGTAGCATGCTCTTCTGTGAGCTATTTCACTGAGACATAAAAATGAGTTCCCTACCCTGTCATTATCAGAAATCTCCTGTCACAACATGTCAGTGTAAGAGTGTTGCTCTTTTGGTCCAGTCCTGAAGTTGATTTGATAATTAAAATTCCATCTCCTGAAATATCCCTCCTCCACCCCACTGGTACGAACTGGATATGATGCCCATGTTCATCTAAAGATCTCTGGCTATTTGAGATACAGAAAGGTTTGTAGGAAGGGTTTATGCTAGTGTGAAAACAAGCCAGATTTGATTTAGCCTAGATATTTGCTGGTTTTTAATAAATTATTTGGTTTCCCAGTGATAATATAAAATTCATCCAAATTAAGCTATCTCACCTACATTTATAGGGTAGAGTTACATTAATTATATGTGGTATTTTGATGCAAAGAATTTGCAGTGTGACTAAGACAGAACTTCTGTCTCATAGACCACAAAACCAGGAAACACTTTGTGGAAATTAGATTGCTTTCTTTGCCCTAGATCTTTCCCCAAACACTATCTAATCTTAAAATGACGCTAGCAAAAGATAATAAACACCACAGTAAGTGTACTAAGGGAGGCCAATAAAGTTCAGATAAATCTCTAGTCAAAATAGAAAGGTGAACAGAAAAGTAATTGAACAGAAAGGAATCATTTGGAAGGAATGCTGATGAACTGGCTGAAAACTTAGAATTGGGTCAGCCTTCCTAATAAATTATTTGCATAATTAATCTCATTTAACCCAAGGCCAACACTATTGAATCAGTGTCATTATCCCCCTTTCACAATAGGAAATGTCTTTAGAAAGATTAAATTACATGAAGTTTAATAAAAAGTATCAAGACAATATTTGAACTCACATCTTTCCTACTCACCAGGAGATACTGACCTGAAACAAAAGAAAAATGCTAGCAGGCAATGCTGCTCTGACTTACTGCATTGTTCTTAGTTTTAGTAAACATTTACATGAGGAGACATATTAAAGCCTAAAAGGGCTTTGGCCTTTTCTTGCTCATACATTTGAGAGTAATAGCTGGAGGAATAAAACTCTCAGGAATTCAATAAAAGTGGCAGCAAATCTCCCTGAACAGGCTGACTCAGGAGATGTTTTACTTTGTGATAAACATTTCTCCTTCCTGAAGTCTTAGAAGTTGTTCCTTGTGGCAGGAGAGCTTCATGAGAACCGACGTTATGAAATTTCCACCGATTTCTCCCCAAGGAAGGAGCACAGAAGTGGTAAGCTTTTATAACTGTTGCATTATGAGTTAGGAAAAGGAAATAGAAAACTGTCCAAGGTGTATTCTATTTTACATTTACAATATTTCTTAAAAATCACATCCATTAACAAGAATCTTTAAGAAATCATATGAAGCTCCCATGTGCAAAAACTGAATAAAGTTTGTATAATTTACTATTTAAAAATAATTTATTTGTGTGTGTGTGTGGTATTTAAGATACATGCATATGCATATGAGATGTTTTTCATTGGGAGAAATTAGATTGGTTTCACAAAATGTCATTTTCCCCCCAAAATATACTTTCTAATACAGTCATTTTAGTACATCTGGATATGCTTTATATGAAGTGACTGTATCTTACCATGCCACAGCTTATGCTTGTTAATGGATAGCAACAAATTATCACTGAATATCTAAGTACATGAAAACATTTATTCCTGACTATGAGGCTCAGTTATTGTTTATCTATCCAATTATCCTATTGGTGGCTAGTCGCTAAGTCTTGTCTGCCTGTGGGCTCCAGGCTGCCTGGATCTTCTGTCCATGGGATTTCCAGTCAAGAATACTGGAGTGGATTGCCATTTCCTTCTCCAGAGGATCTTCTGGACCTGGGGATCAAACCTGCTGCTCCTACATTTCAGGTGGATTCTTCACTACGAGACCCAGGGAATCCCAAGTCATCTAACAAGATTCTATAGGGACTTACTTTGAGACTAAAGCATTGCATTCACTGTTTTTTTTATGATTCTAATAATTTCATTATTTTGCACTCATGGAAAATAGGGTAATGAATTATGGAAATATAATTTGGGACATAGCTTTCCTATCTTTAGGAAGTCTTAGTCAAAAGGGCACAGCACTCTATAATATACCTCTTAAAGAGCACTTCTAATGGATGATCCAACCTCCTCCATAATGCTTATTGTGATTTATTTATTTGTATGTGTAGATAGCTCCTTGTTGGAGAAGAAAATGGCAACCCACTCCAGTATTATTGCCTGGAGAACCTCATGCACAGAGGACCCTGGTGAGCTACAGTTCATGGGGTTGCAAAGAGTCAAATAGGACTTAGTGACTTAATGACAACAACAACATAGTTTCTATATTTCAATTGGCTCTAGCTCTACAGTAATACCATTGAGCTTTGCACCGGATGACCAAGCATATTAATCAGTGATATTTATACTTTGTTTTTGTGCCTGCATTGATAAAGTACACATTTAGCTTTTCTTTATGCTTAATATTTCTCAAAATTATTTTACAATGAAGTATTATTCAACTTTCCAGGATCTTCAATACCAATATCTTTGATGATTTTTTATTTGTGCCAATAATTTTAAGTGTTTTGAGTTAAATTTTGAATTACTAATTTATATATACTATATAAGTATAGTATATATATTATATATATACTAATATATATAACTCTGGTTTCATTATAAATTTTTGTTTGTACATTTAAGGTGATCAAATCATGGCCAATTATTAAAATATATATGTGGAAGACATTCTAATACATCATCAGCAAGTTCTTTTTAATGAATAAAACCTAACCATATATTGATATACTAGCATAATGGCTGAGGTTAATTGAGTTAGTTAGGTATGAATAACATGAACCTAAGAGATGTAGATCAAATGCTTTCATATTTCTAATGTAAAGCACAAACATTATAGAAAACTGCAAGAGACATTATAGGCAGATGAAAAAGTATGCAGGTTAAAAAAGTTTGGGTAATCTGGTAATTTATCTTGACTAATATGATGTTGGAAAAGGAAACATTTAGAAATCATAGTAAAGTGATTGACTGGTGGTTTACATTAAAATAAAAGTTTAGACAACACAACAAAAAAATCTTGGCAGGGAAGAGCTTGACTCTATTCATTTTATTTCTATTATTAATCATGCTGAAAACACTACAATTATATATAGTTGAAATAATTTTCTAACACAGAAAGTTACAATTTCTGAAATATTTTCCTCTAACCAATATTCACTATAAAGTGGTTAAGCTAATTAATACCATAGTGAATCTGATTCAAAAGGCAGAATCCAATAAAGCAGTCATTTTAATCTTGAAAATGACATACTGATGCATTACCCAGTAGTTATATTTTATAGCATATATGTAGCTTTGAATTATTATACTATTAGATTTCAAAGACAGAATATAACTCCCAGCAGGAAAATTGTCATATGAATGAAATGACAATGATATTAACTGATAATACAGTGGTCACACAGATTTAAATTGACTTATAAGTTAATTATATTCTTATATTGTAACCTACACACATTTCAGAATTTCTTGTATATTTAACTACCTTTCCAAAACTTAGAGAAATCAAACGTGCTTTATATTTTGCAAGTCCACAGAGCAGGTACCCAGAAACATCTATTACTGTGCTGTAAAATAGTAAAATCTTTTTTCAATTTTATATATTAAATGGAAAAAAGGCACAGGATTCTAAAATTTCATAAACAGTTTTAAAATAAAAAATAGTAAAATATAAGATATTTCAAAAACAGAAATCAGAATGATCTAATTATTTCTCTTTAGGTATTTCTGTAGTAGAAGGAAATTAACATCAGTATCAAATAACTCAACTTACATTCTCAGGTTTTTGGTTTGTTTCCATTCAAAGTAAATTAATTTGTATCACTTCAGTGAATACAGATTCAAAGTAGAAAAGTTAACCCTGGAATTTCTGGTAATATATCTAAACAGAACATCAGATTGTTACTTTGCATGTAGTACATTATTATTAATTGTTTAGAAAATACAAATGATTCTAGACAACGATCTTTGAGGAAGGAAAAAAATCACTGGTGATTGAACTAAATTAAAATATTTTCAAAGGGCTTCTTATAATAAATTTTATATCAAAGACATTTTCCTTCCTGTAAACTATAGTCTAAGTTTGATACACTAAAATGAAACTATATTTTTATACAAACTATAGAAAAAACTAAAAGCTTTTAAAATCGCTTTGTAAGTAGTCTTGTACATTAATAAAACATTATCTATTCTTAAACTTTTATTTTACAGTTTAAGTGGAATCATGTTGCAATTTTGTTTAATGTATAATTTGTCTAATTAATTAAAATGCTCTCATTTACCCTTTAAATGTTTGGAATATGTATAAAGGAGTCAGAAGAATTCAAAGTAAGGAATAAATCATTAAGTGATCATCAGTTGGTCTTTCTATAGGGAGAAAAATGTCCCTAACCCCCATCTACCCTGCTCGCCAAAGTCTAGAAGTTATTTTCATTCTATAGATTTCAGTATGAGGTCCTGAAAACTTCTGATGATATAGTTATGCACAGCCCTTGGATAATCTATGCATTTCAACAATATTATTCATTTCTTCCTTAATGAATTGTGCTGAATAAATAATGATCATTAGCAATAGGCTACCCTTTAATCTATGTATTTTCAAGTCTTTCCCTGAAACAGTGTGCCTTAATTCATACCCAGTTGCATTTATGTAACTAAGGTCCTCCTCTATATTAGACCTTCACTAATTTAGACTGAATTTACATGAACAAAGCAGAATGTGTCTGGGAAGAGTTCCAACCATAACAATTTGTCAGAAGTATCAAAGCTGTCGACATGACAGTGTGTCTGATACTTCTGATATTTATAGATTTCTGCAAAGACATTATGATTCCTAAATTTATTTTTACTGAATACATTTCTTTAGAAATTTTTTAACATTCTGAATTTATTCTTATTTTATGTTAATTTTTTCTTGGTGCATAATGAATCACCCTAAATAAATGTTAAAGTGTAAATTATTATAGTGTTTTGTATATGGTCATATTATTTATTCAGAAAGTGTATTAAAATCTAATATCTACTTAGCAATTGATTAAATGACAAAATTTGAAATAAAACAGAAACAAAAACAGTATTTGTTTTTTCAGAAACAAAATCTGAAATAAAGCAGAAATCAATTGATCCCTCTAATTTTTCACTATTCACAATTTTCTTTTTTTTTATGTATTTATTTTTTGTACTTTATAATATTGTATTGGTTTTGCCATACATTGAGATGAATCCACCATGGGTGTACATGTGTTCCCCATCCTGAACCCACTTCCACCTCTCTCCTCCTGCCATCCCTTTGGGTCATCCCAGTGCACCAGCCCTGAGCACCCTGTATCATGCATTGAACCTGGACTGGCAATTCATTTCACATATGATAATATACATGTTTCAATGCCATTCTCCCATATCACCCTGCCCTCGGCCTCTCCCAGAGTCCAAAAGACTGTTCTATACATCTGTGTCTCTTGCTGTCTCACATACAGGGTTACTGTTATCATCTTTCTAAATTCCATATGTATGTGTTAGTATACTGTATTGGTGTTTTTCTTTCTGGCTTACTTCGCTCTGTACAATAGGCTCCAGTTTCATCCACCTCATTAGAACTGATTCAAATGTATTCTTTTTAATGGCTGAGTAATACTCCATTGTGTATATGTACCACAGCTTTCTTATCCATTCGTCTGTTGATGGACATCTAGGTTGCTTCCATGTCCTGGCTATTATAAACAGTGCTGCGATGAACATTGGGGTACACGTGTCTCTTTCCATTCTGGTATCCTTGATGTGTATGCCCAGCAGTGGGATTGCTGGGTCGTTTGGCAGTTCGATTTCCAGTTTTTTAAGGAATTTCCACACTGTTCTCCATAGTGGCTGTACTAGTTTGCATTCCCACCAACTGTGTAAGAGGGTTGATTCCCTTTTCTCCACACCCTCTCCAGCATTTATTGCTTGTAGACTTTTGCATAGCAGCCATTCTGACTGGCATGAGATGGTACCTCATTGTGGTTTGGATTCCATTTATCGGATAATGAGTGATGTTGAGCATCTTTTCATGCATTTGTTAGCCTTCTGTATGTCTTCTTTGGAGAAATGTCTATTTAGTTCTTTGGTCCACTTTTTGATTGGGTCTTTTATTTTTCTGGAACTGAGTTGCATGTATATTTTTGAGACTAATTCTTTGTCCATTGCTTTGTTTGCTATTGTTTTATCCCATTCTGAAGCCTGTCTTTTCACCTTGCTTATAGTTTCCTTTGTTGTGCAGAAGCTTTTAATTTTAATTAGGTCTCATTTATTTCTTTTTGCTTTTATTTCCAATATTTTGGGAAGTGGGTCATAGAGGATCCTGCTGTGATTTATGTCAGAGTGCTTTGCCTATATTTCCCTCTAGGAGTTTTATAGTTCCTGGTCTTACGTTTAGATCTTTAACCCATTTTGAGTTTCTTTTTCTGTATGGTGTTAGAAAGTGTTCTAGTTTCATTCTTTTACAAGTGGTTGACCAGTTTTCCCAGCACCACTTGTTTAAGAGATTGTCTTTTCTCCATCGTATATTCTTGCCTCCTTTGTCAAAGATAAGGTGTCCATAGGTGCGTGGATTTATCTCTGGGCTTTCTATTTTTTTCCATTGATCTATATTTCTGTCTTTGTGCCAGTACCGTACTGTCTTGATGACTGTGGCTTTGTAGTAGAGCCTGAAGTCAGGCAGGTTGATTCCTCCAGTTCCATTCTTCTTTCTCAAGATGGCTTTGTCTATTCGAAGTTTTTTGTATTCCCATACAAATTGTGAAATTATTTGTTCTAGTTCTCTGAAAAAGTACTGTTGGTAGCTGGATAGGGATTGCATTGAATTCATAGGTTGCTTTGGGTAGTATACTTATTTTCACTATATGATTCTTCCGATCCATGAACACGGTATATTTCTCCATCTATTTGTGTCCTCTTTGATTTCTTTCACCAGTGTTTTATAGTTTTCTATATATAGGTCTTTAGTTTTTTTAGGTAGATATATTCCTAAGAATTTTATTCTTTTCATTGTAATGGTGAATGGAATAGTTTCCTTAAATTTTCTCTCTGCTTTCTCATTGTTAGTGTATAGGAATGCAAGAGATTTCTGTATGCTGAGTTTATTTCCTGCAACTTTACTATATTCATTGATTATCTCTAGTACTTTTCTGGTGGAGTCTTTAGGGTTTTCTATGTAGAGGATCATGTCATCTGCAAACAGTGAGAGTTTTACTTCTTCTTTCCAATCTGGAGACCGTTTATCTCTTTTTCTGCTCTGATTACTGTGGCCAAAACTTCCAAAACTATGTAGAAAAGTAGTGGTGAGAGTGGGCACCCTTGTCTTGTTCCTGACTTTAGGGGAAATGCTTTCAATTTTTCACCATTGAGGATAATGTTTGCTGTGAGTTTGTCATATATAGCTTTTATTATGTTGAGGTATGTTCCTCCTATGCCTGCTTTCTGGAGGGTTTTTATCATAAATGGATGTTGAATTTTGTCAAAGGCTTTCTCTTCATCTCTTGAGATAATCATATGGCTTTTATTTTTCTATTTGTTAATGTGGTGTATTACATTGATTGATTTGTGGATATTGAAAAATCCTTGCATCCCTGAGATAAAGCCCATTTGATCATGATGTATGATCTTTTTAATATGTTGTTGGATTGTGATTGCTAGAATTTTGGTAAGGATTTTTGCATCTATGTTCATCAGTGATATTGGCCTGTAGTTTTCTTTTTTTGTGGCATCTTTGTCAGGTTTTGGTATTAGGGTGATGGTGGCCTCATAGAATGAGTTTGGAAGTTTACCTTCCTCTGCAATTTTCTGGAAGAGTTTGAGTAGGATAGATGTTAGCTCTTCTCTAAATTTTTGGTAGAATTCAGTTGTGAAGCCGTCTGGTCCTGGGCTTTTGTTTGCTGTAAGATTTCTGATTACAATTTCAATTTCCAAGCTTGTGATGGGTCTGTTAAGATTTTCTATTTGCTCTTGGCTCAGTTTTGGAAAGGTGTACTTTTCTAAGAATTTGTCCATTTCTTTCACTTTGTCCATTTTATTGACATAATTGCTAATAATAGTCTCTTATGATCTGATGTATTTCTGCATTGTCTGTTGTGATCTCTCCATTTTCATTTCTAATTTTGTTGATTTGATTTTTCTACCTTTGTTTCTTAATGACTCTGGATAATGGTTTGTCAATCTTATTTATCTTCTCAAATAACAAGCCTTTGGCTTTGTTGATTTTTGCTATGATCTTTTTTGTTTCTTTTGCATTTATTTCTGCCCTAATTTGTAAGATTTCTTTCCTTCTACTAACCCTGGGGTTCTTCATTTTTTCCTTTTCTAGTTGCTTTATGTGTAGAGTTAGGTTATTTATTTAACCTTTTTCTTGTTTCTTGAGGTAAGCCTGTATTGCTATGAACATTCCCCTTAGCACTGTTTTAAGTGTCCCATAGGTTTTTGATTATTGTGTTTTCATTTTCATTTTTTTCTATGCATATTTTGATTTTTTTAAAATTTCTTCTGTGATTTGTTGGTTATTCAGCAGCATGCTGTTCAGCCTCCATATGTTGGAATTTTAAATATTTTTTCTCCTGTAATTGACATCTAATCTCACTGCATTGTGGTCAGAAAAGATGCTTGGAATGATTTCAATTTTTTTGAATTTACCAAGGCTAGATTTATGGCCCAGGATGTGACCTATCCTGGAGAAGGTTCCGTGTGTGCTTGAGAAAGAGGTGAAGTTCATTGTTTTGGGGTGAAATGTTCTATAGACATCAATTAGGTCTAACTGGTCTATTGTATCATTTAAAGTATGTGTTTCCTTGTTAATTTTCTGTTTAGTTGATCTATCCATAGGTGTGAGAGGGGTATTAAAGTCTTCCACTATTATTGTGTTATTGTTAATTTCCCCTTTCATACTTGTTAGCATGTGTCTTACATATTGCAGTGCTCCTAGGTTGGGTGCATACATATTTATAATTGTTATATCTTCTTCTTGGAATGATCCTTTGATAATTATGTAGTGTCCATCTTTGTCTCTTTTCACAGCCTTTGTTTTAAAGTCTATTTTATCTGATACTAAGAGTTGGACACGACTGAGCAATTTCACTTTCACTTTCATGCACTGGAGAAGGAAATGGCAACCCACTCCATTGTTCTGGCCTGGAGAATCCCAGGAATGGGGGAGCCTGGTGGGCTGCCGTCTATGGGGTCACACAGAGTTGAACACGACTGAAGTGACTTAGTAGTAGTATGATCCCATTGCCATTTACTTTATTGTTTTTGGTTCGAGTTTATACACCCTTGTTGTGTTTCCTGTCTAGAAAAGATCCTTTAGCAATTGTTGGAGAGCTGGCTTGGTGGTGCTGAATTCTCTCAGCTTTTGCTTGTCTATAAAGCTTTTGATTTCTCCTTCATATTTGAATGAGATCCTTGCTGGGTACAGTAATCTGGGATGTAGGTTGTTTTCTTTTATCACTTTAAGTATGTCTTGCCATTCCCTTATGGCTTAAAGAGTTTCTATTGAAAGATCAGCTGTTATCCTTATGGGAATCCCCTTGTGTGTTATTCATTGTTTTTCCCTTGCTGCTTTTAATATTTATTCTTTGTGTTTAATCTTTGTTAATTTGATTAATATGTGTCTTGGGGTGTTTTGCCTTGGGTTCATCCTGTGTGGCACTCTCTGGGTTTCTTGGACTTGGATGATTATTTCCTTCCCCATTTTAGGAAAGTTTTCAACTATTATCTCAAGTATTTTCTCATGGTCTTTCTTTTTGTCTTCTTCTTCTGGGACTCCTATGATTCGAATGTTGGGGTATTTAACATTGTCCCAGCGGTCTCCGTGGTTGTCCTCATTTCTTTTAATTCATTTTTCTTTTTTCCTCTTTGTTTCATTTATTTCTACCATTCTATCTTCTACCTCACTTTTCCTATCTTCTGCCTCCATTATTCTACTGTCGGTTCCCTCCAGAGGGTTTTGATCTCATTTATTGCATTATTCATTTTATATTGACTCTTTTTTTTTTTAAATTTCTTCTAGGTCCTTGCTAAACCTTTCTTGCATCTTCTCAATCCTTGTCTCCAGGCTATTTATATGTAACTCCAATTTGTTTTCAAGATTTTTTTTTTATCATTTTCACTATCATTATTCGGAAATCTTTATCAGGTAGATTCCCTATCTCTTCCTCTTTGTTTGGTTTGGTGGGCATTTATCCTGTTCCTTTACCTGCTGGGTATTTCTCTGCCTTTACATCTCATTTATATTGCTGTGTTTGGGATGGCTTTTCTGTATTCTGGCAGTTTGTGGTTTCTCTTTATTGTGGAGGTTCCTTATTGTGGGTGGGATTGGACGAGTGGCTTTTCAAGGTTTCCTGGTTAGGGAAGCTTGTGTTGGTGTTCTGGTGGGTGGAGCTGGATTTCTTCTCTCTGGAGTGCAAAGAAGTGTCCAGTAATGAGTTTTGAGATGTCAGTGGATTTGGTGTGACTTTGGGCAGTCTGTATATTGAAGTTCAGGGCTATGTTCCTGTGTTGCTTAAGAATTTATGTGGTATGTCTTGCTCTGGAACTTGTTGGTCCTTGGGTGGTGCTTGGTTTCAGTGTAGGTATGGAGGCATTTGATGAGTTCCTATAGATTAATGTTCCTTGGAGTCAGGATTTCTCTGGTGTTCTCAGGATTTGGACTTAAGCCTCCTGCCTCTGGTTTTTAGTCTTATTCATACAGCCTCAAGACTTCTCAATCTATACAGCACCAATGGTAAAACACCTAGGTTAATAATGAAAAGTTTTTCCATGGTGAGGGACACCCAGAGAGGTACACAGAGTTACACGGAGAAGAGAAGAGGGAGATAGAGGTGACCAGGAGGAGAAGAGGGAAAATCAAAAGGGGAGAGAGCAAACTAGCCAGTAATCACTTCCTTATGTGCTCTCCACAGTCTGGATCCCTCAGAGATGTTCATGGAGTTACACAGAGAAGAAAAGAGGGAGGAAGGAGACAGAGATGGCCAGGATGATAAAAGAGGGAATCAAAAAGAGAGAGACAGATCCAGCCAGTAATCAGTTCCCTGAGTGTTCTCCACAGCCCAGAACACACAAAGAGATTCACAGAGTTGGGGAGAGAAGAGAAGGGGAAGGGGAGAGATAGAGGTGACCTGGTGGAGAAAAAGGAGAGTCAAAAGGGGGAGAGACCAATCAGGACAGTGATCTCGCTGCCAAGTAAAAATGGGTACTGAAGATTGGGTTCTTAAAGGTACAAAGTTGATAACAAATACCAAAAAGCAAAGATTAAAAATCTAGAGTAGAAGTTAGATTCTCAAAAATACAATATTAAAAAAATGCACAAAAATATAATATATATATATAATATATATATGAAGTTTGCTTTAAAAATAGGGTCTTTTTTTTTTTTTTTGCAAGGTAATAGTAGGTTGTAAAAATGAAAATTAAAGGAGTAATAGGGGACTTAAAAATAAAAAATAATTTAAAAATGATAATAGTAAAAATATATCTAGGATTTTCTCTGGAGCTGTTGTAGACAGTGTAGGGTCAGTTCATATTTAGATAGTTCCTTAGTCTGGCTTATACTTCTCAAGGTCTGTAGGCCCCTTCCTATGTAGTTGGTGCTAACTACAGGGTTTTAATCTATTGCACCTGTCACTTCCAAAGCAGTTCCCTCTATTTTAGCTTCTTCTGTTTGCTGGTCTCTTCAGTGTCTAATTTTTGCCCTGACACAAGGAGGGCGGTGGTGGTCACTTTCTTTAGGCTCACTTGTTCAGTAGTGCTGTGGGGAGGGAGGAACACTGCAAACAAATATCACTGGCGTGTGTGGGCAGTGCTGACAGTGTTTTAGCTACACTGGGTTTGCCCACACTCACGGCGTGCGTGCTATCCCAGTCTACACTGCTCAGGCTGTAGGTTGCTCTGCCGAAACTGTCTGATGTGGGCCCTGGGTTGCATGCATTCCCCAGGTCTAAGCCACTCGGGTTCAGATTTTTGGGTATTCCACAAAGGTGCAGACTTGGTTGGGCCTGTGTTTTGTGCCTGTCCCAGGTCCAAGCAGCTCAGGTGACCAGGTGCTTGGCGAACGGAGTCCTCCCCAGTTGAAGGCTGCGACTTATTGCCTTCCCCATCCCAGCCACTCGGTTTCCTGGGTATACAAGGGGCACACCTTCTCAGGTGTGCCCTGTGTCTCTTCTGGGGAGCTGATCTCTGGCTGCGACCCTCCCAGCGGATGTCAACCATCCAGAATCCCAAGAAGTCTTGGTTAGCAATGAACTCTGCTTGCAGTTTAGTAGATGATGCCTCTCTGGGGCCGCGATTGCCCCCTTCCGGCTCTGGCTGCCACCTGCCTGTCTCCGGCGGGGGATGGGCCGGTCCGCAGCAGGCTAGCTCTGCTCAGTCCTTTGTTCTGTGAGTGGGCCTGGTGGTGTCTTAGGTTAGGGCTTTTCGCAGGATAGCTATCCCGTAGTCTGGGTTGCTATTTCAAGCTAGTTCTCTCAGATTGCCCTCTGGGCATTCGCGCCTCCCTGTCCAGCCCCCGCTTGCTAGTGGGGGATGCGAACATCTGTGCTGCTGCTCCGCTGGGAGTTGCTGTTAGGTATGTAATCTGTGGGTTTCAATTATTTATTTTTCCTCCCGGTTTTTTTGCCCTCTGAGATTCCCAGGCTCACTACAGACCCACTGGAGAAAGTGCTTCCTGGAGTTTAGAAACTTCTCTCTTTTTTAAAACTCCCTTTCCTGGATGGATCTCCATCCCTACCTCTTTTGTCTCTCTTTTTATGTTTCATATTTTGTCCTACCTCCTTTCTAAGACAATGGGCTGCCTTACCGGGTGCCCGCTGTCTTCTGCCAGCATTCAGAAGTTGTTTTGTGGAATTTGTTCAGCGTTCAAATGTTCTTTCGATGAATTTGTGGGGGAGAAAATGGTCTCCCCATCCTATTCCTCCACCATCTTAGGACCACCCTTCTTTTCTTCAGTATTTGCTTGAGCAATCTTTTCCTTTCCTTGATTAAATCTGGTGCTCAGCCAGTATAATTATCACCTTGCATATTCCCTTGCACATGTGCTTGTCTTTCCCTTCCACTGTATTATTCCACCAGCTAAAGGGTCTTTTAACTTCTGAGGCTAAAAATAATGAAGCCACTAGTGACAACCTGGTAACAACCCACATGTCATCAATTAGCCCTTCCCACTGGCTCAAGGGCTTCCCTGGTGTCTCAGTGGTGAAGAATCTGCCTGCTAATGCAAGAGACATGGGTTCAATTCTTGGGTCGGGAAGATTCCATGGAGAAGGAAATGGTAACCCACTATAGTATTTTTGCCTGGGAAATTCCATGGACAGAGGAGTCACAAGAGTCAGACATGACTTAGTGACTAAACAGACTAAATAACCACAAGAACTGAGTCAAACCACTCATCCAGAATCCAAATTATTCTACTTATCTTTACTCTTGGTACCTGCTTCCAAGCTAATTTCTTTTACATCGATTTTTACAATAGTCTTCCCAAGTTGTCCCCGATTCCATTTTGGCTTGCTGTTACCTAATAGTAATTAATCTATTACTTTTGTTTTAATTGTTAAATGTTTTTAATTAAAAATAAAGCTATAGATACAGAAAATCACATTTAATTTAGGAAATTATTATAAATTAATCACACGGATAATCCACAATCTTTATTAAGACATAGAATTTTGCCAGCCACCCCAAGATAAAAATTAATTACCTCTAACTCAGTGAGATGACTATGTAACAGCAGAGCTATATCATTCTTAAGGATGGGATAGTGATTTAGGGTTACTGATACAATGAATACCAATTTGTTCAAGGAATAACCCATACAAAATTGCAGTTTAAATTAAAATTAATTATCACTAGCCACAGAAGAAAATAGTCAACCAACTCAGTCATTTTATAAGTCAATCCACTTTGGTTGTCAGTCAGTTAAGAAACAGAAGAATAGCAGCCAAAGCATAATATCATAACCTTCACACACAAGTAACAGACCAGATGAAGAAGAGAAATATGTAAGATGAAGGAAGGAAAGAATCACAGGTACACAGATTTGGAGTCAACAATCTGGTTTCTCAACAGAACTCTGTAAAAGAAGTGAAAAATTCTGAGAATAAACTAACAACAGCAACAACAATATGTCTGAATCAGAGGAAAGAAACAAATATATTGGGAAATGTCTACATGGACTGGAGTAGAAGAGTGTCAGAGAGGAGAGGTAAAATTCAGAACTTGTGGAACTTTATGAAAATACAGGTGTCTAGGATTCACTCCCTAAGTGTTAGTTTCAATGGACTGCAGTAAAGATCCAATTCTTCTGAGATTTCGTATGAAATTCAGATGAACAATTAGTACTGAGACTCATTCAGTTGAAAGCACAGATGTTAGGGTCAGAACTAATTTTGAGTCACTGAGTGTTATTCTCAATTTCCTATTTCTACAAAAAGGAGTCGTAATAGGACTCTCAACAATGTTGTGAAACTTACAGGGAATGTAAGGGAAAGTGCACAACAGACTGTGTGCAAATCAGAAGTGCAATATCACTGTCATTATGTTACATTACTTTCTGTGTAGAAAGTCATCTTCTGAAGTATTTCTCAGTAGTAATTGTACTTGTCATTTTCTTTCCAAAAAAAAAAAAAAAAAATTAAAGCTGTAGTCTACTGGTTGTTTTCATTTAAATAAATTCATGAGACATTGTACAATTAAGGTTTTTTTTACATTTAGTTTGGTTTATTAATTATTTAAAACTTTCATGACTGTTCAACAAAATCTTCTAATGAATATATTTTGAGTGAATGAAAACATAGCTAGATTTAACTCTGGCACTTTGGTTATCTGAAATACTATTAAGTCATTCTGTATCTGAATTTTATCATGAGAATGTTATCAATTTCATTGCAACCAGCCCAATGCATTCAAATCTTTGAAAAATTTGCCTTTGCTATAATCATTAATATATTATTAATTTATCAATAACTGAATGTATTAGCAATATTTATGAATAAATTAATGGTTAGTTTCTAACATAACACCTTCTCATTATGCTTTATTTATTTTTTCAGGTTATTTTTACTAATGCCAAATCTTTTAATTTTTATAATAACTAATGGAAATTTGAGAATTCACAGTAAAGTAAGTTTTAAAAGTTAATTTAGCTCAGATCACCTCTTTATATATAAGTAAACAAAGAACATTCACTATCTCTCTTTCTCATTAACTTCTCACTAAAATTAAATGTAGATAGATAAAATCCGTTCATGTAATAAATGAATAGCTAACTGAATTTTCACAAATTACATATATCAATACAATGAACATTCATCAAGAAATACACTTAATAATTTAAAATTATTAAAATTCCAGAAATCCCCATTTGGCTCCATTTCAAACCAAAATGTCCTATTATTTCAACTTCTTGTACTTTATATAAAAGGGACATATAAGGTCTCCTTCTGTTTCTTACTATTAAATTTCTGTGCTACATTTATATAGTTGCATGTATTTGTGTACTTTTCATTCTCATTGCTAAACTCTATTCCATTTGTGTGACAGATTCACATTTGGTTTGTTTCCTATTTGGGGTTATTATGAACAATACAGCTTTGAATAATTTAGTACATATCTATTTTAATTCTACATATAACTTCATCTACCAAACACAACAGCTTTTGAAAAATCAATATCTATTTAAGTTAATCTATCTTTCTGATGTTCATTACTACTTCAAGTATTCCCATGTTCCTTCCTAGTATCATTTCATTGTTTTTAAATGCTACTTAAATGTTTCTTTTATTGCAGTACTACAGAGGACAGATTCACTCAGCTTGGTCTAAGAATGTTTCAATTGTATCTCACTCAAAAATAAATAATTATTAAAAGTTTGTGTTCCATGTTTATGTCTAGAGTACATTTTGTTGAGCATATAATTTAAACTCATGAGCATTTTATCAATTTAATGATGTAATTCCATTGATTTCAACTTTCCACCATTTCTGCTACACAAGCCATTGATCATAATTTCGTTTCTTTGGAAGCATTATGTCTTTTGCTAGGCCAAGTTCTCATTTTCAGTCTCTTTGCCATGACTACAATTTATAAGTATCTGAAAGGAAGAAATTTAGCTGCAAATACTCCCTTCACTTCTTAATGATACAGAAATGCTTTCTTCTCTGTTTTTCAGTCCCTCTAGTGTTACTTTTATAGCTTTCATACTTTAAAATTGGAATGAAGTCATTTATCCAGTTTTCCTAGTTGTTCTTTTTTTTGCAAATTGTTTAATTTATGAGAATGCAGATTTTACATGTACATATGTAGGGTAAATCTGTCTGTGTATGAGCAAATATGTGTTATCTTATGCCAATGATAAAGTAATGAGCTTCCATTATTCTTCTGTTACTTATCCTCTATTCTTGCTCCTTATGGTAATCCTATGGCAACTTTCTTCTGAGGAAACACCCATTTCCACTGAGTCTCAGTAGAGTTTGATACAACAATTAGTTTCACTCTAGGAGAAAAACATGTAACTTAGACTTAAATTAAATAATGTATCTGAAAGGTTTAATAGAGTGTTTGGGAAAATACTCAAACTCGTAATTGCTGGATTTAAAGCTGGAATGCATAAGATCCCTGAAGTAACAGTATCATCTTTTTACCACATGGCATTGGGAAATTAACTCAGCACAAGGAGACAGGAAAGTGAAGGAAAGTAACAAAATCCTAATACCATTTGGACCCTAGAGCTAAGTAATGCTATTCTTAAATTTTTCTTCTTATTAGATTCGATATACTCTGCTTTATTGCAGATAATTTGTCTGATGTTCTATCACTTTCAACAGAAAATGTCCTAATTTATTAATCAATGAAGTTATTAAGATTTTTTTTTAATTTATGGACCTAGAGTAAATTATTTACTTCTATTTTTAAAGTTTTCCCCTTTGAAAGTAAATGCTATCTTTAGATTAGATTTTCTAGATTCACTCTTTTTGCTAATAGTGATTAACTTAGAATTCTATGAAGTTATAAAAATTTTTCACCAGAGTCAAAAATAATACACAAGTAAGAAAACATGATTTAGCTCATAACTATTTCTCTTGTGATGCAGACAAGTATAAAATTCAGGGAGTATTTTCCTATAAAACTATGTAACAATACAACTTCTCACTTTATCATATATTCTGGAGGAAGCAATGTGCTTATCTGAAATTAATATGTATTCATATTTGTCAAAAAACCACATGCTATGGATATATTAACATTCTAGCTAGCTTGGCATACCTTTCTGAAGACAAGTAATTTATTTAACAAATATTTTATTTATAACAACTTGTGTGTGCTGTGCTAAGTTGTGGCTCAGACAGTTAAGAATATACCTGCAATGTTGGAGGTCTGTGTTTAATCCCTGGGTCAGGAGGATCCCCTGGAGAAAGGAATGTCTACCCACTCCAGTAATCTTGCCTGGAGAATTCCATGGACAAAGGAGCCTGGCGGGCTACAGTTCACGGGGTAACAAAGAGTCAGACAAGACTGAGTGACAAACTTTCACTTTCACACTTATTTGCACATATAAAAAGTATCAACATTTAGGTTCTTTGTAGTAACTAGAAAATAATTTGAAGATGCTATAAATAACGAAAGGATAAACCCCAAATATTTTAAATGACACAATTATTTAACTATTAAAAGCATTGAAAATGTAAGTATATTATGAATGCAAAGATTGAGGAACAATTTGCATCCTTTTCTAAACTTTGAGTATCCAAAACTCTCAACAGTTTTAAGTTGATCAGTCAGTCATGACTAATCGAATAAACCACCACCACCACAAACAACATAAATTAAGGTCCCCCAAAAGTCATGTTAAATACCTGTAAAAACCAAGAAATTTTAGCATATATGAAAATCATATTAAATTCCGTTGAGTCCACATGTGTGTGTGCATGTGCGTGATCAGTCTGACTCTTTGTGACTCCAAGGGCTATAGCCTGGCTGACTCCTCTGTCCATGGGATTTTCCAGGCAAGAATACTGGAGTGCATTGCTATTTCCTTCTCCAGGGGATCTTCCCAACTCAGGGATTGAACGTATATCTCCTGTGTCTCCTGCATTGGCAAGCAGATTCTTTGGCAAGTGGATTTTTTACCACTGTGCCACCTGGGAAGCCCCTGAGTCCATATAGTAAGGTTCAAACGCTTTATTTAGCAGAAAATTGCTTCAGAACAAATTTAATCTTGCTTTTTACAAAGACGAAAGTGATGTCTGATGATTGTTTGCAAGTTTGTTTCGGCTCTGCTCTGTATTGGAGTCTCAGATAAATGTCTTTTAATGAGTCAATCTAATCCAAGGCTATTCATCAGATTCATCAGATCTTTTTAAGTGTGTAAACATGGGTATTTATATATATTTTTTAATTCAAAATAAGATTCTAAATTGCAAGATGGGTTGAATACCAGTGATTATCAATTACTGACATTAAATTTCCAAATAGTAACTTGTACCTTTCAGTTATATGTCTTAAAAAGAAAAGAAAAAAAATGCGGGGGGGGGGGGCGCTTTACAAAACTAATTCTGACAAAATACATCTCCATTTTTACTCACATTCATCCCCACCATCAGCTCTGACTATGAGAGGAACTATTGTCTTCTGGTTAAGAAGGCAGACAGTAGAGCCTGATGATGACCTTGATTATATCTCAGGCCTACTGTTTAATAACTGTGGAGTCTGTATCTCAGTTTCTGCCTCTATAACCCAGACTGATAGATAATATCTACTTAATAAGTGACTGCCTATGGTGAACAATGTCAGATTTGTGAGAATTTCGTTTCTGTACCAGAGACAGTTTCAGTCACTCAGAGCTGCCTTTGGCAAAAGTTTTATTACAGTGAAAGAGGGCTAGAGAAAGCTTCTGACATAGACATCAGAAGTGGGGCAGAGAGTGCTCCTTCACTAGTCTTAACAAAGGATCTATATATTTTGTCAACTGGTTACTAAAAATAGATCAAAAGAATATCTCAAGGTTGTAAAGGTCTTACCAAGTCCACTCCAACAACATACATTTTAAGATAACAGGATTAGAACTAACAATAGAAAGATCTTACCAGACCCACTCCCACAACATACATTTTAAGATAACAGGATTAGTCAGAAGGTTCTTAAGAAGGAGAAACATGTCATCAAGTAGGATACATTATTATATAATCACTAGTACAGAGTTTAAGGGAAAACATACCCTTGGGTAAGACGAATTGTTTTGTTGTGTAATCATTAGCTCTGGGCATAATGAAAATAATGCCTTTTGTGACTAAGATGAAGGAATGTAGAAAAAAAATTTGTCCCTTTCTCCTTCAAGGCTCCAGACTCCTTATCAATCTACCTAAGAATTAGCTCTCTCACTGGGATGTTGCAATGATTCAGTAAATTAAAAAGTGGTAAGAAGCTTCCCTCATAGCTCAGTTGGTAAAGAATCTGCCTGCAATGCAGGAGACTGGGGTTCGATTCCCTGGGTCGGGAAGATCCCCTGGAGAAGGAACTGGCAACCCACTCCAGTATTCTTGCCTAGAGAATCCCCATGCACAGAGGAGGCTGGCAGGCTACAGTCCACGGGGTCACAAGAGTCGGACATGACTTAGCAACTAAACCACCACCAAGAATAGTGCCAGACAGACAAGAGCACAATGATGCTCACTGTTCACATGTTTTTGCTTTAGATTCATAGGTTTCATCCTCCCTTGTCTACATTTTAATTTATTGACACCATGCCATTAAAATGTCTCAAAACATTTATTTGAAGAACTGGCTGGAGTTAACAACTTCAGCCCTCCATTGTACTATTTTCATTAGAGCTTCATAATATAAATTCATATCTAATTAGTACAGAAAATAGGTTTTAACAAGTCTTCTTACACTCTACTTATCCCAGACAGTAGTTCTCTTTCCTCAAAATTACTACTCAGGGAAGTAATTTAGAAATACATAATATTATAACTGGGTAGATATTACTAATCCTCCCAATATCTGGTATTGACTCTGCATCTAGTAGGAGCTCAAAAGGAAACAAAGACACTCAAGCTTAGCTACAGTTTGAGGTGGGGAGAGAAGGAAGACATGGGGCAAATAAAATATGTGTGAAGTGAAATGAAGTGAAAGTTGCTCGGTCGTGTCCAACTCTTTGAGACTCCATGGAATTCTCCTCAGTCCATGGAATTATCCTGGCCAGAATACTGGAGTGGGTAGCCATTCCCTTTCCAGGAGGTTTTCCCAATACAAAGATCGAATCCAGGTCTCCCACATCGCAGGTGGATTCTTTACCAGCTGAGCCACCAGGGAAGCCCCTAAAAACTAGATCAAACATTGAAATAAATAGCATAAAAATCAAAACCAGATCCCCAGCAAATCAAGAAGCATTAATCTAAGAAATTGCTGGAAATTGTATTGTGCTAATATGTGTAACAGGGCTTCTCAGGTGGCTTAGTGATAAAGAACCCCCCTGCCAATGCAGATGTGGGTTCAGTCCCCTGCTTTGGAATATCCCCTGGAGAAGGAAATGACAACCCACCCCAGCATTCTTGCCTGGGGAATCCCATGGACAGAGAAGCCTGGTGAGCTACCGTTCATGGGGTCGCAAAAGAGTCAGACATGACTTAGTGACTAAACAACAAAACTGTGTGAAAGGATAGCATCAACTTGTGAGTAGACTCATGGTAGCTCTATGCTTATCTTCAGGAATGCCCAGAGCTCTGGTGTCAACCCTTGGACAGAAGAAGGATGAGAAGTACTCTCTCAGTTCATTTCAGTTCAGTCGCTCAGTCATGTCCGACTCTTTGCGACCCCATGAATCGCAGCATGCCAGGCCTCCCTGTCCATCACCAACTCCCAGAGTTCACTGAGACTCATGTCCATTGAGTCAGCAATGCCATCCAGCCATCTCATCCTTTGTCGTCCCCTTCTCCTCCTGCCCCCAATCCCTCCCAGCATCAGAGTCTTTTCCAATGAGTCAACTCTTCGCATGAGGTGACCAAAGTACTGGAATTTCAGCTTCAGCATCATTCCTTCCAAAGAAATCCCAGAGCTGATCTCCTTCAGAATGGACTGGTTGGATCTCCTTGCAGTCCAAGGGACTCTCAAGAGTCTTCTCCAACACCACAGTTCAAAAGCATCAATTCTTTGGCGCTCAGCTTTCTTCACAGTCCAACTCTCACATCCATACATGACCACTGGAAAAACCATAGCCTTGACTAGAAGACCTTTGTTGGCAAAGTAATGTCTCTGCTTTTGAATATGCTATCTAGGTTGGTCATAACTTTCCTTCCAAGGAGTAAGTGTCTTTTAATTTCATGGATGCAATCACCATCTGCAGTGATTTTGAAGCCCAAAAAATAAATTCAGCCACTGTTTCCTCTGTTTTCCCATCTATTTCCCACGAAGTGATGGGACCAGATGACATGATCTGCGTTTTCTGAATGTTGAGCTTTAAGCCAACTTTTTCACTCTCCACTTTCACTTTCATCAAGAAGCTTTTTAGTTTCTCTTCACTTTCTGCCATAAGGGTGTTGTCATCTGCATATCTGAGGTTATTGATATTTCTCCCGGAAATCTTGATAAATGAAGCAAAAACGTAAGTTGGAATATTGAAAAAACTCTTGAGTTTTCAAAGGGTATACTTAGGTTAAGAATCTTGTACAGAAGAAGAAAGGAAGCACAAATACAGGTCAGAGAATTCTGGGATCTCCAAATCATTCCCTACAGTACTTTGAACAAGCTTATCTTCATTACTTATTGAAAATGTATGGATCAATGACTTGCACTGGTTTGCCAGTTACACAGCCTATTTTTGACTCTGTGGCCAGTGGGTTATAAAAGGTTACTAGGTAAACTCAGATTTTGATTCCCTGAGTAAAATCTCTTACAGAGCTTAGTGTCTTCTCCAAAGATAAAGTGTGTATGGTTCTACTAATGGAATTTCTTGTAAAGTACACCTAGAATTTGCTGACCTGTATTTGTGCTTCCTTTCTTCTTCTTTATAGGATTCTTAACCTAAGTATACCCTTTGAAAACTCAAGAGTTTTTTCAAAATTCCAACTTATGTTTTTGCTGCATTTATTTGTATAGTAAAATTGAAATAGACTTTGTTTCTATAATCTAAATGCTGGCCCTTTTGAGAGAACGAAAGATGAGTAAACAGGAAATGAAGAATCTCAGAGAGCAGGCAATAAACCAGGCCACTGTGGTTCCAAAGCTTTCAAGAACTGTGGCTACTGATTGAAGGAAAAGTATTTCATAGGAATTTGATACTGTTTAAGAGCCAAGACGGAGGAGCCTGGTGGGCTGCAGTCCATGGGGTTGCTAAGAGTCGGACATGACTAAGCGACCTCACTTTCACTTTTCACTTTCATGCATTGGAGACGGAAATGGCAACCCACTCCAGTGTTCTTGCCTGGAGAATCTCAGGGACAGGGGAGCCTGGTGGGCTGCCGTCTATGGGGTCGCACAGAGTTGGACACGACTGAAGTGACTTAGCAGCAGCAGCAGGAGCAAGAGCCAAGAAAACTGCTAGATGAATTACTAAAGAAGGAAAAGCTAGTCAAGTATTTGATAGCTTGGGTGGCTTAAGGAAAAAAATAAAGTAACTTAGGAGCCTAAGACTTTGAGGTCCACCAACTTAAATCAACAATCCTACCAGTAAAGATTATAGAGGTGGCAGGGAGACATTATCAAGACACAACCAAAATAAGGATGTATGTGTGTTAGTAACTCAGTTATGTCCAACTCTTTGTGACCCCATGGACTGTAACTCACCAGGCTCCCCTGTCCATGGGATTCTCCAGGCAAGGATTCTGGAGTGGAGTGCCATTCCCTTCTCCAGGGGAATCTTCCTGACCCAAAAATTGAACACAGGTCTGCATTGCGGGCAAGATTCTTTACTGTCTGAGCCACCAGGGAAGCCCATAAAATAAGTATATATTCAATCAAAGCACTTAAGGTTAAGCTGATTTGTGAATGATACAAAGTACTTCCTGATGAAACACTAATAATGTATATTTTTGTGTTGGTGGAAAGAGTGTCTTTATTCTCTCTCATTCAATACTGTTAAATGGAAAGGGATGTTTGACTCACTCAGCTTCTTTAATCAACTGCAGAGATTTGAATAAATGGACAGATTGCCAATCTGTTTGAGCTAGGTAAATGTGAGGAAACATAACACATACCTTGGCTAGGCTTTTTATCACAGTAAATCCATGGATACAAAATTGAGTATTTCTTTCAGGATGTGTGTGTGTGTGTGTGTGTGTGTGTGTGATTGTTGCTGCATAAACTACATCAGGAATTAGAGACAGAAGGAGAGTGAGAGACAGAACAAGGGATCTATGTAACTGTAAAACATTTAAAAATTAAGACAATTTATGATGTCTTATGTTTTAAATATTTCAAGCATGCCATATTGCTTCAGAAACAGTATGAATGGTGACAGAGAGAGGTTTTTCTGAGCTGAGTTTATAAAAGTAAATTTAACGCATGTCACACAACAAAATAACTTCTTACATTATGCTAACAAATTTGGAATTTCTCAAAAATGCAGGATGAAGGTATTGAAGAACTTTTGGTAATGTAGTGATGAAATTAGATTTATACTTTAGAAAGTCATAAATGTTGAATTGAAAATTATAAAGCAGAGAAAGGTTAACAAGAAGAGCCTGACCAATTATAAATCTATTATAATATTCCAGACCACAGCAGTAAAAAGAAATGATAAAATTAAAGTAGTAGCCATCTTCATGGAAAATTTAGATAGTTTACACAGACCATGATGCACAAACAGTGGGAGTTGATATTGAGTTGAAAGGAAAGGAAAGTAATTGAAGATAATTTAAGGGGCTCAGTCTGGATAGTAAAGACTATATAATTAGAGAGTAGATTTGAGAGTATTAACAACCACTTATAAATAAGCATTTAAGTTTAAATTATTTGTGTGATTCAACATTTAATAAGGTACAATAATAATGTAGTTATATTTAACTCCCAAATCTGTTTCTCAATGTGTCAAAAAGGGACAAAGCTCTAAAAAGAAGAATTAACTAAATTTGAGACCAATCTTTCTTTCAAAATATCTCTGCTCATCTTGTTCAGAATTTGTGAATTCAGAATATTTTTATTTTTCAAAATTATAGCTACATATGAATTCATAAAAATCTTCATGTAATATGCAAATATTTCTACAAAAATTAGGTAGCTGTCATTTACTCACATGTTAATTTGACTTAGTTTAATCACATAGCTTTATTCGAATCATTTATGTGATGAGAGTTTCTGCAAAAATTTTAACTGAAATTACCTAAAATGATAAAAAAAAAAGTAATTTGTAAAGTAAATTTGAATAAACAAAGGCTTTGATACTGAAAAACAACTTTTATCTATCTCATTTCCCTACGATCCAGCCACAGTGATTTTCTGGTTATTTTTGCTTCTACCATCCCAGCTGGTTTTCACCTTAAGATCTGTACATTGAAAGTCCTTCTTTTTTTTTTTTGAAAGTCTTTCTATCTGAAGTGTAACCACCAGATTTTCACATGAACTTGATCTAGTTTGGATTTTACATATATATATATATATATATATATATATATATATATTCATTATTTAGTTCTTAGCTCAATTATCAGCTTCTGATTACTCAAATGAGACCTCCATATCCACTCCTCTCATCTTATATTATTGTAACAGCAGCATCTAGAAGAATGCCAGGCCAAAAATAATATCTCAGCAATGCTGCTGAATAATTGGAAAAAAGAAGAGATTATATCTTCTTTTGTTTAAAAAATGGTTTATTAGCAATGGGAACTAAATATATTTTGGGGGGATTGTATTATCTGCCATTTTTATGCTTTAAAGTGTACATGGCAGCCTACAGAAATATAGGGAAGCCAGGCTTTGGAAACAAATATGTTTAGGACCAAATATTGGCTGAAAAACATGAATCAACTTAGAAAATTTTCTGTAATTCTATTTGCCTATATGTGAAAAGAAATATTTGATAGGAATTTTATGATGATTAAATGAAATATATTACAGGGTAAATATAAAGACCAAAATATACTTCACTCTAATATTAACCCTTTCCTTCTCTGACCCAGAATGGACAACCATGTATAATTTTAAATAAAGTTGCAAAAAATTAACCCATAATTTAAATCTGTCAAGCTTAAAATAAAATTTTGTAAAACATACTTTGAAATGGTGCTTTTCTCAAATGTAACATGTGATGCATTTTTAAAAATAATATTTGCAAAACCAAAATGAACTTTTCCTTTACAACTCTTCCTCTCCAAAGCTTTATAAATCAATTTATTTTTCTTCCCAGATAAAACATTGTTAACATGTAAAAATAAGAGCATACTTATTTAGGTAAGTGTAATGAGAAAATCGTTTATTAAGTTTAGCAAGTGGATTGAAATTTCTCAGGTAATTCGATGTTGTCTACACTTGATTTGGATGTGGAAGGTGAGAGAGTAAGCACCTGCTCAGACAAGTGTAATTACTTGTGGGAGCTGGACCCTCAACTGAAAATTAACTCATGAGTTCTATGATCCATTTCTAACACTTTTCAGGCATAATATTCAATTTTTTTGGAATCATCTATAAATTAAAAATGATGTCATTTGGTTGTTCACACACAATGAAAATTTGTGAAATTCTTTACATAATTATAATTGCAGTAGCTTGAAATTCACCATGATTGAGAGAAACTCTTTTAGAAAATATTAAATTAATTGGAAAACTGCTTTTGGTAGTTTACAATTCTAGGATTAAATCAATTAAAAATAGTATATTTTCAAACTGTAGCATATTTAACGTTCTCCAGGTCTGAACTAAACAATTCCATTTAGGTCAGTAATACTTGTAAATACACTTTTCAGATCATCTAAGGAGAAAAGAGATGATGTATCAAATTATAAATGCACAGGTAAGAATCACTGTCATAGTGAGCCTATTCCAGGTGAATCATATTGAATCAGATGTGTAAAAATCATTTTGCATTGTTTAGTAGTAATAACAATACTGTTTCACTTCTTATTTTCACTATATACTTAGTATAGTACAGGTACTATCATCATTTCCAAATTGTAAAAATTGTACACTTCTTGATTACTCACCCTAACCATATCAGATATCAGTTATCCTACCTACAGATTTAATTAAATTTAATTTCTAAGAGAAATTAAATCATCAATGAGTTTTAACAAATAGTACATAGGTAGAAAAACTAGATGAGGGTTATGTCAAAGATACACTTTCCTTACAAAAAAAATGAAGTCAACATGCATAGATGCCTTTACATTATAAATAAGAAATAATAAAAGTGAGATGCTTTTCCAATAAAACATTTGTTTTTACTTAATGCTTGTGTCACAATTTTAAACCTATTTTGGACATCACAAGGTCATCATCTTCAGAATTCCTTTTGTGAACATTCTGGGTTCAAATCCACAGGAGCACAAAAAGACAAAAGTAACTTACTAAAATTCCCACATTTGATTGATAATTATATATTATATATTTTGAACTTATTTTTACTGTAATGTACACAACAAACTCAAATTAGAGAATTCTCCAATTGACTGTGGAATATCTAATATCATAGACACAGTGATTTCTTCTAGGAAATATATAATTCCAGGGGCTAAAAGGGAAAAAAGTATATATGTATATATATATACACATATATATATATATATGTATTAAAAGGCAGTTCACTGTGTTCTAAGTGCATTTCCAACACTTGCAGTTTCTTTTCTTTTACTTTCCTAACAATTCTTTTGAAGGAGTTCATGTACTTCTAGTTAACACACAAGATAATAAAAAACAATCTGCCTCCCACAGAACCCCACTATAATTATAAAGAAATATGTAATGAATACATGCAGACAATGGAAATGGAAGAATAAGCATCAGCAGCAAAATTTGAAAGACAGACAGAAAATGGACAAGATGTTGTTGATAAAAAGGGTCTTTACTCCTCTCCTGGCTTAGGCTGAAGCAGATGAATTTATGCCACAAAGTCCCCACACAACTCAGCCTCGAGGGCACCAACTACCACTGAAAACAGAAACTGAATATAATCTACAGATCAAAACAATATTTGAAAGTATATTTAAATGGGTTTAGATTTTCAGAGTTCCTTCACACCCATCTCCCTCAGCAAAAATGAGAGCAAGTGTCTATTTTGCCAAAGCATTAGCTTTGATTTATCCTCTGGAGGGGTTGTACCAACCAGGGAGCCTGAGAGCCTGATATCAGCACAATGAGGGGGTCATACTGACAAAAGGATGTTAGTTGAATGAGATGCTCTATCCTGAAGTAAGGGCAGCCCCTTTCATCTCTAATTAGCTCTGACAAAAATGACAACTAGAATTCATCCTTCCAAAGTGGGGCACTGGAGAATTCCTCCAGGGGAAGAGTGAGTACCTGAAATAGACAGACCTTCTTAGGTAGCATTGCCCAAGTACACAGACTAGACACATCAGTGTGGATAGAAGCTCATTAGTTGGTTATGTTTTAAACAGAACTACAGGCCTCCGAGGTGGCACTAGTGGTAAAGAACCTGCTTGCTAATATAGGACACCCAAGAGATGCAGGTTCGATCCCTGGTTGAGACGATCCCTGGGAGGCAGGCATGGCAACTCACTCCAGTATTCTAGCCTGGGAAATCCCATGGACAGAGGAGCCTGGCAGGCCACAGTCCAGAGGGTCTCAAAGAGTGATACACATCTGAAGAGACTTAGCATGCACACAACCAGAACCAGGGAACAGTCATTCAACTTTTTATTCCCCACAAATACATGTGATTGAATTGCTAAGACTTATCAGAACTTTGAGAATAGTTACTCACCAGAAAACAGAAACCAAATGACAATTAGGAAAAAGAAAAAAAAAAAAAGAAAGAAATTCACAGAAACCAGAAGAAACAGGACAGGACAGAAAAAGTATAACATCTTCAGGTATCTGTGAGTAATAGCCTCAGAGAGGACATTTTACACATGGGAAAGAAAGAATCTTTAATAGGAAACCACAAAGAAAGACACTTTGGAAATATAGACACATCTACAGAGAAAGATACATAAAGATTTCATAAATGAAAGCTCCAATGGTAGAAATAAAGTTAAGGATTATTCTCAGATGGAAATGGCAACCCACTCCAGTACCCTTGCCTGGAAAATCCCATGGACACAGTCCACAGGGTCGCAAAGAGTCGGACACGACTGAGCAGCTTCACTTTACTTTCAGATTCTCTTATACGCCAAACAACTGAGCAAAGGAGAATTTAGTTACGGAAAAAGGAAATAATTTCAGAAAATTCCAATTTATGAACTTTTGTACCAGTGATAAAAGATAAAATGGAGAAGTAAAGTATTAAATATTTCATCCAGAATAGTTCATAGAACTGATAAACTTGAAACACCAAATTGAGAGCCCTACACAATGCCTAGAGCAATGGATGAAAAGAAATTTCCACCAAAGCACATTACTGTCAAAATTCAGAACTCTGGGAAAGAGACCCATTACCATAGCATCTGGAAAGGAAGAAAAAAAAGTCTCATAAGCAAATGTTCAGAAACCCAAGAGGCATTTGACTTCTTAAAAGAAATAATTAAACCTGCGTCAGTGAAATAATGCTGGTTTCAGGTGGTCTCAGCCGGCAACAGCTTGGAACGGGGCTTGGGTTTTCTCACCAGAAAACTGGGCTGGGTCATGGTGATGAAAGCACCAGATCCTAGCCACTAGACCAGTGGTCAGTGACAAGGGCCCTGACCCTTTGGCTTTGCAGAAAAGTATTTCCACAAAGACAGAAAGTAGTGAAGCAAGTGAAGTATTTATTAAGAGGAAAGAGAGTACAATATGTGTGAACAGACACAAGGCCATATTCTTGAGAGAGTCCCAGAGCTGAGGGTTAATGGCAGTTTACATCACTTATATGGGGACATTCCTTCTGCTTTTCCTTTGGTCAATCATTTTGATTTGCCTGGTTCACAATCCATATTTAGTGTACCTCAGGATCCTTTCCTGTGTACACACGCATCTTTTAGTCAAGACGGATTCTATTGAAAAAGCATATGGGTAGAGCATCTCTTGACACTGTGCCCCATTTAACTTGCAAGGAGCCTTTCTGCCCATGGGTGGTTGGGGAGGTCTCCTGATTTTGGGAATGAGAAATGTGCTATGGGCAGGGATCAGCCTTTTCCCTTATTGTCCTGCTCTTCTCCTCTTGGAGTTTCAGTCCACAGGGAATGAATCTCCAATTGGTTTCCCTTTGGAGGGGGCCCATCTACTCCTGACTCAATGCATCAATATTCGAAGAAAAGAAAAATATATAATTTTAAACCCTGTATGAAGCCCTGGTGGCTCAGATGGTAAAGCATCTGTCTGCAATGGGGCAGATCCAGGTTCAATCCCTGGGTCAGGAAGATCCCCTGGATAAAGAAATGACAACCCACTCCAGTACTCTTGCCTGGAAAAATCCCATGGATGGAGGAGCCTGGTAGGCTATGGTCCACAGGGTTGCGAAGAGTCAGACACAACTAAGCGACTTCACTTTCACTTTCAAACCCTACACTCAAATTAAAAATCAAGTATGAATATAAATGACATTGAAAATACTCATGATATTGTTTACTTCCTATAATCCATTCTTAGGAGGGTATTGGAGTATTTTCTCTATCAAAAGAATATTAATCTGAAAAGATGAAGGAATATAGTTTGAGTAAAAGGGTATCCTTCACAGGACAGCTGATGTTTAACTTTGCACCAGGTGTAATTTATGGATTGGGATATGGGACATGGGAGCTGTTGCCTGGGTTTCTTTGGTAAGCCAGTTATGAGGAACATATGTAAAGGGGTGGAATATTCCTTGGGGAAGGAAGGGTTTGGGGGTTGTCTTCCCTGGTTTTCTTCCTGTCTCCATTTTCCCCAGGGGAGAAGGGATTTCTGTCCCTATTAAGCTTAGATCATTAGTGTCATGGCATCTGTACGTGATGGATATTTCTTATCTCTAAAGTTAAATTTATTGTAATGATAGCACAATGAACAAAAGGTTTTTTGGATTCAGGAGATTGCTGCCTTTCCCCACCTTTCTTTGTCTGCTTATAGGATACTTATCAACCAAAAAGTATGATTTCCTGTCATTCTGAAGGTTCCTGCTTCCCATTGTCTGCCTATGGACACTCACTGTTTACAAGATGCCTGATATTCTGCCACCTGGCCCCTGACCCCATTCTCCTCTCATATCTACCTACCTGCCTGCTGTAACAAAAGAAGAAATAAAAATTTAAAAGGAAAGGCTTTATTCTTCCTCTTGAAAATCAAGTAAGAGATTTCCCTGCACTTCTTGTCTCAATTACTTTTTTTTTTTAAATAAACTCATTTCTTGTTGTTGTTCAGTTGCTAAGTTGTGTCTGACTGCAGCATGCCAGGCTTCCTTGTCCTTCACTATCTCCTAGAGTTTGCTCAAACTCATAACCTTTGAGTCAGTGATGCTATCCAACCATTTTTTCCTCTGTCTCCCCTTTTCCTCCTGCTCTCAATCTTTCCCAGCATAAAGGTCTTTTCCAATGAGTCGACTCTTCGCATCAGATGATCAAAGTATTGGAGCTTTAGCTTCAGTATCAGTCCTTCTAATGAATATTCAGGGTTGATTTCCATTAGGATGAACTGGTTTGATCTCCTTGAAGTCCAAGGAACTCTCAAGAGTTTTCTCCATCACCTTAGTTCAAAAGCATCAGTTCTTTGGTACTCAGCCTTCTTTATGGTCCAACTCTTACATCTGTACCTGGCTACTGGAAAAACCATAGCTTTGACTATATGGACTTTTGTCAACAAAGTGACATCTCTACTTTTTAATATGCTGTCTACGTTTATCATAGCTTTCCTTCCAAGGAGCAAACGTCTTTTAATTTCAGCCAGTCACAGTCTACAGTGTATCTGGGGTGATGTAGGGTGATTTCTTTACCCCACTTAACCAGCTCACCAAAAATATCCTCAGGGCAGCTACTCACCTGAGATTGCATGCTCCCCCCTTGAGAGTGCTCTATCACTTAAATAAATCTTCACGTCACTAACTCGACCTCTCTGTCTCATGTATGAATCCTTTTTGCAATGAAACGAGACATTATCCACTGGTAACAAAGCTATTAAGAAAATTATGTCCTGAGTTTTTTTTACCTAAATTACAATATAGAAAATTAAGCAAAAATGGAATATTTCAGAATATTTAACATTCAAAATTTTTTGAAACATTTGATGAGTAACTGTATATAGCAAAATAAATGTATTTTCGTTTATGCTGCCCCAAAATGAGGCTATAACATTTGGAGGCTACACATGGCAAGATATTGTCTTTATCAACATTTCCATTAGAAACTACCTGAAAGTTATCAACAGGAAAGTTATCTAAAGATAAATATTTCTAGGTCAATGCCAAGCTTAACTTAAAGGAGTGGAGCACATAATTGATGAGAGGAGATACTGATGCAAAAATGCATAACTAAAGTGCACTTTATGCAACACTGGTCCTGAGAGAAAACTTCTAATAACATGTTTTGATGTAGACCTCTATTAGAGATGGGAAAATGTTATTTTAAAAATACCAGAGTTGGTACACGAAATATATTTTTAAACGTTAGGTAAGTCAGTGTTTCCAAATGAAGTTTCAAATACTTTATACATAAAATCTTTTGAAACTGTGTCAAATTATTTTAAAAATTAGTATTTGGAATCTGAAAAATACAATAAACTAGTAACCATAATAAAAATGAAGCAGGCTCACAGATACAGAGAACAAATCATTGGTTACTAGTGGGGTGAAGCAATGGAGGGGTTGGTAAGGTGGGAGCTACAAACACTGAGTGTAAGACAGGCTTAAGGATATACTGTACAACACAGAGGATGGAGCCAACATTTTACAGTAACTGCAAATGAAAGTAACCTTTAAAAATTGCATAAAATTTATAAACATAAACTTCAATAAATAAATAACAAAAATTTAAAGAGTGGCAAAAATAATACAGTAAATAATTTGGACTTTTCTAAACAAAAGAGTCTTTCTAAGTGAATCAGTAGTCTGAGATTGTTGGAAGCTCTAAGCATAGCAAATAAAGAAAAATATGCTTCTATATATATATATTTTTTTTTTTTTTAAATAAAGTTAAGGTTTACTTCTGCTTACAAAAATGTGATGAGGGGAAGGCTATCTTCCTCTATTTTGTAGCAATGGCAGCTATAGTAAGTGATATTCAAGTTCATGTGGCAGAGAACAGCAGGAATGGATGATTGCCATATTGTCTTTACACCACACTTAGAAATGAGGTACTTTATCTCAGTCCATCCTTGTATTGTTTGGACCCAGACACCGAGTTCAGAGTTGCATGGGAAACTGTAAAAATAGACTCCTTTGTGGTCAAGAGGAAGATAATAAAATTTTCTTCACTACAATCATCTATCTCTTTACCTGTATAATAAAATTATGATTCTACATTCAATAACTAAAAAGAGAACATATTCTAGTTATCAGTGGAGAAGAGATAACTAAAATTATTAGCCTAAATTATAAATATGATAATAACAAATATAGAAACATTTCACATCCTTAAATATTTTGGGCCAATATTTGACACTTAAAATTTGAGAATATATAAGGTTTGAGTTGAAAGGAATGCAACTTTAATATTGGAAAGGAAAGAAAAGTCAAGGACAATATTCCTGGATAGAGTACAATGAGTTAGTATAACTAAAATCAAGGATTCTAATGCTTCATACCAACACCTTTTATTATGATAAAAATCACTTAATAAATATTACCAGCAAAATGGAAACAAGGCATTTTGGTTTCTGTCCACATGGAAGGCATCGAGACAAATTACCCCCACTGATCCAGGAATTACTTCCAATCTACCCCCCCAAAGCACAGGAGTGTGAACTTATGAAGACAGCATGTGCCCAACAGATATGTGAGGTCTGATACTCTTTGTTCAGTCGTGTTAACCTCAACAAAGACTCTAATGAAAAACAAGTTCATTCTTACTCTGCCATTAATATCACTCTCTGTGTTCTTTCTAAATCTCAGGGTTGTCATCTCCAATTGTTTTGCAGAGGTTTTAGAAATGAGGGTGTGCAACTAAGGGAATTAAAAAGAGACCTAAATAACTATGGAACATAATATATTCCTGGAAAGAAATACAGTATTTGAAAGAAAAAAATTATACCCAATTAATTTATGAACACAATTTCAATTGATATATACTGTTTTTAATTGCTAAAAATTCTTAGACCATTAGAAGAATAGAGGAATAAGAATATCCCAGAAGAAGTTTTAACTCTTAAATTTTTCCTTACAAGTATGAAAGGTCATTAGTAATCATGGTGCTAAATACAGTGTGTATCTGACATAGAAACTGATAGACAAATAGAATATAGAAAAATTTAATGAGATAAACTCTGTTAGGAAATACAATATATTATGTAGAAAGGTGGTATTTCAAAATAAGGGATAGATGAATCATTCAATAATTGTTATGTGACAAGTAGTTAATTGAAAAAATGATAAACTCATTATTACTTAAGTGGATGGATGAATCATTCAATAAACGATATTGAAACAAGTGATTAATTGTTTGGAAAAATATAATGATAACCTCATTTTAATTAATCTCATTATTAGGTTTGCTAACTGCTATAATAAACATATAATAAAAGTATAATGACCTATGTAATAGCTCATACAATATTTCCTCATCAGAGAGCAGCTTTCCTCCTGGTTCTATCCTAATCTCTGCTACACACAAGGACTTTGAAGATTTTTATACCAGAAAATAAATAGAGAAGAGTGAAAGTAAAACCCCCAAAACTGTGGCTTACAAGAATGATGCAGTATTTTGACTCATATCCCTTTGATGAGGAGTAGTCACATAATTCAACCTAGATGGAAAACCTGGGTGTAACACAAAATTCCTGGTGGAAAATAGAGGGTGAGAAACATGGATCATAAATGGATAGTTGGCTTTATCAATCTCATCTGTTATGCCCCAAAATAAATAACATAAATTAAACATTTAAATATGAAATTTAAAATAGAGTTATATTTATATATAATGAATCTTTATTAAAGTTTACAAAAGAATTTCAAAAAGTAAACCCTAAAGGAAAAACATCAATTTGAATAAATAAATATTTTTAAAGCTATGCATATGAAACAAGACAAAACTCCATGAATGGCATTGAAAACAAACTAAAAAAGAATATAATATTTTCCAAATCTGGAAAATGAATATGCAGAAAAATTCATATAAATCAATAGGAGATGACAATGCAAATACTATTAACAGACAATATGAAAATGGGAGGATTTAAATGATAAATATGTGTACAGGGTAGAATATTGTTTTTCTGTCAATGTGCAAACAGTTAAAATGATAACACCTGGAGTTTCATTTTCAGACATGAAGAAGTAACAAAAACTGAACTGAACTGCCAATGGTATAAAACTAAAAAGATCAACAAAAGATGTGAATCAACTGCTTTCAAACACTTCAGGGCAAGTCAGCAAAGGACAGGATCCTTGAGCGAAAAGAAGTGATCAGGTGAGCACTGTAATTGTCCCCATCTTCAGTCTGGAGGTGATGCCAGACAGAGTCAGGAGAACCACAGAGAACGTGGCCTCACTGATGAAACCAGGATGAGACCCAGCGAGTGCCAGACATCTGATGAGGCTTTTCCACTTAGTGGTTCTTGGTTACTAGGCTGTGTGTGCAGAGAGTGAAACTCCACAAATTCATACACACACACACACACAACCAAACTGGATGGGGGAAGGAATAAGCTCAATAGTTATATAAATATAGACTCAGTAATTTCCAGAGTTCAGTAACGAGAGGAGACTACAATTTTGGAGCTACAATAAGTCAGAGTTAATAGCACTAAATGATCAGCAAGTATACTTAGGGGAAACATTAGAGATAAATTTTCCAAATAGGAAAAGGAGTTCTTCAAGGCATCACCCTGCTTATTTAACTTTTATAAAGAGTACATCTTGAGAAATGCTGGGCTTGAATCAAGATTGCCGGGAAAGATATAAATAACCTCAGATATGCAGATGACACCACCCTTATGGCAGAATGTGAAAAAGAACTAAAGAGCCTCTTAATGAAAGTGAAAGAGGAGAGTGAAAAAGTTGGCTTAAAGCTCAACATTCAGAAAACGAAGATCATGGCATCTGGTCCCATCACTTCATGGCAAATAGATGGGGAAACAGTGCAAACAGTGGCTGACTTTATTTTTCTGGGCTCCAAAATCACTGCAGATGGTGATTGCAGCCATGAAATTAAAAGACGCTTATTCCTTGGAAGGAAAGTTATGACCAACCTAGACACTATATTAAAAAGCAGAGACACTACTTTGCCAACAAAGGTCCATCTAGTCAAGGCTATGGTTTTTCCAGTAGTCATGTATGGATGTGAGAGCTGGACTGTGAAGAAAGCTGAGCACCGAAGAATTGATGCTCTTGAACTGTGGTGTTGGAGAAGACTCTTGAGAGTCCCTTGGACTGCAAGGAGATCCAACCAGTCCATCCTAAAGGAGATCAGCCCTGGGTATTCATTGGAAGGACTGATGTTCAAGCTGAAACTCCAATACTTTGGCCACCTGATGCGAAGAGATGACTCATTTGAAAAGACCCTGATGCTGGGAAAGATTGAAAGCAGGAGGAAAAGGGGATGACAGAGGATGAGATGGTTGGATGGCATCACAGACTCAATGGACATGAGTTTGGGTGGACTCTGGGAGTTGGTAATGGACAGGGAAGCCTGGCATACTGTGCTTCATGGGGCCGCAAAGAGTCAGACAAGACTGAGCAGCTGTACTGAATTGAACTGAACTGAACTTTCATGCAGGGAAAGTTACTCTAGAACCTAATTAGCAAAGATTAAGAAGAAGCCTCACAAAGATTAATGAGGAAGTAATGCAAATTCTTGTCAGAACAAAGCTCTCCACCTTCTTAGGGAAGGAAAAAATAATTCCAAAAATATAACAATGAAATACCACAATGTTGAACATTTTATAAACATTAAATTATGCTAAATGAAATAAGCCCAGACATACAAAATGATCTTCTATGTGATCTCACCTACATGAAGACTCTAAAATAGTAAACTCAGGGACTTCTCTCGTGGTCCAGTGGTTAAGACTCTGTACTTCCAATGCAAGAGGCACTGGTTTGGTCCCTGATTGGGAAGCTAGGTGGCAGGAGACATAAGAGATGGTGGTTCAATACTTGGGTTGGGAGGATACCATGGCAAAGGGCATTGCAACCCACTCCAGTATTCTTGCCTGGAAAATCCCATGGACAGAAGAGCTTGGCAAGCTCCAGTTCATAGGGTTGCAAAGAATCAGACACAACTGAAGTGACTTAGCACACAGGGAACTAAGATCCCACATGACACATAACCCCCCCACCAAAAAAAAAAAAAAAAGATGAAATAGTAAACTCAAAGAAGCAGAATTGAAATTGAATGATGGTTCCCAGGAGCTGGGGAGATGGGAGCTATTAGTCACAAGTACAAAGTTTCAGTTATGCAGGATGAATAAGTCCTATAGATCTACTGTACAGCATAGCGTCTATCATTAGTAATATTGCATTGTATACTGTACTTAAAAAATGTTAAATAAATCCTAAATTTAGAACATTCCTAATTATTGAAATTATGAGGATTACTACTTGAGCACCTCTCAGTTGAAACTTAAGTGATTTTTAGGAATATCAGATATGAATTATAAAGTCCAATCAAATCTGCATTCATTTGTTTTATATGAAAACCAGATAATATAAATAATGGAATTGGAAGAATTTATGATTGAATAAAGCAGAGGATGTGATTCCAAAGAGTTTAACCTAATATATTAGACAAACATTCTCTGTCACATCATTTTATGGAGGAGACTGACTTTCTGTTGGTCTATCTTGCTCACAGGGTTCTCTCTTGATGAATACTGAAATGAAATTTCCAAGTCTAAGTACAGTCCATGACTCAGACATGCACTGCAGACCCTCCCAGTTTACCTGCACTGCCTTCCTTATTCCAGAGACATCTGGACTGAGAGTTGATAATTTAAGGGTTTCAAAGAACAGATATCAAGATGCTTTCTTTTTAGGATTGTTTCAACTTTTCTTTTTTTGTCTTTTTTTGTTTTTGGCTGCACCCAGTACATGCAGGATCTTTGTTCCCTGACCAGGGATTGAAAACACGCCTCCCGCATTGGGATCTTGGAGTCTTAATCACTGGACTGCCAGGGAAGTCCCTGTCTTTTTTTATTTTGTTCATTACTTGTTGAGAAGCACAGCAGAACAAGTTGGTGAAACACATAAAGGTGGATCACAACACAAAGGGCTTTATAATATGAATTATTTTTATCATGTGTTATTTAAAACTGCATTTATTACTCACACATTGTTTGAGGGAAATAAAAAAAGTACATTGATAGCACCTTACATTGTTAAATTCATTCATCCCTATTGCCAAAATCTTTAAACATTAACACATCAATTGATTTGTTTTTCATGTTTAAATCCAAATACTATATGTTATGGGTTTCTCAGGTGGCACTAATGGTAAAGAACCCACTAGCAAATGCAGGAGACATAAGAGATGCAGGTTCATTTCCTGGGTCAGGAAGATCCCCTGAAGGAGGGCATGGCAACCCACTCCAGTATTCTTGCCTGGAGAATCCCATGGACAGAAGAATCTGACAGGATACAGTCCATGGGGTTGCAAAGAGTTGGATATGACTAATGTGACTTAGCATGCATTATATGCTATAAGATTACATTTTTCAGACTTCATGTGTATTCTGATAACAAATCAAATCAATTTTTGATTGACTAGACTAATTTATTTTATTAGAAAATTTCAAATTAGCTTGACTATGTATACCTAATTTTGATTTGATATATCTGTGTATATAACACATTTGCCAAATTGGACTTGTCATGAGAAAAGCCCCATTTATGCATGTAAATTTGAGTTTAGTTGAGTATTCAAATCATTTTAAATAACAGATACCTTAAGCTCAAGCCTATCACATTTCAATTTAATTATCTTGATATCTGACTGGTATTTTGTTTGGAAATTTAACTGAATTTATTTCCATATCTGATCATTGACTTAATGGTGATATATGCTTTATCATTTTCAGATAAAATTAACACTCGGTGAGAAATGTAAAGCCCAACAGTTTAAATGTCAGTTAGAATTATGCAAATGCAAATTGAATTTTAAAAATAACCATACTGTGATGAGAAAGGCCATTTGAAATTATGTGGCATGTAGTTATATTTAAGTGAAGCTTAAATGTGTAAATGGGATTCATCTATGAATGGCATGAGGTATAGAACTGGCCTAAAAAATTTCTCAAATATTTTCCTAATCTTTTGGAATTAATCTCGCTAACTATCAGTTATATTGTTAGCATTTACACAAACACCTACACCTTAAAAACAAAGCATCTCATTTCTTAAATTTCTAGTCATTGTCTTTGAAAAACTTGAACATATAAAGAAATCTAGCAAGAAATTGGAGGATGGCAAGTGCCTGCATCTACACGTACATGAGGCTAAATCCCATTTCTAAACTCAGCTATCTCATCTGGTTTTCTCATCCTCATCTCAACATATTCCAATGGCCACATTATTACCTGTGTTTTCAAAATAGTTTCCCTTATCAATTTCCTATTTCTGCCATTTGCCACTTCAACTTGAAAATCCTATTAGATTTTGCAGTGCTGCTTCTCTCTGCTTCACTCCAATATCCTAGTTTCATGGTGCCATGATAAATGCAGATTTCATTCTGCATTTCAGTCCAGAGTCTCCTCATCTACTGAATGACTGTAGCTATAATCATCAGCTTGTGTGTATTATCATCTAGTCTTCACAATCTTCAGATCATTTAATTAACCTACTCCCTCTCAACTGAAATTCTCAACACTGAAATTCCGATGTTGCTTTTCTGGATCTTAAATTCACACTATCCTAATAGTAAACTATCACCAACAAAGTGTCAGAAAACAAATATTCTAATATCTTCAATGTGTTTGCCTGCTATAATACTGCTCTGCTCAAATTGTTACTCTCCTGAAATAAAAAGGTAAAGATTAAGGAGGAAAAAGAAAGAGCAGGATCCCTGACCAAAATTTATCTCAATTAAACACAATTAACTTTTACCAAAAGCTATATTCAATTGTATGTAAGAATTCCAAGAAAATAGAGAATGCTTTTAATTAAAAGATGAATAATCAGAGACAAGGACATGTTACTCACCTTTTAATTTGAAGAAAACTAACAATCTTAACAGAGAGCAACCATCCAAGGCATATTCCTTCTTTCTGTCTTTATCATGTCACAAGTAAGAAAATTCAGCTGGGCCACTAGAAAAAGCACAGCAGTGGACAGTGTCCAGAACCCTTATGTGAAAGACTGATAATTTTATTCACAGAAAGAAACAAATAGAAAGCCAGTTAGGATAACTGACTAAGACTGTCAGTTGTAAGGTATTGTTACATACCCAGTTTGCAGTAGAAATTATTGGTAGGATTGTCAGGGGAGTCTACTAGAATTTGAGCCAAATAGAGCAAAGTGGAAGGAAGGCATTTACTTTCCACAAAGGGCTAAAGGGGACTAGTTTAAACAATGATCTATGTACTTTTAGGCAGCATATTAAAATTGTATACCTTATAGCCAACTATGGTATGTACCTTTTATGCAAATTTATATTTAAAATATCAAAGAGAGCAATTTGTGAGCTAAGAAATGTTTCAAGCTTTAAAGAGAAACAGTTAAGGTGTTTTTCTGAAAATCACTGAGAAAACTTGAAATTAAAATAAAATAGAAAAATCATTAAAATTATGTTTCATTTCCAAATGCTTATATTTTAAAATATTATTACTAAATAAATTATATTTGACCTTTATAAACTTTTGTGGGTTTTTCTCAGTTAGAGAAAGTAATTGATAGAACCATGTACACTTTCTTGCTTTTTATGCTTTAGGTTGGATTAGCTAGTTGATGCACATATTTTTAGACAATCTTTTATCATCTGAAGGAGGCAGTGTTTTTGATGAATTCCCCCTAAATCACAATTGCTTACTCTTATTCATGAATTTTGTGATTCTTGTCTAAAAATCAAGTTCAAAGGAAAGAGAATAAATTTAATTCTTTTATTGTCAATAGTGAATATAAAAATTTTATGCAAAATAAAATTCTTAAGCAAAATACAAATAAATAATCTAAGTGTAAACGCCTCTGAGATTAAATTTAGCTACTTGATTCATACATTGTTAGGCAATTAATTTTCATCTGAAGTAGATAGATAATTCTTTTTCATCTGAAAATGTGATGGACAATATAGAGAAGAGAGTATCTTGATTAATTAATTGGTTGAGTTATTAACTAAGTTTGGCCAAAACATATTAACTAATTTTTTTAAAAAATTTTAATGACTTTAAATAAAATAAGTTAATAGTTGCTGTGACAAATAATCATAGATGGATCTGAATTATAGAAACATCACTTAGACTCTAAACCACAGTTGCTGCTGCTAAGTCGCTTCAGTCGTGTCTGACTCGGTGCGACCCCATAGATGGCAGCCCACCAGGCTCCCCTGTCCCTGGGATTCTCCAGGCAAGAACACTGGAGAGGGTTGCCATTTCCTTCTCCAGTGCATGAAAGTGAAAAGTGAAAGTGAAGTCGCTCAGTTGTGTCCGACTCTTAGCGACCCCATGGACTGCAGCCTACCAGGCTCCTCTGTCCATAGGATTTTCCAGGCAAGAGTACTGGAGTGGGGTTCCATTGCCTTCTCCACTAAACCACAGTACAGATACTTAATTTCCTTTCCAATTTTTATGAGACTGATCAAATGGAATTTTTGTTCACAATAATAAAGCATAGAAGTACAATCATCAAAAATAAGAAAAATGGCAAATTCTTCTTTACACTCCCCCATCCTTTTCTATTAAAGATACAGTATTTATCTGAAGCCACATAGATGGAGGAAATATATGCTGCAATTTATTTTATTCTATCAAAAGATATCTGAACAATTATTTCCCTGAAAATTACTAGTTAAGCAGAGCCTGAAAGAGTGGAATCAATTTTTACCCACTATCTTTGGGAGATCAAAATCCTCCACCCACATGATTTGCTATAGAAAGACCTTAAGACTTCCTCCCCAGAGAGGGTATGGATAAAAGATAACACTCCCATACTGTTGGTGGGAATGGAAATTGGTACAGTTATTATAGAGAACAAAATGGAGGTTCCTTAAAAAACTAAAAATAGATCTACCAGCAATCCCACTCTTAGGCACACATATACCTGGAGAAAACCATAATTCAAAAAGACACATGCACCCCAATGTTCATTGCAGCTCTGTTTGCAATAGCCAAGACATAGAAACAACATAAATGTCCATCAACAGATGAATGGATAAAGAAGATGTGGTACATATATACAATGGAGTACTACTCAGCCATAAAAAGAACAAAACAATGCCTTTGCAACAACATGGATGACCCCAGAGATTGTTGTACTGAGTGATATCAGACAGAGAATGATAAATATCATATGATATCACTTATAGGTGGAATATGAAAAAAGTTTACAAAGCAGAAGTAGAGTTATGGGTGTAGAAAAACAAATGTATGGCTACCAGGAGATAAGGGGGGCAGGATAGATTGGGAGATTGGGATTAACATATACACACTACTAGGGGCTTCCCAGGTGGCACATTGATAAAAAAATCTGCCTGCCAATGCAGAAAACACATGCTACTCAATCCCTGGGTCAGGAAGATCCCTTGGAGTAGGAAATGGTAATCCAATCCAGGATTCTTCTTTGGGAAATCCCATGGACAGAGGAGCCTGGTGGGCTACAGTCCAGGGGGTTGCAAAGAGTAGGACATGACTGAGTATACTCACATGTCATATACACTATTATATCTAATATAGATAACTAATAAGAGCCTACTATATAGCTCAGGGAACTCCACTCAATACTCTACAATGGCTCAGAAGGAAAAAATAATTTTAAAAAGAGAGGATATATGTATGTATAACTGAATCACTTTGCTATTCAGCTGAAACTAACGCAGCATTGTAAATCAACTATACTCCAATTTTTTTTTTTAAAAAACTGACCTTATACTCCTAGTACTAATCACCTTGACAAACAATACATCACACAAAAATACATTATTTTTTCTGTTCTTTTCCTAAACCAATTAGAGTGATAGACAAACAATTTTGTATATGCATTGTGACTTACTGAGGTTTTTTTCTTTTTAAATTTTTGCTTCCTAAATGTTTTTTATCATATATATATTGCTCCTAAACAAAACATTCTGTCATTATATTTTTACTTGTATCATTTCATTTTTTTTCTGTCTTTCTGTACATAAAGGTAAAATATTCATGCATCAATAAATAGTGGTCACTTGCTAAGTCGCTTCAGTCGTGTCCGACTCTGTGTGACCCCATGGACTGCAGGCTACCAGGTACCTCCATCCATGGGATTTTCCAGGCAAGAGTACTGGAGTGGGTTGCCATTGCCTTCTCCAGTGGTCACTTAATATTTGACTAATGTTAATTAGTATATTCATAATTTACTATCTAAGGCAGAATATTAATATATAACTATTTAACACAATCATACATTAAGGTCTGAGAAACAGGCAGGTAAAAAGTGCATCCTCGGGTCACATTTTGCTTTCTTTCTATTTATTCATCATTTTAAATTCATTACAGTATATATGAGGACAGGGGCTTTCTTAAATAAGACGTTTATTCTGCTTTAATTCTTGTTTAACATTTAAAAGGATTTCTTCAACTTTAAAAAGAAAAGCCAAGTTTTTCTTTAAAGATGATTTAAGTGATGATTCAGAAAAGAAAATAGAGGCTACCCGTTTATTTTATTAAACCGACATAAATACAGAGAACTCATTACCAAGCTGTGAGTCAACAATGGCAAAGCAAAATCAGGAATCCAGGGGAACATGTGGATACTGATTCTAGAAATTATTCAGCGAACAAAGGGAAGATCTGGATCGTTAGAACCTAGAAGCTTGGAGGAGAGTTTCTGTGGAGCTGACACTAAGATCTCCAATGTGAAATGCTGCCAGCAGAGAGCGGGGGGCGGCTATACTGGGACCCCTGAGAACAGAGCATTGCGGGGCTGGTGCTTCTGCCTCTGAGGAAACACGTTATAGCTGGTTATGGGAAAAGAAGGAAGAAACTGGGTCCTGGACCTGAATGCCTCTACCAAAACAACAAGCCTTTGCTAAATTCATGCAGGCAGGGCCAGATGACACCAAAAAAAGGACAAAATCTCTTCTTCTTTCTTCCAGATTTCAGAACACTTCTCTAGATGGACCCTTACGCACTCATTTCACTGACACATGGGGACCACAGTGGGATGGAGTCTGAAGCCCAACATCACAAAGCAAAGTTTAGAAGGGTTATTTTGGGCCTGATAGATAGCAACACCAACTGGGCTTTTCTGGTGGCTCAGTGGTAAAGAATCTGCCTACAGTTCAGGAGACTTGGGTTCCATCTCTGATTGAGGAAGATCCCCTGGAGAAGGAAATGGCAATCCACTCCAGTATTCTTGCCTGGACAATTCCATGCAGAGTGGAGCCTGGTGGGCTACAGTCCATGGGGCTGCCAAGAGTCGGACATGACAGCAACTGAACATGCATAACTAGCACCGACAGCTAATTTATTAATCGTGTTTCCAAACTACGCCCTTATTTTAACTTTCTTTCTCTAAGTTTTCACCATATGAGTGAGCAAAAAGTATTTCATTTGTTTATCAAATATGTCAAAAGGGCCTGAGTTTCTTTGAGGACACTTCCTAGTGAATTTTCTGCACTACCAGACTGCAAATGGCATGATTCCGAAGACTAATCGCTATTTAAAAGCACCATAGTGAGAAGTACTTCAAAAATAATATGTCCTTCCTGTTTGATATAAGAATACAGGCAATGACATAAAATTTCCTATGGATTTATGACATTATGAAATATATCTGACTCAAGGGAAACCATAAATGGCAAAGTATATTTAGAATGAGTTAATCTTAAAAGTATTTATACTAAAATATGATTGGAATTAATCTTTCCTAGATCTGAAATATTTATATTTTATCAATATTTTATAATTCTTTTGAGAATAAACTGTTTATAGGAAACATTACTATAATACCTGGCACAAGTGCTTATATTTGTAAAACATCTTTCAGAGTTGTCATTGACATAAGAGCCTCAGGTCAAATTTGAGTAGCATAGTTTGGGAAAGTGATGCCAACAAGCTAAAAGTAATTCACTCTTTTAAAGCTCATTTGATTTGTCACAATACTTTTAAGAGAAAAAGGTCTAAAAGAAAACTGCTATTTAACATTTTTGAGTGCTCAGTCGCAAAGTTATGTCCAACTCTTTTGCCTTCCTGTGGACTGTAGCCCACCAGGTTCCTCTGTCCTTGGGATTTCCTAAGCAAGAACACTGGAGTGGGTCCCTGGAGCCATTTCTTCCTCCAGTGGATCTTCCCAACCCAGGGATCCAACCCGTGTCTCCTGAAACACCAGGCAGACTTCTTACCACTGAGCCAGTTGGGAAGCACACCCATGAAAAATAAAGCATCTTTAAAGCTAAATACTCTCCAAAATAGGCATTGGCCAACACTAGAATGTTAACAAACAGTCTTTTGGATGTATTGTTATAATAATCTTCCAGTTTAACACCTTCTGCAACCATAGTCTGTCCCTTGCAGTATCAATCATTAAAGCTGTCTTCTGTCTGACCAATGATAACCTATACAAAAGCTCTTAGACAATCTATGTATAATTTTTACTAGTTGCCTAGCTCATAATGAACACTCAGGAGATTTTGTCTATGTTGTTGTTATTGTTTTGTTGGAAAGGCATCGGGAATAGGCAGTATTCTTAATACTTCATGGCACCAGACTCATCCTAAGTGAAACTGCATCTCAAGAGGTGCCTGAGTATAAACTCTCAGGTTATTGGTTTCTATCTTGCAAATAATTCATGCTACATAATTCATTTCACAAAATTCATTTCTTAATAACTTAGAGACCAACAATAAACTTATAATTCAGGTAACAACTGTAAGCATATGAGTTAACATTCATGCAACATCAATATATTTTTCTTATTATAGCAAGTTATATACCTCATTGGCTTTAACTGAACCCAAACCTAAACTATCTACTTCAATGTCCTCTAAATTGCACTATATAAAATGGTGATATTTGTTTAAGAACTACTCATAAGCACTTACTATGATTGATTCTGACTGTATCTGTGTACACACGTGCAATTTTGCTAACTTGTAGCCCAGACATCTAGAAAGTGATGAAACTTTGGTTTCCTTTTGTATTTTTAACTCAATTTTGAGTTCCACTACTCACCTTCTTAAGGCCACGTCATCTTGGTTCTTGCCTTTAAAGTATCTCTTCTGTCAGAAGCTTAAATTGATAATTATCTCCTATTTTGCTAAATTATTAAAATAGTAGTGACACTTAAACACACTAAAACAGTTACTATTACCCATTTCCACACTTAATCAAAAAGAAAATGAGTTATAAGACCTTATTTATAAAATTCACTTGAAATAAAAACAAATTAATTAAAATATATGTCTTCTATTAGAGATCTGAAAACTTCTTTTGTAAAGAGTTCATAGTATGAGGTGGATGAAACTGGAGCCTATTATACGAAGTGAAGTAAGTCAGAAAGAAAAACACCAAATACAGTATACTAACACATAATATGGAATTTAGAAAGATTGTAACAATGACCCTATATGCAAGACAGCAAAAGAGACACAGATGTAAAGAAAAGTCTTTTGGACTCTGCCGGAGAAGACAAGGGTGGGATGAATTGAGAGAATAACATTGAAACATGTATACTACCATATGTGAAATAGATCACGAGTCCAGGTTCGATGCATGAGACAGGGTGCTCAGGGCTGGTGCACTGGGATGACTCTGAGGGATGGGATGGGGAGGGAGGTGGGAGGGGGGTTCAGGATGGGGGACACATGTACAGCCATGGCTGATTCACGTCAATGTATGGCTAAAACCATTACAATACTGTAAAGTAATTAGCTTCCAATTAAAATAAATAATTTTTAAAAAGGGTTAATAGTAAATATTTTAGGCTTTAGAGATTGTATACAGTCTCTCTTGCAGCTGCATCTATTTTGTTTACTCTTATTGATTTTTTTCAGCCATTTAAAACTCCTGTAGCTTGGACATTGAGTTGTATAGTTCAATAATCCTTGCCCAGCAGTCATGCTTCTCTTGTTGATTATTATTTTTAGAAGTTAAGTCTGGAAAAACAAACACTGTTAAACATAATAATTTGCTCTTCTTATTTTATTTAATAATAATAATTCTGGAGCCAAAGCAAAAACAACACCCAGTTGTGGATGGACTGGTGATAGAAGCAAGGTTCAATGCTGTAAAGAGCAATATTACATAGGAACCTGGAATATTAGATCCATGAATCAAGGCAAATTGGAATGGTCAAACAGGAGCTGACAAGTGTGAACATCGACATTCTAGGAATCAGCGAACTAAGATGGACTGGAATGGGTGAATTTAATTCAGATGACCATTATATCTACTACTGTGGGCAGGAGTCCCTTAGAAGAAATGGAGTAGCCAGCACAGTCAACGAAAGAGTCTGAAATGCAGTACCTGGATGCAATATCAAAAATGACAGAATGATCTCGGTTTGTTTCCAAGGCAAACCATTCAAAATCATGGTGATCCAAGTCTATGCCCCGACTGGTAACACTGAAAGAGCTGAAGTTGAACAGTTCTATGAAGACCTACAAGACATTCTAGAACTAACACCCAAAAAAGATGTCCTTTCCATTATAGCGGATTGGAATGCAAAGGTAGGAAGTCAAGAAACACCTGGAGTAACAGGCAAATTTGGCCCTGGAGTACAGAATGAAGCAGGTCAAAGGCTAATAGAGTTCTGCCAAGAGAATGAACTGGTCATAACAAACACCCTCTTCCAACAACACAAGAGAAGATTCTACATATGGACATCACAAGATGGTTGACACCAAAATCAGATTGATTATATTCTTTGCAGCCAAAGATGGAGAAGCTCTATACAGTCAGCAAAAACAAGACTGGGAGCTGACTGTGGCTCAGATCATGAACTCCTTATTGCCAAATTCAGACTTAAATTGAAGAAAGTGGGGAAAACCACTAGACCATTCAGGTATGATCTAAATCAAACCCCTTGTGACTATACAGTGGAAGTGAGAAATAGATTAAAGGGACTAGATCTGATAGACAGAGTGCCTGATGAACTATGGACGAAGGTTCATGATATTGTATAGGAGACAGGGAGCAAGACCATCCCCAAGGCAAAGAAATGCATAAAAGCAAAATGGCTGTGTGAGGAGGCCTTACAAATAGCTGTGAAAAGAAGAGAAGAAAAGGAAAGACATACCAATTTGAATGCAGAGTTCCAAGGAATAGCAAGGAGAGATAAGAAAGCCTTCCTTAGTGATCAATGCAAAGAAATAGAGGAAAACAATAGAATGGGAAAGACTAGAGATATTAAGAAAATTAGAGATACCAAGGGAACATTTCATGCAAAGATGGGCTCAGTGAATGACAGAAATGGTAGGGACCTTACAGAAGCAGAAGATATTAAGAAGAGGTGGCAAGAATACACAGAAGAACTGTACAGAAAAGTTATTCACAACACAGATAATCACAATGGTGTGATCACTCACCTAGAGCCAGACATCCTGGAATGTGAAGTCAAGAGGGACTTAGGAAGCATCACTATGAACAAAACTAGTGTAGGTGATGGAATTCCACTTGAGCTATTTCAAATCCTGAAAGATGATGCTGTGAAAGTGCTGCACTCAACATGCGAACAAATTTGGAAAACTCAGCAGTGGCCAAAGGACTGGAAAAGGTCAGTTTTCATTCCAATCCCAAAGAAAGGCAATGCCAAAGAATGCTCAAACTGCCACACAATTGCATTCATCTCACACGCTAGTAAAGTAATGCTTAAAATTCTCCAAGCCAGGCTTCAGCAAACGCGAATCATGAACTTCCAGATGTTCAAGCTGGCTTTAGAAAAAGTATAGGAACCAGACATCAAATGCCAATATCTGATGGATCATGGAAAAAGCAAGAGACTGCCAGAAAAACATCTATTTCTGCTTAATTGACTAAGCCAAAGCCTTTGACTGTGAGGATCACAATAAACTTTGGAAAATTTTGAAGGAGATGGGAATACTAGACCACCTGACCTGCCTCTTGAGAAATCTGTATGCAGGTCAGGAAGCTATAGTCAGAACTGGACATGGAACAACAGACTTGTTCCAAATAGGAAAAGGAGTATGTCAAGGCTGTATATTGTCACCCTGCTTATTTAACTTATATTCAGAGTGCATAATGAGAAATGCTGGGCTGGAGGAAGCACAAGCTGGAATCAAGATTGCCGGGAGAAATATCAATAACCTCAGATATGTAGATGATGCCACCCTTATGGCAGAAAGTGAAGAAGAACTAAAGAGCCTCTTGATGAAAGTGAAAGAGGAGAATGAAAAATTTGGCCTAAAACTCAACATTCAGAAAACTAAGATCATGGCATCCGGTCCCATCACTTCATGGCAAATAGATGGGAAAAGAGTGTCAGACTTTATTTTTGGGGGCTCCAAAATCACTGTAGATTGTGACTGCAGCCATTAAATTAAAACACGCTTACTCCTTGGAAGGAAAGTTATGACCAACCTAGATAGCATATTGAAAAGGAGACACATTGTCAACAAAGTTCCATCTAGTCAAGGCTATGGTTTTTCCAGTGGTCATGTATGGATGTGAGAGTTGGAGTATAAAGAAAGCTGAGCTTTCCAAAGAATTGATGCTTTTGAACTGTGGTGTTGAAAAAGACTCTTGAAAGTCCCTTGGACTGCAAAGAGATCCAACCAGTCCATCCTAAATAAGATCAGTCCTGGGTCTTCACTGGTAGGACTGATGTTGAAGCTGAAACTCCAATACTTTGGCCACCTGATGCAAAGAGCTGACTCAGTTGAAAAAAACCTGATGCTGGGAAAGATTGAGGGCAGGAGAAGAAGGGGACGACAGAGGATGAGATGGTTGGTTGGCATCACAGAGTTAATGGACATGGGTTTGGGTGGACTCTGTGATTTGGTGATGGACAGGTAGGCCTGGCATGCTGTGGTTCATGGGGTCGCAAAGAGTTGGACACAACCGAGTGACTGAACTGATTAACATGTATTGTGATAAATTATGCTGTAAGAAATAACATTTTTCTTGCCTCATTCCTGGCCTCCAATTCATCCATTTTTCAACATTAGGAAGTGTTTCCTGAGGTTTTTTCACTCCACATTGTCTATGGTGTTGATTTTTCTGTCTTTCATATTATATTTACAACTTATGACAGCAGTACAATATTTTAAATCAATGTAATCAAGGTATCTATATAAGCATAATTGTTACAGGGACTTTGTTCATAAAAAAATAGTAAATTTCTTATAAAATTTCTTTTCTTGGTCTTAGGCAATTTATTCATTGACTTCTTATTTTAAAGCTCAATTTTTCATACTTAAATTTCTCATCAGGCTAAGGTAAAAGGCAGCATTTACGTTTTCTTCCAGGAGTTCATATCTCATACATTTTGACTGTTAAATGTATCAGTGTTTACACTGAAAATATTCTCTATGGATCACAAATATAGAGAAGCAGCTATAAAACTAAAATTATACAAGACATGAAAAGGAAATGACTTAAAAAGGAGGAAGTAAGGTGGACACAAGTATTATAAAAATCAAGGCATTTGCTGTTGTTCTGTCACTCAGTCATGTCCAGCTCTTTGTGACCACATGAACTGCAGCTCACCAGGATTTGCTGTGCTTCACCATCTCCTGGAGTATGCTCAAATTCATGCCCATTGAGTCAGTGATGCCATCCAACCATCTCATCCTCTGTCATCCCCTTCTCTTCCTGCCTTCATCTTTTCCAGAATCAGGGTCTTTTCCAATGAGTGGGCCCTCTGCATCAGGTGGCCTGTATTGGAGCTTCAGCTTCAGCATCAGTCTTCCCAGTGAATATTCAGAGTTGATTTCCTTTAGGATGTATTGGCTTGATTGCCTTGCTGTCCAAGGGACTCTCAATAGTCTTCTCCAGCAGCATAGTTGAAGGCATCAATTCTTTGGGGTTCAGTCTTTTTTCTCATCCAGGTCTCACATCCATATAGGACTACTGAAAAAACAATAGCTTTGACTATACAAACCTTTGTAGGCAAAGTAATGTCTCTGCTTTTTAATACACTATCTAGGTTTGTCATTGTTTTACTTCCAAGGAGCAAGCGTCTTTTAATTTCATGCCTGCAGTCACCATCTACAGTGATTTTGGAGCCCAAGAAAAGGAAGTCTGTCACTGTTTCCATTGTTTCCCCATATATATGCCTTCAAGTGATGGGACTGGATGCCATGATCTGAAGTTTTTTGAATGTTGAGTCTTAAGCCAGCTTTTTAATTCTCCTATTTCACATTAATCAAGAGGATCTTTAATTTCTCTTTAATTAAAGTCCAAGAGACCCTATAACTTGCTTTCTGCCATAAGGGTGATGTAATCTGCATATCTGAGGTTGCTGATATTTCTTTTGGCAATCTTGATTCAAGCTTGTGCTTCATCCAGCCTGGCATTTTGCATGATGTACTCTGCATGTAAGTTAAATAAGCAGGGTGACAATATATAGCCTTGAAGTACTTGTTTCTCAATTTTGTACCCGTGTGTTTTTCCATGTTCAATTCTAACTGTTGAATGTTGACCTACATACAGATTTCTCAGGAAGCAACTAAAGTGGTCTGGTATTTCCATCTCTTAAAGAATATTCCACAATTTGTTGTGATCCATACAGTCAAAGGCTGTAGCATAGTCAATGAATCAAAAGTAGATATTTTTATGGAATTCTCTAGCTTTTTCTATGATCCAATGGATGTTGGCAATTAGATCTCTGGTTTTCTGCGTTTTCTAAATCTAGCTTGTACATCCGAAAGTTCTCTGTTCACATACTGTTGAAGCCTACCTTGAAGGATTTTGAGCATTACTTTGCTAGCATGTGAAATGAGTGCAACTGTGAGATAGTTTGAACCTTATTTGACATTGCCCCTCTTTGGAATTGGAATGAAAACTGAATATTTCCAGCCCTATGGCCACTGCTGAGTTTTCCAGATTTGCTGGCATATTGAGTGCAGCACTTTAACAGATCATCTTGTAAGATTTGAAATAGCTCAACTGGAATTCCATCACCTCCACTAGTTTTGTCCCTAGTGATGCTTCCTATGGCCCACTGACTTTGCATTCTAGAATGTCAGGCTCTAGGGGAGTGATCACACCATCGTGGTTATCTGGGTCATGAAGATCTTTTATTTTTTGTATAGTTCTACTGTGTATTCTTGCCACCTCTTCTTAATATCTTCTGCTTCTATTAAATCCATGCCTTATCTGTTCATTGTGCCCATCTTTGCCTGAAATATTCCCTTGACATCTCTAATTCTCTTGAAGAGCTCTCTAGTCTTTCTCATTTCTTTGCATTGTTCATTTTTAAAAAACAACCATAATAAGCACAAAATGAAGAAAAATATCTGTCAGAAATGAGTGACAGTGTTACTATCATCATGCTAGATCATGTGCACCCATGGCTAATTCACTGCTATGTATGGCAAAAACCACCACAATATTGTAAAGTAATTATCCTCTAAATAAAATTTAAAAATTAATTGAAAAACTAGATCTTTTAAAATATATTATTCCATATAATCATACATTGTTCCTGCTGCTCAGTCTCTAAGTCGTGTCCGACTCTTTGTGACCTCATAGCCTACAGCACGCCAGACTTCCCTGTCCATCACCAACTCCTGAGGCTTACTTAAACTCATGTCCATTGAGTTGGTGATCCCATCCCACCATCTCATCCTCTGTTGTCCCCTTCTCCTCTTCAATTTTTCCCAACATCAGGGTCTTTTCCAATGAGTTGCCTGTTTGCATCAGGCGGTCAAAGTATTAAAGCTGAATACTTTTCAGCATCAATCCTTCCAATGAATATTCAGAACTAATTTCCTTTTGGGTTGCCTGGTTTGATCTCCTTGCTGTCTAAGTTTCTCAAGAGCCTTCTCAAGTGCCACAGTTGAAGGCATCAGTTCTTTGGCACTCAACCTTCTTTATGGTCCAACTCTCACATCCGTACATGACTACTGGAAAACCATAGCTTTGACTAGATGGATCTTTGTAGGCAAAATAATGTCTCTACTTTTTAATAAGCTCTCTAGGTTTGTCATAGATCTCTTCAAAGAATCAAGCATCTTTTAATTTCATGGCTGTGATTTTGGAGCACAATAAAATGAAGTCTATCACTGTTTCCATTTTTTCCCCATCTATCTGTCATGAAGTGACTGGACAAAATGTCATGATTTTAGTATTTTGAATGTTGATGTTTTAGTCAACTTTTTCACTCTCTTCTTTCACTATCATCAAAAAGCTCTTTAGTTCCTCTTCACTTTCTGCTATTAGGATTGTTTCATCTATATAATGAAGTTGTTGATATTTCTCCTGAAAATATTGACTTTAGCTTGTGATTCATCCAGCCTGGCATTTTGTATAATGTACTCTGCATATAAGTTAAATAAGCAGAGTGACAATATACAGCCTTGATGTACTCCTTTCCCAATTTGGAACCAGTCTGTTGTTCCATGTCCAGTTCTAACTGTTGCTTCTTGACCTGCATACAGGTTTCTCAGGAGGCAGGTAATGTGGTCTGCTATTCCCATCTCTTGAAGAATTTTTGAAAGTTTATTTTGATCCACACAGTCAAAGGCTTTAAAGTGTAGTCAATGAAGCAGAAGTAGGTGTTATTCTGGAATTATCTTTCTTTTTCTATGATGTGAAAGTGAAAGTGTTAGTTGCTCAGTTTTGTCCAACTCTTTTTGACCCCATTGACCGTAGCCCACCAGGCTCCTCTGCCCATGAAATTCTTCAGGCAAGAATATTAGAGTGGGTTGACATTTCCTTCTCTAGGGGATCTTCCCAATCCAGGGATCAAACCCAGGTCTCCACATTGCAAACAGGTTCTTTACCATTGAGCCATAAGGGAAGACCCTATGATCCAAAGGATGTTGGTGATTTGATCTCTGGTTCCTCTGCCTTTTCATACATACAATATCATAAAGAAGTCATTTGTAAGTAAAGACAAACTCACAGATCTTATTAAGGACTTAATTAATAAGCAGGAATTAAACCCAGTACACTTGAAGTCAAACTTCACAGAGTGTCCACATTTCTATCTCTCAGATATACAAGATTTAGGAAAGTCAGTCTAAAACTTTTATATATTTTTAAGTTAATATGAATTAACTAAATATGAAATTATTTTATCAACTGTCAATTGTAAATTGGTAATTTTAAATTTACAATCAATTGTAAATTCAAGTTAGTTCTTTATTTTTTCAAAATGTAATGAAGAGAATGGAGATGCCCTGGTGGCTCATGGGTAAAGAATCTGTCTGCAATGCAGGAGAAACAGGTTTGATCCATGGGTTGGGAAGATCTCCTGGAGAAGGATATGGCAACCCACTTCAGTATTTTTGCCTGGGAAATCCCATGGACAGAGAAGTCTGGTGGCCTACCATCCATGGGGTCACAAAAAGTCAGATATGACTTAGTGACTAAACAACAACAATATTGAAGAGAATGAAAATTGGAAATAGAGTAGCCAATCCTCTAATTTTATGGTCAGGAACAAGTGATGAGCAAGGTCAGTACAAGTGATACCATGCACTGCCATCTCAAACACCCATTCACACAGCATGATCCTAATGAGTCCTTCTGACAACAATCCTTGAACTAGGTTTGCAGTAGGTATTTTACTGATTCATTTAAATCTTTGATGTAGACAGTCACCAGCATCGCTAGTCCCATTCAGTTACTCCTATTCCTTTTTTCTTCCTTATTCATCTTCAAAGATCCCCTGACAAACAGCAAAAGATTATTTTTTGGGGACATAATTGTAATAGATTAGGTTTAGTTCAGTTCTGTCACTCAGTTGTGTCCAACTCTTTGCAGTCCCATGGACTAAAGCACGCCAGGCCTCCCTCCCCATTGTTTACTCCCAGAATTTACTCAAACTCATGTCCATTGAGTCAGTGATGCCATCCAACCATCTCATCCTCTGTCCCCATCTCCTCCCACCATCAATCTTTCCCAGGATCAGAGTCTTTTCAAAAGAGTCAGTTGTTCGCATCAGGTGGCTAAAGTGTTGGAGTTTCAACTTCAGCATCAGTCCCTCCAATGAATATTCAGGACCGATTTCCTTCAGGATGGACTGGTTTGATCTCCTTGCAGTCCAAGGGACTCTCAAGAGTCTCCTCCAACACCACAATTCAAAAGCATCAATTCTTTGGCACTCAGCTTTCTTTAGAGTCCAACTCTTACATCCATACATGACCACTGGAAAAACCATAGCCTTGACTAGACAGACTGTTGTTGGTGAAGTGATGTCCCTCCTTTTTAATATGCTGTCTAGGTTGGTCATAACTTTTCTTCCAAGGAGCAAGCATCTTTTAACTTCACGGCTTCAGTCACCATCTGCAGTGATTTTGGAGCCCCCCAAATAAAGTCTGTCACTGTTTCTATTGTTTCCCCATGTATTTGCTATGAAGTGATGGGACCAGATGCCATGATCTTAATTTTCTGGATGTTTAATTTTAAGCCAACTTTTTCACTCTCCTCTTTCACTTTCATCAAGAGGCTTCTTAGTTCTTCTTCCCTTTATGCCATAAGGGTGGTGTCACCTGTATATCTGAGTTATTGATATCTCTCCTAGAAATCTTGATTCCAGCTTGTGCTTCATCCAGCTCAGCATTTCTCATGATGTACTTAAGTTAAATAAGCAGGGTGACAATATACAGCTTTGATGTTCTCCTTTTCCAATTTGGAACCAATCTGTTGTTTCATGTCCAGTTTTAACTGTTGTTTCCTGACTTGCATATAGATTTCTCATGAGGCATGTCAGATGCTCATATCATAAAGATATGATATTCCCATATCTTTAATAATTTCCCACAGTTTGTTGTGATCCACAATAGATTAAGTAAATGATCCTAACTCCAGTAGAGCATGCTGATTTAAAATTATTTCATTAAACTTCAACACCATCAGATTATCGTCTTTTTGATGTATGACAAAACCAATACAATATTGTAAAGTAATTAACCTCCAATTAAAATAAATTTATATTAAAAAAATAAAAAAAATGTATAGTTTAGGAAATGTCTGTAATCTGCATTTGCACAATTCCATTCAGTATTTTAAAATGATTAATGCTTCCTGAAATATATAACTGACCTGGTATGAGCACTGGCAAATATTTGATGGCTAAAGATAGATTAATGGAAATGGGGATACTATATAGAAACGAAGATCACGGCATCTGGTCCCACTTCATGGGAAATAGATGGGGAAACAGTGGAAACAGTTCAGACTTTATTTTTCTGGGCTCCAAAATCACTACAGATGGTGACTGCAGCCATGAAATTAAAAGATGTTTACTCCTTGGAAGGAAAGTTATGACCAACCTAGATAGCATATTCAAAAGCAGAGACATTACTTTGCCAACAAAGGTTCGTCTAGTCAAAGCTATGGTTTTTCCTGTGGTCATGTATGGATGTGAGAGTTGGACTGTGAAGAAGGCTGAGCACCGAAGAATTGATGCTTTTGAACTGTGGTGTTGGAGAAGACTCTTGAGAGTCCATTGGACTGCAAGGAGATCCAACCAGTCCATTCTGAAGGAGATCAGCCCTGGGATTTCTTTGGAAGGAATGATGCTGAAGCTGAAACTCCAGTACTTTGGCCACCTCATGCAAAGAGTTGACTCATTGGAAAAGACTCTGATGCTGGGAGGGGTTGGGGGCAGGAGGAGAAGGGGACAACAGAGGATGAGATGGCTGGATGGCATCACTGACTCAATGGACGTGAGTCTGAGTGAACTCCGGGAGTTGGTGATGGACAGGGATGCCTGTCATGCTGTGATTCATGGGGTCACAAAGAGTCAGACACGACTGAGTGACTGATCTGATCTGATCTGATGTGATATAGATACAGAACTATCCAGGAAAAAAGTGCAGCTCTGGTTCCATACCACAATGAAAAGAACATCTCAATAAAACAGATCACAATTTTCTTGGTTTCCCATTGCATATTAAATTTATGCTTAAATTGTACTGTAGTCTATGAAGTCTACAACAGCATTACATCTAAAAATATGATGTACACTCTTTAAAGCTGAAGCACCAATAGTTTGGCCAGCTGATATGAAGAACTGACTCTTTGGAAACGACCTTTGTGCTGGGAAGGATTGAAGGCAGGAGGAGAAGAGGATGACAGAGGATGAGATGGTTGGATGGCATCACCCACTCAATGGACATAAGCTTGAGCAAGCTCTGGGAGTTGGTGATGGGCAGAGAAGCTTGGTGTGCTGCAGACCATGTGGTCACAAAGAGTCAGACATGACAACAACTGAAGTGAATTGATACTTAATTTAAAATATTTTGTTGCTGAAAAATGCTAACTATCATCTGAGACTTCAACAAGCCATAATCTTTTTTCTGGTGAAGGGTCTTGCCTCAGTGTTGTTGGCAGCTGACCTATCAGGGTAGTGGTTGCTAAAAGTTGGGGTGGCTGTGTAATTTCTTAAAATAATACAACAGTGAAGTTTGCCACATCCTTTCATGGACAGGATTTCTCTGTAGCATTTATCCACAGAACTGCTTTCAAAACTGGAGTCAATCCTCTCAAATCCTGCCTCTACTTTGAGCAACTAAGTTTATGGAATAATCTAAATCCTTCGTTCACATTTCAACTATTTTCAGAACATCTTCATCAGGAGTAGATTCCATCTCAAGAAACCACTGTCTTTGCGTATCCATGAGAAGCAACTTATCCATTCAAGTGTTATCATGAGATTGCAGCAATTCAGTCACATCTTCAGGCTCCCCTTCAGGACTAACTCTAGTACTCTTTCAAATTCTACCAGATCTGCAGTTACTGCTTCCATTGAAGTCTTGAAGCCTCAAAGTCATGAAGGTTGGAATCAACTTCTTCAAACTGTGTTAATGTTAGTATTTTGACCTCTTTCCATGAATGTTCATCATGGTAGCTAGAATGGTGAATCCTTTCCAGCAGGTTTTCAATTTAGTTTGCTAGACCTATCAGAGGAATCACTGTCAATGGCAGCAATGGCCTTACAAAATATATTTCTTAAATAAAAAGACTTAAAAGTAAAAATTTCTCTTTGATCCATGGGTTGCAGAGTGGATGTTGTATTATCAGGCAATCAAAACAATATTAATCTCATTGTACATTTCCATCAGAGTTCTTGAATGACCAGGTATATTGTCAAAGAGCAGTAATATTTTGAAAGGAAGTTTTTCTTCTGAGCACTAGCTCTCAACAAGGGACTTAAAATATTCAGTAAACCATGTTGTATAAACAGATGTGCTGTCATTCTGGCTTTGCTGTTCCATTTATAGAACACAGGGAAACAAAATTTAGTGTAATCCTTAAGGGCCCTAGGATTTTCCTAGAATGGTAAATGAGCCTTGGCTTCAACTTAAAGTCACCAACTACATTAGCCCCTAACAAGAGAGTCAGCCTGTCCTTTGAAGCTCTGAAGCCTGACATTGATTTCTCTCTAGATGTGAAGGTTCTGGATGACATCTTCTTCCAACATAAGGCTCTTTGGTCTATGTTGAAAATCTGTTGTTTACTGTAGCCACCTGTATTGATTATCTTAGCTAGATGTTCTGGAAAAACAGGTTTCCACAACTCTTATTAATGAAATTTTTTAAAATTACTATTCTTTGAAACACAGATCCACTGAAAAGAAAGAAATTCTTCTTAAGGAATAGTATTTTACTTGGTTGGGGTTCAAAGTTGGTATTCCTTATCTTCAAGATGGATTGTGAGTACTCTTCATGCTTATCTGTAATATTTTACACAATTTATCTTTGAAAATGCCTGAAAATGATTGCTACTGCCAAGTATCAATATCCACCTATAAGCACAGGAGATCAATAAATCATATTCATTGCATGGTAGGCACTTGTAGAAATCTATGAGAGTCTTCTCTGAAGAGTTTTGACAAGTGAGTACAGTTTCTTCTTATTATTAATTATTTGATTCTCCAATTGTCTCAGAGTTGCCCAATAGGAACATCCTCCTTTTACCCATCACTTTTTGAGCACTTTCTTGTTTCTGATAAGAAACACACGCGCACACACACACACACACACACAGACACCACTACTTGCTTGTTCTTTCCATGCTTCATGCACTGGAATCAAACAAGCCCCCTCCATAAGAACCCTAATTTTTTTTGTTGGAGAATGTTCTTTAGAAGATACAAGTGGATGCTGTGTGTACGTGTTCAGTCACTTCAGTCATGTCTGACTCTTGATGACCCTATGGACTATGGCCTTGCAGGCTCCTCTGCACATGGGATTCTCCAGGCAAGAATACTGGGATGGGTTGTCATGCCTGCCTTCAGGGGATCTTGGTGACCCAAGGATAGAACCAGCTGCTCCTGCATTGCAGGCAGATTCTTTACACTGAGCCACAGGGGAAACCAAAAAGTGGGTGCAATCCAAGCTCATTACTATTGGTGTGTCTATGTTACCAGGACCTCTTTGCAAACAGAGCTACAGAATGCAGATATACACACAGGTTATATACATATACATATATGTATATATGTGTGTGTGTGTTTATATGTATATATGCAATCTACATAGATATATTGGTAGTTATACAGAAACTATACACAACTGAGTTATTTTCATGTATTTCTTTATCCTGAAGACAAGTGTTAGCAATACTTCTAATTCTCACCCAAATCTTCAGTGCTCACCTTAAGTTGCTTCTTTGAAAAAAAAAAAAAAAAAAAAAATATATATATATATATACACACACACACATATATTTGTAATCCTTTTCTCTGACAGCGAGAAGTGTAGTTCTCATTAATTCTTTGAACTGAAGTATAATTGGGCTCGGAGAAGGCAATGGCACTCCACTCCAGTACTCTTGCCTGGAAAATCCCATGGATGGAGAAGCCTGGAAGGCTGCAGTCCATGGGGTCGCTGAGGGTCGGACACGACTGAGCAACTTCACTTTCACTTTTCACTTTCCTGCATTGGAGAAGGAAATGACAACCCACTCCAGTGTTCTTGCCTGGAGAATCCCAGGGATGGGGGAGCCTGGTGGGCTGCCGTCTATGGGGTCACATAGAGTCAGACACGACTGAAGCGACTTAACAGCAGCAGCATAATTGGGCTTCCCTGGTGACTCAGATAGTAAAGAATCTACCTGTAGTGAAGGAGACCTGAATTTGACCCCTGGATCAGGAAGATCTCCTGGAGAAGGGAATGACTACCTACTCCAGTATGCTTGCCTGGAGAATTCCATGGGCAGATGAGCCTGGTAGGGTCCCAAAGAGTTGGACACGACTGAGCAACTAATATTTTCACTTTCTCTTTTCTTTTCATAAGTGACCCACAACATTCAATTGTACACAATTGATGTACAACATTCAGGTGAACATCATTAAGATTCAACGGTTGTATACAATGTGCAATGAACACCACAATAAGTCGTTTCCATCTATCACCATATGAAGCTATTGATACAAGAACTATTTTTTCTCATGATAACTTTTAAGATTTATTTTCTTAGCCACTATCAAATTTGCAATAAAATGGTATCTGTTCTTCTTATGTTATTTATTTTCATATATTGAATTATTAGCACATTAAAATTTTTTTTAAACCACCTCATCCACATAACATTAATCGTCCATCAGCACAGCCAGTTCCTCCTCACTATGGACACCTGGCCTCACTCCAGCTGCAGGATGCCATGCTCTGTTTCCCCCTCTTTTAGCTGCTCTCCCCAGCCCTTGGGTTCTGACACACCTTCTAGGCAGCCTCTGCATCTGAAGCCCCCTTCCCTACAGTCAGGGCATGAGAAGCAGGGGCAGGCTGCTCTCGTGTGGTCACCCTCCCCTCACACACTTGCCTTCTGACATCCTCCAGTGTGTGTGCATCTCACCTCACTGACAACTTCTTTGAAATGTCACTTCAAATACCCTCCCCTCCAGGATTGTTCAATCCAACCCATCCAAACTCTGCCATCTGTTGTTGGGCTGTCCCATGCCATCCCACACGCCCTACATCTTGATTACACTATGATACAATGAACAAGGGCACCCATCAAGGAGATGCCCTCCTTCATCCTGTTTGGCTCTAAACTCCCTACCAGGTCATCCCCACCTCTGCCCAGACAGTTGCCCTTCTCCACCACTCATCATGGCTCAGGTTCTGTACTCCAGGCCAGGCTAGATCTCACTCACCCTGCTCAGGCCTTCCCCAACTCCTTCCCTCCTCCCCAAGTTGCATACATGTTTTTCCCTACATAAAAGATTGTTTCTTTTTTTTTTTTTTAACTATGTATTTTTATTTTTTTAATTTAATTTTATTTTTAAACTTTACATAATTGTATTAGTTTTGCCAAATATCAAAATGAATCCACCACAGGTATACATGTGTTCCCCACCCTGAACCGTCCTCCCTCCTCCCTCCCCATACCATCCCTCTGGGTCGTCCCAGTGCACCAGCCCCAAGCATCTAGTATTTCTTACAAAGGAGAGAAGGGAAAACAGGAAGAGAAAGAGTTTAGCACTGTTTTCTTTGTTTCCCAAAAGTTCCTTTTCAATGTATTGAATTTCTCCCTTTTCCTTTACATCTTTCCCTGAGAGAAGGGGTTAGAATAATTCTCATCTACTTTCAGTATTTCAACAACTCCTTAATTTACTAATTTTTCTCAAAACTAAGTTGTTAGATAAGATTTTATTCCTTAACTCTCAGATTTTGAATTTAAATGTAAGTTTCATATATATATATATATATATATATATATATATTCTCTGGATATCCTAGGAAAATTTCAATGTTATAACCTGTGATTCTGTGAGTCACTGTGGACATGTGTGACATCATCTAGCCCCATTCCTAGAGCACAACGTGCCTCTCATTTTACATGCCTTCTACTCTTATCCTTCATCTTTTCCTACAGGGAGTCTTCAATGGCTAGAAAACTGCCCTAAATGGCAAAATTATGATGTATCTCCAGATGTTAATGATTTCTTAAAAAGTACACATACTGTTGTTAATTTGCTTTGAACATACTAGATTCTTTCCTTATCTCTTGATGCTTTTTCCATCACATTTTAGGATTAAAGTATTTAACTGCTTATAGTAACATGTACAGAGAAGGAAATGGCAACCTACTCCCATACTCTTGCCTGGAGAATCCCAGGGACAGAGGAGTCCAGTGGGCTGCCATCCATGGGGTCGCACAGAGTCGGGCATGACTGAAGCGACTTAGCAGCAGCAGTAACATGTACCCACACAATTGATGCTTTATTCATGTTCTCCTCATATGTTTTCTTTATCCTCCTGTCTCTCATTCAAGTCTGCTAAATTTTAAGGCTAAAGTCAGTGATCGCTTTTTTTCAGAACTTATGCTTGTAATTGAGAATAATGCCACTTCTATCTTTATTACATTGTTTTATAATGGTTGTTTAGGTTTCTTTTCTTTAAGACTGAATCCTTGATCAATTTCTTGAAATCAGGACCTTTTCTGGTCTGATGAGAGTAAAACCTTGGGTTTGCAATAGACTGTGGATGAATGCTTTTTAAATAAACTGTTCTTCTCTACTGTCCTTGACAAGCAGTATTTTTGTATATTTTTTCACCCTCGCTACTTGTCCTGACTGACAGATCAGTACTTAATGACCAACTTAATCTTGGCTCAGGTTGGTCTCTTTTGCCACAGAGTACTTTCAAACTGTCTCTCAGCTTTCCAAGTTCTGACTTGCAGTTTGGCAAGCTCAGTATGTGACTTCCTCTTTAAGTGACAGACATACTTTGTATATAAACAAAGTACACATCATTTAATGTATGGTTCTACATTATATCCTCTGAATTTGAAATAAATTGGTGTATATAAGAATTACCTTTGCTGGTTACTTTATATAACACCATCTAATTTTCACACCAAGCTTTTGATGCTTTTACAATCATTCCTGCTGTATTTAAATAAGGAAAAAAAGCTTGAGAGGTGAAGTGATTTGATCAGAATTGCACAATGATTCAAGCTCAGAATCATCTTATTTGATGCTCATTTCCTTAATTTACACTATTTCAGAAAACTCAGATGTATGAGGACAAAACGTATGTGACTGGATTTGTGGATTTTTATTACTATTACTATTATTTCATAAGATGTTAGTAGATTAGCCAGAAGAGCAAATGAGAAAATACAGAATGCCAATTTATATTACATGGAATATATTTGTACTAAAATTGATTTGTTTTGGGAATTCCATGGTTGTCCAGTGGTTAGGACTTGGTATTTTCACTGCCTCGGTTTGGATCTCAGTTTGATCCCTTGTCAGGGAACTAAGATCCCACCAGCAATGCAGTGTGGCCAAAAAATAAATAAAAAGAATAAATATATATGTATTTGTTCTATATATCAAATTCAAAATTAACTAGCATCCTAGTTTATTTAGCAACCATAAGATACGTAACAATAAATAGTCATGCTCAGAATGTGAGGAATAGCCATTGTCGAATGTTTTCAGTGTATGAAGATTTTTGTGTGTGTGTTCCTGTGTGCTCAGTTGTGCCTGATTCTTTGCGAGCCCCATGGACTAAAGTCCGCCAGAATCCTCTGCCCATGGAATTTTCCAGGCAAGAATACTGGATTGCTTTGCTATTTCCTACTCCAGGGGCTCTTCCTAACCCAGTGCCAAATCCTCTTCTTTTGTGGAAATTACTGTATCTTCCTTTAAAAGGGTGCATGAAACAAACAGAAGAATAAGAGAAGAAATCATGGCAGGAATACACAGACAGAGGAAGAAGAAAGAAAGAAAAGGGAAGAAGGAAAGAAGGAGGAAGGGAGGAGGGGAAAAAGTATGAAAATAAAAGAGAATGAAAAGAGACAAAAGAGTGATAATTAAGAGTATCATTGAAAACAAACATTAAAAATGCAACTAGTACTGACACTTAGAAATAATACTATTAGCCTTCTAATCCCTCAAGTGTCTAATAAATTATAAATCTGAAAAGATTTGGTCTATTCATAAACTGAAAATTAATCAAAACTCACAATTATGTTCTTCCCACATCTCTCAACATTTGTTGTTGTTAAGTTGCTAAGTCATGTCCAACTCTTGCGACTCCATGCCAAACTTCCCTGTTCTACACTGTCTCCTGGAGTTTGCTCAGACTCATGACAATCGAGTCGGTGATCCATCTCATCCTCTATCGTCCCCTTCTCCTCTTGCCTTCAATCTTTTCCAGCATCCGGGTCTTTTCCAATGAGTCAGTTCTTCACATCAGGTGGCCAATGTATTAGAGTTTCAGCTTCAGCATCAGTCCTTCCAATGAATATTCAGGGTTGATTTCCTTTAGGATTGCCTGGTTTGAGCTCCTTGCAGTCCAAGGAACTTTCAAGAGTTTTATCCAGGACATACAGTTCAAAAGTGCCAATTCTTCCGCCCTCAGCCTTCTTTATGGTTCTGTGTGTGAAAGTCACTCAGTCATGTCTGACTCTTTACAACCCCATGGACTATACAGTCCATGGAATTCTCCAGGCCAGAATACTGAAGTGGGTTGCCTTTCTTTCCCTTCTCCAGCAGATTTTCTCAACCCAGATATTAAACCCAGGTATCCTGCATTGCAGGTGGATTCTTTACCAGCTGAACCACAAGGGAAGCCCAAGAATACTAGAGTGGGTAGCCTGTCCCTTCTCCAGGGGATCTTCCTGACCCAGGAATTGAACTGCGGTCTTCTGCATTGCAGGTGGATTCTTTACCAATTGAGCTATGAGGGAAGCCTAACTCACCATTAGTGCTTATTATTTCAATTAATGTCTTTCCTTGTTACAGTATGTTACTTCTGCATCGTTATTTGGAACACACCAAATTCCATCTTTGGAAGGAATTGGGGATATGTTTATATGTTTCTTGTGTCCTTGGGTCTCAACTTGAGGTCTTAGATGATTACTTACACAATGCTTTTCTACTTAAAGCAAAAGATGTGTTGAACAATTTTTTATATAATCATATTGAGATCATCTCCTTCACTTCTTGTGAAATTTGCTAAAAGTACTTTTCTTTACAGATTCAAATCACAAAAAAAAAGTTATTCTGAAATGCACTGAGTGCTTCATACCCTGCTAATTTCAAGCACAGAACAAATACTTTAAGTGAAAAGTGAAACTGAAGTCGTTCAGTCGTGTCTGACTTTTTGCGACCCCGTGGACTGTAGCTTACCAGGCTCCTCCGTCCATGGGATTCTCCAGGCAAGAATACTGGAGTGGGTTGCCATTTCCTTCTCCAAGGGATCTTCCTGACTCAGGGACCAAACCCAGGTCTCGCACATTGGAGGCAGATGCTTTAACCTCTGAGCCACCAAGAAAGCCGTAAGCTAATAACAAATAATTGAAAATATTTTTAAAGTTAGTATTTACTTTAAAAGAATTTGTTGGTACATTTTCTGATTTTTCTGTTTGGAAAAAGAGCCTTATAAAGAATTCCAAACATTCATTATAATCAAAATATTGGCTATCTTCTTTTTTTCTTTGAAAAAGTAGATTTGTAATGGAATAATAGGTTATTACTTTCCTTTATACTTAGATATATATTGATGACAGAGAGACTAGTAGAAAAATTTAGAAAGTCAAGGCATTAATTAAAAAGTCCTGCTATGCTTAAACTTAAGTGAATGTATTAAGATTATAATTATAGAATTTCTATCAGCTGTATAATCCTGGACAATCACTTTCTACCTCTGGGCACTGTTTTCAGATGTAAGTATTAAATTAAGCTTTTTGAAGTAATTTTTTTTTACATTGTCTTCCCATCTCAATTAATTTGAGGATCTTTAAAGATAAAATTTTTACGTTTTATGCATTTTTAAAAATATAGTCAATGTAGATAATTTGGGAGTTTTATATATATTAATTTTAGTTGTGAATTTATCCAATATAACTTGGAGTAAAGCAAACCACATTTATTGGACATCAAAGAGACTTGGAGAAACACTTTAAATTCCTCCACTCTCAGTTCCTTATCTTTAAGTGACTTTGGTTGTAGTGGAGTTAGATATTCAAGATTCCTTCTTGAGCCATACATAAAAGAGACAAAATATGTAGTTGCCAAGTCACCACTTTAGTTGGTGATGTATAGACTCAGTCATTAAATACAAGCACAACACGAAAGACATGATCCACACTGAGGTGAATGCAGGCCACCTTAAATCTGAGGAAACTGCATTTTCAACAATGAAATCTAATAAGCCTGAGGTTCATAAAATAACTGGAAAAAAGACACACACAAGAGCACACTAGCAATTTAGACATGGAAAACTATGGACGCTGAAGCGTTTGTACACTGGCCAAAGAAAGAAAATCATTAGGTAGTATCATAAAACTTCCCCAACCCATAAAATGCTGCTATTTTATTCCTGCAAACAGCAACTTCATCCCCTTTTTTTCTGTGTATTTTATGGTATGGGATTCTTTTATGGTGCCATTTATATTTAAATCTCATTTCTTTAAAGATTTTTTTCTCATCTTTTATCTTTTGAAAATACTACAACCCACAATAAAGTATTCAGTGTTTCTAGAGCAAAAAATTCTCTATTATAAAATGTAAAGTGTTTCAGAACAAAAGAAATGCATTTTCTGTTCAACATAGATAATCATTGTGATGTTTGGAATACAATAATGAGGTTGATGTTTTAATAGCTACTTATTTATTCAATAAGTGTCATATTTGTCCTGTTTTCTTTCAGGTATATTTTATTCATTAGGTTTTGAGAAGGTTTGCAAAAGGCCTTCTTCACTGATGTTGATATACCAGGTGGAAAATTACATACAAGATAAAAAAAGCATATTCTTTTTTTCTTTAATGAATATTGAAAACAGTGTTTGATCAATTAATTTATGACTCAAAAATAATTGTCCATACTTTTGGATTATAATTCTGAACATTTTGAACAGTTATGTCAAGTAAATGATAGATTAGCAAAAAAGTAAAGATTTGAGCTAAATTTCTAATTATCAGCATATTCATTACCATTGTTAAATAACAAGTCACCACAACATTTAGTAACTGAAAAAAATGAACATTTTTATATTATAGATTTTGGCTGGTCAGGAATCCATTATCAATTTCTCTGGGTGGTTCAAGACCCAGGGCTTTCAGTAGGTAGCACTTAAGTTTTCAGTTGGGGGCTGGCTTTATATCTTCACTGGGAATCTTCACTGAATCTTCATTGGGACTGAATAACCCACTTCTAAGCTCATGCATGTGGCTACTGGCGGGCCTTAGATTCTCATCAATTAGGTGTTTTCACAGACTGGATGAGTAAACCCACAATGTGGCACTTGGCTTCTACCAGTGTCCTCCCAGGACACTAATATTAGTTCATACTAATTTTTGGATTAAGATCAAAAATCTTTGAAATGATGATGGCAGAATAAAACACCTGAGTGACTTGCGTTGCTTATCTTCAGTGTCTGGGGAGTTAGTCCACACATAACTTCATTGACATTTTAACTCTTTAACATCTTTTGCTATCATGTCATTAAAAAAAAAACAAAAAACACTTTACAAATATGCAACATTTAACTTGACACACTTGCTCAATTTTTTCATAATTTCTTTTGTAAAGATTTTCTTAGGTGAACATTTTTATCATTATTAATTTCTGTTACATTTTCTGCATAATCTCTTTGATTTCCTATTCAATTATCATCTCTGTCAGGTTCATGAGAAGGAGAATTTATATTTTAAAAACTTCCTAATTAAAAAAATAATTTTCTCCAAATAGTTATTCTGAAGTTATTTTATCGCCAACATATGAACAACAGTCTCTTCAATAAATGGTGCTGGAATCACTGGATATCTGCATTCAGTTCAGTTCAGTTGCTCAGTCGTGTCCGACTCTTTGCAATCCCATGATATCTGCATATAGAAAAAGTAATCAACACATAGTAGACCTTACACCTTCTATAAAGATTAACTCAAAATTTCTCCTATGTAATTATGCATGCTAAGTCACTTCAGTCGTGTCCAACTCTTTGCGACTCCATGGACTGTAGCCCACCAGGTTCCTCTGTCCATGGGGATTCTCTAGGCAAGAATACTGGAGTGGGTTGCCATACCCTCCTTCAGGTCTGTGTCATTATATATTTAGCAAAACCCATAGAATATACAAAACCAAGAGTGAACTCTGATGAAAACTAACCTTTAGGTAATAATGAAGCTTCCATGTAGGTTCATAGATAGTAACACTTACACCACTTAGTTCTGTAGGATGTTGACAGTGGAGAGGTTACATTGGTGGGAGGTGGGACACATGGGACTCTCTGTGCTTTCCATTCAATTTTGCTGAGAGCCTAAAACAGCTCAAAAATTAAGTTCTATTTTAGAAAAGAAAGTCTCAATATTCAGCAGTGTATAACGATAAGCATTTACTTTTGTGCATTTGCAGATTTTCTGTGGTGGCCTTGCTGATCTTAGCCATGCTTTCTTGAGCCTAGGCTGGGATAAAGGAGCTTAGCTGAGGCCCTACTGAGCCTCTCACCTTTCTCCTAAGACAACCTGACCAGTCTGCATTTGCACTTCTCTTGAAGCTGATCAAAGGATGAGAAGGAAAACAGAAACAATGCCCTGTGGGGGGCCCTGGCATAGGACTGACATTTCCTTCTCACTTTACAGGCCAAATCAAATCAAATTACATTACTTAACCTAAAGTCAAAATAGAGAGACATTGAAAAAGCATAGCAAAGTGTTGAAGACATGGGGCCATGAATGTCATCTAGCACTCAGCATGAGAGACAGATTAAAGAAATTCACTGCACAAAATAAAATGGATTTGTTCGAAATGTCCCTAAAACTTCTGTCTTATCTTAGTTCTGTTAAGTGAAAAAGTGATTATCTTTAATAAAATTGCATACAGATAGTAAAAGATTAAATTTTTAAATAATAAGAAAACAAAGCCATAATCTAAAATATTATAAGAGGTCAAACCTCACTGAACTGAGGATGTTAAATTATTACTTAAATATAAATCCTTGGAGACATCACATGGTTATGCTTTTTGAATTTTTAAAGGAAAAATATGTTAATAAGTAGCCAAGAAAGAGAAATCTCTCAGTTATGTCTACCTATAGGATATAAAGAATATAAAGATATAAATTCATATAAAGAATGAATATCTTCTAATCAGGTTATGTTATGAGGCCATGAAATGTAATGCTCTGGAATTCTTTGTAACAAAATATTTCTGTTAAAGGTAAGAGGATATATTAAAATTGCTAAAAGCAAAATATATTAATGATATATAATATTTAAATGAATGTTAAAAAAGAATCAATTATTTACTTATGTAGGTTTGCATATTAGACAAGCACTACTTTCAATGGTTACTTTTTATGAATATGTACAAAAGTGAAAATATTTTTTAGTCACTAAGTAGTTTAAAAAAATATTTTCAGTGTAGTCATAGTTTATTATATCAAATGCTTGTAGAAAAAGCTGTTTCTTAAATTTATAAAATAATTGACTGATTTCTTTAACAGGTGTTATAACTGTCAATGTTTAATAAAAATAGTAAATTTTACCAAACCATATAGCTAACATATTTTTTTCTGTGATAATCATATAACCACTTATTCACTTACCTAGATTTATTTTTCCTGTTTTACACTGATATTTTCATACAAGAGAGTGATAAAAATTTAAAAATGCAAGAATATTCATCGGGAAAAAAAAAGAGTATTCAGTGAAAAATAAACCTCTGCTTGAGACTTGATGTTCTTGTCTACAAAGAAATTACTTCCATATTATTCTATAGATTTAAACATATACAATATTTACATATATAAGTATTCTTGTACATAAAATTATAAAATAATACTTAAAAAGCAGCTCTGACCTTAGTTATCTCCTGTTAAAAAATTTATCTAGGAAATGATTTCAAGTCAGTACACAGACACTCCTGCATGCACTGGACACACATACATTGATGTGTTCACTTCCTAAGTATAACTTTTTAAACTGTATTCTGTAAATCTTCAAAATGAAATACATAGAGAATAATACCATGATACACCAAATTCAATAATAAAGACATTTAAATGTCAGAGTATTTAGATGGCTTGTCTTAGAGGAAGCGCAAGAGACAAATTCTAAAATATTCTCAGAATATGGCAAATCTGTGGGCACAGTAATTAGGAATTAGTAAAGAGATAATACTGAGATAATAAAGCAGAATTCTGTTACCAGTCTGGTAAATCAACCCACTGTTCTTGATATTACTACACTTTGTCCAACCATCAGTTTTATATTTACAACATTTCTCACCATCTCTTTTAACCCTCAAGATTCCAGGTAATAAAGAACCTCTTTCTTGAGATGGATGTAAACTTATGGCAAAAAAAAAAAAAAAAAGTCAACTAATGGCAGAAGACCTAAAACCCAACCTATTTATCTTCAATAATAAGACACTTCACAGGGAAGAGGATAGTGGATGAGTCATTAACTTTACACAACTTACTTTCTTTATGGCCTGTTAAGCTATTCCTGTTTTTGGCCAGCAGATTTAGGTATCAGATGTTGATGCTTAAAATGCATCCACATGTACAATGTTAGTTCATGTCATTCTTTAAAAAGTATACATTTATTGTTTTTGTTGCTATCATGCTGTGATGGACAGTCTCTGAAACCGCTCACAATGACCCTGCCTCCTGCTAATCACAAACTTGTGTGATTGTCTCTTCGTGACTGTGGACTGAAGCTGGCTCCTTACTTCTAATCAAGAGAATATGGCAAAAGTAATGAAATGTCACTCAAATTAAATTTTAAAAGACTACCGCTTTCCTTTTGCTTCACCCACCTCTCAGCCTGTCTCTTTGTCTTTTTTGCCCTCTCTCCCTCTGCTCACTCTGGGGGAAGCAAACTGCACTGTTGTGGGTAGCTTTATAGAGTTATACAAAGACAAGGGTGGCAAAGAGCTGAATCTGGTCAAAAAGCTAGAACTGACCTGAGGTCTGTCAACCATCACTTCAGTGAAACTGGAAACTTCCTGGGTCGAGTCTCTTGATGACTGCAGCCTGGTGTGAACCCCGAGACAGAGACTCTCAGCTGTCACTAACCCACAGAAGCTGTGAGAAAATAAATGCATCTGGTTTTAAGCCACTGACTTTTGAGGTAATTTCATATAACAATAGATAATAATATACATGATAACAAGTGTTCTGGCATTCTTCAGAAACAGTATATGAAAACCTGCAAAGTGACCACTTGGTCATGAGAAAAAAAGTAAAACATAAATAAAATCATGTGTGACAAAACCAAATGAAAAATACTTGCTAATATGAAAAATATAAAGCAAGCATACATAACAACAGTTTCAGATCATTTAACAATCATGGCGTTAAGTGAAGCAAGTGCTGAAGTCAACAGAGCTAGTAGGTCTCACTGAAGCCTGTTTATTATCTTATCTTCCTAGTTTAATATCTATGAAATCTCAGAGAAATCCAAAGCAGAAATAGTTGTATTAAAAACATCTCAGTTAGGGGAGCTTCCCTGGTGACTCAAAGGTAAAGAATCCACCTGCCAATGCACAAAACACAGGTTCGATCCCTGTGATCAGATCAGAGGAGATCCCATATGCTGCTGAGCAACTAAGCCAATGCAGCAGAACTGTTGAGCCTGGGCTCTAGAGCCTAGGGTCTGCAACAGCAGAGCCCATGTACTGCAACTGCTGAAGCCGGGGTGCCCTGGAGCCTCTGCTCCACAACAGAAGCCACCACAATGAGAAGCTTGCACACCACAACTTGAGAGTAACTCCCACTCGCTACATCTAGAGAAAAGTTTGTGCATCAACAAAGACCCAGCACAGCCAAAAATAAATAAACAAATTATTTTTTAAAAATCTAAGGATTTGAAATCTAAGGATATGAAAGTTCTTTTAAAACAGTCTTTTGGACTCTATGGGAGAAGGAGAGGGTGGGATGATTTGGGAGAATGGCATTGAAATATGCATAATATCATATATGAAACAAGTCTCCAGTCCAGGTTCGATGCACGATACTGGATGCTTGGAGCTGGTGCACTGGGACCACCCAGAGGGATGGTATGGGGAGGAAGGAGGGAGAAGGGTTCAGGATGGGGAACACGTGTATACCTGTGGCGGATTAATTTCGATATTTGGCAAAACTAATACAATATTGTAAAGTTTAAAAATAAAATAAAATTAATCTAAAAAAAAGAGTATTTTCATTTACCAACTAAATTAAAAAATGCCATTAAAAAAAGGTAGAATCAGATATATCAGAATGTTTTGCTCCAAACAGGGCAGTTTTTCATTAGCTACATCCAGTAATCTCCTTTTGCTTAATAAAACTCCTTTACAATAGGTTCTTAGAAGGAAATTAAAAAAAAAAAGAAACACAACCATTACACAATGTACAACATCTGTAATATGTTTTGAAATTACATACAGAGAGGTATAAACCTGAGTATTTTCTTCTATATGGAGCCTTTGAAGCCATCTTATTTGTCTTGGGTTTACCCATCATACTATCAACAGTTTGGAAGAAAAGTATAGATGATCAAATATATTTGTTGACTATTTGGTGAATGAACTAACAAGCCTACATACTCCCATGATTATATATTTGGCTCACCATTAAATTTTTTCAGACTTATTTTTGTCTTTGTATTTTGTTGATTTTTAAATGAGCTTACAATACTTGATATATGTGAATACTGTTAGTTTATTTCCATGGTGGCACAATTTGTTGATTCTGGAAGGCAGCACCCTAAGTTTTACGTTTCTATTACTTCACACTCCTAATAGCAGTGTGCTTTAACATAGAAAATGTTCCATAAACGAGAATATATACACAGTTATCAGTACGCAATATCATCCAAAATACTTCTTTCATAAATATTCTACAAAATAAACTTTTAGGTGATAGCAAAATAAAACTGGATATGAACAAACTAATATTTCTGGTTGGAAACAATCTAATAACTAATCTTTAACTGTAAAGAAACTATTACTATGTCTATCTTTTATTTTTGCATTTTCCCTTTCTGGAACACCTTCTCCAAGGACCTACTTGCAAGGTTCTCCACACAATATACAGTAAATTCTTGTAAACTAGTCCACTCTAAGATACTTCATCAAAAAACTAATTGCATTTCTGCCACTATTCACCATTGGCATTCTGACAATTCAGCTGTTGCTGAATTGAGTCTCAAGAAAAAAAATGAGTGTAGCTTTAAGTGAAAGAAACTTTCTGTAATTATCTGATAAACATGAACAAAATAGATTTTCAATTCTATTTTTTCAGTTATAAATTAGGTTTTAGTTCCTAATTTAATTCAGCATTCTATTTCAGTAGGAATTTTCAAGATAACATTTCAACTCTCCACTTCACTTAGTCTATCAAGTCCCAATCTCATCTGTATAAAGAAGACCAGACCTATTCAAGCGCATCAGAATTGGATAGGGCAGAATAATCTTTTTTTCTTCATGACAGCACCACTCAGTAGGGACCTAGTAATTCTAGTCATGCAGTTCATCCTCTTGTAATATGAAGTTAAAACTCAAATTCAGGCAATATTTTGATACAGCAAATCTTGGTAGAAACAGCTGCAAAATTAGCCTACCAAGAATATTGTAACTTTATTTCTCCTTCAAATTCTCAGTTATTACTTTCTTCCATTTTATTGAATAAAACTATTCCATTTGAGAAATACCTGAAAGCAGATTTAATGTTTGCACATGCTCTGCCTTGAATGATATATTGACACCTTTTAAAGATATTTTTTTCTGTGTTCTAAAAGCTGCATATTTGAAAATGTGATTGAATTTTATTCAACTATTTGAGTTTCTAATTGTGGCATATTTAGTTTGCATATTATGCATTTGCTAATTTCTTTTTGGGGAGTTTTCTCTACTCTATTGCATACAATATTGGTAGGAAAATAACTGGTTTATGGGGTTCATTTTTCCTCCCTCCAGAATCCCCAGTACAGGTGAGCTGAACTTACCAAATATTTGCTTGACTAAGCAGACTGTCTCCTAGGACTTCATAACTTGTGAAAGTAACATAAGGACATAAATGAGAAATGTAGGTCATTCATCACAGTAGAATGAAATGACCAAATTGTATCATTGCAAAGTTACCCGTTCTGTTTCTTGATACTTACACATCAGGAAAGTCCTTTCTAGTCTTAACACTAAAACCCCAAATTCTTAGCTCCTTGATATATTGCCAATAATGATCACTTTCAAAAATAATAGCTATTGAATTTAACCAAGAAACATAATTGATCTGGAATGTGGTAGTGATTAGTATATTTTATTACAATAAATTTCACGTTTTTCCTCAATGCGAATTGTGTGTCACATCTTGATAAGATGATGACACCTGCAAGAGGACCCCTAAAGTTTTGAGAATTTTAGTGACATAATTTTAAAATATCTGATTAGGAGAAGAGTTAATATGATGGTGAATTAAGGGGAATGACTGTATATGATATGAAAAAGGCTTAAAATGATATAAAGTAGAATAAATTTTAAAAACTTAACTACTTGAAGTGAAGTGAAAGTCACTCAGTCATGTCCAATTCTGTGCGATCCCATGGGCTGTAGCCCACCAGGTTCCTCCATCCATGGGATTCTTCAGGCAAGAATACTGGAGTGGGTTGCCATTTCTTTCTCCAGAGGATCTCCCCAACCCAGGGATCGAACCCCAGTCTCCTGCCTTGTAGGGAGATGCTTTATCGTCTAAGCTACCAGGGAAGTCCAACTACTTGACATATGTATTACAAAATAGGCTTGATATTAGAAGTGCACATTAAAAATAAAGAGAAGTATGCTTGCAACTGGAATAGCAAAAATAGGAGGATAGGGAGCTCAAAAATTAGTTAAATGTATTAATATTTAAAAAACAAACTCAGATTAATGAGTAATTTCCATCAGTTTTCTTCTTTTTACTCATAATTTTTGCTCCTTGACTTTAACAGAAATGTGTATGTGTATAGTGTATATGGAGAAGGCAATGGCACCCCACTCCAGTACTCTTGCCTGGAAAATCCCATGGATGGAGGAGCCTAGTAGGCTGCAGTCCATGGGGTCGCTAAAGTCAGACACGACTGAGCAACTTCACTTTCACTTTTCACTTTCATGCATTGGAGAAGGAAATGGCAACCCACTCCAGTGTTCTTGCCTGGAGAATCCCAGGGATGGGGAGCCTGGTGGGCTGTCATCTATGGGGTCACACAGAGTCGGACATGACTGAAGTGACTTAGCAGCAGCAGCAGCATAGTGTATATATATAGTGTACATATACACCATTCATTTAAAGTTAATTATTTAAATGAAGATTTATGTGTTATTTACAATAAATGAACAAAACTATTTACAACATATTTGCATTTGCTCGTATTCATGAGATATGCTTTTCAAAAATCTTAATTTTGCAAAGTCTAGTTTTGTTTCAGTCATGTCTAATGTGGTTGTTCATGATAGTTTTCGTTTTTCACTCTACAGACAAAATACTTAAATATGTTCTATTCACAATTTAAAATATAGCTGCTACTGTACACATTAAAGATCAATTTTGTTTGGTATCTATATTTTAAAATGTGCTTAAACCTCAAATATTATTTCCTTATATGAGTTCTATTCTACAGTTGTAAGCAATAAGAATAATTTAAAAGATTAATTACCTGAGAAAATAATTGTGTCATATGACATTTTCAACTCATTGTTCCAAATGCAAAGGATGTTAGACTGAGTTGTTTTTTTAAGTAGCTTTAAGAATATTTGTTAAGAAGCAAGCTTTTAATAGAGTGGTTTGCAAATCATTTGTATTTCACATCACTCCATATGATTAGTCAACGCTGCAGAAAATGTGGTCTTGCTTCAATGTATTATTCAACTTAAAGTAATTATTTAGATTCATATCTAGAATGTTTTAAATGTCACAACCCCTTTACTGCTTAAAAAGTGAATGTAAAAACTAGAATTTCCCTAGCAGTGGGAAATATATGTTTTGCAAATAGGATTGAAATGGAGAATAGTGCTCAAACTGTTCCACTATATCAAAGTA